>NC_142476.1:28757258-30007258 GCF_049115385.1 Moschus berezovskii | reverse complement strand
AGATGTCCATAACATCATTTCTTAGCTGGATCTCACCAAATTTGTTAGTAAGATGGGAGGAAGAAGTGTTCAGACATTAGGGAGCTTCAGCTTCCCTGAACTTGTCGTTCAGGCGGGCCAACAAACTGCAGGATAATCATAGGTGCAGCCTCCACCAGCCCTGTGATTTCTCCTTTCTTCTCTGACCATGCTGATAGGCCCTGAACTGGCATCTGTTCCAGTCACTCTGGTTGTATAACAATGACCCCCAAAATCAGTGGCAACAAATGACCATTTCTTACGTGCATGGATTCTTTGGGTCAGGAATTTGTGCCAAACACAGAAGGGATGGCTTGTCCCTGCTCCACACTGTCTGGGGCCTCAGCTGAAAGACTCCCTGGGCGGGGGACCACGGGAGGAGGCGCTCCTCAGCAGCATCTCTGCGCCTGCGCAGTCTCTCCGCATGAGTGCTCGAGCAGAGGGGCTGCAATAGAGCTGGACTTGTGTTCCAAGTCACAAAGATGTGGCGGGAAGCTGAACTGGGTGTCTTTTGTGACTTAATCCTTAGGAGTCAAGCAATGTCATTTCTGCCTCATTTTGTCAGTCAAGGTAGTTACAAGGCAGTTGCTTTTCTGACCAGGTTCAAAGAAAAGCAACGAAGATCCCAGCTTGAGAGAAGAAAGCCAGCTTCACAATAAGCAAATGGAACTGGATAGATACTGGACGGCCACCTTTGGAAAAACACCATAGGCTGCAACACCTATGTCTGGAGCAGCACCCATTGTGTTCGTCATCCTGTATGTATGAAACAGGGGTCCCTGTTTCACCAACACACTAACAGGCTACCAAAGGCAGATGGTTTCCACTCTACTGATGAAACCTAGGTTTTTACCTAGGCTGTGCGAGCTTCTGCAACCCTACCATTCTCCTACCCTGTACCCCATCGGCCTGTCCCGCCACCAACCCCTCAGGCTAGCTGAGGAGGAGCTCTTTGTACGGCTTGACCTACACAGTCAAGCCATTTGAGAAACCCACACACCTATGACACTTGACCTCACTGCCATTTCCAAACTCAACTTCACTGTGATAATACCTTTTGCAATAATTCTCCCAGAGGCGAAAACAAAAAAGCCTTTAGTTACCTGCAGTTCTAGACAATTTTGACCTCAACCCGCTGCTGCCTCCACAGCGCCCCTGGGATAGTGCTACTGCCACCAATGACACTACAGGTCCAGGTCACGGGTGACTTGAACTCATCCTCATTTTCAGAGTACTTGACCCCACAGCCTTTCCATTTTCTTGACACTCTCACTTCCTTGTTTTTGTGATACTGAGCTATTTCAGTTTCTACTTATTTTCTCTTTCCTCTTCTTCCACCTGGTCCCTGTATTTCTCAGCACTACTTTTACAGCTTCCAGGTGCTCATCAATACCAGCAGGTTCAAACGATCCCTCGAAGTTGATGACTCCCCAACTGCAGTCCCAATCCTAAACAGTCACCCAGGACTAATTCCTATATTTTAGCTGTCTCCAGGATCATTCCATTTGTCTAAAACCAAACTAATCATATTCTCCCTACAAAAAAGCAAGTATTCAAACAACAAAATAGAAAAAAAAAACCTGCTTCCTTTTCTAACTTCCTCATTCTAGTTATTATTAGTGTCGAGTTATTGACACCATTTTCCAAGATTTGAAACTTGTCTAGACAAGCATCATCTTTGACTCTTCCTCTTACTTCTCACCTTGCACAACCTCTACTTAAGCTGCGTCACTGGATTTTAGATCTAGAAGGAACTTTCACAATAACCAGTCTGCATTCATTAAACAAATGAGAGAACAGGGGCTCAGACTTCTTGGTTTCTGGTCTCGAATTCTTCTGACCCACAGCATGAGGAGCCTTCCAGTAACAAGACTTTTCAACCCCATCTTTGCAAAGCCTCCTGACAAATCTATTTTCTTAGTGAATCAAAAGACCTGGGTTTGAGCCCTCAGAAGTTGTTTGACCACAGGCAAGTGGCATGGTAACAACTGTTAAAACTGCCTCCTCATTAAGAATTTACAAAAGCAAACAGATTAAATTTAAACTCCTCAACTGGGTATTCCATGCCTCCTCCTCCCCACAAAGGGGCCAACTTTAATTTCCAACCTGATTTCTCACTGAAACAAACTGTTTCAGTTGGCAGCTCTTCTTCTCATCCTCCCTTTCCTCATTTCTGGCTCTGGACTTTCGCTCACTGCTTTCCCATCTGGAAGAGTCCTTACACCTCTGCAAATGAAAAGCAGACACTTCCTCCATGGTTCAGATTAAGGCCCTACTTGCTTCACGAAAGTGTCCCTGACCAACATTCCCCAGGGAGTCTTTCCAGTCTCCACAGCATCTCAGCTCTATTCCAAAATCTAACAGGCAGTCCATATCGTCTATCACCTAAACTGTTTCACACAGCTGCATAGTGTTCTTCAAACCAGATTATAATTCAGGAGCCAAATAGAGTATTAGGAATTCAATAAATGTATAACAAATGTCTGCAAAGTGATTTTTACAATGAAACATCTGATTGGGGTGTTGCCTAGGACTCCACACTCTCACTGTCAAGGGTGTGGGTTACAGCCCAGGTTGAGGAACTAAAATCCCACTATGCAGCAAGGCAAAAAAAAAAGAAACATCTGAAACATCTGATGGATTTTCAAAAAGTAGAAAATAAGACTTGACATATTCAATTTTATTGGATAACAGTACTCTGTAAATAAGGATAACTTTTCTCAACATTGTGAATAAAGTACACAATGCTTGCCTTCAAGGAGCTCATACAAGGTTCTACACAGAGACAAGAGATAGTTAGAGAATAATACAATGTAATACAGATTGTTTTGCTCAACTTAGTCACACCGTTACTTCAACAGGAACCATAGTCAAGAACATAGAAATAAAACTATCCTCCTTTAGGCACACAAAGCCTCCAAACCAGCAAAATATTAAAGGAACACAATATTTATGCCTTTTCCCTACAGGAGAGGCTCACTTGGTACAAAATATTCTCATATTCCACCACTCAATTTCTTAATGGCTTATTTTGATTAGAAGCTGCAAACAAAAGAGGGGTAAAAACTACAGATCCCAACACTCAAAACAGGATCATTCATTCAACAAACACTATGTAAGACCTTACTGAACACAATGATGAAAAAAACATGATTCAAATATGTTTCACCTAGCAAATTAGTCAAAGTTTCTTCAAATGAGAATCTCAGTACTGGCAAGGGATCAAGGGAAGTGGGTCCATCAAACTTTGGGGGGTGGAGGGGGAGTAGAGTGGAGAGGAGTATATCCTGGAAGGCAATTTGGTAACATGTATCAAAAGCTTTGAAAATGTGCTCACCCACTGAATTAACAATTCTGCTAGAGGAATAAAGGCTGTGGAAATAATCAGAACAGCAATGAAGACCTGTGACAAAGCAGGGCTTATCATTACAATAATTGTAATAATGAGAAATTTAGAAACATCATAAATGTCATCCCAGGTGATAAATATTACATGTATACGACAAAATACAAAGGCAGTCATTAAAAAGCCTCCCCACCAAAGGCATGCTAAGGATATAAAGACATACAGATGAAAAGATTGTAAGACAGCATGATCCCAATTTCTTCATGATTAATAATAACAACAATACCAATTTACATAAATCCTGGCCTTTCCAATTACAAGCTTATGAACTTGGAAGTTTTTAACTCATTTTGTTCATTTGTAAAATGATGATAATAATAGTACTAGTACCTAGTTCATAAAGATTAAAAAGACAACCCCTGTCAGGTTCTCAGCACAGTGACTGATATGTGATGAGATCAAAAACTGACGGGTAGTATTACATAAAACTATTAATAGAAACAGATAAAAAAGACACCAAAAGTTTATTTGGCATTGTGCTTTCAAAAGTTTAACTATTTCTGGATGATGGCATTTCAATGAATTTTTTTTTTTAATATTTATGTACGTGGCTGCACTGGGCTTAGTCGTGGCATGTGGGATCTTTAGTTTCAGCATTCAAACTCTTAGTTGCAGCATGTGAGATCTAGTTCCCCGACCAGGGATTGATCTCAGGCCGCCAGCATTGGGAGCTTCAGAGTCTTAGCCACTGGACCACCAGGGAAGTCCCTTCAGTGAATTTTTAATCCTTTTAAAAATACTTTTATTTCCTAAGTTTTCTAAAATGAGCATATGTTACTTTAAGTGTTACTCCAAAATAAAAACAAAACAAAAAAACCAGTAAGACATGGTCTTTCCTCTTAGAAAGGGCAGACTGTTTGGAAGGAGACACATAAACAGACATTTAAAAGAGAATGTTTACTGAGCACTTGATGGATTCCCCAAACTGTGCCAAGACAACATACATGCCTTAACTCATTTAATCCTCATAACCGATAAAGCAGGCACTGTTAAGCCAATTTTGTACCTAAAGAAACAAGTTCAGAAGGGATAATTAACATGCCAAAAATTACATCAAATAATGGACAGAGGTGAGATTTCAACTCTGGATCAGCCTGATTTACAAAGTTCAGTTCCTTCACCAAATCTCACTGCCTCTGGAAGTCACATAAGAAGAAACATAACACTCAGAGCATGCATTTCCTCTCCCTTTGCACCTGGCTTTGCTTTTCTTACAGAGCCTACCACCACCTGATATACTGTACGTTTGTTCACTTGTTTGCCATCTGTCCCTAGAATATAAGCTTCATAAGGACAGGAGTGTCATTTGTTCACTGCTGGACCTTTCGCCCCTGGCAAACGAACAGAGAACAGACACTCAGTAAGTGTTTTAGAATGAAGGATTCTGGATAGAGCTGTGACCTGATCGTGTCTCCAAGGTCACATCTGGCAACAGTGCAAACGAAGCTTGCTGAAGAAGCCACTTAAAAGAGTCCAGGTGGGACAGGACAAGGACATGAATGAGGGTGGAGGAACCAAAACCAGAGAGGAAGAGAATTCCAGAGATATCCCGGGGATGCGCTAATAGGACCTGATGACCAAGTGGACACAGGACCGATGCAGAATGTGGAGTCAGGAGTGAACAGGGCTAAGAAGAGGAAGGCATTTTTAGGTAGGGGGGAAGAAATGAAAAAGAACTGGGGGTAACATACCCATCCCACAGCACGGGGGATGTCAAACAATTAGTAAAATACACAGACAGGACACTTGGGAGAGAGTCGGGTCAGAGTGACTAGGGCGCAGGATGTACGCAGAACCACCTGATGCAATGGGAATAACCAAGCTCACTGAGGACACGGAACAACAGACTGGTTCCAAATAGGGAAAGGAGTGCATCAAGGCTGCATATTGTCACCCTGCTTATTGAACTTCTATGCAGAGTACATCATGAGGAACGCTGGAAGGAAGAAGCACAAGCTGGAATCAAGATTGCTGGGAGAAAGATCAATCACCTCAGATATGCAGATGACACCACCCTTATGGCAGAAAGTGAAGAGGAACTCAAAAGCCTCTTGATGAAAGTGAAGGAGGAGAGTGAAAAGGTTGGCTTGAAGCTCAACATTCAGAAAACAAAGATCATGGCATCTGGTCCCATCACTTCATGGGAAATAGATGGAAAAACAGTGGAAGCAGTGTCAGACTTTATGTTTTTGGGCTCCAAAATCACTGCAGATGCTGACTGCAGCGAGGAAATTAAAAGACGCTTACTCCTTGGAAGGAAAGTTATGACCTACCTAGATAGCATATTAAAAAGCAGAGACATTACTTTGCCAACCAAGGTCCGTCTAGTCAAGGCTATGGTTTTTCCCGTGGTCATGTATGGATGTGAGAATTGGACTGTGAAGAAAGCTGATCGCCAAAGAATTGATGCTTTTGAACTGTGGTGTTGGAGAAGACTCTTGAGAGTCCCTTAGATAGCAAGATCAAAGCAGTCCATCCTTAAGGATATCAGTCCTGAATATTCATTGGAAGGACTGATGCTGAAGCTGAAATTCTAATACTTTGGGCACCTGATGCAAAGAATCGACTCACTGGAAAAGACCCTGATGCTGGGAAAGATCGAAGGCAGGAGAAGGGGATGACAGAAGATAAGATGGTTGGATGGCATCACCGATTCGATGGACATGAGTTTGAGCAAGCTCTGGGAGTTGATGAGGGACAGGGATGCCTGGCATGCTGCAATCCATAGGGTCCCAAAGAGTCGGACACAAATGAGCGACTAAACTGAACTCCCTGCTTTGAAAATTTCCAACGGCCTCAAGATGAGCTCTTCTTGATTTTATTCTACCTGTTCTGTGAAGTGTTAACAGTATGAGGAGAACTAGGCAGCTGAACGTTGAATCCTGGGTCTACCACCTACTAGCTTTGTGTCCCTGGGGAAGTAACTCAACCCCTCTGTGGTAGCTCAGTTTCTCATCTGTTAAATGGGGCTAATACCCACACCACAGAACTCTTCTTACAAAGTGGTAATTCTTATAAAGTGCTTACTGAGCTTGCAACACCTGGCATAGGTGTTGCATCCTTTAGATGTCAGCTATTATTATTATTACTTCTCCAAATAAACTTCCTACTCCACCTTGATTTCTAAACACACCATGCCCATGTGAGGCCCTTTGCTGGTAGTGTTCTCATCGAACCACCATTCCTTACCAACCACAACCACCAAACAGAACTTATTCAACATTTATGCTATATATTCAAAGTGGCGGGCTGGAAATACAGGAAAAACAAACAGTTCAACCCTCAGAGCTCACAGTGATAATGACAGAGAGCCAGAGGAAGAGGTGCGATAACGTGTTACAGGTGTCAAGGAAGCACTTTCTGGAGGCAGTGGAGATGCTGACTCTGAATCCTGAAAGCCGAGTGCGTGCATCCGGCAGAATGGATGCACATGGGGTCAGAGCACCCAGTCCCACAGTCACACTCACTGTACTGAGTCTGGAGATCCTGGAGCTCTGGGCAGGTACTGTGAGCGAAGGGTAGTGGAAGGCTGCATCACAAGGCCAGGAAGTCTTGCGACTTTCCTCCAGGCAACAGGCAGCCACTAAATGATGTTAAGTAGGGAACTCCTGCTTGGGTTCTAGAAGAGCTACACCTGTCCTGCCCAATATGGACGCCACATGTGACTGCCGAACTATGCTAGTGTGATTGCGGGTCTAAGTTTTAAATTTCAATTAATTTAAATTTAAAAACTGATACTCAATTCACTTACCAAAAAATTTAAAAATATACTTGGAACAATTTGGGTATGTGAATCTACTTTTTCAACTGTAAGTTTAATGAATTCTAAAAACAGATCAAGTGTCTCTGATGAAAATACAGCATCCAAATTGAGATGTGCTGTAAGTGTAAAACACACACCAGATTTGAAGACAGTACCAAAAGGATGAGAGTCTTCGTTAATAATCTTTATAATTATCACATGTTGAAATATTTTGACTACACCAGGTTATCGATGACATTAAAATTAACTTTACATGTTTTTCACTTTCCCTGTATCTACTAGGAAATGTTAAATGGCATGTGCGGCTCACACTGCACTCTGGAGAACACTCGTCCAACAAAACCAAGGCAGACGCAAGAGGAAAGAGACTGGAAGCAGGAAGACCAATTAGAGACTCTTCTTGATGAGTCCAGAAAAGACACACAGGACTGAATCATCTAAGTGATACCCATCTTCAAAACGCAATTCAAGACCTGCTACTACGTCCAAAGTTTTTGCAATCGTAACCTTTCCTAATGGGATGCCTTTCTCCCAACTACTAGGGGACTTAATCATCTGTGGGATTCACTTCAGCACTTAATCATTTCCACCAGTCATTTCTACTTAATTATTGGGTGACTTGTTTCTCAGATTAGACTATCAGCTCCTAGGCTAAAGGTCACAATTTAGGCTTCCTTCATTCTTCCACATCATGCAGCGAGTGTTTTTTCAAATCTTTTAATAAACAGAGGTACATGGCTCCCCAGATATTTCACCACATTATCTGGAGACATTCATGTAGCTAATTTTACTTTTCCAGAGCAAAAAGTTTTGATATCTTAAAGATATGAGCTAAAACAATGTAAAAGTCAAACAAGACTCCTGGCCAATGTTCCAATAAAGCAGTGATATCTAATCAGTGAGCAAGCCCTCGCAAACTGTACTATCAGAAAAAAAAGTCAAGATGGCAGAACAATTTAGCATTTTCACAAATTCCATTTAAAAATGCAACAAAAAATTCTGATTATCTACAGCCTCCACTGCCAGACATAACCTTTGAAACCTAAGAATTAAGAACGTTTAAAGGAAAAACACACAGCTTTCACATTTAAAAATTAACCTCTAAAAAAAAAATCAATTCTTCTAATATCATTTTCCAGGTAGAGATCCATGTATTATCAATTATCTAAACTCATATTTTCCCACCTAAAGTCAAGTGAAGGCAAAACTTTTTAGGGAAATGTTAAAATATATATAAATGTATCTTACTGTATCATGGATAACAAGTATTTCACCCAGAGTATCACTTAAATTTTCTTAGAAGAACCTTTAAAAAAAAAAATCACATACACCCTAAAGCAACCGGTCAGCCCCTACAGAAATAGAAATAAGGAGCTAGGAACTAGTTGAAAGCAAAGAGGTACTTTAGGGTGATTAGCACTGATCTCTCAAGAACTTTGCAGTTCTCAAATTTTTAACGTTTGTTTGACATTTTAAACAAAAGCTGACAAGTTGTAACAACAGGATCCATCTTCCCTGAATTTGTTTAATGGCTACAAAGCCTATATAACAGAGTGCCATTCAAGTGTCTGGGCATCTGCACACAACTGAGCAATCAAAGATGGAGTCACGGCAGCTCACAGGGAAGAATAAGTTTAAGGCTGTTCTAGTCTGAAAGGCAGAGGAAGAAATGGGGGAAACCTGTCAAACAGCCTGGATGAAATCAGGGAGTTAAAAAGCAAACGCTCATTTCCTTTAGCACTGTGGGAAAAACCCAGTGCTAACAGAAAGCTAAGGAAAGTTTGGTTTGGCTGATTTCATTTTGTTTTCCTTCCAACATCATCACTGAGTTTGAACGGCTGCTTTCCTCCCCTCCCATTACTCAGTAAAAACTCCCCCACTGAATTGAGTCGTCTTCCGGAGCCAGGCGCCCCCGCCTCCAAGCCTGCTAACGTGCTCAGACGCCTCTGGGCATGCTGTGGTCTCACCAGTCTGCGGGGCCAGCGCTCCGAACTCAATGGACAATAGGAGCTCACCCCCGTCCAGGCCAACTACAAAGCTCAGGAGGGCCATTTCCCTTTTCCTGCCCAGATGCTGTTTTTCCCCCTTCGAAGCAGGGCCCCGTGTTCCACTAGAGCCCCAGTTTGGTCTGGGACGCCTAACCTCCCTTTCCACCTGCAGAACTGCTGAACCCTTCCTCCCGTCTAAATAAGTTGTAGGGCAGCGCACAGGCCAAACGGGACCCCCTCCCCTGGGGCTTGATTGGGGGCATGAATTTCAAAGTCCAGGTAGGACGGGAAAGTGATGTCTCTGGACACTTGATCACGGCCCTCCAGGCTAAGCTGTCCCCACTGTCCCCACGCCAGCCTCTACTTGCCTCCCATCCCCCCGACAACGAGGAGCGGCGGGGAGGTGCGGGCAGGCAGCACGGCCACCGCCTCCTCCAGTGGAGCCCTCGGCAACACTCACCCTTTCACCACAAAGAAGGGGTCCTCCATGGACATGGCGTCCCGGCCCCCGGCCGCCTCACGTTTGCTCCGCGCACAGGTCGCCCGCGCCCTCCAAATTTCCCTCTGCCCACGCTACCCGCCTCGCGCAGCGGCCCGCGCCTCGGCCCGGGGGTCCCGAAGCCTCTGCGCGCGCAGGGCGGGGTGCACCGGCCAGCCGCCGGTCCAGCACTCGATGGGCACCGCAGACCAAATCCAGACTCTGGAGCCGGCCCCGCGGCTGTCCCCTCCCCCGACTCCTCCCGGCGCGTCCGGCCGCCTGGCTCCGCCCCCGGGTTCCTCGGCCTCGGCCAATCACGAACGCCAGCCGCCGCACCACTTCCGCACCCGTGCCCACGTGATCACAGCCGACTCCGCCCCTCGTTGGCGGGTCCCGGGCACCTTGTCACACGACCCTGGAGGCGGGGCTCTGGGGGCGGTGGAAGAGGGCGGGTCTTCTCCCCACTTGCCCCTCAGGAGTCAGGGTCCGGAGCTGCTTGTTCCTTCGCAGCAAAGGCATTCAGGTGTCCTAGCAGCAGCACGTATGCATTAGTACCTCCTTTGCACAATCCTTTCACCTTTCCTCTACTTTTGATACTTGATTTTGATAACATGTTGATTTAGAAATCCATCTCGTCCTGCTTACAATAAAGCCTGCTCGTATACATTATCTGCCTATATTGCACAACTTTATATAGGTCTTACTATATCCAACAATGCGCTGAAGGCTGTATGTACATTATCTCAAAATTTTTGGGGGGAAGGTATTATTATTACCATTTAGTAGATGAGAAAAGTTCAAAGAGGCTTCGAGATTTCCTGCGCTCATACAACCTGGACAGGGCAATCAGAGAATCTGTGCGCTTTCCACCAGACGGGTGTGTTTTCCTTTGCTGTGTGCCTTTCTCGAAGTGACCAGTAAGATAATTTTTTCATACAGCATGTCATGCTTCCCAGGAGAAAGAACTTTTGAGACACAAAGGAGGGGCCAGATATGGCAACTTATTCTGAGCTAAATGGTTCAAAAGCACTTCCAGAAAGTGTTTTGGTCAGAACAGTTATCAAATTCATATGCTAGATATGCTATGGGGTTTGTGAACATTAACTGCTGATTATCTTTGAGCACTTCCCGTATGTCAGGCACTGTGCTAAGTGTTATCTCAGTTGCTCTCAAGAGGTAATTACTGTTGTTATTCCCATTTTAGGAATGAGAAATCTGGGACTCTCGCAGGTTAAGTGACTTGCTTAAAGTACTTGTCTTTTTGGAGATGGAAGAGTCCTTTGAACCAGACAAATCCTGTTTGAACCTGAGTTCTGTTATTCAGTCCCTCATCAGCAAAGCGTGAATAATAATGTTTAGCTCGTGGATTGTTGTCAGGTTTAAATAAAAATGCATGGAAACCCCAAGGCCCCAAGGAAGTAAGGCAGTGAAGTCAGGGAAACTAGTCTGGAAGCTGCTGTGGTCGTCCAGCCTGAAGGGCTGAGGGCCAGAACAGGACAGCAGCAATCGTAAATGGAGAGGAAGGAGACAATCTGATGTTTCCAGGTAAAAACAAAACACCTAGACGTGATGAGAGGCTGAATGGGGTTAAGGGGGAGAGAGGTAAAAGTCAGACTGCAGGCTTCTCTGAGACCCTGGAGGAGCAGCTGAGGGAGGTCAGATGTAGGGAAAAAGAAGCTGTTGGAAGAGAACTGTTTTGGTTCTGAACGTATTGAGATGGGGAACTCAAAAGGGATCAATCATTTTTCGTTCATTCAACAAACACATGGAAACTGAAGAGAAGATGAGAATAAAGATTAAGAGCCATAGTTGCAGCCAGACTGTGCTCAGTCACTCATTCGCGTCTGACTCTTTGCAGCCGCATGGACTGTTGCCCACCAGGCTTCCCTGCCCATGGAACTTTCCAGGTAAGAATACTGGAGTGGGATGCCATTTCCTACTCCAGGGGTCTGCCTGACCTAGGGATTGAACCCATGTTTCCTGTGTCTCCTGCACTGGCAGGCAGATTCTCTAGCCCTGTTGCCAGCTGGGCAGCTGGATTACCTGAGTTCAAATCCTAATTCTGCTATTTCCTGACTATTGTGTCTTGGGCAAGCTGCTTGGTCTCTCACTGTCCTCAACTAAGAAATGAATACCATAATAGCACCTTGCTCATACAGTGTCATCAGGATTAAATGAATCAATGTCTGAGAAGTGCTTAGAATAGTACTAGCATGTGTTGTAGTCTTTCTATGTGCTATCTACTAAGGATACAGAAATGAACAGGCTTGGTCCTTGCCTTCAAGGAATTCTCAGACTAGTAGGAGAACAAGGCCAGTTACATAATGAAAGAAAGGCATATGTTGCCAGAGAAACACGGAGACAAGCCACCAGTCTATTTGTGTGTGGGGGAGGGTGAGGAGGACTTCTAAACAATGGCTGGAGGCAGCCAGGAGACAGCAGCGCAGCCTTTGGAGGAGCCATGGCAGGGGGCATTGCTGGAACGGAAAGAATAGGATTGTGGCAGCAGGAGCTAAGGCTGGAAATGGGCAGGGCCAGTTTCTTGGGGTCCTTGATTGTGATGTTAAGAACTGTGAACACTCAGCTGAGGTAGTTGACAGGATAATTCTGGCATTTGACATAGGTGCGGCAGTGGCTGAAAGGTCAGCTGGGAAGTCATGGTCCAGAGAACGGGTGAGGGTGCCTGAGATAGGCTCACTGCAACTAGGATGGAGAAGGGGGATATATTTGAGAAATACTTTAGAGGCAACATCTGGGGATTTGGTGAGTGAATGGTTCAGCATACAGCGTTTTCAGAGATGATGAAAGAAGAAGGAGTGTTCTGGAGTTGGAAGTGGGTTGTTGTTAGTTCCAATCACTGAGATAAAGAACATAGGAGGACTAGATTTAGGGTGGACATAAATTAACTGCTAGCAGGTTGATTTTCTGCGGCTTCCCGGGTGGTACACTGGTAAAGAATCCACCTGCCAATGCAGGAGACACAAGAGACACGGGTTTGATCCATGGGTCGGGAAGACCCCTGGAGTAGGAAATGGCAACCCACTCCAGTATTCTTGCCTGGAAAATTTCATGGACAGAGGAACCTGATGGGCTACAGTCCATGGGGGGCAGCAAAGACTCGGACACAACTGAGGGATAGAGCATGGATGTCTGTTTTCCCCACTAAAGTGTAAACTCGCGGAGGGAGGGAGACTTCCAATGTTACTACCACCTCAATGCCTGGCATAGCCTCTTATTACCTATTCCATGAAAGGGGTGTCTCTTTCTTTAATATGTCATCCTTTCTCAAACCAACCCAGACCTTGGTCTCTGCTGCCCCCGGGGAAAGGGAAGTATAGCTAAAATGGAAGGAAAAATAAAAGAAGCTCTTTCTTTTCCCTCTTCTCTTCTTTTTTCTTCTTTTAAATTTAACAGGCCTCAGGTCCTGGCATAAACAAAAACATAATAACTCAGGAAGAATACTCAGCAAAGCCAGCTCCTCTACCCATCCCCACCCTCCACTACCTCCCGAAACAGAAGAGTTACACATTCTCATGGAGCAAAAAAATTAAAACAGTGGTTGCCTTTGGGTGGGGAGTTTGATTAGGAAAGGAAACTTTCTGGGGGCTAGTGATTTTCTCTATTTTGACAGGACTGTAGGTTACACAGGTATGTGAATTTGTCAGGACTTGTCAAGCTGTAGTACTTAGACTCTGTTCATTTTGCTGGAAAAGGCTAACATTCCAACTCTGAGATTTTGTGTGGTCAGCCGTGAAAACCTGAGCAAGTCTCCAAAGTTAGGAGAGTGAGTGGTGGAGGATACTGCTGGGATCCTGGAAGGCATCTTGTGCTGAAATAGGAAATGCCAGTGCAGAAAGAGGGCACAGGCCAGCAGGCCATGAGCTCATGAGGATGAGCATCAGGAAGGATCAAATCACACCCTGTTGCTAAGAATGCCAGAATAAACCCGGGCCACTTCCAACCCCTTAAAAGCTGTGAGAGTCCCATATCACTCCTACAAGGGGATGTCTTCCATTCTCAGATGGGAATGGTGTCTTAACTACTCCCTCACTAAGTCATTTCAAGGATCAATTGGGATGTTAAATGTGACTACATTTTGCAAAGTGTTTAAAATTCTTGATGTCCCCCTAGGTCTTTATAAAAACTAGTTTTAAAATTTTTAATTGTGGTAAAATACACATAACATAAAATTTTCCATCTTAACCATTTTAAAGTACACTGTTCAGAGTGTTCACAGTCAGATTTTCAACCAACCTCCAGAACGTTTATTTGCAAAACTGAAACTGTGCCCGTTAAACATGTCCTTCGTCTCTCCTCCCCCTTGCCTGACAACCACCATTCTGCTTCCTACCTCTGTGAATTTAACTCCTCTAGATACCTCATAAAAGTGTTTGTCATACACTCATACAGTATTTGTAAGACATGTATCTCATTCCATATTTGTCTCTTCGTGATTGACTTTTTTCACTCAGCATAAGGTATTCAAGGTTCAATCACGTTGCAGCATGTGGCAGAATTTCCTTCCTTTTTGAGCAGACATTCCGTGTATGTATACATCACATTTTGTTTATTCATTCTTGTATTGATGGACACCTGGGTTGCTCCCACCTTTTGACAATTGTGAATAATGCTGTTATGAACGTGGATGTACCAGTATGTAGTTGAGATCCTGTTTTAAATTGTTTCGGGTGTACACCCAGAATTGGAATTACTGGATCATAATCTTTTGAAGAACTTCCAGACTGTTATAGTGGCTGCACCATTTTACATTCCCGCTAAGAGTGCACAAGAGTTTCGATTTATTCACATCTTTGCCAACACTTGTTATTTTGTTTATGTGTGGTTTTGTTTCTATAGTAGCCATCTTAATGGATTTGAAGTATGTCTCATTGTGGTTTTGATTTGCATTTCCCTAATAATTAGTGCTGTTGAACATTGTTTCATGTAAACATTTCATTGTATAAAATTCCCAAACTTAATTTTTATTTTTTAAAGTTTTCTACATTTTTATTTTATATTGGAGTATAGTTGATTTACAATGCTGTGTTAGTTTCAGGTGTACAGCAAAGTGAATCACTTTTACATATATCTATTCTTTTTCAGATTGCTTTCCCATTTAGGTTATTACAGAATATTGAGCAGCATTCCTTTGCCAAACTTTAAATACATGTTTTTCTATATAAATAAACAAATGGCTTATTGGCCATTTGTATATCTTCTTTTGGAGAAGGGAATGGCAACCCACTCCAGTATTCTTGCCTAGAAAATTCCATGGACAGAGCAGCCTGGAGGGCTACAGTCTATGGGTTCCTAAACAGTTGGACTTGAGGAAGAAATGGAAACCCACTCCAGTATTCTTGCCTGGAGAATCCCATGGACAGAGGAGCCTGGCAGCCTACAGTCTGGGGTCACAAGAGTTGGACATGACTGAGCGACTAAGCATGGCATATATCTTCTTTAGAGACGTGTCTATTCAAGTCCTTTGCTTATTAAAAAATTGTGTTTGTCTTTTTGTTGTTTCATTCATCTTTTTGAAACAAGATTGTGTAAGGGAGAAAAGTGCTATGTAGACGTTAGATTTTATACTCTTCATCTTTATCCCATTCTTTTTTAAAAGCCCTGAGATGCATGTGCTTGTTCTGGAGCGCTCCAGAAGACACTGGCTCTTGTTGGCATCCATTGACCTGGCTATGTCTGCATTTCCCAGCACCAACCATAGAGAATATCCATATGCAAGTTGTGTTTTCTTTCCTTATATATCTAACACAAGAAAGTGATTAACAATTTATGAAGCATCCATTTGATGGTCACCAAAAATGTTGTTTAAAATTGTGTAATGACATATATTGAAAATAGCAAGACAATATTATATTTATAATATGATTTCAATTCTGCTCATTCTTATATTGGAGAAGGCAATGGCAACCCACTCCAGTACTCTTGCCTTGAAAATCCCATGGATGGAGGAGCCTTGTAGGCTGCAGTCCATGGGGTCAGTAGGAGTTGGACACGACTGAGCAACTTCACTTTCACTTTTCACTTTCATGCATTGGAGAAGGAAATGGTAACCCACTCCAGTATTCTGGCCTGGAGAATCCCAGGGATGGGGGAGCCTGGTGGGCTGCCGTCTGTGGGGTCGCACAGAGTTGGACACAAGTTAGTAACAGCAGCAGCAGCAGCATTTTTATATAAAGAAACACTTTTATACATAGAAAAAAGAAAATGTACTTAAAGTTTGACCATTTTCTACAATGGAGTATATACTTGGATAACCAGAAATATAAAAAGTAAAAAAACAAAGAAAAATTGAAGAAAGATAAGTGAGAAAGCCAAGTGACCACATATGCAAAGGTATAACAAAGGTTAGCAGTTTTAAATCCCTTTCAGAATAAGGCAGGTTAAGAGTGTAGGAATGAATGGATGTTAGTGAGTTCCCAAAGTTAATTTATGCTATTGAAATGCAACAGACTTTTAAAATGTATTTATTTATTTGTGGCTGTGTGGGCCCTTGGTGCTGCGTGGGCTTTTCTTTAGTTGCAGCGAGGGAGAGCTACTTTCTGGTTGTGGTGCGAGGGCTTCTTGCTGTGATGGCTTCTCTCGTTGTGGAGTGCAGGCTTTAGAGCTTGTGGGCTCAGCAGCTGTGGTTCCCCAGGCTCTAGAGCATAGGCTCAATAGTTGTGCTGCATGGGCTTAGCTGCTCCGGGGCATGTAGGATCTTCCCGGGCCAGGGATCTAACCTGCACCTCCTGCATTGGCAGGCAGATTCTTTACCACCGAGTCACCAGGGAAACCCTGAACTTGATAAAATAGTGAATTCAAACCGTTGTTGAGAGGCAGATATGACAGTTACCCTTTTCTATGAATTTGCTAGTGCGCAGGGAAGGAAAAACCACAATCTCGCTTGGTAAACTAGTGAGTAACAACAATAGTTATAACAATTGCTAACATTTACTTACTATGGACCAGACATTGTGCTAAGTAATATACATGCATACTACTCAGAAGTGGCTCCAAAATTTCTACATGAGGCAGGTTTAGAATGTAACTTCTTTGGACAACAAGGCTAGGAGACTTGAACTGACATTAGATGGCAGACCCAGTGTATTTTTTGAAATTATGGGTTATTTGGGATGGTAATTATGTGTGTGTGGTAATGATGCTTTAAAGTCCCAAGAGGGGCTTGCCAGGTGGCTCTAGTGGTGAAGAACCTGTCTGCCAATGCAGGAGATGCAAGAGATGTGTGTTCAATCCCTGGGTCAGGAAGAGTCCCTGGAGGAGGAAATGGCAACCCACACCAGTATTCTTGCCTGGAGAATCCCATGGACAGAGCAGCCTGGTGGGCTACAGTCCATAGTGTCACAAAGAATTGGACACAATTGAAGTGACTTAGCACACATGCACACATGTACCAAGCAGGAGACACAGGTTTGATCCCTTGGTTAGGAAGATCCCCTGAAGAAGGAAATAACAACCACTCCAGTATTCTTGCCTGGAAAATTCCATGGGCAGAGAAGTCTTCCAGGCTACAGTGCATGGGGTCACAAAAGAGTTGGACACAGCTTACCAACTAAACAACAATAACAGAAGCCCCAAGAAGTGACAAATCACCTCTTGGTTCCATCACTGCTGATTTCATGGAATCCACACAACTCTATAAGGCAGATATTGTTATGACCCCCATATTCCACAAGAGAAACCTGAGGCTTGCAGAGGTTGGTAATTTGTCTAAGGTTCTTATAGGTATGAAGTGGCAGAGCCCCATTTCAGGATAAGTTTGTCTGACTCCTAAACCCATGTTCTTTGCTATAATACTTTACTGATCATTTGTACACGGGCTAGCCTTGTCCCAAAATCAGTGAATGGATTTTACCTAACCACTGAAAATGGCTCAAATCAGATTTCACAGACATAACGCGGGCACATACAGACACACACACACACCCCTGTTGAACTTCTTAAAACACCCCAGAGGACGGGATAAAATACACTACAGTATATTGAAAACATTCAGTTCAGTTCAGTTCAGTAGCTCAGTTGTGTCTTACTCTTTGTGACCCCATGGACTGCAGCATGCCAGACCTCCCTGTCACAATATATTTAATGAATTAGACTTTTTTGTTAACTTAATAATTTGTCTTTTGGTTTTTGAGGATGACTTGTCCCATTGCAAATGGGTCAGATTCTTCAGAAGGGCCTCAAGATATCTGTAATAAAACAGTATTTAAAAACCAAAGACATAGATCCATAGTAAACAAGATAAACACAAACTACTCTGACAAATACAGCTTGAGGTTCAAGGATTAGACAGTTGCTCAGAGGTACAGCTAGTTCCCAAGGGGAATGAATAGGACACTTCTCACTGCAATGCTTTCAGCTTAGTCAGGCAGTCTTCACTTGTCCTTTAAGATACTGACACATTAAATCCATTTACTTAAAAATTTTAAGACTACCAAGGCTATGCCATAAAAATGCATGTTGGTACTGGGAAATTGTTAAGTGAAAAATGAATTACAAAATAATATTAGGATGTGAGACTCTGTTTTGGTAAAATGAATCCCCCAAAGTGTGTTTGTATATATACATATATAGTCACAGCCAAGCACTGAAAAGACATATATTAAAATGTTAACATTGACTTTCTCTGAAGAGTGATTTTTATCTTATTACTCTGATTTTTTATGTGCTTTCAAGTTTTCTGGATTGTATTTGTTAATTTGCACTTAAAAATGACTTAAAAATGAAAGGCACGGTCACCATACCTACTTTCTAATGTAAATGCTGCAGACTGCAGAACAGTATGCAGTTTTGTAACAAGATATGAACAGAAATTCAAAGGAAGAGATGAATTCCCTGCTGTGGGACAGCAGTACTAGTGAGAGATCCCTGGGACTGTTGGGGGCTCCGAGAGTGAGTGGCACAGGGGTGCCCTACATTTGTTAAGTGAAGAATTGCTAAGTCACTTCAGTCGTGTCCGACTCTGTGCAACCCCATAGACGGAAGCCCACCAGGCTCCCCCGTCCCTGGGATTCTCCAGGCAAGAACACTGGAGTGGCTTGCCATTGCCTTCTCCAATGTGTGAAAGTAAAAAGTGAAAGGGAAGTCGCTCAGTCGTGTCCAACCCTTAGTGACCCCACGGACTGCAGCCCACCAGGCTCCTCCATCCATGGGATTTGAGTACTGGAGTGGGTCGCCATTGCCTTCTCCTAAGTGAAGAATTAAGGGAAAGAAAAAGAAGGGAAGGAGGAAGGAAAGGAAGAAATACAAAGGTCTGAGAAGAGAAGGTGCTAGGAGATGCTGAGGGTTGTCAAATATCATTATTATTTCATTATTTGGCTTTCTTTTTTCTTTTGGGAGATGGAGGACATGTAGTTTTCTGTTGCTCCTAGAACAAATTACTACAAACTAAGTGCCCTAAGGCAATGGTAAGCCACTCCAGTACTCTTGCCTAGAAAATCCCATGGATGGAGGAGCCTGGTAGGCTGCAGTCCGTGGGGTCGCTAAGGGTCGGACACGACTGACCGACTTCACTTTCACTTTTCACTTTCACACATTGGAGAAGGAAATGGCAACCCACTCCAGTGTTCTTGCCTGGAGAATCCCAGGGATGGGGGAGCCTGGTGGGCTTCCGTCTGTGGGGTCACACAGAGTCAGACGCGACTGAAGTGACTCAGCAGCAGTAGCAGGAAGTGCCCTAAAACAACTCCCTGAACAAGCTTATGCCTCTGTTTCCCAGGTCATTGTGCTCTCCTGATGACCATGTAGCTGTGGCTTTGTGCTGAGCTAATCGAGGAAGCCAAGTCAGCTGCCTCAGACTCTTAAGGACCAGGTCTCCTTCATTCAATGAGCATTTTTGAGCTCTTGGGCTGTGGGTGCTCGAGCAGCATGGAAGATAGAGGTAAGCTAAAAATGACGGGATAGTCTAGGGGATACACGTTATATCAGACATGTGGACTGCAGCATTATAGGAAGCCAGAGCAAGTCCTGGGAACTTTGTGTGAATCTTTCTCATGGACCTTAGGTGAAATCTAAGCACCAGGGAATAAACAAACTCGTCTTTTTCTTTTGAGCTCCGTGAGGGACCAGAACTGATTCATCTTTGTGTTCTCTGTGTCTTTCTTATAGCTGTGCTCCATAAATATTTAGAAGGTGGCAAGCCACTCCAGTACTCTTGCCTGGAAAATCCCATGGACAGAGGAGCCTGGTGGGCTGCAGTCCATGGGGTCGCTAAGGTTCGGACACGACTGAGCGACTTCACTTTCACTTTTCACTTTCACACATTGGAGAAGGAAATGGCAAGCCACTCCAGTGTTCTTGCCTGGAGAATCCCAGGGATGGGGGAGCCTGGTGGGCTGCTGTCTATGGGGTCACACAGAGTCGGACACGACTGAAGTGATTTAGCAGCAGCAGCAGCAGCAACAGGAGCCTCATGCGACGAGTTGACTCACTGGAAAAGAGTCTGATTCTGGGCGGGATTGGGGGTGGGAGGAGAAGGGGACGACAGAGAATGAGATGGCTAGATGGCGTCACCGGCTCGATGGACATGAGTTTGAGTGAACTCCGGGAGTTGGTGATGGACAGGGAGGCCTGGCGTGCTGTGGTTCATGGGGTCGCGGAGAGTCGGACACAACTGAGTGACTGAACTGAACTGAACTGAACAGGAGCCTGGTAGGCTGCAATCCATGGGGTCGCGAAGAGTCAGACAGACTGAGCGACTTCACTTTCACTTTTCACTTTCATGCATTGGAGAAGGAAAAGGCAACCCACTCCAGTGTTCTTGCCTGGAGAATCCCAGGGACGGGGGAGCCTGGTGGGCTGCCGTCTATGGGGTCGCACAGAGTTGGACACGACTGAAGCGACTTAGCAGCAGCAGCAGCAACAGGGCCAAGATAGGAATAGCACAGGAGCAATCGGTGTCCAATCAGTGTCTGAGACCAATAAAGGGTTAAAGGTCACTGGAGAAGGCGGTGCTTTAGGGTTCTCTTGCTCTCTATTCTACCTAGCAACTGATGACACTAACGATTCCCACTATTTTGACAGGGAGAGAGCCCTTGCGTGTCACAGTTGCTGAATCATCAAAAACTGAGAGAGCCGATACAATACAGGTTCTTGAAAGATCAGCAGGGACCTATCAGTGTTTTAGTTAAAAGAATCAGAAGAGAAGGATTTTAGAGGGGCTGATGATGCTCCTATTGCCTCTCATCATTGTGTTAATGGTGAAGCTCAGCGATGCTCGTGAGTACCCCAAGTTCTCTTTGCTCTAAACTCCCCAGCTGAGGGAGCCTCTGGGAAACAGCTTGTCTTCCTAAAACTCCTGGTGAAATGAAGCAGCCACGGGCAGAAAGTGTGTTTATTCAACCCAGGACTTGTTGGAGCGATGAACTGGAAAGCTGTACAGTTCTCCAGTTCGTGTGTGTAGGATCTTGATGTTACCCACCTTTTCTGAGGGGTTGGAAGCCATTCTGGAAAGACCCTCTGGGTAACTTCCTCACTTCCTACTTCCCTTCTGAACGTTGCTCCCTTTCTTTTCTGCTCATGTCTTTTCTTTTACTTTTGTTTTTCCTCCCTACTAGCTTGGAGAGTCTCATGAGGATGTGGTCAGCGTTTCGGGGCCACTGAACAGTAGAACAGATCCATTGTTCACATTTATTTGTTTATCCTCCTCACCACAAGCCCTACCTGTAACACAGGATCCCAGAAAGATAAAACCATGTTTCAGAACCATGGTTCTTACTGAGTGTAAGAGTTATCAACTGAGTAGAAAAAGCTTTTCATTGTATGAGGAACCTGTGTTACTAGGGAAGGAGTTGCTTTCTGTTGCCCCAAATACACAAGAAGACTGGTGGGCTGGAAGCAATAGGCTTCTCTGCTCTAAGCAACTGCTTTCTCAGCTAGAGTTCAGCACTCCCAGAGGGTCGCTGGACAACATCTGGGCTATCACCATAGGCAACGTTCCATGAGCATGATGGGAAGGAGCTCTTTCAAAACATGTGTGTTTTTTGATGACCTACTATGTGATGGCACTTTTGGGGACATGACCATGAACATGATAGACATAGGTTCTAATTCTATAGAAACTTAATCCAGAAAAGTCTTACTACTCAAGTCAGAAATGGGAAAGATTTAGGGTGAAGGTTAGAGACAGAGGATAAAAAGAGGGCAGGAGTGATATTTCTAGAAGATTAAAAGCCTATATATTACCTGTATTTGATTCTCAAAGAACTCTTCAATAATATGACCACAATATCCCCTAAATATAATCTTTCGTGTGTTGGTCTAACTAACCCTTGTGACTGAGACAATATCCCCATTTCCTGATGAGGAGATCGAGGCCAAGTGAGGTGGACTCAGCTCACATAATGAACAGAGTCTGAAGTACATGCAGGTCTTCCCGCCCACAGTCCCGGGCTTTCCCACAAAATCATAGCGTCTCTGGATGTGGATGCTCGGCACTTTGATAACTGGCGGGATGAGAACTAGAACCAGTCTTCTATGAAGGGCAGGGAAGGTCACCTTGTGCTGGCTCTCCTTGTCTTGGCTCCTTCCGCCGCATCTTTCTCTGCCTGTGTTGTGTCCTGGGGGATTGACTGCTACAGAGGACATCACCCGGTCTGTCTCGCAGGCGGATTTCTGTTTGGGTTCACCCAATAGGAGGCGCCGAGGGAGAGCAATCAGAGAGCAAAGCGAAGTTGAGGTATTAACTTCTTCTTTTCCTTCTTTCTCTAACGCCTCTGGTAGTATAATAGCTGTGTCCCTCTGCAATATAGTTTTCCATGAACGGCCCCTTTTTCATAGTTCTAGCTACCACTGGGCTTCAGGAACACTATTTGCTCCTCTAATCGCTACAACCCTAGGGCTGGTGACGGCTTGCTATAACTGCTAACTTCTGGGTTCCCCGGCACCCTCATTTGTTCCTGTAACCTTGCTCACAGCTCTGTGCAGAGTCCCTCCACTAGTTTCTTCATGTGACTCAGCTAGAGTGAGGGCTATTGCCTGCCAGGACCCTGACCGAGCAGGCTGAGCATTGAGGAGTGCTAACGGGAAGGGAGATGGGGTTATGAAAAGGACTTGGTCTTCTTGATATTTGGACCTAATGCTGGCCCTGAGTGGGAGCTTCTACAGGTGGAAATGCAGGGAGGAGACAGCAGAGTGTTTGAGATCACAGAGCAATGTTAAGATCACTCCATCACTTCCCGTGTGGTGTTCTCATTGACCCCATAGCCTTCAGTAAACTGCTCTTGCCTTTGCACTCCCATAGCTCCTGCTCCCAGTTTTATAATTTTCTATCTACCAAAATCTTTCAGTCAAGTCTCTCCTTAAAGCAGGGAGAGAGATCTCATTTTTCTCGTTTCCCTTGTGTGTTCTAGTGAACAACAGGCACTTAATAAACACCTGCTGGAATTTATGCTCCAAGGTGATGTTTCTAAGAAATTGAAGTGATCTGACCGTATGCCATAGAGCAGGGGTCCCCACCCTCCAGGGCCACGGACCAGTACTGGTCTGTGGCCTGTTAGGGAACGGGCCACAAAGGAGGAGGTAAGTGGCAGGCAGGTGAGCAAGCAAGCAAAGCTTCATCCATATTTATAGCTGCTCCCCATAGCTCAAATTACCACCTGAGCTCACCTCCTGTCAGATCAGCAGCAGCATTCGATTCTCACAGGAACGCTCAAGAACCTGCCACGAACTACGCATGGGAGGGACCTAGGTTGCGCACTTTTTATGAGAATCATCCCGAAACCGTCCCCCACCCCTCGTCATTACCCATTCTGTGGAAAAGTTGTCTTCCAGGAAACCAATCTGTGGTGCTAAAAAGGTTGGGGAGTGCTGCCATAGAGAACTTGGGCAGCAATAATGACTAAATTCATGACTCTGGTTTATTCTGGTTGCAGAATTTGTATGAAAAAGAAAGAGGTTTCATGCTTTACAACTCTTCCTGTTCCAGCCTGTGGGAAACTATGAGCTGGTGACGTGGTGGGTGTACTCAGGTGGGGGCAGGCATGGGACCTCTCTTGCAGAGCCATATGTGGTTTGTATGGTTGATCCTGAAAAACACCAAGGTCAGTCTCTTGATATTATTCATAACTCTATGGATATTTCAATGTGCTATATCAATCTGCTTCATGAAGTCCTTCACAGACAAGGACTGATGATAGATAAATCCCCTGAATTATCAACTGGGCTAGTGTTAAGACACAGGCTTGCAAATTATCTGCTAAGAAATGACCTTGAGTTCCAAGAGTTAACATGAGAAAATATAGGCACTTGCTATAGACCTTATTAGACTTCAGTCTGTTTCCATGGAGCTGTTGCCAAGGTACATGCAGTAGAAATTTCTCCAAGATGCTTTTTTACTCCCCTAAGGCCCTCTTCTTCTTAGCTGACACTGAATCTATCTAAATGCGGGAAATTCAACTAATTTGTAGGTTTTCTTCTGACTAATGGGAATATTTGTCTATTCTTGCTAAAATCCATTGACCTCGGTCATCCTCTCACCCTAGAGGATTGCCAAGGTCTCAAAGGACGGGGCCTAGCTTAAAGATAAAACACATGACTTTTTAAATACTTGCTTTATGAAACCCAAATTGACACAGATGATAAAGGACATTCTTTCTGACGACCAAGTTTATATTTATTACGGAAAACCTTTCAAGAGTATGAATACCAAATCACATTTTGTTACAACTTCAATGAATCATTTTACAAGAATAGAATTCATAAAATTGTAATTCTTCTGGGAAATAGGAGACCTGTGGTCATCATCGTATACAGAGAGGACTGGGGGGAAAAGCCATCAGGGCTCATTCGTTCATCCTCTGAAGCTCTACGTGCCCACAGTGGTCTCCTTGCTATTCCTCAAACACATGGAATGGGCAGCTCTCTGGAGGACTTGCGCTTGTTGTTCTTTCTGGAAGGCTCTCCTATGGCTGACTTCCTTTCTCCATTCACATCTCTGCTCAAGTGCCACCTGCTGAGACGACCTTTCCTGGTCCCTCTACCTATAAGATCATCCTGCTTCACATTCTATTTTCCTTGTTTTTTTCTTTTTTAAAATTAGTTTTTCTCTTTTTAAATTTTCTGTTTTTTCATTATCTTTTCTTCCATTAAAAAAAATTTATTTTTGTGCGTATTTCCTTTCCCTGCTTTATTTCTCTTCAAAACCCTTATCAGCAGCTGATCTTGTGTTATATATTTACCTACTGCCAGTCTTCCTTCTAGAAAGGAGTTCAGATAGCTGGGACATTGATGTGTTCATTTCCGTATTCCTAGCAGTTAGGACTGTGCCTACTGGAAGTTCAGAAAAGAATAAAATTTAAAAGGAACACTGGTAACCTCCAAAGGGTAGCCTTAAAAGAGTAACTAAAAAGTCAAACCATCACATTCAGCACTTCCTGGCCCTCGACAAGTTTCTGTAGTGAGAGGAGTTGTTAGGAGAGACTGGCAGTTCATGAAGTATATAGAGCCACCCACATCACTGCATAGTTGGACAAGTGTCCAAAGGCCCTCTTAACCAAAAATATCACCCTCCACTTCTCTGTCTCATTCCCACGATGCCTGAAATTCCAGAGAGTAGTTCCCAGGAATCATAATCATTTGACTGTGTTAAGGCATAGGGCCACTTGGGAGGGCCAACAAATAATTGGGGCTTTGTTGAACTGATCATCCAATCAGGACCCACGGCCAGTTGTAGGAAGGTCTGGAGTCTGGTTCCCCTGGGACAGGAATATCTGGGATTAGTGAGTCATCCTTGACACAAGGGGGCGGGAGAGAGCAACGGTGAGCCTGGCGAGGAGCCTGAAACAGAGCCTGGGATGGGGAAGTGCCTCTGCTTCTGAATGGCTGGGCAGTCTAAGGAAGAGAGGCTTCCTGCTTGAGAGGTCAGAGGGAAATTCTTGGGCCCTCTACTTATGGATTCTAAGAATGATCTTGGACAATTTTCTTCGTCTCTCTGAACCCATTTCCTATCTGTGAAATGGGAATTTTAAGAAAGTGAAAAGTGTTGGTCAGTCAGTTGTGTCCAACTCTTTGTAACCCCATGGACTGTAGCCCACCAGGCTCCTCTGTCCATGGGATTCTCCAGGCAAGAATACTGGAGTGGGTAGCCATTCCCTTCCCTAGGGGATCTTCCAATCCCAGAATCAAATCCATGTTTCCCATATTGCACACAGATTCTTCACTGTCTGAGCCACCGGGGAAGCCCTGGGAATTTTAAGGTCTACCTCAAAAGGTTGTAGGGCTTCTCAGGTGGCTCAGATGGTAAAGAATCCGCCTGCAGTACAGGAGGCGCTGTTTCAATCCCTGGGTTGAGAAGATCCCCTGGAGAATGGACTGGCTACCCACTCCAGTATTCTTGCCTGGAGAATTCCATGGACAGTGGAGCCTGGTGGGCTACAGTCCATGGGGTCACGAAGAGTTGGGCATGACTGAGTGACTGAGCACACACACAAAAGGTTGCACTGAGAAGTAAATATAATTCATGTTTATCAAAGACTTAGTATGGTAGCTATCACATGGTTTCCGCTCAAGAGATAAGGGTGGTTCTGAGGGTTATGATTCAGATTTCGCTGCTCTCCATGGCTCATGGAAGGCCTAACTTCATAGCAGGTTTTCCACCTCCTCCTTGTGGCCTTTCTGGATCCCTTCATGGGAGAGCAGGATGTCTCTCCTAGTTGCTGGAACATTCCATGGATGCCTCTTCTGTGGTTCTCACTGCTTGCTGCCATATGTCCCTGTGTTGTATTTATTTTTGTCCCGTTCTTTGGCTCTCCAACGGGCTTCCCTGATGGCTCAGCTGGTAAAGAATCTGCCTGCAATACGGGAGACCTGGGTTCAATCCCTGGGTTGGGAAGATCCCCTGGAGAAGGGACGAGCTACCCACTCCAGTATTCTGGCTTGGAGAATTCCATGGACTGTATAGTCCGTGGGGTCGCGAAGAGTTGGACGTGACTGGAGCGACTTTCACTTTCATTTTCACTTTCCGTTCCGTCGCTCAGTCATGTCTGACTCTTTGCGACCCCGTAGACTGTAGCCTACCAGGCTTCTCCGTCCATGGGATTCTCCAGGCAAGAATACTGGAGTGGGTTACCGTTTCCTTCTCCAGGGGATCTTCCCGACCCAGGGATCGAACCCGGGTCTCCCTCATTGGAGGCAGACGCTTTAACCTCTGAGCCACCAGGGAAGCCCATTTTCACTTTGGCTCTGCAATAATACTGTAAATTCCTGGAGGAAAAGAACTGTCTGATCTGTCTTTCCCTTCCTGACATCGCCTCACATTCCTCTTACATGGTAGAAACTCAAGTATCAATCGCCCTCATGGATGATTATCTGAAAATACTTTAGCAGTTATTGTCATTTCCACAGCCTTTTGTCAAAATGGTCCAGCTAGTTCATCTACAGGCTAAAAGGAACATAATTTAGGATGTAAAGTCACCACTATATTTGGTCTGATTGCTGTGCAGTTATGTTGTTCAGGCTTTCCAGCAACGTCTATCAGAGGCTGTTGGGACAGAGCAGCCTCTTTGAGAAGCAGCTTGACTGGCCTAGACAGAAGACCAAATTCAAAATTGTAGATTTTAGTCCACTAAGTGGATTGATGCCGGTAATCTGTTCTTGGAAAGGGAGAGAAAAACCCAATTTTGTTATTATGGCAACAAGAAGAAAGAATCAGAAGGTCAGAATGAATCATATGAAATTGCCATTTTGGTAGATCAAAACTAGTCCAGTAGAGGTCTTTTCAAATGATTCAGCCTTCATAGTTATATGGAAATCTGATCATCCAGGCAGCATATCCATAGGAATATAACTTAACACAAGGTCTAACGTATCATGAGAAAAAGGGTACCATGAATTTTCTCCTGTTTTTTCTGTTCTGAGTTACTGACTTAACATCTGTCAACCAACTTCCCATCACAGCTGAGGTAATATTTTGGAAGCCCAAGTAAGGAGCAAGCGTGGCTCATACCCATGGATACACCAGATGGGTAACTGGGTGCATGGCAGAGGAAGAGGACAAGGCTATGATGTCCTGGAGCAGAGCCACATCTTGACGGTACGAGGCTGGATGGGCAGGCGCCTGGCAGATGGAGGCCAGCCTTCAGGGGCAGAGCAACCTTTGAAGTCAGGGCTGGCTAGTGGAGAAAAACTGCTCCGAAACCAGGAACAAGACTCAGAGGTTGGAGGAAAGGGCATTCCACTGTCCTTGGACAGCTGGCAACAAACCGTGTGTCTCTCTATTGACCTCTTCTAAACTCTGGATTATGCAAATCTTTATGAAGTTACATTTTTGTAAGAAAGTGAAATTACATGGATTGTAGATATTATGTATGGAGATGATGTCAGTGAACTCATTTAGAATAAATAACCCCATTGAGCAATAATACCCCAAATTGGTAATACTATTTTTGTTTGTTTGTTGGCATCTACTAGGCATGCTGGGAGGGATTGGGGGCAGGAGGAGAAGGGGACAACAGAGAATGAGATGGCTGGATGGCATCACCGACTTGATGGACATGAGTTTGAGTGAACTCCGAGAGTTGGTGATGGACAGGGAGGCCTGGCGTGCTGCGATTCATGGGGTCGCGGAGAGTCGGACAGGACTGAGCGACTCTGAACTGACTGACTGATTGACTAGGCATGCAGACCCTAGATGTCATAGAAGGAAACCCAGTTTCTGAGGGAAGTTCTGTATGTCAATGACATAGTCTCTTTTTAAAATCCTTCTTCCTCCCTCTCTTTCATTCTTTGTCTGGGATTTGATTTCTGTGAGGCTTTTTGCTATCAGAAGCATGGAAGCAATTCCTACCTATTTCTTTTCCCCTCATTCCCTCAGCTCCAGCCCCAGGCCTCACTGCTTTTCCTGGAATGTGCCAGGTTGACCTTTCCTTGGGGCCTTTGTACAAAATCCCTCTGCCTGGACCGCAGTCCTCAGACATCTGCCTGGCTCCCTTGTTCCCTGCAGGCACTTGTTCAAAGTCTTCTCAGAGCAGCTTTCCCTAACTTGCACTGTTTAGAATTACCTTGCTTAGTCCCCGTTGCACCTTTATTTTATTTTTCACTGCACTTTTTAAATGACGGGTTATATGTATTTATTTTACATTGTCTGCCTTCCTTGTGTCCTCCCAGTAGGATGTAGGCTCCAGAAAGGCAGAAATTTTTATCTGTTTTGTCTGTGATGTGTTCAGAGTCCAGAACAGCGCCTAGCACAGAGAAGGTACTCACATGTTTGTTGAGTACTCAGATGGAGACTAAGAAAGTGTGAGAAAATGTTCATGACTCGCTCTGCCTTTTGCCTCCGTCTTTGAGCAGTTGCACAATCTGCGGAGGAACCATAAAACCTTTCCAGATGTGGAGAAATAGAACCGTTTGCAAAATCGGTTGCAGATTCCACCATATTACACCTTTTGCAGACTCTAGGCTGGATGTAAATTAGATTTCAGCTCTGCTTCCCACTCACCAGCTTGCCCCTTATGAAAAGTATTTTTTAAAGTATAAGCTCCTGGGAATTTCCTGGGAATTATCATTTTATTTTATAAAACGAAAATTTAATTTTATTAAAATTTCTATTTTAAAGTTTAAGTCTACTGGTTAGGACTTGGAGCTCTCACTGCTGGGGTCCTGGGTTGGATCCCTGGTCAGGGAACTAAGATACCTGTGCGGTGAGGCCAAAAATGTTTTTTAAATAAAGCATAAGTTTGAAGTTAAATTGATTCACATTCATTCCAGCATAATTAATTATTTTGAAGCAGAAAAATAGTGTTTTGCAAACAATTTACAAATACCTACAAATATTTACATTCCGACCATGGGCTCGGCTCCCTGTGCTAGGCCTTGTAGGAAATACAGAGGGAAGAAGCTAAATCCCAGTTCTTAAGTATCTTAGGACTGAGAAGGGGATAGGAGGTAAACAAAGAAGAGAGAATAGAAGGCAGAATATGGAACTTTGTTTCGGGGGTAGAGTTTGTGCCTCTGCTTTATCCTCACTCTTGTTTTCATAAGAGCCAACACTTTTATGATGGTCTTATGTCCAGTCTCAGAGGTTTTCACTGGGTTGCCTCCCCATTCTAGCCCCCACCACCGCAGGAAGGGAGAGGGGTGGGGAATAAAAAGGTCAAAGCAGTACAGAGGGACCGTGTGGCCTTTATGCTCTGCCCAGGCCTGGGGGAGACCAGCCTCCATCTTGCTCAGCACCACAGCTGACATGCAGGATACTACCTCTAGGGAGGGGGCCCATGGGACAGTGGGTGCTGCCAAAAACTGCTCCCACCCCAGCTGGAGGAGCAGAGAGAAAGAAAACTGAGAAAGAAAGAAAATTGGAGGCGCCTGCAGGTTACAGAACGGGTGCAATCGGTTGGAAGGGGCCAGGACTGGGTAGGCCTGGTTCAGCCTCAGGGAACCCTGTTTCCCATCATAATTGAGGTGAGGGTTCCCTGGCCTTGGGGAGGCCTGTTCTAAAAGACAGTCTGCACAGTATGGATTCTTTCTTAAACAGCTTTAGAAAAAGTTAAAGCCAGACGTGCATGCACAAAAATGAACCCAACCATTTTGTGAACTGTTTTGGGTTGTTTTTTTTTTTTTTTTTTTTACTTTTTTCTTAAACATATATTTAAAATCAAGAGGAAGGGGTAAACTTCATTAAGTGGCATTCAACCTGTGGGTCAGCCTGACCCCCATCTGAGGTTCTCCACAGTGACCAAGGCTGTGCCTAAAGATCTGAGCATTCACAAAAGGGATAACAACAGGATGAGCTACCTGGAAAAAACTGGGGGAAATGGTGTCTAGGGCAGCTCTTAGACACACACAGAGAAGCCGTGGATGTGCCTCCACCTTTTAGAGGGCCCTGCTCCAACAACTCCCTTATCCACATCCTTCCCCCGAGAGCAAGGTGTCCATGAGCCCAAGGGGAGGTGCTTGTCCTGGGTCTGCACCCCACTGCAGGTATCTGGAACCTGCAGCTCTCTGCCCAGATGACTCAGGGCTATTTGAATTTACATGGGCCTCTTCCTTTGGTCCTTCCTCCTAAGGATGGACTATGCTGCTGGTAAGGCCTCTGATAAGTCCAAGAGGTGGCAAAGGGGCAGTGTTTATAGGTGGAGCCTGAATGAGAGAGCAGGGTGTCTACATGTGGGCCAGGCCCTTAGCAGGGCTGGGGGGAGTTGGGATAGGTAGAGAAGGAGGTGGGTCTCAGGCTAAGGCCCAGGGGCTGGAGGATGGAGATTAGCTTTCTCTGCGCCACCACCAAGTCAGATTTTTGAATTTGAACTTGGGCTTTGAGGTCATATGAAGGGATATTTGTCAAGGTAGGGAGCGTAGAACATACTAAACAGTTCGTTAGCTTGATTATCCCTGTAACATACTTGGACCTCTGGCACATGGGCCTCCTCTGATCTCTTGACGCAGCCTGGCAAATGTCAGGGCTGGTCTTGGGGGCTGTATTTAGAGATGTGTTTTGCTGACTGGGGAGGATGTTGATGGGTCAGGATGGCAGGAGGTAACAAGATAAAAGGCCTAGAGATGGGCATTTCCAGACAACAGTGAGCAGAGCAGGGGAAGAAAGCCACCATGCTGCATGCCTTCTCCCCGCCAGCTCTTTGGCAGGACATGGAGGCCCTTGGTTTCCTTGGCCTCAGCTCTGTTTACCTCTTAGGCGTCATTTCTCCTCTCCTCTGTGATGCTCATTGAGCTCCAGCATCCTAGGCCACTGGTTCCCACAGGAGCCCCACTCTCCTAGCCTCTGTCTGTACAAATTGTTTTCTGTTCTGCTCCTACTGTCCTCTCTCCTATGTCCCTGCTCAGCCTCATTGCCTGCTCACCTCCTCCCTGTCCCAGGATCTCCCCTAAGACGTATCTTCTCTAGGAAGTCTTCCCTGAGGGCCCACGCCCTGCACTGACCCCATTATGACACCATCCCATTCCTTCCAGACTGCGCTGTCTGTCTCTGCCAGACGCAGAGCTTCCTGGTTGACACGAGAGAAGTTCAGTGCAAAAGCAGCAGAGAAAGTCAAGCAGTTTTGTTTCATCTTAGCCGGCTTTTGACCATCAGGGACTATGACAGTTCTTACAGTGAGGTTTGGCTAGAGGAAAGAAGTAGGGAAATAATAGGAAAATGGTTTTCAGTGTTGGTTTGATATAATAGACAAAAGAGTCTGGTTTCTAAAATTTAAAAATTAAATTTTTTAAGGAAAAATTTAAAATTTTCCTTGGGAGGCCTGAGTCTTTATGTGGGTTCTCACTGTGGGTCTGTCACGCAGACTCACCAACCTGGTGTGTGTGTGTCTGTGTGTGAGTGTGTATGTGTGTGTGAGTGTGTGTGTGAGAGAGAGTGTGTGTGTGTACATGTACATGTGCATGCACAGGAGTGAGATGGGGCCCTCACTGATCACCCTCGAGCCTCTGCTGGTGAAACCTGTGGGTTGGTGATCAGGGTTTTCAAATCCTCAGAATCCCTCAGGGATAGATCTCCCTGGAGGGGCCAGTGAGTGGTCCTGGGCCCCTCCCCAAAAGACCAGAGCACTTTCCTTCACCTACAAGTTGAGTTACCTGTAAAAATGTTCAACCTGAGGTTTCCAACCTGAACAAAACAGGCTCCAAGTCTTGGCTAAAGCTCTGAAGTCCTTTCCAGGTTGAAGTTCCTGGGGTTCTGTGATTCCCTAAGGGGAAGTAGCAGCTGGGTCCCCGAAAGAATGGGTGCAAATGAACATGGACGACTATCATGGGGTTTAAGTGGAATCTAGCAGCTTATGGATCTGGATCAGCTGTGACTCTAAATATCTGCCTTCTCTGCCTCTCTCGCAGGGACTCACTCTCTGAGATATTTTCGCCTGGGTGTTTCAGAGCCTGGCTATGGGATCCCTGAATTTATTTCAGCTGGGTATGTGGATTCTCATCCCATCACCATGTACGACAGTGTCTCCCAGCTGAAGGAGCCGCGGGCCCCGTGGATGGCGGAGAACCTGGCGCCTGATCACTGGGAGAGGTACACACAGCTGCTGCGGGGTTGGCAGCAGGCGTTCAAGGTGGAACTGAAGCAGCTGCAGCATCACTATAATCACTCAGGTGTGAAGGCAGCAGGGATGAGCACGTTCCATCTCTAGCCCCCAACCCGGTAGAGGCCTCTGGGCTGACAGTGACTCTGAGCTGAGCTGCATTCTTTTGGCTAAAGCTCGGGCCATCTTGTTGATGGGGTTCAGTGCCTGCCATCTGTCCTGTGCCTCTTCCACATTGTCTGTTTCTTCCCCAGGACCCCGTGTGCCCCCATGTCCCTGTCCCATCCCCATTCAGGCTGCTGACCTGCATCTGCAACTTCTCCTTTCTCCTCCTAAATCTAGCCATTACGTCTCTTATTTCCAGGCTTAATGAGGTGCTTGCTTATGGGCAATGACTTACTACATTAGCTTTCCTGGGGATATTTCTGGCTCCTGGATATCTCTCCCTCCTCTACTGCAGTAAAAAGTTTATCAGTTAGTTGTTCCCAATATAGGATAACTCCACAAAGCAGGAATTATCATACTCCTTTGACCTGCAGTAGGTACTCTGTAGATACCCATGTATAGGTGGGCTTATATTACAGGAACTTTCTGGAGACTCAGTGATGCCATGCCAGGCCTGTGCAGTGATGTATTCTGGGGTAGAAGATGCTTCCAGCCATGCCCCCAGTCAGATCATCCGGGTACCCACCTTTCCATCCCCATGTCAAGCCCTCCCTTCCTGCCATTCATGTGTCTTCCAGGGTTTCACACTTACCAGAGAATGATCGGCTGTGAGTTACTGGAGGATGGAAGCACCACGGGATTTCTCCAATATGCGTATGATGGACAGGATTTCATTATCTTCAATAAAGATACCCTCTCCTGGATAGCCATGGATAATGTGGCTGACATCATCAGGCGGGCATGGGAGGCCAATCGGCATGAGTTACAATACCAGAAGAATTGGCTGGAAGAAGAATGTATTGCTTGGTTAAAGAGATTCCTGGAGTATGGGAAGGACACCTTACAAAGGACAGGTAAAGAGGAGGGAGAACTCCTTGTTCTCACATCCTCAGATCTAGTGGTTTCATACGTATCGTTCCTCTAATTTAGCTTTTAGCCATCCTTTTCTGAAATCTGTTTTGTTAGTTGGGCTACAGTGACCTGTAACTCCCCCATGAAAACTTTCCCTAATTATCTTTTTATCAGCATTTTAACAACACTCGGTAATTCTACTTGTTTTGAGTGGAGTATGTCCAGGGACACTTCCTTTTGGGGGATTCAGTGAGATAAATCCTCCCATCTCCTGTTAATGATAAGTTGGGTAATATTGGGTTGGCCAAAAAGTTCATCTGGGTTTTCCTGAATGAACTTTTTCCCGCCCCCCACCCAGTACTTTGGGAGGTAATGCAATTCTTCAAGCTTTCTAGTAACCAAGAGATCAAACAATACCAGGATGAGTAAAAATCTGAAATTAGAAAAAAGACAAACAGAGGGTCTTTGCTTTCCTTAAGAGGTTAGGATAAGATTCCTTTCAGTAAAAAACTCCTCTTATACATCAAAGATATGATTCAATTGGTCAACTTTTAGTTAACACAGAATTTTTCATGTATGATCTCATTATTCAAAATGAATTATGTCTGTATCATGCTGTGGGAAACTCCCAGACACAATGTGCGTTTTCCCACAGGAGTGATGTTTAATGGTGGGGCTTTCCAGAGTTATGGCAGCCCCTTGGGGAGGCACCTGGACTACAGGTATGAATATGGACTCTCTGTTCAAGAACATCAGTTTTGGAGGCAGATGACTGGAGTTTGTTTCAATTCTCCCACTCACTAGCTGAGTACTCATTTTCATTTTAATGGTTTCAGGTAACAGAAATCTGCTCAAACTGGCTTTAGATCAAAGAATTTGTTATTGGTGAACCCGGGTTCTGGGTCATTCTTATTTTTAGATGTTTCCTGCAATGAAGAAAATTGGGAAATGCAGTTGCTGTTTTCTAATATTGTGCACTCAGTACATAAGATACTTCTGTTTTAACTTGAAACTTCTTTTTTCTAGAGCCCCCCAAAGTCAGAGTCAATCGCAAAGAAACTTTCCCAGGGATTACAACTCTTTACTGCAGAGCTCATGGCTTTTACCCCCCAGAAATTTCCATGAACTGGATGAAAAACGGGGAAGAAATCGTCCAAGACACTGATTATGGAGGCATTCTCCCCAGTGGGGATGGGACCTATCAGACTTGGGTGTCTGTTGAGCTGGATTCTCAGAACGGTGACATTTACTCCTGTCACGTGGAGCATGGCGGCATCCACATGGTTCTTCAGGGTTTCCAGGGTAAGGCTGGGGTTGTGGCTGTCTGGGGAGTGAGACTGAGGAAAGGTGGTGAGTGGGAACTGTGGATCACTGCATGCTTTAGAATAGGTCTGTTAAATCAGAGGTTCGCTCAACTTTTTGGTCCCAGGGCTCCTTTATACTCAAAAAATTATTGAGGACCCCAAGGAGCTTTTGTTTATGTAAGTTATATCTATTTCTATTTACTCTATTGCAAATTAAATTCTTTTTTTAAAAAGTGAACACTAGAAAACGTAGCATTCTATTTGCTGTCAGAGTGATAATGTCATCTCATATTGTGTGGCCTCTAGAAAATTACACTATGCCCATGTGAGAGATGGAGACTAAAAAAGCGGGGGGCGGGGAATCATGACTTAGATCTCACTGACTCTCTGAATGAGTCTTGAGGACACCTCGGGCATTCAGACCATACTTTGGGAACAGCTGTTCCTGTTTCAGATTATTCACCACAGAGCTGTGAAGTAAGAAGTCACAGTAAGGAAAGTAGTATTGGGCTTCTTGATGATCACAGGGAAAAAGTCCCCAAAAGATAACATAGAAGAGCAGGAGGACACGTGGATTTTTTTCCTCCCTTATCTGCTTACTTTCAGAATCGGAAACTATGCTTCTGGTGATGAAAGCTGTTGGGTTCATTGTCCTCGCCATTGCCCTGGCTGGAGTTGGCATTGTAGCCTGGCAGAGGAGGCCACGAGGTAAGAGACAAGTGAAAGGATCCTGGGGATGACAGACTGTCTCTCCACAGCTCCAGAGTTTTATTGTCTGCACCTGCCACTCCAAGCTCCATTTAGAATTGGGTTTGGCCTCATTTTGTACCATAGGACCCGAAACACCTCTCTCAACATATAGGGAACACACACCATGGATGATGCTTGCGAGGAGAGTGGTCTGTTTTCTAAGTGGTGCCTGATGTCAACAAAGTAGTACAGTTCCTGTCCAGGTGGACTGTCCTTTTTGCAGTTGGTTCAGAGAAGATATGGTGACATTGATTTGTCTTTTTTCCAAATGATCTCATTATTATTAATTACTACTGACCTTTTAAAAATTAATTTATTTGAATTGGAGGCTAATTACTTTACAATATTGTAGTGGTTTTTGCCATACATTGACATGAATCAGCCATGGGTGCACATGTGTCCCCCCAATCCTGAACACCCCTCCCACCTCCCTCCGTACCCCATCCCTCTGGGTTGTCCCAGAGCACCAGCTTTGAGTGCCCTGCTTCATGCATCTAACTTACACTAGTCATCTGTTTTACATATGATAATGTATACGTTTCAATGCCAATATCTCAAATCATCCCACACTACTGACTTTTGAGAGGATTTTGTCCTTTGTTTCAAGACTCCAGTAGCTTTTCCCGTTTTAACAAACATTATTCTGTCTCAATCAGGTGGAAGTCCTTTTTTTTCTTCTTTTTTTGGTCTGCACTGGGTCTTTGCTGCAGCACCCAGACTTTCTCTGATTGCAGCCCTTGGGCTTAGTTGCCCCATGGCATGTGGGATCTCATTTCCCGACCAGGGATTGAATCTGCATTCCCTGCATTGAGAGGTGGATTCTTAACCACTGGACCACGAGGGAAATCCCTGCTTTTCCTTCTAAATTCATCTTTCAACCCATGAAATGTGGAAGAATAGATACCTTTGGAAAATGGAACTCAGGGTAAGAAAAAGGAAAAGGAGAAATGAGACATATAGGTTCTTGGTACCCGGGGAAAAACTTCATCCATTCCATAAACATGTATTAAATGCCTCCTGGGTTCAAGGGATTGTATTAAATGCTGGGCTATCACAATGCAAAAGACAGACACAATCCCTGTTAGAAAACTTACAGTCTAGTCTTGCAAAGGTCATTTCCCACCTCTGGCTTCACTAGGTGCTCAAGCTGATAAGAGCATAATATTGATGAGACCTGGATTATGGGTTTAATAATAAACCCAGTTGTGGGCCAGGAATTTGGCTCTACTTCATAACCATAGTATCACCCAATTCAGGTGATACTGTTCAAAGTGTGCTATTAGTTAAAAGTAACACCAACCCTGTACAAGAAAATTAACTCAGAGTTAATGGATCATTGTTTTCTTTATAAAAAGTATAGTTCTAACCTTAATCTAATAAGTGATAACTGCTGAAGCAAAAAAATTTTTTTCTTCTTTTCTTATAATGATACACCTCTCTCAAGGATGATATACACCGTGATTTCCTACTTTTTTATCTTGTGGAGTTTGTGAATTTGAGTTGAAGTTTCTCAAGTAGTAAGAGAATCTTGACCAGTAAGAGAATCTTTAGCTCAGTGGGCTAAAAATGTTTCTCAGAGTTTCAGTTCAGTTCAGTTCAGTGGTTTAGTCTTGTCTGACTCGCGTCCCCATGGACTGCAGCACGCCAAGCCTCCCCATCCATCACCAACTCCCGGAGCTTACTCAGTCTCATGTCCATTGAGTTGGTGATGCCATCCAACCATCTCATCTTCTGTCGTCCCCTTCTCCTCCTGCCTTCAATCTTTCCCAGCATCAGGTCTTTTCCAACGAGCCAGTTCTCCCCATCAGGTGGCCAAAGTATTGGAGATTCAGCTTCAGCATAGTCCTTCCAATGAATATTCAGGACTGATTTCCTTTTGAATGGACTGGTTGGATCTCCTTGCAGTCCAAGGGACTCTCAAGAGTCTTCTCCAACACCACAGTTCAAAAGCATCAATTCTTTGGCACTCAGCTTTCTTTAGAGTCCAACAACATCCATACATGACTATTGGAAAAACCATAGCTTTGACTAGATGCACCTTTGTGGGAAAGTAATGTCTCTGCTTCTTAATATGCTGTCTAGGTTGATCATAGCTTTTCTTCCAAGGAGCAAGTGTCTTTTAGTTTCATGGCTGCAATCACCATCTGCAGTGATTTTGGAGCCCCCCAAAATAAAGTCTCTGACTGTTTCCACTGTTTCCCCATCTATTTGCCATGAAGTGATGGGACTAGATGCCATGATCTTAGTTTTCTGAATGCTGAGCTTTAAGCCAACTTTTTCACTCTCCTCTTTCACTTTCATCAAGAGGCTCTTTAGTTCTTCTTCTCTTTCTGCCATAAGTGTGGTGTCATCGGCATGTCTGAGGTTATTGATATTTCTCCTGGCAATCTTGATTCCAGCTTGTGCTTCTTCCAGCTCAGCGTTCCTCATGATGTACTCTGCATATAAGTTAAATAAGCAGGGTGACAATATACAACCTTGACGTACTCCTTTCCTGATTTGGAACCAGTGTGTTGTCCCATGTCCAGTTCTAACTGTTGCTTCTTGACTAGCATACAGATTTCTCAGGAGGCAAGTCAGGTGGTCTGGTATTCCCATCTCTTTCAGAATTTTCCAGTTTATTGTGATCCACACAGTCAAAGGCTTTGGCATAGTCAATAAAGCAGAAATAGATGTTTTTCTGGAACTCTCTTGCTTTTTCTATGATCCAGTGGATGTTGGCAATTTGATCTCTGGTTCCTCTGCCTTTTCGAAATCCAACTTGAATATCTGGAAGTTCACAGTTCACATACTGTTGAAGACTGGCTCAGAGAATTTTGAGCATCATTTTGCTAGCATGTGAAATGAGTGCAATTTTGCGGTAGTTTGAGCATTCTTTGGCATTGCCTTTCTTTGCAACTGGGATGAAAACTGATCTTTTCCAGTCCTGTGGCCACTGCTGAGTTTTCCAAATTTGCTGGCATATTGAGGGCAGCACTTTCATAGCATCATCTTTTAGGATTTGAAGTAGCTCAAATGGAATTCCATCACCTCTACTAGCTTTGTTTGTAGTGATGCTTCCTAAGGCCCACTTGACTTCACATTCCAGGATGTCTGGCTCTAGGTGAGTGATCACACCATCATGATTATCTGGGTCGTGAAGATCTTTTTTGTATAGTTCTTCTGTGTATTCCTGCCACCTCTTCTTAATATCTTTTGCTTCTATTAGTTCCATACCATTTCTGTCCTTTATTGTGCCCACCTTTGCATGAAATGTTCCCTTGGTATCTCTGATTTTCTTGAAGAAATCTAGTCTTTCCCATTCTATTGTGTTCCTCTATTTCTTTGCATTGATCACTGAGGAAGACTTTCTTATCTCTTCTTGCTATTCTTTGGAACTCTGCATTCAAATGGGTATGTCTTTCCTTTTCTCCTTTGCCTTTTGCTTCTCTTCTTTTCACAGCTATTTGTAAGGCCTCCTCAGACAACCATTTTGCCTTTTTTCATTTCTTTTTCCTGGGGATGGTCTTGATCACTGCTTCCTGTACAATGTCCCGAAACTCCATCCATAGTTCTTCAGGTACTCTGTCTATCAGATCTAATCCCTTGAATCTCAGAGTTTACTTAGCACTGTATAATTTATTTTTAAGCTATAAGGAAAACACACACATATCTGACTACAAACTCTTTTTCTTTCAGGGAAAAACAAAGTCATCTTCCTTTCTACACCAGATCACTGATGGGAGATGGCTGTTTTCCAACTGTCTCTTCTCTAGGAACCATGGCCTCCTCTGTCCCACATGGACTCAAGTCTAGCACTCAAAGCTCTTGATTACAGCTGCAACAGACACGGATGTTACAGGATTACGCATTTGTAATCTATGTGCATTTATTCACATGGCAGGAAAAAAGGAACTACAAAATGTTATTTGTTCTTTGGCTCTAAAAAGACTGTCAGGTATCAGGCTCTTTTGATGGAATCTTTTAGAATGTGCATGCTAAGTTGCTTTGGAGAAAACAATGGCACCCCACTCCAGTACTCTTGCCTGGGAAATCCCATGGATAGAGGAGCCTGGTAGGCTGCAGTCCCTGGGGTCACTAAGAGTCGGACACAACTGAGCGACTTCACTTTCACTTTTCACTTTCATGCATTGGAGAAATGGCAACCCACTTCAGTGTTCTTGCCTGGAGAATCCCAGGGATGGGGGAGCCTGGTGGGCTGCCATCTGTGGGGTTGCATAGAGTCGAACACAACTGAAGTGACTTAGCAGCAGCAGCTAAGTTGCTTCAGTCGTGTCTGACTCTTTGCCAGCCTATGGACTGTAGCCCGCCAAGTTCCTCTGTGTATGGGATTCTCCAGGCAAGAATACTGGAGTGGGTTGCCTGCCCTGCTCCAGGGGATCTTCCCCACCCAGGGATTGAACCCACCTCTCTTACATCTCCTGCATTGACAAGCGGGTTCTTTACCACTAGTATCCTTTATCACATTTCCTCTAAATATGGCTGCTCTTCTGACACAACATTTCCTTACATCCCATTTGTCAACAGTGGTTTGCAGGTAGATTAGAGAACCTCAGGGCTAGGAGAAACCTTCAATCCAAGGCCAGAAATGTTTTCTCCAGTGCCTTTGCCTTGAGCATCTAGCCTCCACTTGAATTCCACCAATGATGGGCACCTCACTATATTATAAAAGGCTTATCTCTTCTTTCAGGAAAACGTTTACTATGCAAAAGCTGTGGGTGCCATGACTGTGACCCTACGGACAGGTGGGACCATTCCATGAGGACAGTTAGCGAGTTTCTACAATAGCCTGTGAATGGTGGGATCATTTTACACCTTTCCTGGCCTAAGAAGAAGCAAAAGTGCCCTGTTCTTATGGCAGCTCTGCCTGGTAGCTGGGCATCTTGGAAGTATACCTTGTCAGATCTGTCCTTCTGTCTTATATGGGAAAGTAAGAAAAATAATAATCTGATATTATCACCATCAGTGGAAATACAGAAACATGTACCCAGTTGCCATCTTTTAATATAAAAATAATACTATGTCTCAGAAGAGGGTTCAGTTCTAATTTCTACCCTTCCTCTCAGGTGTATTGTAGATGGGCTCAACTCACCTTTATATATGTGCTTTTTCTCTATACATCTGCACTGGGAATAAACAGAAGTCCCACTGTGAGAATTAAGATTCCCTTGATCCTGCTTACTCTTTCCAGCCTCTTAAAATCCTCACCATCACTTACCTCCCATCCTGCCCCTGCATAGCCACTGTTCCTCTGGTTGACCGTCAATTCTATATTCATCTGTCCCACTTCACTGACCCTATTTGACCACACACCTCAGCTCTGATACTTCGGTGGACCCAACTTTGACAGCTGACTTTAAATGTGTACATCAGACTTGACCTTTGCTCTTTCTTGACCATGACATTTGCCCTCCGGCTTTAATCATCACAATCACAGGTACAGACATTCTCAGTGTGCCAGGGCTATTCCTTGCTCCACTGTCCCCACCTCCTTCCCTGGATGAAGCTCCCACCCAGCGTCTCTTTCCTGGCGCCAGCTGAGTTGCATAAGAGCACATTTGTGTTTGTTTATTTTGCTTTTAGGGTTGCCAAGGGCGATTTCCATACCATCTTTTAAGCAGTGTTGCACTGTGAAGAGAGCAGCTTTATTTCTGGAATAGTGTCTTCTTACAATTAGAATAGTTAGGGACTTAATATATTTTTGAATGGACACTTATAGTGATTCAGGTGCTATATCTATATAAATGTCTTGTCTCTCCAACTGCACAGTATTCTCATCAAAGATGTTAATAGTCAAAGCCTTTTTGTGTTGCCAGAGCCTTGCCCTACACTTAACATGTAATAAAAATGTCTGTATCGATGAAGAGGAGAAGGCAGAGGCAAGGGCAAGGATGTGGTGATGAGACATCCAGTAACGTACTAGCAGCATCTCTGTTTCTCCCTTGGGGATTTTACAACATAAAGAGAGTTATCATATAAACATAAATATAATATAAAAGGATGATTTTGTACCTTTGTTTTACAAGTGGCTCAAGATTACATTATTTCTTGATAATTTTGGACTTCTTGCTTCATTAGCTCATGTTTGTTGATTACAGATGCTCAGCTATTGGAATCTATGAAATATTTGATAACCTAATTAAGCATTAAAAACAACTGTGCTATCACCACAATCATCTTTTGACTTTGGATTTTCTTTACTTGGGCGTCCTTTGTAACTCAGCTGGTAAAGAATCCACCTGCAATGCAGGAGACCCCGGTTCAATTCCTGGGTCAGGAAATTCCCCTGGAAAAGGAATAGAATATCCACTCCAGTATTCTTGGGCTTCCCTGGTAGCATAGACAGTAAAGCATCTGCCTGCAATGTGGGAGACTTGGGTTTGAACCCTGGGTTGAGAAGATCCCCTGGAGGAGGGCACAGCAACCCACTTCAGTATTCTTGTCTGGAAAATCCCCATGGACAGGGGAGCCTGGCAGGCTACTATTTGGGTTAAGAATACCAGATGAGAAATATGTTCAGTTCTCTTCTTATTCATCTTGTTTTTTAAACTCTATTTATTATATATTTTCTTGTTAAGCACATACAGACCAAGATATAGCATACTTAAATGACAGTGTATGAGGGAAGGGAGGAAAGCAGTTTGAAGAGCAGAGTGAAAGTCAGGCAAGGCTTTCCTGGCCCAGGCTCCTCTGTCATATGCATGAGCTGTCCATCAAAGAGCTGGTCTCCTCTGCTTCTCCCACTATTTTCAAGTTCTTCTGGCTCATTCCTTATTTCTGAGGAACTACATACTTGGTTTTTCCTCTTCTCTCTATTTTTAACCTAAGAAGAGATTGGTTTCACAGTTGTGGCCCTGAGGAATAGTCGTCCTCGAGGGAGGCCAACTGATCATCTTCGGGCAGGGTCCTGCCAAGTGGTCACACCTTGTTTTCATCACCCGTGTCTGGGGTCTTTGCCCTAACACGTGTAGGTCAAGCATCCCTGTGGGAGCATAAACTGGAGTGTCATTGGATTCATTTACTGTGATTGCCAAGTGGTCAGATACTTGTCTCAGCTGGTCAGTGCATCTTCTAGCAGCAGAGTCTACATGAGAACAACCCATCACAGTCAGAGGGTGCCTGGAGGCCCCAGAATTGATGCATGGGGATGTAGGGGGGTGCAATTCTTGCTCTTTAGCTCCACACTTCCAGGGTGATCTGTTCTTCCACACACCATGAGTTCACAAAACGTTCTCCAGGGAGGGAAAGGCATTTGCTCAAAGTGCCAGTGGGCAGCAGCACTGGAGGGGTGTGGGGTCGTTTATCTTCCAGCCCAGATGTTTTCCACTTGACTGCACTGCCCTTGTTGGAGAAAAAGCTGCCACTGTCCTTCCTGAAATGCTTTCACCACCTCTCTTTCTTTGGACTTTTGCCATCTTTTATCCTTTGATCTCACTGTCACATCTCTGCATCTCTCTTTCCCTTTGGGTTCCCTTTCTCCAAAGTCCTTTCATCTTCCAGTTATCCCTGCAGGCTGTGTAACAAATCCCAAGCCCTAGTGGCTTAAAACAACAGCAATTGTTTTTATCATTAATATCTTTCAGAGTTTCTGTGGGTTGGGGATTTGGGTAGGCAGTTTTGGCTTGAGGTTGCAGTCAAATAGTGACTAGAATTAAAACAGTGCAGGGCTGGAGCAACTCAGGGTGGAGGGTCAGGCATCCTTCTCTCTGTGTAGACTCTGGGGCTCTCCACGTGGTCTCTCTGTGTGGGTTAGATTGGGCTTCCTCACAGCATGGTGGCCTCAGGGCAGCAAGACAGCTTACATGGCAGCTAGCTTCCCTCAGAGCAAGTGTCCCAAGAGATAAGGGCAGAAGTGGCCTAGCCTTAGAAGCCACATCATGTCACCTTCGCCATACTCTGATTAGTCAAAGAAGTCACAAAATCCTGTTCAGGTTCAAGGGGAGGGTATGGAGACCTCGACACTCAATGGGAAAATTGGCAAGGTCATGTTGTGGGAAGAACATGTGGGTGGGAGGTATGGTTGTGGTCGTTTTTGGAAAGCCAGAGCCCATCACAAGCACCGTGTCTCACCATTCTCTCCCCATGCCACAGTGCTTTAGTGTCTTATGACTGTCATAACAACCCACTGCAAACTGGGTGACTTCTGGAGCAACAGATTTTCCATCTCGCTGTTCTGGAGGCCAGAAGTCCAAAATTAAGGTGTTGGCAGAGCTGTGCTCCCTCTGAAGCCACCAGGGAAAAGTCTGTGCCAGGCTTCTCTCCCAGCTGCTGGTAGAGAGCCTTGGCTTGTGGCTGTGTAATTCCAGTCCTCATTTGGTGTTCTCCCTGTGTGTGGGTCTCTGTGCCCAATTTTCCCTTTTTATGAGGATAGCAGTCGTAGTGGATTAGGGGTCCATGCTACTCCAATAGGACCTCGTCTTAACTAACTACATTAGCAACTACTCATTTCCAAATGAGGTCACATTCTTAGGTACTGGGGCTAGAACTTGAACTGGGGTATACACAGTTTAACCCATAGCACACCTCTGCCAAACCTCTGCAGGCTCCTCTCAATCCAGCAAAAGTTTGTTTTGCTCCAGTAAATCAGCTAGCACTTAGGAAATCAAAATAATTAAACAAAATCTCCCCAGAGTGAGACTGACTCGTAAGCAGTCCACCTGACCTTAACTTGCCAGTCAAATGAATCTGGCAGATTTTTGCATATCTGGCAGAATTTTGCATATGTTTTTTTTGGGGGGTGGGGTGGGGGACTGCAATCCTTTCTTTATATCTTACAACTTGGTTTTCTTTCATTTATAAGGCTCATCCCCCCAACCTTTGCATGACAAGAAAAGCTATTTTTGGCTTCCAGCTTTCATCCCTGATGGTGAAAGCAGCTGTTCATTGATCTACTTGCCCAACAGCTTCTTCTTTAGAGACTGAGGCTTCTGATGCCTGCTCTCTTTGGTTCAGGGGGAAGATGCTGGTGTCTTTCAGTAGGTTAAATATGCCTTCAGACCCCTGGACACAAGATCTCTGGAAACACTTAGCTGATGGGGACCCTCTGCTGAGGAAGAAGCCCAAACTGGGGCTCCAGAGGAACTCACCAAGCTTTCACTGTGGCCTCCTTCTCCTTTTCTCTTGCTTCCCCATACTTGGCTTGGCTTAGTAAAAAGAACACCAAACATAGCCACCTACATGAGTGACTTGCCATGTAGCTAGACAGACACCATCTATGGCATTATATGTATCTTTATTGTAAATCTTATTTGATCACAACACTAAACTCTGTCCATTTACTCCCTCTCTGGCCCATGAACCAACTGAGGAGGACCACAATTAAAATATAAGGGACATTCGTGCAAATTAGAAAACTATTTCCTTCCTCTGGGTGAATGCTGACCAAGGCCAGGTCATATGGCTTAGCCAGCAGAACGTAGAGTATTTCTTCTACCCTGTTTGCCCCTTCGGTGAGATGTCCTTATAGAGGGCACAATCTTACATGACAGCTCTAATCCTACCATTAGAAAACGGATAGAAATTGGCTATAGGCTAAGATGAATGAATTTGTTTGGAAGGGAGGGTTGATGGTGGAAAAATACAGGTTAAGTCATTCAAATGGTAGAATTAGAAGTCCTATTTGTGTATACAAACGGCTAAAATTATCTGAAAGGCTTCACATAACCCTATCATGGAGTTTATTTATGGCGATCTATTTTTAAATTTCTATGTCATATTAGACAGTCCATTTGCACGATGCCTTGTATGTAGTAGGAACTCAGTAAATACTTCTTGAATGAACCAGTACAGTATTTTAATTAGCTGGTCCACATGTACTGATGAAAAAGAACAGTGTCATCTTACAAATGAAGTCATAGAGGGCAAATATCCCACTCAGGATTGTATGACGTTCAAGGGGCCCAGGATGAACACTCCAAGGATTCATCTGAATTCTTCAAAGGTTTCATCAGCATTAACATTCTTTGTTTAATACTTTTTCCTGTTATTGCCTTGTCTGTGAGATTAGGTATCCCAAACATTCTAACCACACTCCTCTTCCCACACACACACATTAGGGACGAGGACAGATTTCAGAGATTCTTACTTTCAGCCACCTTTTTCTGGAAGGCTCCGAGAAGAGGTGTTGAGAAGAGAGTTCTTAGCCATCTTGGGGACTTCCCTAGAAGCTCAGTGGTAAAGAATCTGCCAATGCAGGAGCCATGGATTCGATCCCCGGGTCAGGAAGATCCCCTGGAGAAGAAAATGGCCAACCACTGCAGTATTTTTGCCTAGGAAATCCCATGGACAGAGGAGACTGGTGGGCTACAGTCCACAGAGTCGCAGAGAGTCAGATACAACTTGGCGACTAAACAAAAAAATCTGTGGCTATCACTCAGCCATTCTGGGGACTCAAATATCTGATAACTTAATATGTTTCTTTTTATACTTAAGGATTCTGAAATTTCCTTTCTATCATCACTTGGAAGTATTTAGTTAATAATGCAAGTTTTTTAAACTTTTTATTTATTTTTATTTTTGGCTGTGATGGATCTTTCTTGCTGTGCAGGCTTTTCTTTAGTTGTGGTGAGCAGGGGCTACTCTCCAGCTGCAATGTGCAGCCTTCTCATTGAGGTGAATTCTCTTGTTGTGGAGCACAGGCTTCAGGGCACAAGGGCTTCAGTAGTTGTGGATCTGAAGCTCAGTAGTTGTGGCTCCCACATTCTAGAGCACAAGCCCAGCAGTTGTGGCACCCAGCCTTACACAAGTGGAACCTGTGGCAAGTGGGATCTTCCCAGACCAGGGATTGAACCCGTGTCTCCTGAATTGGCGGGCAGATTCTTTACTGTTGAGCCACCAGGGAAACTCACTGAAGATTCTTGAAATACAAATTCCATCAATTCCTCCCCATCACCTATGAAGTATAGGAAACAGTGCTTAAGAGAATTGATCATGTGTATATTTTCCTCTCCTGCTTCCTCCCATTCAGGGTTAGCTGCACCCAGTAGGAGCGTCTGCCTTTGTTCCGCGGTGTGGGTTGGGTATGAGAGAATGTTTGGGACCAGAAGGTTCTGAGTCCATTGAAGCTGGACAGTTGGAGTGAGCGGCTGAGTGTCAGCAGTAAAGCTGAGTTGGCCTGGAGCCCTGGCAAGCTGAGGCTGGGGTTAAGGCAAGTGCTGCGGCAGCAGCCAGACCTCTGAAGATGCAAAACGAGGGCCAGAAAGTGGCAACAACTAAAGAGAAAAACAGGTTCTGAGAAAATAGCTTCTTAAATGGAAACTAAATTCAGGGAACAGGAGACTCCAGAATGAAATGGGAAGCCACCAGAATGGAAAAGGAAGTGAAACCAAGGGAGAAATGAGACATTCACCCCCAAGCTAAAGCAGTCTGCTTTTCTCCCTTTTTGAAGAATCAGTGTAGATTCTAAGGTGACATTGTTAACTGAACTGAGTAAAAAGCTCTCTATTTTTTTTTTAACAGCAACATGATAGTAGCCTAAATAAAGAGTTCTGGGAACACACAGAGATGACACAAACTCAAAAGGTGAGACAATTCCAGGAATCTGGAATAATAAAAAATAAACCATTTGGAGTCCCATCAGCTGCCGAAATACAGCCCTTTGATGTATTTGAAAATATTCCAGTGCTTATACTCTGCATATCACTCACATAATGGCTACAGATACGTGGCCCCTGTGTGACGCACCACGGAAGTCACCAAATCAGATGTAACCCCCAGAGGCTGAGAACTTGGGCTGCCTGCCATCTGACTTTTAAAAAACTGAATTAGTCATTGATCCCTGAGGAACAAGGAGGGTTGAGGATGAAAGGCAAGCTTCTCTAACCCAATTTAGGTTTTGCAACTGAAATTGAGATCAAATTTCAAAAATCTGTAAACTTGCCCAGCTTCACAGACCTGCGATTTGTCTACACGATGACATGTGTATAGGCCCAGTAATGCCATTTTCAAGGGTTGGCCTCTGCCACAATGAATTAGTCATTTCTTTGTGTGGCACTGCATACACCATACTTTCATTAAAGCCATAGAGTTTATTTATTCCAATTTTCCATTAATAATCTGCCACGGATATTGATACTCAAGTTAAATTCATTTGTCCTTCATTAATTAATCAGCCATTCATAGAATGTATGTTCCATGAGGGCCAAGACACCAGTACCTGGCACATAGTAGACATTCAATAACTGTGTATATTGATTAAATGACTTTCTGTAATACCTACTATGAGCCAGACCATATAGAAAATGGTACCCAATGATGTTTTGAAAATCAAGTGCAGAAATGGCTCAGACATGTGCTTATAAGCAAGTCAAGCTCACATGATAGAGAATGATTCTAGGGAAGATAATCTGGAATGTATTTCTGTAAAATAGACCCTGGGCTTCATGTTAATAGAAGAAATACAATTCTGACAATGACCTTTGGGGATAATGCCGAAAAACACAGGTTGGATAGAACTCCAGAGCCTAATGGAGATAGGGAGTCTTGTTTATAAGTACTGCTTTAGTGAAGGGAGGGAGAAGGGAGGGCTGGAAGAGCCCAGGGCTGCCCTCCCCCTGTTCCACTCCCCTCCCCTTGCCGCAGCAGCTGTGCTGGGCTTCCAAGGTCAACAGGCAATTGTGGTGGTGACATCGAGGAACTCAGAGATGTCCAGCAAGACAGAGGACGCTCTAATCCTCTAATTTCCTTTTGCCTTCCCCAGCTGGCCAGTCCTCAGAATCTACTCCCTCTCTCAACCCCTCAGTGCCCTTTGGCTCTGCCCCTCAAAGGACACTGGCTACTCTGTGCTGAAATCCGTTTCTGCACAGCTTATTGCTCTGGCTTGACTGGACGCTGCTTAAGGACACAGTCTGAATTCAACCTCCTTTGCTTGGGATCAGGGTGCCCTTAAGTTATTTAACGTCTCAGCCTCAGTTTTAAAAAAACAGTTAAGTACCTCTTTCCTGGTGTTAGTGTGGGAGTCATAGGAGATGTGTGTGTGTGTGTGAAAGCACTTGGCACATTGTGTGCCACATGCTGTGTCTCTTCCTCTAGGTTTTCTCCAGGGACTACTCCTCGTGCCCCACATAATCATAGCTACCATTTACAGAATACTTACTATGAACTAGGCACTTTACATGTATGATCTCTTTTCTTCATAATTTCAGCAACAGGTCTTATCTCCATGTCACTGAAATTCAGATAAGTTACATTTCTTGATGAGGTCAGAGTTCATAAATGACAGACGCATGATTCAAACCCAGGTCCTTCTCCATATAGAGCTGTGCTCTTTTCAGTACTTCACCCTACCTGCACATAGTAGGCACTCAACTGATGCTTGATGAAAATTATAAGGTATCATTTACTCTAAAGGCTTCCCTGGTGGCTCAGATGGTAAAGCGTCTGCCTACAATGTCGGAGATCCGGGTTCAATCCCTGGGTCAGGAAGATCCCCTGGAGAAGGCAATGACAACCCACTCCAGTACTCCTGCCTGGAAAATCACATGGACAGAGGAGCCTGATAGGCTACAGTCCATGGGGTCACAGAGTTGGACACGACTGAGCCACTTCACTTTCACTTCACTTTCACTTTACTCTAAACTATGTTCTAGGACTTCCCTGGTGGTCCAGTGGTTAAGAATCTACCTGCCAAAAAAAAGGCACATGAAAAGATGCTCATCACTAATTATTAGAGAAATTCAAATCAAAACTACAATGAGGTAACAGCTCACACCAGTCAAAATGGCTATCATCAAAAAATCCACAAAGAATAAATGCTGGAGAGCATGTGCAGAGAAGGGAACCCTCCTACATTGCTGGTGGGAATGTAAGTTGGTACAGCCACTATGGAGAACAGTATGGAGTTTTCTTAAAAAACTAAAAATAGAGCTCCCGTATGACCCTGCAATCCCACTCCTGGGCAGATATCCAGAGAAAAACACAGTCCAAAAAGGTAGATGCACGCCAATGTTCACTGCAGATCTGTTTACAATAGCCAAGAAATGGAAGCAATCTAGATGTTCAACAGAGGGATAGATAAAGAAGATGTGGTAAATATATAGTGGAATATTATGCAGCCATTAAAAAGAACTACATAATGCCACTTGCAGCAACATGGATGGACCTAGAGATTGTCATGCTGAGTGAAGTAAGTCAGAAGAGAAGGAAAAATATATAACATCTCTTATATGTGAAATATAAAAAGAAATTATACAAATGAAATTAGTTATGAAACAGACTCACAGACTTAGAAAACAAACATAGTTGCTGGGGTTAGGGGAAGAATATGAGGAAGAGACAGTTAGGAAATTTGGGACTGACATGTATACTCTGCTATATTTAAAATGAATAACCAACAGGTCCTATGAAATAGCACAAGGATCTCTGCTCAATGTTATGTGGCAACCTGAATGAGAGGGGAATTTGGGGTAGAATGGATACATGTCTATGTATGGGGGAGAATGGATACCTGTGAAAGTGAAAGTCATGTCACACTCTGCAACTCCATGGACTAATGCAGTCCATGGAATTCTCTAGGCCAGAATACTGGAGTGGGTAGTCCTTTCCCTTCTAAAGGGGATCTTTCCATCTCAGGGATTGAAGCCAGGTCTTCTGCACTGCAGGCGGATTCTTTACCAGCATGGATACCTGTATATGTATGTAAATACATACACACACACACACATTAATCAAGTATACACAAATATATAATAAAAAGTTTTTTAAAAAAAGAATCTGGCCACCAGTGCAGGACATAGGTTTGATCCCTGGTCTGGGAAGATTCCACATGCCATCGGGCAACTAAGCCCGTGTGCCACAACCACAGAGCCCATGAGCTTCCAGCACTGAGCCTGCCTGCTGCAACTACTAGAGCCCGTGCTCCACAAGAGGTGCCACTGCAATGAGAAGCCCGAGCAGCACAACTGGAGAGCAGCCCCCACTCGCCACAACTAGAGAAGGCCGCAAACGAGCCCTGGTGCAGCCAAAAATAAATAAATAAGAATTAAAAAACAAAGCAAAAAACCATGTTCCATAGTGAACCTTGGGAGCAAAGGAATCAAAGCAACTTTACAATGAATCAGAAATTAATAAAGTCCCTTATAAATTTGTGAAAGTCTGGATCTTATTGTTCACCCTTTGGTGATGTGACTTAAATGCTGAACAGGGCCAAATGAAGCACATAGGGAATTGTCACGTGTTTCATGGAAATGTTAGTGAAGGCCATGGGTAAGATTCATTCCTTGACAACTGTTGGCAGATGGGAAGAGCTGATGCACAAAGGGAAAACTGAAAACTTGCAAACTAACTCGCCCAAGGTAGATCCAGGGATACAAAGGATTTTCAAACTGGGATGTCAGGTTAGGGGTTATACAGTTAAATTCTCTCATTTTACAGATGAGAAAGTTGAGGCTTAGAGAGAATAAAATGATTTGACAAAAGAAATGCTAAAACTAATTACAAACTTTATATCTTTATGACATGACATCACTAGTCATTAGGGAAATGCAAATTAAGACCACAGATTATCAGTACATACCTATAAGAAGAACTAAAATAAAAAGTAGTGACAACACCAAATGCAGAGAAAGAGAAACTAACTACCAAATGCTTACAGAACACAGAACGGTAAAAGCAAAATAGTTTGGCCACGTCTTTAAAAACTAAAAAGACACTTATCCAGAAGTGAAACTCCTAGTAATTTACTCCAGAGAAATGAAAACCTACGTCCACATAGAAATCTGTACACATTGCTCATTGCAGTTTTATTTGTAATAGCCAGAAACTGGAAACAACCAAAAGGTCCCTCCATAAAACGATGGTACATCCATGCTGTGCAATATTACTCAGCAGTAAAAGCGAATAAACTATTTATACATGCAACAGTTTGGATGAACCTCAAGAGCATCATGCTAAATGAAGAAGGCCAATCTCAGAAGGTCACATACTACATAATTCCATTCTACAAAACTCTCAAAAGGACAAAATTTTGAGAGATGGAAAACAGATTAGTAGTTGCCAAGGTTAGGAGTAGTTGGGGAGAAGAGGTTGGATGTAACTATAAAGGGGTAGCATGTGAGAGAGAGTAGACCTGTGTCTTGACTGCAGTGGTGGTCACATAAATCTACACATGTGATAAATAACACAGAACTAGGAAGGAAAGTTATGACCAACCTAGATAGCATATTAAAAAGCAGAGACATTACTTTGCCAACCAAGGTCCATCTAGTCAAGGCTATGGTTTTTCCCGTGGTCATGTATGGATGTGAGAGTTGGACTGTGAAGAAAGCTGAGCGCCGAAGAATTGATGCTTTTGAAATGTGGTGCTGGAGAAGACTCTTGAGAGTCCCTTGGACTGCAAGGAGATCCAACCAGTCCATTCTAAAGGAGATCAATCCTGGGTGTTCATTGGAAGGACTAATGCTAAAGCTGAAACTGCAATACTTTGGCCACCTCATGCGAAGAGTTGACTCACTGAAAAAGACTCTGATGCTGGGAGGGATTGGGGGCGGGAGGAGACGGGGACGACAGAGAATGAGATGGCTGGATGGCATCACCAACTCGATGGACATGAGTTTGAGTGAACTCCGGGAGTTGGTGATGGACAGGGAGGCCTGGCGTGCTGTGATTCATGGGGTCACAAAGAGTCGGACATGACTGAGCGACTGAACTGAACTGAACTGATACTCACATATGGTATACATACTGGTTTCTTGGCTTCCATATTGACCATAATTATGTAAGCTGTAACCATGGAGGAAACTTGGTGAAGGGTACATGGGACCTCTCTGTACTATCTTTGTGCTTTCCAATAAATCTATAATTTTTCAAAATAAAATATTTCTAAAATGAAAGCCACTTGCAATTATGATACTCGTAATTATTTGGCTTCTTTGAAACAATTCCACATAGATATTGACCAGATAATAGACTGAAACTCCTAGCTTGTTAAATTGATCTGTTCCTGTTATCATAGCTACCCCAAGACCCCTTTTACAAAAAATTCCATTTCATTTGCAATCAGTAAGATTTTAAAATTAAGACACTTAAGGAGACCCATTAACAATGGAATAATCTGAAAAAGCTGTCTGATTAGAATTTGGTAATTTCATGTTACAACATTAAAATAATTTTTTGGGAAGTGTTTGGAACATTTCCACTGTTATAAAACCCTGTAGAAGAAGTGTAAGGTATTTGGTGCCTGGATCTTGCTGCCATTTGAAGGCGCCCTCTCCCAAGGCAAGGTAAGCATCACTGACTTATATGACCAACAGAACTCAACACTTGGTGGTGAGGAGCTCAAGATGATTTGAATGTGAAGCCTCTTTTTGCACAGTCTGAAGACTCATTATCCTTCAGTCATTCTTACTGTTGGGTTCTCAAGTTAGTTCCCTTGCAGTGGCTGTTTTCTAGTTGCTCACAGCTGTACCTGGAGTCTACAAATAAATCACCCATTTTCTGTGGCTCTTAGTGACCTAAGGGTTATGACTAATGCTTTCTATTATGACTAATTCTTTCCGTTATGACTGTACTGGTCAACCTAATGAATGAACTTCAGTTAAGTGCATAGTTCCTTAAGGGGCAGATCCTCATGGAATTGATCTGCATATGTGGTTAGCTGTGATGCAGTTCATCTCCTTGTAGGGGAGACAGACAGGTAAGAGTGCAATAGAAATTCACCATGATTGGTCCTACAATAGGATAAAGGTAGGATCGAAGATGGCAAATTCTCTGAGGAGGGGGCAAGGGGAGTGTTGGGGACCAAGGCTCATGGTGTCAGAGAAAGAGGCTTGAGCTGCTTTTTCTTCTAGTAGTTGCAGAAGAAGTTGTACAGAAAGATAGGAGTGAGTAGGGGAGTTCCAGCCACTATCCAACCCTTAACAAAGCAACATCTGCCCCCGAAACAGGGAACTCCAGGTGTCTGTGTTGTTCACTGAGGTATCTCTAGCACCGAAGACAGGAGCTGGCACATAGAAGTGCTCAAAAAAATAGTTGTTGAATGAACGAATAAAAAGAATACATTAAAACTATTTCACCTTATCCCTGACTACTTTTCTATCAGTTCAGAGTGCTACACAGGGGCATCACAGGAGCCAAGAAATGCCATTTCAAGGAAGAAAGTATATTCGGTGATGTTAATTCATGTCATATATTGCATGGGACTGAATGGTGCCACACCAGGTGTTCCCAGGGCCCAGTATGTGGCCCAGCACGAGTGTACAGTGCCTCTTCACTGGATGAATGACGCCAAATAATTATTTTTAAGAGTTAACTAGAATATTGTGTTGGCTCTTTCTGTTCTCTCATATTTTGTTAGTTTAGAACCCAAACTTCAGGGATTTTAATAAACGCTGGAAACATTTAGGAAACATCTCAACTCCCTTTTCCTTAAAATATTTCTCCACTGCCACTAACTCAGCAAACAAAATTGGACTACACAAAGCCTTTTTTGTTCCTCTTTTTCTAGTGTGTTGGAGCCGGAAGGGACCTTAGATGAACTTCATCGTTTCATAGATTAGGATCCTAGACTGTGAAGTCCCATGGCTTGCGCAGGGTCACCTGACCAGCTAGTGGCAGAACCCTGTGAGAATCTAACTCCTCATCCAGTGATCTCTCCACAATCCCCTTCAGTTTTTCTCTCTCAAAAATTCAAAACAACAGACGCTTCCGGGGGGTACCTATTAGATACAAGGCCTTCCCCGGTGGTTGAGTGGTAAACGCTCCACCTGCCAACGCAGGAGACTCGGGTTTGCTCCCTGGGTCGGGAAGATCCCCTGCAGAAGGAAATGGCAACCCACTCTAGTATTCTTGCCTGGAAAAATCCCATGGACAGAGGGGCCTAGCAGGCTACAGTCTACGGGGTCTCAAAAGAGCCGGATACAACTTAGCAGCTGAGCAACAATTAGATATGACAGTAAGCTGATGATTTCCACTGGAGAGACAGGTTGAAAAAAGGTCCCTACCTTGAACAATTTTATAAATGAATGGAAAGAAAGACATATTTGAGGAAAATTCTAGAAAACCTATTCTAGAAAATTTCTAGAAAATTCTAGAAAACATGCAAAAAATAAGTTACATGGAAATCCATGTGGCAATGAACTTCAACTTGAATGGGAGAAGACTTTGGAGCAAATGTGACATCTTAAGTGTGCCCACTCTGCTCCATAGGGAGAGTGGTTGAGGGTGTGTGGAGGTGGGAGCGTCAAATCCTTCATTGGTCCCAGAGACCATTTCCAGCATAGCAGGTGGGGTTGGAACGCTGCTCACCTCACACTGTCTTCTTACAGGAGAGGCCAGGAACCATGACAATGTCTAGGCCAACCACAGGTTTTCTAAGCAGAGAAGAAAGAACCAGGCTCAATATTTCAGGCATGTACTTACGTCCTTATCTTTTCTTAATCTACAACGTTCCTAAAGGAAGTTTTTTCGAGCCAAGAGTCTTAGTTTGCAGTTATAGTCGGTTCAACTTGATTTTGTAAAACCACCTCCAAAAATGCCCAGGATATTAAGTGATACAGGATTGCAGAGAACAGTCAGTAGAATTAATGTGCTAATGAGGTAGTAACACAGCTTTGCTCAGGATTAACACATTCAGGAGCCAACCAATTAACTGCTCTTTCTAAAACCTCCCAGGCATATTCTGTGTTCAGAGCTTGGTAAATCTCCTAGCCTTTGTAAATCTCAGCTCTCCTATGGTTTTTGTTGTTTTTTTGCCAGGGCTTGGGGAGTGGGAGAGGAGCTGGAAAATGAAAAGTTAGCTGAGTGACAAATCCCAATTTAAGCTATCTTGTTGCTATATCAAACACTGATTGCATGCATGCTAAGTCGCTTCAGTGGTGTCCGACTCTCTGCGACCTCATGGACTGTAGCCCGCCAGGCTCCTCTGTCTATGGGATTCTCCAGTGAAGAATACTAGAGTGGGTTGCCATTTCCTTCTCGAGGGGATCTTCCCAACCCAGGGATCAAACTTGGGTCTCTGGCATTGCAGGCAGATTCATTTGTTTAGCATCATCCCAGTCCTTTACGGATTCACACAGCTTTCCCCTCCACCCAATTTGGGTCAGGACAGAAGTGCTCTCTGAGCTGCAAGTACTCTATTTTGACTGTTAATTCTGGCACTGACTTTGCTCTCTAATTAACATCCCTGTATCAGGCAGAGTCCTTGCCAAGGTAAAAAGAACATAAGCATCTCTGGATCCTAACATCTAACATTTGAGTCAGCCACAGATGCCTTTGTGGAAGGGTCCTTTGGAAATATAACAGCATATATTCCTCTCTTTACTCTAAAAGCCCTTCTCTGGTCTCCAGAATATCCCTTCTCTTCATGAGGTATTTTTCTTCTTTAAGATGTGACAAAGTCAAGGCTGAAAAAGATAAAGTCACAAAACACTTTACATTTATGGAGCTGTATACTGCTCCTCCATCCTCTTCCCTGGAAACTTTCCTCACAGGAGGATACCCATCTTTCTCCTAAATCATTAATTCAACAAGTGTGTGCTGAGTGTAACCCTGTGCGTGCCATGTACAGTGCTAGATGCTGAAGAATATATGTGAGAACAATTCTTGTTGGAAGGTCAAAGTTAATCACATCACTTTTCTGTTTTGTTTATCTGGTAGAAGAAAGTTTGCCAATTGTATAATCCCTTTTCTGAAATATCAGGAGAAAAAGGGATTATTTCTGAATGTTCGTCTGCCTCTCCTATGTATTCTCCTATCCATCCATCCACCCGTCCATCTGTCCATCCACTCACCCCAACACTTCCAATATTGTGTTGCCCCCTTTGGACCAAACACTGTACTAGGCATTGAGGATGCACACCCATCTGCTGACAACCTCAGGGAAGTTCCAGTCCAGAGGGACATGGTTGTATGATCAGACCATGAGCCAGAACATGACTGTTAGAGTGGAAGCACGTACTCAACACAAAAGGAACCAAGCCCATGGCTTCTAGCAGCTGAGGCTGATTGTGAGTTAGTTCATGGAACAGTTCTTTATAACTTTTCTAATTCCCTTTGGGTATATTTTCAAGGAAATTTAGAAACAGCAAAACCTAGAATCCAATTTGATATGTATAAACGTTTAATCCTTTGGGGACATATTTGGTCCTTCTGTTTCTCTGCTTCTCTCCGTTACCTTCAGGCTCCCGACCTTGTCGAAGGCAGGTTGTTAGTCTGTTTCCTTTGTTTAGGGCATCTTGTGCTTTCCCTTCCCATCCACATCCTCACTCATGACAGCAGACATTTCAGGACCCCAGAGAGCTCAGGCTGGCAGAGCAAATTGACACGTGGGAGTGGGAGAGGTCGTCTTTCACAGAAAAGCATGAGGAAGAGGTCAAAATGGCAGGCTGAGAGAGCAGAAAGAGAAGAAAGACAGAGGACAAGGCTGAGAAGGAAGGAGGAAGAAAAAAGAAAAAACTAGCAACCCCAGTTTAATCAGATCTCTCCAGACCTGGTGTTGAGCAATTTCTGTCACTGGAAGTCAGGTTTAAGAAAAAAGCTGGCTGGAACGGTCTTTCCCAACATGGGGGCGACATGGAGCAGAATTACAGGAATACCAGAGGACTTGACTCACTCACCGCGAATCGCCTCTTAAACAGAGATTTTGCTTCGAAATTATGAACCGGGGGTGTGAGGTGGGGAGAAAACCTTCCCAGCATCCATCATGTGTTGCTTTCGAAAATTATTATTTTGGAGCACAAGCTGTTTCCTGTCTTTAAAGCCTATTATCTGTTTCCCTTCCAGGTGGAGCCTGGGCTGCCTGCTAATTTAATCCCCTGGGCTTCTCCCTCTGCCTTCAAGATCTCACAGAGATGCAGGCTTCATAAAGAGGGCACCTTTGTGCCTTCCTCCCCGGAAGGCCCCCATCTACCCTGGCAGCCAAGGAGATGCTATTTTGGGAAATAGCAGCTGAGTGGGGAGGATTGTTAATTGTTTGTCAAACCCTTCCAGTCTAGTTAGATCTCATGGAAGAAGAAAAAGAGCGGGCAAAGCCATACCCTCTCCTTCACTCTATGTTACTCTGCCATCTGTGGGGCGGGGGGGAGGTGGGGGAGGGATAAGCTGGGAACAAGGGGTTTCTTTTCCTCCTCAAAAGCACAAGCACACAATCTAATATCTAAAAAAAAATTCTACTGCCCAATTGGAAACATAATATTGGCCCAAGAACCAATCAAAGTAATTTTAGAATTCTTTTTATAAGCCTCAAAACAAACAACAACAACAAAAAATCCTAAACAAACAAAAATCCTATCCCAATGGAAGAAATATCAGGGTCTCTGTTATCCAGGAGGACAACAGCATTTATTCAAACCGCTGTGGCCAAACTGACTAAGCAGATCCCCGGCACACCCGCGGCCCCCGCCCCTGCCCCTGCCCGCTGCCCCTGCCGAGACCCACTGACACACTGGAAAACAATTCTACCCAGGCACACTAATCGGAACATCCATGGTGACACATACTCAGTCCATCACAGCATGGACAAATTCAAAATCAAACAGAAAATGACCCACGTTGAGAACCGGCTCCTCAGGACTCTGACCTCAGGGGACCCCCACGTGACTCTGAAACTTCATAAGCATTAAGTCAGCAGACAAGGAAAGGGGGGGAGAAAAGACTGAGAACCAAAATCTTATGCTTCTTAAAAGGGCAATGCCACAAAACATTTTCTAACTGGTTTTTCTTCCTTGACCAGTTCTCATGGAAGGATATCTAGACCTACCTGACTTTTAAGAACACTACCCCCCCCACACACCACACACAATGATCTTTTTGGTATTTTCAAGGAATGTCAAAAGGAATTATCTTTTAGTATGAAAGCAGTTGAACTCCAAGAGCTTTAGAAGTTATAATGGTGCAAGGATAGGTATGAGACTGCTGTCTATTTAACATTCATTTTTCCTCAAAAGCACTCAGGCTGCCTTATAAATATAAATCTGCTAATCCACACACTAGCTCCTGGTTCGAGAGCAGATCTGAAACTTCCTTTTACACTGGAGTGTATGTCTGTATAAATTGACTCAGAATTTGCTTAGTCAAAATGAGCATGAGATGGGCTAGTGATTTGGGGTTTTTGAACTGAATGAACATTCATGTTGAAATATAGATCAGCTGTGTTGATCTAAAATGGACTTGATTGGTGATTTAGAATTTGTTCCATTGGCTACAGCAATTAGAAGGGGAGTAGGGAGATGAGGTGGAGAAGGCAATGGCAAGCCACTCCAGTACTCTTGCCTAGAAAATCCCATGGATGGAGGAGCCTGGTAGGCTGCAGTCCGTGGGGTTGCTAAGAGTAGGACACAACTGAGCAACTTCACTTTCACTTTTCACTTTCACTTTTCACTTTCACACATTGGAGAACGAAATGGCAACCCACTCCAGTGTTCTTGCCTGGAGAATCCCAGGGACAGGGGAGCCTGGTGGGCTTCCATCTATGGGGTCACACAGAGTCGGACACGACTGAAGTGACTTAGCAGCAGCAGCAGCAGGGAGATGAAGCAAGGCTTTCTTATTGGCTGAAAGAGATATATGTTGCCCCTAAACGAGGTGCTGATACCCAGTAGGCTTTTTGGTAACCAGTAATGTTCACCTAGAGCCAGACATCTTGGAATGTGAAGTCAAGTGGGCCTTAGAAAGTATCACTATGAACAAAGCTAGTGGAGATGATGGAATTCCAGTTGAGCTATTTCAAATCCTGAAAGATGATGCTGTGAAAGTGTTGCACTCAATATGCCAGCAAATTTGGAAAACTCAGCAGTGGCCACAGGACTGAAAAGGTCAGTCTTCATCGCAATCCCAAAGAAAGGCAATGCCAAAGAATGCTCAAACTACCACACAATTGCACTTATCTCACACGCTAGTAAAGTCATGCTCAAAATTCTCCAAGCCAGGCTTCAGCAATACATGAACTGTGAACTTCCAGATGTTAAAGCAGGATTTAGAAAAGGCAGAGGCACCAGAGATCAAATTGACAACATCTGATGGATCATGGGGAAAGCAAGAGAGTTCCTGAAAAACATATATTTCTGCTTCATTGACTATGCCAAAGCCTTTGACTGTGTGGATCACAATAAACTGTGGAACATTCTGAAAGAAATGGGAATACCAGACTACCTGACCTGCCTCTTGAGAAACCTGTATGCAGGTCAGGAAGCAACAGTTAGAACTGGACATGGAACAACAGACTGGTTCCAAATAGGAAAAGGAGTGCGTCAAGGTTGTATATTGTCACCCTGCTTATTTAACTTATATGCAGAGTACATCATGAGGAACTCTGGGCTGGAAGAAGCACAAGCTGGAATCAAGATTGCCGGGAGAAATATCAATAACCTCAGATACACAGATGACACCACCTTTATGGCAGAAAGTGAAGAGGAACTCAAAAGCCTCTTGATGAAAGTGAAAGAGGAGAGTGAAAAGGTTGGCTTGAAGCTCAACATTCAGAAAACAAAGATCATGGCATCTGGTCCCATCACTTCATGGCAAATAGATGGGGAAAGAGTGGAAACAGTGTCAGACTTTATTTTTTGGGGCTCCAAAATCACTGCGGATGCTGATTTCAGCCAGGAAATTAAAAGACGCTTACTTCTTGGAAGGAAAGTTATGACCAACCTAGATAGTATATTAAAAAGCAGAGACATTACTTTGCCAACAAAGGTCTGTCTAGTCAAGGCTTTGGTTTTTCCAGTGGTCACTGGATGTGAGAGTATGGACTGTGAAGAAAGCTGAGCGCCGAAGAATTGATGCTTTTGAACTGTGGTGCTGGAGAAGACTCTTGAGAGTCCCTTGGACTGCAAGGAGATCCAACCAGTCCATTCTAGAGAAGATCAGTCCTGGGTGTTCATTGGAAGGACTGATGCTAAAGCTGAAACTGCAATACTTTGGCCACCTCATGCGAAGAGTTGACTCACTGAAAAAGACTCTGATGCTGGGAGGGATTGGGGGCGGGAGGAGAAGGGGACGACAGAGAATGAGATGGCTGGATGGCATCACCAACTCGATGGACATGAGTTTGAGTGAACTCCGGAGCTGGTGATGGACAGGGAGGCCTGGCGTGCTGTGATTCATGGGGTCACAAAGAGTTGGTCACGACTGAACGACTGAAATGAACTGAATGTTTAATTAGAACAGACTCAGACACTAAAGAATCTGCCTTCAAGGCAGGAGACCCAGGTTCCATTCCTGGGTTGGGAAGATCGTCTGGAAAAGGGAGTGGTTACCCACTCCAGTGGATCCAGTGTGATTCTTTACTACTGTGGCTCAGACGGTAAAGCGTCTCTCTATAATGCGGGAGACCTGGGTTCAATCCCTGGGTCGGGAAGATTCCCTGGAGAAGGAAATGGCAACCCATTCCAGTACTCTTGCCTAGAAAATCCCATGCTTGGAGGGGCCTGGTGCAGGCTACTGTCCATGGGGTTGCAAAGAGTCAGACACGACTGAGCAACTTCACTTCACTTCACCCACTCCAGTAGTCTTGCCTGGGGAATTCCATGGACAGAGGAGTCTGGTGGGCTACAGTCCATGGAGTCACAAAAAGTTGGATATAACTGAGTGACTAACAGGAACACTACTAGGGCTTCCTTGATGGCGCTAGTGGTCAAGAACCTGTCTGCCAAGGTAGAAGATGCAAGAGATGTGGGTTTGATCCCTGGGTTGCAGAAGATCCCCTGGAGAAGGGCATGGCAATCCACTCCAGTATTCACAGGTAGGAAATCCTGTGGACAGAGAAGCCTAGTGGGCCTCAGCCCATAGTATCACAAAGAGTTGGACAGGACTGAAGCGAATTTTCATGGACACAAGCAAGTAACTACTTTCTCAGTAATAATATCGCACACTTGGAAATAGCATGGCAGAAAAAACAAACTATCCAAAAAAAAAAAAACACCCCACTTTATGTGAAAATAGCTTTTACAGGGAAATGGTAGAGCTTAGGGTCATGAATAACTGTAAGCCAGGGTAAGATAAACTGTATTCACAGTGATAGTTGGTTAACGTTGCCACTAGAATAATTTATCAGGTACTCTTTCCTCTAATCTAGTTGGCTGTGTTTGAATATGTTAGTCTCAGATTTGGAGAACCCGTTAATTAGTTTATCAGATAGTTACTGATCCCTTGATATGTACATAACAATACTCAGTTTTCTGGGTGTTGTGGAGACAGGATGCAAAAAAGGATAATGTATCATTTCTCAGCACTTTATAATGTTATTGGGAAATAAATATATCCACATCAAAGTTAAATAAATGACATGTGAGTAAATAAAATACAAAAAAAGAAAAAAAACTGATATCATAAGATAACAAGTGGTTATTGTGGTTTTAAGTAACAAATGAATGTTGGGTTATGGAGAGTATGTGTGCCCAAGTGAACACACTGCAAACACCAACAGGCATGGAAGGCTTCCTGGAGGAAGTGATGGTGCAGCATTTGGGCAGGAGGAGAGAGTGCATTCTGTTGAGGAAGTAGGAGATGAGATATATACCTTGGATTAGCCCTGTCCAGCTGAGGAAGAGGTGCAACATTTATATTGCTCAAGGTAAGAGAAGGGTTGGAAAGATTTGCCTAGATTCATGGAATCGTAGAATTCTAAACCTGAAATGATCCTAAAAGAATCAGCTAGGCCACCGGTTCTCAAACATGGCTGAACACTGAGCTTTAAAATAATCCACTGCCTGGGTCTCACTCCAGCCATTCTGATTTGAGTCATCTGGGGTGAGGGCTGGAAGACTCCAGATTTAAAGCCTCCCCAGGTGATTCTAATATGCAGCCATCATTTGAGGACCACTGATTTTAGTCCAACTGTCCAATTTTACAAGACAAGGGCCACCTGCAAATCTGCCCATGCACAGCTGTTAAGAAGCCAGGCTCTGGCCCCTTGTTCCATTCCAGGCTATTTGTCTTTAACAGTGTATTGTGTAGTACTCTGGGGACCAGGCCAGAGGGTTGGATTTTTGCCATAAAGGTTATGGGGAACCACTGAAGGTTTTTGTGCAGGAAAGTGGCACATTAAAAACAAATGGTCCTGCAATTTCAGGTGGACTTCCGAATTGAAAAGAATCAATACACCCTACAAACACACAAAAATGAGGCTGTCCAAGTGAGTACGTTTTCTCTCTGAAATTTAAGTGTGCATGGTTGTATTTTGAATTTTAAAATAATATTGTGATAATTTATGTATTATCATATTCAAAGAAGGAGAATTGGGCTTCACTAACTTTGTGGCTACTTCTCAGTTCTAGAAAGAACTTTCTTCTGGCCAGTTAGCTCTGTTTTTTTACATTTTTCTTTGATTTTTCTCCTTACCTCTACAACCATCTAAGTGTTTCATGTTTCATTTCCTTTTCATTTTATCTTTCCTCTGCTTTCCCCCTTCACCAGTCAAGGACATTTGTTAATTGCTCACAATATGCTCATGCATATTTATATGTCCACACCTCCCAATCCCTTTATTATCCACAGGGCAGTGTTGTCCAATAGAAATATAGTTTAAGCCACAGATGTAAAAGAAATAGGTTAAGTTAATTTTAATAATTTTATTTGACCGATATATTCAAAATTTTATCATTTCAACATGTTACCATTCTCTTTTCGATACTAACTCTTTGAAATTGGCTATGTGTTTTACAATTACAGCATCAATTTGGATGATAAATGTTCAAATTTCAAAAATATGACACAGGGACTTCCCTGGTGGTCCAGTGGTTAAGATTTTTCTGTCCAGTGCAAGGGACCTGGGTTCAATCCCTGGTCACGGAACTAGAGCCCATGTGCCACAGCTAAGAGTTTGCCAGCTGCAACTAAAAATCTCAAATGCTGCAACAAAGATCCCGCATGCCACAACTAAGGCCCTCGGCAGCCAAGTATAATAAAAAAATTAAAAGAAAAATATTGTAACAAATTCAATGAAGACTTTAAAAATGGTTCACATCAAAAAAATCTAACAAATAAAAGGAAATATGACACAATTGGGACTTCCTTGCTGGTCCAGTGGCTAAGACTCTGTGCTCCCAACGCAGGGGTCCTGGGTTCCACCCCTGGTTGGGGAACTAGATCCCACATGCATGCTACAGTGAAGAGCCTGTGAGTTACAGCAAGTAAGACCCAGTGCAACCTAAATAAATATTTTTTAAAATGGCAAAATCAAGTTGGGCTTCAGGAAAAGGATTTTATCCTATTTCATTTTTTAGATGCAAATGAAATAAAATTCAAAATTCAGTTCCTCAGTGGCACTAGCCACACTGGCCTAGGGGCTACAGTATTGAACAGTGCAGGGCTAGGGCTTTCCACAGCGGTGTTTTCACGTTCTGTGACTTGAGAGGGTACCACGGTCATTTGAATGAGCTTGAATGCTGCGATTATTGAGGGAATTTGTTTTTCTTTGGAGTATTAAAGGAGACAAGGTATGACAAAGGTGATCATAAAAACAACCTAAGTTTCTCTGAACTAACATACAAAATTGAAGACAAGACGGGGGCTGGGGCTGTAACAAGTTTCAGAAAGGAAAATTTGAGGAGGAAAAAGAAGACTGTCAGGTTTTGATGTCCACCCCTAGTCAAATGCTATTTGAAGATAAAGAAATTTTATAGTTGTCAAGGTGCCAAGAAGAAAAAAAAAAGATATAAAATACGCCAGGATAGTGAGAGAAAGTTGAAATGAGGATTGCCTGTTTCAGAAGAGCAAGGGCAGTATTATTTACATAAAAGTGCTTATAGTATGCTTTTGTAGAGTTTTCCTCCTGAAGAACGGGATGCCACACAAATGATTACTCATTTACATAAGCAACTTGGACTCCTCCCAAATTCCAAATTTCAAACATTGAAAGGTAGGTACAGTGCAGATAATTTGCTATTTCACTCGCCCACTTCTTAACCATGGTTACTTATCACAGAGCTATTGTATGCACGGGGCTTCCTTGGTGGCTCAGTGCTAAAGAATTCACCTGCCAATGCAGGAGACGTGAGTTCTATCCCTTGGTCAGGAAGATCCCCTGGAAAAGGAAATGGCAACCCACTTCAGTATTCCTGCCTGGGAAATCCCATAGACAGAGAAGCCTGGCAGGCTGTGGGATTGCAAAAGAGTCAGATATGACTTAGCGACTACATAACGACATTGTATCCATGATCTGTAGCGGGTTTGCATTGTTCTTATATTGACTAGATCCCCGTTTAAGGCAATATTAGCTCTGTCATCATCTGATAATAATGCCTAGTCATGCAAACGAGAAATAAAGTCAGTAGAAGTAGGCGGACAGGCCTTGTGTTAAAAGGAATCCTCAGATCAGAGTTTAGACAGTACTTGAGTGGGGATAGCTGTGACCACACTCAGTGTACTAAGTTGCTTGTGCCCAGTGGAGAAGATGGGGTGGAAGGGCAAGACAGACTTCATGGACATCCTCTGGCCACTTCTAAAGCAGTTGCTTGCTCTTTCCTTCTGATACCCCCAGTCTCATCATGTTGACCAATTACTCTTTTTAACTGAGAAAATCCTGAAGATGACAGCAGATTCTAACTGCTTTCTAAAGCTTAGAAGAATACCTTCTATACTTTTTAGGCAGGTGAAGGTGAAGCGTGCTGATCCTGAGAGCTCGGGTCCTCCAGGAATGAGTTCTCAAGGTTCTGTTTTTACTGCCTCAAGATTGAGGGACTCCTGAGAGTAACAGCAATCATGCTCAGTTTCAAGTCAGCAGACATTTATTGAGCACCTATTCGTTGGTGCAGTAAAAAGGCATCCAAAATTCAACAAACACTAACAGTACACTACTCCGTGCTTAGTGCTGAGCTAGGCACTAGTATCATAATAACAATTATGATAAATAGATACTTGTGTGGTGCTCAGAACTGTCCTAAACACTGTAGGTGTGCTTGGAATTCCCATTGTACACACTAGGTGGCTGAGGCACAGAAAGATGAAATAACTTGCCCCTGTTACAAAACATGATTTACTTATTTTACCCGGATGTGAAATAACTTTCCTAAAGGTAACAGCAAGAAGTGAAACAAGGGTAATCTAGCCCCTGAGCCCCAAACTCACCAGGCTTTAGAATTAAACAGATTCATAGCTGAAGCACACTCTCTTCCATCTACAGCTGTATGACTTTGGGAAAATCACTTAACTTTTTACAGTCTTAGTTTCCTCACCTGTAAAGGAGATAAAAACATCTACTTTCAGAACTTTGTAAGGATGATGTATAATGCCTCTACAGTGGTGAGCTCAGTGCCTGGTCAACAATATCATTATTCAGTTCAGTTCAGTCACTCAGTCGTGTCTGACTGTTTGCGACCCCATGAACCGCAGCACGCCAGGCCTCCCTGTCCATCACCAACTCCCGGAATTCACTCAATGTCCATTGAGTCGGGGATGCCATCCAACCATCTCATTCTCTGTTGTCCCCTTCTCCTCCTGCCCTCAATCTTTCCCAGCATCAGGGTCTTTTTAAATGAGTCAGCTCTTTGCATCAGGTGGCCAAAGTATTGGAGTTTCAACTTCAGCATCAGTCCTTCCAATGAATATTCAGGACTGATTTCTTTTAGGATGGACTGGTTGGATCTCCTTGCAGACCTAGGGATTCTCAAGAGTCTTCTCCAGCACCACAGTTCAAAAGCATCAGTTCTTCAGCTATCAGCTTTCTTCACAGTCCAACTCTCACATCCATACATGACCACTGGAAAACCATAGCCTTGACTAGACGGACCTTTGTTGACAAAGTAATGTCTCTGCTTTTCAATATGCTGTCTAGGTTGGTCATAACTTTCCTTCCAAGGAGTAAGTGTCTTTTAATTTCATGGCTGCAATCAGCATCTGCAGTGATTTTGGAGCCCAAAAAAATAAAGTCTGGCACTGTTTCCACTGTTTCCCCATCTAATTGTCATGAAGTGATGGGACCAGATGCCATGATCTTAATTTTCTGAATGTTGAGCTTTAAGCCAACTTTTTCACTCTCCTCTTTCACCTTCATCAAGAGGCTCTTTAGTTCTTCTTCACTTTCTGCCATAAGGGTGGTGTCATCTGCATATCTGAGGTTATTGATATTTCTCCCTGCAATCTTGATTCCAGCCTAACGTTTCTCATGATGTACTCTGCATATAAGTTAAATAAGCAGGGTGACAACATACAGCCTTGATGTACTCCTTTTCCTATTTGGAACCAGTCTGTTGTTCCATGTCCAGTTCTGACTGTTGCTTCCTGAGGTCAGGAAACAGGTTTCTCAAGAGGCAGGTCAGGTGGTCTAGTATTCCCATCTCTTTCAGAATTTTCCACAGTTTATTGTGATCCACACAGTCAAAGGTTTTGGCATAGTCAATAAAGCAGAAATAGATGTTTTTCTGGATCTCTCTTGCTTTTTCCATGATCCAGTGGATGTTGGCACTTTGATCTCTGGTTCCTCTGCCTTTTCTAAAACCAGCTTGAACATCTGGAAGTTCACAGTTCATGTATTGCTGAAGCCTGGCTTGGAGAATTTTAAGCATTACTTTACTAGCATGTGAGATGAGTGCAATTGTGCGATAGTTTGAGCATTCTTTGGCACTGCCTTTCTTTGGGATTGGAATGAAAACTGACTTTTTCCAGTCCTGCGGCCACTGCTGAATTTTCCAGATTTGCTGGCATATTGAATGCAGCACTTTCACAGCAGCATCTTTCAGGATTTGAAATAGTTCAACTGGAATTCCATCACCTCCACTAGCTTTGTTCGTGGTGGAATTCATTAATCCAAGTGTGTATGTACTTGGTGGCCTTCCCTGGTAGCTCAGTTGGTAAAGAAACTGCCTGCAATGCAGGAGACCCTGTTTCAATCCCTGGGTCAGGAAGATCCCCTGGAGAAGGAAATGGCAACCCACTCCAGTATTCTTGCCTAGAGAACCCCATGGACAGAGCAGCCTGGCAGGCTACATACAGTCCACGGGGTCGCAAGAGTCAGACACGACTTAGTGAGTAAACCACCATGCATTTGGTATGGCCACCTCGGGTGTCATAACCTTGAAATGCTTCCATACCAGTTGGCAGAAACTCTTGAGTGCCCCTCTTTCAGGCCATGCAGCCCCTCCTGCAGGAGCCTGCCCCAAACCCCTGCACTGGAAGGGCCTCTAGGACCTGATGGTCAGTGCCTGTGTCCCACGGTTGTGAAATATTTTCACTATCTCCTGGCTACAAACATGAGATGGGCTACTGCCTATGATCAGAGGGCAATTTGGGAGCAGCCCTAGGCATGATGGGAAGAAGTAACAGGGACAGTGAGGAAGGCGTATGGAGGATGGAGGCACTCCCTGCTCAGGTGGGTCAGGGAGGCTTCGTCTGTCAGGGACCAGTGTGGGTCGGGAAGAGCATCCAGATCATCACTAAAGTTCCTTTTGTCTCTCGCCTTTTTCATTCTTACTACCTCCACCTGGTTCAGACCTTTACTACTCTTTGCCTAAAGTCCCCCTAGATCTTCATGATTAAGTGGTCCCCTTTATAATTAAGTGGTAATTAAGGGCGCTGACTGTTCTAGAATCCATTTTGTGGTTCCCTTAGTAAACAGTCTTTGGTAGCTCCCTCATCTGTTCACAGGTATTCACAACCCTCTATCATGTAACCCCGGCCTCTATTTCCAGTCTTTCCACTTACTGTAGGTGCCTGGCAGCCCTGCCAAATGAAGGGTTCCTTACAATGGACTCAGTGGCCCCTGCTGCTTGCAACTTGTGGACCCCACCCCGGGGATTCTCAACACCCTCCTAAAATACAAATTCTTTGTTCCATCTAGGTTCCTTCCTTCCCCTGTCTTTTTCCACCCCAAGTCATGTAAGGTATGATGTTCTAAACATCCACTGCTAGTATGTGATACCTTGTTTTCTTTTCAGAAGAGCTCTAAGAGGTAGGCACTATTACTATCATCTCTATTTTAAGACAAAATAGACCAAGGCACAGAGAAGTGAATTAATTTTCCAAAGGTCACACAGCAGGCAAAAAGCAGAGCTGGGATTGCAACTCAGGAAGCTTATCTTCAGAGCCTGTGTTCTTAGTGTTTTATAGTGATGACTAGCTCTCAAAGAGAAAATAGAAGAAAAAAATTGCTCATTATTACATGAAACACATGTCTTGCTTTTTTAATTTTTGTGTTGTCATTTTATCTCCTTCTTCAGGTGAGCTGAAAATTCCTAGAGAAGAGGAACTCTGGGTCTATGGACTAGCGTCTGTTATCATCATTAAGTTGTGAGGATAGATAATTACTGAGCCATCACATCCTGATTATGAATTAGCCTAATCAAACCTGCCTTTCACTAGTACTTTTCCCAACTAAATACATTACTTGGCCAAACCCTGATGCAAGATCAGGCTAGCATTCCACATGGACTCCAAGAAAACTGTGCTTAGTTTGGTGACTCAGATTGTGGATGAGAGTCGTCATTCATCGGAAGATACTGCATAATAGAGCAGATGTGTATGTTATTTCTCCTTTTTAGACTTGGAGAAATTGAAGCGTCCTGAGGTTATTTACCCAGCATCAGGCAGGTCTGTGGTGGAGTTTAGCTGGGACTAGCTCAAACTGACTCTCCAGGAACCCAGTCTAGAACCCTGGACAATCCTCTGGTGTAAGGATCAGTAAATAGACTAAGTCATCGACTGACCAGAAAATTCTGGAACACTCTTCCCCTAAGTTTTTACCTTGACACAAAATAAAATTATGACATCATGATGGGAATACAGGACTTCTCTATTTGTACTTTTATAACGTGTTAGATTATTTTTTCCCCAAGGGTGGGTTGGTCAGTCCTCGTGTTGAAGGAAAATCGTTGTGAATAACGTGAACCACCTTTCACTGGAACTGATCTTACAACTGTATTGCTTCTAGAAACTAGAGAACAAAGTGATAAATACTAGCTTAAATAGAGAACCAAAAACTTTGTAGGTAGACACAAAATCTTCCTGAGTAGATAAAAACTTTGGAACTTTTAGAACACCCGTTTTCTTTCTTCGGCGTTAAAATTGACGGAGAAGGCAATGGCAAGCCACTCCAGTACTCTTGCCTGGAAAATCCCATGGATGGAAGAGCCTGGTAGCCTGCAGTCCGTGGGGTCGCTAAGGGTCGGACACGACTGAGCGACTTTACTTTCACTTTTCACTTTCACACATTGGAGAAGGAAATGGCAACCCACTCCAGTGTTCTTGCCTGGAGAATCCCAGGGACGGGGGAGCCTGGTGGGCTTCCGTCTATGGGGTCACACAGAGTCGGACACGACTGAAGTGACTTAGCAGCAGCAGCAGCAGCAGCAGAGTGTATGTGACTTTAGGAGGCAGGGGACCTATCCAAAATTAATATCTGCTAAATATCTTGTAGCAAAATTATGTTATCTAGGCGAATCCTGTGCCGCGTTTTGCCTTCGTCTCCATTTCTGTTGCGCGGAGCTTACAGGTGTATGTCGCCTTGGAAACGGTGGTGCGGGGTGGGAATGGGAGGAGAGCTGATCCAGGAAGGATCGAGGCTTTATAGCCGAACAAAGTCCACCACCATTCTCGGATGAAAGTTCGAATGGTTTAGTTCGCTCTGGTTCCGGGAAGCAGCGCACAGGCCAGCACCTTTAAGGACAAACAACACCGTGGCTGTCCTGCTCTGCGCATCTCCGGCGCTCGCAGCACTGTCTCGGGATAACCGCCCGCAGGCGGTCGCGCGCCTCTCCCCCTTTTAGAACCTTCTCCGCGGGACTAACGTTCGAATAGCCCTGGCGCCCCTCCTCGGTCTCTGATTGGCCGCTGGAGGCGCACGAGGGCGCGCCGGGGGCCCCGGAACGGTTGGCGGCCTCTCGCGATTGGCTGTCGAGAGGCCTTTATAAGGCGCCGGGCGGCCCGCTCGCCTGCAGTTAGCGACCGGACGCGCAACTGGCTGTGTTTCCGTGGTGGGGAGGGCGTGGAGGCTAGTGAGCGCGTCGTCAGAGCCGTTTCTCCTCGGGAGTCTTCACAGACCGAGGGTCCACCCCCCGTGGCGGACTTGTTGGCACTTCTTGTTCCCGTCTCAGCTTCGGAACGTGGGCCGGGGCTCACCCCTCACCTCCGCGCCAGCCCTGGGAAGGAGGCAGGATGGAGTTCAAGCTGGAGGCTCACCGCATCGTCAGCATCTCCCTGGGCAAGATCTACAACTCGCGGATCCAGCGCGGCGGCATCAAGCTGCACAAGAACCTCCTGGTCTCGCTGGTGCTCCGCAGCGCCCGCCAGGTCTACCTGAGCGACCCGTGCCCCGGCCTCTACCTGGCCGGTCACCCGGGGGCCCCGGCGCCGCCGCAGCAGCCCGAGGAGTCGGCGGCCGGGCCACCCGCGGGCTGGGGGGAGCCACCTCCGCCGGCCGGCCGTGCCGCCTGGCCGGAGCCCGAGCCTCAGCCGGAGCGCCCCGCCGTCCCAGAAGGGCCGAGGGCGGGTGACGCGGAGCCCGCGGCCACGGTGACGGCCGCCGGGGACACTCTTCAGGGCGGAGAGGCGGCGGCGCCGGAAGCTGCCTGGCCCCGCGTGGAGGGACCGCGAGAGACGGCGGTCGGAGGAGCCGGGGGTCCAGCCGAAGTCGCGGGGGTCTTCCCCGAGAGGCCCGAGGCAGCGCGCGGCCCCTGCGGCTGCCCCCCGGGGGACGAGGACAAGCCGAGCGCGGCCCCTCGCGTGGACGGCTGCCGCGCGCCGCGCCCCGCCGCGGCTGAGCCCCCCGCGTCGCCCCCCGTCTGCGCCAGGAAGCGCGGCGCGGCGGGGGCGGGCGGCGGCCCCGCGGACTGCCCGGCGCCCGGCTCGACCCCGCTCAAGAAACCCCGCCGGAACTCAGAGGAGCAGCCGGGCGGGGCGGCGGCGGCCGCGGAGGAGGAGGAGGAGATGGAGACCGGTAACGTGGCTAACCTCATTAGCATCTTCGGTTCCAGCTTCTCGGGACTCTTACGGAAAAGCCCCGGGGGCGGCCGGGAGGAAGCGGAGGGAGAGGAGAGCGGTCCGGAAGCCGCCGAGCCCGGGCAGATCTGCTGCGATAAGCCGGTGCTGAGAGACATTAACCCTTGGAGCACTGCCATCGTGGCCTTCTGAGCCCCCGGGGTCCCCGTGCGGAGAGGAAGTTGAGCAGCGGGCGTCCCGACGTGAGGGTTGGGCCTCTCCCGGCGGCGAGGACGCCCCCGAGGCCGTCGGCGCCGAGCGCGAGGGGTTGCCGCCGGGCGGCACAGACTGCCCCTGGGCTTGGCGGCCGGCTGGGCCGAGCCTCTCGGGTCTCCTGTGGAGACTTGGGAGTGGGAGACTTATTGGAAGAGGACGGCGATCGTGGACTTTTGTGTCTGTGTCTGTGTATGTCAGTTTGTCTTGTTGAATTAAGACTATTTTGTCCCTCTGAGAGCGTCAGCCCTTCCCCGCGGTGTAGGAGATTGAGGCGGACAGGGACTTTCCTCTGCCGGCAGCGCCGAGAAGGAAGCGGCGAAGAAGGCCGGGGCTGGGGAGTTCCCCATTCGCTCTCGGGGGAGGAAGGGACTTTACACACACCTCTTACATGAAAGCTAGAACCGCACCGGGGCCAGGAGCGGCGTTTCCTCCCAGGATTTCCTCGGACTAGAGGGATTTAGTCTGGAGTAGAGACTTGTATTATTTCTCTCCTTCCCCACCTTTCTCTGTCACTGAAGTAAACGTTTATACCCTGTGATTACTCGGGGAAGGGGAGTGTTAGCGGCCCTTGTCTTCCTCACGGCGGGGAAAAAAAGCTTGATGAACTTCACAGAAGAGTTCAAGCTTGGAAATATGGAGTATATAGAGAAAAGATTTATTTTTTAAAAGCTCTAAATCAGAACTACTACACAGTGCTTTTAAAAAGTGTTTAAGGAAACAGTTTACAGACAGAAGCCCTAAGTGGAAAGGCCCTATGGTTTTGTAGATAGTGACTCCAGTCTTTGTTGTATAAAGGTTGGGGGAACTGACAAGGTTTTTGTACAGTATTTTCTCCTTCGTTGTATTGATTTTTGTATAAAAATGTAACTTTACGTGTCTAACACGTATTAAATATTTTGAAGCAACTTCACTGCCTCCTTGTGTGTAAATCGCCTGTCCGGGTTGCGAGGGAAGTGGGAGGAGGGCAACTATGGTCCGCCTGGGAAATTGAAGATGTGGTTCTTAGTATCAGTTATGCAGACTGGGGACATTGTTTGCTGACTTCATTAAGTATGGAGAGAGGCACTTTTAAGCTTTCTCCCTCACATCAGAAGACTGCTGTTAGGTATTACTATCAGTGGTCTGCCAGTTTCTTGAAACCTGCCACTAAAACTCCCTTTTCTAAAGTCAATTTAAGCAATTTGATTTTTAGCCCAATCTGACAATGTCTAATATTAAATAGCTTAAGTGCCAACTTCTGAGGCCCTTCCCATCCTCAAAAGTGTTTTTCACTAAAATTTTTAGTTTCCTGTTATTAATAAATAAAACCTGAGGGAAACTGCTGAGACTGACATGGCCAGCTGGTCAGGTCTACCTCTGCATTCCAGTGGATGTCAGGATGGAAATTTCAATGCTTTAAATTTTTTTTTTTTAAATTATGTCTAGAAAGTAAATGCATCAGTGAAAGGAAATAGCTTGTGTCAAACTAGATAAGGTTGGAGGCCAAGGAGGGCTAGATGAATTAGCAAAGCCTGATTTGTTTTTGTCACCCAAATGGTGACACAAGTGTTTTGGCTGTGGGTCATGGTAAATAAATACTTTGACAGCCAAGTCATCTATTGATACATTTTTAGGGGGGTCTGAGGCAGAATGTTCAGTATTTGAAGGGTAGTCAGTAATCTCTCAGAAGCAAAACAGAGAATGTTGTCTTAAAATATGGTTGCTAGTATTATAAAAGATGGAACTGGTCTAAAATAGCTTATGAATAAACTGGGTGTTTATGAGGAGAGAAAAACTGAGGAAAGAGGAGACAAACCTCTAAGAAGGGCTTACTGCCTTCAAGCAGAAGCATAAGGGAGTGCTTTGCTCTCCCTAAAGTCCTGACAGTGTGAACTTCTATCAGGCCAGTAGGCCCCATGTTTTGGTATTTCTGCAAATCTGTGACTGGTTAAGTCAAAGGAATTTTCTACTTTATGTTCCATCACCATAAATAATATATTCATAAAATTTAGCATTCTCTAATCAGGTTCTTCTTAACATTGACTTGTTTTGCTTTCTGAGATTAGCTACTTCAGTTACAGCCACAAGAGAGCCATTGAGTGTGACTGCTTAAACTGGAGGTGTCTAGGGCCTTAATTTTGCAAACATTTCCTGTTACTAGAAAGTAACTATGCTTGAACATCTATCTCAGTGCATTTTTATATTTGAAAGAAGGGAACATTTGGTGTGTTTGAGTTGATAGGTTTTGCTTGAGGTGAAAATCGCCATTGATCCCTGTTTTCACATTAAGATGAACCATGGGAGCATGAGTCTGCTTAGTTTAGAAAAGGTAAATGGATATATTTGATAGGGAAATACAGCTTTGGAGAAACCAGTAAAGATTATTTTATTTTGTAGAAGCAGTATATGTCATGGTTAGAGCTGGGCTTTGGAGCCAGACTTTCTGAGTTTGTATCTTGGCTCTGCTACTTACTAGCTGAGGGATCCTGGACAAGTTACCTCATCTCTCTGTGCCTTAATTTTTTCTCGGTTATGAAATTGAGATAATTGTGCCTACCTTGTAGGGTTGTGAAAATTAATGCCTCTAAAGTTTTTAGAAAAACACATCATACATAGGATAAGTAAGCATACAATTGTTAGTTGTTAATGTAGAAGTAAGTTCTGTGTATAAATCAGATCTATGGTCAAAAGAATTGTGTATATTTGTAAGAAAGGCGGGGAAAGGAGAGTCTGTTTTGAAATTAATCCAATCTGAATTCCGGGTTCTTTTCTTGTTTTTCTCTGGACACTAGGCCATCCACAAAGCTTAGTCAGAACAGTTTTGCTGTTCTGTGTGTCTCTCACCAACCCTGTGACTTTGCTGATTGTATCAAACAGCTCTATTTTCAGCAGAGGAGTAAGCAGGAGTGAAAACATTCAAGGAGCAGAGATCTTGTTGACATACAAATGCTTTCTGTGGATGAGCAGAGAGGAAAAAAAAATAGCCCACAGAGTTATTTTTAGCCAGAATTGCTTGGGCATAGAATGTTTCTTAAGCCCTGTTAATTGATAGGTCCTGGAAAAGAGCCTTCCCAATGCCAGGATGGGGTTATCAGATTCAGTGTGACCAGAAATGAACCATAGTTTTAGTACCTAACCACTTCCTGACCACGCAGGGAGGGAGTTTTTTGATCAATTAACCTCAGGTCTGGTCTGGAAAAATTTTTTTCCAGATATTTAAAGTGCTTTCTGACAAGGAGTCCAGGAAGATCACATGAGTAGTGAATAGAGGTGGTCAGTTTCAGTAACATCTCAGCTGTGACTCTTTAAACTTGTATTCCTTCTCAGAAACCACTGATTATATTTGGGGAAAGGAACTAATGCTGGAAAGCTTGAACTGCCCCTCCAACATGACTGCCTTTGCTCTAAGGCACCTAACGTAGTAATAATAACTCTTGTATTCCTACCATTCACCACTGATTGGATCTGGGGATGAGAAGTGGAAGCAGATGGACCATCTAACAATTTTGGTAGAATGCTTCTCAGAATAAAGATATAGTAAATACCAGGAACAGAATTCATAATGACAAAACTGTTTTTATCTTTGGTTAATCTGAGTCTCTTCAACTTGCTAGGCATAACTACTCAGCTTAGAGCCTGTGAGATGAGGTCAAAAGGGTAATACCCACTGTGACATGCAGTTTGATGGACGTTTATTTCCTTATACTTTTTTAAGTAGAGTTAGTTCAGTTCACTGAATAACCAAAGAACTTCTGATCTCTTGCCCTAAATATTTTATTCCTGTCCTGTTTGTGAATTTTTTATTCTCCTAGACTTGCTTTTATCCCAGCAAGTTCCTTGAAGAAGACAGGAATGAAAAGAAACACTGATCCAACCCTCCCGTGACTATAAAAGAAGCCATTCCGATTAGGTACAGAACTCGGGTGGGGAGTAAGGTCTGCTTCCCAGGATTCCTGGCACTCTTTCCAGTAATGAGCAGTTTGTCTCTCAGCCTTTGAACCATTGTTCACATTTAAAATTCCACCCAGTGGAAAGCCTTGGGAGGAAAAAGACAGTAGAAGCAGAGCTGATGTTAGGAATCACTGTGATCTTAACTTTGGACCTGGGAGTTTTTCAGTAGCAATTCTGGAGGGTGCCCTAGAGAAGAGAATAAGAACAAAAAGTCTAAAAGGATACATCTAGTAGAATTCCCCCTTCCTGATTCAAACACAGTTTTTTCCCCAATGCCTGCCACCGCCCTTCTACCCCAAGTGGGAAAGGGTTTTAAAAATAAGATCGCTCTCTAGCAGTTGCTCTCTCTCGGGGGAATATAGCCCAGCTGGGATATTGCTGGGTTGTATCCTGGGGTTTATCTCAGACCTTTGGAATCCTACAAGGAGGGAGGGAGAAGCCTCCTGGGATTGGATTACTGAAAGGGCCTCTTCCTGCCTGCTCTGCTGACCAGCAGCAGCCTCTACCTCTGGATGCTGCCTACTTCCGGGTAGGTGAGAAACAGTATTGGCTGTCAGCTTTGGGTCTCTGCAGGAAAAAGGACTGGCCCCTGTAATCACCACCAAGCCTCCCCAGCAGGTCTCTCTGGGGACTGGCATTAAGTAGGCCTGTTGATATTTTATATAATCGAGTTTTCTAGGACCCGGTCACAACAAGTCTCTGTGTGATAAACCACATTCCTAACTTACAGGATGATGGTGAGACACAGCTTTCCTTTTTCGCCCCTTTTAGGCACCAGGTCAGCCCTAATCCCAGCCCTCTACTTTCTCCCTGGGCTTTCAGGACTGGGCTTCTGTCAGGCTGCCCCGGCCCGGTCATTCCCTGAGATGCCAAGGCAAGACTCCTTTCAGTTTTTCTAGAACTCAGGGGTGTGCCAAAGCTATGTCTTCCCACCTGCTTGTTCTTCAACTCATTTGACCTCTCAAGTCTTGGGGCAGGGAGGCTGCTGGAAACTTGCTTTCTCTAAGGTCAAAGAAAACCATTCTGTTCCCTCTCAGAGAACTGAAGTTGTCTCTGAGGGCAGGATTTCCTCTGGCTACTCCCCACACTTGATGCACTTCCTGAATCCAGGACACCACCAGTTAAGAGTTTTTCTCCAAGTTGATCCACAAGTGTATGACTTTTTCTAGCATCATCCTGCCCTTTGAGCCATAGATCCTTGCTTCAGTGCTGTAGCTGTTTTGCCTTTCTGTCGATGCTGAGTCTTAAGATTCCTGCCCTCCATTCTTTTCTGAGTGTGCTCACATTTATTGTCTGGGGAAGGGTCTGAGGAGCAGGGAAGAGCTATGATTGGGAATGCTACCACCAGCTAAGGAGCAGAGCTGGATTTCTTGACTTCAAGGCTTGCAGTCTCCAGACTTTGCCTACCAGAGATCAAGTCACAGCTGTGATCACTGGTCATCCAATCCCAGATTCCAGCATAGTAGTAGGGGCTGGGTACGGAAGTATTTATCCTAGAAACAGGAAGAGCCACTGAAAAGCAGCTTGGTTTGTGACCAGATGGGGGAAAGGAAAGGCAAAGCCTGGGAAGCCCATGGGCTACATAGCTCCCTCTTCCTTTGCCACTTTCTGAACAGGTAATGAATCCACAGGCCCCTCAAATGGAGAAGTCTCTCTTTTTTTTTTTTTTCCCTTAACTTTTTAGCCACATCGCATGGCATGTGGGGGAATCTTACTCCCCCACCAGGGATCAAACACGCGCCCCTCGCACTGGGAGCACAGTCTTAACCACTGGACTGCCAGGGAAGTCTCAAGAAATCTCTTAAGTGCTTCTTTGGTTTGTCTCTCCTCTCTTAGACTTTGATCGATTAATAGAAACTTTTTACAGTGAGTTACTAGAAGTAGGGGTGGGTGTAGTCATAATCCCTGAAATCAGACAACAAAAGTGATGGGCAGCAAGTGAGCTGGAGACTGTGAGGTGAGACTCCGCCGCCCAGGACAGTCATGGTGGTGGGGGGAATCACCGCCGAGTCAAGGTCTGCTGTGGGCTGAGGGACTTCAGCTCCCCACTGGCTTTCTCTTCCCTGGCTGTTCTCAAACTGCGCCACAACCTTCCATTTTCTTCAGACAATTTCTGAGTTTTATTTTTGGTTTGGAAAAGGGTGGAAGCACCTTGACATGTGCATTTATCAACATGAGCCTTCTCTCTGTGTATGACCTACTTTAGAGACTAGAGTTGCTTTTATGTTTATGGCCGTGGGAGAAATCCCTGAAAGCAAAGATTCCATTTAGAAGCTGAACTTAGGGTACATGGGACTCTATGCTGAGGTCATTACTCTGTGATTTCTGTGGTTTTCTCCCTGCGTTCCACTCACTCTGTTTTCACAATGTCTTTGAACAGGCGCTTCTAGTCTACACTAAGGAAGGCAGCTGTAAAGATGTGGTGTGGGGGAGATTCCGGCGCGTGGGCTGCCCCAGCTGTCTGCTTCCCAACCTTTTAGTCACCTCAGCATGAGGCATCTGGCCTCATCCTAACATGAAGTTGGCCGCTCCTTAAAGCTCTTGAGCTCCTCTGTGAGGGGAGGGCGGAAAGGAATGGTCTCCTACTTGTCAGGGAAAAGGAAACAAGGTCCAGAGAGTGAGTAGGGCATCTTGAATGACCAGGTGAGAACTCAAGCAGAGGCCATGCTGGAATTCACCCCTGGACTGGGATCCCTCTGAGCCAGGGACTTTGTAGGTCAGAATCTGATGAAAATGTGACTCACTACTTGGAGAGTCATTCATCTTTCTCAGTTTCTATTTATAGCTAAAAAAAAAAAAAAAGTATCTACTTGGCTCACAATTGTGATTTGAAGATAAATTAGTTTGTAAAGCAAAGTCCGAAGATATAAACAACTCAGCCCTGGGTCCCATCAATTAAATATTTACGGGAACACCCAGGAGAAACTGTTAATCACCTCTACTCCAATTTTAAAAAAAGTTATTTCCAGTGATCTGGAGGGAAGGGTCATGGGGGGGCTGTCTAGCATGAACTTCTCAACTTGAGGTCACCCAAGTCTAGTTCCCTGTAGTCATCCCTTCCTTCACATACACCTTCCTCCACATGGGACTAGCCGCAGGCTTCTGGGCCTTTTCCTATGCTCCCAGGGGGAGCACGGCCAGGTTTAGAGACTGTCCTTAAAGCTGAGAGCAGGAAGAAACTGCAGGCAGAAGAGAAGGGACCTAGTGAAGGGGAAGCATGAAGGTAGGGCTGGAGTAGGAAGAGGGTGCTGTTGGCAGGACCACAGTTGGTGGAGAGGTGGGAGTCAGGCTTGTGCTCAGAGAGCTGGGCAACATAAAAGTTAAGGAAACCGGGACCACCGAACTGAACATGGTCCTTGGTGAATTTTGAGAGATTCAGGCAGAAGATAGGACAGAAAATTTGATTACAAAGAGAGTGGAGAGGCTGTGGAGGCTCCAGCTGTAGCTTCCTCCTCAAGAAATTTGACATAAAAGGCAAAAGAGAAACAGGATAATTGCTAGAGAGGATGCTGGGTCAATGGAAAGGGTGTGCGTGTGTCTTAAGACAGAGCCAGTGGGCACTGAAACAGCTATATTGAGATGAATGGGTTTTGAATACATAAGCTACTAAGTAAGGGTCTCTTATCAGAAGGAATAAACACTTTCTTTTCCTTCTGTCAAAGAAAAGACTGGAGAAGCTCACAAATCACTCCAGGGACCTTGTTAATATCAGCTGCCCTGCATTCTCTTCCTCACTCTCGGCCCATGAAGACTCTTGCAGCTCCAGCCCCAACGTACCAGCTGGCAAGGTAACAAAAGGCAAGAGGATCCTGGAGGATAAAGGATCACTCCCTGAAACCCTCGCACTGCCAGCTGCTAATCGAAAGATATAGATTTCTGATGTTTTGTTCTCTTCATATATGAGGAGTTTAAAACATCAGAATACATGCATGTGCTCTGAGGAAAGCAGGATTGGATGTTCTGTCAGCAGAAAACACACACATACGTAGTCTGCTCTCATTTGGAAAGCTAGTTATGAATGAGCATGGGTTCCTGGGTACTTTGCTTTTCCTTCCCTCTCAAGAACGTCCGACCTCGTCTGTCATTCTCGGTGTTATAGAGGATTAGTCTGAGACCAAGAACAGGTTGAGACATGTCCAACAATGAGGTTCCAGATGCTGAGAAGAGGGAGGGAAGTTGAGCAGTTGTAGGTGTCTTAAAGCAACTGATGAGAGGTTTAAGGAGATGGGAGAGGAGAGAGGGGTGGACGGCTGTTGAAGGCAGGAGTGACAGATGTCTGTGATGACTTCAAGAGACACAAGACGAAAATAAGAGAAAACAGGAAGAATGTGAGGAGGAAAAGGTAATGAACTGAATGCTGCAGTGTCTTTGATCAAACACAGCCCTGCATTATGCCCCAGCAAAGTACTCTGGAACACTGGGAAAATGGAAAGGAATGAATAGCTCTACTGGGGGAGGGGGGTTGCCTTTCCTACCAAAACTGGAGGACTAGAGCAACCTTATTCCTGGATCTTCATCACAAGTTTTGATAGGTCAAGGTGAGACCCTAGCTTGCTAGGCTTTCCACGCTTACATCATTGAGAGAAAAAAATCAACACAGAGCTCAGAGTTCCTCCAGTGGGTCTGCTTTCTGTCCTCATTAGATGAAGCTATTTCTAAAAACAGATCATCTCCTCTCAGGGAAGCCCTGGTGACGGAGTGGTAAAGAATCTGTCTGTAATGCTGGAGATGCGAGTTCCATCCGTGGGTCAAGAAGAGCCCCTGGAGAAGGAAATGGCAACCTGCTCCAGTATTCTTGCCTGGAGAATCCCATGGACAGAGGAACCTGGTAGGCTACAGTCCATGGGGTCGCAAAGAGTCAGACACGACTTAGGGACTAAACAGCATCTCCTCCCATGGGTTCCTGTGCAGCCCCTTTCCCGCCACTTCCAGTGCCTTCCCTTGAGTTCAGTCTGCTTCCTCTATTCTAGTTCCTTCTCCAGCACCAAGGGTGCAGACCTTGACCTCACCTTGCCTCACCTCCCCCTTTTGCCAACACATCCAAACATCTAGCTCAAGCTTCTAGCACTTCCTCCCCATGAAGTTCATTTTCCATCCCCTTTACGGTACCCACTGATGCCTTTGTCATTCTTCCAGCCCTTACTACTTCACTCCGTTCTCCCCTTTCCCTCAACCTCCCTCGCCCAGCACTGAATAACTAATGGATTACTCAGCTTACCATAGAGCGTTCGTGATATTATCAGCCTCTGAGTCAAGCGCCTTTAATGACTTCCCATACTCTCTGTGAACTCCTCTGCAGGCGTGCAGACTTTTATGTTTATGGTCTACTCTGTGCTGGGCTCTAAGTACAAAGATGAGCAAGGGACTTGATGTTTAGGGGGAAGCGGGATGAAAAACTCCCTAGAATTCAGGCTTCATACTATGGTGATAAGGGGACATTGATGAGGGGTGCTTAACTGGAGCATCAGGGAGGGGTTCTTGGGAAGAGGAGGTTATTTCTGTACTGAGTTCCCAAAGACTGGGCGTGAAAGAAGAGGTAAGCCTGGAGGTAGGGTGAGGCAGGGCTGGTTAGAGCAGTTCAATAATTCAGGTGAGAAATGACTGGACTAGTAGCTGCAGCAGCACTTCTCCGACACCTATGGTACACCTATTGTTATTTAGATAAGTTTTTTGTTTTGTTTTTTAACTTCCTGAAATTCTTTCCTCCTCCCTTCCCCATCAGATTGTAAATTCTTTCAAGATAAGTGCGGGCCCTTAATCTTATCGGTGTAGAGGCTTTTCAGTGTCAGGATCTGAATTGATGGGGACTTCCCCAGTGGCTCAGGGGGGAAAAATCTGCCTTCAATGCATTAGACACAGGAGATGCAGCTTTGGTCCCTAGGTGAGGAAGATCCCCTGAAGGAGGGTATGGCAACTCACTCCAGTATTCTTGCCTGGAGAATCCCATGGACAGAGGAGCCTAATGGGATAGTCCATGGGGTCTCAAAGGCTCCAACGTGACTGAACATGCACGCACAAACTAGAAAAAGTGAAAAAAAGAATGGGGACCTATCAACAGTAGTCAGTGGGGGAGCTCACAGCCAAACAAAGGAATATGAGGTTTCTTTTGCTCAGACCCCATTCTTTATGCAGCCCAGCTGGGTTCCCACTCTGGTTTCTGCAAAGAAAATTCTGAGTCACCTCTTTCTTGCTAAATTCTCTTCCCCCGTCACAAAGGCTCTGAAGGCTGTAGGGTTACTGGAGTAGGGAGAGGGTAGCAGCACCTTCTGATTCCCTGTTTCCCAGGATAGACAAAGAGCAGTGATGCTGGCAATGGTCAGGCTAACAAGATAGTAGCCAGAACAGAACCTTCTGCCTCTCAGCCCTGGGGCCATGGACTGTCACTTGGAAAGCAGGCAGAAGGTGGTGAAATTAGCCTTGAGAAGCTAGGAAGAGGTGAGGGGGCTGAAGGGAAAGCAGTCATTCTTTCAGACAGTGAACAGAATCAAATCCTTTCAGCCACTTCTCCAGTTACCAGTCAGTCTTGTATGTAATTGCTTGTTTACTCCCATCCAGTTCTCAGAGGTTGCTGGACTCTTGCTGCTCTGGGAGTTGTGGGTTTACTGATCCCCCTTCTACCCTCAAATTCTCCACTGTACTGAATCTGCTGGGAAAGAACAAAGACCAGAGTTCAAGTTCTAATGAGGTCTCCAGTGAGGCAGAGGTGATAGTCTTCATTTGATCCCAGGCAGAGAGATGTTGAAATCCCAGAACCAGCCCCTAAATTGGCTGTTGACCTGTGTGCGGACTGAGCACCCCGGGGAGGTGGGCAAACCTCTGGTACTCGGCTTCTGAGAGACTGCAAGTAGCCCTTCTGGGATCATTTCTTCCCCAACCTACAGTCTTGCTCCCCAGAGACAGCATTTGAGTGCTGCAATTTAATAAATCCCTGAAAGGCAGAGTGGATTCAAGATGTGATAAACACAAGCATGCAACTTGTTTTCATAGAGAAAACAGTAGAAAGTGAATCCTCATATCTATTAAGAACTTGGGCTAATGCTCCCAAAACAGAACAGACAGATGTTAGTCCCTTCATTAACTAAGGGCCTTTTCTGCATTTCTATTGTGAGGGATGATTCTCTATTAGTTTAAGACTTTGTTCCTATGGAAGCTAGCCATTCTATGTGAATATTGACACTTGCTGGTAAAAGTCAGAGGTATGTAATTCATGTCTTCTCCTAATTAAAGCACATTTTCGATTATTTACAAAATGGCTGCTGCTGCTAAGTCACTTCAGTCATGTCTGACTCTGTGTGACCCCATAGACGGAAGCCCACCAGGCTCCCCCGTCCCTGGGATTCTCCAGGCAAGAACACTGGAGTGGGTTGCCATTTCCTTCTCCAATGTGTGAAAGTGAAAAGGGAAAGTGAAGTCGCTCAGTCGTGTCTGACCCTTAGCGACCCCACGGACTGCAGGCTACCAGGCTCCTCCATCCATGGGATTTTCCAGGCAAGAGTACTGGAGTGGCTTGCCACAAAATGGCTAGGGCTGTAATAAACTAACCCTTAGGAGACCCCCAGCTCAAACAAACAAACCTAATTTACTATAGAATATCGATGTGAACCTAACTGCAGAGTTTACTGTTGCATCTCCTTAAGGATATTAGGTCCCTTAAGGACTGCCTTGATTTCTGTTTGTTTGGTTCTCCCCTTTGGCCAGGGCTCTGGGGAGGCTATCAGAGTCCTTGGGCAGGAGGAAGAGGAACAGTATCTCCAATGGCATGTGGAACATCTCTGCCTCTTTCTTCCCTCCACTGTACTCAGCTCTCAGCAGACTGTCGCTCCCCGAGAAGCCATGTTTTCCCAGGATTCCTCCGCATGAAATGCTTTCCCCACAAACCTGCTGGTCCAATTATTCTTGTAGACAGTCCTCCTTGCTGTAATGGTTTGTTCACGTGTTTCTCTTTCTGACCAGACTGTGTCCTTCCCATCTCTAAATCACAGTCATCTTTCTAGTCCCAACATCCAAATCAGAATCAAGCACAGGGGAAGTACTTAGCGTTAGTTGACTAACTATCGTCTGGGGAGACTTAAGTGTTGGTTTGGCCCATTTACAGTCTATGTGACTTTCAGCACAGTCACTTAATCATTCTGAGTTTTAGCTCTTACATTTAAAAATAAATCCTGCCAATTCCAACTCACACAGTGAGGAATTAAAAATGAGACAACTGTGGAATTGCTGAACAAAATGCCAGGTGGTAGAGGTGGTAGGAAGGGTGCTCGGCTCCAAGCAAGACATATTTGTCTTAGTCTGCTCAGGCTGCCGTAACAAAATGTCGCAGACTGGGTGGCTTACACAACAGAAATGTATTTTCTCATGGTTTTGGAGGATGGAAGTCTTGAGATTAGTGTGCCAGCATGGTTCGGTTCTAGTGAGGGCTCTCTTCCTGGCTTGCAGATGGTTGCTTTCTCATTGTATATACACCTGTGATAGTAATGGGCGATCTCTTCTCCCTCTTCTTGTAAAGCCACAATCCTTGTGCACTCAATTACCTCCTAAAGACCCTATCTCCAGAGGCAGTCACATTGGGAGTTGGGGCGTCAGCATACCCAAGGAAGGGCTGGGAACACAATTCAGTTCATAGTAATATTAAAGGAGATTCAAGAGCACACAGAGCTCCCTTCAGTCCTGCCCCTCAGTACCCCAGCTTGCAGATCTGGCATCTCTCTGAGTCCACAGACCCTTTTGTCTTGTTCTCTGGACAACAGATTGTCTTTCTGGTCCCATGTCAACATTTATTCTTTTTATAACTCTTGTCTCTTATTGGGGCTGCTCTTCGGACTTGGGTTTTGGTGTCTACACTGGGGTTGTGTAGTAATTGAAGCCATCTTCTAGGCTGAGAAGTAAAAAGGAAATCATCTGGTGTTTTGATGCCAATCTGAACCAAGGATACAGGAGGAGTGGCCCTGGAAAAACAACTGAATTTCTTCCCCCATTCAGAGGTGCCTGAAAAGAGGTTGTCTGTGCCTTACTAGTAAATCTGGGGAAATAACCATTAGTCTTGGGAAAGCATTTTGCAGCTACGGTATATGAATTATGACTTGTATATCAGTTTATAGGTGTCCCAGTAACCAAAGCCCTTGTGTGGCATATCCTATGGCTTATGAAGAATACTTCATACATTATCTCACCTTCACAACAATAATTTCTCAGATGAGGAAATTTACACCTAAATGGCCCAGCAACTCTCATGCCGAGGTCCTTTGACTTACATCCCCAAACTCTTTCCACCATACTAAAGTAACACCACTAGAGCACCCCAAAGAAAACACAGGGCTCTTAGAACTAGCCAAGCCAACTCCATGTGCTCTCCACTCTGATCATGGAAAGCTGGAAACTTATTTTCCCTGTATGAATCCTTTCTTCTGCTTTGGAATTTTATGGAATTTGAAGCAACAAATATATATGGAATGAGGAACATTCTTAAGAGGAAAGGAGTTTACAAATGCAGAGTTATTAATTATTGTATTAGGTTCCTTTGATATGGGACCAAATTTCAAGGGACCTTGAGTGCTTTAAGTATATTCCCGTGGGATGCCCTGCCCACCCAGGACAACTGAATAAGGTAAGCACTGCTGCTGCTGCTAAGTCACTTCAGTCGTGTCCGACTCTGTGTGACCCCATAGACGGAAGCCCACCAGGCTCCCCCGTCCCTGGGATTCTCCAGGCAAGAACACTGGAGTGGGTTCCCATTTCCTTCTCCAATGTGTGAAAGTGAAAAGGGAAAGTGAAGTCGCTCAGTCGTGTCTGACCCTTAGCGACCCCACGGACTGCAGCCTACCAGGCTCCTCCATCCATGGGATTTTCTGGGCAAGAGTACTGGAGTGGCTTGCCATTGCCTTCTCCGAGGTAAGCACTACCTGGTTTTAATCATATCCCTTCACTAAACGTTTGTTCTGTTCAGAATCTTTTACGTGCCATGGTCTCTACCCTGCAGGAGTTCGCCTTCCAAGAAGTCTGGGGTAGGCTGCGCCCCTGAAGAGGGATGTCGGAAGGAACACTCTTTGGTCTGCCCCTCTCTCCCCCCTGGGTTGGGAAGATCCCCCAGAGAAGGGAAAGGCTACCCACTCCAGTATTCTGGCCTGGAGAATTACATGGATACAGTCCATGGGGTCGCAGAGTCCGACACTACTGAGCGACTTTCACTTTCTCCCCCCACCGTACCCGATTCGGTCGGTCAGTCTCAATTCTGAGCCAATCACCTGGAAGTTGAGACGCTTGAGGATCCGCAATACTTTATAGCACACATCAACCAAAGCTGGAGGGTGAGGCACCGTGGAAATCTTCCTCAGGGAGGGGCGGGATGGGGGCGTCGATCCCATCCAGGAGCTAGAGGGACTTTTCACAAGGTGCAATGCACTTGAGGAGGGCTCCCTGAAACTGACGACCCCCGGCGCCCGACGGCGATTCCCTCTCCAGTCCAGACCCCTCGGCCCACACTTCCCCGTTTTTCCCGGAGGTCGGGAAGGAGAGAGAGCTTTATTTTCCCGCCCCCGCCCCTTTCACCTGGCCGCGCAGGCCAGGTCCCCTCTGCCAAAGCCTCCACCCATCGCCGGAGGAAGGGCGGGGAGGCTCGGGAGGCTTTCCAGGGGCTGGAGGTCAGGAGGGGCCGGGGGAGGCTCCGAGGAGACAACGCGGGCCGCGCAGCGCTCCCGCAGCCTCGGCCGCCGCGCAGCTTCCTGCCCTGCTCCCGCCTTTCCGCGCAGGCCGGCGGCGGGGAGGGAAGGCTTCCTGCGCCGGCTGCCGCGGCGCCTGCGGCCAGGCCTTTCGGGGGCCCCGCCCGCTGCGCAGCTGGCGGGAGGGCGGGACTCGGCCGGGCGGGGTCCTCGGAGTCGCGCCCCCGCCACCGCGGGCCGCGGCCACGGTTGCCAGGGTTACGGGGGCGGGGCGCGCCCAGGTGGGAGGGAGGCTGCTTCGGCGCGGGCCGGCGGACCTGCGCGGCGGGCGGGGCGGGACCCGCCTGGGGCGGGCGGCGGGGGCGGGAGTCGCTGCCTGGTCGCCATGGGAACGGCGCAGCTATTTCCAACCCCCGGGTGGTGCCAGTGGCGCGGTGCCAGGGGGCGAGGGTATGGCAGGACAGCCGCAATCTGCTGCGGCCTGGGACTTGACAATGCGCTCCTTTTGTAGCGCGGGGCCCGCGGGCAAGAGGCCCGGGTAACGGGACGGCCGCCCCCCGCGCGTCGCGCCTCCTCCCGGGCGCTCCCCGGCGTGGAGCCCCGCGGCCCCGGGCGCTCCCGGCTGCACGTGCAGCCCCCGCCGCCGCCCTCGTCTAACAAAGCGGGGCCCTCCCGGGCGCGTTTCCTTCGTGCCCCCCTTCACTCGACGGACCCTTTGATTTCTTTCCACTCTCATCTTCATCTCTGACTCGTTCCACCTCTCACAGCCGCCTCCTGGAGCGCCTTCTCTTTTGTGCTCGCCAGCTCAAGTTTGGCCCTCACCCCAGAGCTTTGCCTTAAAAAACGACTCCATTTGACCCCGCCCCTCCCCCACGCTGTCATCCTTTGCTGGCTTGACACTTTTGTTTCGAGGGCGACTGCTCTGTCTTACCTTTTCTGTTAGCCGCTGGCTCCCCTGCCTAACACAAGCCACTCTCTGTTCTCAGCCTTTTGAAGACTTCCCGAAACCCTCTTGACATCTCTGCCTCTTTCCCAGTTTCCTTTCCACCTTTTTCTCTCAGAGGACTGTGGACAGCGGAAGGGAGACTGCAAATGGCCACCTAGATTGAGCTCCCTTTTGTTTCTCCCTGCTGTTCAGTCGCTCAGTCCTGTCTGACTCTTTGACCCCATGGACTGCAGCATGCCAGGCTTTCCTGTCCTTCACCAACTCCCGGAGCTTGCTCAAACTCATGTCCATTGAGTCCGTGATACCATCCAACCGTCTCCTCCTCTGTCCTCCGTCCCCTTTTCCTCCTGCCTTCAATCTTTCCCAGTATCTGAGTCTTTTCCAATGAGTCGACTCGTCACATCAGGTGGCCACACATCAGGTGGCCAAAGTGTAGAAGCTTGAGCTTCAGCATCACTCTTTCCAATGAATATTCAAGGGTTGATTTCCTTTAGATTGACTGGTTTGATCTCCTTGCTGTCCAAGGGACTCTCAAGTCTTCTCCAGCACCAGTTGCTGCTGCTGCTGCTGCTAAGTCACTTCAGTCGTGTCCAACTCTGTGCGACCCCATAGATGGCAGCCCACCAGGCTCCCTCGTCCCTGGGATTCTCCAGGCAAGAACACTGGAGTGGGTTGCCATTTCCTTCTCCAGTGCGTGAAAGTGAAAGTGAGGTCTCTCAGTCGTGTCCGACTGAGTGACCCCATGGACTCAGCCTACCAGGCTCCTCCATCCATGGGATTTTCTAGGCAAGAGTACTGGAGTGGCTTGCCATTGCCTTCTCCGCAGCACTAGTTCAGTTCAGTCGCTCAGTCGTGTCCAACTCTTAGCGACCCCATAAACCACAGCACGCCAGGCCTCCCTGTCCATCACCAACTCCCGGAGTTCACTCAAACTCATGTCCATCAGTTAGAAGGCATCAATTCTTCCGCACTCAGCCTTTTTTATTGTCCAACTTTTGCTGACACCACCCTTTTTCTGTGACACTGAAATCTCATTTTTGGGGTAGTGTAGGTGACACTCTGGTGGGCTTTTGGGAATTCTGCTGCCGTAACCATTACCCATCTCTTTGATCATAAGCTTAGGTAAAGGAAACTTCTGAGAACTGGCCAAAGACCCATGAAATGCAACTGGAGGAGTAAACTGTCTCTGCTTGCTCACTCTTTGCTTCAGGTCACACAGCATATGCTTCTTCCTACCTCTAGACTCCCTCACCCAGGTCCACGCCCCCACCCCCTCACCCCCAACATCACATTGTTCATCCTTTGGCACCATGGATAGAAGAGGAAAGGGCAGGTCCTCCTCCCCAGGAAGGAAGGTGGGGCAGAGTAGGTTGTGCAGGAAGGGAAGGAAAAAGGAGGGAAGGAAGGAAGTGGCCAACAGAAGAAGGTGGAATCCGGTGGGAGGGCTTTGCATTGTTTTAACTCCTTTCATTTTTAGCTCTCCAAAGTCAAGCCCAAGGTCATTCCAGAACCCCAGGGGGGATTGCCTGTCTGAACCTGAAGGGGATTGTCAGAAGTTTTCAAGGACATGTTAAAGGGAGGTGGGCAGAGTTCAATGTATGCTCCAGATTCTAAAAACTTACATTTTTTTGTGTATCCATTTCCTTTTGTTTCTTTTCTGTTCAACAAAGTCAGCTTTTTAAAAAACAAACAAACTTTTTTTCCCCCTATAAAAAACTCCAGGATAGTTCCTCCTCTAAGAAAAATTTATCTAACATTTTTTATGAGGACCTTTGTGAATCTACTCTTATAGTCTGTAATACTTCACATTTAATGGGGTTTATAGTTTATAAAGCCCTGTTGCTTAATTCTACCTAATCTCACACTTTATTATTACCCCTACCTGGTCCCTTTCACTCACTAACTTTAAAACTCAGCCTTTCAGGGAATAAATATTCATCCATATTGCTCTCTAATATTCCCTCCACTCTTTTTCTGGCCAAGGCCCAAATTGCAGACCCCAGGAACACAGACAAGAAAGTGCTTTGGTCCATTTTTGGCCTGTGGTCCAGTACCATAGGTATTAAGTTATAAATTTAAAGACGTTTGTCATGTGGCTAATATTTGCATAGTGTATCTTTGCATCTCTGTTCACTTAATATCCAAATGCCTGGTGGCATCTTGTTCTTTGAAAGCCTCAGAGTGAAAACAATTGATTTGTGTTTTGGAAGAGCTTTCCTGAAATCTAATCTAAACTTATCCTGCGGTTTGTCTTCCCATCTTGTGGATTCATTATCAGTATAGTGAACACTGAGCAGAGGGCAGAAGGAGTACGGTTTTGTTTTTCTCAGTCTGGGAAAGCTCACCCTTGCTTTCTCTGTAGGCATACCCTCCTGAGGGGAAAGTGTCATTAATAACATTTTTCCATGGCCAGGGATGGGGCTGAGGGTCAGGAACAGAGCTCAGCAACCCTAGAATCCTTTTGTGTTTCTTTTGGTTTTAAGTTACTGTCTCTTGATGAAGGCCTGGCTGTGTAGAGTTGGGAAAAGTATGGGCAGAACCATGGGGCTTGACTTCCTTTCCTTCTGTCTTACTTACACAGTGCTCTAGAGAGAATTTTCTACCACCTTCAATTAGCAAACCAATCTGCAAGCCAGTCTGCCCTGGGCACTGCCTCAAGGAATTTACACTCTTGCAGAAAACACAAACTCTGCAAAGAGTTCCTGTGTGAAGGGGTGTGGGAGGGGAGATTCATGGTAAATAGTAGAAAGGATTTTCTCATAACTGGAGCTCTCAACTATGACAGAGGCTGGGCTGCCTTAGGTATTTGTGGTCATGGAGATGGTCGTCTAAACTAGATAGCCACCTGTCAGAAACACTGCAGTGCATATTCCTGTGCTGGGTGGGAGGTGAATTTGATGACCTGATGACCCCTGTAAGTTCTTTCTAACTCCGAGAGTCTGATATTTTGAAATATATTGATGATCCTAGGCAGTGTTCAATGAACGATTCAAACTTTATAGGGATTCCATTCATCAATTATTTATTGTGTGTGTGTTCTGTGCTGCTGCTCTGCTAGATGCTGTGGGGGACTCAGAAATGTGAATGGTGGGGTCTAAGATCTTTGCAAAGGCCACCGACAGAGCAACCTGAAGCAGAAAGAGTTCCAGGACAGAGTGAGAAGTCTTGTCTCCCATTACTTCTCAATCAAAGCCCAGAGGTCTGCCTCCTCTTACACCGTTGCCTCGTGATTTGTTTCTTCCTGAGATGCTAGATTGAAAGATTGCCAGGGCTTTCGATCTCAAGGAGAGGGGAGGAAAAAGAACCTGTATTAATCCAGAGAGAAGTGCTGAGGGAATGAGGCCATGTCTGGAAGGCTGAAAGCTGGGTAAAATTAGCAACACCCCCGCCCCTAATCAGGATATGCTGGGATGGGGACAGGAATGAGAACTGGGAGGAAACTGAGGTGGAAATGAATGGGCCCCTGTATGAGGAGGTAATGAGGTGAATCAGAAAAATCTGTCACTGAGATCCAAGAAGAGACCGGGGAGTTTCCTCTCTCTCGGTCTTTTTAAAAGATGAGATGTGTCAGTGAGAGGGCCTGGATTTATGAAGACAGAGCTGTTTTGTTGGCTCCTACCAGGAGCCTGGGGAGTGAGCAGGTGGGGGCTTGCTGTGGTTGCTGAGAAAGATGATGATATCCCAGCTCTTGGGCAGCCTGGAATCAGCTCTGGTCCCATTTTTCTTTTCCCGTCTTTGTCAAGAGGAGTCCTGCTAAGACCTGAGAACTCTTCCCCTGGCCGGTGCTCAGCACCCTGCCCTCCTCCCCATTGGCAGCCTCCCCAGGAAGAGTCCAGGCACCTGTAGGTCAGAGAGAGTGGTGGGGTAGGGTGGAGTCGGGGGAGGGGTGGAGGGGATCACTCCAGGATGGTGAGTGTCTGGGGAAAGGGAGGAGTCCCTCACAAAGATTCTGATTTGCTTCTCTATTCAAGGGAACAACCAGGAGTCAGTTTAATTAGAGACCTTGGCATCCTAGAGGATGGAAACCTCTGCTTTGTCGGTGTATATTTGTGTATGTCCCAAATACTGTCCCTTTTCCATTGCCTGGGATAGTCTCAGAATACCATTGCCGATAATGTCCTTTAGGGGGTCATGTCTTGTGACTCCAGAAGGACCTGGGAGTATGATTTTAAGGGCCTTCCTGGGGGGATGGGAGCAGTTTTATGTCCCGAACCACAACCCCTACTAGCCTACAGCTTCTTTGGGGATATTGGTCTGCTTTGAAGCACAGTCTTCAGTTCTCACTGAAATGCCAGTGCTGTCTTTGTGGGCATGGTGCTGCCCTGGATCACCATCTGCTGGGAGGAGCAGACTGGCAAGCACAGGAGGGCCACCCAGCATGGACCAGAAACCTGAAGGAATGGGGTCTAGGACCAGGGAATTTTTCTGGGATGGTCACAAGACAAGGAAGGAAAAAGTCCCAGATACCAGAGCTAGGGTTCAGAGCTGTTTTTGCTCCCTTCACTCCATCCTTATGAGCAGAAGGACTCTGAAACTGACCCAGGTCCTGGCTGCAGGTGCAAGGTGTTCAACCATCTCTGAATTCTAGGGCCTGTGCACCCTCGACTGTGGCCTGAGTCATCTCGGAATCTCTGTGGGGTAGGGGGATGCTGTCATGGAATTTCATTCCGCTCTAAATCTGGGAACAGGAAGGCTGCTGCTGGGAGTTTTGCTCTTGTCTGCATTCAGATCATCGCCATGTTCTTTGCTTTGAAGAATGAACGGAAGCCAGGAGCTCAGTTTGACAAGGACTCTGCAGGGAAATTGCGGGATGCTGTTGTGGGCTGCAGGAAGCTTTTCTCCTGCCCAGATGATGGATGTGATGGGCCTCTGCGAAGGAGGCAGCCAGATGCTGGTTGTTTTTCTGGGTTTGGCTTTTAGTGCTGGGGTTCATCTGGGAAGCCCTGAAAAGTTTTTCATGCAAACCAAGAGAGGGCCAGAGGCACCACGCCTGCGCTCCAAGTCCTCAATGTCACAGACCTGTGGGTGGCAGCCCTTGGATTTCTGCCTGCGGTGGGCAAGGCTGAGAGGAGGAGGGGCTGAGTCGGCAGCTGAAAGATGGGGTAGAGCAGGGGTCCCCAGCCTCTGAGCTACGGACTGGTACCCACTGTGAGATCAGTGGCAACATTAGATTAGAAATAAAGTGCATAATAAATGTAATGCCCTTGAAAATCATCCTGAAACCACCCCCGGTGCCCTGTCTGTGGAAAAACTGTCTTCCATGAAACTGGCCCCTGGTGCCAAAAAGGTTGGGGACCAGAGGGTGGACTCTTTAGCCCCAGAGGAACTGACCTTGAGGCTGGTACACTGGACAGAGTGGCCAAGAGAGAGCCCTCTGCCCCCCCATGCTTTTTCAAGTGTCAAGTGCTGAGTTGTTGACTTGTAACCCAGGCAACACAAGTCAGTCATCCTCCGGGGCTCCAAGGTCACTGGGGTCTATTTCTGTGCTGACTGATTGGTTTTATCTCCCTTCTTAGCCGAGATGTTCAAGAGCTAATTGGGCTTAGAGGACTAAAAGAGGTTTGCCTTCACTTTCAGAATTAAATCCAAATGCTGCAGTATTAGGGACTCAAATCTTTGTGGTTTGTCCCCTGCCTACCATTCTGCCTCATCTTTTGACACTATCCTGCATATAGACACCAACTAGTCACACTGACTTATTTGCAGGTTTAGTATAGTATCTTCTCAATGCTCTCTAACTTGGCCTATGCTGTTCCCTCCCCCTAAGAACACCCTTCCCTTTCCCAACTCCAGAGATGCCTGGCCTCCCAAAGAGCTTGCATCTCATCTTTTTCAATGCCCAACACCCTTCCCCAGTCTAGAGTAAGCTGCCCCTTCTAAGTGCTCCAGAAGATGTTGTACCTAACCCAAACCCTAACCATTACCTGAATTACAGCAGTTACCATATTAGATTGCGGTGCTTTACTGATGGGTCTCGATGAGAAGAAAACAATTTCTTCTGGGATTTCCCAGTGCTTAGCACAGTGCCTGATAACAATCAGCACTTGTGTATTTGTTCAGTTGCTAATTGCCTGTGTCCCCGATGCCCCTTCCCTCCCCTCACTAGAATTTAACCTCCATAAGAGCAAGGATCTTGCTTTCCTGGTTCACTGCTATACCCCAGGGTCCAGCACATAGTAGGCCTGCACTAAATATTTGTTCAATGATTGGACGGGGTTCAGGGCCTGTGATTCACATTTTGCCTCTTCCCCTGAGTGCTCTGGAGAAGGAAATGGCAACCCACTCCAGTACTCTTGCTGGAAAATTTCATGGATGGAGGAGCCTGGTAGGCTATAGTCCATGGGATCGCAAAGAGTTGGACACGACTGAGCAACTTCACTGGTTCACTGAGTGCTCTGGTGATCATGTGCAAGTTACTCAGCGTATCTGTGATGGTGTGGTGGGACAGGCAGTGGACCAGAGCACGGCCCTTAGGCACCTCTTCAAGCCTTCAGTGCCTGGATCTTATTCCAGCCAGTTCTGTGCTGAATTCCCAGACTTGTGTACTCGCAGCTCAGAAATGCAGGGGAGTTAATACCCTGTAGGACAACTCTTGCCCAATGAGGAACCACAGCCAGTGGATAAATGCTTTCCCCCTTTCTTCTGGTGGATGATTTTTTTAAAAATAATTTTTACTGGAGTACAGTTGATTTACAGTGTTGTGTTAGTTTCAGGTGTATAGCAAAGTGAATCAGTTATATATGTATATTTCCAGTCTTTGTTAGATTCTTTTCCCACCTAGGTCATTACAGAATATTGAGTAGAGTTCCCTGTGCCGTACAGTAGGTCCTTATTAGTTATCTAGTTTATGTATAGTATTGTATAGATATCAATCCCAATCTCCCAACTCATCCCTCCTCACTTTCCCCCTTTCCTCCCTAAGTCTGGTCTCTACACTGGTATATGATTTTGAGATACATTTCGAAGTGTCCTCAGATGGTCCCACGGGACTAGTCAACCAGTTGACCCTTATGGACAGCTTCAGTGTATAACTATTGTCTGTCCCCGTGCTCCCTCCTGCCCTGTTGCTGCCTCCTTGGGCCACATTCTCAAACGTACTGCTCATATATAATCAGGCCCTGCTTTGGGGGAACCTGGGTGAAGACAACCAGTGTCCACTCCTTGCTCTGCTACCTACTAACTTTGGGTCAAACCACTTAACTGCTCTGCTTCTGTTGCCTCAGCTGAAAAAATGGGTGTCATCATGTCACCCGATGTCAGCCAGTTTGTCATACTGGATAATATCATATATGGGAGAGCATCTGTTTCAGTCCTTGCATGCATCAGGCGCTCACTAAAGGTTCCTTTCCTGTGTTTGTGAAAAGGCAGGCCTGGGAAGCCTGCTTGGCCGCCTAAGGGGTGAGGCCTTATGAAGAAATGTTACTGCGCGTGATCCCTGCTCCTCCGGCCGGAGCAAAGGGTGACGCGACTGGATGACTCAGCCATTTGGCAACAGGATCATTCTTCTCTGGAGCATTCTGTCAACACTGGTCAATGGAGTCTTGCAACATGCCTGACAGGTGGGAGGCGGGAAGAAGCAGGGTGTGGAGGCCGGGAGGGGCCCAGCCTGTTGCTCACGGGGCCAGAGGTGGCCGGCATGTCTGAGATGCTCCTCTGGCACATGCAGAGGCCCCCTGCGAGGGGCAGTGACTCCACAAGTTCTCTTGCTGTCCCCCACGTGCCTTCCTGTCGACCTCGCACCCTTTCCTGGATGGCATCCTTCTGCTCCAAAGAAGGATCCTGGTGTTTTTCGTCCTTTGTCTCTGTCCCCAACCCCATGTTTTCCCTCCAAAATAGCTTGAGTCCCAAAGCAATGGAAACTCATTTCTGGCCCTCCCATAGGTGATGGGAGATGGTTTTGGGGGGGAGGACACGAAATCTCCCTGGCTGCACCTTAAATTGTACACTATATGCCCCCTTAGCCTACAGGCGAGGCAGGTGCTGGGCACATTAAGCCCATTGGCTCCCAGGAAGCTCTGGGAAATGACTCAGGAGGGCTGGGTTGGCTTTCCTGCTATTTAGTCATCACCTCTTTGAGGCCCAGGCCTCTGTTTCCCATCCTCCCTGGCATTCTTCTGCTCTGAACAGCCATGCTTGATGGCCAGAACGATTGTCTTACTCCCAGGTCTCCTGATCTGAAGGGATGGGGGGCCAGGGTGAATATCTGGATGTCACCCCCCCGCCCAGAGGTGGCCCCTTCTCCCAGAGCCACCCCTGCCACCTCCCAAGGGACTAGATTCCCACTGGTCCAGACATCTAGTGCACATCTGACTGGGGTCCCCTCCTGAGGAGCCCAGGAGGGGAGAGGGACAATTGCCAGCAGAAGACAGGCTGTGCTGTCCCTGACTCCTCCCTGTCCCTGAGCGTTTGGACCCCACTCCCACCTAGCCAGAGAATCCTGCCCTGTGAGCTCCTTATTGGTCAGGTGTGCTTGGAGCCCCGCAGCTCAGCTCACTCTGCCCTCCCTTCCCACCCCCTACCTGAGTCACCAGGGAGCCATAGCTCAGGGAGCTTTCTCTGGAGAAAAGCCACTGATTGTAGAGGGGAGAGGGAGCCTGATTACAGAGGAATTGTCGACTAAGTCGCCAGGGCCTTTCACCTCTAGTCTCCCCATTCCCAAACTGCTACCCTAACCCTGGTACAAGCATCTAAGTCGTCATACCTGTGTACACCACTTGCATGTGCCGAATTCCAAATGCAGGCGGCTAGTCTGCAGTCAAACGCCTTCCCAGTCCCAACCCTCCTTTTTGTATTTTCTGATCCTCTCCATACTCTGGACCCGTATAGCTGACCACAGATTGTATCCGTTGTGGCCTTCATCATGGGGATTCTCAATGTGTAGTTTCTGGACCAACAGCCCTGGCATCGCTTGGGAACTTGAAATGCAAATTCCCAGGCTCCCCCCAGACCTACTGAATACAGAACTCTCAGGAGGGGGCTCAAGAGTCTGAACTTATGGGAGTCTCACCAAGTGATTCTGATGTCCTCTGAAGTTTGAGAACCACTGTCTGCTCACAATGTCGGCAACAGCCTAAACGGAGAAAGCCTTGTCCGGAGGAGGGACAACCCTTGTCCAGGCAGGAGCAGCTAACTGCTGTCACAGGCCAGGTTTCCTCATGAACACAGAGGTGCAGGAGGCCCCTGCCCACTGATGACAACCCCAGAGGCACCCGGGGATCCTGAGAGGGCTCTTCTCGCTGACATCTCTTCCAGGCATTCCGGAAAGTGCCATGTCATTCTCAGAGAGACAGTTTTCTGAAAGCCTGTTTTTTTTCTCACCCACGAAGCCTCGGTGGGGATCTCATAAACAAGGGAATTCCCAGAAGAGAAGCAGTGGGCTGGCTTTAGAGACTTCTGTCCTTCATCATTGGCTTCCTGACAAGGCATGGAATTTTCTTTTACTCTTCCCCACACAGCTGACACACAGGAGGAGAAGGGGGCGACAGAGGATGAGATGGTTGGATGGCATCACCAACTCAATGGATAGTAAACTCTGGGAGTTGGACAGGGAGGCCTGGCTTGCTGCAGTCCATGAGGTCGCAGAGTTGGACACGACTGTGTGACTGAACTGAGCTGACACAGCTGATGAAGTTCCAGACATGACCACAGGGGCAGGGGGTGGGGGTGAGGTGGAAAGGGAGTGGGGTGTCGAACATCCTCAACTCCACACGTCTTCCTCATCTTGAGTGGGCCCCTCAGAAAAGAGGGCAGAGAGCAGGCCACTGGCTTCTCTGAGAGAGTCCAGCAAGACCAGCGCCCCCGCTTCCCGCCCCCCACCCCAGACATCACCTCTGGTTCTCTTCGCCTGGGATCCTGCCTGCCCCCGCCCAGGCCAAGGGTGTGTGGCCTGAGCCTCACTCCCAGCCTTCCTCCTGCTTCTTTGGGGGCCGCTCTCAGTTTTGGGGAGCAGCGTAAGTGGTAGAACCGGTGTCGGAGCGCCCTGGGGCTCTCCGAGGCTGTGGCTTCTACTCCTGGGAACAGCCCAAGGCTATTTCTACTCCCTTAGTCAGCACTGGGCGGGAAGGGTGAGGGCCTGGGAAAGGCCAGTGGTGTGAGCTCCTGTGGCAAATGCTACTCCGTAAACACAGTAATAGCAGGTCCGGGATTATGATCCTTACCCCGATAATTATCAGCTGCAGCTCATGCCCTTGGAGGTGGGCCACACCAGCTCATCACTGCACAGGGGGCTGGGGGCGAAGGTTTGGATTTCCCAGAGCGCGTCCTGCAGTTGCTAGGCAACTGGGCCTCTGTGCCGGAAGTGGGGATCTCATTTAGGAAAGTCTCCCCAGGCCTCCAGAATCTCTGAAATCTGAAGCAGCTGTTCTCTGCCTGTAGACCTTGGATGACTGACTGCTCACCTGATGGAGGTGGGGGGAGGTCAGGAGCGGGGTGTCAGAGGCTGGTCACTGAATAAGAGAATCAGTCAGCCCGGGGGAGGGGGGTGTGGGGGAAGGGAGGCTGGTCCGGGAGCCACCCTCTTGCTGAAATGCCACAGCTGCTGTTTAGGGCGTGGGGCCGAGTTCAGGTGTGTTACTGTTGTCGCCAGTTGAGAAGCAGCTCTGGGGTGGCTGCCTGGTACTGGCCAGAGAGGTCTAAGAGGTGACCCCGCGGGAGAGGAGATAAAGAGAGGAGGAAGGTGGTTTCGAGTCAGTGTTTTAATGCAGGTCCCTTTGGGTATGTTAGGCAGACCCTCGTGCCTTTTGCACTGTTCCAGGGCTCCATAGACCAGAGATTTCAGGGTTTTTGTTTTGGCTTGTTTTGGCCGTGCCCCGATGCACATGGGATCTTAGTTTGCCAGCCAGAAATCTAACCTGTGGTCCCTGCAGTGGAAGCTCAGAGTCTTAACCACTGGACCACCAGGGAAGTCCTTCCATAGACCAGAGTTTGAGATCACCGAGAAGGAGAAAGCCCTTGGAGCTGCCTTAATTTCTTGCTAAAGGTGGTATAACCTAGGGGCTGGTGAACTGAATTTTCTCTGTTAAAGAACCTACAGCGTTGTCTTTGGCCTGCTTCAGGAATGTACTCCCCGGAGAAGGCGATGGCACCCCACGCCAGTATCTTGCCTAGGAAATCGCATGGACAGAGGAGCCTGGTGGGCTGCAGTCCATGGGGTCGCTACTAGTTGGACACGACTGAGCGACTTCACTTTCACACATTGGAGAAGGAAATGGCAACCCACTCCAGTGTTCTTGCCTGGAGAATCCCACGGACAGCGGAGCCTGGTGGGCTGCCGTCTATGAGGTCGCACAGAGTCGGACACAACTGAAGCGACTTAGCAGCAGCAGCAGGGGGAATGTACTCCCAGGACCCTCAGCATCACAGGCTAGGGCAGGTGCAGAGCAGGGAAGGAGGAGGGAGCAGCAGTGGAGCCTGTTAGCTTCCAGCTCTGTCAACCTTGACCCGGTACGAATGGCATTTTCCTGTTGAATTCTGTGGAGTGTGTCTAACTCTGGTCACCTGGAGGGAGCCCCTGGCTCAGAAACAGAAACAAATCACAAAGGAAAGAAAATTCAACAAACCTTCCTTGACCATGGTGTACTCAGATAGGAACGGTGCTGGGTGCCAGGAGGAAAGGCGGCCTGAGGGACTTGGTTCCCTCCCCTCAATGAGCTCACAGTCTAGGTGTCACATGCACACTTCAACTGGAGGTCACTTTCTTCCTGGGAATGTGCCTCCTACATTAAGGTGGAGGTAATAAAAACCTGTTTATCTTCCCAGGGCAAGATGTGCCTTGGGGCCTCTGCATGTCATTTTGCCTGAGTCAGGTGGAAGATCACCTCCTAGTCTCTGGAATGTTGTCAGGGCAGGGAGGTGAGAAGAGGTGAGGTATATCCCTGGTGTGGGAGCTGAGGAGGTGGACGCAAAGAGCTGCCAGCTCAGTCCCTGGTCTCCTGGCAACCCTGGCCATGATCCTATCCATATAGCCCCGAGGAGACCATGATGAGCATGTTCTGTAAAGGTATTCAAACAAAGAAACATCCATGGTCAGCATCACCTTCAGTTTCAACAAATATTCATGGAATTCCCACCATGTGCCAGCTGGGGGTTGGCACTTCTTATTTAGCCAGCATTCTCTCAATCATTCTAGGAAGTATGTATCGCCCCCATTTTACAGATGAGAACACAGAACCTGGGGGCCGTAAGAGTACTCATGAGATTCAGTGAACTCAATGCCGCTTGCTAGTTCTACAGGACACCACTTAGATGTCATTCAGATATTTCAAACTTCTTTTATCTAAAACCAAGTTCACTATTATCGCCTCCTCCTGGGTTCCCTGCCTAAGTAAGTGGCCATTGGTCTAGCTGCCTGAAATCTGGAAGTTATCCAAGATACCTCCCCTTCTCTCATCTCTGCTTTCTGTATTTGTTTTTCTTACCGTCTGAATATCTCTTGATTCCACTTCCTCTTTCCTGTTCCTGGGTCACTGTCCTAATCCAGGCTCTAACAATTCATGAGGCTGCTCATCACAGTGGCCTCTGCCTGGAGCCATCCCCCCCACCCCCACCCCCCGCCTTGCTCATCCAACCTTCTGCTGGAGAGTAGCTCTCTGTAGCTTTCAGGATAAATACAAACCCATTATTTTAAATAAAAGCCTCTTTTGGATGGACCTTGATCACCCATGACGCCATATCTCCTCTCTAGGGCCCCAGGCCCGGGACCTGCGTGCAGTGCCCACGTGAGCCACACGTGCCTGCGAGTTTTCTCGAGCTGGCTTTTTTCCCCGGGCTGCCCTTGTCTCAGTCACCACTCACTATCCCAACTCCCATACACGTCTTCTGACCTAACCTGGCCTTCCCGCCTTTTGGTTAATGTTTCCAGATGCCCGGGGTGGAGGTGGTTGCCCCACCCTTTGTGCTATTTGTCCCCAGAATGGATCTTGGCTCTCTGCTAACCAGAAGTGGAATGAGCTGGTGCTTGACCACTGTAGTGGTTATCTGACAGAGGAACAACCTTAGAATACAGTGCTTTAAGTTGGGGTGGGGACACTGCAACATTCCAAAAAGAAAATTTATAAAGCTATCCAGATAAATCATGGAGTTCATTGTGCAAAGGAACAGGTTTAAGCCTCCAGTGGACAGTGATGGGCCTTCACATATGTCATGTCATCTAACCAGCAGGTCTGGGCTGGGCCACTGACAGACTGAATGGCACAGCCACAGTCACTTGGCAGTTACCTGCCAAACCTGGAGTTCAAATCCAGCAAAGACTCTGCTCCTCCCACTGCCTCCTGGGGCCTCTCCTGTTGGGAGGCCAGTTTTCCGTGGGGATTGTCTTTCGGCCATTTAGGGGCTTATCAGGACTGTGGCAAGGGAGGGGATAAGGGATAGGGGACCAGGGATGAGAGGACGCCCAAGACCCACAACTCAACCTCCTGGTTTTTCTCGTGTTGTGTTCAGCACGTCTCACAGTGTCTCCCTGGAAGCACAGTTCCTGCAGTAGGATTGTCACAGGTGGCTCTGAAGACTGAGGTCACTGTGACTCAGGTCAGCATCAGGCACAGAGGGCCCAGGCCTGAGTGGTGTGTATCAGCGTGGAGAGAAGGCGAGAAAGAGCTGGGTCCATGGAGGTGGTGGGAGCCCTGGGGGTGGTGTGGGGCCTGTCCCCCTCTGGCTCTCTGCTCTCGTGCCAGCAGGTCCCTGGTAAAGGATTGCAGTATGAATGAAGGAGCAGAGTGAGTTCCAGAGTCCCATATCCTTCAGGAAGGAGGACGTATTCCCCCTCCTTCCTGGGGTCTGCCCCTCAGATGGGGGCCATCTCTGCCATGAGCCACCCCTGTTTCCTCTGCTCTCCCCTCCTCCCCTCCCCCCTCCAGTCTCATTACCCCACCTGGGCAATTAGCATTATTTCTTTACTTTTGCTAGGCATCAGGGTCTCCTCTAGAAAGATTCCTTCTATCTTTATCCACCGGACATGCATTGCCTTCCTTTCCTGGCTCAGCAAGTATGAGGCTCTGCTGGAGGAGAAAGGAAGAAACTATGCACTCGACCTTCTGGAGCACAGGTTGGTGGGGGAGCCAGCTAGTCAACGGGCAGTTGCCATGGATTTTGATCAGAGGTGAGGGACATCCAAGAAGACTTGGATGGATGGGGTTCAGAGAGGGCTTCTTGGAGGAGGTGACACCTGACCTGAGCCAGGAGCACTCGCACAAAGCTGAGAGTAAGTCTCCTTAAGTTTTATGCCCTAAACTTTGACTCGTTTTATTCCCAGCCCTGACCCTGAGGATGGGCAGAGTTGGTAGGAAAGGAAAGGTAGTGAATAAAGCGCCTTGCAGATAAAGGAAGCGGCAGCAAGGGGCGGCGCCCTGAGGTGAGAGCCCCCAGAGCCACCCAGGGGGCTGGGTGTTGGGAGGGAAATTGCTGGTGCCTGGACCCTACTGATCATGCCCAAGAGCAGATCACTGTCCCCCTCCCAGTGTTGCTGTTGTTCAGCCACTCAGTTGTGTACCCCTTGGTGACCCCGTGGACTGCAGCAGGCCAGGCTTCCCTGTCCTTCCTCCCAGTGTTACCAGTGCTCTTGCTGGGAAGAGAAGGTAGTTCCAGGTGGCATGGAATCAAGTGTCCTGGGTATGAAACAGCTGACATGGGTGCTTACCCTGTGCACTTCACACACATGTCCTAGGAAGTAGGCACCATTATATCAGCCCAGTGCCATAGGTGGGGAAACTGAGGCAGAGAGGCTGAACAACTTGTGTAAGGTCATACCGGCAGTACCTGGATGTGAACTCAGGCAGTCTGGTGCTCAAGCCTACGCACTGAACCACTCACTGTTCTACTCTTCCCAGTGACACCCCTGAACAGCAGGAGAGAGTGGACACCCCTTGGGCTGTTGATAAGGATGGCTACAGCTGGGGCATTTCTGAAAGACTCCTATTTTATCTTGAAAATTCACATACATCTTGTCCCTATTGCAAAATAAAACCCCTAAATGTTTAATCAAAACATTGCCTCCCACCAAATAATTGAGTAAAATCGATGTTCCAGAGAGAAGTGCCACATTTATCCCAAGGCACAGAGTATGGGCAGGGACACAGTCTGTAGTGGAGAGATACAGCCCACTCATGTGTCAGAGCAGGAAGAGCTTGGCCTGGTTGGAGGAGCTGGACGAGGAGGAACTTGGGCATTTCACAGCAGCCCTGCACTGCTGCCCACTCTCTGCCTCTCACCGTCTGGCTGGTGGCTGTCTGAAGCCAGGGTGCACACTCAGACTTCCTCACGTGATCCTCACTGCCAAGGTCATCTGGAAATGGGCTACTCCCACTTTGTGGTCACTGGGCTACCTTGTTTACAACTGCAGTTCCTGCCTCTCTTCCCTCTCCCTCCCCCCTCCCTCTCCCCCTCCCCCTCCCCTCCTCCTGCTGCTTCCTCTTCTTCTGTCTTCTCTCCTGGAGGAGGTCTCCCTGAACCTCACGTGAGGGAGCCCCCACATGTGAGCACAAGCTCTGGGGAACCTCTTCCATCTTAGTTCACAGCACTTAGTTCTCGCCATTCTTCCAGTTCCTCTCTTTTCTAAAAGTTTTCATGTTTGCTCATGTGGAGCCACTGCAGAACCCCCCTTGCATGGCCTTAAGAAAATTCGGGGATCGTTGCCTTTCAGAGTGGGCAAGTGGATTTCGGGTCAGGGGCTAGGAGGTGCCCTGAGCTGGCGGGAGGGAGTGTCTTGAGGGGCTGATGGTGGCTGGACAGGGCAGGAGGGCTTGGACCTGGGGCTGAGCCTGTTGCTCTCCAGAGCGGGCAGCTGGTAAGGGTGTCTCTGGATGTGTGTGCTTCGGTGGATGGGGGAAGGCAGGCTGGGGAACACTGACAGACGGACAGAAACTCTCAGCAAAGCTGGGCTTTGACCTTTTGCAGAAGGAGTAGATCACTTTTGAGCCCTTTCCATGGAAGTTCTGAGAGCAGAGGCCCCACCCCTGGAAATCACCTAACCCATGCTGGCTTGTTGTCAAGACTGCCTGCAGCCCTGGGGGAGCTGATGACCTGGGAGCAGGGTGCACAGATCTTTATTCAGGCACAATTCAAAGGTCAGGGTATCATGAGCAATATTCATGAACCTCACCCCTTTCTCTTGAGCCTTCTGAAGTCTGGACTCTGGAACCTCAAGTTTCTGGAGGGAAGTGAAAGAGAGCTGACATCAACTGCTCATCAACAGTACGCCTGGCACCAGGCCAGGCACCATACGATACTTGTGACGTGTTGGTGAAGTAAACATTATCTTCATGTTTTTGTACCGGGAAACTGAGGCCAGGAGGGATCAAAGCATCTTTTCTCAAAGGAAACCCAGGCTGCCTCTTTCACAGGGTGCTCTTGCATTAAGTGTCTCCTGGAGAGGCTGGGTGCACATCAGAATCTCCAGAGGAGAAGTCTTGGGATCTTGGTTTTTAAAAAGTCCCTCAGGCACTCATCATGGCCAGGATTGGAAACTTCTGCCATGCACCACATGACTTTCCTGAAGGCCTGCGTGGGGCAAAGGGAGCAAAAAGAGAGAGTTGTACCCACGTTTGGAACATTAGCTTAGCAAAGAAACTTTAAACAGTGCTGACTGGCTTTCTGGCTATGCTTGGGACGAGTCATTGAATTTCTCTGAGCCTCAGTTTCTTTGTCTGTAAAGTGGACATCCAAATACTTACCCTGCAGGATTACTAAAGGTCTTGAGATACTGCAGTAATGACTTAGTTTAACCCACTCCAGTATTCTTGCCATAGAGAATCCCATGGACAGAGGAGCCTGGTGGGCTACAGTCCCTGGAGTTACAAAGAGTTGGACATGATTGAGCAACTCTCACTCACTCAACTAACTGTTGGATAAATTGTAGCTATTAACACTATTTTCTGCATCAGCTAAGCTTTTTTGTCGGGGGTGGGGGGATGAGCTGGGGGACAGTGAACTCCTCTGTGGCCCACTCACCCATCGCTGAGGCCCCTCCTTGGCACAGTCTGTTCCATAGAAAGAGCAGATTGCCAGGCACTCTATCCCTCCTGGGAAATCCTAGTGTCCCCATAGGCCACTGGGCCCTGCACTCTGGTAGTGAGGCTCAGACACCTGGGGACACTCTGCTTTTCAGCTGGTGAGTCTGCCTGCCCCCCCCACCCCCTCCCGGCTTGAGGGCTGGCCCAGGGGCAGGCTGGGCAGGGGGAGCTGGCAGGGGGAGCTGGCCTCGTGTGGAGAAGGCTGGCCCTGCGCCCTGCTCCTCTGCCAGCTGGGCGGCTGGGCTGGGCAGCAGCTTGGACTAGCTTGCTGGCCCGGCGGGGACCTCTGTGGGGCAGCAGGCCCCCTGAGCCCGGCTGCTAGCACCAGGGCCATCTGGTGCCTCTGTCCCCTTTCGTGTGCCTGGGGGAGGAGGGGGGAGAGGAGAGGCAAAGGGGAGGAGACAGATTCTCTGGCCGACTGGCTTTAGAACTAGGAGAAAGGAACGGAGTGGAGGTGGAAGAAGGGGACGAAGGAGACAGAGGGAGACTGAAGCCTGAAAGGGGGTAGGGGAAGAGGGGAGAAAACACAGAAGGAGTGGGTGCTCTCAGAGTCTTGGGAGGAAAGCGAGTGGGAGACAGAGCCAGGTGGAGAGGAAGACCTCAGTGGGCTGGAAGCGGGGATGTAACTATGCAGGAAAGAATGGAGGCCAGGAGTAGGCAAAGGTATATGAAGCGTCTCCACATGCAACGTGTGGAGCTGTTTTGCCAGAGTATCTCTGTTCTAGGAAAGAGGAAGTGAGAGCCTGTGGGCTGTAGGTGACGGGAGAGGGGTGGCTGAGATAGCAGGCTGGGTTTCCGGTCACAACAGCCCGGGGTACAGCCCCGCCCTGTCCGGCAGCTGTGAAGGTTAGGGTCCCAGTCAGAACCACCACCAACCGCAGACTTCTGGAAAGGGGTGTGATGGTTGGTCTCTAGGGCTGGGGAGAAGAGTTGTGTTGACAAACATGTGCTTTGATGTGTGCACTTGGAGAGGAACAGTGTGCGTCCCTGGGGCCCTCAGGGAAAGTGAATTTAAAGAACCTCTCATTTGAGGGTTTACAGTGGGCTTTGAGGGAACAGTCTTCTATCAGGTGGCAGAATATCCCTCCTCCTCCATGCAGGCCCCCAGGCAGCAGGACATACATGCAGCAGACAGAAAAACACATGAGTGTGCGGATTTGTGTTTCTCTGGAGTTCCTATAGACTCCCATTCTTCCCTCGGTGAAGTCATGAAGGACACAGAGAATGGTCTATTTTCTGTCCTGCGGACAATACAAACTGGCCCTGGGTTGGAAGGCTTCCTCTCCTGGCACTGCTCCTGTCAGACTCCGCTCCTGGAGCCCTCTCAGAATTCAGCTCGCGTCCGCCTCCTGGGCTTCTTCCAGGCTATGCTGCCTCCTGCTCCGGATCCTGCATGTGCATCCCCACTCTTGCATTACCAGAAAACCATCGTGTCATCTGCCCACAGCCTTACCAGCATCTGTCTTGCTGTCCCATCTGGAAAGTGGGACCAGTCACTGTTACCTCCTTGAAGTGGGAAATCTGCTCTGAGCTACTGCATGACTGAAACACTGGGAAGGCACACAGCTAAGTGTGATTGATTTAGTGCAAAGAGGTCCATTTAACATCAACCAACACATGGTGATTTTTTTCTCTCTATTCAAGTCACTTGAAGATCACCAACTGGTGGCTCTAGAAGCACTCTGTAGCTCTGGGGGTGGCAGGGGTACCCTGATCGGATGTGTGTGTCATGGAGCTGACCTTGCTTGGGCCCTGAGAGGCTCAGTGAGGGGCTGTGAGGAGCAGGGTGGGAGCACTCATGCCAGAGAGACTGGTGCCCCTGGAGGAAGCCCCCATCCAGGAGGTCACCAGATGTGACCGACAGACAGCTGAAACGAGCAGGGCTCCACGGGAGGTGGCCATTCACGTGTGTCTGCAGGTGGGCTCCCGCTGGCCCAGATGAGCCCCCTGAAGAAAGAAGAGAAGGGGCTTTGTATCCACAACTATTAAGTGAGTGCTCATGATGTGCTGTCCTCACAGCATTTCTGACGGGGAGGAAGCCTGGCCCGAAGAGGCTCGAGGCCTCCCGCCCACCAGCTCGGCTGTTACAGGGCAAAGCCTCCATGCAAGCTGCAGCCAGGGGCCAGCATGGGCCGAGCCCCAGCCCCCAACCAGGGGCAGGAGGGGCTCTGTGGAAAACGATTTTGAAATGGCCCCAAAGAATGAGCAGGACTTAGACGTTTGGAAGGCTGATGCTTCTTCTGGGGGTGTGGGCACAGTGTGGAAGGAGATCTGGGCAGGGACGCACGTGGGGGCCATTGTGGAGTCTGAATGCCACCGTGGAGGCTGCATTTTCTTCAGGAGAAGGGCCGGGGGAGGGGGTCCCGTGAAAGTTTTGATGAGGGGCATTGAAGGGTCAGGCTTGTCCTGGCAGTGGTCTAAGTGGGGCGACGAGAGAGCTGCAGGGGCCGCGGTAGGAAACTTCTGTGTGAGAAGTGGGGAGGCTGGGGGAGGGGAGGGGAGATGTGTGGGCCAGAGAGTTGTGGGCCTGGGAGGAATAAAAAAAATGACTGAAATGTCAGCCGGGAGGATGGTGGGGTTATTTATAGAAATGGGGAAGTCACAGAGAGAAGGCTCTTTTGGGGGGTGGGGGAGGGGACAGAAAGGAGAGTTGATTTTGAACCTCGTGAGGTCAGTTGTTGTCTTGATGTCCAGGTGGCCATGGTGAGCAGCAAGGGCGCCCAGGTAATCAACCCTAGAACCTCACCTTGACCATTCAGCTTCTTAATTCTCCCCAGAGGTGCTGTGCTCACAGACTGGCTTTACATTTTGTGTTCTCCCAGTGCCACCAAACCCTCGATGCCACGGGAGCCGTGGGGCCCAGTCACCAGCTGGCGCTCAGGGTCAAAGCCACTGTCCCTGTCCCCGATGTGGCCCCTCGGACCTTCAGGGAGGTTACAGATGAAGAATCTCCCTAGAGGGGTGTTCCTGCAGGGCCCAGTCACTCTGTTTTTCCCAGGGGAGACCTGGCCCACCTTGTCGCAGGAGTGGAGAGGCTGGCAGTGGGGCAGGGCGGCAGTTTGGCTCAGGGGCCATGGCGGTGACCCTGCCTGGGTGAGGAGGGAAGAGACACGGCTTCCTTCTGCTGGCTTTATCTCTGCAGGAGTGGGAAAGGAGCGGAACCCTGGCTGTTGACTACTCCTGTTCCCTCATTTCAGCAATTCTTGGTGTCCTCTCGTACTCTCCACCTGCACGGGCGAGATGAAATCAAATTTTGGATTTGGGTTCATTCCAATTCTTAGTATGACGGTAGAGCTCTGGGAAAAGCAAATTATAATGGAAATAAGATCCATTCATTTTTTTTCAGCCAGCAAGTAGGTATCTAGTATCTGAAAGTGAAAGTATCAGTCGTGTCTGACTCTTTGCAATCCCATGGACTAGCCCACCAGGCTCTTCTGTCCATGGACTTCTCCAGGCAAGGATACTGGAGTGGGTTGCCATTTTCTTCTCCAGGGGACCTTGCCAGTCCAGGGATCGAACCTGGGTCTCTTGCATTGCAGGCAGATTCTTTATCATCTGAGCCACCAGGGAAGCCCTAATGTCTATTCTGGATCAAATAAAGGATGGATAGGTGAAAGGCCCCACCACTGAAGAGCTAGAGTTGGGGGTATAGATACAGACATGGGCAAGGACAGCATAGGAGGGGCCTGTAACCCAGATTTAGGGAAATCAGGATGTCCTCACACAGAAAGCACGTTTCATCTAAGGTGGGAGGTAATCAGGAAACTGTCCAGTGAAGGGAGAAGGGAAACTTCTCTGAAATGGTAACAGCAGGAACACCCCCAGAGTTTCTAATTTTGTGGGTCTGGAGATTGGCTTGGGCATTGGCATCTTAAATCCTCCCCAGATGATTCTAACTGGCAGTCAGGGCTGAAGGCCAGTGACCCACCAACTTGTTTGTTTGCAGACTGGCGTGGCAATGAGACCCCTCCTGCCCACAGGCCTCTGCTCTTGTAGAAGAGGAAAAGCTCTTCTTTTTTTCCCACCTGCCTTAGCTACGTTCATTGAGGCCCCATAGTTTAAACCTATGAAGACATATGAACAAGACAAAAATAAATGGAAGTTTATGAGGCCTTGTGCATACATAATGGGAGAACTCAGGGAAGGGAAACTCAAAGGGTGGTTGGACTCTGGACTTACGGAGCATTTTAACAAAAGAACAATGTTTTTGTAGAAAAGCACGAAGACAAAGGGAAAGGGTTGTAGGTTTCCAAAGGTGACAAATTGTGGGAACATAAATACATGGGGAAACTAAAGGAAGATAAGAGCTGGTTAGTGGAACTTTTGATGGAGAGTCCTCTGGTGCCTTCTCTGGGCTGATAAGGGTCTAGAGTTGTCTCTGGTGATTAACTCCTGAACTTCCTGCTTGGGGTGGGAAACATCTTTATAAATTTATGTTCTGCTTTTGGGCTTCCCAGTGGCTCAGACGTTAAAGAATCTGCCTGGAATGCAGGAGACCTGGGTTCAATTCCTGGATTGGGAAGATCCCTAGGAGAAGGAAATGGCAACCCCCTCCAGTGTTCTTGCCTGGAGAAGTCCATGGAAAGAGGAGCCTGGCAGGCTACAGTCCATTGGGTTGCAAAGAGTTGGACACGACTGATTGACTAACACTTTGGGCATATAAGGAGAAGGCAGAGAGCTTTTCTTGTTTTCTCCCCCCATTGCTTTCTGCTCAACCGAGTCCTTATGCTGAAGTGGCATGTTTTGGCGGGGAGGGGGTGTATTCTCCTGCCCTTTATTCCCCAGGCCCAGTGGCCCCCAGCACACAGCAGGTGCTCAGAGGAGGCAAAGGGTGAGCCCACTGAGCATGGCCCAGGTGAAAGTAATGGCAATGGCCTTATTGAAGATGGACATGCAATGCAGGCGGCTCTCCTGGTTTTAAATGAGGAAATTGTGGTTCCCCCAGAAGATGTGAAACTTGTCAAAGGTCATTCTACAAATGACAGAGTTGACATTTTACTCTCAGTTGAGGGAATGCTGCCTCAGTGTTTTTCTGGCTTTGTGTTGACCATGCTGGGCCTTCGTGGGGGAGGAACTGGGGAAGCTGCTGGGTCATCCCTGGCCTTTCCTCAGCTACTAATAGTGTCCTAGTGCCCCCAGCTGTTTCCTCCCATTTGCCTGATTTTATCAGAGATGATTTATCTTTGGCTGTCACCATCGATGGCTCTGGAGGCTCTCGAGAAAGCTCACTCTTTATTGGCATCCCTGGCAGGAGCCAGTTTATTCAGAGCCTTGGTCTCCTGTCCTGGGGGCCTGGGGTGGCACTACATGTAGGAGGAAGCATCAAGGGACAGGGTTGCTAGCTGTTTCTGCTGATGTGTTCCTGGATCTCTGGGTTTATGTGGGGACAGCTCAGCCTGAGGCTGAGAGGGGAGGGGACATGCCTGGGCATGTCTGCTGGGGCATGATTATGTGAAGACTGCAGAGATTCTTGAGAACCTCAACTGGACTCAAGGCGTGGTTAAACCCTGCCTGGAAAGAATGTCTTAGTCGGGGTGGGGGGGAGTGGGGGAGGTCCACTCTGGGGGAAGAGGGATGGGTACTGATGATGATAGTGGTAGATGCAGATGGGTATTATTACTGAGCACTTCCTAGGTGCTGGATACCGCACTTAGTCCTTTATAGACGTGAGATCATTTTCTTCTTAGAAAGTACTTTGACATGAGATGTTCACTTTATGATTTTACATTTCCCAGTTTTCAGATGAGGAAACCAATGCTCATATGTCCAGCCACCAGTGGAACTCGCATCTGTCAGCGCTCTTGACCACTGCCCTCTCTGAAACCCTGAGTTCTCAAGATGTCCAGAAATACTGGGTTGGGGGTGGGGCATGTCACTGGGGAGACTAGAGCAGGTGTGACTCAGAACCAGCCGGGTATGGGTTCCTCTTGTTCTTGTGTATCAGACTGGCATGGTCTGGGAAATCTTGCATTAGTTACATTTATAGGTCTTTAAAAGCAAAATTGTTTTCACCCTTGACCCTAAAATAAAACACGTTCTCTAGGCTTTGCTCATAAAGGAGGAATGGCTATCTTTTAAAGACTCTTAAAAATGCTTCCTGCCATGATTCCTCTGGCCAATTCTGCTATGAACTGGCACAAAAACTAACAGCTTAAACCCTTCTGGGCAAAACTACAGAAGAAAATAAATCCTGGAGTGTCACTCTTGGCCACAAACTGAGCTTGAGTAAGTAGCCGAGATACTGATTGGTGTGAAAAAGTTGATTTGTGGCGCTGTGTGTGTGTGTGTGTGTGTTAACCTCCCTTGGTGGGGGGGGGGGCAACTTCCTAGTGAGTTGTGTTCCACGGTTCTATTTATAGGTCATTTTCAGGAACTCAGAACCGCTTCTCTCATAGATCTATCTTGAAAGGCCCACCTATGGCTTGAAACTTCCCACGCTGTGTGCTGTGCTAAGCCGCTTCAAAACTCCCTACTTACAATGAAACAACAGGAGAAAGGAATTTGGCTGGGATGGGTAGTTAATTTTTGCCATTCCTTTGTTATGACTGGGAAATACCCCATCAGATACTTTACGAGGGAAGCGATGATGTCATGGCCAGAAACACAGCTTCTTTCAATTTTCAGGTGGTTAGTATTTGGTGCACCTCCACCTCTTCCTACCCCATCCATACTGGATCTTTCTAGAAGGCTTTCAGCTCGCCACCCTCCCCCACACGAACTGGGATGCCTCTCAGTGCCCACCCCATGTCCCCTCGCCACAGTCCGTCTCTCTGACTCCCAGTGCGGGGTGCCTTCTCACGCGCTTCCCTAAAGTCCGACAAAACCATATGAAAAAAAGTTGGTCCTGCCTGCAACATAGAGCTCCCTTCAGACTGAATCTCCATCCTTCCATCGCCTCCATCTTCTCAGGGAGTCAGGCGGGATAGTCTGTCTTTTTTTTTTTTTTTTGAGCAAATAAAGGTTTATCGTAGGGTCAAGCAGCAAGAGGAATGGGTGACTCATGCTCAAAAACCCCAGACTCCCCAATAGTTGCCTTCTGACTTGACTTCCCATGGCCTCCCCTGCCCCAGTCCCCACTGCCTTTTTCCACACAGCAACCAGAGCGATGGTTGATAGTGGCCATCAGCTCATGTCACCTCCCAGCACATGGTAAAACCCAGCTCCTACAATGACCCTGCCAGGCCTGCGTGGCCTCCTTGCCTCCCACCTCCTTTCTCTTTTCTTAGGAACCTGTTGCCAGAGAAGGCAATGGCACCCCACTCCAGTACTCTTGCCTGGAAAATCCCATGGACAGAGGAGCCTGGCAGGCTGCAGGCCATGGGGTCGTGAAGAATCGGACACGACTGAGCGACTTCAATTTCATTTTTCACTTTCATGCATTGGAGAAGGAAATGGCAACCCACTCCAGTGTTCTTGCCTGGAGAATCCCAGGAACGGGGGAGCCTGGTTGGCTGCCGTCTACGGGGTCGCACAGAGTCGGACATGACTGAAGTGACTTAGCAGCAGGAACTTGTTGCATCTATTCTTATAACGAATTGGGCTATGTGGGTTACACCAACAACAAGCCCCACCTCCCATCCACATTAAGTGGATTGAGAGTGTCAATAAGGCTGGGGTGAAAATAGTAACAGTTCAATTGGTTTTAAATATTCTAACACCTGTGCTGGAAACACACTGATGTGAGCCGATGAGAGCACACCTTCAGGGGTGTGACCTTTATGCCACTAGGTGGGTGATTGATGAGTGAAGCAGACGCCGCTCAGATAACTTGAGGATACATTTACGAAGTACAGATCTGGGAGAAGAGAATTTGGGACGTGAGAAGAATTTGGAGGGGAGGAGACTGAATGCGTAGGGGAATCAAAAAGAAGTAAGTTATTTTAAATGTTTGAGTCATGAGAAAAAGTGATATTTCTGAGATATTAGAATAATGGATCTTCAGTCTCAGGAATGCAGATGCTCCTATGCGCTGAATTAGTGGGCTTGTGGCTTCTGGGGAGATTCACCCATCATAAGTCAAAAATGTCTTGCCCAGCCTTGCATTTCTAATTAGAATATTACAAGTCCAAGTCCATAGGAAGCGAATAATCAATAATTCTGAAAGCCTTGGGAATCCCCTGCAGGTCCACTGGTTAGGACTCTGCATTTGCACTGCTGAGGGCCCAGGTTCAATCTCTGGTTGGGGAACTAAGATCCTGCAACCACACAGCATGGCCTTTAAAAAAAAAAAGCTGGGTTGCTGAGATGGAGGTTTTCTACTTTTCCATGAAGATCCCTTTTCTGTGTCTAGAGTACAGTATGGAGATTAAAGCATAGAGTGACATGTCCAGCTGGGTTGCAGAGAAGAGAGGGTTCAACACAAAGGCAGTACTAGCCTCCCAAGACAGAAGACAGCTCATCTGGTGCTGGGAGAAGCTTGGAGGGAGACCCAGAGGATGAGGATGTACGGTGAGATGCTGTGTGACCCGCTCACTACCCACAGATTCAGGGTGGAGTGGGCAGGGTGGTAGAATCTGCCCAGACTGGCTTACAGGAAGCAGGGAGGAGAGGGGCTTATGCCCACTTCACATGTGGATTGCTGGGGAGCATGGGTAGGGCAGTCATAGCACAGTAGGAATACTGTTGTGTTTCAGCACAGGGAGGGCCTGAGACAGTGGCCCTTGCTTCTAGGAGCCGCGCATGAGGGTGTGTCCAGGACCTCCCAGATGACCCCGAGGGATGCATCAGGAAGCTGGGGATTAAGAGTCTCATCCCAGTGACTAGGTCAGTGGGACCTCTGGGCAGAGTCTTGGTGTAGACAACCAGAGCTGGGACTGGGGGAGGACGTGCTGAGCCCCAGTGGGTCAGCGGTGCCAGGGAGCATGAAGCGGGGGTCCATGAAGCAGGGAGATGGCCAGGTTACCCATGGTAGTTGTTAGGCCTAGCCTACAAGAATGAAACAGGATATGAACACCCCCAAACCCAGTGGGACAAGGGGCAGGAGAGGATGTGGCTTCGGGACAGTACATGAGAAAGGCACTTAGGGTTTTCATTCATGATAAGATCAAAGTGAGTCCCCAGTGTGAAACAGTAAGACTCATGAAAAAAAAAAAAAATAAAAGGTTTATATAATCTGGTCTTACTCCTCGGAAGGAAATTTATGACCAACCTAGACAGCATATTCCAATCTTCCCTGGTGGCTCAGACGGTAAAGTGTCTGCCTGCAATGTGGGAGACCAGGGTTCAATCCCTGGATCGGGAAGATCCCTGGAGAAGGAAATGGCAACCGACTCCAGTATCCTTGCCTGGAGAATCCCACGGATGGAGGAGCCTGGTGGACTACAGTCCATGGGGGTTGCAAAGAGTCGGACATGAAGGAGCTACTTCACCTTCACTTTTCACTTTCAGACAGCATATTAAAAAGCAGAGCCATTTACTTTGCCAACAAAGGTCCGTTTAGTCAAGGCTATGGTTTTTCCAGTGGTCATGTATGGATGTGAGAGTTGGACTGTAAAGAAAGCTGAGTGCCGAAGAATTGATGTTTTTGAACTGTGGTTTTGGAGAAGACTCTTGAGAGTCCCTTGGACTGCAAGGAGATCCAACCAGTCCATCCTAAAGGAGATCAGTCCTGGGTGTTCATTGAAAGGACTGATGTTGAAGCTGAAACTCCAATATTTTGGCCACCTGATGCGAAGAGATGACTCACTGGAAAAGACCCTGATGCTGGGAAAGATTGAGGGCAGGAGGAGAAGGGGACGACAGAGGATGAGATGGCTGGATGGCATCACAGACTCAATGGACATGAGTTTGGGTAAACTCCAGGATTTGGTGATGGACAGGGAGGCCTGGTGTGCTGCGGTTCATGGGGCTGCAAAGTCAGACACGACTGAGCGGCTGAACTGAACTGATAGTCTGGTCTCATTCTTCTCTGGGCTGGTCGGCTCGCTTCAGGAGCACTGTGGTCACACTGGTGTCCCATCTTGAGAGTGAAGAGAGAGAGCAGATACCATTCCCAGGAGAGTGGTGAGAAACTGCCAGGTGAGAATAAGTGAAAAGGAATCGAGAATGTACAGTCAGGAGAAAGAGAGTTCAGGAGTGACTCACTGCTTAGTTCCTCCACGGTCCCAAGGGGAGTTGTGATGTATGGACATTACAGGGAGAGAGATTTCAGCCTGAAGCCCCAAAGAACTGTCCAGTGACTCTCAGCTGGCATGGTCTGAATCAGAACAAAATGTCTTTCCTGGAGCTGCTGTATCTAGGCTGCAGCCAAGACATCATGCAGGAGATTCAGACATCTGTCTGGGTCACAGACCTGGTTGTTGTTCAGTCACTAAGTCACGTCTGACTTTGTGATCCCATGGACTACAGCACGCCAGGCTACCCTGGCTTCCCTTCCCACTTAGGCCTGGATAATCTTCAAATTATCTCCCAACCTTAAGATTTTGCGGGTTGCAAAATAGAATTCTAATTTTACAATTTCTGACCCCGAAGAGGCTCTTACTTTGGGTCACAGTGTCTGAGTGGAAGGATCCCAGCTCCTCAGTGTCAGACAAACCTCATTTCCGAGACTGGCTGTGTGTCACTAGTTCTGTGACCCTGGAGGATTTCCCTCACCTTTTCTCATCTATATTTACCTGGCAGGATTTTGTTGGCATTAAGTGAAACAGTAACATAAAAGGTGGGAAAAGAAAAGATCAAAGCACATTGTGTGTGTGTGTGTGTGTGTTAGTGGGAAGAGGGAGACGCTAGGACCTTTGCAGTGCTATAAAATTGCGTTACTGCTTCGTGGTTAATTTTCTTTTTCATAAGATCAGCTTACAGAGCATCAGGTTTAATGACAAGATGAAATTGGCTCTCATGTGGTGCGGACAGATTCTGGCTTGAATCCTCTTAACGGGGAAGGGAAGGGTTAGACACAGGGAGGTGAGGAGGCACCTGTGACTATGCTGGGGGAGGGGCAAGAGAAAGTCATCTTCTGAGGGCTACAGACACCCCCTGGGCCCGCTCCTGGCTAAGGATGAGACTGCCTGTGTGGGTAACCGCTCCCCGTCCCCCGGCCTTTTGAGGAAGTAGTTACTTGGATAAGACGCCCATGACTGGTGTGGCCCTGGCTGTGGCAGCCTTCAGCTGTGACTGGGCAGCAAGTTCCTCTGACCCTCCCACTTCAGCCAGCCCCCAACTCCCTCTTACTTAATCCCTCCTGATTCCTCTGTCACAGTGTATCCCTCTCACAAGGAGCTGTAAGTGACTGACAGAGCTAAACATGCTCCCTCTCCCAGGGACACTTGCTCTTCAGCCCCAAACCAGCTGCGACTCTGCACCGGGGGCCCCTCTTCCATGGCAGGAAAATCCCAGTGGAAGTGGGCACGGATGGCACCACCTGGTGTGTCTTTTTGCCAAGCTGACCCACTCTTGAGTCCCGGGGCACAGTGGTGAAGGAACAGGCCCAGCTGTGCGGGGTGTGGGGGAGTGCTCCCCCTCGACTGGGTTGGAGGAAGTGAGTGGTCCAGCCTCAGGCCCCAAGCTGACTCAGTGGTTCCTGGAAGGAGGTGATGTCATGGTGACATAGCAGTTCCCCTCCCCAGAAAAGTCAGTAGGAGAGTGAGTGGAGAGTGCGCCCCATTGGCACCGAGGCCTGGGGCTCTCTTCGGAGTGACCACGTTCCTTCCCCCTGGCTGGCCACTACATGCCACCTTTGTTAGTGGCTCCCTTCTCCAGATTCCCACAGCTTGGATCGTCTGTCCCTACAGTTACCCCATATTCGGGGCAGTCTTGATTGATTCTAAGCCTTCCGCCTCTTTGTTTTTCCACGTAAGCACACTCACAAATGACAGGAAATCTTTAGGTCTGAGCATGCCTCCTGGGCTTTAAGAACTCGGAGTCACCAGGCTGGATCGAAACCCGAACGAGGGATCCTGGGTAGCCTTGTGTCTTCCTCCAGTTTCTCATCGACATCTGTTTTCAACAACATTACTAGCTTCTAAGAGTTGCAGCTGTGTCCCTTTATTTCTTTTGTCTTCTCCGGACTCCCCTGGCCGGGCTGAGGGAGTGGGAAACTAAAATGCTTTGCAGGGTGGGGCTGGGGGAAGGGGTGGCAGGCAACCCACCTTGCCCTTGTCAGACGCTCCCTCCCTTTACCTCATGAGGGTTGAGACATCTGCATCAGGGCCCCTGTGGGGAGGTAAGAAGGCTCAGTCTTGCTTCTTCGAGGTCACATCAGCGCTAAATTGAAAGGTAACGGTAGTCAGGCCTGGTGTGGGCTGACAGCCGGGGATGCTTTCAGAAAACCCTTTCCCTGCTCCCTTGTTCCCTGAAGACCTGATTCCCTGGGAGGCTGCATGGCAGACCCACGTGGAGTAACACGGGTCCTTTGTCAGCTGGAGTCTGAATTCTAAGGCCACCTCCGTGCTCCTTCCCAGACCTGTTCCGACGTTTTACGAGCGAGCCGGGCGAGCCCTTACGCTGCCCGATGCTGCTCCCTGCAGGCTGTTGAGGGGCACAGCCCTCATCTCTGGGTTCGCAGGCTCTGAGCCTGAGCTCAGAGCTCTAACGAATGGTGGCTTTTCATCACCTAAAGTTGTCAGAGCAGCTAATAGTCCATGAACAGGGAGAAAATTAGGCTTCTCCAAGTGAATTGGGTGTTGAAAGATACTGAGATAAATGGTGGCGGTGGTAAGGATGACGGATGCAGTCGAGTCTACTGCAGTCATTTCCTGGAAATCCAAGCTCACAACCACCCCAGAGGAGCAGCAGGTATTCCGAGGCCCTGTTTAATGAATGTTGGAATCAGTCCTAGAAAGGTAAAACGCTGTGCCCAAGGTTATATATCCAGTAAATGCTGGAGCCGGGACCTGAACTCAGTGACCCAGAGCTTTGTGGCATTGGCTGTCCATCACCCTGGCCCAAGAGAGCAGAATCCTGTCCAAGAGGAAGATCCCTTTCTCTATGGTGTGAACAGGGTTCTGTGGAATGAAGGTGAACTTTTCACAGCAGTCTCTTCACTAAGAGAGCTTTAGTTGTAGCCTCCGCAATGTAATTTTAGGGATGCTGGAAAGATCTTCTTACCTGGAAATACGTCCCCCACTTGCCCTTCCCATTGCTGGGAATCTCACTATAGGAAAGCCATTCGCTTGATTAACATTGGCTAGGTGGTACTCTCTTGCTAACTGGAAATACGGTTCCTAAGGGAAAGTCACATGTTAACCCTTACATTGTAAATCTACATCTGTGGGGACTAGCTGTCAGATTGCTTTAGCCCTATGATAGAGAATTAAGGATGAGGGGAAAGTGGCAGACTGAGGTGTCTGATTGTATTCCTGGATGTCCAGAGATATCCTACACTGCTGCTGCTGCTAAGTCGCTTCAGTCGTGTCCGACTCTGTGCGACCCCATAGATGGCAGCCAACCAGGCTCCCCCGTCCCTGGGATTCTCCAGGCAAGAACACTGGAATGGGTTGCCATTTCCTTTTCCAATGCATGAAAGGGAAAAGTGAAAGTGAAGTCGCTCGGTTGTGTCCGACTCTTAGCGACCCCATGGTGGAAACCTCTTCTTTCAAGGGCCGGTTCAAATGGCACCACCCTGTGAATGAGCCCTTTCTCCACTCTTTAAACAGGGTTAACAGTCTCCTCTGCCTTCTGCTCAGCGCATCAGCTTGTGGATTCAGGTTGTTCTCAGGTCGGCCTCGGCTGGACTGTGACCACATGAGCATAGCGCCCTTGTCTAGCCGTCTTTACACCCAGACACCAATGTGCGGTCCAGCACAGAACATATTAGGAGCTGAGTTGTATCTCCCAGAATCATGTGAAAATCCTAACCTCCAGCACCTCAGAATGGGACTGTATCAGAGATAGGACTTTATAAAGAAGCCGTTGGGTTAAAATGAGGCCATTAGGGTAGGCCCCCACCCAACCTAACTGGTGTTCTTGTGAGATGAGGAAATTCGGTCACACAAGAGACATCAAGGATCTGCATGTACAGAGGAAAGATCCTGTGAGGACTCAGCGAGAAGGTGCCCACTGCGAGCCCAGGAGAGAGGCCTCAGGAGATGCCAGCCCTGCTGACAGAGGAGCCTACCAGGCTCCTCTATCCATGGGATTTTCCAGGCAAGAGTACTGGAGTGGGTTGCCATTTCCTTCTCCATCCCTTCACTGAGGATATCCCAAATAAATTCTTCATCTTCTCCCCCACCCTATTCTTTCTTGGATATCAAACAATCTTTAAGTTCTCCTTCACTCCTCCGCCTAATTGGTCCTGAAGTCCCACCTGGCTTGCCTCCAAAGTGGTGCTTAAATCTTTCCCATGCACACCTCTAGTCTCTGGTCCTGTCAGGCCCCCATCAACTTGTCCCTGGCCTTTTTTTTTTTTTTGGCCTCATGGTATATGGGATCCTAGTTACCCAACCAGGGCTCAAACCCAACCCCCTGCAGTGGAAATTCAAGAGTCTTGAGCACTGGACTGCCTGTCCCTGGCTTCTTTCTAACAATGCCTTCACTGTTCAATGAGACCCCAGGGCAGCAGTGGAAGAAGACTTCCTATTGGTAGAATGCAAATCCGATAATGCCGTGTTTCCTCTCAAGATCCTCCTCCTCGTTGCTCAAGGAGTACGGACTCCTTAATCTTTTATTACAGGTCCCTCAGGGCCTTTTTGCTACCCCTCTCTCTAGCCCCAGCTCCGTCTCCCTCTGTCCCTCCCTCCATCACCCTTCTCCATGCCATTTCCCAGCCTGACTGTCAGACAGTTCTCCTTTTTGTCTCGAATGTTCCTTCACGTCTCCATGCTTTGCCCATGTGTTGGTTTTGTTAGACAAGCCCTTCCCTTTGGTGGTCACCTGACCAGTCCTCAGTGAAGCCATTCCCGATTTCCGTCTCCATCTCCTAAGGAGGAGGTAAAATTTTAAGTCTGTGTCTCTCTGACTAAGCCTGGATGCATAAATGAATGTAGGATGGATGAGTAAATGAAGTCAGCTGATGAGTCGGCTGTCCATTCATTTCACAGGAAGTGCTGTTATTTGTTTAAATGAATGCAAACCGAACCGTGGCTCCCTTTATAAATGCTGCACCAAATGTGTGTGTGCACCTTGGTGGGACATGCCGACTCTGTTATGATAAATAATTTTATGGGCCTTGAACTCACGCAAGCAGAATCATTTCAGAACATTGCCATGGAGACGAATGAGGACTCAAGCAGCGGGGTACCACTTAGGCACTGACAGATTTTACAGAAAATGGGCTTAGACACACCTTTCTTGTCAAAAAAAAAAAAAAATCCCCTAGCTAATAGGAAGAGTGCTTCAAGGCAGACTAAAGCCTTGCACTCTTGAACAAAAAGCTCCTGAAGAAAGGAAAACAGGAAGAAGCAGGTCAGGAAGAAGATAAATTCTCCGTGATAGACGCAAAGACAAAAAGAGAAAGAGGATGCTGGAGCCCTAACATGATGTTGGAGTTCCAGATATTATCAGAAAATAAGCAGAGGATGAAGATATCTCAAATACTGTGTATCATTACATGGAAGCATGTTAGGAGAGAATCCTGTTGTGCAAAGTGATGGAATATCACAGGGAATATTCATGGCTGGAGGAAACTGGACCCTTGAACCTTGGCAACATGTTCATAGTTTAATACAGAACTAGAGCTAAAGTCCTACAATTCTGATCTGCAGAGAATGACCTTCCCTGTCTGGTGGAAACCTCTTCTTTCAAGGGCCGGTTCAAATGGCACCACCCTGTGAATGAGCCCTTTCTCCACTCTTTAAACAGGGTTAACAGTCTCCTCTGCCTTCTGCTCAGCGTATCAGCTTGTGGATTCAGGTTGTTCTCAGGTCGGCCTCGGCTGGACTGTGACCCACATGAGCATAGCGCCCTTGTCTAGCCGTCTTTACACCCAGACACCAATGTGCGGTCCAGCACAGAACATATTAGGAGCTGAGTTGTATCTCCCAGAATCATGTGAAAATCCTAACCTCCAGCACCTCAGAATGGGACTGTATCAGAGATAGGACTTTATAAAGAAGCCGTTGGGTTAAAATGAGGCCATTAGGGTAGGCCCCCACCCAATCTAACTGGTGTTCTTGTGAGATGAGGAAATTCGGTCACACAAGAGACATCAAGGATCTGCGTGTACAGAGGAAAGATCCTGTGAGGACTCAGCGAGAAGGTGCCCACTGCGAGCCCAGGAGAGAGGCCTCAGGAGATGCCAGCCCTGCTGACACCTTGATCTTGGGCTTCCAGCCTCCAGAACTATGGGGAAAATAGATTTCTGTCGTTTAAGCCTCTCAGCCTGTGGCAGTTTGCTATGGTGGCCCTGGCAAGCCAATACAGAACGCTTCCTCGGTAACTCTGTCAAATGTAGATGAAAATGCTGATTGTGAGAAGAGGCAGCCTCAGGTTTTGGTTGGAGATATTAGGAAGAGAACTCCAGGAACCAGGACAGCTCACTGCGGGAGGAAAAGCCACCTGTCTGAATGGATGCCCTAGCCGGATGTGAAAGAGAGAGACGCGCATGTTCACTGTACATATTTATATTTATAATTTACATACATGCATGTAACTTTTAATAATTTATTTGAAATAATTTCAAGCTTTCAGAAAAATTGCAAGAACAGTATAATGAATTCCCATATCCCACACCCAAATTTCCCAACTCTTAACACTTCACTAAATTTGCCATGTTACCTTCTCTCTCTTAGTTTCTCTGTGTACATGGACATATATGTACATGGATGTATATGTCTGAACCATTTGAGTGCAAGCTGTTGAAGGGATGTCCCAAAGCTTCTAAATATTCCATTGTTTATTTCCTCCAAACAGGGTTTACAGACTCACCACCAGTTCAGTTCAGTTCAGTTCAGTCGCTCAGTCGTGTCCGACTCTTTGCGACCCCATGAATCACAGCACGCCAGGCCTCCCTGTCCATCACCAACTCCAAGAGTTCACTCAAACTCATGTCCATCGAGTCGGTGATGCCATCCAGCCATCTCATTCTCTGTCGTCCCCGTCTCCTCCTGCTCCCAATCCCTCCCAGCATCAGAGTCTTTTCCAGTGAGTCAACTCATCGCATGAGGTGGCCAAAGTATTGGAGTTTCAGTTTTAGCATCAGTCCTTCCAATAAACACCCAGGATTGATCTCCTCTAGAATGGACTGGTTGGATCTCCTTGCAGTCCAAGGGACTCTCAAGAGTCTTCTCCAGCACCACAGTTCAAAAGCATCAATTCTTCGGTGATCAGCTTTCTTCACAGTCCAACTCTCACATCCATACATGACCACAGGGAAAACCATAGCCTTGACTAGATGGACCTTTGTTGGCAAAGTAATGTCTCTGCTTTTTAATATGCTATCTAGGTTGGTCATAACTTTCCTTCCAAGGAGCAAGCGTCTTTTAATTTCATGGCTGCAATCAGCATCTGCAGTGATTTTGGAGCCCCCCAAAAATAAAGTCTGACACTGCTTCCACTGTTTCCCCATCTATTTCCCATGAAGTGATGGGACCAGATGCCATGATCTTTGTTTTCTGAATGTTGAGCTTCAAGCCAACCTTTTCACTCTCCTCTTTCACTTTCATCAAGAGGCTTTTGAGTTCCTCTTCACTTTCTGCCATAAGGGTGGTGTCATCTGCACATCTGAGGTTATTGATATTTCTCCCTGCAATCTTGATTCCAGCTTGTGCTTCTTCCAGCCCAGCATTCCTCATGATGTACTCTGCATATAAGTTAAATAAGCAAGGTGACAATATACAACATTGATGCACTCCTTTTCCTATTTGGAACCAGTCTGTTGTTCCATGTCCAGTTCTGACTGTTGCTTCCTGACCTGCATACAGGTTTCTCAAGAGGCAGGTCAGGTGGTCTGGTATTCCCATCTCTTTCAGAATGTTCCACAGTTTATTGTGATCCACACAGTCAAAAGCTTTGGCATAGTCAATGAAGCAGAAATAGATGTTTTTCTGGAACTCTCTTGCTTTCTCCATGATCCAGCAGATGTTGGCAATTTGATCTCTGGTTCCTCTGCCTTTTCTAAAACCTGCTTGAACATCTGGAAGTTCACGGTTTACATATTGCTGAAGCCTGGCTTGGAGAATTTTGAGCATGACTTTACTAGCGTGTGAGATGATTGCAATTGTGTGGTAGTTTGAGCATTCTTTGGCATTGTCTTTCTTTGGGATTGGAATGAAGACAGACCTTTTCCAGTCCTGTGGCCACTGCTGAGTTTTCCAAATTTGCTGGCATATTGAGTGCAACACTTTCACAGCATCATCTTTCAGGATTTGAAATAGCTCAATTGGAATTCCATCACCTCCACTAGCTTTGTTCATCGTGATGCTTTCTAAGGCCCACTTGACTTCACATTCCAAGATGTCTGGCTCCAGGTGAGTGATCACGCCATCGTGATTATCTTGGTCGTGAAGATTTTTTTGTACAGTTCTTCTGTGTATTCTTGCCACCTCTTATTAATATCTTCTGCTTCTGTTAGGTCCATACTATTTCTGTCCTTTATTGAGCCTATCTTTGCATGAAATGTTCCCTTGATAGCTCTAATTTTCTTGAAGAGATCTCTTGTTTTTCCTATTCTGTTGTTTTCCTCTATTTCTTTGAATAACTTGGCTCTAGTTATTCTCAATATATGCACCTAATTGTTCAATGAATTTTCTTATTTGCATACTGTAACAACTGTCCCAATCACGCCAGCTGTGCCTTTTAGTTCCACCCCTGCCCCCACCTTCCAGCGTCCTGTGTCCTTGGGCACCAGTACACATCATGGTGTGTCAAAGCACCTCCACGTGTCAGCCCTCTCTTCCTGTCAGTATCCCATGGGGATCGGATGCCGACTCTTCCATATCAGGAAGGGAAGGGAACGGAAAGGGAAGAGGAAAGAGAGAAGAAGGCTGTGCATATTGTTTTAATTAAAAGCTAAAAGGAAGGAAAAGGAGATGCCATTTCACCTAACCCAGTAAGTGCTTTATCAAGTATTGATTAATAAGAAAGTATAGATAGATGCACATGCAGTTATGAATTGGTAATTAATATTGTTTTAATAAGTTATCTGATTATTTATGTTTAAAATATAATGCACTGTTGTCCTCTTCACAAATGCTGTAGAACCTTGTAGGTAGGATAGAGTGGAAAATATAAAATAGCAATGACAGAATCAAAGGAATGTCTAGGTGACAATTCACGGTTGGGCACATGCCTCACAACAGGGACACATCTCAGAATTTTGCAAAGTTACAAAGAATTCATTCTCTGAGGTTGAAACCAATAAAAATCAGCTTAAATGAATGATATTAACTAACTACTTGTGGGGTGGAACCATCTTGAAAGATGACGTGTAATTGGCTACCAGCTACAACCAGGGTGCTTTCCAAATTTCCGTCAAGGAGACCGGTAAGCCTTCCAAAACCTCCCTAGGCTGTCATTCATTCCTTCAACACTAATTGTGTTGGTGTCCACTGGGTTTCTTCCGAGCAGAGTTATCATTTCTCTCTTTAAAATTATATGTTAGCATTCAAGGGATATAATGGAGGAGAAAATATTGTCCTCATATGCAGAACGTTCATGGTCTGGTTGGAGGTGCAGACCAAGTAAGTAGGTTGTTTCAATACACGTTCTAGTGCCTTGAGAGGGGGGAGTGTCCAGCCCTGACCTGAGGCAGTGTGCGTGGAAAGGATTCCCAGAAGAGGTGGCACCTAAACCAACGCCTCGGGATAGTGGGGGTCAGTCAAGAAAAGTGGCGTGGGAGAAAGAGATGAGAGAATACTGTGGGATGAGTGGCTACATGCTCTAAGACCTGGAGAAATGAGAGAACCTGGAGCATTCAGGGAGTGGCTTGTGGCTCAGTGTGGCTGGAATGGCAAATTTGAAGGGCTTTGGGAGGATGTGAGACTGTAGACCTATGTAGCACTGGATCAGCACAGGTCTTGGATGCCAAATTTAGGCATTTGGACCTCACCCTAGGGAGAGTAAGACATCGCTTGAGTGTTTTAGGCAGTTGTGTGATAAGATCGCAGTCCTATTTTAAAAAACCCCTCTTGCTGTGTACAAGGAGTCAGCCCAACTCAAGGTTAAGGGCACATTTCCCAGAAGCCTGCCCTCACTTCAGATACCAGACCCAAGTTTGGGGGTCCCCAGAATCACCCTCTCTTCAGAGCAGCTAGCTATAAAATCAGGGGTTTGCATGACTACCATCAGATTCAATGATTTGCTAGAACAACTCATAGAATTTAAGAAAGTGTTATTCTTAGGAATAGCGTTTTATTATAATCAAACAGATAAAAATACATAACATATATAAACTGAAATCAAAGTACCATAGGGTGGAACCTGAGAAGGTTCCGAACAGTAAGTGTCTGTCTGTATTCCTAGGATGCATTTCCTCCCCAGCATCTCTATGTGACAATAAACATGAGTCTCGCAACTAAGGAAGTTCATCTATGCTTCAATGTCCAGAGTTTTTACTGAGGCTTCATTACCCAGGCATGATTGATTTAATAATTACTCACATGGTTGAACTCATCTCCAGGTACCCTCCCCTGCCTGGTGGTTGGGCTGGTACCATGTGGCCCAAAGCCCCAGCCACAATCATTCATGTCTCGTTGGTCTTTCTGTGTGACCAGCCCAAATGCTGAATCATCTCCTTAGCATAAGTGTGGGTCCCACCTTGAATAACAAAGGTACTCCTCTCAATGCAGAAATTCCAAGAGTTTGGAGGTTACTCCAGGAGCCCAGACAAAGGTCAGATCTCTCTCAGTGCACTGTGGTATAGCAGTGAGACTGAATGAAAGCAAGTCTGGAAGCAGGGAAACCAATTAGGTTGTTGCTGCAGAATTCAAGACGAGAGCATGGTGGCCGAGACCAAGGAACAACAGAGGGAATGAAAAGAAGTAGAGGGATTACAGATGCATTCAGGATAGGAGGTCAGGACTTAGTGGTTGACTGGATCCCTCAATCGTGCCTGGTTGAGGGATGAGGGACGTAAAGGTGATGACAGGTGACTGGCCTGGACAAATTGTTGGCTTAGGCCTGCCGTATGCCGATAGCATACATTGCTGAACTGTATGACAGAGTAGAAGGAGGGGCTTAAATATTTCAAACTACAAGACGTCAAGTTTTTTCACTTCGATCTAGGCTTTAGAAATCATTGCATCTTATTCCATGATACTTGCAGGCAGTATAAGGTCTATATATCCCCCAAAGAATTTGTCAGCCACACGGGGCAGCATCTTCTCTACCGGAGGGCCACAGCCATGGAATGAGAGCCCCATTACTGGTCACAGACAGCCTAGGGCTGTTCTTGGAGCTAGATTTAAGGGAGGTCTCTCAGTGCCAGGTGATGGAATAACGTGGACTCTGGAGCAGGTAGAACTTGGTTTGGATTCTGCCTCTGCTGTGTGACTTTGGGCATATAACTTAACCGTTCTGAGGTTATCTGTAAAATGGGAATGACAACACCACACCATGCTTTTGTCAGGATCAAAGAAGATGGTGTACATCGCCTGTAAGAAAACCATGCCTTCCCTTGCTGACCTGAACACCTGAGACTCTTTCTCAGACTATCCTGATTGCATCGGATACTACCAGGCCTGGTGCCCACTTATCAGTGATAAGGCCTGCTCTGACCTCCAGAAGCCAGAGGAAACCCTCTCCTAAACTCTCCATCCCATCACCTTCATTGGTCGTATCCTACTTTGCCAAGCAAGCTTTCTATTTCTTTATCTGCAGTTTACTTCCTCAACTAGACTGTAATCTCTCACAGAGCAGAGACTTTCATCTTTTTTTAATGTTCCATTTTGGAATCTTAGCACAGTGCCGTTTTGGACCTAGCACTTGCTCAAAAAATAGAAATCAGTTGATATTCTACCTACTTTTCATCTCCTAAAACTTGCCCCAGAGTCCTAAGCTGAACTCAGCCTACATAAGGTCATTATTACAAAGGAACATGTTTATTCATTTATCTGTTTATTCAGCTGCCCTTCATTGAAACACATCCAAATGAGGACAGTGCCTCATAAGGCTCTCTGAAGGACTGCAAGGAGCCTGTCACCTCTCAAAGCATTTGTGGAATTCCTGCATTGAGTTTTTGGGTGGTGAATCCTCACACCTCCTGGGAGGAGTTATTTTTGGAAACAGTGAGAGTCATTTTGGCCAAATTTGGTAGGTGTGGTCATTCAAGGGGCAGCTGGGTGTAGAGCAAGAGGCACGGTGATCAGTAAATATTTAATTTGGCATTTCCAATGTGTCAGGCACTTTACATTCACTGTTTTATTTTCATCCTAATATCATCTCTAGGAGGCAGGTGCTATTATCATCTCCACTTTACAGACAAGGAGCCTGAGGGCCAAAGAATGCCAAACACACTCTCTATAAGGGACTCCATTGCCTTTCCCCCATTACCAAGTTAGTGTTCGGAAGCACACAGGACAGACATACGGGAGTAACCCTCCTGCCTCTCCAGCAAAGATGAGGGCTCGGGATGCCTTATCTAATGGCATCAAACCTAAGAACTGTGACACTTGAATCAGTGGGGGCAGGGAGAGCTTGAGGAACACAGGGGCTGAGAAAACTGGTCCTTCCCTGCAATGTAGGTGAATGCCAGCACACAGGAAGGCTCCTCTGAGAGGGACCAGAAGATGAGGAGGGGATTGGTCCAGGACCGAGGCATTCCTGAGCAGGGGGGATGATTCCTAACTGAAAGGTGGCCTTTTGTGCCTCTCTCTTTTTTTAATTGACTATATTTTACTTTAAAAATTTTTATTCATTTTACTTTACTTTTTTGGCCACACTGTGTGGCATTGGGGACCTAGTTCCCGGATTAAGGATTGAATCCATGCCCCTTGCCTTGGGAGCACGGAATCTTAACCAGTGGACCACCAGGGAAGTCCCCCTTTTGGGCCTCTCTTTTTCACTTTCTTAAAATTATATTCATGTTTACCGACTATAAAGGAGTTCAACTTCACTGTAGAAAACTTGGAAAACAGAAGTATAAAGAAATTTAAAATTACCTATAAATGACCCTCCTTCTGAGATCCCAGGCCTTGCTAAGACAAGGCTGTTGAGCAGATCAGTACACATGGGATTATTTATAAACTCCCTGCTTCCCACCCACCCACTCTCCTCTGGGCTAGACAAAGGCCTTCAGCCAGGACATTCCCTCGCAGCCTACTCAGGCTGCTATATCAAGCCCTGCCTTTCTAGGGGCTGGATCAGGCATTCCTTATCTCTTGGCAGCAGGGTTCTCATAATGTGCCCAGTTGGCAGGCGCTCGGAGATGTGCCAGTGGGCTCTGGCTGCTGCTACCAGGGCCTCCAGCCCGCTCAGGGTCGTCTTCTCTGATTTCCACTGAGACTTGGCAAACGACACTGAAACCTTCCCTGTAGGAAGTCTTTTGTTTGCATCATTCGAGGGTAGCTGTCAGACAGCTGAGGTGAGCCTGATGGCCTGGCACAGGCGATGGGTGTGTCTGGCTTGTGCAGGCTCCATGGTCAAGTCCTCCTCCTGGCTCTACCGTGCCTGCCCCCTACTCCCTCAGTCCCCACCCTGACTTCCCTCCCCTTTCTCCTCAGTGCTTGGCTCAGAGTCTCCATCCATATGGTGTCGGCAGGCAAAGGCCTTCCGTGGCTGGTGGCCTGCTGCGCCTCAGTTCCAGAATTCTGGGCTGGACTCCTCCCTAATTGACAGTGGACTGTAGCAGATGTAGTCTCTGCCTAGAAAAGGAGTTTTGCTAAAGGAGGCAGACTGACCTTTTTGTTGCAAGTTGGGGCAGAGGCATAAGAGAGGCGTCCTAAAAACATGCAAAGGCTTAAATCAGGCAGAGCCACTGTGAGATCCTAGTTCCTCCACTCAAATAGAGGTGTGATCTTAGCAAGTTATGTAACCCCTATGAGGCTTAGTGTTCTTATCTTTAAGATGTACAGAATGTCATCTCTATTTTAGAACTCATGTAAAAATTGCAAAAGATGACATATATAAAGCTGACGTCAGTTCAGTTTAGTCGCTCAGTCGTGTCTGACCCTTTGCAACCCCATGGACTGCAGCATGCCAGGCTTCCCTGTTCATCACCAACTACTGGAGCTTACTCAAACTCATGTCCATTGAGCAGGTGATGCCATCCAACCATCTCATCCTCTATCATCCACTTTTCCTCCCGCCTTCAATCTTTTCCAGCATCAGGGTCTTTTCCAGTGAGTCAGTGCTTCGCATCAGGTGGCCAAAGTATTGGAACTTCAGCTTCAGCATCAGTCCTTCCAATGAATATTCAGGGTTGATTTCCTTTAGGATGGTCTGGTTGGATCTTCTTGCAGTCCAAGGGACTCTCAAGAGTCCTCTCCAATACCACAGTTCAAAAGCATCAATTCTTCGGCGCTCAGCTTTCTTCACAGTCCAACTCTCACATCCATACATGACCACTGGAAAAACCATAGCTTTGACTAGACGGACCTTTGTTGGCAAAGTAATGTCTTTGCTTTTTAATATGCTGTCTAAGTTGGTCATAGCTTTTTTCTTCCAAGGAGCAAGTGTCTTTTAATTTCATGGCTGTAGTCACCATCTGAGTGATTTTGGAGTCCAAGAAAATAAAGTCAGTCACTGTTTCCATTGTTTTCCCATCTATTTGCCATGAAGTGATGGGACTAGATGTCAGGATCTTCGTTTTTTGCATGTTGAGTTTTAAGCCAACTTCTTCACTCTCTTCTTTCACTTTCATCAAGAGGCTCTTGAGTTCTTCTTCATTTTCTGCCATAAGGGTGTTGTCATCTGCATATCTGAGGTTATCGGTGTTTCTTCTGGCAATCTTGATTCCACCTTGTGCTTCATCTAGCCCAGCATTTCGCATGATGTACTCTGCATATAAATTAAATAAGTAGGGTGACAATATACAGCTTTGATGTACTCCTTTCCCAATTTGGAACCAGTGTGTTTTTCCATGTCCAGTTCTAACTATTTCTTCTTGACCTGGGTACAGATTTTTCAGAAGGCTGGTAAGGTGGTCTGGTATTCCCATCTCTTGAAGAATTTTCCACAGTTTGTTGTGATCCATAGAGTCAAAGGCTTTAGCATAGTCAATAAAACAGAAATAGATGTTTTTCTGGAACTCTCTTGCTTTTTCTATGATCCAACTGATGTTGGCAATTTGATCTCTGGTTCTTCTGCCTTTTCTAAACCCAGCTTGAACATCTAGAAGTTCATAGTTCACGTACTGTTGAAGACTGGCTCAGAGAATTTTGAGCATTACTTTGCTAGTGTGTGAGATGAGTACAAGTGTGTGGTAGTTTGAATGTTCTTTGGCATTGCCTTTCTTTGGAATTGGAATGAAAACTGACCTTTTCCAGTCCTGTGGCCACTGCTGAGTTTTTCAAATTTGCTAGAATATTGAGTGCCGCACTTTCACAGCATTATCTTTTAGGATTTGAAATAACTCAACTAGAATTCCATCACCTCCTGTAGCTTTGTTTGTAATGATACTTCCTAAGGCCCACTTGACTTCACATTCCAGGATGTCTGGCTCTAGGTGAGTGATCATACCATTGTGGTGGTCTGGGTCATGAAGATCTTTTTTATATGGTTTTTCTGTGTATTCCTGCCACCTCTTCTTAATACCTTCTGCTTCTGTTAGGTCCATACCATTTCTGTCCTTTATTGTTCCCATCTTTGCATGAAATATTCCCTTGGTATCTCTAATTTTCTTGAAGAGATCTCTAGTCTTTCCCATTCTATTCTTTTCCTCATTTCTTTGTATTGATCACTGAGGAAGGCTTTCTTATCTCTTCTTGCTATTCTTCGGAACTCTTCATTCAGATGGGTATATCTTTCCTTCTCTCCTTTGCCTTTCGTGTCTTTTCTTTTCTCAGCTATTTGTAAGGCCTTCTTGGGCAACCATTTTGCCTTTTTGCATTTCTTTTTCTTGAAGATGGTCTTGATCACTGCCTCCTGTACAGTGTCATGAACCTCCATCCATAGTTCTTCAGGTACTGTCTCAGATCTAATCCCTTGAATCTATTTGTCACTTCCACTGTATAATCATAAGGGATTTGATTTAAGTCATACCTGAATGGTCTAGTGGTTTCCCCTGCTTTCTTCAATTTAAGTCTGAATTTTGCAATAAGGAGTTCATGATCTGAGCCACAGTCAGCTCCCAGTCTTGTTTTTTAGAGCTTCTCTATCTTCGACTGCAAAGAATATAATCAATCTGATTTTGGTATTGACCATCTGGTGATGTCCGTGTGTAGAGTCGTTTCTGTGTTGTTGGAAGAGGGTGTTTGACATACATGGATATAAAGATGATGATGGTGTGTGTGTTGTGTGCGTGCTCAGTCACTCAGTCATGTCCCAACCTTTGTGACCCTGTGGTCTGTAGCCCACCGGGTTCCTGTATCCATGGGATTTCCCAGGCAAGAATACTGGAGTGGGTTGCAATCAATTTCCTCCTACAGGGGATCTTCCCAACTCAGAGCTCAAACACAGCATTCCTTGGTCTTCTGCACTGGCAGACTGGTTCTTTACACTGTGCCATCTGGGAAGCAAAGATGGCATATATGGAAACATACATTATGGTAGTTACTATAATTTTTATTAACATGGACTGGTTGGATCTCCTTGCAGTCCAAGGGGCTCTCAAGAATCTTCTCCAACACCACAGTTCAAAAGCATAAATTCTTCAGCGATTAGCTTTCTTCACAGTCCAACTCTCACATCCATACATGACCACTGGAAAAACCATAGCTTTGACTAGACAGATCTTGGTTGGCAAAGTAATTTGCTTTTAAAAGCATATTAAAATCTGCTTTTTAATATGCTGTCTAGGTTGGTCATAACTTTCCTTCCAAGGAGTAAGTGTCTTTTAATTTCATGGCTGCAATCCCTGGGTGTTCATTGGAAGGACTGATGCTAAAGCTGAAACTCCAATACTTTGGCCACCTCATGCGACAAGTTGACTGACTGGAAAAGACTCTGATGCTGGGAAGGATTGGGGGCGGGAGGAGAAGGGGACGACAGAGAATGAGGTGGCTGGATGGCATCACCGACTTGATGGACATGAGTTTGAGTGAACTCCGGGAGTTGGTGATGGACAGGGAGGCCTGGCGTGCTGTGATTCATGGGGTCGCAGAGAGTCGGACACGACTGAGCGACTGAACTGAACTGAACTGAACTGAATAAGTATAACGAAGGCAGAAGGAATGACTTACTAAATGTTAAAGCAGAAATGAAAGACTTGTAAAACAAAGAGGTTTAAAGTTAGTAAATTATAGGTAAATAATAAATTCAAATATAATTCTTTGAAAATAGAATAAGATCAATCAATTGTTGACTAACCTTGTCAAGAGAAAATAATGAAGCACAAATAAGAAATGCTAAGCAGAAAATAACCACAAATGGAGGGAATGAAAAGAATCCTTAGAGACAGTTTGGTCAACTCCATGAAAACAAATTTAAAATCATATGTAGCAAAACAATTAACCTTATCCAAAGAGAGATCCCTGGCTTTCCAGGTGGCTCACTGGGTAAAGAATCTGTGTGCAATGCAGGAGACACTGGAGACATGGGTTCGATCCCTGGGTGGGGAAGATCTCCTGAAGGAGAGCATGGCAACCCACTCCAGTATTCTTTCCTGGAGAATCCCCATGGACAGAGGAGCCTGGCAGGCTACAGTCCATAGGGTTGTAAAGAGTCCGACACAACTAAAGTGACTGATCATGAGAATAAAAGAGAGATCCAGCCCTGGTCTTTGGCTCCCAAGAGGTAATCTCTAGGCCTCTGATTGTCCTGTCTGGTAGGAGTGTTTTTGTTTACCTGGGGCCTAAGGTGACACCCCACTGTTTAACAATATGGTTTATGACGGGAACTTTGGGCCATACCATATTGCTCTGGAGACTAAAAGTCAGCCACGTGGGCAGCAACATCTATGTGACTGAACCCCAGCAGAATCTCTGGACACCAGAGCTTAGCTGAGCTTCCCTGTTTGGCAATACCTGTACGTCCCATTGTGTATTGTTGTGGGGAAAAGTAGCACTGTCCACAGCTCCAGTGCGAGAGGAAAGGGAAACCCTGTGTAGGACGAGTCCTGGACTCTGCCCTCTGCATCTCTTTCCTTGGCTGCTGTTAATTCACATCCTTTCACAGTAATAAACTGTAACCGGGAATACAACAGCTTTTAGTGAGTTCTGTGAGTCCCTCCAGCAGATTTTTGAACCCAAGGATAGTCTTGGAAACCCTCTAAATTTCAAAATCTTACATACTGGATACTTTCCTGAGAAATGTAATTCTCCGAAATCTGAGCCAACATCATATTCAGTGACATATTCAAGGTCATCTTGCCTTAGTTAATCTATAAATTAAAAGATATCCCAACAAAACTAACAGCTCATATGGAAAAAGAAGCTGAAAAATGAATAGTAAACTAGCCCTGTAAGATATAATGCATATTATAAAACTTGAATAATTAAAATAGTGTAGGACATCATGTGGTTGGAACAAATAGGAAGTCCAGAAATAGAGAAGAAGTTATTGGGAATTTAGCTTATGATAATGGTGGCTGTGATTCATGGGGTTGCAGAGAGTCGGGCACAACTGAGCGACTGAACTGAACTGAACTGAATGGTGGCATTTCAAATCGTTGGGGAAAAAAAGATGAATTACTCAATAAATGGTGTTGAGACAATTGGGTAGCCATCTGGAAAAAAATTAAGTTGGATCCATACCTCATTTTTTTAATTTATTTTTTATTGGAGGCTAATTATTTTACAATATTATATTGATTGGTTTTGCCATACATTGACATGAATCCGCCCCAGGTGTACATGAGTTCCCCCTCCTGAACCCCCCTCCCACCTCCCTCCTCCCTTTATCCTCCCTCTGGGTCATCCCCGCACACCAGCCCCGAGCATCCTGTAACATGCATCGACCCTGAACTGGTGATTCGTTTCACATATGACAACATACATGTTTCAATGCCATTCTCCCAAATCATCCCACCCTCACCCTCTCCCACAGAGTCCCAAAGACTGTTCTATACATCTGTGTCTCTTTTGCTGTCTCGCAAACAGGGTTATTGTTGCCATCTTTCTATATTCCATATATATGCGTTAGTATACTGTATTGGTGTTTTTCTTTCTGGCTTACTTCACTATGTATAATAGGCTCCACTTTCATCCACCTCATTAGAACTGATTCAAATGCATTCTTTTTAATGGCTGAGTAATGCTCTATTGTGTATATGTACCACAGCTTTCTTATCCATTCGTCTGCAGATGGACATCTAGGTTGCTTCCATGTCCTGGCTATTATAAACAGTGCTGCAATGAACACTGGAGTACAGCATTGGTGGTATAGTGGTGAGCACAGCTGCCTTCCATACCTCATTTTTTATATCAGATACATTCCAGGAGAAATCAGGGATTTAAATTTTTAAAAATGCTAGAAGAAACGATGGGAGATTAAAAACAAGTCTAATGACTATTTTGTAAGGGGAAGAACTTTCAAAGATGACACAAAATACAGAAGACGTCAAGAAAAATTTATAACTTCTGTTGCACTGAAATTATGTATGGCAAAACTAGTAAAAGCAATTTCTAAAGTATCATCAAACCAGGGAATGTATGGTAATATTCCTAACACAGAGACCTTTTACGAATCAATAAGAAAAATGACTATATGATAAGAAAGTTGGCAAAAGATATGAACAGAGAGTTCACAGACTAGGAAGCACAAATGATTTATAAACATGAAGATGCTTCGTATTATCATAATAAGAGAAACTGTAAAATAAAACTACAGAGAGGTAGCGTTTGCCACTTTTCACTTACCAAATTGACAAAGATAAAAAACTTGTTTATAAACTGTTGGTAGAGGTGTGGGGAGCAGAAAGTCTTATGTTGTCAAAGGAATGTTGAATATCTGTACAACCTCTCTGGATGGCAAAAAAATAAAAAAATGCACATTACCTGTTGACCAGCATTCTACTTCTAGGGATTTACCATAATCATTCTGGATAAAATATAGTGTATCTATTTGGGGAGATGGTATTTAAGGGTAAAAACTTACAACCAGTAGATAAATAAGTCCTGGAGAGCTAATGCAAAACATAGTGATGATAGACAATGATATTGTATTATAAACTTCCAGGGTGCTAAGAGACTAGATCTTAGTCATCCTTATCACAAAAAAGAAAGATAATACTGTGAGGTGTAAAAAATTAAATAGTACGTACAAAGTTATGCATTGTGGCATTGCTCGAAAAAGACCAGAGATGACCAAAATGCCCACTAAAAACAGACTGGCTTAAGTAAATTATGGTGCATTGAAGCAATGGAAAACCATGCAGCTCTAAAATAGACTGAGCTCCCAGAGACACTTGAAAGAGAAATTAGATACAGAACAGTATATGTGAAACAGTGTAATATTATTTCTATAAAAAGGGAAAGAAAACAACATCTATTACAGTGAGAGCAAATATGTGTTGTTCAACCCCATCCCTAGTATAAGGTAGGTACTATGATTATATCCTGTTCGGTGGATGGGGGAACCGGGGCAGAGAGGTGCCCAAAGTCACCTGCTGGAAGGGGCAGCACTGGTCCTGAGCTCAGATAGGCCGGCTCAGAGTCTGTACTCTTCCCACTGAGCCGTGTTCTGTTTGGGTTCACCTGCGTATCTGCTTGCATATTCATGAGCTATGTCTGGGCGACTGAGGGAAAGGTGTGGGAGAACGTATTTCACTATATTCCCCTTTGTGCCTTTGGACTACGTGAAGTATCATCCATTAATATATTTAAGTCAAACATATATTTCTGATTGGAAGCAGATAAATGACACAGGACTCAGGTCCCCTGAGGCAGGTATAAAATTCTGTCCTGGATACCAGGAACCCAGAGCCTCTGCCTACCATGCCGGGGAAACCGGGGCCGCCTCCTGGCTCTGACCCACTCAGGGGGTCCATGTAAGAGTGGTGGGTGGAGGTGAGGTGGGAGACGCCCAGGTCTTGCCCACTGCTGGCCTGACCCTACCCGCTGGGCCTCATGGCCACTGGCTCCAGGATCAGGGAGGTGGGTGTCAGGCCAGGCCCTCTGCTTGGGGCTCTGCTGTGGTCTGTGGGTCTCCTCGTCATGCCCCCACCGCCCCCAGCAGCAGTCTGCTTGCTCATTGCCCCCCAGGCTATCAGCACCGTCTGTGATGAGATGGGTCAGGAGGGCATCTCTCCCCAGCGGCTGGCCTCCTCCTCAGACTGTGGGGCCGGAGGAGCCAGAATAGCTGCAACAACCACACGACCACGACGACCCCAAGGGCAGTGACCTCAGGCACGCAACAACCGTGCACCATAATGATCACAAACTCCACGACAACCAGCACTGCAACAGCCAGATGACCATACAACCGCCGTGACTGTGGCAACCACAGCAACCACACAACAGCAACCACCACACGTGTGTCCAGCCACCACGGCCTGCGGCAGCCACAGCATCAGCTGCTGTGCATCAGATACGTGTTATGCTTTGACCTCCTGAACCTGAGGTCTCCAAAGGCTCCCATCACGGATCAGCCGAGGTCCAGGAGGCTGGGTAACTTCCTGGACCCTGAGGTGGGGGTGGGCATTCAGATCAGGTGGGCTGGGCTTGGGACACGGCCTCCGCCCTCTCTGGGGGAAGGCGTGGTCGTTGAGGACTTCCAGGGGACTTTGGCTCTAAGAGGAGGGGGCATCTTTCATGCTTCCCTTCCAGGGGATGCCCCGTGAGCCTCGGTGTGGAGCTGGGAGCAGAGATGACCGTCTTTGGGGATGGGACAAGCCAACAGGCTTTCCGCTCATTCCAGTGGCCCACTTGCTCCAACACGTCTCGGAAGGGAGGCTCTGACCTTCTAAAAACCACTTTCCTAAAGGAGGGTGGGGGAGGCCATTTCTTGACAGAAAACCCTAAGTTCTGTCGTCACCATTCTGTAGGATTAACCTCTGTTCTGCGCAGCCTGGCCTGATCCTTGGCTGGTCTGTGATTTTGTCCACGTCGAGGAAAGAGGAATCTTCCCTCCTCCACTCTGGGAGGACTGTCACTTTTGCTGACAAGTATGCTATGCTTCCTCTTTTCTGATTTCAGAGAAGAGTTACACTTTTCCTTCAGGGAAAGGAGAACTAGTTCCCAAAGCTGTCAGAAGGGCTGCCTCTAAAGTTTGCCCAAGTGCTGGTCCTTGCTGTTGAGAGGGGCTACCAGGCCCTGCCCCCAGATTCAGCCTGTTGGGGCAGAAAGGACGTTCTTCTTTTTCTTATGCTGTTCTGGGCCAGTGACTCTCAGCTGTGATTGAACAATGGGATTTCCTTAGGAGTTTGGAAAAGTTCTGTTGCCTGGTAGCAGCTGAGATCAGCTGCACAGGGCTGGGGGAAGGGCGTCTCTATGCTTGAAAGCTCCCTGGGAGATTCCTGGGTGCAAGAGGAACCTCCATCCATGTTTGTGGTTCCCGTAAATGCTTCTTCTTTTACAGCTTGTAAGCCCGTCTGGCCAAAAGCTGGGCAGGTGTTCCTGATGTCACAGTGTTCAATAGTGAAGCAGACTCAGAGGGGGCCTCGGGGAAAGGTGAGTAGAGCAAAGGGTAATCACCAGCATGAAATTCCGCTGAGTAGATTGCCATCTACCTCCTCACTGTCCAATAACTGTTTGTACCTGGCATAGGCCCCTATTCTTGTTCTCAAGGGTCAGTAAAACTCCACCCGCAACTCCTTCCTTGCTTCATTGGCTCCCTGTCTTGTACAGACTCAGCCAGTGGGTCTTTTCTTTACTTCTTCTTGGCCTCCATAGCCCCCAGTTCAGAACCTGATTTCCTGTTGTCATGATTTGGGGATATTGTAGATCCTGCCCTTGGGCCAGGGACCAGGTTCCTCCTCACGTGGGGGTAAGAAGCTTTGTATAAACTTCAGCCCTGGACACATTTTCTGTTTTGGGGACACCTGAAATGCCGGGCTGGATGAGTTACGAGTTGGAATCAAGATGGGGGGAGAAACATCAACAACCTCAGATATGCGGGTGATACCACTCTAATGGCAGAAAGCTGAGAGGAACTAAAGAGCCTCTTGATGACGGTGAAGGAGGAGAGCAAAAAGGCGGCTTAAGATTAAATATTAAAAAACTAAGATCATGGCATCCGGCCCCATTGCTGCATGGCTAATAGAAGAGGAAAAGGTGGAAATAGTGGGAGATTTCCTCTTCTTGGGCTCCAAAATCACTGCGAATGGTGACTGCAGCCATGAAATCAGAAGACGATTGCTTCTTGGCAGGAAAGTGATGACAAACCTAGACAGTGTGTTGAAAAGCAGAGACATTACTCTGCTGAGAGAGGTCTGTAGAGTCAAGGCTGTGGTATTCCCAGGGGTCACGGACGGTTGTGAGAACTGTACCATAAAGAAGGCAGAACGCTAAAGAATTGATGCCTTTGAACTGTGGTGCTGGAGAAGACTCCTGAAAGTCCCTTGGACAGCAAGGAGATCATACCAGTCAATCTTAAGGGAGATTAACACTGAATATTCACTGGAAGGACTGATGCTGAAGCTGAAGCTCCAGCTTTTGGTCATTTGATGCCAACAGATGACTCACTGGAAAAGCCCCTGATGCTGGGAAAGACTGAGGGCAGAAGGAGAAGAGGGTGTCAGAGGATGAGATGGCTGGATGGCATCACCGATGCAATGAACATGAACTTGGGCAAACTCCGGGAGATGGTGAGGGACAGGGAGGCCTGACATGGTGCAGTCCTCAGGGTTGCAGAGTCGGACACGCCTGGGTGACTGAACAACAACCACCTCATGTGTGTTCCCTATCACATCACAGGAGAAATCTCACCACCTCAGGCTGCTCCTGGCCTTGGAACCTCACAACACCAAGTGTCACCCCAATTTACAGCACTGTGTCTCTGCTGTAATCCTCAGAGATGCTGATCTTTTTGAGCAAGGCTTCGACTTTTAATTTTTTTGGTATTTTATCTGTTATCACTAAGCATTTGGAGCAGAGGGGACTTTCAAGCATGAATTTACAGCACGGTTGTGCCTGTAAGTCTTATAATTACCACTCTGTTTTGGCTCTCCAGCAGGCCTATGACAACACCAGGCTCACAGGGTTTATTTACACTTGAAAGTGTGGAATGAACATCGAGGTTGGAAGATGCCTTGAAATCACCTCACTCTGCCTTCTCATTTCACAAAGGAGGAGACCAAGGCCCAGTGCCTTGCTTTGGACTCCACACGTTGTTAATAGCACAGCCAGGAAGGTAAATCTGACTCTATAGCCTGGGTTTGGAATACCCGCCCTTGAACAAGACTTCTCCCATACAGAATGTTTTTTTGGCTTTGCAGCCCTATCTGAACCTCACTCCCAGTTAAAGGGCCAATTCAGGATCTGCCCAGTCCTCCTGTGGTCTCTCCCTCATCTTGAGGCATCTGGTACTTAAAAGCAAGGGAAAGAGGATCAGCTCTAATAATTACTGAATGCCTCTCTTGTAATGGTTTTGTGTGGGAGCTCACATTTTCATATACGCTACTGCCCTCTAGTGGTCACAATATGCATCAACCGCATAGTCTGGAACAGCACGTTTAACTTGCTGAATGGTTCAAGACTACTCAGTTGTCTTGAAATCATTAAGGTTCTCATAGTCATAACTTTCCTTCCTTGCATCGAAACATAAATTCAAGTCCTATTTATTTGGTATTCCAATGTCAAAGCTATGGTTTTTCCAGTAGTCATGTATGGATGTGAGAGTTGGACTATAAAGAAAGCTAAGAACTGAAGAATTGATGCTTTTAAATTGTGGTGTTGGAGAAGACTCTTGAGAGTCCCTTGGACTGCAGGGAGATACAACCAGTCCATCCTAAAGGAAATCAGTCCTGAATATTCATTGGAAGGACTGATGCTGAAACTGAAACTCCAAAACTCTGGCCACCTGATGTGAAGAACTGACTCACTGGAAAAGACCCTGATGCTGGGAAAGACTGAAGGCGGAAGGGGAAGGGGACGACAGAGGATGAGAAGGTTGGATGGCATCTCCGACTCAATGGACATGAGTTTGAGTAAGCTCCGGGAGTTGGTAATGGACAGGGAAGCCTGGTGTGCTGCAGTCGATGGGGTCGCAAAGAGTTGGACACCACTGAGCGATGGAACTGATGTCAAATATATAAGATCAGTTCAGTTCAGTCGCTCTGTCGTGTTTGACTCTCCGCGACCCCATGAATCACAGCATGCCAGGCCTCCCTGTCCATCACCAACTCCCGGAGTACACTCAAACTCATGTCCACAGAGTCGGTGATGCCTTCCAGCCATCTCATTCTCTGTTGTCCCCTAATCAGAAGCTATAATAACGACCTTGATGGCATCTAACATTTTCCAGTTGATGCTGCTCATCTAGGTAGTATTGTCCAGTAGAAACATAACGTGAGCCACAAAGTAATTAAAAATTTCCTAGTAGCATCATTTTTTTAAAAAGTAAAAAACACATTAAATTCATTTAAATGATATATTAATATATCCAGGATATTATAATTTTAACACTTATCCAGTATAAAAATTACCAAGAGGTATCCTTTCTTTCCTTGTACTAAGTTTCTGAAATTCGGTGTGAATTTTACAATTGCAGCACATCTCAGTTCAGACCAGGCACACAGAGTGCTCACGAGCCGTGTGTGACTAGTGGCCATAGAACTGGACAGCAAAGGTCTGGTGTTTGCACTGATGTTTGTATGTCCGTGAGGAATGTCTTCACCAGTGTGCAGCAGAATGAGAAAAATAAGAATCGTGCTTTTAAATGGATAAAGTCAGTGTCAGATTATCACCTATCTTGCTTGAGGGAATGCCTGGAGGATGTCTTTCTGACTGTTGCTGTTAATATAATCATTCTTTTATGGAATGATGGTCATAGCAGATGACAGATGATTGACCAAGTGTCCCTATTTTGTAAATAAAACATTCTCCATACTCTCCGGGGGCCCAGACTTTGTGTGCACATGTTACTGGTGTGTGACGTATTGAATTCTGGGAGCCACATGCTAAGCATCTCCCCCCACCTACAACCAAGCATGGACTATTGATGGTCACAGATGGGACATGTGTCTGTGTGGCAAGGCTACTGGCCAATTCTCAGTGTGACAACTCTACACCTTTTTCTCTGCCTCACAAAAACATAAAGACAAGCAAGCAAGTGAGTATGACGCAAATACAGGGCTGACCTTGAATTTACTCTAAGAACACAACTAAGAGAGTAAATAATTAGCGACATTCAGTCCTTAGCAAAAATTAGTAATCCTTACTACTCAACAGAGTCTACAGACTCGGATGCCACATACCTGGCATATGGCACTGCAATTTCACATTGGTTGGTTTAGTTGCTAAGTCACGTCTGACTCTTGTGACCCCATGGACTATAGCCCACCAGGCTCCTCTGTCCATAGGAGTTTCCAGGCAAGAAAACTGGAGTGGGTTGCCGTTTCCTTCTCCAGGGGATCTTCCCAACCCGGGGATTGAACCTGGGTCTCCTGCACTGCTGGCAGATTCTGTACCAACTGAGCTAGCAGGGAAGCAATTTCACATGGCTGGTTTTAAATGTGAAGAGGTGGAAAGTGATGAAATACTAGAAGAGAAGTCACTGTTCTATGGGAAAGGACTTTAATATTCTCCCGGGCTTTATAGCAGGCAGTATCTGAAGTGGTGCTGGGTAACTATGTCTCACTTCGTGTGGCTGACGGATAGGGGGCTAAGAGCTCCTTTCCAGGAACCAGGGAGGGGCTTGACCCTATGTGCACACATAAAGAGTGTCTAATTGCAGTATCTCCAAACTGCAGTCTGGTCTCTGGGTCCCCTCTTTACTGACTGATGCGCCTCCTTTGGCTCACTTCTCTGCCCTGCTGTCCTAGCAGGTCACAGCCCTATCCCAGGCTTTGAGACATCCTCAAGGTATCCTTAAAATATGCTTTCTGGCCATCCTGTTACAAATGCAAGTGTCTGTTCAGCCGTCATTAGGGTACTCATTAGCACTTGTATTTCTTTTTCAAATACAGCCTCTCCCCTTGACTTAAAATACGGAAAAGGTGCTAGCATATAAAAAATTTGTAAATCCAATAAGTTTGATTGTTCTGGGAGCTCACTATTTAAGAAATCCTAGGGTGAATTCTTCTGTAAATTGAATCGTCAGCCCTCTACTTGTTTTAAAAATTTAAGTTTCAATATATCTTGCCTGAGGGAGATAAGTCCACTCGAATTAAGAAATTTAAAAGATGCAAAGAAAAGACTGAGGCTTCAGTGCTCCTCCTCCATATTTAAATAGTGGTATGTAATCACAATTATCCAGCTCCAAGTAATTACGCTAGTATTAATGAAGGGACCCTAATCAAAAACTGTGCCCAAGGGAAGCTTCTGCCTGAAAGTCAGGGTTAATGGCCCAGCCATTGTTTTAATGGATTTTCAATGAGGTGTGAAGATGACAGGCCAATAAGGGTGAAATTTTATGGTGCAGCTAAACAAGCACAATTAGTGTCTTATGTCGTTAGTATTCTGACCTTGTTTCTGCTTTTATTTCCTTACAACCCTGGTGAACTGATTCCCTGGATGTTTAGTTATTAATTTATGTTTAATAGAATTCACAGAGCCTTTGTTAATTCTGAGTACAAGTGTCCCATCTCAGCTGCTTTTGTCGGAGGGACATTACTAAGTCCCCTTCGGAAAGACATTTCAAGGGTAAACCTGATGACCATGGACTCTAATGACCACCCATTTTTGCCCTCCACTGGCTCTGGCTCCTTCCAGGCTCTCTGGCCCTTTAGATACCCAGCCTCCACAGCCTTGTCATCTAGAGTAGCCAGAGCCCCTACCCTGGGAGGAGTGTGCCTGCCTGCTCAGTTGTGTCCCCGTGGACTCTATCCAGCCAGGCTCCTCCATCCATGGAATTTTCCAGGGAAGAATACTGGAGACAGTTGTCATTTCCTTCACCAGGGGATCTTCCTGACCCAGGGGTTGAACACTGAGTCCCTTAGTCTTCTGCCCTGGTAGGTGGATTCTTTACCACTGCACCACCTGGGAAGTCTGGGAGGTGTGTTATAAACTCAGCCTCACCTGGGTTTGTCTCCTGCCTCTAGTAGCTCTGAGTCCTTTGGCAAATCACTGGTTTTTTGCCTAAGATCGATGCCTCTAGGGCCTATGAGGGATCTTCCAGGGCCCTCTGTCTTGCCTCATTTTGAATCCAAGTCCCTGAGCTCAGATTCTGGGCTAGATCTTGGTAGGGGTAGCCTTAAGTCTACCCCTAGCACTTGTGGGGACTCAAAATTTGATCATGGCTTTTATTCCCTTAGAGGCTTCCCTCGTGGCTCAGCTGGTAAAGAATCCACCTGCAATGAGGGAGACCTGGGTTCAATCCTTGGGTTGGGAAGATCCCCTGGAGAAGGGAAAGGCTACCCACTCCAGTATTCTGGCCTGGAGAATTTCATGGACCATACAGTTCATGGGGTCACAAAGAGTCAGACATGACTGAGCAACTTTCACTTTACTTCCCTGGCTGAATCCCCTGTTTCTGAAAGGCAGCATGAACCCTTTTTTTTTTATTTTGAAAATCTGTCTCCTAACCTACAGGTTGGCAAACTATGGCCTGTGAGCTATGTCTGGCCCATTGCCTAATTTGTAAATAAAGTTTTATTGGAACATAGCCATGCTCATTCATTCACGTATTGTCTGTGGCTGCTCTCCTGTGACAGTCGCAGTCTAAAACTTTCACTGTCTGGCCTTTAATGGAAAACGTTTGTGGTTTTTTGTCTGTGTGGATTGGATTATATCTTGTGAAAAAGATATGTTAAAGTCCTGACCCACGGTACCTCAGAATGTGGCCTTATTTGGAAATAGGGTCTATGAGGACAATTGTCTTGGATTAGAGCTCACCCCACTAGCCTCATTTTAACAACTTGATTACCTGACAAGACACTTTATCCTTTCCTTCTGCCTCCTGACCAATCCTGGGGCTTCTCTGTGTGACAGGGTTCCCTGTCCACCCTCCTCTGCAGAACTGCAAATAACGAACTCTCTTTTCAGTGGCAATTGTCTTCTGAGCTGTTGGTCTCTCAACCCTGAAGAAAACTGAAATCCCAGGTGCATTTTAGAACACAGGGACAGACAGAGAGGGAAAACAGTGTGAAGATGAAGAGGGAGAGCCATGTGACGATGGGGGACGGGAGTGATGTATTTACAAGCCACAGGACACCTGAAGCTACAGAAGGTACAAGAAGGGCCAGAGTTCCCTCTGGAGCACCTTCAGGGGGAGCAGGGCCCTGCTGACACCTCGATTTTGGACTTCTGGCTTTCAGAAGGTGAGACAGTAAATTTCTGGGTTTTTTTTTCAGCATAAATGAAAATTTATTGATAGAAGCATGAAAAAAAGTGACATGTTCTAAATTTGTACATCATGCTGTGTGGGTTAGTGGTGGTCCTGCTTTTGAGCGCAAAGAGGATTATGCAAGAGGTGGTGGTGGTTATTTAAAACAGCAACAGGATCATGATGATGGCGTCAAGCTCTTGATTTGTAATGGCACATTTTTTAAGATGTGTTAGACAAATTTTGAGGTCATGAGAACAATATTTGACCAACTCTGCCTGGATTTATTTTTTAAATTTTTATTGCAATTCAGTTGCTTTACAATGTCGTGTTAGTATCCGCTGTATAGCAAAGCGCATCAGCTGTACGGTACACATATACCCCCTCTTTTTTAGACTCTTTTCTCATATAGGTCATTACAGAGTATTGAATTCCCTATACGGTTGGTTCTCATTAGTTATTTATTTTATACACAGCAGGGTACACATGTTGATCCCAGTCTCCCAGTCCACCCCACCTCCCCATCCCCCTTCTGTAGCCATGCTTGTTCACTGTGTCTGTGTCTCTATTTCTGCTTTACAAATAAGTTCACCTGGAGAAGGAAACAGTAACCCACTCCAGTCCTCTTGCCTGGAGAATCCCATGGACGGAGAAGCCTGGTAGGCTACAGTCCACGGGGTCGCAAAGAGTCGGACACGACTGAGCGACGCAACGGAATGGAACGTACTATGTTTCTAGATTCCACATCCTTCGAAAGTATCACCATCCTTTGTCCATCTCTCAGGATGAACTGACCCACATTCAAGGGCGATTCACGTGGAACTTTAGCCTCCAGACTTCTTCTTTGAATACTAGCTGCTAACGCAAATATCTGTACCTGTGGTGGCTCCACGCCCTAGGCGTCAAGGCTCATACCTGGCTGGCCCTTCTACTCCTCGTGGGGAAGCGTTGGGGAGGAGGGGTTCGGTTGGCGTCACTACCCCCTGGTTAATGGGGGGGCACCAAGCACCCCAAGCCTGATTCCGAGCCTCTCATGCCTCTCTGACCACCAGGCAGGCCGGGTATGGGCCCAGCACGCCAGTGCCATCCATCTTCAGGGCTAATTGATTTGGCAGGTGAGTTGTTATCTGCTCCTTTGCAATTCTAACTTCCACGGCCACTGTCTGCTTCTGTTGTTTTAAGTCCCTCAGTTTGGGGCCATGTTATGGCAGCCTAGGAAAGGAATACACGCCCTAACCAACTGTTCTGTTTCCTTTATTCCTTGCTGTTCTTTTGCACAGCATATTTGTATGTGTGGTAAACTGGGCTACAGCCCAGGGGGCTGCAGAGAGTGAGATGGGACTGAGCACAACCAAACAGTCATGTCAAGGTGGCCCTCACACAGAGTGTTACGTTTGGGTCTCCTGAAGTAGTTAAGCCAGCAGGCAGCTCAATGAACCCGAGACTGAGGTTCTGAGACCTCGAGGGGACCTGCACAAGGTCCCACCCCCAAAGGCAGTGAGTGGGGAGTGAACTAGTCTTAACGAGGGCTCCTTATGTGTGCTTTGCTAACACCTTCTCAAGACCCTCCAACCCAGAACCAACCTGAGGATTAGTCGCTGAACCGTTATACTAAGATAGCTTTGAATATAGAAAGGGTGTTTTCTTCTCACCTCATCTCCCCAGTCTCTCTACTTGGCGTCTCAAGACAGAACCACCTGGAGGTGGTCGGATACCTACCGCTTTTCACAGCCCTGATTAGGACTAGCTGGTGCTGGCCAGACTGTTTGGGGAAGCTATTTCCTTGAAGGATGATGAATTTACCAGTGTGTGTTGAAACGAGATAGGATTGCTCTAGAGACCCCTTCAGTTGCCACTCTGGGCTATGGTGGGGGTCTGAGGAGAGGAGAATGGGGAGGAACCTGGGGCTAGGTCAGGTGCTAGCGTTATTGCGATGGCCGGAGCTGGTTCTGGTCCAGGCTCCATCTGGATGTCATGGATCCCCCCGACCTCAAACACCAGGTGCCCAGTGAATCTCCTGAGGTTCTTGCAGCTGTAGTGTCCATTTCAGTAATTGCAGCATTTCTTCCACATCAGGGATATTTTGTAAAGTTATGTCAGGATTTTGGGGACTGTGAATGGATGGGCCACCTCAAAAGGACTATGATCCCCATTTTATTTATTTGTTTGGCTTCACTGGGTCTTAGTTGAGGCATATGGGCTCTAGTTCCCTGACCAGGGATGGAACTGAGGTCCCCTGCGTTGGGAGCGTGGAGTCTCAGCTGCTGGACCACCAGAGAAGTCCCTATTCCCATTTTATAGATGAGGACGTTGAGTGTCCATGGATTGAATTGTATGTTTTATTGTTGTTGTTCAGTTGCCCAGTCATGTCCGACTCTGTGACCCCAAGGACTGAAGCACGCCGGACTTCTCTGTTCCCCACCATCTTCTGAAGTTTGCCCAAGTTCATGTCCATTGAATCACTAATGCCATCCAGCCATTGAATGGTATCCCTTCTGCCCCCGTCAAAAGACATGCTGAAGTTCTAATCGTCAGTCTCAGCATGTGACCTTATTTGGAAATAAGGTCATTGTAGGTGTGATTGTAGGGGTCACAAAGAGTCGGACATGACTGAGCAACTCACACACACACAGGTGTGATTACTGAAGATGCGGCTTATCCTGGAGCAGGGAGGGCCCTTAGTCCAGTGTGATTGGTGGGGTAAGAAATTGATGTGAAGCTACAAGGAAAGAACGCCAGGTGAAGACAGAGGCAGAGACTGGAGGGATGCAGCTGTGGGCTGAGGAATGCTGAAGATTGCTGGAAATCACCCAAAGCCAGGAACAGGCAAGGAAGGATCCTCCCCTAGAATCTTCAGAGGGCAAGTGGCCTCCCCTACACTTTGGTTTCAGTCTTCGAGACTCTAGAATTGTAAGAGAATAAGTTTCCTTTGCTTTAAGCCACTCAGTTTACTGTACTTTGTTGAGGCAGCCCTAGGAAACTAATACAGGGGTGTTATCTTCTTAAGGATCTTATTCCTAATTGTGAAATTTAAGATTTTATCCTAGCCAGAGAAATTCTCCACATTCTATTAGTCTAGTAATCTGATGTTCCCTGAAGACTATAATGCTTCTGGGGAGGGATTCTGGGGCGGCATGAGAATTCAAAAGGGCCTGTCTCTTCCCACCTTATCACTGGGGAGTAGGGCAGGGGTCCAACTGGGTGGAACCTAAAAGTATCTCCTGGATACTGACAGTGTGGGTTTGGGAAGAGGAAGATGAAGGGGGTCTCAGGTGTGGGCTGTGGCAGAGGCTAGATGAAGGGGATCTGGACCCCAAGGACATTAGGTGCTCACACCTTGGCTACTGTTTATTTATCTGAGGATTAAACTATCAGTTCAGTTCAGTCACTCAGTCGTGTCCAGCTCTTTGCAACCTCATGGACTGCAGCACGCCAGGCTTCCCTCTCCATCACCAACTCCTGGACATTACTCAAACTCATGTCCATTGAGTCGGTGATGCCACCCAACCGTCTCATCCTCTGTAGTCCCCTTCTCCTCCTGCCCCCAATCCCTCCCAGCATCAGGGTCTTTTCCAGTGAGTCAGTTCTTAACATCAGGTGGCCAAAGTATTGGAGCTTCAGCTTCAGCATCAGTCCTTTCAATGGATATTCAGGATTGATTTCCTTTAGGATGGACTGGTTGTATTTCCTTGCAGTCCAAGGGACTCTTAAGAGTCTCCTCCAACACCACAGTTCAAAAGCATCAATTCTTCGGCACTCACCTTTCTTTGTAGTCCAACTCTCACATCCATATATGACTACTGGAAAAACCATAGCTTTGACTAGATGGACCTTTGTCAGCCAAATAATGTCTCTGCTTTTTAACATGCTGTCTAGGTTGGTCGTAGCCTTTCTTCTCAGGAGTAAGCATCTTTTAATTTCATGGCTGCAGTCACCATCTGCAGTGATTTTGGAGCCCAAGAAAATAAAGTCTGTCACTATTTCCATTGTTTCCCCATCTATTTGCCATGAAGTGATGGGACCGGATGCCATGATCTTAGTTTTCTGAATGTTGAGCTTTAAGCCAACTTTTTCACTCTCCTCTTTCACTTTCATCAAGAGGCTCTTTAGTTCCTCTTCACTTTCTGCCATAAGAGTGGTGTCATCTGCATATCTGAGGTTATTACTATTTCTCCCAGCAGTCTTAATTCCAGCTTGTGCTTCATCCAGCCAAGCGTTTCTCATGATGTACTCTGCATATAAGTTAAATAAGCAGGGTGACAATATACAACCTTGACAAACTCATTTCCCAATTTAAAACCAGTCTGTTGTTCCATGTCCAGTTCTAACTGTTGCTTCTTAACCTGCATACAGATTTCTCGGGAGGCAGTTAAGGTGGTCTGGTATTCCCATCTCTTAAGAATTATCCACAGTCTGTTGTGATCCACATTGTCAAAGGCTTTGGGTAGTCAATGAAGTAGATGTTTTTCTGGAACTCTCTTGCTTTTTTGATGATCTAATGGATGTTGGCAACTTGAGCTCTGGTTCCTCTGCCTTTTCTAAATTCAGTTTGAACATCTGGAAGTTCACAATTTACGTACTGTTGAAGCCTAGCTTGGAGAATTTTGAGCATTACTTTGCTAGCATGTATGCATGCTCATGCTCAATCACTTCAGTCGTGTCCGACTCTCTGTGACCCCATGGACCATGGCCCACCAAGCTCCTCTGTCCCTGAGATTCTCCAGGCAAGAACACTGGAGTGGGTTTCCATTTCCTTCTCCAACGATAAAGTACAAAGTGAGTGGTGTGAGTGAAGTGAAGTTGCTCAGTCATGACCGACTTCTTGAGACCCCATGGACTGCAGCCTACCAGGCTCCTCCATCCATGGGATTTTCCAGGCAAAAGTACTGGAGTGGGTTGCCATTTCCTTCTCCATGTAAGATACGTGCAATTGTGTGGGAGTTTGAACATTCTTTGACATTGTCTTTCTTTGGGATGGGAATGAAAACTAACATTTTCCAGTCCTGTGGCCACTACTGAGTTTTCCAAATTTGCTGGCATATTGAGTGCAGCACTTTCACAGCATCATCTTTTAGGATTTGAAATAGCTCAACTGGAATTCCATCACCTCCACGAGCTTTCTTCGTAGTGATGCTTCTTAAGGCCTACTTGACTTCGTATTCCAGGATGTCTGGCTCTAGCTGAGTGATCACACCATCGTGGTTATCTGGGTTATGAAGATCTTTTTGTATAATTCTTGCCACCTCTACTTAATGTCTTCTGCCTCTTTTAGGTCCTTACCATTTCTGTCCTTTATTATGCCCATGAAGTCTTTGAATGAAATTTTCCCTTGGTGTCTCTAATTTTCTTGAGGAAATCATGTCTTTCCCATTCTATTGTTTTTCTCTATTTCTTTGTACTGATCACCAAGGAAGGCTTTCCCATCTCTCCTTGCTATTCTTTGGAACTCTGCATTCAAATGGATATATCTTTCCTTTTCTCCTTTGCCTTTAATGTCTTTTCTTTTCTCAGCTATTTGTAAGGCCTCCTTGGACAACCATTTTGCCTTTTTGCATTTCTTTTTCTTGGGGATGGTCTTGATCACTGCCTTCTATATAATGTCACGAACCTCCGTCCATAGTTTTTCAGGCACTCTGTCTATCAGATCTAATCCCTTGAATCTATTTGTCACTTCCACTGTATAATCATAAGGGATTTGATTTACGTCATACCTGAATGGTCTAGTGGTTTTCCCTACTTTCTTCAAGTCTGAATTTTGCAATAAGAAGTTCATGATCTGAACCACAGTCAGCTCCCAGTCTTGTTTTTGCTGACTGTATAGAGTTCTCCATGTTTTGCTGCAAAGAATATAATCAATCTGATTTCAGTATTGACCATCTGGTGATGTCCATGTGTAGAGTCTTCTCTTGTGTTGATGGAAGAGGGTGTTTGCTATGACCAGTGTGTTCTCTTGGCAAAACTCTATTAGCCTTTGCCCTGCTTCATTCTGTACTCCAAGGCCAAATTTGCTTGTTACTCAGGTATTTCTTGACTTCCTGCTTTTGCATTCCAGTACCCTATAATGAAAAGGACATCTTTTGTCGGTGTTAGTTCCAGAAGGTCTTGTAGGTCTTTATAGAACCATTCCACTTCAGCTTCTTCAGCATTATTGGTTGGGGTATAGATTTGGATTACTGTGATATTGAATGGTTTGCCTGGGAAATGAACAGAGATCATTCTCTTGTTTTTGAGATTGCATCCAAGTACTGCGTTTCGGACTCTCTTGTTGACTTTGATGGCAACTCCATTTCTTCTAAGGGATTCTTGCCCACAGTAGTAGATATAATGGTCATCTGACTTAAATTCACCCATTCCAGTCCATTTTAGTTTGCTGATTCCTAAAATGCCAACGTTCACTCTTGCCATCTCCTGTTTGACCACTTCCAATTTGCCTTGCTTCCCTGGTAGCTCAGAGGTTAAAGCGTCTGCCTCCAATGCAGGAGACCCAGGTTTGATCCCTGGGTTGGGAAGATCCCTGGAGAAGGAAATGGCAACCCACTCCCCGTACTCTTGCCTGGAGAATCCCATGGAGGAGGAGCCTGGTAGGCTATAGTCCTGGGGGTCGCAAAGAGTCGGACACGACTGAGCAACTTCACTTCACTTCATGGACCTAACATTCCAGATTCCTATGCAATATTGCTCTTTACAGCATTGGACCTTGCTTCTATCACCAGTCATATCCACAACTGGGTATAGCTTTAGCTTTGGCTCCATCTCTTCTTTCTTTCTGGAGTTATTTCTCCACTGATCTCCAGTAGCATATTGGGCGCCTACTGACCTGGGGAGTTCATCTTTCAGTGTCCTATCTTTTTGCCTTTTCATGCTGTTCATGGGGTTCTCAAGGCAAGAATACTGAAGTGGTTTGCCATTCCCTTCTCCAGTGGACCACATTTTGTCAGAACTCTCCACCATGACCCGTCCATCTTGGGTGGCCCTACATGGCATGGCTCATAGTTTCATTGAGTTAGACAAGGCTGTGCTCCATGTGATCAGATTGGTTAGTTCTCTGTGACTGTTGTTTTCATTCTGTCTGCCCTCTGATGGAGAAGGACAAGAGGCTTGTGGTAGCTTCCTGATGGGAGAGACTGAGGGGGAAACTGGGTCTTGTTCTGACGGGCGGGGCCATGCTCAGTAAATCTTTGGTCCAGTTTTCTGTTGATGGGCGGGGCTGTGTTCCCTCCCTGTTGTTTGACCTGAGGCCAGCTATGGCGGAGGTAATGAGGATAACGGCGACCTCCTTCCAAAGGTCCCATGCACGCACTGCTGCTCTCAGTGCCCCCAACCCTGCAGCAGGCCACCGCCAACCCACGCCTCTGCTGGAGACTCCTGGACACTCACGGGCAAGGCTGGGTCAGTCTCTTGTGGGGTCACTGCTCCTTTCTCCTGGGTCCTGGTGCGCACAGGTTCTGTTTGTGCCCTCCAAGAGTCTGTTTCCCCAGTCCTGTGTAAGTTCTGGCAGCTCTCTGGTGGGGTTAAAGGCAACCTCCTCCAAGAGGGCTTACGCCATACCCATGTCTGCTGCACCCAGAGCCCCTGCCCCTGCAATAGTCCACTACTGACCCGTACCTCCTCAGGAGACACTCAGACTCAGTTATGGCTCAGTCTCTGTTGGGTCTTTGGGTCCCGGTGTGCACAAGGTTTGCTTGAGCCCTCTGAGCATCTCTGGTGGGTATGGGGTTTGATTCTAAGTGATTTTGCCCCTCCTATTATCTTGCTGGGACTTCTCATTTGCCCTTGGATGTGGAGTATCTTTTTTTGATGGGATCCAACATTCTCCTTCAATGGTGATTCAGCAGTAAGTTGTAATTTTGGAGTTCTCTCAGGAGAAGAGGAGTGCACGTCCGTCTACCCCACCATCTTGAAATATGGATTAAAGTATCCATAGCTGTGAATTGCTGAGCCTTTCCTGGTCTGTTCATGGGCCACAGAGACAGGATGATCAAAACAGAGTCCTCCTCAAACAATCATCAGTATGTAATTGTTCACTGCAGGTTTATTCATGACAAGAAAAGGTATCAATACAAACAATCCAAACTTCCATTGGCTGACCAAGAGACAAACAAAACCTGGCATACCCATACAATGACATGTTGTTCAGCCAGAAAAGAAGTGAAGTCCTGCTGCGACAGGATGAACTGCAAAGACATCACACTAAGTGAAAGAAGTCAGACCCAAAAGGCCACACAGCGTATGACTGCACTTATATGAAATGTCCGGAATAGGCAGATCCGTGCAGACAGAAAGCACACCAGTGGCTGCTGGGGGTGGAGGAAGGGGGAAAGCAAAGAACTGCATGATGGGCATGTGGGTCCCCTTTTGTGATGAAAACATTCTGGAGTTAGGTCACAGAGATGGGCGCACGCCACTGTGAATGGACTAAATGACACTAAGCTGCACATTTTAAAACGGTAAATTTCATGTTATTGTCCCACACAGACACACAAAACCCAGAGTCTGTGCCTTTCTGCATTCAAGTGAGAGGAGACAGACAATTAACAGAGAAACACGTATTTACTATAGGAGCTGTGAAGACAAGACAGGCCAGGGGCCAGAGCCTGACCGGAGGAGCCTCTGTCCAGGGCGGTCACTGTTGGCCTTTCTGAGCAGGATGCGAGGGAGAAAGCCCAGGAGATGGCTGCGAGGGGACTCTTTCAGGAAGAGGGAGCAGAAAGGACCCTGAGGCAGGAGTGGGCGGGAGGGTGGTGGAAACACAGGAGGCCAGCGGGATGGAACTGCAGCAAGAGGGCCCGAAGGGGAAGGAGTCTGTGGCCACAGGGATTTGGGGCTGCAGAAGGAACGAGTGGAGGAGACGGGCCAGGCTGGCTCTGGCTGTGTTAAGCAACACTAACGAGAGTTATACAGATGGCGTCCCTCTGGCCTCGGTTACCATGCAACACGGTCATGATTAAACAGATTTGTAACTACGTGAGGATTTTTGTTGTGCTTTTTGAGCACACTGCTTAGGTAGTTCATTTATTTAGTTTTCATTCAGGCTGTATTGAATGACGTGTTGTATTTCACACATGTAGGTCTCCTGTTGAGCCCCTGCCTGGGGCTCCCTGCTTCCCTCACTCTGCTTTTTCCTTTCCCGCTGCGCTGGTTTCTCAGCATCCATACAGGTATATGCAGCTGCGTGGTTAATTTCTGTGTCCTCTGGGCTAGGCTACAGAACCCAGTTATTCAATTACACACCAGTCTTGTGCTGCTGGGAAGGTATTCTGAGGATGTGGTAAACATCTACAATTAGTTGACTTTCAGAAAAGGAGCTTACTCTCTATAGCATCTCATCAGTGGAAAAGCCTTTTCTGAAAAACTGAAGTCTCTCTGTGGGAGAAGATATTCTGCCTCCAGACAGCAGCCTTGACTCCTGACTGCATTTCTAGCCTGCTGGCCTGCCTTGCAGACTTGAGATGTGCCAGCCTCCACAATCAAATGAACCAAATCCTTGAAATAAATCTCTTTCATATCTGCATCTACACATACATAGACACATACTCACTCATATATTTCCTGCGAGTTCTGTTTGTCTAGAGATAGATACCATCTCCTCCTCCAGAGGCAGGGTCTTGCCTGTTTCCTTCACAGCTGTGTCCCAGAGCCTAGAATTGTGCCTGGCAGTCAGAGGGGCCCAATCTATATAGTCCAGTGGACAGTTCTTGCTTATTTGGTGTTGGCTTTATTGGTTGTTGGCTTAGCTTGAAAATCAGGAGGGAAAAAAAGGCTGGGTGGTGAAGAGCCACGGCAGTCTTATCTGAGCTGGGATTTCCCGGGGAGGGCCCAGGGCTATAGATCCTGCTCTTGAGTGTGTGTGTCTATGTGTAGCTGAGAAAAAACTGCTGCGGTTAAGAAAAGGTTGCAGATTTAAACCCAAGTTCGGGTTCTCCTAGCAACATGCCCACCCACAGCTGTTGGCTGGTGTAATTCAAGCACCAAGTATGTACAGCTGGGGCAGCTCATGTTGCTAGGAGAACAAGGACTCCTGACTGCTGTGGTATTCAGAGGGCCACAGGGTGGGTGGTGTCATTGTGTCCCCAGTAATTGTTTTTCAGCAAGGTGTGCAGGAGGAAACCAGTGAGTGGGAGAAAGAGGGGCAAAGCACAAGCTCTAATGTTTGTTTGTTTGTTTAGGAGCTAGTGGTTAGTGCAAAGCCTCTTGGTTCAGAAAATGTCCCAAATGGGTTTGCAGTTAAGGACAGAGCCTGTTGGAGCTTATGGAACAAACAATTCTGCGTGCTGTAGCATCCACAGGTCATCTGGATCACAGCATAAAGTGTGAGGATAGATTGGGGGTGGGGTCTAAACACAAAAGGATCAAACTGGCATTGGTTGGGGCCAAGAAGGGTTTGGGTTTCTAGATTTTGCATTCACTTTGCAGACAACGGTCCATGGGGTCACAAAGAGTCGGATACGCCTGAAGCCACTTAGCACACACACATAATTACATTCACAGACCATCCTGACCTCCCTCTTCTATCTAGGACCAAGTCAGTCAGGTTGACCAGCTGAAAAACAAACCAGGACACCCACCCAGGTGGCGGCCCTGCCTTTCACTTTGTTGGCTTCAAGGAACATTGATTAGCCAGGAGAGGATGGTGTGGTGTTGGCTGGGGGATGGGAGAACAAGAGGAAAAGGGCTAAAGAAAATTCCACTCACAGCCGCCCTTATAAAGTGCTGTTTGCAATGGGTAACCACCCCGTGTTACCATTTCTACTTTGTAAGAGAGGAAGCCGACTCAGAGGGCTGAGTTGTCCCAGGAAGCTGCCAGCTTGGCCCAGCTCTGTCCCATTCCGAAGATCACCTTCTTTCTCCCGTATCTGTTGCCAAGGTGGGATGCTACGGGATTTAAGTAGAAACAGGTGGAGCATACCTTGGGCCTCTTTTCTAAGAGGATGCCCTACAGGACGGAAAAGGCAATGGCAAGCCACTCCAGTACTCTTGCCTAGAAAATCCCATGGATGGAGGAGCCTGGTAGGCTGCAGTCCGTGGGGTTGCTAAGGGTCAGACACGACTGAGCGACTTCAGTTTCACTTTTCACTTTCCACTTTTACACATTGGAGAAGGAAATGGCAACCCACTCCAGTGTTCTTGCCTGGAGAATCCCAGGGAAGGGGGAGCCTGGTGGGCTTCCGTCTATGTGGTCACACAGAGTCGGACACGACTGAAGTGACTTAGCAGCAGCAGCCCTACAGGAAATTTAATTCAAGTCCTCTCTTAGAGAAGCCTCTGGAGTAGGTAGCAGGAAAAACAACTGTGTGATCATTGAACTGATTTTATCTTCCTCCTGAACACACAGAAAGACTGTTTCAGAGCTCCTACTGCAGTAGGGTGGTGTCATGTGACTGAGATTCTGGTCAATGGATGGAGCTAAAGGAATAAACACCCCTGCCTAGATTGGTCTTAAGACCTGCCTGCTATGACCACGTGAGGACCCAGGGTGGGACTCTGTAGCCATGCAAGATAGTGGAGCCACTGGGAAGAAGCTTGGGCACCCCAATGACTTTGCGCAGTGGAATACCTTCTACCCTTGGTGATACTGGGCTGTGAGTGAAAAAAGCCTTTGTTGTGTCAAGCCCTTGGCTTTGGGGGTGTTTGTTAGAGCGGTTAGGCTATGCTGATTGATACAGAGCATACGTGAGGGTATGTGATAAGATTACTTTTGGGGGCGTGCCAAGAGAGTGATATTTGGCAGAGGTGTTTCCACAGGGAGGTGGGAAGGAGCCTCATGGTGTCTGAGGGGTAAGATTTAATTAGCCAATCAAAACTAGGAGAAGAGGGAACCAGTGTGTGTGTAAAAATAGCAGTAAACACCTTCTAGGGAGACCCTTTCTGAATTGTAGTTAAAGAAAATCATCATAAAAGTTAATTTTATTGCAGATTCACTTTTCTAAGTACTTTACCTGGATTATCTCATTTAACCTTCATAATATCCCAATGAGGTAGGAGCTATTAATGTCATCCCCACTTGTAGGTGAGGACATTTCCCTGTCACCAAGAAGTTAATGGCTGAGCCGGGATGGGAGTGCAGGTACGCTGGCCATGGAGCCTGTCTCTCTGGAGTGTGCAGCAGCCCTTTTTCATGAGAACAGGATTCAGCTCTCTTACCTAGTTGTCTGAAAGAAAGGCAGAAGTAATTTGGGTGGTTTAAATGCCTCAGGTTGCTGTTCGAATTCTCTGAAATGGCACCAAATGTTCCTGGAAACATCCGGAGTGAACAGGAATGCTGGGGTGATGAGAGGAAGACAGTGGGAATGGAGAGTCCAGTCTGTGGTCATCGTAGGTTTAAAGAGAAGGTCCTGTGTAGACCTGTGCTCAGCAAAGGGAACCACAGGGGCTGGACATATGTTCTTCTCCTGACTGAAAGTGGGGTCCAGCTGCTTGCAGCTCAAAAGCCAATAAAGGGGCCAGGTTGATGGAAAGGAGTTTGCTTTATTTTGGATGCCAGCAACCTGGGCAGAGCTTGGGGGTGGGAAGGGGAGTGGACTCCTGTTCAAAGGCTGACTTGCTGCCCCCACTTCCAACAATCAGGGGGCAAGAGCTTTTGTAGGCTGAGGGAGGGGGCTGCATGCAGAAACATCGCAGTCAGCTCTGACAGTCATCTTGCGATTGGTCACGCAGTGCTCCGACTAGCGTCATCTGGATTGTTTCAGGTACAGTTAATCTTTAGTTCCAGGGTCGATTTGTTCCCATTCCCTTAAGGCCAATTCTTGGAATTGTGGTGTCTTATGTCATGGCTACAGTCTGGTCATCACGTAGCTAACTTTTCCCACGTGGTGGGGGTTTCAGTATCTGTAAGACAGCTCACAGGATATGGCTCAGAATATTATTTACAGCCCTTGAGGAGGAACTAAAGATCCTTGACTTTGCTTAATGACTCAGTGGCTATTGTTTAGTCTTGCTGGACTGTTTGCCTCTGTTTTGGCATTTTCTCACTTCTCTGATTAAGCTTCTTCTTTGGTTAAAGTTTTTCCACAGACAAAAGGCAGGCAGAGGACATGAGGGGCAAGGACCTTAGGGTCCTGCTCTGTTTCACTCTGAACCTCCCTGGAGCACGTTGGCTTGTCTGCAGAGAGGGCTTTGGGTAGGAAGAGCAGTGACTGCCCTTTCTGCTCTGTCTCCTGAGAAAAAGGACAGGTCTGAAGGTATCTTATAGAGGAGACACACTTGGCCAAAGTTTACTGAATCCCTATACCAAATACTTATAAAGGGCCTACTGTGTGCCAGGCAAGGAATGCTGGGAATGCACTAGTGAATAGAGACATGGCTGGATTCTAGACGATGGGTGTTTCATTGGAGGACCAGGCGGAGGCCACAGGCACCACAGGTGTGGGGTGGGGTGGAGAAAAGTTCAGAATACGGAGTCCAGCAGCCTCCAAAACCAAGCCGTATGCGTGACTTGGATGGGCTTGCTTACCTGCTGGTGTTTTCAGAAGAGAAGCAGTTGGTGTTTTCGAGTCACTGCATTGTGTCCCGCTTGTAGCAGTCACAGCGCATTTCAGAGACGAGGGAGGGAGAGCAGATGAGGCCTTAGGGAGCTGGCTGCCCTCAGGGAGCCAGAAGGGGAGCTCCTGAGTGGAAATGTGCACAGTTCTTTTGGGGACCAGCAGAGACTGTGCCCAGAACAGGCTCTTTCCATTTATTTTTTTTAAAAAGCATTTTATTTATTTATTTCTTTTTTAACACCAAAATATTTTGTATTGGGGTGTCCCCGATTAACAATTTTGTGGTAGTTTCAGGTGAGCAACGAAGGGATTCAGCCATACATATACATGTACCCGCTCTCCCCCAAATCCCTCTCCCATCCAGGCTGGCACATAACATGGAGTGGAGATCCATTTGGTACGCAGTAGGTCTGTGTTGGTTATCCATGTTAAATACAGGCCCTTTCCATTTTTGATGTCACTTTGGGATCGACATTTGATTTGCTCGGTTCCACGGGCATTCAGGTGGAGTTGAAGTCTTGTCTTAAATGAGAAAAAACCTATTCACTGATTGGTCTGGAGTCTGGAGGTGTGACTTGCTGTCCAGGGCACTGCATGGAGGCAGCCTGCCTTCCTCCCCACTGACTCTAGTGCACTTATGCTATGGACATTCCATAGTAAGTGTTTTCGCTGATGAACATCTGACCCTCGGATGCAGGTGACTTGTCCCAATTCCTTAAATGGGATGTGTTCTGAGTGGGAGCAGGGATAGGTCCCTGGACTGAAGGATATCCCTGGGCTCAAGGGATAGCTAAGCTGGATATTTAACCTATTAATCTAAGCTGGGTCAGGAATGCAGACTCTTCCTTTCTTCATGTTCCAGGTAAGCTCTGGGACCCCCATACACTTGCCCTGTCAGGGTTAGTGAAACTCACAGGTAACTTACAGGTGAGGCAGGATTCCAAAAATAGCCCTCTTTCACTCATTTCTCCTGAGATCTAGGCCCCTGTTCCCAGCTGCTTTCTGGATATCTTGCCACATTTCAAAGTCACCGTGTCTCCCCTCCTTCAACCATCATTTCTAGAGTCTTCTCCATTCCAGGCCTGCTAGGGGTGGAAGTCAAAGAAAACATGGCCCCCTTTTATATGACCAGTTTCTCTCTCTCTTTTTAAAAAAAATTTGTTTTATTTTTTGGCTGTGGAGGGTCTTCGTGGAAGTCAAAGAAAACATGGCCCCCTTTTACATGACCAGTTTCTCTCTCTTTTTTTAAAAAAAATTTGTTTTATTTTTTTGGCTGTGGAGGGTCTTCGTGGCTACAGCGGGCTTTCTCTAGCTTTGATGAGCAGGGGCTACTCTTTAGTTGCGGTGCGTGGGCTTCTTATTGTGATGGCTCCTCTTGTTGCGGAGCACGGGCTCTAGGCACGTGGGCTGAGTAGCAGCAGCTTGGGGGCCCTAGAGAGCTGGTTCAGTGGTCGTGACACTCGGGCTTAGTTGCTCTGAGCTCATGGTGGGTCTCTGTTGAACTCGTCTCCTCCTTCCTCCTCTGGACCAAGCATTCCTTGAAGGCAAGGTCTGCTTTTGCTCCCCAGTGTGTTCTCAGCACCTGCGAGTTAGCACATATTAGATGCTCAATAAAACATTGTTGCCGACATGTCAAATGAACGCAACACATGTCTTCCAAAGGCTTCAGGGTGTTGGGGGAAGCCTAGAAGGGAACCAACAGATGGAGTTCACTCCTCATGCGTGTTGGGGTAGAGGGTAGTGGGAGGAGGGCATTTGACTATGTCCCCAGGGTGGGGCTCAGGGACGGCTTGCAGGTGGAGGCAACTGAGAACTAAGAATAAGTAGGAGAAACGACAGGACATGGGGGAGAAGGCCATTCCAGATGCCAGCAAAGCAGCCCAGGGCGCCAACTGATGGAGCAACAGTGTATTCTGCGCAGTAGAAGGAGGCGAAGGTAGGAGGCCCAGGCAGGTGGACAAGCTCACCTTTTCTGCAGACCAGCCCTGCCTTCCCTGACCTCCCAGTTTCTGTGGAGCCACCTCAGTTCTCCTGGAGACTTTCCTACACACCCTATCTTCTCTCTTCCTCAGGACTCTTGTTCTCTGGGTTTTGTGCTCATCCTTCCCTGCTCTGGGCCCTCCATTCTGGTCCCACCACCCTGCCCTTATGTTCTGCTGGCCTGGTTACTGTGCAGGCACCAAACTGGCCCTCCTGCCCTTGTCTTCTTGGGCTCCAATCCACCCCCATACACTTCTGGCAGATTCTTCTTTCTAGGGTTCCATCCTGACTACAGCCCTCCCTGCTTAGTAGCTTTCAATGGCTCCCAGGTGTCTACAAAATTAGGTGAGAGATTCTTGACTCAGCATGCCAGGACTCCAACCCGAAGGTCAACCTAACTTTCTAGAATCTTCCACTGTCCACATTCATGCAGCCAGCATCAAACTGGACTCTCTACTTGAGTTCATGCTGTCTGGACTATCTGGTCCCATGTCCCCAAATGTCTATGGGGTCCTATACATCTTTCAAGGCCAATCTTCAACTCTGCTCTCTCCGTGAAGTCTTTCCCCACTCCCTGATAAACTTTATTTTATAGCTCTTACCTTGTGTCACAGCACAGTTCTAATCTTCCATGGGCATGAGAGAGTGTCATGAGGTTGGCAGCAGTGAGGAGCTAATACATGCCTTATGGCCAGAGGACCCAGGGGGATCCAAACTGTAGCAACCACTATCCACAAAGTCCCAGAAGGAGAGTCAGAGGAAGAGCAGAGAAGAAAGAGGAGTCACATTTGATGGTAGCTGGACTTGGGTTCCAAACTGGAGTCAACCAGGCTGAGCCTGGGGGCTGTGTTCTCCCTTAATCTCTGCTCTTCCTCTGCTCTGGGCAGCCACATGGAAGGACAAGGGAGAGGGCATCAGCCTGAGCCACTGAACTGATCGGCTGCAAGAAGAGAGGAGAAGGATGGGCCAGCCACTCCACCCGATCCCTACCCAAGCCTGTGTTTTGGGAACAGTAACCACACTACTTGCAAATATGGGCCAATCAGTGACCTGCTGTCTGACCAATCGGACGAACATTCTCCCTCCTTGGGATAGAATAACCGGGGAGGGATGAAGAGATGGAGCCCTGAGATGTCTCCTCTTACTTCCGGAGTCCCTTCAACACCCAGCACAGCAACATAGACAGTGGGAACAACAGGACTGGTTGGATGAATTTGAAACCAGTGCTCCCAGCATGAGTGGTGGTCTGGGTCTGTCCTCATGTCAAGGTCCAGACCTGCAATCTCTAGACAGGATGTAGTGACATTAGAGTGAACCCTCTCCCTGCCTCCCATTGAGTACATACTCACTGCTGCTGCTGCTGCTGCTAAGTCGCTTCAGTCGTGTCTGACTCTGTGCGACCCCATAGATGGCAGCCCACCAGGCTCCCCCGTCCCTGGGATTCTCCAGGCAAGAACACTGGAGTGGGTTGCCATTTCCTTCTCAAATGCATGAAAGTGAAAAGTGAAAGTGAAGTCGCTCAGTCGTGTCTGACTCTTAGCGACCCCATGGACTGCAGCCCACCAGGCTCCTCTGTCCATGGGATTTTCCAGGCAAGAGTACTGGAGTAGGGTGCCATAGCCTTCTCAGACATACTCACTAGTGCTCAGTAAATGTCAATGGCCTGCTGAGCTGAGAGGAGTCAGAAGAGATGTATAGGAAGGTTTTCACCCAAAGATCCTGGCTCTTTTTGAGAGGCCATCACAAGAGAAATAGATATTGTGTCACAACATGGGAGCCAAGAGGAAGGAAAGCCTGAGAAGCAGAACATATTGGGGCAAAACCACTGGGTAGTGGAAATACGTAGGCTGTCAGACCCCCTCTGGTTAGGAAGAGAGGACTCGGGGGAGGAAGGGGCCATGGGGACCTGTTTAGGGTCCTTGTATCAGAGGGCACTGTTTTTTTTGAGCTTCATATTTTATTTTTTTGAATTGGAGTATCATTGCTTTACAATGTTGTAATAGTTTCTGCTGTACAACAATGTAAATCAGCCACATGTATACATATGACCCCTCCCTCTTGAGCCTCCCCCCCACCCTCCCCTTCTAGATCATCACAGCGCTCTGAGCTGAGCTCCCTGTGCTATAGAGCAGCCACCTACCAGCTGTCCACTTTACCCATGGCAGTATATATATGTCAGCGCTTCTCTCTCGATTTGTCCACCCTCTCCTTCCCCTGCTGTGTCCACAAGTCCATTCTCTCTGTCTGCATCTCTATTCCTGCTCTGCAAATCGGTTCATCAGTACCATTTTTCTAGATTCCATATATATGCATGAATATACAATATTTGTTTTTCTCCCTCTGACTTACTTCACCAGAGGGAACTATTAAGAGATGCATCAACCAGGGAACGGAACCCCCAAACTCGTGTCTGCCCTGCCAGGTGCTGGGGCTTTGGTCAGCTTGCCCCAACCCTCTTGTATAAAGTGGGTCTTCTGGCTCTGCCTCCCATCTGAGGGCTGTGAAGGATGCTGGCTGGCTCTCTGTTTTGTTTTGGGGTGGGATTTGGGGCCAGGGCTGCCTCTTATTTCTCTCCTTTACTCTGATGTCAACTTCCATCCTCTCGAGAGTTTCCTCCCAGTCCTGGATGCTGAGGTGGGGGCAGTTTTGTTCTCATGATACTGGGCCGATTGATGTGGGGCCTGGACTCCACGTCCAAGGAGATCAGAATGGGACCAGCAGGTGGATTTGTTCCCACAGAAGGACAATGCCTCTGCATCATCCAGTGGAGGTGTTCATACACGTCCTGAACAGATGTCCGCGAATGCCAGGGATGTCCCGGGCCAACAGGAATGCCCAGGGTTCTGGGATTCTGCCTTTGCAGTGGTTCTGAATAGGTAACATTTTTTGGCTGTTTCTTCATCCTCCAAATGTTTTGAGGAGGGGGGAATCATAGTGTCTATTCCACAGGTTTCCTAAAGAGTAAGCTGCCTTCTAAATTCAATACCGAAAAATCCCCAAGGACATCCTTGATCATTTACATTTCCCATATGGAACCTTGTGATTTTGGATCTCAACTACATGTTCCTTTCCTGCACCGCTAAATTAAAAAAAATCTCTTTTTTTGAGGAGCTTTTGATAGTCAGGACTCAAGGGTCTTACCTTCAAGCAAGTGTATTTGTATTTGCCTTGTGTCAAGTGACTGTAAAAGTCATTAAGGATCAGAGACTTGGAATAGTGAAGGTTTTGTTCTTCCAAATGCCTTCCCACAGCCTTATCTTGAGTCTTACAACCCCTCTGGGAGGGAAGCTGGGTAGGTGTTGATTTTTATCACAGCCTTTTGCAGGTGGGGAAATCCAAGCACCCACTGGTATGGGGGCAAGGAGCCAGGACAGAGCTGGGGGTCGAGTTTGGACCATTTCTGCATCCTGTTCCCTAGGGGCCACCCACAGGGCAAGGAGGCTGCTCCTGGCCTCAGAGATGCACATGCCCTCTATCTTTGCCTTCTTATCAGCCCAGAGCGATGCCAAGAAGTCAGGATTTCAGGGGACAGGAGCCTCAGCCCCCCGTCAAATATTCTCTTATGGGCGAAGAAGCCTGGGGACACAAGTATGTAACAGACAAGGGAGAGACGGGACCCTGCCAACAGCCGTGCTCTCCTAACTGAATTAGCTTCATGTGGCCTAGAGGCTACCAGCCATTTTGGAGGTAATCTCTCTACCCGCCAACCTTCCGTTTCTTCTGCCTTTTCTCTCCCTTTGCTCCCTGCAGAGGCCCTTTGCAGCTAGAGCCCCTGGCTTGAGACCTTCGACTTCGCGGGCTGCCCCGCCGCCGATTCTGCAGGTCGCCACTGGGTGGCGCAGCCGCCCGTGGCGTGCGGGCTCGGGTCGCGGGGCTCTGGGTGCAGCTGGCGCATCCTGCCTGCCATCCCCACCCACCCCAGGGGAGAACCGGGCTCCTGGGGCGCTAGGAAGAGGAGGGGAACGGAAGGGGGCTGTCTTCCGGAAGCCTGGGGGGCGGCTCTCAGGCTGTGGGGCCAGGTGGGGCTGAACAAAGCTCGGGGACCTTTAAAGAGAAGTGGATGGGTTCCTGCCTCCCATGGGGCAGGACAGGGTAGGGAAACGTGGAGGGAGGAAGGGTTGCTGGAGCCTCTTTTTTCCCAGGGAAGCCCTCTCAGGCTGAGAATAGGCCAGGAAATTGCATTCCAAGAGCGGAGGAGAAAATATCAATGCACGTGATTTGGGGAAGAGGGTTTCCTTACCTATTTAACAAACACACAGGGCTTGTACATGCCAGGCGCTTTACAAATGTTCACGCCTTTACTTCTCAGAACAACCCCACAACCTTATTTTACAGTCAGGACACGGAGGCACAGCTTCCTCCGTTGGTAAGTGGCATAACTGGGGTCTTGCCCAGACAGACTGGCTCTCCTGCAGCCCCCTCTCAGGGCTGGGATGGACTTCAGACCACCTCCTTCCTCACAGAAGGCGCTGGGAGGGAGGCATGCCTGGGCTTCTGTGTACAGTTTAGCTCTGATGCCCTGCTGCTTGTTTTAATTCATTCTTACAACCACTGTTGATGTGGGGCTTCTTGGCACTTGGACTACTGCTAAGTCACTCCAGTCGTGTCCGATTCTCTGTGACCCCATAGATAGCAGCTCACCAGGGCCCCCCGTCCCTGGGACAGTGGTCAGCAAAACCAGCCACAATCCTTGTCCTTGTGGAGACTTTATCCTTGTGGAGCGAGTTGTATTAGTAGCAGTGCTCAGCCATGTCCAACTTTGTGACTCTGTGGACTGTAGCCTGCCAGGCTTCTCATGGGATTTCCCAGGCACAGGAGTACTGGAGTGGGTTGCCATTCCCTTCTCCAGGGGATCTCCAGGGGACTCAGGGACTGAACCTATGTCTCTTGCATCTCCTGCATTGGCGGGTGTGTTCTTTATCACTGGAGCTACTTGGGAAGCCCAGGAGCTAGTTAAGGAGACAGAGATGAACTAATCACATCAGTGACACTTACAGAGATCAGTGTTCTAAAGAAAGCTCCCCTTTCTTCCTGGCCCTGCTTCATACCTTCCCATCCCAGACCCACTTGGCATGTCTGAGCCCCTAGGTGTCTACTAAGACTCTAGCTCAGAGCTAAGAGGATAGATGGTGACTTGACTTAGTTGCACAGCCCTTGGTGACTTAGAAGGGAGATCACATGTGTTATTTTGTTTGGCCTTATCCAGAATGGGTTGGCATGGTTCTCCTAGGGAGGTAGGCCTTTTAGAAGAGGATGCTTCAATCCAGAAAAAATTCTGGGCAAGACTGGGAAAAAGTCTTTCAGACTTGGATTTGAATCCAGACTGTCACCTGATTTGTAGTTTGCCTGTTTCTGTGGTCCATCTGTTGGTGGATTTCAAGTTACCAATGTGATGTCACTAAATAAGGAGGTGGGAAGAGATGCACAAATCTGACTTCCATAGCCTGGGTGGGCATGTGCCAGTGCACTGGTGGCGGTGTCTCTCCCTAGTTGTGTGAACTGAGACCAGTGATTTAGCCATGATAGCTTCAGTCTCCTCATCTGTAAAATGGGCTAACAGTACCTCTCTCAAAGTGTTGGTGTGTAGGTTAAGTGACTTACTGTTGTTTCTCCCTGTCTTACTGAATCCTTATGATGCACTTACTCATTCTGTTTACTGAGTTTCATGTTCATTTCTCCAATAAACTATGAACTCTTTAAAAGTAGGGACCATGTCACACATCTTTTTGTTATTATAGTTTTGTTGTTGCTTTGTCCTTTTTTAAAAAATCAGAGTATAATAGACTTATTAATTTCATGTGTATAACAGTGATTCAATATTTTTATACAGTACAAAAATAATCACCATGATAAGTCTAGTTACCATCTGTCATCATACCAAGTTATCACAATATTATTGACTTGATTTCCTATACTCTGTATCCTTTATTTTATAACTGGAAGTTCATGCTTAATCCCCTTTGTGTAGTTTGTCAACCTCCTAACCCCTCTGCTCTGGCAACCGCCAGTTTGTTCTCTGTATCCATGAGTCTGTTTGTTTTCTTATGTTTGCTCATTTATTTTGTTATTTAGATTCTTCATATAGCTGAAATCGTGTGGTATTTGTCTTTTGTGTCTGATTTATTTCACTTAGCATAATCCATTCTAGGTTCATTTATGTTATTGCAAATGGTAATATTGCTTCTTTTTATGGCTGATTAATATTCTACTGTGTGTATATATATATATTTTCTTTATTTTTTCATCTGTAGATGAACACTTAGGTTGCTTCTGTATCTTGGTTATTGTAAATAATGCTGCAGTGAACATTGGAGTGCATTTATCTTTTTTATTTAGTGTTTTCATTTTCTTGGGAAATACCCAGAAGTGGAATTGCTGGATCATATAGTAGTTCCATTTCTAGTTTTTTGGGAAGAATTTTCATAATGTGTTCCATCCTGGCTGCCGCTGCTGCTGCTAAGTCACTTCAGTCGTGTCAGACTCTGTGTGACCCCATAGACGGCAGCCCACCAGGCTCCCCCGTCCCTGGGATTCTCCAGGCAAGAACACTGGAGTGGGTTGCCATTTCCTTCTCTGCCATCCTGGCTACACCAGTTTATATTCCACTCAACAGTGACAGGATTCACTCTCCTGACCAACCCTTGTTACGTGTCTCTTTGGTGATAACCATTCTGACATACAGGAGGTAATATCTCATTGTCTTTTTGCTTTGTACAGTAAGTCCTCTACATAAGAACCTGCAAGTTGTGAAATTTCAAAGATGTGAACATACACTCACACATCCAGTCACATAAGAGAGTTCACGTATCTGGCGAACATGGTCATGTGCATGTATCTTCCACAAGAAGTTGTGCTTTTGTGTACTTGACTGTATCACACTTTGCAGAGGACAGTTTCTTTATTTCAAGCCCAGGAAGTCCTGAAGCAAGCGTGAAAGCAGCAGTGATGTAGCTGGCACTGCTTAGAGGTGCCAAGTGACAACAATGGAAACAAGTGAAAATAATTGAGAGAGTAGAGCAAGGTGAAAAGATAGCTTGTCCTCTGTCCCCTGTTGCTGACAATCCTTCGGCTCTACCATCTGCTCCCTCTTCCAATCAGTAACTCTTCTTGCCTGTTCGCTGTGTGCTAGGCCCTGTATGCCAGTTGTTGTAATGTACTGCTGTACTTTTCAAGATATTATACTGTAAGATTTAAAATGTTTTATTTTTGTGGTTTTTTTTTTGTATTATTTGTGTGAAAAGTATATTAAACCTATTACAGCACAGTTGTTGCTTAGTTGCTAAGTCGTCTGACTCTTTGCAACCCCATGAACTGTAGCCCATGAGGCTCCTCTGTCCATGGGATTTTCCGGGCAAGAATACCAGAGTGGGTTCCCATTTCCTTCTCCCAGGATCTTCCCCACCCAGGGGTGGAACCTGTGTCTCCTGCATTGGTAGGCAGATTCTTTACCACAGAGTCACCAGGGAAGCCCATTTTTCAGTACAGTATTATATAGCCAGTTGTGTTAGCTAGATACCTAGGCTAACTTTGTTGGACTTATGGACTTACGAATACACTCTTAGAATGGAGCTCATTCGTTTGTAGGGAACATACTGTTCTTCCTTGTTTATTAGTAATGTTGAGCATCTTTTCACATACTTGTTAGTCGTTTGTATGTCTTCTTTAGGAAAATGTCTATTCAAGTCCTTTGCCCAGTTTTTATCAGGTTTTAATCTTTTATATTGCGTTGTATGAGTTGTTTATACGGATATTAACCCCATATTGAATATATGATTTGAAAATATCTTCTTGTATTCAGTAGATTGCCTTTTCATTTTATTGCTGGTTACCTTCACTGCACACGTTTTGTTTGTTTTTTTGATTAGGTCCCATTTGTTTATTTTTGCTTTCGTTGTCCTTGCCTCTGGAGACAGATCCAGAAAAGTGTTTCTAAGACCAGTGTCAAAGAGCATATTACCTCTGTTTTCTTCTAGGAGTTTTAAAGTTTCAGGTCTTACAATTAAGCCTTTAATCCAAGAAAGTGGTCTAGTTTCATTCTTTTGCTTGTAGCTGTCAAGTTTTCCTATTACTGTTTTTGAGGAGACTATCATTTTCCATTATATATTCCTGCTTTCTTTGTCATAGATGCTTGGCCATATAAGCAAGGGTTTATTTCTGGGCTCTCTGTTTTGTTCTATTCATCTATGTGTCTTTTTTTTGGGGGGGGGCCAGTACCATACTGTTTTGATTGCTTTAGTGTCATAGTATAGTTTGAAACCAGGAATTTGTGATACCTCCAGTTTTTTCCTTCTTATTCAAGATTGCTTTTACTATTTGGGATCTTTTGTAGTTCCATACAGATTTTAAGATTATTTGATCTGGTTCTGTAAAAAAATGCCTTTGGTATTTTGATAGGGATTGAGTCGAATCTGTAGATTGATTTGTGTAACATGAACATTTTAATAATATTAATTCTTTCAGCCTATGAACATGGCATATTTTTCTAATTATTTGTGTTGTCTTCAATTTCTTGCATCAGCATCTTATAGTTTTCAGAGAATAGGTCTTTTACCTCCCTGGCTAGAGTTATTCTTAGGTATTTTATTCTTTTTGATGTGATTGCAAGTGGGATTATTTTATTAATTTCGCTTTCTGATAATTCATTATTATTGGATAGAAATGCAATACATTTCTATATATTAATTTAGTATTCTGAAAATTTATTTTAAATTATTTTTAATTTTTATTTTTTGGTTGTGACATGCAGCTTGCAGGATCTTAGTTTCTGACCAGGGATTGAGCCCATGTCCTTGGCATTGAAAGCATGGGAATCCTAACCATTGAACTGCAAGGGAATTTCCTAGTATCCTGTAAATTTATTGAATTATATTATTCTGATTTTTTTTAAATGGAGTCTTTAGGGTTTTCTTTATGTTGGGTTGGCAAAAAATTTTGGTCAGGTTTTTCTGTAAGATGTTATGGAAAAAATTGAATGAATATTTTGGCCAACCCAGTAGAATCATGTCATCTGCAGGCAGTGATGGTTTTACTTTTTTCCTTACCAATTTGGATGCCCTTTTTTTTTCTTGTCTGATGCTGTGGTCAGGACTTTTGATACTACATTGCATAAAAATGGTGCTAGTGGACATTTTTGTCTTATTTCTGATCTTAGAGGAAAAGCTTTCAGCTTTTCATCATTGAATATGAGGTTAGCTCTGGGTTTGTCATATATGGCCTTTATTATGTGAGACATGCCCTCTATACTCAGGCTTCTCAGGTGACTCAGTAGTAGAGAATCCACCTGCCAATGAAGGAGCTGTAGGAGACCTGGGTTAGATCCCTGGGTCAGGAAGATTCCCTAGAGGAGGAAATGCCAACCCACTCCAGTATTCTTGGCAGAATAATCCCATGGACAGAGGATCCTGGGAGGCTACAGTTCATGGAGTTGCAGAGTCAGACATGACTGAGTGACTAGCATGCATGCATACATATGCCCTCTTTACTTATTCTGAGGGAGGTTTTTTTTTTTAATCATAAATGAGTGTTTAATTTTGTTGAATGCTTTTTCTGCATTTATTGAGATGATTATATGGTTTCTATCCTTCATTTTCTTAATGTGGTGTATCATATTGACTGATTTGCAGATACTGAACAATTCTTACTTCCCAGGTGGCTCAGTGGTAAGGAATTTGTTGGCCAATGCAGGAGACACAGGCTTGATCCCTGGGTTGGGAAGATCCCTAGCTATAGGAAATGGCAACCCGCTCCAGTATTCTTGCCTGGCAAATCCCATGGACAGAGCAGGAGCCTGTTGGGCTACACCCCATTGGGTCACAGAGTCAGACACACCAAGAGACCAAGCGTTCATGCATGAACAATCCTTGCATTCCTATAATAGATCCCATTGATCATGGTGTATGATCCTTCTAATGTATTTTGAATTCAGTTTGCTAATATTTTGTTGAGGGTTTTGGTATCTATGTTCATCAAGGATATTGGACTGTAATTTTTTTTTTTTGTAGTTGTCTGGTTTTAGTATCAGGGAAATGTTGGCCTTGTAGAATGAGTTTGGAAACATGACTTTCTCTTCAAATTTTTGGAATACTTTGAGAAGAATAGTATTCAGTCTTCTTTAAATATTTGGTAGAATTCACCTGTGAAGTCATCTGGTCCTGGACTTTGATTTGCTGGGAGTTTTTTGGTTACTGATTCAACTTTACAACTACTAATAAGTCTGTTCAGATTTTCCATTTTTTCTTGATTCAGTCTTGGAAGATTGTATGTCTAGGAATTTACTTTCTTCTAGGTTGTCCAATATGTTGGTATATAATTTTCATAGTAGTTTCGTATGAGCCTGTATTTCTCTGGTGTTGGTCATAAGTTCTTCCATTTCATTTCTGATTTTATGTATTTGCATCCTCTCTGTTTTTTTCCTTAATGATCTGGCTAAAGATTTGTCAATTTTGTTATCTTTTCAAAGGGCTTCCCTGATAGCTCAATTGGTAAAGAATCCACCTGTGATGCAGGAAGATTCTTTTCAAAGAATCAGCTCTTAGCTTCATTGATCCTTTCTGTTTTTAAAACCTCTATTTCATTTATTTTTGCTTTACTCTTTATTATTTCCTTCTTTCTGCTGAGGTTGGGCTTTGCTTTTTTCTTTTTCTAATTTCTTTACCTGGTAGTTTAGATTATTTGAGGCTTTCTTTGCACCTTGAGGTAGGCCCGTGTCATTATGAACACAGGGTGGGTTGCCATTTCTTTCTCCCAGGATCTTCCCCACCGAGAGGTGGAACTTGCATATCCTGCATTGGTAGGCAGATTCTTTACCATAGAATGGAATTGGTTTTACTGTGTCCCAAGTTTTTTTGGGAGTTGTACTTCCATTTTCATTTGTCTCAAGATATTTTTTTGATGTTTTCATTCACTCATAGGTTTCTTAGTAGCATGTTTTTAGTTTCCCGTGTTTATCATTTTTTCCCCCCAGTTTTCTTCTTATAGTTGATTTCTAGTTGATTGGAAAAGATGCTTGATATGAGTTAAATCTTCTTAAATTTATTGAGGCTTGTTTTGTGGCTTAGCTTGTGATCTGTCCTGGAGAATGTTCCATGTGTACTTGTGAAAAATGTGTTTTCTGCAGATTTTGTGGGTAAAATGTTCTGTATATCTATTAAGTTCATCTCATATAATGTGTCCTTTAAGACCAAGGTTTCCTTATTGATTTTCTGTCTGGATGATCTGTCCACTGATTCCACTGAAGTAAGTGGGGTATTGAAGTCCCCTATTATTATTGTCAATTTTTTTCCTTGTGTCTCAACATTTATTTATTTTTTTTTTATGTAATTAATTTATTTTTTATTGGAGGCAAATTATTTTACAATATTATATTGGTTGGTTTTGCCATACATTGATATGAATTTGCCCCGGGTTTACATAAGTTCCCCCTCCTGAACCCCCCTTCCACTTCCCTCCTCCCTTTATCCTCCCTCTGGGTCATCCCCTCATGCCAGCCCCGAGCATCCTATAACATGCATTGACCCTGAACTAGTGATTCGTTTCACATATGACAACATACGTGTTTCAATGCCATTCTCCCAAATCATCCCACCCTCACCCTCTCCCATAGAGTCCCAAAGACTGTTCTATACATCTGTGTCTCTTTTGCTGTCTCGTATACAGGGTTATCATTTGCATCTTTCTAAATTCCATATATATGTGTTAGTATACTGTATTGCTGTTTTTCTTTCTGGCTTACTTCACTCTGTATAATAGGCTCCAGTTTCATCCACCTCATTAGAACTGATTCAAATGTATTCTTTTTAATGGCTGAATAATACTCCATTGTGTATATGTACCAAAGCTTTCTTATCCATTCGTCTGCAGATGGACATCTAGGTTGCTTCCATGTCTTGGCTATTATAAACAGTGCTGCAATGAACATTGGAGTACATGTGTCTCTTTCAATTCTGGTTTCCTCGGTGTGTATGCCCAGGAGTGCGATTGCTGGATCATATGGCAGTTCTATTTCCAGTGTTTTGAGGAATCTCCACACTGTTCTCCATAGTGGCTGTACTAGTTTGCATTCCCACCAACAGTGTAAGAGGGTTCCCTTCTCTCCACACCCTCTCCAGCATTTATTGCATGTAGACTTTTGGATAGTAGCCATTCTGACTGGTGTGAAATGGTATCTCATTGTGGTTTTGATTTGCATCTCTCTGATTATGAGGGATGTTGAGCATTTTTTCATGTGTTTGTTAGCCATCTGTATGTCTTCTTTGGAGAGATGTCTGTTTAGTTCTTTGGCCCATTTTTTGATTGGGTCATTTATTTTTCTGGAATTGAGCTGCAGGAGCTGCTTGTATAATTTGGAGATTAATCCTTTATCAGTTGCTTCATTTGCTATTATTTTCTCCCATTCTGAAGGCTGTCTTTTCACCTTACTTATAGTTTCCTTTGCTGTGCAGAAGCTTTTGATTTTAATTAGGTCCCATTTGTTTATTTTTGCTTTTATTTCCAATATTCTGGGAGGTGGGTCTTGGAGGATCCTGCTGTAATTTATGTCGGAGAGTGTTTTGCCTACGTTCTCCTCTAGGAGTTTTATAGTTTCTGGTCTTACATTTAGCTCTCTAATCCATTTTGAGTTTATTTTGGTGTATGGTGTTAGGAAGTGTTCTAGTTTCATTCTTTTACAAGTGGCTGACCAGTTTTCCCAGCACCACTTGTTAAAGAGACTGTCTTTTCTCCATTTTATATTCTTGCCTCCTTTGTCAAAGATGAGGTGTCCATAGATGCGTGGATTTATCTCTGGGCTTTCTATTTTGTTCCACTGATCTATATTTCTGTCTTTATGCCAGTACCATACTGTCTTGATGACTGTGGCTTTGTAGTAGAGCCTGAAGTCCGGCAGGTTAATTCCTCCAGTTCCATTTTTCTTCCTCAAGATTGCTTTGGCTATTCGAGGTTTTTTGTATTTCCATACAAATTGTGAGATTATTTGTTCTAGTTCTGTGAAAAATATCTTTGGTAGCTTGATAGGGATTGCATTGAATGTATAAATTATTTTGGGTAGTATACTCATTTTTACAATATTTATTCTTCCAATCCATGAACATGGTGTATTTCTCCATCTATTAGTGTCCTCTTTGATTGCTTTCAGTAGTGTTTTATAGTTTTCTATGTACAAGTCTTTTGTTTCCTTAGGTAGATATATTCCTAAGTATTTAATTCTTTTCGTTGCAACAGTGAATGGAATAGTTTCCTTAATTTCTCTTTCTATTTTCTCATTATTAGTGTATAGGAATGCAAGGGATTTCTGTGTGTTGATTTTATATCCTGCAACATTACTGTAATCATTGATTAGCTCTAGTAGTTTTCTGGTAGAGTCTCTAGGGTTTTCTGTGTAGAGGATCATGTCATCAGTGAACAGTGAAAGTTTTACTTCTTCTTTTCCAATTTGTATTCCTTTTATGTCTTTTTCTGCTCTGATTGCTGTAGCCAAAACTTGCAGAACTATGTTGAATAGTAGTGGTGAGAGTGGGCACCCTTGTCTTGTTCCTGACTTTAGGGGAAATGCTTTCAGTTTTTCACCATTGAGGATAATGTTTGCTGTGGGTTTGTCATATATAGCTTTTATTATGTTGAGGTATGTCCCTTCTATTCCCACTTTCTGGAGGGTTTTTATCATAAATGGATGTTGAATTTTGTCGAAGGCTTTCTCTGCATCTATTGAGATAATCATATGATTTTTATTTTTCAGTTTGTTAATGTGTATTACGTTGACTGATTTGCGGATATTGAAGAATCCTTGCATTCCTGGGATAAAGCCCACTTGGTCATGATGTATGATCTTCTTAATATGCTGTTGGATTCTGATTGCTAGAATTTTGTTAAGGATTTTTGCATCTATGTTCATCAGTGATATTGGCCTGTAGTTTTCTTTTTTTGTGGGGTCTTTACCAGGTTTTGGGATTAGGGTGATGGTGGCCTCATAGAATGAGTTTGGAAGTTTCCCTTCCTCAGCAATTTTCTGGAAGAGTTTGAGTAGAATAGGTGTTAGCTCTTCTCTAAATTTTTGGTAGAATTCAGCTGTGAAGCCGTCTGGACCTGGGCTTTTGTTTGCTGGGAGATTTTTGATTACAGTTTCAATTTCCGTGCTTGTGATGGGTCTGTTCAGATTTTCTATTTCTTCCTGGTTCAGTCAACATTTATTTTATATGTTTAGGCACTTCTGTGCTTGGTGCATAAATATTTAGGAATGTTATATCTTCTTTTTGGATTGATACCTTTATTATTATGTAATGACTTTTGGTATAGCCTTTGTTTTAAAGTCTATCCTGCCTGGTATGAGTATTGCTACTCCAGCTTTCTTTTTGTTTCCATTTACATCAAATATCTTTTTCCATCCCTTCATTTTCAGTCTGTGTGTGTCTTTGAATCTGAAATGATTCTCTCACAGGCAGCATATATATGGGACTTAAAAAAAATCCATTTAGTTACCTTGTGTCTTTTGACTAGAACATTTAGTCTATTTACATTTAAAATAATTATTCATATGTATGTATTTATTGTCATTTATTGCTTTCTGATTATTTTTGTAGTTCTTCTGTCTTCCTTTATTCTTCTCTTGATGTCCTCCCTTATGGTTTGATACTTGTCTTAATTTTATGTTTGCATTCCTTTCTCTTTTTCTACTGTCTCTATATTGTAGGGTTTTGGTTCCTGATTACCATGAGACTAATATATATCTATATATCTATTTATGTCTATAATCTATATGGCAGTTTTTGAATTGATAGTTGCTTTAGTTTGAATGCATTCTAAAAGCACTACATTTTTACTTCCTACCCACATTTTGTTGTTTTGAAATGATAATTTGCATTTTTTATTTTTGACTTTATAATTTACTTACTATAGTTGAAATTTCTTATAAGTTTCACATGCTTATCAATTGTGCCATTGGAGCAACAATAGTTGAAATTTGTATTTTTGTCTTTTAACCTTCATATTAGCTTTTCAAGTGACTGATCCACTGCCCATACTATATGTTTGCCTTTGCCAGTAATATTTTTCTTTCATATATTTTCTTAGTTCTAGTTATGACCTTTCCTGCTTAAAGAAAACCATTAACATTTCCTGTAAGGCTGGTTCAGTGGTGATGAACTCCTTTAATTTTTGCTTGTCTGGAAAAGTCTTTTTCTCTCCTTCACTATAAATGATAGCCTTTCTAGGTAGCGTATACTTGGTTACTGATTTTTCCTTTCAGAACTTTAAGCTGTTCCTTTTGGCTTGTGAAATTTCTGCTGAAAAATTAGCTGATAGTCTTATGAGGGGTCTCTTGTATGTGACTTGTGTTTTCCCCTTGCTGCCTTTAAAATTCTCTCTTTAACTTTTGTCATTTTAATTAGGGCATATATTGGTATAAATGTCTTTGGGTTCATCTTGTTTGGGATTCTTTGTTTCTTGGACGTGGATATTTGTTTATTCTCCAGGTTAGGGAGGTTTGCAGTCATTATTTCTTCAAATAAGTTTTTCTATCCCTTTCTTTCTCTCTCTCTCCTCTTTTGGGATCCCTACATTGTGAATGCTCGTATGCTAGTATCAAGTATGCTTGCTGTTTTCCCAGAGGTCTCTTAAACTGTCCTCATTTAAGAAACGATTATTTTTCTTTTTGCTGTCCTGTCCGGATGGTCTCCACTGCTCTTTCAGATGGCTCGTTTGCCCTTCTGTTTCACCCCATCCATCCCCTGCTGATTCTTCTGGTGTCTTCCGTCTCGGTTGCTGTGCTCTTCAGCGCTGACTGGTTCTTTCTTCCATTTCCCTTTGTTACAGTTCTCGCTGTCTTCCTCCGTTCTTCTCCTGAGTGCAGTGGGCCTATTTACGGCCATACCTTTGAGCTCTTTATTGGGTAGATTATTTATCTCCATTTAATTAAGCTTTTCTGGGGTTTTAGCTTGTTCTTTAATTTGGAGCACGTTTCCTCTGGCTCCTCACTCGTTTGACTTTCTGTCTTTGTTCCTGTGGATTAGATGGAACGGCTTCCTCTCTTGGTCTTGAAGGCAGGTCCCCTGTGTGGACAGCATGTACCAGCTGGCTTTGGCAGGCTGGCTAGAGCTAGAGTGAGTGTGGGCCAGGGACGTCCTGAGGTAGGCTGTGCCTGGGCTGCCTTCATGGGATGTCAGGAGTTGGGGTGACCACCAGCGAGGCGGACACAGAGCACACCATGCCAGAGCCACCTTGGGAGGACAGCTGTAGCTGGTGGAGCCAGGGGCCTTGAGTTCAGTGGGTTAGCCCTGCCTGGCTGACTAGAGCACCTGGACCATATCCCCACCTACGCCGTTGAGGTCGATGGGGAATGCAAAAAGATGGGGTGTGCAGCGTCTGTCACTTGGAGAGAGTTCTAGCAATTCCCTACACATTTGGCATAAGTGCTAAGGTTAATAAATAGACTTTCTCATATAATCTAGATGTTCTTTAAACTGCTGAGTTTTTTTTTTTTTTTTTGGTTTGTTTTGTTTTTTCCTTCAACACAGGGTGAGCGAGTATGTACACAGGCCTATCGGCGATATCCCTCCATGCTGCATGGTGCCGTGTGGGGGGTGAGGTTTCCGTCAATCCTGTGTCTGTCTCTGCTACTCACATCTATAGGTTCTTCGATTGCTTTGTGTGTGCGTGCATGTGTGTAGAAGCTGCTCCATCAGTCCTCATTTTTCAGGAAGAATTACTCTGTATATTGGTGTAGATTTGGTGTGTCTATCGGAGCAAGTGATTTCACAGTCTTCCCACACCACCATTTTGGACCCCAAGTAATCACATTCATCTTTGTATCCTCAGTGTTCAGCATAGGGCCTAGCACATAGTAAGCTCAACAAAAGTGTCCCTTTAAAACCCAAAGGTATGGCCCTGAGAGAGCAGATCATATGGTGGGAATGTTTTGTGGATAACAGCCACTCCTAGAGAGCACCCTTCCCTGGGGTTCATCTCTGGGCTCTTTGGCTCTTTCTGTGGTTCTGGGTGAGCCACTCACTTACTCAGCCTGAGCTTTCTCTGTAAGTTTGGGGAGGGCTGACCCGCTAACTCCTGTGTGGATCTTTCTGAAGGAGCCAGCATTGCTTGATCGGATTTTAGCTTTCCAAGGTCTGTGGACCAAGTCTGAAAGACGGTTGTCAGAAGGATCACTCTTGAATGTCTCTCTTGGGCTACTGGGGGCCACTTGTAGGGAATACAACCTTGGAGGCTGATGGGGGCTGGATCACAGCTGTAAGGAGCTCTTTCCATGAGGCTCCCCTGGCTCCTCCCCAGCTCTCTCCAAGTTTATGGAACAGGGTGGAGGGAACACCAGGGTAACAACATTGCTACCCTAAACCTCAGAATTATGTCTATACATGGGAAAAGGAGCCACTCTGGCCTTCTCCCCAGGAAGCATCAAATCTATCATCAGTCTTGCCCACTCTAGCTCTGCTGTGCTGGAAAGCCTCCCTGTGAACTTCTACTGGTATGAGCTGGGCCCTCCCTGAATCTCCTGTGCTTCCTGATCCTCACTGCTGCCAGCAGTGCCCAGCTTGGCACCACCTGGCCTGAAGCCCCCTTTCATCCCTGCTTCCTTTCCTGCTTTGTAGCTGGTCCACTGTCTCTGGGGTACCTTCTCCTAGAGGTGAGAGACTAGACAGAATCCATCTTTTTTCAATCACTCTGGAGTTTCTTGAAATTCGTGTGACAGCATGTATGTATTGGTCTCTGAAGAAGTGAAGTCTCTGCCTTGTTTCATCACCTTATAAAAGTTATCTAAAAAGTTAAAAAATCTAGATCTTCCTTAAAATCTAAATTCTCACCACAACTGAAGATCATTTGGTTTGACTTGGTTCAAATATTCTTGCAGTCCCTGAATAAAATTGTTGCCGACCATTAATATTAAAAGTGGCATTATTGGAGAAATTACAGAATAATCACCTTCTCTTTCCCTAGACTTCTGTTTCCTCTACAGAATGGGGATAACAACAGCAACATTTATTGAGCATTTGCTATGTGCTGGGCAAAGTTCCAAATGCTTGATACATTATTTTATGTAATACATTTAATTCTCACAACAACTTTACGTTATAATATCCCCATTTTACAGATGAGAAAACAGAGGCAGAGAGAGGTTAAATACCTAGCCCAAGGTTATCCAGCTAGTAAGTGGTGGGACTGAGATTTGAACCTCGTGAGTCTGGATCTAGAGCACGGATTCTTATAAGAGTAGCTCCTTCTTCTCCTGTCTCTCCTTTCTTTTTTTGACTGCTGAGATGCTAATTACTAATCAGTCTAATTCATTCCTTTAAATAGTCCCACTATTTCATTAGTTTAACTAACTGAGAAGTTATGTGGTTTAGTTGCCTTTTCTTTTTGCTCTTCATCTGTGTACTCAGCCATCTGTCCATCCATCCATCTGTTCATCCGTCCATCCCATCCATCCAAGATGAATGCAATGTAAATAATTACAGAGATACTATTTACCAGCTGTTAGCTCTTAACCTTTTTGATTCATTCACCAGAATAAAATGGCATTATAATATTTTCAGACTGCTCACGAGTATTACATGAGCTGTTTTATGTCCAATGTCTAGCCTAGAATTCATATTACTCTATGTACTTGAAAGAGACATAATTACACTGAAAAAAAATTCTACAACTGGTAGAATTAAAGATTCACTAATATCACTAATAGTTTATAAAAATCTAATCATGTTGCACCCTAGGGAAAAATAACCCTTCCAGTGTTGAACTGTGAAGGAGTCAATGTTCACCTTAGCCACTCTCTCCCTCCTTTTGATGGTGGGAGCCATCTGCCTCTTGGTTGGCAGAGAGAGATTTGAGCCCAGTGAGATGGTCTAGTCTCCTTTCCTTTTTGAACTTGCTATTGGCAAGTCTGGGCTGCTGCTCCCTGGAAGAATAGGGTAGAAGGGCTTTTCAAGGGAGGGGGTGAGTATCAAGGGAGGACGAGCACCAAAGGCTGGGGTGGCCTGGCCTTAGTGGTAGCTAGGATATGTATTACCTTCCAGAGAGGGTTTCCATAGCAAGGCCAGCATTTAGAAATTTCTAGTCACCTGTGATTCTGATCTTGGAGATGGCTGGAGAGTGAAGGTAGACAACCTTCTGCCAAAGAGAGCTTGGCACTCAGGCTTCTGCTATCTGGGTTGTGAATGCTTTGTGTGTGTGTGTGTGTTTGTGTGTATCTGTGTTCCATAGGCAGACTCTCTGATCAGATGTCAAAAGGTCTCAAACCAAGGACAGGGGAGTCTTTGATCAATTGTCTCCTTAGCCATATCCCATTTCTGCCACTTTCTGCAAGTTAAATGTGGAACACATTACAATTCAAAAGAAGTTGAATTTTTTATACATTTATTGTCTCGCATCTATCATCCAAGTAATAAGCTTTTAAAAGACAGCCCATTGGACATAATAATCATCAATAGTAAAACAAAGACACAAACCCAAACATAACACAAGCCAACCAACCACAGGCTCAAGCTGTCTGCTGCAGTCAGCTCCCTAGTGCCCTGGGAAGGAGGCTGGCATTTCTGGATCAGCCTCTGCAATCAGGGAACAAGAGGGGATCAGTGAGCTGCTGTGCTGATCAAGAGTCCAGGATACCCGTGTTTGGGACCATCAGCCTGCATGCAGCTCACAGCCAGGGCTGAACTGAAAAATTGGTTTCTGTAGGTGTGGCTTCCCACAGAAGCCACGCCCATGGGAGGGGAGAAGGGGAGAAAGGGGTTCAGTGAAGGAACACTGCTGGGGAAGTGCAAGACCCTTCCAAGGACTCAGAGGCAGGGGTCTCTCCAGATTCTGGGTGGAGCCCATGTTGGAGTATCTGGACTATTAACTCAGCTGGAGGGGAGCAACCTGTTTCTGGAGTGTGAGGAGCAGAGAGCACACTACAGCAATCAAAAGGCATATGTCTTCTAACTGGCAAGGTTTGTGAAACCATTTGACCTTGAAAGTACTGCTGTAGGAGGAACTTGCAACTACTAAGCAAGCACTTGCTGATTATCTCGGTCTCCTGAAGATCCCACAGTTCATGCATTCGACTAATACTCATTGAGCAATTACCCGCGGCAGGGGCTGTTTGGGTGCTGGAGACACAGCAGTGCACAGAAAGAATCAATAACGCTGTCTTCACTGAGTCTGCCTCCTGGTGGGGTGACCCAGCTCATAAGTAAGTAAAATACATGGCATGTTGGCTGGAGATAGGTGTCAGAGGAAAACAAGGGACAGGAAAGGAACATTGGGGGGAAATGTACAGTTTTAAATGGAGTGGTCAATAAGGGCCTCACTCAGAAGGTGATATTAAACTGAAGATTGGAGGAGGGGAGGGAATGAGCCTTGTGGATGGTGTAGAAAATGAGTGAAGCAGCAGAGGGAATGGCAGGTGCCATGACCCTGTGGCAGGGAGGCAGTAGGGCCAGTCCAGGGGCTACAATAGGGAGACTGGCTGGAAAGGATTGACAGAGGGGAGGGTGCAGATCATGCAGGACTTTGTTGGTCACCTCAAAGCCTTTGTTTATATCTTAATGAGAGATGGGACACTGGTGCACCATTTCTAGCACAGAAGTAACCTAGGGTTTTACAAGATTGCTTTCCCTGAGATGTTGAAGAGTGAAAGTGTTAGTTGCTCAGGGCTGCCCAACTCTTTGTGACCCCATGGATTTGTAGCCCGCCAGGCTCTTCTGTCCATGGGCTTCTCTAGGCAAGAATACTGGAGTGTGCCGTTCCTTTCTCCAGGGAATCTTTCCAACCCAGGGATTGGACCTGGATCTCCTGAATTGAAGGTAGGTTCTTTACCATCTGAGCCACCAGGGAAGCCCTGAGATGTTGAAGAAAGACTGAAATCGTGTTTTGCCCAGAGAGTGTGGTGAGGTGATTCCTGGGAGTAGGAGAGGATGCCTTTGAGTCAGACATGGAGATTTACTTGAAGCTCAAATTCAGAAAACAAAGATCATGACATCTGGTCCCATCACTTCATGGGAAATAGATGGAGAAACAGTGGAAACAGTGTCAGACTTTATTTTTTTGGGCTCCAAAATCACTGCAGATGGTGATTGCAGCCATGAAATTAAAAGACGCTTACTCCTTGGAAGGAAAGTTATGACCAACCTAGACAGCATATTAAAAAGCAGAGACATTACTTTGCCAACCAAGGTCCATCTAGTCAAGGCTATGGTTTCTCCAGTGGTCATGTATGGATGTGAGAGTTGGACTGTGAAGAAAGCTGATCGCTGAAGAATTGATGCTTTTGAACTGTGGTGTTGGAGAAGACTCTTGAGAGTCCCTTGGACTGCAAGGAGATCCAACCAGTCCATTCTAAAGGAGATCAGTCCTGGGTGTTCATTGGAAGGACTGATGCTAAAGCTGAAACTCCAATACTTTGGCCACCTCATACGACGAGTTGACTCACTGGAAAAGACTCTGATGCTGGGAGGGATTGGGAGCGGGAGGAGAAGGGGATGACAGAGAATGAGATGGCTGGATGGCATCACCGACTCGATGGACATGAGTTTGAGTGAATTCCGGGAGTTGGTGATGGACAGGGAGGCCTGGCGTGCTGTGATTCATGGGGTCACAAAGAGTCGGACACGACTGAGCGACTGAACTGAACTGATCCTGGCTGATAAGATAGGCTACTAACATCAGGTACCCAAGGAGGGAGATTGGATGAGGAGATGGTGAGATAAACTCACAAAAACCCTGTGGCAAAGAGAAAGAAAGAAAATTGCAGAGTGCATGACACAATTCAATCTATGGAAAATTACACATGTATGTATGCAAGAAGTGTGAAAACTGCTCATGAAAAGCAGACAGTGGTGAGATATCCCTGGGGTCCAGGGGTTAGGATTCTAGTTAGGACTTCCACTGCAGGGGACATGGGTTTGATCCCTGATGCCGTGATGAGGCCAAAAAGAAAAACCCACGAAACAACCAGCAACAACAAAGAAAAAAAGAACCAGGAAAAAAGCAGGCAGTGGTAATGTCTGGGTGGCAAGTCATCCTAACTTTTTTCCCCAACACACTTCCGTATTGTTTAATTTTTTTTTTTTTTGCAATAAAGCAGGTATTGTTTATATAACCATGAAAAAAAAAATCCAGTAGAGCTATTTTCATCATGAAAAAAAAAAAAAGAACACGATTACTGGAGAGTCTGTGGTTTGTTCTGTTAGTACCTTTTATGACTCAGTCTCTCAAAAACATGCTATAACTAATTGAATGGGAAGGGTGACGATTTCTTCTTCCGCTGGTCACATGGCTAAACCCACATTGGAATCCCTGCTTGCTTTGCCCCAGTAGCATTCCTGCCCGTCTCTTCTGGGTTCAGGCATTGCCTCCCTGTGCTACAAGTTAACTAACAGCCCATCTGATTATCCCGTTACTGTGGAGGAGTGGGACAGTACCTAAGGGGAATGGGCTGGAGATTTGGGGCCAGACTTTCCTAGGCATCTGCTGGAAAACAAAGATGCCATCAGGAAGGAATAAATACTGAGAAAATTTCTAGGCCTCAGAGAAACACTTGGCTCCTCATCCCTGGCCCCTTTCAAGGAAACAGTATGAAGGTCTTCAAAAAGCATAGGGAGGAGTAGAAGAAATGGGCAAGGCCTACTCCTGTCTGCCCCCTGCGCCCTGCGCCATCACCTCCCAGGGATAATTAACCTCCCAGTGAGCTGAGGCGATTTCATGAAAATTTAAAGACCGGCGCTGAGGCAGGCACTGCATGTTTTCTTAATGGTGGCTTGGACATCTTTGAAAGCCTGAAGTCTCAGGGTCTCCCACGGAGGCCCCTGTGATGTCTGCGTGGAGCTTCCTGGGCCCTGGAGTCATTGGGGCCCCAATCCCTGGGGACGCTGCCCTGGGCGAGAAGGCCAGAGCCTAAAGCGGAGACTGCCCTAGGTCCCTCTGCCGGATACCTGTGGGCTGTTACAGGTGTCCCCAAAGCAGCAGAACCACACTGTGGTTACTGAGGCAACACCCACCCCTCCAGAGCCAGGGGAGGGAGGGAGCGCTGACAGAGGAGGGTTGGTTTCATGAGCTGCTTTTCCAGAGGGATCAGGACTAAAAATACCCCCACAATTGGCATTTGCATGGTTTCGGGAGTCTCTGCCTTGTGTGTCTTGCTCCCCTACTGTATTCTGATCTGCCAGGTAGGGGGCGGCCCTGCCTGGGATGAGAAAGACAGGTATTTGAGAAAACCCACGATGACCCTGACAGCTCTGGTGTGGAGGCAGGCATGAGTTAGGGCTGGTGTGAAGCAGGGGGCTGCTGTTGTCCTGGAGGACACAGGGCCTGCCTTCTTTGACTGCAAGGAAGTCATTGGCTTGGACACCCTTGGGCAGCTGACCGGCAATCATCAAACCATCGGTGACTCTGGAGGGCGCTGGAGACAGGCCCAAGTGCTCTGAGCCTGCCTGCCCTCCCTCCCTGAGTGGCTGCCGAGGGTGCAAGAGGCCCTCCCAGGTCACTGCTGGGCCTGGGATCAGGCTGGCCCGGAATTTGCTCTCTGTGTGGCTTGCTGCTCTTTGTTCCACACGGCAGGGACACACACCGAAGCGGAGACTTCAGTCTCTCTTCGAAGCAGACACACACCGAAGCAGGCCCTGCAATTCCCAGGCTTCCAGCCTGTGCTTCTGAGGGCAGCCCTGCTTCTGGGTCTTCATGTGGTGAGAAAGGAGGATTACTTAGGTCTGCACCATGAACAAGAGCCTCTGAGGTGGGCCACTGATACAGCCTCTGTGCCCATAAGAGGGGCATGTGGAGGCTTGAGGCTGCGACTAAGTGGCCACACGCTGGTTATGGGCTGCCTTAGGTAGCACTCAGACAGGGATCTTGCTTGGCTGTCTGAGCCCCCACAACTCACTCAGAGCCCACTGGACATCCTCTGGATTGCTGCTCCTCAAACCTCCCCAAACTAGGCTAAAGAACGCCTAGTTGCATGCTAAGTCACTTCAGTCATGCTGACTCTTTCTGACCTTATAGACTGTAGCCCATCAGGCTTCTCAGTCCATGGGATTCGTTTGGCAAGAATAGTGGATTAGGTTGCCATGTTCTCCAGGGATCTTCCCGACCCAGGGTTCGAACCCGCGTTTCCTGCAGCTCCTGTATTGCAGGTGAATTCTTCACCACTGAGCCACCAGGGAAGCCATGCTTGTTAAATGCAGGTTCTGACCCATCAGGACTTCACGGGGCCTGAGACTCTGCATTTCTGACAAGCTCCTAGAAGTCTCAAAGGCAATGGTTCTCAAACAGTGGAGTAACTAAGAATCCCCGGGAGGCATTTTAAAACTCCAGATTCCTCCACTCTGCCTGCGACCCCCTGAGTCAGAGTCATCACATGGACAAATGTTAGAAAAGCTAACAGGTGATTTGCAGTCACCATCCTCCAGCCTTCAGTGGGTGGCTAGACATGGGGCGAAATGCTTCCCCAAACCAGTGTGGTTCAAACATTACTCTATTTTTAGTAAGATCTGCCCTTTGTAAAGCTGGCCTACCATCTTTCATTCTTCAACAAATATTTATGAAGTCTCTTCTGTATTTCCATAAGGGTCGGTTCTTCCTCTTCTGGCTGGACAGACAGACGGCAGATGACAGACTCTGCTTCATGCCTCCAAAGCTGCAAAACTGAATTAGAGAAATCTCCAGTGACTTAGGGTTCAGTGGGTTGGTTTCCTTACATGGTTACAGAGCAAGTAATGTGTTCTTAATGAGCTGCCATTTACTTATGCAAATAGCAGGCCCCAGATGCCAGGGGGATTAGGGTTTAGCAGAGAGGCGTGCCTCTGCATACCACTCAGGTTTTAGCACAGCAACTGCTGTCCTTTTGGACCCAACGCTGTTTTCTGTCTATAACAGTTGCTGTGTGGCCAGTGTGTTTGTGCGTGTGGACGTGTCAGTGTATTTGGTGGTCTCACCAAGCCACCCTGGCATGAAAGGATCTACACCAGTCAGAGGTCCTGGGACTCGTGGTCACAGACCTCTCCTTGCCCATGTCTGCTTCAGGCCCGACCTCATGGAACTTTGTGAAGACCAGCCAGGGTGGGAGGCTAGGGCTGTTGAACTCCATGGTATAATGGCCTTGCTAGAGCCAAGAGGTGCTGTGAACTTCATTTCTGGACTTCATGAGAAAATTTCACAGAAGTTCTTTGCATCTTGTCAAAGGACAACAAAACACAAAAGCAGGGTCTTTGTTTCTTTGCCATTCTCCCGAGAAGCTTTCCCGTCGCACAAGGGAAGACGCTGCTTGGACTGTGAGGGTATGAGGTTGCTATGTGCACGGGCTGGTGTTGGCGCGTCCTCTTCACTGGCACAGAGAAGCACCTTGCTGCGGCTGGTGATTCGGTGCCATTCCAGACACCATCCAGACAGAATTTTTCAGGTCTCTTGCCTCATTTTTCCAGCTCTTGGAACATGGATAGGAGAGCAAAAATCAGTCCAAACAGGTATGGCATTCTTGAGAGTCAGAGGCACACTTGTGATGTGCTCCCAGGCTTGTCTGCCTTGGCATCTCATTAGCACTGTTTGGCTGCCACCCTCCTCCTCCTGCGGTAACTGGCTGTAGCTGCCTGGATGTCTTCACACTCACTGCTGAGAACAGCTCCCCCTGTCTATCTGGCCTGCCCCAGAGCCTGGTGGGAAACTCCTACTGCTGGAGCATCACAGATGCTGCCAAGTGAGGCTCTTTGAATCGCTCCCGACAGATGTCACACTTGTAAAATGCCCTTCCTGTTGCCCTCACCCTCTCGTGCCCTCCAGGCCCCATCCATTCCCTTCTGTCTCTGTGGCTGAGGACTTGGCCATGAACACATGTAACTTCTCTCTGGCAGCTCATCCCGGGAGGAACTGCTGGATACCATGGCAGCTGGGAAAATGAGGACATTTTATATTTTGTGTCCATTCCCTCCAGCCCAGAGTCGGCCCCTTTCATGAGGGCTGTGTATGTTGAGCTGCTGCCTGCTTCTCCATGGGAGAAAAGGAAGTGGTGGGACCGACGGTGGGGTTGTAGCACAGAAGATGGAGGGATGAGTTTCACCCCTGAATCTCACTTAAGGCCCAAATCACCTTGTCTCGTGCGCCACAGTTTCTTTACCTGCAAAATGGGGAAGGTTGGTTTGGACTTTTCTGGCCTACACTAATTCAAAAAAACAAAGACTCAATGAAATAAACAATCAAACTGTTTGAGCTCATATTTAAAACTTAGGAGTTTTCACTGAAGCCAGCTCTAAGGATTGCTCAGGGACTCTAACAAAAAAAGGAAATCTGAATTAGAAGACTGATAAAAGAGCCATTATCAGGACTTCCCTGGTGGTCCAGGGATTAAGACTCTGAGCTTTCACTGCAGAAAAGAAAGAAATAGATAAAACTTATATTTTTTTCATATAAAAGTATGTTTTTTTTCCCCTTTCCTAAAAAAATGGCCATATTTGACACCACCACTCCCTCTTGGCAGCAGTCATCTAGACCTGAGTAACTGCTGCCCCTTGTACGTGCTCTGCAGTGGGGTCCACTTTGGGACCCACGTCTGATGCCAGGCTGGCTCAATTCATAGCTTTACATGTTTGGTCTCTTTACATGTTTAATTTCCTAGAGCTAACATTACACATTACCATAAATTGGGTGGTTTAGGACAACAGAAAGTTATTCTCTGAACGCCAAAGTCTGAAGTCAAGGTGTTGGCAGGACCATGGTCTCTCTGTAGGCTCTAGGGGAGAATCTTTGTTCGCCTCTTACTAGCTCCTGGTGGATGCCAGCAATGCTAGGTACTTCTTGACTTGTAGCTGCGTTTTTCAATCTCTGTCTCTACTGTCACCTGTGCGTCCATGTGTTTCTTTCTAAGTGTTCTAGTTACTGGATTTGGGCCCACGTGAATCAACTAATCCAGCATGGTGACAGCTTAACTTAATCACATCTGCCAGGACCCTATTACCAAATAAGGTCACATTCTGAGGTTGCTGGTGGACATGAATTTGGGGGTGGGGGACCCTACCCAGCTCGGTGCAGGGTGTGGACGGGCAACCCTGCACCACTGGCTTTGTGTCTCTGACCTGCCACTCTCCCGACTTCAGCCCCCAGCTTGCTTCCTCTCACTGGTATTTCACTCCTCCTGCAGCTCTCTCAATGTGAAGAGGTGGCACCTCAGTTTTCTGGTCTTGGTTTGACCACTTGAGAGGCCACCTCAGGGCTAGTCATTATCCTTCTGGGTTTTTTTGTTTCCATGTGTCACTGTAGGACAACAGATGCTGCCTGGGCTGTGGTGGGCATATGCTGAGTGTGGGGTGCACTTTTGCTTGTGGGTTCATTGCAGCGCTCAGCATTTCCCCTAAGCATCCCCTTCTCTGATTTACCCCAGAGGGCAACTGTCCTTCTGGGTGCCCACAGCACCTGAGACATACCTTTACTCTATAACATATCTGACTCCATCTTTAATCTGTTTTTTCACTTTGACCTTTGTATTCTATTGCTTTTGCTACAAGTTAATCATAAAGGGACGTTGCCTACTGCTTTAAGTAGACATAATGGCCCATCTCTGGGGACCCTGCTTCTCAAGCCTGAGTGTTAGGCTAAAATACCTTTGTTTAGCTCTCAGGAAACATCCTAAACAAGACTACCTGTGAATGGTTGCAGGAAAGAAAAAATTAATGCATTGCCTCCAGTGGCTAAAGCTTCCCTGGTGACTCAGATGGTAAAGAACCTGCCTATAGTGCAGAAGACCAGGGTTTGATTCCTGGGTTGGGAGTATTCCCTGAAGAAGGGCATGGCAACCCACTCCAGTATTCCTGCCTGGAGAATTCCATGGATAGAGGAGCCTGGCAGGCCCTAGTCCATGGGGTCACAAAGAGTCAGACATGACTGAGCAACTAACACACTTCAGTGGCTGGCCAGAACTAGGAAACGTTTGCAACGACTTACTGCCTTTTTTTTTTGCTTTGCCCTCTCACCTCTCCCTCTTTGTTCTATAAGAAAACAAACATCCAAACCCAGACAAGATGGTTCTTTGGGACCCTAGTCCACCATCTTCTTTGATGGCTTTCTGGATAAAGTTGCCATTTCTTTCCCCATCAACTCTTCTCTCAATTTATTGGCCTATTGGTGTGATGAACAGTATGAGCTTGGACTAGGTAACAGTTCTGGCACTTAATTACTAAATTGCTATGTGTGTTAGTCGCTCAGTCGTGTCTGACTCTTCGGGACCCCATGGACTGTAGCCTGCCAGGCTTCTCTGTCCATGAAATTCTCCAGGCAAGAATACTGGAGTGGGTTGCCATTTCCTTTTGCAAACTGCAATAAAGTGTTTATAAATCTGTTTCTTCTCTAGACTTGGAGCTCTGTAAGGTCAAAGGCTGTGCTTTTCATGCAGACATTCAGCTAGGAACATGGTTGGCCATTAGTAAATGTTTAATGATCTGATGATGTTGTAGGGAGTCCTACCATCTCTGTAACCAGGATGGGGTTGCCCTCCTGCCTGCCCACTCCATGCCACTGGAGGCCCAAAGCTGTAGTTTTACTTTCTTGAATCCTCCAACTTCTGACCCTTCCATGGTCTACCCAGCCTTAATTTGGTGGATAATTGAGAAGAGATGGTACGCTGGGCCCTCCCTTGCCAGCCATTCTCACCACTAGGCCTGATATTGTGTGTGTTGAAGTTTCCTCCCCCCAGCTTTCAGTCTTGTTCGGTAGAAACATTTCACTTCATTTCAGTGATGATCCCCAGATCCATCTCCAGGGGTTGGATGATGCCCATGGTCTGCCTGATTCTGGCAGGCAAGTCATATCCTTGGTCAAGGTCCTTCATTCCAGTGAAACTCATTTCCTCCATCTGCTGTGTCTGTGCTACAGCTTCATTCACTAAACTATTTCCCGATAAATATCTACTGAGTTCTTATCAGGTACCAGTTGAGGTTCTGGTTTCTAGGAATAAGGTCATGATTGAATGAATATTGGCCATTGTCATGGAGTATAATTTGATTTAAATTGTGATAGCTCTGATTATAGAGTTGGTAGGACTCCCTAAAGCATCATTAGTTCATTAAACATTTTCTAAGGGACAACCATGTTCCTACCCGAATGTCTGCTTTAAAAGCACAATCTTTGACCTTAAAGAGCTCAAAGTTTGGGAGCTCTATAATTTAAGCCAGAAAAGGTAAACACACTGTCCTATGACTTTGTCTGTCGGGAGGATCTGAATTCAGCCTTGAGTTCTGGGGAATGCCAACTTGCTTGGAACATGGTATGTGAGCTGCGCTCTAAAGAAGAGCTAGGAATCTGGTTGATAGAGGCAGATGGGGACAGAGAATGGCAGAAATGGGACAAATGGAGACCCTGTGGTTGGAGAGAGGATAGCCTCAACATGGGGTAGGGAGAAGGTCTGTGTGTCTGGAGGTTAGAAAGTGACTGAGGAGGTGGCAATGGAGAGGCCAGAAAGGCAGGCGGAGCCACATCAGACCTCATGGTCTATATTGGTGCAAGAGGTGTTATGGAAGCGTTTTAAGCAGGGGAGTGGCGTGTCCAAATGTGCATTTTCAAATGCTCATTCTGGCTGCAGTGTGGAGGACAGACTGGAGGAACCAAGAGAGAAAATGAGGAGAGCAGTGGGGAAATACTGGAATCATCTCAAGTGAAACTTGGTGATCACTTGGACTGAGGGGGAGGGAGGGAAATGGCACAAAGAAGGCAGATATGGGAAGTTGCTGGGAGGTCAGATGGACTTGGCAGTGGACTGGGTTTGGTGGATGAGTGAAAGGGAGGTGTCAAGGATGACTTGAGGTTTCTGGTTTATAAAATTGGTTGATGGCATCTGTTATGGTGAAGAACAGTGGATGGGAGCCAGTTTTGTGGGGAGAACATCAAGAGTTCAGTTTGGTATATGACTGCACCTATTTCCTGGAACTAGTGGGAAGGACATTGCTCAGAAGAAACCTCGGACCTTTTTTTTTAATTGGAGTACCATTGCTTTACAATGTTGTTTTCATTTCTGCTGTACAGCAAAGTGAATCAGCTATTGGAATACATATATTCCCTCTGTTTTGGATTTCCTTCTTTAAGTCACCACAGTGCATTAAGCAGAGTTCCCTGTACTATACAGCCAGTTCTCACTAGTTATCTATTTTATACATAATAGTGTGTATATGTCAATCCCAATCTCCCAATTCATCCCACCCACCCTGCCATTCCCCCACTTAGAAGCATCTGTGGTTGGATTCGGAGATAAGCCACTGTGCTCTCTTTCCTCCTTACCTGGTGTCCACTTGAACCCTTGTAATAAATGACCACTGAAAGCATGCTCATTAGGGGGACTAATTGATCTGGCAGGTTAGCAGTTAGTGCCGTGTGGACATTAAAAAATATGATGCCCTTTTGTCATAAAAGAATTAAATGTCCTTCCCACAATGAGCTACCCTCTTGATCCTCATGACAACCATGAGTGGGCGGGCAGTAGTGGACCGCAGAGCTTGGCTTCAGTCATTCATTTGCTTGGTGACCTTGGGAGATCATGTGACTCTTTTGAGCCTCTCCTTTGCATGGTGAGGATCAGATGAGATGGTGTGGCTGAAAGGGCTTTAGAAAGTTAACTGCTACATAGAGATAGATGATGCTTAATTGTTACTGTGGCTGCAGCTTCCTCGAGGCACTGTCTCCTGCCCCTCACAGACTAGGAGGCGGATAAGATTTGTGTCAGTGACCGAGACACCACTTGGAGGGTTTGGTTGTCAGCATCGCCCACCCCCATCTGTGGTCCCGCAGCTACAGTTTTCCTCCACGTGACGCTGTCCTTACGCAAGAAATTTGCAAATTCAGTTCCTTGAGACATTGTGCCAAATCCTTCAGCAGAATTGAAATCTTCCATGTCTGCTCTGCTCCTCTTCGTCACCAATTCTGGTAATTTGATTACAGAGGAAACCGTCTCTGTTTGAGCTCTCCTGCTCTGGCCAAGGAAGCTGGTTCTTCTAAAGGTGTTACAGCCCCTCCTTCTCAAACAGGTTGTTTATATTCATGTTTTGTTCTTGAGTTTGGAAGATACAGCCTTGCTGTGAGCTGCAGTGGGCAAACTGCCTCTAGTTCTTGGAGCAGAGCAGGGAATACACAAATGCATGCATTCATATACACACACACAGAGTCTTGGGCAGCTGCTTCTGGAAAAGATCAATACCTCTGTGCGTTTTCCTCAAAAAAAAAAAAAAAGGGATGGTCAGAGTGTTACAGATGATTTCAGTTCTTGGCACTGGGAGCCCAGCCAGCTGTTTGAGCTGGGGAACCGTGGGCAGGTCTCTGGGCCTCCGCATCTTCACTTATAAAATGAAGGCATTTAAGTCATCCTTTCCAGCTCAGAAGGTCATTCATTCACTCATTCCACCAGTATCTATTCTAGGTGCTGGGGATGTAGCCTTAAATCAGTCAAACTCCTGGTTTCGAGAAACTTACATCCTTGTTCTGCAGTTGGATGGTTCATTCATTCAGGAAATAGTGGTTGAGCCTCTACTCTGTGCTGGGCAGCGTGTGGGCACTATGGAGACAGTGGTGACCCATGTGGAAGTGGGTGCTGCTTTGGGGGAGCTTGCAGTCCCAGAGAGAAGAAGGGATCGTAACAAAGGGTACTGACTACATTGTGATGGGGTGAAGAGCAGGATGCTAGGATGCCGGGGGCCCAGCAGGTGGACCTGCCTCTGTCTGAGCGTCAGGGAAAGCCTCCTGAGAGGAGAAAGCTGGGCTGAGGGGAAAGAGGAGGAGGAGGGGAGGGAGGGATTTTCTGGGCCAGGAAAGAGCCCCTGAGAAGCTGTGAGGAACTGGGAAATGTCTAAAGTGGCTGGAGCTGGGAAACAGAGGGGCAGCAGGGCGGGGTGGGGGTGGAAGAGAGGGGAGAAGCAGAGACCTAGGCAGTGAACGGTTCACCAGAGCCATCGCTCTCAAAGTCTGGATGGTGACAGGGAGACCCAGGGCCTCTGGGACCCCTTAGAGAGGGAGGTGCCCCCAGGGCCAGACCCTGATCTGGGGTGCACTCCCAAGTTCAGGGTCTTCTTCAGGTAGCCCAGTTCCCCTTTGATTTTCACTCAGGCCCCCTAATTTCTTTATTTTAGCCATTTATTTTCCTGAAGAGATGTTTATGAGATTTGAAGCATCCATGGCATTCGATGGTAGGAAGGAGGCCTTTTCTAACTGCGCAGTTTTCTTTTCCCAGTAAGTTTGTGTCTCGCCCTGCATGCTCTCTTTGGGAGCCGTGTGAGGGTTTGGCTGGGCCCTAAACTTTCGTGAGAAGGTCGTGTGGGAGTTGGGAGCATTGATCATGAACCATGTAGAACCAGTGCTGAGAAGGACCCCCACAGACCTAAAAACCAATGCCAAACTCTAGCCACTCTGAACTGAGGCAATCTTGAAACAGAAATCTCATTTAAAAAGAAAACACGTACTTTTCCACATGAATTATTTCCCCTGGGGTTGTGACACCCAGTGAGTGACATTCCTGCCTTGTAAGCTTCGGCCACCCTGGTCACCTTGAAGCCCCTCAGACACTCCATGTTCCCTCCCCGCCTTGGGGTGTTTGCATGCGCTGGGCCTTCCCCTTAGAGAACTTTTCCTTTACTTCATACCCTTTTTCCTCGGTTCCCCTTCTTCATCCTTCTTAGCTCAGTTTAAGCCTCACTTCTTCAGAGAAATCTTCCTTGACCCTCCCAGTTGAGATTATTTACTATCATATCCCTCTGTTCTTGTCCTCCACAGTACACACTTCAGCTTATTGTCCCATTTGTGAGGTGGTTTCATCGGCCACCCAATAGATTCTAAGTTCTCTGCAGGCAGGAACCGTGTCTGTCAAGTCACTGTTGCAACTGCAGGATAAGTCCCACACCTGGTGCGTGGTGAGTGCTCTGAAAACATTTGTTGGATGAGCAAACTATCCTGAGTCACAGTCTCCTGGTCTTCTTGCATCTGCTGTTACCACAAGGCACCTCAGGACAGCAGGAGTCACACTATCCTTTGATGACTCTCTGGCTTGTGCTTCTGTGAAACCTGGGCTGAGACAAGCTTGTCAGGACATGGCTCAGGACATTTCCCTGGCCCAAAGGGAAATGAATGGGATATTTAGGGATAAAGGACTCAAGGCCCTGGGCAAAAGATCAGATGTTTGGGCAGAAGCTGGGAGTTTGATGTGGCTGAGATAGTTAGTGCTTATCAAATATCCATGTGTTTCCTGCACGGCTTCCCTTGAGGTCGTGTGCCTGCTTCTTTCTAAGGCACCACAGGGAAGTGATGGGAAGCGTTTTCATGGGGCGGCAATTAAGATGCATGTGACTTTTTCGTCTCCTTCTTCTCTTCTGTTGAAGAAACTGTTTCCATAGGACATAGTTGCAAGAAGGAGAAGGGCTTCCTAACATGCAACCAACTTTTGTGGAAGAGAAATACATTTTTGTTACAGCAAACGTGTAGGATTGAGATTCGTCTTATTAAAATTTCAGGATTTATTTGTTACTGCAGCATAGCACAGACTGTCCTAATATCCACTCACCACATTAAATCTTTCTCATGATCAGTCAGTTCAGTTGCTGAGTTGTGTTCGACTCTCTGCGACCCCATGGACTGCAGTGTGCCAGGCTTCCCTGTCCATTACCAACTCCCGGAGCTTGCTCAAACTCATGTCCATCGAGTCAGTGATGCCATCCAACCATCTCATCATCCCATTCTCGTGATTATGTTTTCTCGAAAGCAAAACACTTATTTCCTTTCATATTCATACCTACTAGCCAGTTGCCTTCAGACTTTCCGGAATTTGTATTAAGAATTCTGGGCATCCACCAGTGATTTTCAGATACCACAGAACCTGTCAGCATTTGGTCATTTTGGTCTCTTGATACAGGTTCTTTCCCTTCCTGTGGGAACAAGGTTTCATATTAAGTAAATGTCTTCCAGCCCTTGGTGGCATTTCTGACAGCTTAAGGGAGAGAGGTTCTGCCTGGCAGATCCCTGGAGTGTCTCGCACACCCTTCAAACTGACCTCTTCCAGGTGAGCTGGGGCAGAAAGTCCCACTCAGCTCCTGATCACCTCCAGTTGTTCAGAAGGCTCAGACCTCAAGCAGACAAAATAAAAATACTCTGAACAGTCATTCACAGAGGAGGCTCTTCTCTGTGGTAGCTGCTGAGGTGAAAGAGGCTTCAGCTGAGGTATGGGGGGTTGCTGCTGTCAAACGACAGATCCTATTAGGGCTGAAGGGAACTTTTACTTTCCTCAGGCTCTGACTAACTGGCTGACCTTGGGCAAACCACTCCCATTTCCCACTTCCCATTTACGTGTGAAGTAAAGTGTGTGAGTCGGGGTGGGGTGATGTAGCACTTAGTAGTTTTCAAACCACCGACCCTCAGGGATCACAGGGATGAGCAGTGGGGGCATAGGACCCTGACTCTCTTTACCAGAAAAGCCCTGCTTTTATTTATTTTATTTGTGTTAGGGTAGTCCATTCTAAAGGAGATCAATCCTGAGTGTTCATTGGAAGGACTGATGCTAAAGCTGAAACTCTAATACTTCGGCCACCTCATGCGAAGAGTTGACTCACTGGAAAAGACTCTGATGCTGGGAACGATTGGGGGCGGGAGGAGACGGGGACTACAGAGAATGAGATGGCTGGATGGCATCACCGACTCTGTGGACATGAGTTTGAGTGAACTCCGGGAGTTGGTGATGGACAGGGAGGCCTGGTGTGCTGTGATTCATGGGGTCGCAGAGAGTCGGACACGACTGAGCGACTGAACTGAACTGAACTGAATCCACTGATGTATTAACTACTCTCTCTTTGGTCTGTCTCTCATGAAAGATTCCAAAGAATGAAGTGAGGTCCCCACCCGCCCCATTACCTGAGATTCTGGCCTCCTGGCCCTAGGGATTTGTTAACAGCTTTTGAGATACATGACAAAAAAGTCATGCACAAAGAGAATCACTCTCTCCCAATCTAAGTTTTGTTTGGAAATGAGTTGTGTGGGAGGAGGGGAGAGTCAGTCTGAACTTGGGGCGATCCTTCCTGGGAGAGCAGGGCTGGCAGGGGCCAGTGAGGGGTGGAAAACTGTCTTACTGCGAGGTAATGGTACTGGCAGCTGGTTGTCTGGTGTGTGGTTTTGGAGGCCAATGCTTTAGCCTTGAGAAGAGCCATTGATGGATCTCTGTGGTCAAGTGTGTCTTGATGAATGAAATTAGATGAGAGTTGTGGAGAGAGGTCTTCTCTGTTCAAGGAGCAATGGTAGATGTGGAGATGCAGGGCAAAGCCTAGGCCCCAGGGACCCAGGGGGCTTCAGTGCCTGATTATTATTGATACTGGACTCCTTGGCTACCATGGTGAGAAGAAACTTGGTGCCAAAATGTAGTGTACTTTAGAAGAATCTTTCCTGGTGGCTCAGACGGTAAAAGCGTCTGCCTACAATGCAGGAGACCTGGGTTCAATTCCTGGGTCAGGAAGGTCCCCTGGAGAAGGAAACGGCAACCCACTCCAGTACTCTTGCCTGGAAAATCCCTTGGACGGAGAAGCCTGGTAGGCTACAATCTATGGGGTCACAAGGAGTTGGACACGACTGAACGACTTCACTTTCACTTTAGAAGAATAAGGAATATGAATGATGTGGAGGGAACCCTCTGCCCTGCTTGTTTAGCCTTCTGGATAAATGTTCTTTTAGAGAAAAGGCACCTAAGCATTTACAACCCACTGTACTCAATGACCTCTGAAGTTCTTTCTGGAGCAGACAGTCTATGATACTGGAGTTTTAATGGTGATTTATCACTGACTCAATGGACATGAGTTTGAGCAAACTCCAGGAGATGGTGAAGGACAGGGAAGCCTGGCATGCTGCAATTCATGGGGTTGCAAAAAGTCAGACACGACTCGGCAACTGAACAACAACAAAGGTGGTAGGTGTCTCAAACTGGGGGAGATCCTCTTACATCCTCTCCAGCTCCGTTCTACACCAGGCAGCCATGGAAACTGTATGGCAACTGTAGAGTTTCAGCCACGGTTTGGGAGTCGAACAGGGTCCTCTTATAGATTTGGAACGCAGTGCGCATGAGATCTTGGGAACAGCCGAGCCAGATACGTGGTTGGAGAGTCTGAATCCTGGCTGACGTGGACTAGTGCTGATCCTCTGATAACCGAAAATGCTCAGTGAATTCATATGTTCAACTTGCCAGGCTAGCTGAACTCTCCAGCTTGAAGATACAGCTCCTACAAAGGAAATGAGCCACTGGCTCCACCGGGGGGCTCAGGCTCAGGTGGGGTTCGTGCAAGGTCATACCCATGACATAAATGCATACATGAGTTGGAGGTGTTTATGTGCCTGGTCACATCAGTGGTCCCTCTTTGCGTGTCACTGGCCAGCAGAGCATGAAGTTCTCCTCTAGGGCCTGCTCCACAGACTGGCTGCCACCTTCTGTTCTCTTGGACTCGAATCCAAGTCAGCTAGTTTGCTTGTGCTCTGGGGCAGATTTGCCTGGGATTTATGAGGCTGAGGCTCCAGGCCTTGAGAGGTACTGGGGGATGGAAAGTGTTCTATGTGGAGAGGGTAATTTCTGTGGAAGAGACTTTGGGGGAAAGGTTCGGATTCTCTAAGGTTCCAGTAATAACTTGCCAGTATTTATCTTATTCAAATTAAGTATACTCTTTCATATCTAATTTTGTATTAGTTATTCTGTGTCCTTTTTCTTGCAGAGGGCACAAAATTTGTTTATGCTTCAGGTATCATACAACCCACCCAGATTGGGTACTGCTTATGCTAACGCTCGTGTTTGGGATATGTTCGTGACCGTCAGTGTGGCTAGACAGGAGTGTGTACAGATTCCCTGCACTTTCCATTGTGGGTGCTTTGTTCCAGCCCATTCCCCCTCTGGAGTGACTTCCACATCTTTATGGGGGCTCCAAAGCCCTCATCTGAGTCAGCCACTTCAGATGTGGCCAGGTGTGGTTTCTCCCCTCCTCCAACAGTTCTGGACATTTTCTTTAAGAGTCCATTTACTGAGTTCTCATGTACAACTTTATGGTATTTCTTTTGTTGTTTGTCTTGAATTGAAAATCGAGTACCAGATTATTATTTAACTTTTTGTGTAATTTTGTCATATCTCCCCAAATGAGAGTGCAAGCTCCTTAAAGACAGGGGCCACCTTCACAAAAAGAAGTGTGTTTTCCATAGAGCTTGGCCCTGAGGAAATGTCTCAATGCACATTTGTTAGTTTGTTGAAGTAATAATGCCAACATTGTTTTCAAAATTGACTGTCATTCAATTAAGAAAGGCAGAACAGGTAGATATTTTCTCTGCTTTATATAATTGAAAAATTCAGCTGAGATATAGCTCGTGTATGACTGTTGTTCCAAGGTAAGACAATTTTCAATCATTTCAAATAGATAGTTCCATCTTCTTTTTGTTTTTGCCAAAACATAGACATTTCCAGCAAGTCTCTTTCCAGTTTTTCCTGTTTATCAGAGAACCTTTCCTTCTGGCTATGTTAAACCTCCTCTTTTCTGATTCAGAGTTTACTCGCATTTTCCTTACATCAAAACACTGGGTCAGCCCCCAGCTTAAAATCCTCCGATAAATTGAAAGAAAACCAGCATGTACGTGACTGTCCATTTTAAGCGAGCTAGCCTGGCCTGCCTCCTCTGCTCTTGCTACCTTCCTTTTCCTTCTCTCTGCTCTAGTCACACGGCGCTTCTTACGCTCCCTAGGACACACCAAGAGCTTCCTGCCTCAGGGCCATTTCACGTGCAGCCCCTCTGCCTGCTCGTCCTCCTATTCCTTATCCTTCCTTCTCCGCCTATCAGAGGGTCCTCCTTCAAAGGACCTTTTGATTCTTCATCATGAAGTCATCCCTGTTCTTCGAGACTCTCTCACAGCACTGTACTTTTTTCCTGTGCAGAGCTGTTTGCAGTCTGAAATTATTTTGATTATTTGACCAGCTGTTTAGGGTCTCTCTATCCCAGGAGTAAGTTCTGCAAGGACAAGGACCCTGTCGTCTTTTTTTTTTTTTAAAGCAAATTTTTATTTTATATTGGAGTACAGCCGGTTAATAATGTTGTCATAGTTTCAGGTGGACAGCAAAGGGACTCAGCCATACATATACATGTATTCATTCTCTCCCAAACTCCCCTCCCATCCAAGCTGCCACATAATATTGGGCCGAGTTCCTTGGGCTATCCAGTAGGTCCTTGTCGGTTATCCACTTTAAACATAGTAGTGTGTACCTGTTTCTTTTACTCTCTGTTGCATGATCCCCAATCCCACCTCTGCTTATCACATGGCAGGGATTTCATATTTGTTTGTCAGCTGGAGGAAAGAAGTATGTAATTTATTGATCTTGGGTAAAAGAGGACATAGGACCTGCCGCTGTGAGTTAGGTCATAAGAGGCTCAGCTGAGCCTGAGAAGCCACCTGATGACAGGCGCCCATCTTTGGATGAGAGCAGTCAGTTGGCATGTCTGGGGCAGGGTCTCCTGCTCTTTCACTGCTCTGGCCCCCGTCTAGACAACATCACAGGCCTTCCTCCCACTATCTCCCTGGCCTCATCTAACGGGTCTGAGAAGACCAGCAGGGAGCTGATGAGCACCAGATGCTGCTTGTATGGCTGAAAAAAATGCAGTTAGGGAGACCCCCTACTGCCCCTCATAGCCCTGTCTTTTCATGAGGCCTCCAAGTGTGAGCGTTGCCACTTAGTCAGAATGGATTCGGTGGTTTGTCATCTCCAGGGAGGTGGGGATCACTCAGGCAGATGAGTCCAGATGAGATTTTAAAAGATGCTATTGTCTGGGGTGACAGAGAACAGCTCATTTTAGGGCCCAAGGTCTCGCTTGGAGTTGATGGATAAAAGAATGATTTAGTAGCTAGAGAAAGGGAAATCAGCTTCTGAGGCTTCCTCCAGCTGCTCAGCCATAATACTGTCCAAGAGCTGACCTTTAATGTGGGCGTGCGAGGCCATCCTGCTGGGACAGACTAGAAGAATCAAGCTAAGAGAGGATGATGACAAATCTAAACCAGTCAAGTGTGGAACATCCAGAGAACATGGCCTGGTGGGGAGGGTGGCCAGAGAGCTGGAAAATAAAAAATAGCAATCAGATGTTTGCAGTGGGACAAGTGAATGTAGAGGGCTTTGGTGGGACACAGCAGAAGGACCAGCAGTGTCTGGGGAGGGGGATGGAAATATTACTCCCACCCCAGATGCCTGGGGCTGCTACGGCAGGGTGGGTGTCACCCGACTTGGTAAGATATTTAGTGGTGCTTCACAAAGTCCATTTCATGTATACAGCCTAAGTTGAGCCTATGAGGAATGAATCATCTCTGTTTCCCAGTTATGGAAACAGGCCCTGGGGATCCTATATGGGTTACCTGAGGCTCCTGGCTAGTGAGTGGCAGAAGCAGGATGGAAGTTGGCCTTCAGAGGCTAGAGTCAAGCTCTGGTCCTCTCTGCTAAGCCAGGGAGGTGTTTTGTGAGCTCGAGAGCCCCCACTGGAGGCCATGACCACCCTCCCTTGCTGGATCTTCCTCAGCTCCAATCAAATAAGATACCAAGAGCTTTCAAAGGGCCCAAGCCTGCCCTGAGGTGATCCTCCTCACCCTGAACTCAGCACCCTAGGAGATCCAGACTGTGGGACTTGGGGCAGAGGAAGATGGCAGATTCTGGCGTCAAGCGTCCTGTCAGGTTCTGCCATCAGAGGGATGGAGAGCCTGTATTTTTGTCAGAATTGGCTGATCCCCCCAGAACTTCATTCAGGTTCTGGATGGCCCACTGACCTGACCTGGATGGTACTTCCCGTTTCCCAGGGAGGTAGATTGCTTTCATGCTCCCATTCTTCGACTGCAAGAATGGCGTCTGTTCTTCCCTCACTCTTTATCCATGCCCTTTACTGTGTAACTTTGTGAATACTGTTTCCTCATGGCTTGACTCTGAGATTAGTCTTGTGACTAGCCTGAGCCAGTAGAACAAGGCAGAAGTATAATTTCCAGCCTGGACCTCAAGAGACCTTGCGTGTTAGGGGTTGCCCTCTTGCTCTCTCCCTGGGATGGACCTGCCTGGGCTTGCCTGCTGGTTGATGAGAGAAGAAAGATGAGAGATGTGTGGAGCAAAGCTGCCCTAGCAAAGGTGCCAGCCAAGCATGCAGAGAGAGTTTCCAGCAGATCTACAGATGCCTGGGGAACTGTCCTACACCAGCCACTCTGCACTGCCATGTGGACCAGAGCAGTTGAATTTTGTGTGCCACTGGGGTTTCGTAGCTCACAGACAGAGGTACTTGAAGAGCTAATAAAGTACCAGAATCTGAAAAACTAACTCAGTATATTATATAGAAAAAGAAAAACAGTAAGAAATTTGGTTGAACAGACCTCATCTCAGGTATGGACTTGCGGCTGTTGGGTTCCATCCCTTCATCCTGCAGATGAATGATTAAGAGTCCCAGAAAGGTGAAGTGACTTATTCTGGATCCCATGGCTGCGTTGAGACTAGGAGTCCTATTTCCCAGGCCCAAGCTCTTTCAATCTCCTACCTACAACCTATCTGCCTCCTTGTAAGTTCAGACAGGCACACTGGGCTGGTGTGGGTCTGAGCTTGTGGGTGAAGGTCAAGGGTGGGGTGTGCTCCACAGCCACACTCTTAACCTCTGAACGCTGCAGCCTCTCAGCCCTAGGGTCTGAGACTGAGTAAATAGCCTTAAAGTAGAAGGCCAGTCCCAGAGTGACCACTCAGGCTTCAGCAGTGGTCTCATGACTCCAAATGGCAGCTGGTTGCTGCTTTCAGCCACTAAGCCCCAGAGGTCACTTTTGATCTCTGTCATGGGCTTTCCAGGTGGCTCAGTGCTAAAGAATCCACCTGCCAATGCAGGAGCAGCAGGAGACCTGGGTTCGATCCCTGGCAACTGAGCATGCATGTAAATCATGATATTTGTATATAATTTATCAGCGGTTCTCTTTAGAAATGAATCATAGCTTGGAATTAATAAACAAGGCTCTCTTTATTTAGGGTATTTTGGGGGGCTTCCCTGGTGGCTCAGCAGTTAAAGAATCCCACTGCAATGCAGGAGACTCAGGAGACCTGGGTTCAATTTCTGGGTTGGGAAGATCCCCTGGAGGAGGAAATGGCAACCTACTCCAGTATTCTTGCCTGGAAAATCCCATGGACAGAGGAGACCAGTTTATGGGGTCACAAAAGAGTCAGACATGACTTAGAGACTAAACAATAGCAACATGCCTACTTGGTCTTGTGCCATAAAACTGCTACATGGCCTCAGGTAGTTGGATTATACCATGCTGCTGCTGCTTCTGCTAAGTCGGTTCAATCGTGTCCGACTCTGTGCAACCCCAGAGATGGCAGCCCACCAGGCTCCCCCATCCCTGAGATTCTCCAGGCAAGAACACTGGAGTGGGTTGCCATTTCCCTCTCTGATGCATGAAAGTGAAAAGTGAAAGGGAAGTCGCTCAGTCGTGTCCGACTCTTAGCGACCCCATGGACTGCAGCCTACCAGGCTCCACCATCCATGGGATTTTCCAGGCAAGGACACTGGTATTTCCCTGCCCTGGAAGGTTGAGAAACACTCCTTTGTATACCAGGCATGGTAAAGAGCAGTTAACTGGCTTGTGTCTCCCCGTGCTGCTCCAACCAAGCTCCTTCACACGTGGGAGTGGAACCTGGTCAAAACTTGGACTGGGATCTGATCCATTATCTCTGAGTAGGAGGGGACTCAAACCCACTATCTTTTCATTGAAACCACTCACCTAGTGTCAGGACCTATAGAAGCTCAGATTCTTTTGTCTCATTACAGAAAGGACTCAGTGTGAGGCAACATGGCAGGCAAAGAGTTGAGTTTATTAGCATGGGACGCTTGTGAGAGATAAACAGGCAGACAGGTGAGAAGGCTCTGCCCTGATGACTAAGGGGACTTTATTTTTATAAACAAAAGAAAAGTGGGGAGAAGAGAAGACCACCTTCTTCCCTATTCTTCGGCAAACATCAAGGCTTCCTTCATTGGTGCCTCCCCTTTGACTGTGTATGGTTTAACAGGGACTGTCATGGTGCTATTTAAGTCATACATATGTTAGTAGAAGGATGGTACATGCATGCCAAGTTGATTCTGTTGTGTGTGACTCTTTGTGACCCTATGGACTATAGCCTGACAGGCTCCTTGGTCCATAGGATTTTCCAGGCAAGAATACTGGAGTGGGTGGCCATGCCCTCCTCTAGGGGATCTTCCCAACCAGGGATTGAACCAGTGTCTCTTAAGTTCAGTTCAGTTCAGTTCAGTCGCTCAGTCATGTCCGACTCTTTGCGACCCCATGAATCACAGCATGCCAGGCCTCCCTGTCCATCACCAACTCCTGGAGTTCACTCAAACTCATGTCCATCAAGTTGGTGATGCCATCCAGCCATCTTATTCTCTGTCGTCCCCATCTCCTCCTGCCCCCAATCCCTCCCAGCATCAGAGTCAACTCGTCGCATAAGGTGGCCAAAGTATTGGAGTTTCAGCTTCAGCAGCAGTCCTTCCAGTGGACACCCAGGACTGATCTCCCTTAGAATGGACTGGTAGGATCTCCTTTCAGTCCAAGGGACTCTCAAGAGTCTTCTCCAACACCACAGTTCAAAAGCACCAATTCTTCAGTGATCAGCTTTCTTCACAGTCCAGCTCTCACATCCATACATGACCACTGGAGAAACTATAGCCTTGACTAGACGGACCTTGGTTGGCCAAGTAACGTCTCTGCTTTGTAATATGCTATCTAGGTTGGTCATAACTTTCCCTCCAAGGAGTAAGCGTCTTTTAATTTCATGGCTGCAGTCAGCATACACAGTGATTTTGGAGCCCCAAAAAATAAAGTCTGACACTGTTTCCATTGTTTCCCCATCTATTTCCCATGAAGTGATGGGACCAGATGCCATGATCTTAGTTTTCTGAATGTTGAGCTTCAAGCCAACTTTTTCACTCTCCTCTTTCACTTTCATCAAGAGGCTTTTGAGTTCCTTTTCACTTTCTGCCATAAGGGTGGTGTTATCTGCATATCTGAGGTTATTGATATTTCTCCCGGCAATCTTGATTCCAGCTTGTGCTTCTTCCAGCCCAGCGTTCCTCATGATGTACTCTGCATATAAGTTAAATAAGCAGGGTGACAAATATAGTAATTCATCTCAAGTTTTGGTATAACATCCCCTTTCACCTAGATTTTTCCCCTTTCACCTCTGTTTTTGTCTTGGCTACATGCAGAAATACTACCCTTCAAGGACTTTTTGACTTCATGCAATAAGATGCAGACCCCATATCTATTGTCTTGTATTTTAACTTTCAGGGTTTGTGGCTTGGGTGTGTCTGGTGTTTGGATGCACCTGGTCTTCCTTCAAGGTAGCGTTGATTGTTGCTAGGTTACTGGATTCTTTTCTTGAGTGGTCTTTAGCTTACAACAGTCTCTCAAATTCCCTTAAAATTCCCTTTTTGTCTTTAATCCCCTAGTGGGATTTTTGAACTATTTAATTATCTTACTCTATCCCTCTCACTGCCAGCTTCACTACTTGCACACGTGTTCTCCCAGATGTGGGCCAGCCCTTGCCAGAAATCCAGGTGTGAGTTCACACATGTGTGTACATGTGTGCATGTGAATGAGGGATCTGAGACTGGGGTGTATATGATCAGGGATCTGTGAAGCTCTCCTTCCTCCTGGGTAGACCACGATGGGTTTAATGATCCTTATGCTTTTCTATGATTCTTCTGTTCCAGGGTCTTCACTGACCTTTGTCTCTTGTTCATTCCCATCCTGCTGGATGTGCAATGTCAGATCTGTGTTTGGGAGAATCAAGATTCCAGCCCAGTAATGGGAGTAGAGGCAGGTGTGGGGCTCCAGGCAGCAAGACTGAGAAAGAACAAGTCCTGCTGAGCCTTCCGCTTGGTTGCTACTTTCATTCAGGCTTCAGAAGAGGTCTCTGGGATTCCTAGGGGTGTTGATGGGTCAGGACAGAGAGGCTGCCCTAAGGCTAACAAAAGGGGACATGGGGCTGCCATCTGGTTCCCCAACATACTTTGCACTATGATTTCCAGTCTGGCTACACATTAAGATCACCTAGGAGTTTTAGAAATACCCACATGCCCAACCTTCACCTCTGATGATAGGATCAGAATCTGTCATGAGGGTGGTGAAGGCCCAAGCAAGGTATTGTTATAAATCGCGCTAGGTGACTCTGACATGCAGCCAGAATTCTTCCAGAGCTGAATCTGTAAGAGCCCCACCATGAGAACTTCAACCAAGTGCTGTTTAGGGGCATATGATGGTGAGGCAGTTCTCTGGGTTAAGACACCACCTGTGGTAGGCTGAATTATGGCCAGCAAGGTATCAGGTTCTAATCCCTGGAGCCCATAAACATTATCTTATTTAGTTTGTTCCGTTCCGTTCCGTCGCTCAGTCGTGTCCGACTCTATGCGACCCCATGGACTGTAGCCTACCAGGCTTCTCCGTCCATGGGATTCTCCAGGCAAGAATACTGGAGTGGGTTACCGTTTCCTTCTCCAGGGGATCTTCCCGACCCAGGGATTGAACCTGGGTCTCCCGCATTGGAGGCAGACGCTTTAACCTCTGAGGTGTGACTCAGTTCAGTTCAGTTCAGTTCAGTCGCTCAGTCGTGTCCGACTCTCCGCGACCCCATGAATCACAGCACGCCAGGCCTCCCTGTCCATCACCAACTCCCGGAGTACACTCAAACTCATGTCCACAGAGTCGGTGATGCCATCCAGCCATCTCATTCTCCGTCGTCCCCTTCTCCTCCCGCCCCCAACCTTTCCCAGCATCAGAGTCTTTCCCAGTGAGTCAACTCGTCGCATGAGGTGGCCAAAGTATTGGAGTTTCAGCTTTAGCATCAGTCCCTCCAATGAACACCCAGGATTGATCTCCTTTAGAATGGACTGGTTGGATCTCCTTGCAGTATAAGGGACTCTCAAGAGTCTTCTCCAACACCACAGTTCAAAAGCATCGATTCTTCGGCGATCAGCCTTCTTCACAGTCCAACTCTCACATCCATACATGACCACGGGAAAAACCATTGCCTTGACTAGACGGACTTTGGTTGGCAAAGTAATGTCTCTGCTTTTTAATATACTATCAAGGTTGGTCATAACTTTCCTTCCAAGGAGCAAGCGTCTTTTAATTTCATGGCTGCAATCAGCATCTGCAGTGATTTTGGAGCCCAAAAAAACAAAGTCTGACACTGTTTCCACTGTTTTTCCATCTATTTCCCATGAAGTGATGGGACCAGATGCCATGATCTTTGTTTTCTGAATGTTGAGCTTCAAACCAACCTTTTCACTCTCCTCTTTCACTTTCATCAAGAGGCTTTTGAGTTCCTCTTCACTTTCTGCCATAAGGGTAGTGTCATCTGCATATCTGAGGTTATTGATATTTCTCCCAGCAATCTTGATTCAGCTTGTGCTTCTTCCAGCCCAGTGTTCCTCATGATGTACTCTGCATATAAGTTAAATAAGCAAGGTGACAATATACAACCTTGACGTACACCTTTTCCTATTTGGAACCAGTCTGTTGTTCCATGTCCAGTTCTAACTGTTGCTTCCTGACCTGCATACAGGTTTCTCAAGAGGCAGGTCAGGTGGTCTGGTATTCCCATCTCTTTCAGAATGTTCCACAGTTTATTGTGATCCACACAGTCAAAGGCTTTGGCATAGTCAATGAAGCAGAAATAGATGTTTTTCTGAAACTCTCTTGCTTTCTCCATGATCCAGCGGATGTTGGCAATTTGATCTCTGGTGCCTCTGCCTTTTCTAAAACCTGCTTGAACATCTGGGAGTTCACGGTTTACATATTGCTGAAGCCTGGCTTGGAGAATTTTGAGCATGACTTTGCTAGTGTGTGAGATGAGGGCAATTGTCCGGTAGTTTGAGCATTCTTTGGCATTGCCTTTCTTTGGGATTGGAATGAAGACTGACCTCTTCCAGTCCTGTGGCCACTGCTGAGTTTTCCAAATCTGCTGGCATATTGAGTGCAGCACTTTCACAGCATCATCTTTCAAGACTTGTAATAGCTCAAATCTTTAAATGAAGGAATTTATCCTGGATAATTCAAGTTGGCTCTAGATGCAATTAGAGGGGCAGAGAAAGGTTGCACAGACATGGAGAAGAAGGCAGTAGGAGATGGAACAGAGAGATATTTGAAGATGTTGGCCTTGGAGATTGGAGTGATGTGGACATGTCAAGGGATGTTTGCAGCCTCTGAAACCAGAAGAGGCAAGGCATGGATTCTCTCTAGAGCACCACAGGGACAGCAGCCCTGCTAGCACTTTGACTTTGGTCCCATGAAGCTGATTTTTGTTTTCTATCCTCCAGAATTGAGAGAGAATAAATGTGTATTGTTTTCAGCATTGCAGTTTATGGTAGTTTGTTATAGTAGCCACAGGAAACTAACATGCTGTCCTCGGGGGAGACCTTTGGAGATGTGAAATTGGTGTTACTCATTATGGGTAACATCCCCAAGCCAAACACGTAACCTGTATGAATCCAATCTGTCAACCAACAAGCCAACTAGTATTGATGAGAGGATCAGCCCCATACTTAATACAGTAGCAGTTACCAAGCAGGATGGGTGGCAGCCTGGGGCACGGTCAGGACAGAGATTGAGCCAGCAGACTGAGTTAGCATCTCTTGTGGTTTTCTACCTACTGGTCACAAGACAATCAGAGGACCTTTATATAAACCTGCTAAGACCTGGGTTTGATTCCTAGGTCGGGAAGATCCCCTGGAGAAGGAAATGGCAACCCACTCCAGTATTCTTGCCTGGAGAATTCCATGGACAGAGGAGCCTGGCTGGCTACAGTCCATGGAACTGCAAAGAGTAGGACACGACTTAGCAACTAAACCACCACATGTAGCTATTAACATTTATTATCCTCTTCAGTTCAGTTCAGTTCAGTCGCTCAGTCGTGTCCGACTCTTTGTGACCCCATGAATCACAGCACGCCAGGTCTCCCTGTTCATCACCAGCTCCTGGAGTTCACTCAAACGCATGTCCATCGAGTCGGTGATGCCATCCAGCCATCTCATTCTGTCGTCCCCTTCTCCTCCCGCCCCGGGAATTCTATTCGCATCTCTCTTGTGTTGGAGCACATTTTCTGGATCCTATCTGCATTTTATCTTTGATGTAACACATCTTCCAGTAGCTTTCTATGAAAAAAAGTTTACATGACAGGTAAACTGTAGAAATTTTGTGTGTCTGACTTATATTCTTGTTTCATACCCAATATGTAATGCATTTATAGCTTGGTTGAGTAGCAACTTAGGATAGCATTCTAAGTTGGTAAGCTTTTCCCTCTGACTTTTTAAGGCATTCCTCCATTGCCTTTCCAGGTTTCTACAGATAAGTCCAATACTACTTTAAGTTTTTTCTTCGTATGTGATCTGATTTTACCTCTGACAAGTTTTAGGATGATCTTTTCATTTGTTGTGTGCCTATGCCTTAACCATATGCCTTGGTGTGGGGCTTTTTTTCATATGTTCAGATAAGCATGTAGTGAAAGAAAGTGAAAGTCACTCAATCATGTCTGACTCTTTGCGACCACATGGACTATACAGTCCATGGAATTCTCCAGGCTGGAATACTGGAGTGGGTAGTCTTGACCTTCTCCAGGAGATCTTCCCAAGCCCGGGATTGAACCCAGGTCTCTTGCATTGCAGGTAGATTCTTTACCAGCTGAGCTATCAGGGGAGTTCAAAGCATGTAGTGGGCTCTTCTAATTTTGAAACTTAAGTTCTTCAGTTTGGGGAAACTTTTTGTGGTTGTTGATTAGTTTTTAACAATTTTTTTTGGTTCTCTCTAGAAGTCCCCATTATTCAGATGTTGGACTTTCTGGAATGATCTAATATTTTTTTCTGGAAGACCTTCTCAATGTTAATTTCTAATTCTTCTATTGAAAAATTTATTTACTTGATTGTATTTTAATTTCCAGAATTCTCTCTTTTCCCTGAATCAGTCTTTTCTTTCTAGTGTTGTACTCACGTTTTGTGAATATGGTATTTTCTTTTATCTGTCTGAGGATTCAATAACAGTTTTTTTGAAGATGTTTTCTTCTGCTTCTTGCAGTGTTTCTTTTACCTCTGAGTTCCTTTGTGTTTGTATGTTTGTTCATTTTGGCCTTTCTCTGCCATGTTTAAGAATTTCTTAACATGTATACCAGTTCTTGGCTAAATGCTCACATTTAGGAGAGAGGGATTCATGCTGCGGTTCATGGGGTCGCAAAGAGTCGGACATGACTGAGTGACTGAACTGATTTAATATATTTGGAACTTCCAAGAAGTATGCTGACTTGTGGGCCTACCTGTAGCCAGTTTCATTGAAGATCCCCACATATCAGGATCTCTAGGTCTTTTCTAGTTTCCCTATAAAGAAATCCTCTTATTTCTTTCTATAGAGTGTAAGACTGGCTATTTAGAAGGGGCAGGGTCATAGTGGACTTGGAGAGCCATCTTTAAAGCAGGTCTGTCGTATCAGCTTCTGTGAGTGCTGTTAGTAGGCAGCAGTCAGTTGTCATCCCTGTCATGAAGGGTCTCAGCTGCAGAAAGCCACCTTGTTCAAGATTGTGTCCTTCCAAGAGTGGCCACATCCAATGATTGATTACAACAAAGATATAAAGGCCTGGCATTCTTGACCCACTGTGGGACAACTCTCACGGGCTATTTCAGCTCATTTATTGTCTCACCATTTCCAAGGGTCAGGAGTCTGGCATGCTTTCACTGGGTCCTCTGCTCAGGGTCTCCCCAGGCTGAGTCAAGGTTTCAGGTGAAACTGCTCTCTCATCTGGGACATGGGACCCTTTCCCAAGCTCACTGATGGTTGGTAGAACTCAGTTCTTTGCAGCTTCTTGCTGGCTGCTAGCTTGGTGCTACTCTCAGCTCCCAGAGGCCAATATTCCCTGCCATGCGGCCCTGTCTGCAACATGGCTGTTTTGGAGGGCATCTCTGCTGTTTCGATCTCTCTGATTCCTTCTGCGTCTGACTTCCAGACCCACTTAATATGTTTCTAGTGGTCTGCTTTCATGAATCTTTCAAAAGCTATCATTTTAGCCTTCAGAGAAATGATGTGCAACTGTCTTTTCCCATTCATCTTTCATGCATTTACATAAAATGTCATTGATTGCATGTAGTTAGAATAAGTGTGATTGAAATTTGCAGTTTTGAGAGCATAAAAACACACCAGTCAGGAGTAGAAGAGGGCAAGGGAACCAGAGATGAACATAGTGGCTGGAAGTGATGAGTATTAAATGGGGATCAGCAAGCTTTAGTTGATCTAGTGAATTCAGTAAGAGGAGACTGACTAAGAGAGCTGTAATAACTAACACTTATGGAGGGTTTATTCTAGACCTAGCCCCATGTTAATCTCGGATTTCCTCTGTCTCTGACTTCTGAACCCCCTTTTAAAAGGACTCACCTGATCAAACCAGGCCCACCCATATCAGGGACAGGAATCTTGGGACCATATTAGAATTCTGCCTACCACAGAGGACTTCAAGGTGGGGAGGGGCATGGTCTGGCCTATGTCTTAGTAAGATCACCCTGGTTCTGCATTAAGAATAGACTCAATAGAGAGGGGAGCATAAATGGACACAAGATGACCATTTACGAGGCTTGATGGGGTGTTGAGCTGGAGAGGGCTGAGAAGTGTGTGTTGAGACTGCTGCCTGGCAAGGAACTGCCTGGAGGCCTAGCTGGGGATACTGGGCTTTCTTTTTTTCTTTTAATTTGACTACACCATGCAGCATGTGGGATCTTAGCTCCCCAACCAGGGATCAAACCTGTGACCCCTGCAATGGAAGCACAGAGTCTTAACCACTGGACTGCCGGGGAAGTCTGGAGATCCTGGACTTTGAAGGGGCCATGGTAGTAGCATCCTGAGTTAGAGACAGGTGTAACTTTGGATTCGCCAAAGCACAAGGGCTCTGAAGCAGCCTCTGTCCCATCCTGCGGGAGGATTTGCCAGGAGTTAAAAGCATGTGGTTACCCGTGGCAGAGAGGCAGGGTGGAGGTGAGAGCACTGTGTCTGCGTTTGCTGAGGATACGGGGGCCAGGCTGGGCAGGTGACACGCCTGAGAGCCTGCGAGCTAGGCCCGCGCCCTCACCCCTTCTTCGCCCCAGCACCTCCTGTCACCCCTTCTTTCCCTGTCAACAAAGATGTGTCACTGGCACCCCCAGAAGGGAAGGCAGCCATGGCTCTGAGCCGGGGAAGGCAGAAGCAGTCTGAAAAGCACAGCAGGGATGTACCGTGAACATCCAGTCATCTGTCTCTGAGACTTGTCAGTGCTCCCCGGGGCAGGTGGGGAGGAGGGGAGAGAGAGAGCATGCAGACGCGTATGGAGGCAGGGTTGGTGAGGGCTGATGTGGAACTCAAGGTGAAAACACCTAGCCCCGTACCTCACACAGAGCAGGCCCGGAACCCGGTGATGTTTACTGAGCACTGGCTTGGTGGAGCCAGTGCCTAACACTCCATCTCTGTCTCAAGGACTTTACAGTTTTGTCTAATGTGAGTTTTGAAATAGCTTGTGTGTGCATGTGTGTGTACGTGTGTGTGTACGTGTGTGTGTGTGTAAGATCTCAAGTAAAAATCTGAGGTGAGATCTTGACTTCAGCACTTACTTGCATGACATCATACAAATCACTGAACCCTCTGTGCCTGCCTTACTGTCCTCTTTGTAAATGGGGGGATGGTACAAGTGCCTGCCTCAGAGAAGGGTCTCATTAATGACATGAACTTGTAAAGTGTTTAGAGCCGGGCTTGGGATATAAGTATGTTGTGTAAGTGCATGGTACATTGGAAGGACTGATGTTGAAGCTGAAACTCCAATACTTTGGCCACCTGATGCAAAGAGCCGACTCATTTGAAAAGACCCTGATGCTGGGAAAGATTGAGGGCGGGAGGAGAAGGGGACAACAGAGGATTAGATGATTGGATGGCATCACCGACTCAATGGACATTAGTTTGGGTAAACTCCTGGAGTTGGTGATGGACAGGGAGGCCTGGCGTGCTGCGGTTCATGGGGTCGCAAAGAGTCGGAGACGACTGAGCGACTGAACTGAAACAGGTGAAGAAGGCTGAACACCAGAGAATTGATGCATTTGAACTGTGGCACTGGGAAGACTCTTGAGAGTCCGTTGGACTGCAAGGAGATGAAGCCAGTCGATCCTAAAGAAAATCAACCTTGAAATTCACTGGAAGGACTGATGCTGAAGCTCTACTACTTTGGCCACCTGATTGAAAGAACTGACTCATTAGAAAAGACCCTGATGCTGGGAAAGATTGAGGGCAGGAGGAGAAGGGAATGACAGAGGATGAGATGGTTGGATGGCATCACTGACTCAATGGACATGAGTTTGAGCAAACTCTGGGAAATAGCGAAGGACAGGGGAGCCTTCAGTCCACAGGGTTGCAGCATCAGAAATGACTTAAGGACTGAACAGCAGCAACAGCAGAAAAGGCATGGAACTTGAAATCTCCAATGGCGTCTCCTCATCTTGTGAATTTCTTTCTCAGTTCTGGCATCTTCTTGTACCTGATGTGAATGGAACTGAAGGGCTGATGACTCAGGGTCACACCTTTTGTGAACGAAGGAGAGAGGGGTCCCAGATGTTCCTGGTTCCAGATGACACCAGAAGTCAGTGGTCACCGACACATGGCCTCTGACTCCACCCCACACCACTACAGCCTAATGTCTGGGGACAGGAACTGGGACTGAACTTCTGGAAGGTTCCTGGGAGGTTTTGGTACCTAACTAGCAATGGCACACACTGATAGGATTGTCTTGTCTTTTCTTCCTGTGTTTAATTCTTACTTCTGTCTGTGGAAAGCATGCATATGTGTGTGAGGTAATTGTTTGTCATCCACCTGCTCAGACAGAGTTACAGGAACACCAGGCTTGGACGGGAGGCTTTTGTATTAAAGCTCATTCTATTGTTAGGTAGGTGAATGGAGCTCGTTACTGGTTCTAGCGCTCTATCAAGATGTAACGAGTTTTTCTGTTCTCCACCTGCAGCACCCTCCGTCTGCAGCAGATATGTGGCCTGACGCCCTTTCTGATCATTTCCTGCATCCCTTTCTGAGTCAGGTAGCAAAATCTGAGGGCCAGCAGTCCTGACACTCACTGTTCTGGGAGGTCAGAGAGGGAAGAAGAAAGACGTGGCCTGAGCTCTGTGTGAGGAAAGCAGGAGAGCTTCTGAGAAGTGGAGGAAGAAAAGCCCCTCCTTGGAGCCCTCCAGCTCCCAGCGCTGCTAAGGGGATGGACGGTCAAGGTGAAGAATTTAGAACTGCATCTCTAGTGGGTTCTGTTCATCCCTCACTACCCCCACCCCCAGAACTAGAATAGTTTGCTCGGAATGGTGCTGTCTGTCTTTCCGAGACTCCCGGATTGTTTCATTATGGCTAATGGGCTGATTTCCAGTTACATAACCTCCTCTCTGCTCGTTGAGGTCTCATTATTCCGCAGTGTGGTGTGAGCCAGGTCTGGGTTCCCGTGGAGTTACCTGAGAGAAGCTGGAGCGTGCTGTTTCTCATCATTTCCACTCAGCAAGGGAATCAGGGAGAGAGCACTACACCCTAGCCAATTATTGTGGGGTCCTTTGGGGTTGTTGTGTAATCTACCATGTACAGTGCAGTGAAACGGGCCTCGCCTCCTCTGGTGGGTGCACTGGCTGAGGCAGTGTCTGTTCCTTACATAGCAGGTCTTGAGTACATGAGTTCTCTTCCAAACCCAGGAGATTTTGAAGTACATTTGTATGTGGTTGAGTGGGGGGACTCCTGAATTCACTTGAGGTTTTCTTGCACATCAATATACAAAAATAAGATAATAAAAGCAAAGAGAGGCCTTCCTTCCAGGCCTGGTAACTGCTAACTGAGGTCCTGAGTGAGCTCTGAACTAGGCAAGTCAAGCCACCAACGCAAGAACCTTTGAATCCAAGTATGAAAGCCCTGACTCCCAGGACAGGACAAGGCTGTGGCAGGGAGCAGAAGCTTCGGTGAGATGCCAGGGGCTGGAGCCCTCTGAGACAGCGAGGGTGACAGAACGGCATGGGGTGGGGACCGTGAGGGCTTTGGGGTCAGCAGAACTGGTCTGACTCTGTTCTGCTGTTTCCCAATCATGTGGAATCAGGTCACTGTATCAATTAGGGTCCAGTCAGGAAAACCTCTTTATCTTTCAATGCGTCCATGATCAGTCATGTCTGACTCTTTGCAACCCTATGAAATGTAGGGTTCTCCAGGCAAGAATACTGGACTGGGTAGCCATTTCCTCCTCCAGGGGATCTTCCTGACCCAGAGATTGAACCTGTGTCTCCTTCGTCGTCTTCATTGGCAGGTGGATTCTTTACCAGTGAGGCACCTGGGAAGCCCAATCTTTTAATAGAGGGTTTTGAGTTAAACAGGCAGTGGAAGAGTCAAAGAGATAAGCATGGGGTAGGGAACAGGGACCAGCACAGTGGGAAGCTGCCATCCCTGGGACTCAGGGAGGCAGTCGTCTTACCAGAGTTCAGAAGCCAAGGCTGTTCCCAGGAGCTGGGGCCACGGAGGCAGAGAATGTCAGGGGGAGCTGAAATCACAGGGGAGACAGAGCCATTGGAGAATGGCTGGAGAATGCCATTCATAGCAGAGAATAAGGAGGAGAGATGCTCCCGTTGGCTGAGCCTGCTTGAGGGCAAAGGAACCTGGGATATGAGACTTCTGTGATATAGACCAGAGCCAGGCATGGGTCTAAGAATAACCATGCATTACTGGCACGGCCACCAATGTCTTGAATAAACCATGTCTAATGTGCTTATTTAACTTATATGCAGAGTACATCATGAGGAACGCTGGGCTGGAAGAAGCACAAGCTGGAATCAAGATTGCTGGGAGAAATATCAATAATCTCAGATATGCAGATGATGCCACCCTTATGGCAGAAAGTGAAGAGGAACTAAAAAGCCTCTTGATGAAAGTGAAAGAGGAGAGTGAAAAGGTTGGCTTGAAGCTCAACATTCAGAAAACAAAGATCATGGCATCTGGTCCCATCACTTCATGGGAAATAGATGGGGAAACAGTGGAAACCGTGTCAGACTTTATTTTGGGGGGCTCCAAAATCACTGTGGATGCTGATTGCAGCCATGAAATTAAAAGACGCTTACTCCTTGGAAGGAAAATTATGACCAACTTAGATAGTATATTAAAAAGCAGAGACATTACTTTGCCAACCAAGGTCTGTCTAGTCAAGGCTATGGTTTTCCCAGTGGTCATGTATGGATGTGAGAGTTGGACTGTGAAGTAAGCTGATCACCAAAGAATTGATGCTTTTGAACTGTGATGCTGGAGAAGACTCTTGAGAGTCCCTTGGACTGCAAGGAGATCCAACCAGTCCATTCTAAAGGAGATCAATCCTGGGTGTTCATTGGAAGGATTGGTGTTAAAGCTGAAACTCCAATACTTTGGCCACCTCATGCAACGAGTTGACTCATTGGAAAAGACTCTGATGCTGGGAGGGATTGGGGGCAGGAGGAGAAGGGGACAACAGAGAATGAGATGGCTGGATGGTATCACTGACTTGATGGACATGAGTTTGAGTGAACTCTGGGAGTTGGTGATGGGTAGGGAGGCCTGGCGTGCTGTGATTCATGGGGTTGCAAAGAGTCGGACACAACTAAGCAACTGAACTGAACTGAATATGCTATTGTTTATCCCCAGACTGAGGCTTGGAGCTGGACTGGCGGGTGGACACTCTATCATCCAGGAGGGGAAGGAAACTCAGTGTCACCCACTTAGGTACCTTCTATGGACCCCGCACCTCAGTCCTCTGTGATAACCTCGATTGTGTTATCATAAAGTAAATGTGACCCCGTGTGCTTCCATTTTACTGCTCTGTTTCTTGCTTTTAGAAGCCACTGGCCTCTTCTTCCTTTTTTAAAATGGTTAGTTACTTAGTAAAATTTTTACTTACTTTTGCTAGCCTTAAGGTGCCACCTACCTTTTTTAAGAAGACTTCTCAGGCAAGACCCAGATCTGCCTGAGTGACTGCAGAAAAAGAAGTTTTAGGGAGAGAGGAAAGCTGCTATATGGGATGTGGCTGAAAGCGTGTATCAGACAAACCTGCTCTGCAGTGTCCCCTCCAGCCGGTGGTGGGAAACCTCGGTCATCCTCATCCCTTCCTCCTCCTTTCTCTCCACTTGCTTTCCATCACACATCCCTCGGTCCAGGGCTCAGTAGGAAAGAGATGGTCTCACTAAAGGCAAGTTTGTTTAGTGAAGGTTTTGTTTCTGTGTGGGTGGGGTTCAGGGAATCCACACAGAATGGTGACCCATCAGGGACGATTGAGACCTGGAGGCCATCGCCACCCACAGTGCCCGAAGGAGCCACAGTCCTGGAGCCCCGGAAGAGTTGGAGCTTGCAGGAGGGGTCAGGGGCTATGTAGTCTTAGAGAAATACAGTTGCTGCATTCCCAAACTGTGGCAAGACGTGGAGGGGCAGAGAAATGAGGACCCATGCATTTCCCCCGGCTGCCCTCTCATCTCCTGCCGGGCCTTGCATTGGCTCAACCAGAAATGGGAGGGCAGGATGCCAAGTGTAGTGGCCCGTGGAGGCTGGCCTCTGAGTACCAAGTGTACTTCAACTGATGAATGGATAAAGATGTGGTATAACACACACACACACACACTGGAATATGACACACACTGGAATATGACACACACAGGAATATAACACACACACACACATACACACACACACACTGGAATATGACACACACACATACACACACACACACTGGAATATGACACACACACACACACACACACACACTGGAATATGACACACACACACAGAGGAATATGACACACACACACACACTGGAATATCACACACACACACACACACACACTGGAATATGACCTGGCCATAACAGAATGAAACAGTGCCATTTGCAGCAATGTGGATGAACCTAGTTCAATTCAGTCGCTCAGTCGTGTATGACTCTGCAACCCCATGGACTGCAGCACGCCAGGCCTCCCTGTCCATCACCAACTCCTGGAGCTTGCACAGACTCATGTCCATTGAGTCGGTGATGCCATCCAATCATCTCATCCTCTGTCATCTCCTTCTCCTCTCACCTTCAATCTTTCCCAGCATCAGGGTATTTTCAAATAAGTCAGTTCTTCGAATCAGGTGGCCAAAGTATTAGAGTTTTTGCTTCAGCATCAGTCCTTCCAATGAATATTCAGGACTGATCTCCTTTAGAATGGACTGGTTGGATCTCCTTTCAGTCCAAGGGACTCAAGAGTCTTCTCCAGCACCACAGTTTAAAAGCATCAATTCTTTGGTGATCAGCTTTCTTTACAGTCCAACTCTCACATCCATACATGACCACGTGAAAAACCATAGCCTTGACTAGACTGTTGGACAGTAAGAGGAGTCATTCTCTCCTCTGTCCCTTGGTTCTGGGCCCTGGGTTATCTGACTTAAGGGGGAAGAACACCACACATTGGCCATGGAACCCCACCTTGTAGGACAGCATCCCAGCCTTACAGAGGGTGGCGCCCAGCTGGCATCACAGGAATGGGACTGCCCTGCTGAAGCTTTGGCCATGGATGAATACAACCTGCCAAGACCTCGGCGAGGTAGGGAAGAAGTGAGGGCAGAGGCGGGTGTGGAAAGAAAGACCTCCACCTCTGTCCTCTAGTTCTTCCTTCTACAGTCTCCTGCTGGTCCCTCTCATTGGCTGAACTCAACCGGAAGCAGAGAGGGAGGTATCTGGATGGTGCAGCCCACCGGGTCAGTCTTCTGGGGAACAGCACAGGGCACAGCGAGCCGGAGGGATGGGGGAGGGGAGGGCAGCATTCAGGCTGATCGCCTGCTTCCAGAACGCCTCCCGGCTTTCTATCCCTCCCCACAGTCACTCACTGTGTTCCAGCCTCATTACCTCACCCCTGGAATATGGGGACAATCTCTCACACGTCTCTGAATCTCCAGTCCACCGTCCCTAATGCCTGAGGCGCAAGCTGAGTCTCATCGCTCCTTCTTGCAAAGAACTCTCGTGTTCCCCATTCTCTGCTCTTTACTGAAGGTGGCCAGGTGCAAGGCATTTTACAGAATAAAAGGATGATTCAGAGATTGCACTCATTTCTAATAAGGAGGATAGGTATAAAGCTAGAAATGGATCATTTCACCATAAAAGAGATGTGGTTAAAAAGATATGTAAATTTGGGCTCTTAAACATCTTGGCATCATATTCAGGGATCTTCACAGTTTAACTCCAAATTTTCCTTCCAGACTTGTTTTCTAAGACATGTTCTACTGCATTCTCCCATGTGCCTGGGATCCCAGCTCTGATGGTTGCCTGGCATTCTTTGCACCATACACAGTTCGGATTCAATGCCTTTGCTCTTGTTATTTCTTTAGCCCAGAAAGCCCCTCCTCAGCTGGCCTTTGGGATGGTCTGATCACTCACTCACAGCGGGGTGAGTCAGAGCACCAGGCCTCTAGGGCCTCCAACTTGGAGTGTGGTCCTCAGACCAGTAGCCTGGCATTGCCAGGGGCCTTCCCTCAGGTGACTCTCAGGCTCACCTGCATCAAGACTCAGATTCTGCCCTTGAACCAGAGCCCCAGCTGATTGCTATGTCCTTGAAAATCTGAGAAACATCCTGTATTTTGTGGGTTACCTAAGATGGGTCTTGTTGTGTGAGCAGGGCAGCTTACCCTTTTCAGCATTCCAGAACAAAGTGCAAGGGCTTTGTTTTTACTGTTGTTAGTTATAAACTGTGTTTCTAGCTTCCCAGCTTTTAAGGATGAGGCGGGCTACCAAAATGGTTAAGAGAATGGGCTTTTACATCATATAACTATGGGTTCAAATCTCAGCTCTGCCACATGTTAGCATGGGGCTTTAATAAAGGCAATTAGGGGATTTCCTTGCGGTCCAGGGTTTTGGACACCGTGTTTTCACTGCTGAGGGCACGGATTCAATCTCTGGTCAGGGAACTAAGATCCCACAAGCTATGTGGCTGAATAAATAAATTAAAGGTAATTAACCTTTCTCAACCTCAGTTTTCCAAAACATAATGTATTAATGATATTACCACAGAGATGCAAGGATCAAATGAGACAAAATATGAACATTAAATGTTAATTGCATTTATTGTTTTGCAAACATGTGAAGAAAAGCAAAAAGCAAGAAACCCTTGGATGGGAAGGTCTGAACCAGATAGCCAGTGATGGGAGGGGCAGGTCTTTGGTGCTGGAGCTCCAGGGCATCAGAGTTACAAATGGGAGCAGACAAAGGTGCATCCAAGAGCAACTGAGTCAGCCTGGCTGAACAGAGGTTCCCCCACCAGAACAACATGCTTAGGTACTGTCTGAAATGTAGGCGGTATCCTGGTGGGCTCCCTGGAGGTGGGGTTGTGACATACAAAGTTAGAGGTGTCTGATCAGCCAGGACTGAAAAGGAGACAAGCACCCTCTTCCTGGATGACTCATCCCAAATAACCACCACCATGTAATGTCTGACCAGGGTTCTGCCACTTGCAGTACACTCATCTCCATCATTTCTTTTAATTCGGGCTGTGACAGGGATTAGCTTGCTTGTTCAGGTCTCCCGTGATGGCCCACCTCTGCTGATTCACACAGGAGAGATGATCTAGGCAGGGCAAAAGACAACTGTGAATGTGTCTCCACAGACTTTGACCTTTTGAGCAGGAAACAGAAGGACTTGAGGGCCCATGATGTGTTTTCTTCCCTCCTTCCTGTTGAAGGTTGTGACTTTGGGGGAGAGAGGAGGCTGTGAGATGAGAGCAGCTGGCTCCAGAGAGGGTTCTGAAGTCTGAAATCAGTGGACTTAACACACTAGGGGGACAGCTGCTGACAGGATGGAGTGAACACCCAGGAAGTGTGGGTTTGGGCCTGGATGCTTGCCAAACCCATCTTGAAGACTTTCAAGGGGCCTCTGAGACTGTGGAGAAAAAAGCCCAGAAAAAAGTGGAAAACTCAATATGGTGTATGTAGCAACATGGAAGCAGATGGTAAATCTTCAAATGAAAATAAGAAGGAAGGGGTTGGGAACGTGACTGTAGATTCCAGACCCAACTGCTCAAGGTGTGGGCCACAAATATTGAACTTGAATGGTAATGCAAGAAGGTGAACACATGTGCAGATTTATTTTCTCCATTTTGTAGGTTTATGTCAATCTGAGGACTGTCATTAATGCTGTTCCAAAGAGGCAGTTATGCAGTGGATAAGTCTTGGTCTCAGGAGTTCAAATCCTGGATCTACCTCTTACTCTGTGTGACTCTGGGCCAGAACTCTGACTTGTCTTTAGTGGTAGTTTTCTCATCTGTGAAGTAGAATAATGAAGTCCATCTCATAAGATTATTCAGAGAATTCAGTGAAATTATATAAGCCAAGGGTACCGTTAGATACGCAAAATGTCCCATTTCTATCAGGGGAACCTTTTCTGTTCTGGGGACATACACTAATCCTTCCATGTGGTCTCTCTGGACCCCCACACTAGCCTGATCAGGCACAAGGACATCCAAAGTTCTCCCAAAGCCACAGGTAGAGAAGGAGCTGCCCAGGCAGGAAATGGAAGGGAGATGACAGTCAAGTAGGAGGAAACCCACGGGCAAGTGGTGTCTTGAAGGTCTGAGAAGGATGGATTTGATGAGAGAGGAGTTATCTTCAGTGTCAGGCACTGCTGAGAGGGGAGGTGTGCCGTCCAGGGAGAGCAGAAGAGTACCTCTGGACGTGGGAGGGGTGCTGTGCGGGAGGAGGGAGACCTGGAGGCGGCCCCACCTGCCGTGAGGTCTTGGAGTTTGTGGACCTCTCTGTCTTGACCTTCCTAACTATTCAGTTCAGTTCAGTCGCTCAGTCATGTCCGACTCTCTGCGAATCCATGAATCATAGCACGCCAGGCCTCCCTGTCCATCACCAACTCCCAGAGTTCACTCAAACTCATGTCCACAGAGTCGGTGATGCCATCCAGCCATCTCATTCTCTGTCGTCCCCTTCTCCTCCCGCCGCCAACCTTTCCCAGCATCAGAGTCTTTGCCAGTGAGTCAACTCGTCGCATGAGGTAGCCAAAGTATTGGAGTTTCAGCTTTAGCATCAGTCCTTCCAGTGAACACCCAGGACTGATCTCCTTTAGAATGGACTGGTTGGATCTCTATTATGATTAAGTAATTTATTCTTTTAACTTTCTTCTAGCTCTAAATGATTCTGTGATGAAAGAATTGACTTTAAATTGGACATTGTCTCAATTCAGTAAGCACTCATTGAACAGCCAGGAAACTTACTGTGTTTGAGGCACCTTGGGGAACACACACGTGGTTTAGAATCTCAGTCAGCCACTATAGCTTGATCTGGGATGAATCATTCACCTTTCTCAAGCCTCAGTTTCCCCATGAGTTGCGATAATTATTGAGCACTGGCTGCCCTGTCAAAGTACCAGGTGGTTTTCAGTGAGATTACCTAACTACTTACAACCCGGGGAAGAGTTTGTCAGTGAGGAATAGGACTTGGAGAAGTTGTATAATTTATTCAAGGTCCCATGTCTGTGGGCTGTGGAGCTGGGAGATGGCAAAAGTCTGCCTCTCCCCACATGCTGCCTCTGCATGGCTGCGTGCTACTTTATTAGCAGAAGATGTGCTGCCTGGGCCATGTGTCTGTACCATAGAGCAGACCTGGTGAATTACAGTTAGGCAGTTGTTCATTCATGTCTCCTGCAAGGTGTAAGATTCTTTTTAATATATTTATTTATTTACTTTTGGTTGTGCTGAGTTACTGTTGCTGCTCTCAGTCTTTCTCTAGCTTCCAAGAGTGGGGCTATTGTCTAGTTGCGGTGTGTGGTCTTCTCACTGTGGTGGCTTCTCGTGTTGCAGAGCACAGGCTTTAGGCAGGTGGGCTTCAGTAGCTGTGGCATGCAGGCTCAGTAGTTGCAACTCTTGGGCTCCAGAGCACAGGTTTAGCAGTTGTGGCACATGGGCTAGTTGCTTTGAACCATGTGGGATCTTCCCAGAAGAGGGACTGAACCCATGTCTCCTGCACTGGAAGTGGATTCCTAGCCACTGTACCACCAGGGAAGTCCAAGGTGTAAGATTCTTAAAAGCAGGGTGTGATTCTGAATTACCTGCTTGTAGTACTGGAGCCTAGTAGAAGCATCTGGTTTATAACAGGGGCACAAAAGATGTTGGATGAGTGGCTATAGCACAGGCTCTGTGGATGGATTGATAGTCTCTGCTCTCAAAGACATAAAAAATCTAATGGTGATATGGAAATACAACTATGTAATGACAACACAGGAGAAGGCAATAGCAACCCACTCCAGTACTCTTGCCTGGAAAATCCCATGGACAGAGGAGCCTAGTGGGCTGCAGTCCATGGGGTCGCAAAGAGTCGGACAGGACTGAGCGACTTCACTTTTACTTTTCACTTTCATGTATTGGAGAAGGAAATGGCAACCCACTTCAGTGTTCTTGCCTGGAGAATCCCAGGGATGGGGAAGCCTGGTGGGCTGCCGTCTCTGGGGTCGCACAGAGTCGGACACGACTGAAGCAACTTAGCAGCAGCAGCAGCAATGACAACACAATGAGATACTTACTTTAATGGATATATGTATATGGTACACATTTTCTTCTTGTGATTGCATTTATTCATGTGAATACATTTTTTAAATGAAAAGTTAAGGTAATTTTTATTATGGAATATTTTAAGCATGTACATATAAGGAACAATTGTGTATTTATCACCTAAGTTTATAAAATCTTAACATTTTCCATGTTACATGAAAACAAATCAGCTTCCCAGGTGGTGTTAGTGGTAAAGAACCTGCCGGCCAATGTAGGAGACATGAGACACGGGTTCAATCCCTGGGTCGGGAAGATCCCTAGGAGGAAGGCATGGGAACCCACTCCAGTATTCTTGTCTGGAGAATCCCATGGACAGAGGAGCCTGGTAGTCGACAGTCCACAGGGTCACACGGAGTCAAACCTGACTGAAGCAACTTAGCACACACACATGCATGAAAACATACACCATAAATGTACTGCAGATCAACTGAAAGAATCTACAAATATTCCTTCAGATCTCATTCCCTTATTAAGGTGAATTTGGGCTTAATATCCCCATATATATTCTTATGTACTATTGCTTTGTATATATTTATCCATAACAATATAATATATTGTTGTTTTAATATGTTATATATTGTTTTCTTTGGAATTGCCTTTCTTTGGGATTGGAATGAAGACTGACCTTTTCCAGTCCTGTGGCCACTGCTGAGTTTTCCAAATTTGCTGGCATATTGAGTGCAGCACTTTCACAGCATCATCTTTCAAGATTTGAAATAGCTCAACTGGAATTCCATCACCTCCACTAACTTTGTTCGTAGTGATGCTTTCTAAGGCCCACTTGACTTCACATTCCAAGATGTCTGGCTCTAGGTCAGTGATCACATTATCATGACTATCTTGATTGTGAAGATCTTTTTTGTATAGTTCTTCTGTGTATTCTTGCCACCTCTTCTTAATATCTTCTGCTCCTGTTAGGTCCATACCATTTCTGTCCTTTATTGAGCCCATCTTTGCATGAAATGTTCCCTTGGAATCTCTGATTTTCTTGAAGAGATCTCTTGTTTTTCCTATTCTGTTGTTTTCCTCTATCTCTTTTCCTCTAATTGCCAAAGAAAGGCAATTCCAAAGAATGCTCAAACTACCGCACAATTGTACTAATCTCACACGCTAGTAAAGTCATGCTCAAAATTCTCCAAGCCATGCTTCAGCAATATGTGAACTGTGAACTCCCAGATGTTCAATCAGATTTTGGAAAAGGCAGAGGCACCAGAGATCAAATTGCCAACATCCGCTGGATCATGGAGAAAGCAAGAGAGTTCCAGAAAAACATCTATTTCTGCTTCACTGACTATGCCAAAGCCTTTGACTGTGTGGATCACAATAAACTGTGGAAAATTCTGAAAGAGATGGGAATACCAGACCACCTGACCTGCCTCTTGAGAAACCTGTATGCAGGTCAGGAAGCAACAGAATTGTACATGGAACAACAGACTGGTTCCAAATAGGAAAAGGAGTGTGTCAAGGCTGTATATTGTCACCCTGCTTATTTAACTTATATGCAGAGTACATCATGAGGAACGCTGGGCTGGAAGAAGCACAAGCTGGAATCAAGATTGCTGGGAGAAATATCAATAACCACAGATATGCAGATGACACGACCCTTATGGCAGAAAGTGAAGAGGAACTCAAAAGCCTCTTGATGAAAGTGAAAGAGGAGAGTGAAAAGGTTGGCTTGAAGCTCAACATTCAGAAAACAAAGATCATGGCATCCAGTCCCATCACTTCATGGGAAATAGATGGAAAAACAGTGGAAACAGTGTCAGACTTTATTTTTTTGGGCTCCAAAATCACTGCGGATGCTGATTGCAGTCATGAAATTAAAAGACACCTACTCCTTGGAAGGAAAGTTGTGACCAACCTAGATAGTATATTAAAAAGCAGAGACATTACTTTGCCAACCAAGGTCTGTCTAGTCAAGGCTATGGTTTTTCCCGTTGTCATGTATGGATGTGAGAGTTGGACTGTGAAGAAAGCTGATCGCTGAAGAATTGATGCTTTTGAACTGTGGTGCTGGAGAAGACTCTTGAGAGTCCCTTGGACTGCAAGGAGATCCAACCAGTCCATTTTAAAGGAGATCAGTCCTGGGTGTTCATTGGAGGGACTGATGCTAAAGCTGAAACTGCAATACTTTGGCCACCTCATGCGACGAGTTGGCTCACTGGAAAAGACTCTGATGCTGGGAAAGGTTGGGGGCAGGAGGAGAAGGGGACGACAGAGAATAAGATGGCTGGATGGCATCGCCAACTCTATGGACATGAGTTTGAGTGAACTCCGGGAGTTGGTGATGGACAGGGAGGCCTGGCGTGCTGTGATTCATGGGTTTGCAGAGAGTCGGACATGACTGAGCGACTGAACTGAACTGAACTGATATTGTTTTCATTACTCTTTTGCTCAGAGTTACCATTTAAGATTTATTCATGTTGACATACTATAGCTCTAGTTCATTCACTTTAACTCATATATATTTCATATCATTTTTGAATATTTTAAAATAACAAAAGTAATACTTGCTGCATTAATCTGGATAATATCAGTTCACTGGATAATATAGATGCGTAGAAAGAAAGGTGCCCTCTCCCCAGCCTGTTCTATGTCCTGAGGTAACCCAGGAGATTACCTGTTTGGTGGGTGTCCTTCCACAACTCTCTCTTGGCTCAGACAAGCGTATATACAGCGTATATAGATGCCTTTCTTTCTCTTTTCCTTCCTTCTTTATTTCTGTTAACACTATGTGATTCTACTAAACATGTAGTAGATATGTCTTATTTCACTTAATCTGAGATGTATCTTATTCTTATCCTGAGATGTGTCTTATTCCACTTAATCTGTGTAGATTTACTGGATGCAAATTTTAAACTTGACTTTCATGCTGTGTCTGCAAAAGTGAAAGTTTAGATCAGGCCCTGTGCCTCTCAACCACAGAGATATCCTCTCTGCCCTTAAACTGCGAAGAGAAACTCCCAAGAGGGGCAGGTGGGAAAGAGGCAGGAATGCTCCGCTAGGCTATGCAGAAGACTAGGCTTTGGGCAGGAAGGGCCTTAGCCATTATCGAGAACCATAGCTCTCCACAGACGTGGGTGCATTCAAGTTGGAGTCAGGCTAGATTACAAGGACATTTTTCAATAATAACTGATAGAAGCTTTAGAATTTTTGCTTCAAAGTTATCCCTGGAGCAACATAATTTTTCAGGCAAGCCTGGGTCATCCATGGGTGAAGTTATACATCACGTACATGTGAGACTATGATCTCAGCCCACCTCCCACTTCCTGTATCACCTTTGCATCAGTTAGGATGCAGGCTTTGCTACTTAGACAAAGAAATTTTCAAAATTCTTATGAGCTGGTTGTTAAGCATAGCCATCATTAAAATTATAATTATATAAATTTGAAAAGCAAGAAACTAGAACTTAAGCTTCCATTGCAGGGGCTCTGGGTTTGCTCCCTGGTCAAAGAACTGGACCCCACATGATGCAACTCAGAGTATGCATGCCACAGTGAAGATTGAAGATACAGAATGCTGCAACTGTGACCCAATGCAGTTAAATACGTAAATAATACGTAGGGGTGCTTCAAAAAAGGCCACGAACAATTCTAAACACAAGGGCAGTGAATACCAAAGCTCATCATTTCTGAATTATTTTACTGCATTTTACTATTTGCTGTGCTTTGACAGTGACACACATCTGTTACACAAGCACAGAGGTACTGCTCTGCAGTGATCTGGCTGCTCTGACATCTCAACACCTGCATTCTGTCCTGGCTCCAGGGAGGCTTGTCTAAGTTCTAACATCCATCCTGTACCCCAGCCAGACAGGAAAGAGGGGAAAGAGGAGGGCGAGGTTCACTGCTTCCCTTTTCAAGTCATGGTTGTGCGTTTGCATACATCCCTTCTGCTGACATCCCATTGGCCACACCTCACTGCAAAGGATCTTGGGAATATGGCCTTTATCCGGGCTTCCACGTGTCTAGCTAAAACGCTTTTTACTGTTGAAGGAGGGAAAGGATACTGGAGGGACAGCTGGCACTCTCTGTTATAGCATTTCATGGATTCTTCTCATAGCCCTACGCCATTAAGCTTTCTATCCCACCCTTACCTTACTTCTTCTGAAGGCCTGTTGCAGGGCTCAGGCTTGCCATGGTCATAACCAGTAGAGACATGGCATTCTCCAGCCAATCTCACATCCTCAGCCTCCAGGCAGTGAGAGGAGACTCAGAGGCACATGAGACAGACCCATTTCTTCTAGAGTTAGGGAAGCAACAGATGAACAAAGGCACAAGAGGCCTCCTCTATTCAGGGCTGAGCTGGGATCTGAGGAGGGAGGGGATGACATTACCAGGAAAAATGAGATAGTACCAGGCTCAAGGAGCTTCTAGTCCAGATGAAGTGCTTCTACCTGGAAGATCACTAACAATACAGGCAGTAACTGCCAGGGACAAGGTAATTCCACTCTAATTTTAAATTCTGGGCAGAGAACCAGTCTCCATGAGCAACCAGCTCATTGCTGGACTAAGCTCTTGTTTTTAGCTTTTATAGTTATAATCAAATAAAACTTGCAACGAAGTTAGGTTGACATTAGTTAAAGATCTACATAATTGTTGTGCTGCCTGGTAATTAGGCAGAAATGGTAAGCAATTCACATAAATGACTGTAATTAGCATTATTTTTACATAGCCAATGTAGTTTTTAATTTTCCCTGTTACCCTGTATAGTTTATCGGTTGTCACTCTTTGCTCCAGCGGTAACTAACACTTTGCAGTGGTAGGTAGGCTGCCTGGCTCTCTCCAACCTCTGCCCTGGGCTCAGAATAGCTTCTCCTGCACTTCCCCATCAAGCCCCCTTCATACTGGTAAGTGACAAAGTTGTTACAGGCTTGGGCTCTGGAGTCAAAATGCTTTTACAACCCACTCTATGACTTAAACTTGATGACCTTAGTGAATTGTTTAATCTTTCACAGAATCGCTTGGACATAATCTCTGAGAAGGGGTCTAGGATATACCTAGTAATACATGTATGTCATTATGCACTCACTATTCATTCATCCAGTCGACAACAAAGTTCAACATCTGCCCTCAACCAGATACTGCTCCAGGTGCTGAGCATTGGTAGTGAACCAAAGCCCTGCCCCCACGGTCTACCTGTTAGAGCAGGGAGACAGACAGCTAGTACACACCACCGTTAATCAGGCGGTGGTCAGTTGCATGAGGAAAACAAGGCAGAGGAAGGTATCCTGGGAGGGAGGTGGCTCTTCCAGCAGAAGAAGTGGATCAGGATAAAATAGGTGAAAGAACAGTAACAGAACAACTCCGTTTCTGGGGCTTCCTTTTGCTCCTGCTGCTTGTCCACTGTGGGACAGTCTGGATTCTACTCCACATCTTTATCACCCTGCCACCCAGGCTGACTGTCTTCAACCTCTGTACTGTCCCTGGTCATGAGAGCAGGTGAAAGGGGGAACGTGAAGACTCATATCTGGAAGTGACATTGGCCAGGGTAAGTTGCATGTTGTACTTGATTTCAAGGATGGCTGGAATGTGGGGCCCTACCTTGTGCCTGGAAGGAGAGGAGCCAGAAATACTGATGCGCTGAGTAACTTCATTTATCCTGGATCTGCTCTCTGTCCTGTTCATGATTTTGTACTTGAACTCCATGCACTGTATCACCAGGGCTCCCTGGCCCTCTAACTCCCACTTGGATTTGGCCAAAAGAGCACACCAAGAGGAGAGCCAAGGGTGGGGAAGGGCAGGCTGGTATTCTTCATGCTCCCTGCCCTGCCGTGGCTGATCTTCTACAACCACAGCTCCACTGGGCACTCTCACACCCCAGCTGCAGCTCTCACATGGGCTCTGGTAACAGCACTACTTTGGCCACCTGATGCAAAGAGCTGACTTATTGGACAAGACCCTAATGCTGGGAAAGATTGAGGGTAGGAGAAGGGGATGACAGTGGAAGAGATGGTTGGATGGCATCACTGACTCAGTGGACATGAGTTTGAACAAGCTCAGGGAGATAGTGAAGGACAGGGAAGCCTGGTGTGCTGCAGTCCATGGGGTCGCAACAAGTCAGACATGACTTAGCGACTGAACAACAACACATCCTTGCCTTGTTCCTTTAGGACTAAGGGTGAGGAAGGATAGTGTCAGCCTCCCAGTATGGCTGGTACTTGAGGCCTCAAAATCCATTCTTGGTTTCCTCTGTGGATAACACCTTCCTGAAAAGATCTCTTCAAAGATAAATGCTTCATCTGAGTCTGGCAAAAATATCTATGCTGCAGAGGCTTCTCTGAGGAAACGGCATGTGATGTGAGGGAGAAAGTCAAGCAGGAGAGGGTGGAGCAGACGGGGAAGACCAAGGGGAGGAGTGGACGGTGACACTGGGCACACACAGGGACAAGGAGCCAGGTTCAGGGCTGTGAGTGTGGTGGGGAAGTGAGAGAAGCCCAGGCCAGAGAGGTGGAGGCCCAGATTACATCAGACTCTTTGATGGGATGGGAGGGATTTGTGATTTTATTCAAAGTGACATAGGAAACCCTTGGCGGGGTGGGGTGGTGGTGGGGAGAGGTTGAGCGGGTGAGCGACATGACCTGACGTTTTAAAGGATCACTCTGATTTTAGGGACAAAGTGGAGATGATGTGTGAGGAGGCCAGGCCAATGCTGAAGTCTCAGAGGGAGGTGTGAGATGTGGTGGCCTGGACCAAGGTGAGAGCCATGGAGGTGCTGTGCTCAGGCTTGTGCTCACTCGTGTCCGATTCTTTGAGGGTCCATGGACTGTAGCCTGCCAGGCTACTCTGCTCATGGAATTTCCCTGGCTAGGGTACTGGTGTGGGGTGCCATTTCCTACTCCAGAGGATCTTCCTGACCCAGAGATCAAACCCGCGTCTCTTGTGTCTCCTGCATTGGCAGGTGGATTCTTTACCACTAGTGCCATCTGGGAAGCTCCATGGGGGTGGTGAGAAGGGACCAAATTAGGGCCTAGGTAGGGATAACACACGGAGAAGGCAATGGCAAGCCATTCCAGTACTCTTGCCTGGAAAATCCCATGGATGGAGGAGCCTGCTGGGCTGCAGTCCATGGGGTTGCTAGGGGTCGGACATGACTGAGCGACTTCACTTTCACTTTTCACTTTCACACATTGGAGAAGGAAATGGCAACCCACTCCAGTGTTCTTGCCTGGAGAATCCCAGGGACGGGGGAGCCTGGTGGGCTTCTGTCTATGGGGTCACACAGTCAGACATGACTGAAGTGACTTAGCAGCAGCAGCAGCAGGGATAACACAAGACTGGCTGACGGATTGAATGTTGGCGTGAGAGTACAGGAGAACTTAAGAAAGACTCAGGTTTTGGCCTGAGAGGAAAGGATTGAGGGGGATACATCTCTTTGGGAGAGGTGAAATCGTGATCAGTTTCCATCATAGTAAGTTAAAGATACCTGTTAGACCTTGAACGGGAGCTGTTAAGTTAGTGATGAGAGGGAGAGGTCAGAGCTAGAAATAAAAATTTGATGATTACCAGTGGTACGTGCATGCTAAGTCACTCAGTCATGTCCAACTCTTTGTGACCCCATGGACTGTAGCTTGCCAGGCTCCTCTATCCACAGGGATTCTCCAGGCAAGAATACTGGAGTGGATTGCCATGCCCTCCTCCAGGGGAGCATCCTGACCCAGGGATTGAACCCACAACTCTTACATCTCTTTCACTGGCAGGCAGGTTCTTTACCACTAGGACCACCTGGGAAGCCAGTGGTAGGTGGTACTTACTGCCTAGAGATGGATGACCTTTGCTAGTGAATGAGAGCAGTGGGGGAGAGAAGAGGTCTGAAGATCCAAGGAGGATGCTCCAGCATTTAAAAGTTCAGAAGATAGGGAGGCTCCAGCAGAGGAGATTAGGAAGGATTAGCTGAATAGGAAGAAAATTAAGTGAAGCCAGTGTTCCAGGTAGGAGAAGGGGGTATTAACTACATCCAATGCTGCTAAGAGACTGCTTTAGATGAAGACAGATCTTAGCTTGACTGGCCCTCTTCTAAGAAGTCTGTTCTAACCCCTGGGGGCTCAGGAGCTTTGTGACATGCTCTCACACACCACTGCTTCTCCTCCACACTGTATTTACTTTCTGCCAAGCCCATCTCCCCCACTGTACACAGCTCCTTGAGGGTAGGAATTGTGTCTTTACTCAGTAATCACACTGAACCCAATGCCAAACACTTGGTAGAGCTAAATTGATAAATGTTGTTGTTCAGTTGCTCAGTTGTGTCCAACTCTTTGTGACCCCATGGACTGCAGCATGCCAGGCTTCCCTGTTCTTCACTGCCTCCTGGAATTTGCTCAAACTCATGCCCATTGAGTCAGTGCATTGATAATAGTTCACTAAAAACAAACAAAAACCCATGAATCAATCGAGTTGCAGTACATGCTCATCCCCCTCCAATACATTCACTGTCCAGGGCTCCAAATTTTATTCTCAAGAGCTTCAGTTCCTTACTTTTTGCACCTTGCAGGGGCCTGAAGATTTGCGAGTTTTGTTTAAGCATTTCCATTTTAGTAGTTGGGACCCCACCGATGTGCCTCTTCCTTATGATGCTGAGGGCTTCTGGGACTATTTCTGCTGGTTGAGCAACCTAGGTACCACGGAATGGAGCTGCAGAAACATTGAGACAGATTTACAGAGTGTCTTCCTTGGTGGTGACTTACTAAATCCTAAGAGAGAAACAGCTGTGGGGAGGAGGAGGTAAGTGGAAGAGAGAGGGAGGGGGGTGGGGTATTAAGGAGGGAGGGAGACAGCCCTAGGACAAAGGTAGCAGCCTGGTATGTATGAAAGAGGTGACCTTGAGGAAATGAGCTTTTTCTTCTCTGGCATCTCAGAAATGCTTTGGTGAAATTCCCTTATTTTATAGATGGGAAGTTGAGCCTGAGAAGCAAATGGCTTATCCAAGATTTTAGCGTTGGTGGTGTGGCAGGGCTGGCCTAGACTTGTGTGCTTGTGTCTGTCAGTTCAGTGCATTTTCTTTTTTTTCTTTTTACATAATTATTATTATTTTTAAATTTATTTATTTTTATTTGAGGCTAATTACTTTACAATATTGTAGTGGTTTTGCCAAACATTGACATGAATCAGCCATGGGTGTACATGTGTTCCCCATCCTGAACCCCCCTCCCACTCCTCTGGGTCATCCCAGTGCACCAGCCCTGAGCAATTTTCTGTAACATGGTGGTGACCTTAGAGTCAGGAACAGGTGTTTCCTTTTCCAGGCACATATCTTCTACTTATTCAGTGATACCTGGAGCTGCTTTCAAAGACAAGCTTCTTGTTCCCCAGGTGAAAGGAGAAAGGTTAAAATTGCGAATGATGGAGAGAGAACAGTGCCAGGGCGCTTCTCTGCTAAGGGACAAAGGATGGGAGTTCCTTACAGGGGCTGGGAAGGGAGTGCTATCCTAGTGTCTGCTGGAAGGAGAGCAAAGGAAGGGAGAGGAAGGCAACACTAGAGGTGAGGAATTCATCCTGAAGTTGGGGGACTTCCCTGGTGGTCCAGTGGCTAAGACAGCACTCTCAGTGCAAGAAGTCTGGGTTTGATCCCTGATGAGGGAACTAGATCCCACATGCCGCAAGGGAGAACCCACATGCCTCAACTATAATACAAAAAGATCTGGCACGCTGCAAAGAGATCGAAACCCCATGTGCTGCAACTAAGGACCAAGTGCAGCCAAATAAATATTTAAAAAAATTCTTGAATTGAATTAAAAAAAAGAAACCCTGAAATTGGGTGGGGAGAGGGAAGGGAGCAAACTAGCTATCCTACTGCTGAGAATGAATAGAACCATCTCATGATGGAGCAACTTGACGATTGAGAAGGTGCAAGAAAGGGAGAGAAGCCCCATTCTCATCCAAGCAGTGACAGCGAGGTATGAATCTTGGTTCCTCTCCCATTAGGGAAACAAACGGTCTGCCGAGGAGGGTTCAGGTTCGAGGAGTCAAGTGTGACCAGGTTCGGACGAGATCTGCGAAACTGGGTGATCCTGGGGTTTAGCAGTGGGCTTGGCCCTCAGTCCCATGAGCTGAGTGTTCTTGGGTTTGCTGGAGTTTGGAGGCTTTGCCAGACTCTGTCTCACCTAGATCTTTCTAATGGTGCTAATTTCCAAACCCAGTCATTTCCATAAAGAGCCTGGTAGCCTCGCCTCCCTTCTCAGTGAAGGTTTAATAGCAGAGCACTGAAACAGGTCTCGTTGCTAAGCCTTCATTATTTCCACAACATATACTACAGGACTCCTACTAATACACCGTGAAGCATTGTCCTAATTAAAACTAAACGACTCATGTCAAATTAAATGAGAGGAGTACATTGGGTTAGCCAGGACTTTGGCTTGCAATTGCGTGTTTGTTTACTTGTTAATTGGCCAGGTTCAATAACCTACCCCAGTCTTTTCTTCTCATCAATTCAAATTACTGACACTTCAGACTTGGTCTGTTGGGGAGTCCTGGCTGAGGAGATGAGATGCCTGATAATCTGTCCCACTGTGCCGTCTCGTAAAGCTGTTGAGCCACTGTGTGCTCAGGTTCTCCTGGAGCAAAGGGAGGATGTCTTTCACGAGCCTCCCACCTTTGGTGGATACTGCAAAGCTACTGTAAAGCGGCATCATCTGAAGAGCTCCTATGTGTGCTCCCCTATGGAAGAGCTTTGATCCAAAGGCTTCCTAGGTCCAGGAGTCCAACAAGGCTTTGAAGGCTAGTGTAAGCAGGAACAGCCTCATGGGTCACTTTTTCCCCCAATGCACAGATGAGAAAACTGTCTCCGAGAAATTGGGTAGCTTGCCCAAGTTCACACAGCTAGCACCTCCCTGTGGTTTTGGTGTCCCTCTTCAAAGGGCTTCCCTGCTGGCTCAGATGCTAAAGAATCTGCCTGCAATGCAGGAGACCGGGGTTCGATCCCCCGGAGGAGGAGATGGCAACCCACTCCAATATTCTTGCCTGGAGAATGCCATGGACAGAGGCGCCTGGTGGGCTACAGTCCATGAGGTATCAAAGAGTCAACCCGACTAAGCGACTAAGACTTTCCTTTTCAGTCCTTCAAAGCACACACCCATCACAGCATTCATCACATTGTGTGTCTACTGCCATTTTCCTACCTGCCTTCTATACCAACTCAAGAGCTCTTGAGCACCCAGTGGCTTCGTGGTGGGCAGATGGAGTTCATGTCATTAAATGACGGTCTTGTGTGTAGATGGTCACCACGGGAGCCCATTGCTATGAGAGCATATCCCTTGCCTGCTGTTGTTCAGCCTCTCAGTCATGTCCGACTCTTTGTGACCCCATGGACTGTGGCGTGCCAGGCCTCCCTGAATTTCTTTGCAGCCAATTTAGGAAGGTGAATTCCTAGAAGTAATGGGACAAATTTCCACATGGAAAGTTGAAGAAAGAGGAATGAAGTGGTAGAGGTGCAGAAGAGGGGAATATTGTAAGAGAAAGGATTCTGATTTGTAGCCAGACAGACCCGGGCTCAAGTCTTGGATGGTAAGATGGTCCCTTACCATCTCCTGGAGTTTGCCCAAGTTCATGTCCATTGTATCAGTGGACAAAATGATATGACAAAAAAAGATGAGTCCCTTGCCTGCTGCTGCTGCTGCTGCTGAGTCACATCAGTCGTGTCCGACTCTGTGCGACCCCATAGATGGCAGCCCACCAGCCTCCCCCATCCCTGGGATTCTCCAGGCAAGAACACTGGAGTGGGTTGCCATTTCCTTCTCCAATGCACGAAAGTGAAAAGTGAAAGTGAAGTCGCTCAGTCCTGTCCGACTCTTCGCAACCCCATGGACTGTAGCCCACCAGGCTCCTCCGTCCATGGGATTTTCCAGGCAAGAGTACTGGAGTGGTTTGCCAGTGCCTTCTCCCCCTTGCCAGGTACCTGATGACTAAACTTCTACAACTTGACATTTCTCTTCTTGGTTTAAGGCTAATATTTTGTGTAAAAATGATGAATGCTGGTGGTCAGTGCCTTTGCTAGGTATTATCATTTTCACCTACTTGTGGATGAATAAACCAGGTTAGCCCTTTCTCCAGAGATGCAGTCTTCTTTTACAAGGGAGGGGACTATGTCTCAGAGAAGTCCTTCAGCTCTTAAGTGGCAGAGCCGGGGCTAGGAAACAACCCTTTTCATCCCAGCCTGGTAATTTCCCCTTTGTGTGATGCTCAGAGGTCCTGGGTACCTGGGGCCAGGAGAGTTGTGGGGAAATTGTTGGGCAAGAACTCCCAGCTAAGCAAGGAGGGTTTCCAGGGAGAGGGGTGCGGGGCTATTTTCGCTGCATGGGGCTTCCTCCCTCACACCAAGGTGGGTTATTATCATGGTGAACACCCTGCCCACCTCCTGCCACTGGTCAGAAAATAACTCAGGCTGTCATTAACCAGTCAGCATAATTTAAAACCAGCATGAAAAAGAGGGAAAGAAAAGGGGAACCAGGGAGAGAGTTTACCCAGGAGGGAGACAACACAGCCTCCAGACAGCTCTCCCTGAGGCTGTGTGGCCTCCAGTCTACCTGGAGCAGCAGGCTGCAGCCAGAGTTTTGATAACTGAGGAGCCCCAGTTGTGTGAGCTGGCCCTGACCTGACCACACAATGGTCAGTGTGCCCTGATCTGCACAGACTGTTTGGAGAGATGTTAGCTACAATCCAGTGCACTTTGCACAAAGGCAAAAAGATGTGTATGGGATCCTAGAATGTTCGTTGCTATAGCAACATCTGCCTTTATTATCACCTAAATCCATTCACAGTATAAATATAGTAACTATTTGACTTCCCCACCCCCAGTCCACTTGGTAGAATATTTTTTAAAAAATTGTGACAACCGAAAAAGAAAACTGCAGCAAACTACAGTATCATGGGAGTGTGTGTAGAAGTGACTTTTGGAGGTGGGGAGAATATGGGGACATTTGTGGTTGGGATGAATTTTCACAAGTTGCAAGTTAGTAGAGAGGCTCGTTTTCTTGCAGCCAATTCAGGAAAGTGAATTCCTTGAAGTAAAGGGACAGATTTCCACATGGAAAGTTGAAGAAAGAGGAATCAAGTGGTAGAGGTGCAGAAGAGGAGAATATTGTAAGAGAAAGGATTCTGATGTGTAGTCAGACAGACCCAGGCTCAAGTCTTGGCATCACTGCTTATCACTTGAGGAATAATGAGCCGCTTGATTCCGAGTCTGTTTCCTCATCTGTTAAATAGGAAAACCATATCCTGCAGCCTATTTCAGCAACTTTATCTCCTTGGACCACTTGACATCAGTTCACCGGCAGACATTTATTTCCTATGCGTGAGCTCAGTCCTCTGCAGGGGAGGGGGAGAGAGGGCAGGCCCAGCAGGGGCAGGAAGATCTTTGTGCCACTTTGGAACCGTCTGTGATGTTAATGATGGCCCACAGCAGACTGGGGAATGGCATGACAAGCACTGTGAGTATCCTTAGGATAAAATATTCTTCTTCTATCATATAATAAAGGTGACCCTAAAAAAAAACCCTGTAGAGTAGTTTGGGAAAGAAGTAGAGTCTAACACCTAGGTACACATGGATATGCTATAATTTATTGATTGAACCATTTCTCTTTTATGAGATATTTGGTTTGTTTCAAGGTCCTTCTGTCATATGACCATGTGTGGACATTATTGTGTATAAATTCCAGTCTACATCTTGGATTATTTCCTTAGGATAAATTCCTAGGAGTAGAACTGCTGCATCAAAGAAGATAGGAATTTTTAGGGCTCTTGACATATGTTGGGGCTTCCCTGGTAGCTCAGATAGTAAACAATCTGCCTATAATGTGGGACACTTAGGTTTGTTCCCTGGGTCAGGAAGATCTGCTGGAGAAGGGAATGGCTCAGTTCAGTTCAGTTACCCAGTCGTGTCCGACTCTTTGCAACCCCATGAATCACAGCACGCCAGGCCTCCCTGCCCATCACCAACTCCCGGAGTTCACTCAGACTCATGTCCATTGAGTTGGTGATGCCATCCAGCCATCTCATTCTCTGTTATCCCCTTCTCCTCCTGCCCCCAATCCCTCCCAGCATCAGAGTCTTTTCCAATGAGTCAACTCGTCGTATGAGGTGGCCAAAGTATTGGAGTTTCAGCTTTAGCATCAGTCCTTCCAGTGAGCACCCAGGACTGATCTCCTTTAGAATGGACTGGTTGGATCTCCTTGCAGTCCAAGGGACTCTCAAGAGTCTTCTCCAACACCACAGTTCAAAAGCATCAATTCTTCGGCGATCAGCTTTCTTCACAGTTCAACTCACATCCATACATGACCACTGGAAAAACCATAGCCTTGACTAGACGGACCTTGGTTGGCAAAGTAATGTCTCTGCTTTTTAATATGCTATCTAGGTTGGTCATAACTTTCCTTCCAAGGAGTAAGCATCTTTTAATTTCATGGCTGCAATCAGCATCTGCAGTGATTTTGGAGCCCAAAAAAATAAAGTCTGACACTGTTTCCACTGTTTCTCCATCTATTTCCCATGAAGTGATGGGACCAGATGCCATGATCTTAATTTTCTGAATGTTGAGCTTCAAGCCAACTTTTTCACTCTCTTCTTTCACTTTCATCAAGAGACTTTTTAGTTCCTCTTCACTTTCTACCATAAGGGTGGTGTCATCTGGCTACCCACTCAATATTTTTGCCTGGAGAATCCCATGGGCAGTGAAGCCTTGTAGGCTGGGCTACATGTAGTCCTTGGGATATATATATATTACTAACCACACCTTCCTAGAAAATTTGTACCAATTTACACAGTGTACTAATTTGCTCATTTCCCTGTATAGGTCTGAAAACATGGGGCATTTTAACTTAAAAATTTTTTTTGATTCTCTTCTTACTTTCTCTTTGATTGCTCTCTGTCTATGATGTTCTTGGAAATAATTTTTTCCATCTTTATTGAGATATTATTGACATATAACATCATGTAAGTTAAAGGTAGACACCTATATTGACTTGACACACACGTATTGTTAAATGATTACCACAGTAATGTTAGTTAACACCTCTAGAACCTCGCATAATCAGCATTTGTTTCTTTTGTGGTGAGAACACTTAACATCTATTCTTTTAATCACCACGCTGTGCATTAGAGCCCAGAATTTATTCATCTTATTACTGACAGTCATATTCTTTGCCCAGCATCTCACTATTTCCCCCATACTCTAGCCCCTGGCCACCACCATTCTGTTCTCTTTTTTCTGTAAGTTCAGGTTTATAGATTCCACATATAAGTTGATATCATATAGTGTCTGTCTTTCTTTTTCCGCCTATTTCACTTAGAATAATGCTTTCAGGATCCATCCATTTTGCTGCAAATGGAAGAATTTCCTTCCTTCTCATGTCTAAATAATATTCCATTGTGTTTAAGTGTGTGTGTATGTATTAAAACTTCTTTATCCGTTCATCTATAGATGAACATGGAGAAGGCAATGGCAACCCACTCCAGTATTCTTGCCTAGAGAATCCCTTGGACAGAGGATCCTGGTGGGCTGCTGTCCATGGGGTCGCACAGTCAGACATGACTGAAGCGACTCAGCATGCATGCATAGATGAACATGTACATTTCCATAGCTGCGCTGTTATGAATAGTGCTGCCATGAACATTGAATGTGGAGGTACAAATAAACCTTTTTTAAAATTAATTTTTATTGGGGTATAGTTGTTTTATAATGTTGTGTTAATTTCTGCTGTACAGCAAAGAGAATCAGCTATGTGCATACATATATCCCCTCCCTTTTGGCTTTCCTTCACGTTTAGGTCACCATGGAGCACTGAGTACAGTTCCCTGTCCTACACACTAGGTTCTCGTTAGCTAGCTATTTTATACATAGGAGTATATATATGTCAATCCCAGTCTCTCAATTCATCCCACTCCCTGTTCTGCCCCCTGCCCCCTTGCTGGTGTTCATATGTCTATTCAGAAGTACAGATATACCTTCAAGATCCTGAACTCATTTCCTTTGAGTACACACCCAGAAATGGGATTGCTGGATTATATGGTAGTTCTATTTCTAGTATTTTTGAGGAACTCTATACTGTTTTCTGTAGTGGCTGCATTAATTTACATTCTTACCCATCGTTCCCCTGATGCTGGGAAAGATTGAAGGCCAAAGGAGAAGGGGGTGGCAGAGGATGAGGTGATTAGATAGCATCACCAACTCAATGGACATGGATCTGAACAAAGTCCAGGAAACAGTGAAGGACAGGGAACGCTGGCGTGCTGCAGTCCATGGGGTCACAAAGAATTGAACATGACTGAGCAACTGAACAACACCCACAGTGTACAAGGTTTTCCTTTTCTCTATACCCCTGCCAGCACTTGGCTCTTGTCTTGTCACTAACAACCATTCTGACAGGTGTGAGGTGACATCTCATTGTGGTTTTGATTTGCATTTCCCTGATGATGAGTGACATTGAACATCTTTTTATGTACATGTTGGCTTTGTGTGTCTTCTTTGGAAAAATTGTCTATTCATGCCCTCTGCCCATTTGAAAAATAAGATTGTTTGGTCTTTTGCTATTGAGTTTGATTTTCTTATATATTTTGGATATTAACCCTTTATCAGAAATATGATTTGCAAATATTTTCTCCCATTCTGTAGGTTGTCTTTTAATTTTATCAATCACTTGTTCTGCTTTGCAAAAGCTTTTTAGTTTGACATGCATTTGTGCATGCTTAGTTGCTTCAGCCATGTCCGATTCTTTGTGACCTCATGGACTACAGCCTGCCAGGCTCTTCTATCCATGGGATTCTCCAGGCAAGAATACTGGAATGTGTTGCCGTGCCCTCCTCCAGGGCATCTTCACAGCCCAGGGATCAAACCCACGTCTCTTGCATTGCAGGCAGATTCTTTACCACCAAGTCACCAGGGGAAGCCCTTTTAGTTTGATGTACTGCTGCTGCTGCTGCTAAGTTGCTTCAGTCATGGGCAGCCCACCAGGCAGCCCACCAGGCAGCCCACCAGGCTCGCCCGGCCCTGGGATTCTCCAGGCAAGAACACTTGAGTGGGGTGCCATTGCCTTCTCTGTAGTTTGATGTAGTCCCACATATTTATTTTGGCTTTTGTTGCTTATGTTTCTGGTGTTATATCCAAAAATTGTTGCCAAGACCAACAGTAAGGGACTTTCCCCCTATGTTTTCTTTTAGGAATTTCACAGTTTCAGGGTTTTTGTTGAAGTCATTAATTCATTTGAGTTAATTTTTGTGAATAGTGCAAGATAGGGATCCAGTTTCATTCTTCTACATGTAATTATTCAATTTCTCCAGCTCCAGGACACTCCAGTGTCCTTTCCCCACTGAGTACTTTTAACTCCCTTGTCAAATATCAGTTGACCATGCATGTGAAGGTTTATTTCTGGGTTCTCTGTTCTATTTCATTTGTCTTTTTGTCTATGTATCTACTTTTATGTCAATATACTATTTTGATTACTATACCTTTGTAATATAGTTTGGCATCAGGAAGTGTGATGTGATGCTTCCTGTTTTGTTTTTCTTAGATTTGTTTTGGCTATTCAAGGTCTTTTGTGGTTCCAGATAAATTGTGTGATTGTTTTTTCTATTTCTGTGACAAATTCCATTGGAATTTTGATAGTCATTGCATTGAATCTGTAGATGACTTTGGGTGGATTGGAAATTTTAGTTATATTAATTCTTCCAACCCATGAACATGGGATATCTTTCCATTTAATCATCTTTTTCTATTTCTTTCACAAACGTCTTATAGGTTTCAGCATACAGATATTTTACCTCCTTGGTTAAATCTATTTCTAAGTATTTTGTTGTTTTTGAAGCTATCACAAATGGAATTATTTTCTTTATTTCAGATATTCTGTTGTTAGTGTATAGAAACACAACTGATTCTTAGAAAATTTTAAAGGGCTAAATTAAATTGTGTGTATTCTCTCTCTAGTCGTGTTTTCTTTTCAGAAAGCAAGATGGGAAGTATCACTTTGCTTTAGATATATGACAACCAGGTTTTTTTCTTCTAAATATTCTTCTCAGTCAGCAGTAGGAAACTTTTAGTTTGCTAATAAAGAACAAGCACCCCTTCTTTTTAATGAATATTGCAAATAGCAGATAGGTCGTATGAGATTTTTCTCCTGAGGCTCTCCTTAGCAACGGCCCTCAGTTTGCCTCTGCAAGAGTCTTAAAATCTTACTTGGGAGAACTTGTCTTCTAGCTTGGACGTGCCTCCTAAAATGAATTTTAAAGAATAGTTCTTGATAGAAATTTAAGTCAAGTCATGAGTTAGTTCCTTCTTTTGTTTGTTCTTCCAATTGTCTGGATAAATTATTGAGTGCCTACTAAGTGCGCTGTGTTGTACAAGATGCTGTGAAGTACAGCAAGCCTCATTATTTATGGATTCTGTATTTATGACTTTGCTTACTTGCTAAACTTTACTGTAATCTTAACCAGTGGCTCGTTATGGTCATTTGTGGACATGTGTAGCATAGGGAAAATTTGAGTTGCCCAAAAAGCACATTCCCAGGGGAGGCAGAACAAGGCGTTTCTCCATTTTCTCTCTCATGCGCTAGAGAAGTGTCTTTGTGTGATGCACTTAATGCCATGTTTTTTAGTTTTTCTTGGTGATTTCCTTGTTTAAATACTGAAGCGCTGTCTAGGGTTCCAAAGCACAAGAAAGCTGTGATGTGCATTAGGGAGACTTTGTGTTTGTTAGGTAAGCTTTATTCAGTCATGAAATATAGTGCTGCTGGCGGTGAGTTCAAGGAATCAATATTGACATATATTAAATAAGGCATCTTTAGACAGAAACACACATAAAACAAGGTTATGTATGGATTGGTTGATGAAAATGTGACCAGAATCTCATAAAAATCTAACCCTGTGTTTTCCCTGGGAGCAACATTTTAGCATTTATTTGCTCATTCGATATTCATAGCAACTGTAGGGAGTATAACCGGCAGGAATAACCAGAATTGCCTGCCTATCAAAGGGTGACAGTTTGCCCTGGTAGATGAAAGGAACACACGTGAAACAAATAACAAACTGCATAAACAACGGAAGTGGTATAAGTACCAGAGTGAGATGGAGGAAGGGTTTGTGAAAGCAGGGGTCTTAAGCCTGGGCTCTGCAGAATGAAGAGAATTGAGGTAGACCCAGGAAGCTGAGAGTAGGGGTGATCAATAGTCTTGTTTATGGATGAGAGGTTGTAAGCCAGCTTGCTTGAATTTCATGGTAATTTTGAGTCTGAGACGTATGAGAAATAAAAGTAATAAAATAGTGTGGGTGAGGTTATAGAGGGTCCTGGATATTAGTCTGAGAGGATCTGGGTTTTTTCTTTAGACCAATTGTTTAAAAAAGAAACAAAATAATTTTACTGAAGTATAATTTCCATACAGTAATACAATGCACCCATTAGTTTGATAGTTTGATGAACTTTGACAAATGTATACTAAAAACCACCACAATCAAGATATATGTTTAAAATATTTTGACAACCCTAAAATGTTCTCTCATATTCCTTTACAATCAATACACCTATCACTCATAATACTAGGAAAAAATATATAGCATAAATTTGCCTCTTACAGAATTATAGATAAATGAACTACTAAGTATTCTTATGAGACTGGCATCTTTTGCCCAGCATAATGTTTTTGAGACTTATCCATTTTGTATATAGCTCGTTCAGTTCAGTTCAGTTCAGTTCAGTCGCTCAGTTGTGTCCGACTCTTTGCGACCCCATGAATCACAGCACGCCAGGCCTCCCTGTCCATCACCAACTCCCGGAGTTCACTCAAACTCATGTCCATCGAGTTGGTGATGCCACCCAGCCATCTCATTCTCTGTCGTCCCCATCTCCTCCCACCCCCAATCCTTCCTAGCATCAGACTCTTTTCCAGTGAGTCAACTCGATGCATGAGGTGGCCAAAGTATTATAGCTCGTAGTTTCTTTTAAAATGCAGAACAGAGACGCGAGAGACGCCCGGCTCCGGCGCAACCGACCACGTGCAGAATCGTGGCTGAGAGGAGCTGCCTGCGCCCAGGGTTAGGGCGGTGGCCGAGAGGAGCTGTACCATGTCCAGGAGGCGGTGGCTGCTTGGGCACCGGAGGGCCGAGAGGAGCTGACCCACATTCAAAGCAGGAGGGACAGCCTTGAGGAGATACCCCTCGTCCAAGGTAAGGTACAGAGGCTGCACCTTGCTGGAGCAGCTGGGAAGAGATACTCCATGACCAAGTGGAATATTAAGAATCCAGTGTTCTGGGGAGGAAGGAACAAGATGGCGGAGGGATAAGACGGCGAGACCACTTTCTCCCCCACAAATTCATCAAAAGAACATTTGAACGTGGAGTAAAGGCCACAAAACAACTTCTGAATACTGGCAGAGGACATCAGGCTCCCAGAAAAGCAGCCCATTGTCTTCTAAAGGAGAGAGAAGAAATCCAAGTCCACCCACCAGAACACCGACACATGCTTCCCTAACCAGGGAACCCGGACAAGTCACCCGTCCAACCCCACACACAGCAAAGAAACTACATAATAAAGAGAACTCCACAAACTGCAAGAAGAGGGAAAGGCCACCCCAAGCAAAGCAATATAAGCAAGATGAAGAGGCAGAGAAATACCCAGCAAGTAAAGGAACAAGATAATTGCCCACCAACACAAACAAAAGAAGAAGATATAGGGAATTTACCAGATAAAGAATTTCAAATTTTGATGGTGAAAATGATTCAAAATCTTGAAAGCAAAATGGAGTTACAGATAAATAACCTGGAGAAAAGGATTGAGAAGATGGAAGAAAGATTTAATAAGGACTTAGAAGAAATAAAAAAGAGTCAGTATACAATGAATAATGCAATAGATGAGATCAGAAACACTCTGGAGGGAACAAACAATAGAATAACAGAGGCAGAAGACAGGATTAGCGAACTAGAAGATAGAATTGTAGAAATAAATGAAACAGAGAGGAAAAAAGAAAAACGAATTAAAAGAAATGAGGACAATATTAGAGCCCTCTGGGACAATGTTAAACGCTCCAACATTCAAATCATAGGAGTCCCAGAAGAAGAAGACAAAAAGAAAGACCATGAGAGAATACTTGAGGAGATAATAGTTGAAAACTTCCCTAAAATAGGGAAAGAAATAATCACCCAAGTCCAAGAAACCCAGAGAGTCCCCAACAGGATAAACCCAAGGCGAAATACTCCAAGACACATATTAATCAAATTAACAAAGATCAAACACAAAGAACAAATCTTAAAAGCAGCAAGGAAAAAGCAGCAAATAACACATAAGGGGATTCCCATAAGGATAACAGCTGATCTTTCAACAGAAACTCTTCAGGCCAGAAGGGAGTGGCAAGACATACTTAAAGTGATGAAAGAAAATACCCTACAGCCCAGATTACTATACCCAGCAAGGATCTCATTCAAATATGAAGGAGAAATCAAAAGCTTTCCAGACAAGCAAAAGCTGAGGGAATTCAGCATCACCAAGCCAGCTCTCCAACAAATGCTAAAGGATCTTCTATAGACAGGAAACACAGAAAGAGTGTATAAACTTGAACCCAAAGCAATAAAGAAAATGGCTATGGGATCATACTTATCAATAATTACCTTAAACGTAAATGGGTTGAAATTTTCAAAAAGGCTAGGAAACAATTCTCATAGCCATCAATAGTTCAGTGTTGAGTTCATGAATAGTTTTTAAAGTTTGGGACAAACTGTAGTATTTGCTATTTGAAGTACTATTTGTAATTGGCATATTACGATGTAACATTGGTCTTCATTTCCAACTTAAAACACCTAAAAATGCCTAACAGGTTTTTAGATTTGTGAATTTTAGTTGATATGTATTTTATGATGTTACTGAACCTGCAGAAATATTGAAATATTTCAGAGAACTTATTCACTGTACATTTAATTTATTTTATTTATAAAAGTTATGAACTGTAGAAAGTTTTACTTGTTGGGTCAAATGCTTGTTGCTTCAAATGCTTGTTGCATTTGAAGTGCTAGTTACAAGAAAATCAAATACCTTCAATGTATAAATGCTATTAAGTTTTTAAAGGACTCTGGAGTATAAGTAAGTTTGTTTAAAGAAATTTAGTCTATTCAACCTGAATCAGCTCTGTCAAACATTAATTAAAAGCCTCATTTAAAATAAATAAATAAATAAATAATGGTGGTGGGAGGGAGGGTTGGGAAGCTGGCTGGAGGTGGAGGTGGAGGTGGTGAAGTTTATTAATCTAATTAAAAATGAAGTTGCATTTCCATTTTCCAAAACCACCCATTCACCAGCGTACTGTGTCACTAGACATTATGTACGATTTTACTTTGCAACAGAAACCATTACATTTAAAAATTCATTACAGCAAGGTTAGTTAGACACATGATGGATGCAGCTTTAATCCTGCCATATATTATTACAGTTAAAATGTAAATGATGAAAAATATTTTGTGCTTATCAGCATTTATGTGGAAATGTGTTTTACAGTGATATATGGTGTTATATTTCTATTATTGTGATGAAAAAGAAAGCAATACAAAAAGACGAAGTGTTTATTAAAACATGAAAAAAAAAAAGAAATAAATGGTTTTGCAGCACTGAAGAGATTATAGAAAGTAAATAAGCTAGATCAGACCTGTTTTATGTAGCAATTTTATAGTTTATTTTAATTATTTCAGTTGTAAAATATTGTTATACTGTTCATTAGTTCTGATTGTTCATATTAAACTATTGTAATGCAAATAAATAAATAATTAGAAAAAAAATAAAATGCAGAACAATACTTCGTTTTATGGATGTACCAAAATCTGCTTGTCTATTTGCCTGTTACAACATTTAGGTTGTTTCTAGTTTTGAGCTATTATAAATAAAATTGCTATGGCCATTTATGTACAACTCTTTCTGTGGAAATATGTTCTCATTTTTCTTGGATAAATATCTAAGAATAATAACTGTTGGGTCATAAAAGTGTGTGTTTGACTTTTTAAGAAACTGCCAAGCTATAGTATTTCCAAAGCAGTTAAAACATTTTACATAACCCCAGCCATATATGAGAATTCCATTTGCTCCATATCCTGACAGCTAATACAGTTAGTCTTTAAAATTTTTGCCATCTTAGTGGGTGTGGAATCTCATTGCATTTTTAACTTAAATTTTCTTTAAGACAAATGCTATTAAACATATTTTCATGTATTTGAGATTTTATGTATTATTTTGTGAAGTAACTGTTCAAATATATTACCATTTAAAAGATTGGCTTATTGGCTGGGAGATATTCTTTAAATATTCTGTATATTAGTCATTTGTCACACTTATGTATTATGCATTATTTCTTGCGTGACTTGCCTTTATACTTTTGTAATGGTGTCTTTTGAAGAGAAATTTATTTTACTTTATTTATTATATTAATTAGTTTTTGGTTGCACTGGGTCTTCAGTACTGCACGCAGGCTTTCTCTAGTAGTGGTGAGCAGCCGTTGCTCTTCATTGCGGAGCACAGACTTATTGCAGTGGCTTCTCTTGTTGCAAAGCAATGGCTCTGGGTGCACGAGCCTAGAGCCTGTATTCAGTAGTTGCATCATGTGGGCTCAGTAGTTACGGCCTATGGGCCCTGGGGCACATGGGCTTCAGTTGTGGCACACAGGCTTAGTTGCTCTGGGGCACGTGGGTTCTTCCCAAACCAGGGATCGAAACTGTGTCCCCTGCATTGGCAGGTGGATTCTTCTTTTTTTTAAATGTATTTATTTATTTTAATTGGAGGCTAATTACTTTAAAATATTGTAGTAGTTTTTCCATACATTGACATGAATCAGCCATGGGTGTACAAGTGTTCCCCATCCTGAACCCCCCCGCCCCCCCACATCCCTTCCCATCCCATCCCTCAGGGTCATCCCAGTGCACCAGCCCTGAGTACCCTGTCTCATGCATTGAACCTGGACTGGCGATCTGTTTCACATAGGATAATATACATGTTTCAATGCCATTCTCCCAAATCATCCCACCCTCGCCCTCTTCCACAGAGTCCAAAAGTCTGTTCTTTACATCTGTGTCTCTTTTGCTGTCTTGTATATAGGGTCATCGTTACCATATTTCTAAATTCCACATATATATGGTTAGTATACTGTATTGGTGTTTTTCTTTCTGACTTACTTCATTCTGTATAATAGGCTCCAGTTTCATCCACCTAATTAGAACTGATTCAAATGCATTCTTTTCAATAGCTGAGTAATATTTTGTTGTGTATGTGTACCACAGCTTTTTTATCCATTCGTCTGCCGAAGGACATCTAGGTTGCTTTCATGTCCTGGCTATTGTAAACAGTGCTGGCAGGCAGATTCTTATCTACTGTACCACCCAGGGAAATTTTTATTTTTGATGAAGATCAATTTATCTTCTTTTAAGATAGTTCATGCTGTTTTGTATCCTCTCTAGGAAATCTTTGCCTATCCCGAGGTCACAAAAATTTTCTCCTCTATATTCTAGAAATTTCATAGTTTTAGCTTTTATATATATATGATTCATATCATTAGTTTTTGGTATGGTGTGAGGGAAGGGTTGAGGTTCATGCTTTTCTCTATGGATACCCAGCTGTTTCAGTAGCACTTGTTGAAACAACTCTCTTTTCTCCACTGTACCCTTGATACTTCTGTCAAAAGTGATTATTGGCCCATGTAAGTATGGATCTGTTTCTAGGTCCTCAGCTCAGTTCCACTGGTTTATATGATTATTTTTATACCCATATAAAATATGGTCTTGATTACTGTGGCTTTATAGTGAGTCTCGAAATCAGGTACTGTAAGTTTTCCAACCAAATTCCCTTTCAAAATTGTTTTGGATATTTTAAGTTCTTTGAGGTCTCATATAAATTTTAAAGTCAACTTGCCAATTTCCACAAGAAAGTCTGCTGGCCTTTTCATCAGAATCCCAGTCTGTATCCACATAACAATTTAAGAAGAATTAGCATCTTAAAAATACTGAGTCTTCTAATCTATGAATACTGTGTATCTTTCCAATTATTTAAATCTACTTTACTCAACAATGTTTTGTATTTTTCAGTGTACAGGTTTTGCATGTATTTTATTTAAATTCTCCCTGAATAGTTCATGCTAATTGATGTTACTGCTAATGATCTTTAAAACAATCATTTTTTCATTGTTTTTTCTCTATTTTTATCCATTTTTCTATGCCATTGGTTTATGTTTTTATTTTTATTATTATTTTCTTCTTAGCTTAGTTTGAATTTGCTCTTATTCTAGCTTCTTAAGATGGATGCTTAGATAATTTATTTCACACCTTTCTTCTCCTCTCATGTAAGTGCTTAAAACAGTAAATTCTGTTAGCATTGTTTTAGTTGCGTGTCGTACATTTCGATATGTTTACACTGTCATTCAAGATATTTTAAATTTTGCTGTGATTTTTGTTTGATCCACGGATTATTCATAAGTATGTTGTTTGATTTGAATGCATTTTGAAATTTATTTATTAATTTTTTACTATTGATTTATTTTTTTGTGGCCAGAGAACGTTATAAGTTCTCTGAGTTACATGCTGCTTATAAATGTCAATTAGTTCAAGTTGGTTCAAGTGTTTGTCAAGTCCTCTTTTATTTCTTCTTGCCTGGAAAATCCCATGGATGGAGGAGCCTGGTGGGCTGCTCTCCGTGGGGTCACACAGAATCAGACATGACTGAAGTGACTTAGCAGCATCAGCTTTTATTTTTACTGGATTTTTTCAGTCTATTTTCTCAATTACTGAGAAAGGTTTGTTGACATCTCCACCTATAATTACTTATCTATTTTTTCCTTTCTGTTCTTGTTTTGCTTCCTGTATTATAAAACTTTGCTTTTCGGAGTTAGGATTATTATGCCTTCTTGAGAAAGTGACCCTTCTATCATTATAAAATGTGGCTCCTTATCCTTTGTTATATTCCTTGTGATGCTAACATAGGCACTCTTTCTTTTTGTTAGTATTTGCATCATATATCTTTTAAATATCATTTTAGTTTTAACTTAGCTTTGATTTTATACTTAATGTTTTCTTCTAAATGGCATATGCCCTTGGGTTATGCTTTCATATTCAGTGTGACAATCTCTGCCTTTTTAAAGATATTTTTAAAAATTTATTGGAGTATCAGTTCAGTTCAGTAGTTCAGTCCTGTCTGACTCTTTGTGACCCCGTGGACTGCAGCACGCCAGGCTTCCCTGTCCGTCACCAATTCCTGGAACTCCCTCAAACTCATGTCCATCAAGTTGGTGATGCCATCCAACCATCTCATCCTCTGTCGTCCCCTTCTCCTCCCACCTTCAATCTTTCCCAGCATTGAGTCCTTTCCAATGAGTCCATTCTTCGCATCAAATGGCCAAAGTATTGGAGCTTCAGCATCAGTCCTTCCAATGAATATTCAGGACTGATTTCCTTTAGAATTGACTGGTTTGATCGCTTTGCAGCCCAAGGGACTCTCAAGAGTCTTCTCCAACACCACAGTTCAAAAGCATCAATGCTTTGGCGCTCAGCTTTCTTTACAGTACAACTCTCACATCCATACATGACTACTGGAAAAACCATAGTTTTGACTAGACAGATCTTTGTTGGCAAAGTAATATCTCTGCTTTTTAATACGCTGTCTAGGTTGGTCATAACTTTTCTTCCAAGGAGCAAGCGTCTTTTAATTTCATGGCTGCAATCACCATCTGCAGTGATATTGGAGCCCAAGAAAATCTGTCTGTCACTGTTTCCTTTGTTTCCCCATCTATTTGCCATGAAGTGATGGGACCGGATGCCATGATTTTTTTTTTTTGAATATTGAGTTTTAAGCCAGATCTTTCATTCTCCTCTTTCACTTTCATCAAGAGGCTTTTTAGTTCTTCTTCACTTTCTGCCATTAGGGTGATATCACCTGCATATCTGAGGTTATTGACATTCCTCCTGGCAATATTAATTCCAGCTTTTGCTTCATCCAGCACAGCATTTTGCATAATATAGTCTGCATATAGGTTAAATAAGCAGGGTGACAATATATAGCCTTGATATACTCCTTTCCTGATTTGGAATCAGTCTGTTTTTCCATGTCCAGTTCTAACTGTTGCTTCTTGACCTGCATACAGGTTTCTCAAGAGGCAGGTAAGGTGGTCTGGTATTCCCAACTCTTTAAGAATTTTCCACAGTTTGTTGTGATCTATACAGTCAAAGGCTTTGGCATAATCTATAAAGCAGAAGTAGATGTTTTTCTGGAACTCTCTTGCTTTCTCTATGATCCAACAGATGTTGGCGATTTGATCTCTGGTTCCTGTGCCTTTTCTAAATCCAAATTGAACATCTGGAAGTTCTTGGTTCACGTACTGTTGAAGCCTGGCTTGGAGAATTTTGAGCATTACTTTGCTAGCATGTGCTGCTGCTGCTGCTGCTAAGTCACTTCAGTCTTGTCCGACTCTGTGTGACCCCATAGACATAAGCCCACCAGGCTCCCCCGTCCCTGGGATTCTCCAGGCAAGAACACTGGAGTGGGTTGCCATTTCCTTCTCCAATGTGTGAAAGTGAAAAGTGAAAGTGAAGTCCTTCAGTCGTGTCCGACCCTTAGCGACCCCATGGACTACAGCCTACCAGGCTCCTCCATCCATGGGATTTTCTAGGCAAGAGTACTGGAGTGGCTTGCCATTGCCTTCTCCGTGCTAGCATGTGAGATGAGTGCAATTGTCCAATAGTCTGAACATTCTTTGGCATTGCCCTTCTTTGGGATTGTGATGAAAACTGACCTTTTTCAGTCCTGTGACCACTGCTGAACTTTCCAAATTTGCTGACATATTGAATGTAGCACTTTCACAGCATCATCTTTTAGGATTTGAAGTTGCACAAGTGGAATTCCATCACCTCCACTAGCTTTGTTCATAGTGATGAACTTAGCATTCCAGGATGTCTGTTTCTGGGTGAGTGGTCACATTATTGGAGTATAGTTGATTTAAACTGCTACATTAGTTTCAGGTGTACAGCAAAGTGAATCAGTTATACATATGCAGATATCCACTCTGTTTCAAGATTCTTTTCATATAGATCATTGCAGAGTACTGAGTAGTTTCCTGTGCTATACAGTAGGTCTTTATTAGTTATCTATTTTGTATATAGTAGTGCTTGTGTGTCAATCCCAACCTCTCAATTTTTCCCTCCCCCTAGCTGATTGCAGCCAGGAAATTAAAAGACGCTTACTCCTTGGAAGGAAAGTTATGACCAACCTAGACAGCATATTAAAAAGCAGAGACATTACTTTGCCAACCAAGGTCCGTCTAGTCAAGGCTATGGTTTTTCCAGTGGTCATGTATGGATGTGAGAGTTGGACTGTGAAGAAAGCTGATTGCCGAGGAATTGATGCTTTTGAACTGTGGTGCTGGAGAAGACTCTTGAGAGTCCCTTGGACTGCAAGGAGATCCAACCAGTCCATTCTAGAGGAGATCAATCCTGGGTGTTCATTGGAAGGTCTGATGCTAAAGCTGAAACTCCGACACTTTAGCCACCTCATGTGACAAGTTGACTCACTGGAAAAGACTCTGATGCTGGGAGGGATTGGGGATGGGAGGAGAAGGGGATGACAGAGAATGAGATGGCTGGGTGGCATCACCGACTCGATGGACATGAGTTTGAGTCAACTCCGGGAGTTGGTGATGGACAGCGAGGCCTGTGATTCATGGGGTCACAGGGAGTCGGACATGACTGAGCGACTGAACTGAACTGAACTGAAGGCAGGTCTGGAGTATACATTAGAGCTCTGGTATAGTAGGCTCTATTTACCATATTACTAAGCTATGGCCCTTCTGGTGACTTTACTGAATGCCTTATGAATTAAGTGAGATCTGTCTACTCTGGCTGATGGAAACAAGTGATTCTCATATCTGTTTGAGTTCTGGGAATTTCCTGGCTTACAGCTCTGTTGATTGTTCTTTCCTGTCATTATGGAGCTTGACCCTATGCACATACAGGTTAATTTTCAAGCAAAGATTTGAGGGAACCCTATGCACATTTCCAGGGACATAGCTTCATATAGCTCCCTTATTTTAGTATTCTACTCTGCAACTTGGAGCTGCTTTCTCAGATTTTAATCTCTGTCTCCTCAGTTTAGCAAGACCCCTGGGCTTTGTTTGGGTTCCTCCTCCTCGTGCTGCAATTAGGAATTTGCGTGCAGGTAGATAGTCAGGGTGAATATAAAACATGTTTAAATCCCTTTTCTCAATGCAGGAGGCCTGGGTTTGATCCCTGGGTTGGGAAGATCCCCTGGAGAAGGGAAAGGCTACCTACTCCAGTATTCTGGCCTGGAGAATTCCATGGACTGTATAGTCCATGGGGTAGCAAACAGTTGGACACAACTGAGCGACTTTCACTTTCACTTTCTCAAGGGTCATTATCTTGCATTGCTTATAATCTGATATCTGAAAATAGTTGCTTCATGTGCTTTGTCTAGGTTTTAATTTATTTATCATTTTATTTATTAGTCAGGAGAATAATTCCCGTAGCAGTTACTTATTCATAGGTGGTACTGAAGTCTAGAGCAGTATTTATCAACCTGTGTTTGGGTTTGTGTAATGAGGTTTTGCATGTATTGTTTGTGCCTTCATATAGGTAATATGGGTCATAGATATTGTCTTAGTTGGCTGGGGCTACTATAACAAAATGCCATGGATTGAGTGCTTAAACAGTATAAATTTACTTTCTCAGTTCTGCAGGCTGGAAGTCCATTATCAGGGTGCCACCACGGTTGGGTTCTCTTGACAGCTCTCTGTGGCTTGCAGATGACTTCCTTTTCAGTGTACACTCACATGTGACAGAGAGAGGGAAAGGGAGAAGGAGAGGCGGGGGGAGACAATGGGGGTGTGCTCTGCTATCTCTCTTTATAAGCGCACTAATCCCATCATGGGGCCCTACCTTCACGATCTCATCTAAACTTAATTAAACTTAATTACCTCCCAAAGACTGCGTTTCCAAACACCATCACACTGGGGGTTAGAGTTTTAGCATGTGAACTTGGTGGAGAGGGGTAGGGGGATGGGATGAGATTCGGTCCATTGCACACATTCCCCAGAAATACCTCTCACTTCCTCATGGTAATTTTTTTCCAACTTATGTGATATCTATTCTGCTAAGATGTGTTTTAGGATCTAAGGGACAAAACTCCCACTTTCTACTCTATTAGGGCTGTGCAGATTGAGAATTATTGCAGGCAATAGGGAGCTCTTACATTCAGGTTTTTGAGCAGGGAGTTGACATGGTGAAATGGTTATTTAGGCATTGAAGTACAGAGGATGAAATGCAGGAGGGTGACAAGAGACAGAAGGTTATTTAATGATTATTATGCTAACCAACTGATGTGTTCTCTCAAGGTTGGGGGTCGGCAGAATTTGTCACTAGTCATTTGCTTATGAGTTGTGCCCAAACTTAACATTATCCTCGGCACTAAAGCATCAGGCAGCTCTAGTGATGAAGAAGTCTTCAAAGACTCAAATGTCGGAATCATTCATTCATTTGTTCATCTAGAGCCTGTTTTATTTAACCGTTGTGTCCAGCATTTTCTAGGAATACAAAATAAAGTATACTGCTCTTAACCTTAAGCAGCTTATGAACCCCTTGGGGAAGGGAGACAAGCATATGAAGTAAAATATAATCATAATGATAATTCATTATTTGGGTATTATCTCACTCCTTTAAAGTGAATTCTCATACCTTCTTTGGTCAACAAGATAACCAACATACTGTCTTACAGATTGTCCGTATGCTTTAAGGAAAGAAACAGGATAGTCAGTGTGGGATGGTGTTAGCTAGAGAAGACTTTCAGAGGAGGTTTTTGTGTGTTTTCTTGAAAGATATACTGAAGAAGAGGTGGAGGTTTCTTTGCACTACAGAAATCTCCTGGCAGCCATCACAGGAGTTCAGGCTGACCCAACAGCAGTAGAAGCTGGACTTTGGGAAACATGACTGGAGAAAAGGAGGACCCCAGATAATAGAAATCTTGACGGCCAGTCCCAGGCACGTGGACTTGATGCAACAATCAAAGAGATGTGGGGGGCTTGCGTGTAGCAAAGTGATGGAAGATTTTGCCCTGTGTTTTCTTTTCCCTTTTACTTTCAGTTCCATGTAGGCTTAGTTTTAAATTTACTTTTGACACTAAAAAGCTTTTAAAATAAGCTTTATGCTTATATCTTATTATTTAAACAAACCATAAAATAGATCATCACCATAAAAACTTGTAATAAAATTTTAAGACTGTAACCATTGGGTTAATGTGTTAAAATGGTAACCAAACACATTTTCACTCCCAGAAATAATGCTAGACACTGAGAGAGAAACAAAGCATTAGCATTTATTTATTCACTCGCTCAGTTAATATCTTATGATGCTTGACAGGACATAGTCCATGTCTTCAGTATCTTACCGTGTAGTGATCAGAAGGGACTGGACTAAACAGCTGGTTGAGTGCAAATCTCCTTCCTTTCTTCTCCCTCAGCTATGGCAGAGGTTCATTCACATCTCGGGGCCACTCTTCAGGGCTTTCTGATTGCTTTAGGGACACAGGAGGGGAGGATTCAGAATGGAAGTTAGAAACAGTTTGGGGGTTCTCTGAGGCTGCTGAAGCCTTTATTCTTATGTCTCAGAACTCCATGTTGACATCTTCCCAGGGAGATTTCTTGGGAGTAACAGTTTATTTCCTAGATTGTTGAAACAGTCATTTGAGTTTATAGTTGGGGGTCAAGTAGAAAGGGTGGAAAGAGCATGAAAGATGTCACTTTCTTATATAATTTTCGGAATAACACCCAGCTGTGTGAGGGAGGCATAATAAACGGAAGTCAATGATTTCAGCAACAGATGGGAAGCGCTTGCAGCTAAAGGATTTTAGTTTATAATAAGCACGTGCCATGCCATGTGACCACAGCTTACAGCTGAATGCAGTCTTAGCTTGTATTAATTATAGTATCTAAGAGTCTAAAATGAAAAGTTCCCATTTTACTTTCCATTGGCCAGTTTATGTCGAGTGTTTTATTCCCTTTTAGGGGCTAGGTTTAAACAGAAACAGGCAAATGGACCTCTTAAAATATTAAGAAGTTAGATGAGAAAATGAAAGGATTGAAACCAGGTGATATCTGGAATAGCTGAAAGAGATCTCTGTGCCGATCCTGTGGAAGAAAGGATTCAAAGGATTTGAGAAGTTCCAAATATCTGAGGGACTGTCTTGTGGAACAGGAGGTAGATTGGATCTAGGTGAACCTAAGAGATGGGACTAGAAGCAACTCAAAAAAGTATCAAGGAAATTCAAGTGGGAGAGAAAAGTCAATTAGAACAGTTCCAATATGGGCTAGCTTGTCCATCATGGGTGGCAAGTTCACTGACAATGCATAAATTTGATGTACATCTGGGAGAAATGTTGTAGAAGCATTAAAGTATCTGAAAGACAGTAGGATTGTTTACTGTGGTTCTGTACTCTGTGATGAATCCCATCACACCTCAGTGACCTCTGAGTGGGGAGCTCATAGAGCTCCAAAGTGCTCCTAGGAACCCAGGGAACTGTGGATGAGTTGGTAAAAAGGGTGACTGCCAGACACCCTAATTGTGAGTCATGTTTTTGAGCCACACTTAGAGGCAGGGTGGAGGGAGGAAGAGAAAAAATTCCAAGAGGGAAAATACCTTCTGTTGCTCTTGGCAAACATTTGAAACAGCATCATCAGCTTGATGCAGCCTTACAGCAGGGAGAATGGCCTCTGGTGCCCTGGTTCCTCTATCAGCCTGTACGTCCCAAGGCAGGAGGCTGGTCTTGGACAACCTCTCTCCAGCCCCTTGGGTGGTGGGTGAAGTGAGTGTAGGTTTGTTGTAACAGGAGACAGAGCTTACACTAACTCAGGAGCTGCATTTGATATTCCCTGATAGTCTCAGCTGTTCTTTCTCCGTTTGACTTATGGGGACTTTCCTGCTCTCTGGAATGTAGGGCCTTATCACCAGGACAGGTGAGTTACCTAGAGTGTGCTGTTGGCGCTTTTGCTCACTTGACATTAATGCAGTCTTTTTTTTTTTTTGCTGCTTTGATGGTTCTCTTTTCACATGTACCTGTCTTCTGAAAAGCGAAAGTGTTAGTTGCTCAGTTGTGTCCGACTCTTTGCAATCACATGGACTATAGCCCACCAGGCTCCTCTGTCCATGGAATTCTCCAGGCAAGAATACTAGAGTGGATTGCCATTCCCTTCTCTAGGGGAGTTTCTGGACCCAGGGATCAAACCTGTGTCTCCTGCACTGCAGGCAAATTCTTTACTGTCTGAGCCACCAAGGAAGTCACCTGTCTTCTCTCTCCGATAAATGGTAACAGTCCTGAGGTAAAGATTGGCTTATACTTTTGTGTGTCCCCTATAGCACTTAGCTTCGTGCCCTTGTGTAATGACAGTGCTTATTTAAGCTTTAAGGATAAGTGCCAACTTGTCAAAGTAGATTTTCTGTAAAGGAGATGATGTTGGCTAGTTTTTATCTATTTATTTTGTGGACTCTTCATTATGAACATTAATCAGTGAATATCATATCTTTGTAAAAAAATCCTTCAGGTGGTTTCTGTCATTTGAAAATTTTTGCTGTTGGAGTTCAGTTCAGTTCACTTCAGTTGCTCAGTCATGTCCGACTCTTTGCAACCCCATGAATCACAGCACGCCAGGCCTCCCTGTCCATCACCAACTCCCGGAGTTCACTCAAACTCATGTCCATCGAGTCGGTGATGCCATTCAGCCATCTCATTCTCTGTCATCCCCTTCTCCTCCTGCCCCCAATCCCCCCCAGCATCAAAGTCTTTTCTAGTGAGTCAACTCTTCGCATGAGGTGGCCAAAGTATTGGAGTTTCAGCTTTAGCATCAGTCCTTCCAGTGAACACCCAGGACCGATCTCCTTTAGAATGGACTGGTTGGATCTCCTTGCAGTCCAAGGGACTCTCAAGAGTCTTCTCCAGCACCACAGTTCAGAAGCATCAATTCTTCGGCAATCAGCCTTCTTCACAGTCCAACTCTCACATCCATACATGACCACTGGAAAAACCATAGCCTTGACTAGACGGACCTTGGTTGGCAAAGTAATGTTGGAGTAGGTATCAGGTATTTTAATGTCTCTTCTGCCTCAGCACTGGGAATCACCTTTGAGGTCTGGTTGGATCTGATTGAGAAGACTCTTGAGAGTCCCTTGGACTGCAAGGAGATCCAACCAGTCCATTCTAAAGGAGATCAATCCTGGGTGTTCATTGGAAGGACTGATGCTAAAGCTGAAACTCCAATACTTTGGCCACCTCATGCGACGAGTTGACTCACTGGAAAAGACTCTGATGCTGGGAGGGATTGGGGGCAGGAGGAGAAGGGGACGACAGAGAATGAGATGGCTGGATGGCATCACCGACTCTGTGGACATGAGTTTGAGTGAACTCCGGGAGTTGGTGATGGACAGGGAGGCCTGGCGTGCTGTGATTCATGGGGTCGCAAAGAGTTGGATACAACTGAGTGACTGAACTGACTGACTGACTGACTGGATCTGATTGTTACAATGAGTTTCAGGGATTCTGTTGCTGATGTCTTGCATCCACTCAAAGTCAACAATACACTGCTCACCCCTTCATGATTTGGGTTGTTACTTCTATTACCACAACCAATAAAAAGTTTTTCAAGAAGCTACACATACCTATTAGTCCTTCAGTGTCTAAAAGGAAAATTACCCTAGAGATAGGGCAGCTATCAAGTGCTGACTATGTGTGGGTTACAGTATGATGACAACCTTGCTCATCACATCCCTTCAGTCCTTTTCTTTTCCTCTTCTAGTAGAGGGCTGCTGCTGCTGCTAAGTCACTTCAGTCGTGTCCGACTCTGTGTGACCCCATAGACGGAAGCCCACCAGGCTCCCCTGTCCCTGGGATTCTCCAGGCAAGAACACTGGAGTGGGTTGCCATTTCCTTCTCGAATGTGTGAAAGTGAAAAGTGAAGTCGCTCAGTCGCTCAGTCGTGTCTGACCCTTAGCGACCCCACGGACTACAGCCAACCAGGCTCCTCCATCCATGGGATTTTCTAGGCAATAGTACTGGAGTGGCTTGCCATTGCCTTCTCCGCTAGTAGAGGGCAGATAGTGTGAAACCCCTTGAAGGAGAGACTTCTCAAGCAAAAGCACGCCATCTCCAAGTGAGGTTTGCTTTTGTTGCCTGGATGAGAGTTCATGTCTGGAGGAACCAAGGAAACCATCTTTGAAAGTCTGCATATAGACCAAATAATAGAATCCCAAACCGTGTTGTTGTATTTTAAAAATAACAAAACTTGGCAGGTAATGGGAGCACGCCATGATTTAATTGCTTTGGGTATTAATTTTAAAAAGATATAACAGGCTTTCAGGGAGGGATTTTCATGACTGTAGGAGTGTTTGAACATTATCTTCGTATGTGTGTATGTGTGTGTGTATATATATATATATATATAGCCTATAAATCATCAAGAAAACTAAAGAAGCAGAAGCATGGCAAGCTCGTTTTACTGCCAGAACAAGGATTGTTGTCTGCAATAAAGTGCCCAGGGTCCTTAAGGAGCCTGTGCTGGGCAGCATTCTCAAATGCTCAGTCTTAATTTTTCCTCCCTTGATTCAGTTTGTTCATCTCTGTTGCCAAATTATCTTCCCTTTGTGCCACTCAAGTTATTTTTCCTCCTTGATATATAACAACTGTGAAACACCCAACCATTGTTTGTCCCACGCTTTTAAATCATGACTGACAGCTAACTCGGGGCCTTTGATTCTGTCTTCAGTTGATCCATGTACCCACCTAGTTATTACGGTTGTTCTTTAGGAAACTTGCAGGTTTTTGCAGCAAAAGCTAATAAGATAGCTGTGAAGAAATGGCCTGTTGCTCGTAGTTCTCTCTCTGGAGTGACAAGCATCCTTACCTAATTTTCTTGTGTTTTTCAGATGACCAGAAGTAAAATAAATGTCTAGTGGTGTTCCTAACTAGCTGTGACTTTGAGGAAGCCATTTCTCAGTGTCAGGATTTCTTTCTGTCCTCCCTCCCTTTCTCTCTCTCTCTCTGTCTCTCCCTATACATGTATCAATTCTTTTTCAAATTCTTTTCCCATTTAGGGAATTACAGAATATTGAGCAGAGTTTCCTGTGCTGTACAGTAGGACCTTGTTATCCATTTTAAATATAGCAATGTGTATATGTCAATCCCAAACTTCCAATCTATCCCACCTTTCCCACCCACCCCTATAACTGGTAAGTAAGTTTGTTTTCTAAATCTGTGAGTCTGTTTTTGTGTTGTAAATGCGTTCATTTGAATCTTTTTTGTGGGAGGGGGGATTGGATTGTCTCTAGAGGTTCCATCTGTGTTTCTGCTCCATCTTGGCTTTCTCCACCCATACTTTGTACCACAGGGCACTGGGCGTGCAACAGACAAGACCTGGTTGCATTTCAAGGGAGTGAGAACTCAGCCTGAGTGAGTGAAATGGGCTTTGTGAAGCCCTGAGAATCTGGGCCCTGAAGCACTGCAGAAATCATACATTAATGCACAGAAACTTCCCAGTGCAGTGCCCTGAGCATTTGAGAGGAAAGAAGCTATAGAAATCTCATATGGAAATGATTCTTCTCTCATTTTAGTTTATAGGCTTTCTACAGGCTAAAGTGAGAGCTCATTGGTGTTCAGGCTTGGGGTGTAGTTTTCTACACCCTTCTGGATTTTGTACTGTTCAAGGCTCTTTTTAACTGGGCTACAAGAAGAAGGAACAAGCTAGGGCCAAAGCTGGTTGAGGGCTGTGGGGAGTCCCATGGGGGTGGGGGGACAGTAGCCTGGCATTGGGCACACAGTACAGATGGAGCCCACTTGCCTCACTGAGATAGCAGAGGTATCTGAGACATGCAGTATTGCTTAGCCTTCATCAGAACAATCCACAGATGTGGAGAAGCCAAAGGAATCTTAATTGAAGCCCAGTAATGCCTAGGGTACAGTGTGACACTTAACATATGATTAGGGAAACAAAGAATACTAAGAACCTTTAACCTGGAAAAGACAAATATTGAGAATAGCATTGGAACAATTTCCCAGTACGTAAAGGACTGTCACATGGAAGAAGAATCAGGCTTGTTTTTGTGCTTTCAGAGTACATTATTGATGAAATTAGACCCATTTGCGTTCAATTCCAAGAAAAATATTCTTAATAGTGTGTCAGAAATTGGAATAATAATATTTTACAACTTTCTGATGTTTTAGATTTATAACATTCCTACCTGATTTAACAGTACCATGAGGTAGGTAGAGCTAGTGTTATTATTTATATTAATATCAATCATTATTACTATCAACACCGTTAGTCATTGTAACCACCAACACCGTTGTTTTTAATCATACATGAAAACAGAGAATATAATACATTTATTTAAAACCCTAAAACAATTAAGTGGGTAAGCCTAAATCAATATCCTAAACTTTTTATTAAATTAACAAAAACATACACACACATGTACAAACACATTCCCCAAACCACAAAATATATGAGAAAACAAGTTCAGTTCAGTCACTCAGTCATGTCTGACTCTTTGTGACCCCATGGACTGCACAACGCCAGGCTTCCCTGTCCATTACCAACTCCTGGAGTTTACTCAAACTCATATCCATTGAGTCGGTGATGCCATCCAACCATCTCATCCTCTGTCATCCCCTTCTCCTTCGCCTTCAATCTTTCCCAACATCAGGGTCGTTTCTTTTCTTTTTTTTTTTTTTGTTGTAAATGACTTCATGGTGTTTTTATTTTTATTTTTTAATTTTTTATTGGAGGCTAATTAGAGAAGCTGATCGCCGAAGAATTGATGCTTTTGAACTGTGGTGTTGGAGAAGACTCTTGAGAGTCCCTTGTACAGCAAGGAGATCCAACCAGTTCATTCTAAGGGAGATCGATCCTGGGTGTTCATTGGAAGGACTGATGCTAAAGCTGAAACTCCAATACTTTGGCCACCTCATGCGACGAGTTGACTCACTGGAAAATACTCTGATGCTGGGAAAGGTTCGGGGCGAGAGGAGAAGGGGACGACCGAGAATGAGATGGCTGGATGGCATCACCGACTCTGTGGACATGGGTTTGAGTGGACTCTGGGAGTTGGTGATGGACAGGGAGGCCTGGCATGCTGTGATTCATGGGGTCGCGGAGAGTCGGACACGACTGAGCGACTGAACTGAACTGAATTATTTTACAATATTATATTGGTTGGTTTTGCCATACACTGACATGAATCCGCCCCGGGTGTACATGAGTTCCCCCTCCTGAACCTCCCTCCCACCTCCCTCCTCCCTTTATCCTCTCTCTGGGTCATCCCCGCACACCAGCCCCTGAGTCAGTTCTTCGCATCTGGTGACCAGAGTACTGGAGTTTCAGCTCTAGCATTGGTCCTTCCAATGAATATTCAGGACTGATTTCCTTTAGGATGGACTGGTTGGATCTCCTTGCAGTCCAAGGGACTCTCAAGAGTCTTCTCCAACACCACAGTTCAAAAGCATCAATTCTTCAGCACTCAACTTTCTTTAAGTCCAACTCTCACATCCATACATGACTACTGGTAAAACCATAGCTTTGACTAGACAGACCTTTGTTGGCAAGGTAATATCTCTGCTTTTTAATATGCTGTCTAGGTTAGTCATAACTTTTCTTCTAAAGAGTAAATGACTTTTAATTTCATGGCTGCAGTCCCACTTGCAGTGATTTTTGGAGCCCCCCAAAATAAAGTCTCTCACTGTTTCCACCGTTTTCCCAACTATTTACCATGAAGTGATGGGACCAGATGCCATGATCTTTGTTTTCTGAATGTTGAGCTTCAAGCCAACCTTTTCACTCTCCTCTTTCACTTTCATCAAGGGGCTCTTTAGTTCCTCGCTTTCTGCCATAAGGGTAGTGTCATCTGCATATCTGAGGTTATCGATATTTCTCCCGGCAATCTTGATTCCAGCTTGTGCTTCATTCAGCTCAGTGTTTCTCATGATGTACTCTGCATCTCAGTTAAATAAGCAGGGTGACAATATACAACCTTGACGTACTCCTTTTCCTATTTGGAATCAGTCTGTTGTTCCATGTCCAGTTCTAACTGTTGCTTCCTGACCTGCATACAGGTTTCTCAAGAGGCAGGTCAGGTGGTCTGGTATTCCCATCTCTTTCAGAATTTTGCACAAATTTGTTGTGATCCATTGAATCAAAGGCTTTGGCATAGTCAATAAAACAGAAGTAGATGTTTTCTGGAACTCTGTTTTTTTTTTTCATGATCCAACAGATGTTGGCAATTTGAACTCTGGTTCCTCTGCCTTTTCTAAATCCAGCTTGAACACTTGGAAGTTCATGGTTCATGTACTGTTGAAGCCCGGCTTGGAGAATTTTGAGCATTAACTTTGCTAGCGTGTGAGACGAGTGCAATCGTGTGGTAGTTTGAACATTCTTTGGCATTGCCTTTATTTGGGATTGGAATGAAAACTGACCCTTTCCAGTCCTGTGGCCACTGCTGAGTTTTCCAAATTTGCTGGCATATTGAGTGCAGCACTCTCACAGCATCATCTTTTAGGGTTTGAAATAGCTCAACTGGAATTCCATTACCTCCACTGGCTTTGTTCGTAGTGATGCTTCCTTAGGCCCACTTGACTTCGCATTCCAGGATGTCTGGCTGTAGGTGAGTGATCACATCATCATGATCATCTGGGTGGTGAAGATCTTTTTTGGTGTAGTTCTTCAGTGTATTGTTGCCACCTCTTCTACATATCTCCTGCTTTTGTTAGGTCCATACCATTTCTGTCCTTTATTGTGCCAGTCTTTACATGAAATGTTCCCTTGGTATCCCTAATTTTCTTGAAGAGATCTCTAATCTTTCCCATTCTATTGTTTTCCTCTATTTCTTTGCATGATCACTGAGGAAGGTTTTCTTATCTCTCCTTGCTATTCTTGAAACTCTGCATTCAAATGGATATATCTTTCCTTTTCTCCTTTGCCTTTCACATCTCTTTTCACAGCTATTTGTAAGGCCTACTTAAACAACCATTTTGCTTTTTTGCATTTCTTTTTCTTGGGGAAGGTCTTGATCCCTGCCTCCTATACAGTGTCACGAACCTCTGTCCATAGTTCATCAGGCACACTGTCTATCAGATCTAATCCCTTGAATCTATTTGTCACTTCCACTGTATAATCATAAGGGATTTGATTTAGGTCATACCTGAATGGTCTAGTGGTTTTCCCTAGTTTCTTCAACTGAAGTCTGAATTTGGCAAGGAGTTCATGATCTGAGCCACAGTCAGCTCAGATCTTGTTTTTGCTGACTGTATAGAGCGTCTCCATTTTTGGTTACAAAGAATATAATCAATCTGATTTTAATATTGACCATCTGGTGATGTCCATGTGTAGAGTCTTCTCTTGTGTTGTTGGAAGAGGGTGTCTGCTATGACCATTGCATTCTCTTGGCAAAACTCTATTAGCTTTTGCCCTGCTTCATTCTGTATTCCAAGGCCAAATTTGCCTGTTACCCCAGGTTTTCTTGACTTCCTACTTTTGCATTCCAGTCCCCTATAGTGAAAAGGACATCTTTTGTGGGTGTTAGTTCTAGAAGGTCTTGTAGGTCTTTATAGAACCATTCGACTTCAGCTTCTTCAGCATTACTGGTTGGATTACTGTGATATTGAGAATTTTGCCTTGGAAACGAACAGAGATCATTCTGTTATTTTTGAGATTTCATCCAAGTACTGCATTTCAGACTCTTTTGTTGACTATGATGGCTACTCCATTTCTTCTAAGGGATTCTTGCCCACAGTAGTAGATATAATGGTCATTTGAGTTAAATTCACCCATTCCAGTCCATTTTAGTTCACTTATTCCTAAAATGTTGACATTCATTCTTGCCATCTCCTGTTCGACCACTTCCAATTTGCCTTGATTCATGGACCTAACATTCCAGGTGCCTATAAAATATTGCTCTTTAGAGCATTGGGCTTTACTTCCATCACCAGTCACATCCACAGCTGGGTGTTGTTTTTGCTTTTGCTCCATCTCTTCATTCTTTTTGGAGTTATTTCTCCACTGATCTCCAGTAGCATATTGGGCGCCTACTGACCTGGGGAGTTCATCTTTCTATGTCCTATTTTTTGCCTTTTCATACTGTTCATGGGGTTCTCGAGGCAAGAATACTGAAATGTTTTGCCATGGACCATGTTTTGCCAGAACTCTCCACCATGACCCGTCCATCTTGGGTGGCCCTACATGGCATGGCTCTTAATTTTGTTGAGTTAGACAAGGCTGTGATCCATGTGATCAGATTGGTTGGTTCTCTGTGATTGTGATTTTCTTTCTGTCTGCCCTCTGATGGATAAGGACAAGAGGCTTATGGAAGCTTCCTGATGGGAGAGACTGACTGAGGGGGAAACTGGGTCTTGTTCTGATGGGCAAGGTCATGCTCAGTAAATCTTGAATCCAATTTTCTGTTGATTGAGGGGGGTGCAGGGGTGCTGCATGACTGCGTGGTACCGGGGCGGCGGCTGTGCAGCGCTGGAGAGACTTTGAGGAAATATCCCTCATCCAGGGGCAAAGGAGAAGCCCCAGCAGGACAGTAGGTGGGGCAAAATTGCGTTTAGAATCAAACCTCACACCCACCAGAGATGCTCAGAGGTTTCAAACAAATCTGTGCACCAGGGCCCAGAGACCCCGCAGAGACTGTCTCCTGAGGAGGATGGGTCAGCAGTGGACTGCCACAGGGCCAAGAGCTCTGGGCGCAGCAGACTTGGGTGTGGCATAAGCCCTCTTGAGGGAGGTCACCATTAACCCCACCATAGAGCTGCCAGAACTTACACAGGGCTGGGGAAAGACTCTTGGAGGGCACAAGCAGAACCTTGTGCACACCAGGACCCAGGAGAAAGGAGCAGTGACCCCACAAAAGACTGACCCAGACTTGCCTGGGGGTGTCCAGGAGTCTCCAGCGGAGGCGTGGGTCGGCGGTGGCCTGCTGCAGGGTTGGGGGCACTGAATGTAGCAGTGCCTGCATGGGGCCTTTTGAAGGAGGAAACCAGTTGCTGCTTCTGCTGCTGCTGCTAAGTCGCTTCAGTCGTGTCCGACTCTGTGCGACCCCATAGATGGCAGCCGACTAGGCTCGCCGTCCCTGGGATTCTCCAGGCAAGAACACTGGAGTGGGTTGCCATTTCCTTCTCCAACGTGTGAAAGTGAAAGTGAAGTTGCTCAGTCGTGTCTGACCCTTAGCGACCCCACGGACTGCAGCCTACCGGGCTCCTCCATCCATGGGATTTTCCAGGCCAGAGTACTGGAGTTGCTTGCCATTGCCTTCTCCGAGGAAACAAGTTACCTGCTGTTAAATCTTTTATGATGGCTGGTCTGACAACACCGTGGTCCTCTTTAAATACTTCTTGAAATTCTTCTCTTGGAATATCAACTCTTGATTGCTAACTCCAAGGCCCTGTACTCATTCTCCCAGGCCTAGAATGGTCTTTTTTCTAATCTTATCTGGGATCATCTGGAAAGGATCAGCAGGAGGATTTGGGAACCTGGGGTGCTAAATGACTAATTCAGGGTCTAATTTGTGAGGCCCCACAGAGCAGCTGAGCCTATCCCAAGGTGCACAGCTGGTTTTTCAAAGTGTTGCTATTATAGGATTATTGGAAATGGCAAATGGGCCTCAAGCATGGGGCCTCTTTTCTTGATCTTTAAGGTAAACTTAGCAGCAGTAGTCCATGGCCTTAACAGTCTTTAGACTAAGGAAGGGGGAAAAGAATGGACAATGGATAAGGATGATACTAAACTCATTTTAGAGAGAAGACAATTCTCCTTTTTTTTTTTAAATATATCTAAGGAATAATTCCATATTTTGCCCCAGTTCCTAGCCAATTTCTGATGTTCTTCATTTTGCTAAACCCAAATATCTCAGGCTGGCATTTAGTGAGTTGATGAGCTGATAGGACTTACAGAGCATTCCCTCTGGGGAGATGCAGGAGACCATACACGCCTGCTCCCTGACTTCACAGTGCATTCATTTTTCAATTTCCCCAAAGAACTCAGAATTATAGTAGTTGATGTTATGATGGAAGTGTCAAAAGTATATGAAGAGAGCTATAAGAACTGGGTCACATAAACATGCCATCATTTGCTATATAGAAACATATATTTTTAAATCATATTTTTAATATCAAGATAGAAAATAAAGACAGAAATATTGAGCATGTGAGAGACTGAACAGGAGGAGGGTTTGAGCAATAGGTCAGGTTTCTTCTTTCGTTCCGTCTCTTTTTGTAACTGAGAAGGATCCTATGGGGTCTTCCCTGGACAGACCTCTCCCTCATACCCTCTGCTTTAACTCCTCTCTGAAGCACCTAGATAATGTTATCTGATGCAGATATCCTAAGTTGTTTTACAGACGCTAAACCACCACCAAATGGAAGAAATTAACTACCTGATGACCATGAGCTTATCGACCCCAGACCTACTAGCACCTGAGGATTGATATGTTAACCTCCTTGACATCCCCTGTTACGTCACCATCAACCAATCAGGGCACTGTGCATGAACTGATCACACACCTAGGATTTCATTCCTTCACCTTGCCTTTAAAATGCTTTCCTGAAACTCATCAGGGAGTTCAGGTTTTTGGACACCAGCAGCACTGGACTTCTAGATTGTGTGGGCTTAGTCACTCAGTTGTGTTCTACTCTTTGTGACCCCATGGACAGCAAACCGCCAGGCTCCTCTGTTCATAGGGATTCTTCAGGCAAGAATACTGGAGTGGGTTGCCATGCCCTCCTCCAGGGGATCTTCCCCACCCAGGGATAGAACCCAGTTCTCCCATATTGCAGGCAGATTCTTTACCGTCTGAGCCACCAGAGAAGCCTGGACTTCTAGACTGGTGCCCAGCAATAAATGCTAGAATGTCCTTTACCACAAGCCAACGTCAGTATATTGGCTTTACTGTGTATGGGCGTGTGGGCCCAAGCTTGGTTCTGTAACACTTTTCACTAACACAAATCGGAGTAGCCTCACTCCTTCTTTTCTTAACTATTCTCATATTGCTACGTTCAGAAAGCCTGTCAGTCCCAAAGCCTTCTTTTCGATTTCTCTCAGCTGGCCTAGGGTCCCACAGGCAAACAGGTTACCTTGAAGCCTGCTTCAGAAGTCCAGAGGCCTGAAATGGTTTTGCAGAGAAACCGTGTCTGGACACACCAGTCCTGTGGGGAGGGCTGCTGATGTGAAGCGGGGTAGTCTGGGAAGATTCCCTGGAGGAACCGGGTTGTCAGCAATGTTCTGAAGGTGGTGTGTGTCTTGGCTTGGGGGACGGGGGCAGACAAAACCTCGAAGGGGGCAGGATGGGGCCAGATTTGTGCATGAGAAGGGAGGGGCCAAAGTTGTTCTAGTGATGAATATAATAATTCACGTGTTTAGAATTTGAGTCCCTGCTTCTATCCCCAAACGTCCTTTTCTCGTTCTTCTCACTCACATTCAGAGTACACGGAGAGCTTTTGTTACAGTGTTCTCAGGGAGGAGATTGATGGAGCTAGAACAACAAGGTCCACTGGATTTCTGATGAAATCTGAACTTACTCGACATGAACAAGAATCTTAAAAACTGAAGCTTTAGGTTAAAAAAAAAAAAAAATATATATATATATATATATACACACACACACATATATATATTGCTTGGCTTTAAATATCAAGAGCCAAAGTCTAGAGAGCTGAAGTTTTAAAAGGCAAGATGACACAATTTATTTCCCACTCAAAAGGAGATGAAAATATGACCAGCTGGGGGAAGGGAGGAGAATGGAAGCCAAATGGTTATTGCTGGAACATAGAAGCTAGATCATAGGAGTTACTGTGAAAAAGCTCAGCACCGCTATCTTTAAGTCACTTCAGCTGTGTCCAACTCTTTGCAACCCTGTGGACTGTAGCCTGCCAGGCTCCTCTGTCCATAGGATTCTCCAGGCAAGAATACTAATGTGGGTTGCTATGTTCTCCTCCAGGAAATCTTCCTGACCCAGGGACTGAACCCATGTCTCTTAAGTCTCCTGCATTGGCAGGCAGGTTCTTTGCCACTAGCACCACCTGGGAAAGCCCGGATTATGGAAGGGAAGGGTAATTGAAATGCTGCCGCTGCTACTAAGTCGCTTCACTCGTGTCCGACTCTGTGCGACCCCATAGACGGCAGCCCACCAGGCTCCCCTGTCCCTGGGATTCTCCAGGCGAGAACACTGGAGTGGGTTGTCATTTCCTTCTCCAATGCGTGAAAGTGAAAAGTGAAAGTGAAGTCGCTCAGTCGTGTCCGACCCTTAGCGACCCCACGGACTGCAGCCTACCAGGCTCCTCCATCCATGGGAGTTTCTAGGCAAGAGTACTGGAGTGGGTTGCCATTGCCTTCTCCAGCGCATGAAAGTGAAAAGTGAAAGTGAAGTCGCTCAGTCACGTCTGACTCTTCGTGACCCCATGGACTGCAGCCTACCAGGCTCCCCTGTCCCTGGGATTCTCCAGGCGAGAACACTGGAGTGGGTTGCCATTTCCTTCTCCAACGCATGAAAGTGAAGTCGCTCAGTCACGTCTGACTCTTCGTGACCCCATGGACTGCAGCCTACCAGGCTCCTCTGTCCATGGGATTTTCCAGGCAAGAGTACTGGAGTGGGTTGCCATTGCCTTCTACGATTGAAATGCTAAATGGATTTGAAAGGAGCTCCAAGAGCAGTAGACACTTGGACTCTATAAGAGATTCTAAATGGACCAGAGATTTATATATAAAAAATTAAACCATACAAGTATTTTTTTAAATGGGTGAATTCCTCTCTAATTTTGGAGTAGGGAAAACCTTTGTAACAGTGACTTAAAACCAAGAAGCAATATGAAAAATTGATGTTTTATTACATAAAAAATTCTAAAAACTTGCATATCAAAAAGTTGATATAAGAAAAATGAAAAATATTTGCAAATTATCTGCAAACAAAGAGTTAATATCCTTAGTATGTTTGGACTTTCCCTCATCAACTTCCCCTCATCAGTTTATATAGTGTCAGTCGCTCAGTTGTGTCTCTTTGTGACCCCATGGACTGTAGCCCGCCATGCTCCTCTGTCCATGGGATTCTCCAGGCAAGAATACTGGAGTGGATTGCCATTTCCTTCTCCAGGGGATCTGCCTGACCCAGGGATTGAACCTGGGTCTCCTGCATTGCAGGCAGATTCTTTACTATCTGAGTCACTATAGGAAAAGCAAAATAAATGCTTGACTCTTTCCTTTTATTACCCATTTTTAAAAGAACGAGTTGATTTCCAAGTGTGATCAATAAAGGTTTTTTTTTTTAAGTATAGTAATGAAACTGTAGATGTAAACTTAATTAATGTGTTTCAATTAATTGTAATTGTTCTTATTGGTAACTGGATAATCCCACCTTTGGCTAGTAGGGGCCTCTTCAAGTTGGCTTCTGCATCCACTTGACATGACTGTAGTAGTTTTTGACAGCTTCCTTGATTTCTGGAAATTTTGCTGCTGCTGCTGCTGCTGCTGAGTCACTTCAGTCGTGTCCGACTCTGTGTGACCCCATAGACGGAAGCCCACCAGGCTCCCCCGTCCCTGGGATTCTCCAGGCAAGAACACTGGAGTGGGTTGCCATTTCCTTCTCCAATGTGTGAAAGTGAAAAGTGAAAGCGAAGTCGCTCAGTCGTGTCCGACCCTGAGCGACCCCACGGACTGCAGCCTACCAGGCTGCTCCATCCATGGGATTTTCTAGGCAAGAGTACTGGAGTGGCTAGATAGTGTCAAATTCTTCATCATAGAGGTTCTATTGTTTTGCCTTCCCACTAGCTTTTCAACTGAATATGATGTCACACTTGAGATTTTTATCAACCTGACAGATGGGAGATACCTCACTATATAGTTTAAAATTAAAAATAATTTTTAAAATGATGTACAGTTGACTTACAATATTATATAAGTTTCTGATGCACAACACAATTTGTAAAGATTATACTCTACTTGTGCTTATTATAAAATATTGGCTGTATTTCCCATGTTATACTATATTCTTGTACTACATTTATTTTATACATAGAAGCTTGTACCTCTTAATCCCCTATCCTAAATTGCCCCTCCACACCCTCCTCTCCCCACTGGTAACCACTAGTTTGTTTTCTATATCTGTAAGTCTGTTCTTTTTTCATTATATTCACTAGTTTATTTTTCAGATTCCACCTATAAATGATAACATATAGCATTTGTCTTTCTCTGACTTGTTTCATTGAACATAATACCCTTCAAGTCCATCCATGTTGTTGCAAATGGCAAAATTTCATTCTTTTTTATGACTGAGCGGTATCAGTGTAGTTTTCATTTGCTTTGCTCTTGTTATGAATCAATCTAATCAACTTCTCCTGTGGTTAGGAGCCATTTGCATTTTTTCCTATAAACTCTCAGTTCTTATCTTTATTACATGTTAAATCTTTTAAAGTGTGGTGGGCCTCTGTTCCTCGAAAGTCTCTGCATATTATGGACATTAAGCCTTTGTTTATGAATAAGTTGCAGATAGTTTTTCCTACTTTGTCATCTGCCTTTGTTCTTTTCTTAGAAAAATTTTTTTTGCCCTGCAAATGTCTTTTAAAAATATCTTATGTAATAAAATTATCAATATTTTTATTGCTTCTGATTTTTAAGTAACAGAAAAGTTTTTCTGATTCCAAGATTGTAGAGGAATTTACCCATAGTTTTTTCAATTACCCATATGATTTAATATTTACATTTATTTATTTATTTTTTATTTTTTTGCTTTTTATTTGAATCAGCCATGGGTGTACATGTGTTCCCCATCAAATGTCAGAATCGATTTGAAATTTATTCTGGAATATACGATATGAGCAATGTATCTGATTTTTATCTTTTTCTTTGTGGTTGTACAATAATCTTATACTCTGTTTTCACCACTTTGAAATGCTAAATATTCAGGTAATAAAATGTTCACGTCTGGGTCATTTTCCAGATATGCATTTTCTGTTCATGAGTAACAATAACAAAACATTTTATCATAGAAGTTTAGAGTAGGGTTGAATTCTGATGTGACTAGCCCCTTTCCACCCATGTAGCCATTGCTCTTCATTTTAAGATTTTTCCTGGTGATCCTTCTTTGTTTATTCTTCCAAATGAACTTTATAATCAACTTGCTTCCAGTTGACTCAAGATAAAAAATTATCTAAAGGTATTTTTATTGAGATTGTATTATGCTTACAAATTATCTTATTAAAAAACTGACATCTTTAGGATGAGTCATTTCATTTGTTCAAGTCTACTTTTGTTTCTTTGATTGTTTTATAATTTTCCTGATACAGATTTTGGGCATTTTTTTTTTAAGGTTTGTATCTAGGCCTTTTATCTTATACTGCTGCACTGAAATGGGTTTTTTTCTCTCTCATTAGACTTCTAATTGGGTTTCTTTTTATAAGATAATTTTAGTACCTGCTACTTTACTAAGTTTTCTTATTATGTGTATAGTTTTTCCATCGACTCATTTCAATTTTCAAGATTATATCACATGCAAATAGTTTTTCATCTTTCATTCCAATTCCTCTAGATGCATTCTTTTATTTAATTGCATTAGTTCCAAAATAGTAATAAATAAAAGAAGAGACAGTGCTTGTCTTGTTTCTGAATGTAGCAGGAAAGCTTTCAGTGTTTCCTCATTCAGCTGGCACAGTGGTAAAGAAACCACGGGCCAGTGCAGGAGACACAAGAGATGTGGGTTCAATCCCTGGGTCGGGAAGATCCCCTGGACTAGGAAATGGCAAACCACTCCAATATTCTTGCCTGGAAAATTCCATGGACAGAAGAACCTGTGGGCTACAGTCCATGGGGTTTCAAAGAGTTGGACCCGACTGATCGCATATTCACACACACACATTTGTAAAATGCTAGATTTGGGAATTTTTATCTCTGGGTTTCTTTCTCTGTTGACTCAACACTGAAATAATCTAATAATCTCTTCTTTTCCCTCCATTTCCCTCCACTAAAGCTATTTTGAAGTAATATCCTTTTACTTCTTTACGTTGTTAATTCCTGTAAGGCAATCAATGAGCTTATTTTACTTTTTACTTATATCCTTTCCAGGCTCCCTCTGTTTTTTAATGGTTTTACCGCATGGGAATTCTCAGAACATAAAGTTCTAACATATTACCTTACATATTCTTGTATGCTCTCCTTTGTAACTATAATTTGATCTTGAAGTGGAGTGAAATGAAGTGTTAGTCGCTCAGTCATGTCTGACCTTTGCAATCCCATGGGCTATAGCCCGCCAGGCTCCTCTGTCCATGAAATTCTCCTGGCAAGAATACTGGAGTGGGTTGCCATTTCCTTCTCCAGGGGATCTTCCTGACCCAGGGATCAAACCTGGATTTCCTGCATTGCAGGCAGATTCTTTACCATCTGAGCCACCAGGAAAACCAGTAATTTGACCTTAGGTTTATCAGCAAATATACACATAATGTTTTTTTAAAAATTCACTTTTGAATTGCTTGCCTATGGGCTTAGATGGTAAAGAAGCTTTGTGTTGCACTTTTCCCCAGGTTTATAGCTGTTATGTGGTGTGGAGTTGGGATCATTCCTCGATACCAGAAGCAGAACTTCTTTTAGTACTTGAAAAGGCCCCAGAAGTGTGCAGTTCATGGGGGCATCTGGCCTGGGGCAGGCCCAGTGGGGATTATTTTTGGCTGTAAGAGTCAACTACTGTAGATGGAGTTGATTTCCCAATTCCATCTGTGGCAAAGTTTGCCTTTTGTAGGTTGAGGCTCTGGTTGAGACTTTCTGTTTAACAAGCATTCTTCTGAAGGAGTATATCCTGCTCCTTTTGTTCCTTTGGGGCTTCCCTGGTGGCCCAGACAGTAAAGGATCTGCCTGCAAAGCAGGAGACCCAGGTTCAGTCCCTGGGTTGGGAAGATCCCCTGGAGGAGGAAATAGCAACTCACTCCAGTATTCTCACCTGGGAAATTCAATGGACAGAGGAGCCTGGTGGGCTACAAACCATGGGGTCACAAAGAGTTGGACACGACTGAGTGACTAACACAACACTTTGTTCCTTTGCATGTCAGGGATTTAGATAGAATCAGGACAGGTCAGGCGTCATATCTCCCACCTCTGAGCACACAAAGGTAGAGCCAACACGAGCAACATCTCTTTAAATCTCTTGTGTTAGAGGATGTCCCTCCGTCCGACAGTGAGATGACCACCTCATCTTCACCAGGGAAATAGTGTGTCCACAAAAGCTCAGACGACAGGGATCGGGGATGGAGCTCTGTTTCTTGAATCGTGAGAAATGCAATCACTGAGCCCAACACGTATCTTCTGCTTTTTGTGTAATATTTGTGCTATAGTCTGCTGCTGCTGGTAAGTCGCTTCAGTTGTGTCCGACTCTGTGCCACCGCATAGACGGCAGCCCACCAGGCTCCCCCGTCCCTGGGACTCTCCAGGCAAGAACACTGGAGTGAGTTGCCATTTCCTTCTCCAATGCATGAAAGTGAAAAGTGAAAGTGAAGTTTCTCAGTCGTCTCCGACTCTTCTAGACCCCATGGACTGCAGCCCACCAGGCTCCTCCGCCGATGGGATTTTCCCAGGCAAGAGTACTGGAGTGGGGTGCCATCGCCTTCTCTGGCGCTATAGTATGGTGCCCTGTAATTCTGACCTTTTTTCGTAAAGCCTTTTCTAAGTGTCACTAATAGCACTCTTGATGAAAGTGAAAGAGGAGAGTGAAAAGGTTGGCTTAAAGCTCAGCATTCAGAAAACGAAGATCATGGCATCTGGTCCCATCACTTCTTGGGAAATAGATGGGGAAACAGTGGAAACCGTGTCAGACTTTATTTTTTTGGGTTCCAAAATCACTGTGGATGCTGATTGCAGCCATGAAATTAAAAGACTCTTGCTCCTTGGAAGGAAAGTTATGACCAGCCTAGATAGCATATTAAAGAGCAGGGACATTACTTTGCCAACCAAGGTCCGTCTAGTCAAGGCTATGGTTTTTCCCGTGGTCATGTATGGATGTGAGAGTTGGACTGTGAAGAAAGCTGATCGCCGAGGAATTGATGCTTTTGAACTGTGGTGCTGGAGAAGACTCTTGAGAGTCCCTTGGACTGCAAGGAGATCCAACCAGTCCATTCTAAAGGAGATCAGTCCTGGGTGTTCATTGGAAGGACTGATGCTAAAGCTGAAACTCCAATACTTTGGCCACCTCATGCAACGAGTTGACTCACTGGAAAAGACTCTGATGCTGGGAGCGATTGGGGGTAGGAGGAGAAGGGGACGACAGAGAATGAGATGGCTGGATGGCATCACCAACTCGACGGACATGAGTTTGAGTGAACTCCGGGAGTTGGTGATGGACAGGGAGGCCTGGCGTGCTGTGGTTCATGGGGTCGCTAAGAGTCAGACACGACTGAGCGACTGAACTGAACTGAACTGAATAGCATTCTTTTAAAATCTCTCCAGGAACAGAGTGTCTCTGTGAACTATATTGCCCCCTGCGTTGTCTTCTAATAATCTTATATGTACCTATTCTGTCTTTGCTCCCAGCCTGTAATCATTTTGAGGGTCTGAGTCCTATTTCTCACACAATTTGTCTACCCAGCAGTGCTGGCACAGGACATGTTGTCAAAGTAGAGTTGAGCTGAACTTGAAACCAGGAATGAATTTGACAGCTCAGAGCTCTGGCTTTGCAGCAGAAAATAACGTCTGTACATTTCACAGTGGGTAGTCTTAAAAATCATGCTGAGGGCACACTGAGAAGGACTGGGGCAGTTTTACCAGTTCAGGGCTCCAGAGTCTGCAGTGCCTGATATTAGGAGTGAAGATTAAAAAAAAAAGTAGACCTGAGTCTGAAGATTTCAACTTAGGTTGAAGGGTTTAAAACTGAGAATTATCAAGAAAGTAGACATGGCTATTTCAGCAGTTTAGGGGTTTAACCAAGTTAAGTTCTGAGGCATGATCCTGACACTTTAATTGAAATGAAAAATTAACATCAATAAAGTAAGGACACAATGTCAAATAAGAACAACACTATTCTCATCCTGTACTCTGAATGTCAACTTGACTTTTACCTCAAAAGTTCGATGAGCCCAAGGCTTTTTCAAGTTGGGTGCCTCTAACTCAGCAACTATAGTTAAATTACTGTTAGTCTGGTCACAAGTGGTTTTTGGACATTGTGTCCATCAGCTTCCTGACCCAACAGGGTATATTCTTAAAATTGTTTTGCCGGGAGAGCTACTAGCCGTGTTTTACTCCATGCGCTTTTTCTTCTACTGATCTTGTGAATAAACCTCACTGATTTTTCCCTCTTCTGAAACTCCCAACAGTTATTGTCCAAACAGTCCACACACTCAAGTCATTCTGACTTTGATGCTAACTTAAGCATTAGAAAACTAAGGTCCAAAGTGCCATGTTAGTTTCCCAATGTTGCATAGTAGTTTGATTGACAAAACTCTGATGAGAATCTGAGTCTTTACTAACAGTTGAGTATATTGCAACCTACATGGCACTGCTTACACTTCATAGAATAGCAGCAACAACAGCAATAATAATATGATACTTCATGTAATGCTTTATGCTTTGCTTCTATTCTTTTTAAAAATTATTTATTTTTGTCTGGGCTGGATCTTTGTTGCTATGTGTGAGCTTTCTCTAGCTGCAGTTAGTGGGGACTAGTCTTTAGTTGTAGTACACCAGCTTCTCATTGAGGTGGCTTCTTATGTTGCAGAGCCTGGGCTCTAGAGCACTGGTTCAGTGGTTGGGGTGCTGGTTTAGTGATTGGGGCACATGGATTTAGTTGCCCTGTGGCAAGTAGAATCTTTCCAGACTAGGGACCAAACCCAGATCCCCTATATTGGCAGGCAAATTTTTAACCACTGCCAGGAAAGTTCTATTTCTATACTTTTTAAGGCTGAATAATATTGTATATATATACCATCCGTTTGTACCTTGAAGGATTTTAAGCAAGGGTGTGACCTGGGCTGTGATTTAGAACAATCACTCTGGGGATCTGGTGTGGTTCTAGAATGGAATGGAGGGGACAGAGTGGAAGCAGGGAGACCAGGGAGGGGCTAGTGCAGTTGCCCAGACTAGATGGCAGTGGCCTGGCATCAGGCGTGGCAGAGGACTTGGATTCCAGAGACATTCTAGAGGTGAAAAATGAAGTCGCTCAGTCGTGTCCGACTCTTTTCTAGAGGTGGGATGGGTGGAATTTGATAAAGATGATAAGATATGTGTCCTCACTTTAGAAATCTAGAGGTGGCTCAGGTCTTCATATTTAGAGCTTACGGTTTATTTCTTTATTTATTATTCTTTTTACTTTTATCAAGATAGCACTAGCTTGATTAGAGGATTAGCCCCTAAGGTGGGTAACACTATGCCAATATTTGGTCCTTAGAATTGAGTTCTATTTTAGAATGGGGATGCTTGGGATTTTTCCATAGCCTGGGTTAAAATGTACCAACACTGTTCTCCTTCCTTTCTTATGGCTCTGTGCTCACCAAGCAGCAGCCTTGGATGAATAATCTGGTCTTGCAGACATGCTGATAGCAAGAAGGAGATGTGCTGGCTACAGAATTTAAGTACATTATTCAGGTCCCAGAAAGGACAACCTCCTGTGTGTAAATTAATAAACTGGCATTCCAGTTTTCCAGTCTCTAGATATTTTGGTTTATGTGACTTTCCCCCTGTACTGGTTAATTTCAAGGAAACTAACAAAGTTGAGTTTCTGAATCTGCCCTGCTGAGGTCAGATGCTAAACGGCGATGACTCTGCTGAGAAATGATTGCCTGGTGAGCCTCATCTTAAGCAGCAGCCTCCTCCCTCGTGGCCATTTATGAAGATTTCTTGAACTGTGAAAGCTCCAACTAATCACAACCTTCCAAACAGTTCCTTAACTGATGTTTTCTGTTTGGCACATCCCATTTTATGTCAAGCTAAAATTCTTTCACAGACTGGGCTTAGTACTAACAAGCCTTGAAGACAAGGTCAGGTAGAGAACAGACTAAGAGAGTCTCCAGGCAGTCCTAGAGAGTTGAGAGACAGAGGGAATGCCTGGCTTTTTTTTTTTTTTTTCAAATTAAGTTTTATTGGAGTATAGTTGCTTTACAATGAATGTTGTGTTAGTTTCTGCTGTACAGCAAAGTGAATCAGCTATGTGTATACATATATCCCCTCTTCTTTAGATTTCCTTCCCATTTGGGTTACCACAGAGCACTGAGTTGAGTTCCCTGTGCTATACAGTAGGTTGTGATTAGTTATCTATTTTATACATAGTAGGGATGTCTGGCTTCTAAATCAGGTTCAGGTGAATTAAAATAACCTCTGAAGCCAATGAGATTCTTTTTCGGGTGGCTGAGATGCATGGCTTGTAGGATCTTTGTTCTGTGACCAAGGATCAAACCAAGGCTACAGCAATGAAAGCTATGAGTTTTAACTACTGGACCACCAGAGAATTCCCACCAATGAGATTCTTATGCCATTTATTAATTCTGCAGAAATTTTATTTTCATTGACATCTAGGGCAAATAGTAAATGGTAAATACCAATCCCTGTACTGTCAACATTTGCCCCAATAACACTTTGTCATAAGCGACTCCCAAATTCAGAGGCTTAAAACAATAATCACTTCTTCTCAAGGAGCAGTAGGTCAGCTGGGGGAGCTTTGCTTCCAGTTGCAGTGGCCAGGCTAGCTCTGTGTCATGAATCCCTCCTGTTTCTCCTGGAAGCACTGGGCCAAGCTGGGCATGTTCTCTTCATGTCGGTAGCAGAAGGTCAGAGAGACAGCCCTGATGTGTCATGTCTGTGACATCCTGTTGGCCAGAGCAAGTCACATGACTGAGCCAATGTCAAAGGCTGGAAGAGTTCCCAGCCTTCCTGTGGGAGGGGCCACAGAGGGCATGGGTCTAGGAGAGTGAAGGACGGAAGACATTAAGGCAGTCTATCCCAGGCCCAATTCAGAATTCCTGAAAACATGGTGCTATTTATGTCCCTGGGAAGGTTCTGCAGATGAGGACTTTTTAAAAGAGAATGTGTTAACAGTTTGGTTGTTCTCAGGGAAGGTTCTGCAGATGAGGACTTTTTAAAAGAGAATGTGTTAACAGTTCGGTTGTTCTCAAAAAGTTAAACATAGAATTACCATATGATCCAGCAATTTCACTCCTAGGTAGACATCCAAAAGAACTGAAAGTAAACAGAAATAGACCCACGGATATAGAAAACAAATTTATGGTTACCAAAGGGGAAGGGGAGGGGAGGATAAATTTTGAGTTTGGGATTGACATATATACATATTGTATATAAAAGAGGTTACCAGCAAGGACCTACTATATAGTACAGGGGACTATACTCGATGCTTTGTAATACTGAGTAACCTATAAGGGAAAAGAATCTGAAAAAAATATATATGTGAATATATATATATATTACTCAATCACTCTGCTGTACATCTGAAACTAACACAACATTGTAAATCGTCTATATTTCAATTTAAAAAATTAAAAACAGGGACTCAAATAGATACCTTGTACACTAATGTTCACAGCAGCATTTTTCATAACAGCCAAAGGTAGGAGCAACACAGATGTCCATCAAGAGATAAATTAATAGACAAAACATGCTATATACATACTATGAAATGTTAGTCTTAAGAAAGAAGGATATTCTGACACCTGTTACAAATGGTTAAAGCCTGAGGACATTGTGCTAAGTTAAATAAACAGTCACAAAGGACGAATCTTGTTGGACTCCACTTATGTGAAGCACGTAAGTGCTAAGTGCGAAGTCGCTTCAGTCGTGTCCGACTCTTTGTGATGCCATGGGCTGTAGCCCACCAGGCTCCTCCGTTCATAGGATTCTTCAGGCAAGAAGACTGGAGTAGGTTGCCGTTTCCTCCTCCAGGGGATCTTCTCGACCCAGGGTTCGAACGCGTGTCTCTTACGTCTCCTGCATTGGCAGGTGGGTTCTTTACCACTATCGTGACCTGGGAAGCACATAGAGTGGTTATATTCACAGATAGAGAATGTAGAATAGAGTTAGAGGTGGGGGACTGCAGACTGTCATTGTTTAATGGGTACAGAGTTTCAGTTGGGGAAGATAACAAGTTCTGTAGATGGATAGTAATGATGGCTGCACAACAATACAAATGTACTTAAAGCCACTGATTTGTAGACTTAAACATGATAAAAAGGGTACATTTCATGTTATATATGTTTTACCACAATAAAAGAAGAGGGAGAGGGGGGATGTGGTTGCTGGGCTTGGTCATCAGATCTTTAGAAAGACCTGGGGGCATCAAAGATGTTGAGCTGAGGAGGTCTCTCTGGTATGAAGGCTTCTGGGTCTCGATGGGAGAGAAGAAAGCAGAAGTCTGGGATATTTGAATTTAATGTCCTAATGGAGTTTTATTTGCAGAATTAAAACCATTTGATCAGTCTAGAAGCTTTTTTTCTTTGTGTAAATCGACTCAGTATTATATACAACAAGCCATGGGAACTAGAAGGATTCAGGACCAGGGAAATAGAGATAAGGATAATTTGGGGATTGGTGAGAGTGTGGGTCTCTTTCCTCACCTTTTATTAAATGAACAAAACAGAGCCAGCTGATGCAAGGGGGAAGGTATTGGACAGATCAAAGACAGTAAAGCCCAAACAAGTGCTTTATAAGATGAAGAGACAGGGAGAAGGGAGGTAAAGATCTGATGGAAAGGTGCCCAAACCTTCCTATTGTGATGACTGGGCTATTCCTATTTTCTTTCCCCTGGGAACAAAAAGCAAATGGATGCTTCAGGAATTCCTAGTTTCTAGTGGACAAGGAGCTAGAGTCACCTGTCCCAATAATTGTACTTCCCTTTTTTCATTCCCCTGAAAGTTCTTTGAAAATATGCCAATGCCATTGATATCTCAGCGTGCTGAGAGATGCAAGGTGGTGTTGGTCTTGTTCAGAACAACTAAGGAGGGCTCCGCTTGCACAAAGGTTTCATGCCTTTGTTGTTTTTTTCTTCCTCTCTCTCCTGTGCTCAACCTCCACGGACTTGGAAAGCTGTGGATTTTAAACGATCATCCTTGCATGTAACTACATTTTAAGAGTGTCCACCTGGAGCGACAAGGTTGACACACGCTGGAGAAGCAGTGGGTTGTCTGATTAGACAGGCTGTGAGGAAGTGCATGCTCTGGAAGTGGGAAGAGAACATTTTCAACTCTCCCTCTGATAACACATTTGCTCTTTGCTCAAGGATGCTGGGCCTCGGTGACTTGGGTACCACTGGGCCCTATGAATGGACCAGCTGCCATTTTCAGCATTCACTGGAAATGTGGAAATAAATGTTGTTTCTTTGGCCTTCGACTTCTCCTTGGGCAAATATAGAAGGCTGTGTATTACCAGAGTCCCAAGAACTGGAGGTCTGGGTTTCCTGCTGGGGTTCCTGAGGGCAACAGAGACTGAAGAGATTGCAGGGCAGAAGCAGGAGCAACCAAATCAAAGGCCCTAAGGTGGACAACCGACTGGGTGGCCAGGAGTCTAGGTGATGGAAAGCGAGGGAGTATTTGGTGAGCTGTCAGAGTGTCCAGGAAGCTCAGGCAGCACCCCCTCTTGTTTCCAGGACCCTGTACCCACCATCCAACCTTGATCAATGAAAATGAATTCCTGCTTGTGCTATTCTGGTGTTCATTAGGCCAAATCCCTGTTCTTGCCTCTTCTGATTCTAGACATCCCAGAGGGACAGGATGGAGGCCGAATCAGTTCAGTTGTCCTTAGAGTGAAGGGGTGGCTTCCTTCAGAAGTCTGTCGGGCGATGTGGTCACGAGGACAGCAATTGAGAACTGAGATGCCTCCAGGGGGCTCTGGGGGAGGAACGAGAGTAGCTGTGGGAAAGAGTTCACAGACAGGCGGTTTTGAAAAATGGATATTTCTGACTTACTCATCTTTTCTAAGGTAATCAATTTCTGTGTGACTGAATGATTCAAATCCGTAGCCTTCCCTGAAAGGGAGCAAGGTTTTTCTCAGACATCTGGGTAACTTCAGAGTGAGACAAGTACATGGGAAGTTATCTTACTCATGCCCCTGCCTGCGGACAGGATCAACCCAGACACCTGACTCGATTCTAGCTTAAAAAAAAAAAAAAAGAACTTCAGTGAAAGAAATTGTTTGGCTTGTAATAATATTTATTGAGGATTTTCTATGTTCTAGGCATTGTTCTAAGTACTTGAGAGGCATTATCTCCTTCACTCCTCACAATCGCCCTATAAGAAAGGTATTGTTGGGACTTCCCTGGCAGTCCAGTGGTTAAAATTCCATGCTCCCAATTCAGGTGTGAGGGTTTGATCCCTGGTCAGGGAATTAAGATTCTACATGCCATGCAGTATGGCCAAAAAAAGTTTTTTGAAAATGATAAAGAAAGGTATTGCTATTATCCATACGATGTAGAGGAGGAAATGAGGCACAGGGGGGTGAAACATCTGGCCTAAGCCCATGTTGTTTGGTTTGTGGCTGAGCAGGCAGTGAACCCCAGGCAGTCTGATGCGAGAGCCCCGCTGTAGTTCCCTAACAAATGGGACTTACTGCTCACCGTCTCATTTCAGGTCTCAGACTGTCTAATTCTGCTCAGGCTGCCATAACCAAGTACTATAGCCTGGGTGGCTTAAACCACAAAACAGCATTTTCTCACAGTTCTGGAGGCTAGAACTCAGAGATGGGGGTGTTGGCAGGACTGGTTTCCTTCTCCTGAGGCCTCTCTCCTTGGATCGTAGATGGCTGTCTTCTCCTTCTGTCTTCACATGGTCTTCCCTCTGTGTGCGTCCAGGTCCTACTGTCTTTTTATAAGGACACTGGTCATATTGGATTAGTACTCAAGTGAGTGACCGCACTTAACCTGGATTGCTTCTTGAAAGACCCCGTCTCCAAATATAGCCAAATCCTGAGATACTGACATTTATGACTTTCGGTATATGAATTTAAGATCCCCTGGAGGAGGAACGGCATTCTTGCCAGGAAAATCCTATGGACAGATGAGCCTGGCAGGCTACAGTTTGTGGGATCGCAAAGAGCTGGACACAACTGATCGTGCACTCATGCACGTATAATTCAGCCAGCACGTACAATTCTCATTTGTGAATTCTTACAGGGTGATGGAGAATGTAGGTCCTATTGAAGCCCACAATGATTAGATTGCCTCTTGGTTTTCTCTTCTGAATGAGGAAATAGCCCCACCTCTGCTGTTTGCTTCCCTGCTCTTCTTTTCCAATCAGTTATTATCTACACTGTTCTTTTGCCCATGAATTTCATGTTCTGCCTTGTAAGTGGTTGGGTCCAAATTGAAAGCATATTATGTTCATTTACGTCTAATTTTTCTCTTTTCTCCTACTGATATAGATCGTAGATATATTGCCAATTCTGGGTTGGAGGAGAAAATTTTGTGTAGCAATGGGAGAGGCAAAAGGGTAAAATAAGAGTATGAACGTTTGAAAAATAGTAATTCTATCTTAACTACTTGTTCTGGGTTCTTTTTGTCCTGTACCATATATTGAATTGATAAGCCAAAAGGTTTCTCCTATATGTGGACAACAATTTGAAACCCCAAGAATCTAAGAATCATAGAAACAAGATGCTGAGGCTGAAGAAAGCTAAGGTCGTGATAGAGGTCTCCAGGCTCTTATTTACAATTCAATGCAATGAGTTTCCCTGGTCCCATTCCCTACCTGAGTCCTCTACCATATTTCTTCATTAATTAAATGAAATTATTTCATTTCTTTACTCCTATAGGTCAGCTGAGTCTGAAGAAGAGCCTGGCAATTACTTCCCAGCAGGCTCCCAGTTCTGTTTGTCTTGTTAGATTCACCAGAGGAAATGAGACATTAGCATGTAATATGTGTTGAAGTATTTTATTTGACAAGTCAGTTTGGACTGTTTCTCATATATATAGGTGGGACCATGTCTGATGCTAACACTATACTGAGAACCTTGCTCTAAACTGATGTAAGATAACCGCTTAGAGAGAAGTCCTTGAAGGGCTGTGGAAAATATGGGTATTGGCACCCTGACCCACCTTTGTGGTTTATGCTGGCCTGGATCCTTTGTTTTATTCTCTTAGAGCATTTTATGAATTAGTAAATATGATTTTTTTCTCACCCATTTTGGGGTGGTTCCCTGGAGAAGGAACCACCAGTATTCTTGCCTGGAGAATCCTGTGGGCAGAGGAGCCTGGCGGGTTATAGTCCATGGGATCACAAAGAACTGGACACAATGTATCAATGTATATGCATGAATATGTGTGAGCGACTAACACAACACTTGGGGTGGCTGTCTTTTTGCACAGGGGAGAAGGGCAGGTCTACAGGACCTTGCCTGCCCCTAGACCCTACTTAGTCTGAGACTCCTCCAGGGTAATCCACATACCGAAGTCAGAGTTTTCAATGCCTCCTTCCAAGGTAAAGCCAGAGCCCTCGGAAGATTCCATTCTATTAAAGTGTACTTGACTTGAAACTGTAACTAAACACGGATGGTGATAAAATGCAGACAGAGCAGGAAGCCAGTTAGAGAGTGCACATGCAGGAGCGAGCAAGCTGCATCTGTTGAACGGTGAACCCCAAGAGTTCAATTACCCCAGTTCCCTCCACAGAGGGTAACCATGGAAACCTCATAACCCAGTGCATCATCAGTCTCTGAACGAAATACACACACACACAGACACACGCCTGCCCCGGGAGGGCAATGTATATGCATGAATATGTGTGCATGTGCCCATGTTTCGGTTATTGCATATGTGGGGTGTGTTTGTGTGATGCCTTGACTGTGTGTGTGTGTGTGTGTGTGTATCAGATGGAGTTAGCATGGGCGTTCACTACCAAATGCTTTCCGGTTACGCTCTTGGGGTGATGAAGAGCGGAGGTTTGTCCTATTCGGGTGCTGTACTGGGAGCTGGTTTGAGCATGTGGGAGAGGACACGCATTTTCAGTTTGGTGGAGGGTGATGTGGTGGGATGGGTTGAGCACACCGGAGGGCTGGTAACTTATTTTCCCCTTCATCAGGTTTCTATTGCACAGAAGTATACAGGTGTGGGATCTTTCACCAGCTGGGAGGCCTGATTCTCCTGGGATGGGAAAACTCAGTGTGGCTCCATATTGAGCTCAAATGATCTAGTGTGGATGCAAATCAGGTTTGGGGGTATCATATTTACAAAGAAGTGCCTGTTTTTTTCATGGAATGTGCTGGTCTTTTCTTTGTTTCACTGGTATCTTTCTGATTTAAAGCTTTCTCCTTTTCTGAGGCTTGGGTTAGCCTGCTTACGGCATGAGGTCTGTGAGAATGTGGCATTGGTAAGAGAGTGGTGGGGACAACTCATGGAAATGATAAGTGTCATTCAGCGTGCACATGGTATCAAGGAGATTGCATGTCACTTAGCAGATCTTTGACAGCAAGGCAGCTCCATCTGGATGAAGGATAATTTTGGGGAAAAGCTACATGAAGACTGGGGCTTCAGACCAGCAGGCCTGGGTTTCTACGTTATGAATGGGGACAGCACACCTTGTAGAGTCTGGCCCTGTGCCTGATTCTCAACTTAACGGGAGCTCGGTGCATTTGAGGGCTTGTGTGTCTGTGTGTTTCTCAGCTCTGTCCCTCCTCCTTTATGTAACGCATGAATGAAAGAGAATTCATTAGGGAGTCTCAGGAAGAAACCATTGTCTTCCATTCATATTTACAGCTAAAGTTTTTTAAATGGGTAGGTCTTGTTTGTCCATCAAAAAATGGCTATCCAGAGAATATTTTCCTTTCTGTTTTTAAAGCAGTCACTTCTTGGATGACAGAAATCCACCCTGACATTTCCCAGCAGGAGCCTCAAACACTGCCCACATTCCCCCTGACTCCTCTGCCGATTGCCTGTGGGCCTCTGGCAGCACCATCCCAGCCTCCCTCTGCTTTTCTCATGACCCTGCTCTTGGCAGAAAGTAGTTACGCTGAATGACTGCAAGACATCTGCTGTCAGGTGGCTGCCTGAAGCTCTGACACCTTGGAAGGGAGTTCCCGTTACCTCGTCCATTCAGTTACCTTTTGAGTTTGCCTAAATGGTGTCAGAGCAACCTCGGAGATGGGCAGAAGGGAATCACCTGTGTGGAGGTGTTCACTTTCCCCATTCCCTCTGGAGCTCACTCTCAATCCCTCTAGGACCTATTTCCATTCTGGACTGTCTCACCAAAATGTCTGAAAGGGCCCCTTGCGCTCAGCTCCCATCTCATCATGACAGTTTGGAGAGGAGGTCTCCTTTGCCCCACGCACACCCAGGGAAGACTGGGACTCCCATGGGCTCCCACCAGGGCCTCCTCATGCCATTTCTGGGGTGCACTTTGAGTCTTTAGCAAGCAGTGATTCAGAAATGCATGGTTTAAGGTGATTTACCCTTTCATTCAACCACTAATTCTTATGTGCCCCCCAAATGGCAGCCACTGGGGGCACGGCAGTGAAAGAGGTGCTCTTCTTGCCCCTCGTGAGCTCACACATCAGCTGAGGTACCAACAATACGGTGAAAAAGGTGCGTGTGTGCTCAGTCCCTCAGTCGTGTCCAACTCTTTGCCACCTCATGGCCTGTGGCCCGCCAGGCTCCTCTGTCCCTGGGATTCTCCAGGCAAGAATACTGGAGTAGATTTCCATGTCTTCCTCCAGGGCATCTTCCTGACCCAGGATTGAACTCGCATCTTCTGGGTCTCCTGCACTGCAGGCAGATTCTTTACCACTGAGCCACTGGGGAAGCCCCAACAGGGGGTCAATCCAGGGCCCTACAGGAGCTTATAAAGGGACCGTGGAGGCTGCTTAGGGGAACTGATGTCTGATCTGCAACCTGAAAGAGGAGGGGGAATTAGCTGGGTAAAGGGAGGTGATGGGATACTTTCCAGTAAGAGGGAATTGAGTTTTTTTTTTTAAACTGCCTAACAGGTAAAACCTGATGGCAAATGGTGAGAGAGAGAGAACAAGCAGAGGACAAAAAGATGGAGACACATAGGAAACAGTGGAAGAGGCAGGGAATCGTGGATTGTGAGAGCTGGAAGGAACCAGAAAGAACATGTAAAATCCCCCCATTTTATAGATAAGGAAACTGAGGCACAGAAAGGCATTTGCCAAGGATTTACCAGAGTTACTAATGTGTTTAGTAAAAATGCTGAGTAAGAGATCTAGATCCCGAGGCTTCTAGTAGGTGTGAGAGAGAAAGAGCTAGAGAAGGACGTGATGGGGAGAGAGAGACGTCAGAGACAGAGGGACGGGAGCTGAGGAGCAGCGCGGACAGCTGAGATTCGTGGGTGGCGCGCTGTCAGGATTATGTGTGGAGGGAAAGCAGGGAAAGTTTAGATGAAATCTGAGCCAGGTTTCTTTTCCTTTTCCCATTCCCTTTTCCTCTTTTTCTCCCTCTCTTTCCCCTTCTCACCACATCCTGCCTACAACTAGATGGCTGGGAGCTTGTTGCCATGGCTACTAAATGGCATTCAAGCAGGCTGAATTATTAAACCAGGGTCTTTGAAGCCAGGGCCCCTGTACGAAGTCCCGCTAGGGGGCGCAGGGCGCAGCGTGGGGCACAGGTCTACACTGGGGTGGGCCAACGTGCCCCCTTGCTGGTCTGTCTCTTGGAGTGTGCCTTGAGCACCCAAGCACCTCGCTGAGTACAGCAGAGGCCTGGGAGTGGGGGTGGGAGGTGCATCTGCTGGGGTGAAGTGTTGGAGGGACTGAACCCCAGCATCCCAGCCAACTCTCCTCACTTGCTCCAGCAAAGGCATTGGACAACAGCTGCAACTCAGTGGAATGGAAGAAGAACCAAAACCAATATTTTCGTTCTGTCTGAAAGGGCACTGTACTGTTCAAATTAGTTGTTACTTGTTGCCAGAGAGGCAAGAAATAAAATGACAGGTGTATCACTGGGGTCATACTAGGCCATCTGGGATTGCAATTCTTCTTGGATAGTTGGAGGGAATCTGTTGTGGAGCCATCCGGTTGGTAGGAGTGGCCCTCTGCCTACAAGAAGAAGGGGGCTGTCGAGGAGGGTTGTTTGTGGGCACAATGGTTGTTTGTTTTGATGGTGGAGCGGGGTGAGTATGGATGCTCTTCTCTTAAGGAGATTCCAAGCCAGGAAAACCATCAACCTTCTGGTAGCCCAGCTCTTCAAACTTTTTCATTAAAAAAAGAAACCCAAACATTGTAGTGTGACTGTTTCTGCTTGTGGGCTGATAACTGTCCTGTGTCTGTGGGTACATATGTTAGAGGGCGGTGGGGGGCATGAAGAGTCCATTTGGAGGTTAATGGAGTCATTCTCCTTCCCTCTAATAGGTTCAGTAGATCCTGAGGTCAGTTTTCTAAAGTGGGAAAATCTCTCCCATGTCCTCCCCACTCTGTGCTTCTTCTGTCTCGAGGGGAGGACTGTTGACTCTCCAGGTCCTAGGATTCTGATCCCCCTGTGTTCAGGGCCCACGTTTTCCTGTATGAGAGAGGCTCCTGCTGATGCTTGAACTGAGAAAGAAAAATTCTTAATAAGGAAAACCAGATCTGTAAGTCTTCCCAGAAATCTGCCAGCTTCTGAAAAACTGATGGATAGTCCTAATTTTTTCCCCTGATGCTCAGCTGGAGCAGTTTTCAATGTCAGGGCTACAGGCTTGATTTTCCAAAAGCTTATTTCATAGAGACCAGACTCACTTCTTTTTAGGGTTGATGATAATTTTTAGGATTTACCTAATGACTGGAGCTGAAGTTCTGAGTCCTCCCAACAAGATCTCGTGGGGGTGAAATGCACACTAGCCAAGGAGGCTCCACTTCCTTTCCCCATTCCAAGCTAAGAGGAAGGGGAGAGGAGCCTTTAGCCTTGTGAACATTTGGGTCCCTTCAATGCATGTTTTCTGAGATGTGCCAGGCCTTGGGTAGGTGGGTGAGGAGGTTACAGAGGTGGCTAAATAAAATCCCTGCTCTTGGCCATAGCTCACAGCTAAGTAGGAAAGGCCCTACGTCTTCATTCAACTCTGGCAACCCCCAGAGGAAGTCTTAGAAGACTTGCCCCATCTTTCTGTGCCAAGGCCAGGCCTAAGGAACTAGAGCTGCAGGAGCAAGAAGCCTCTCCTTTCTTTTTCTCTTCCTCCCCTTCTTCCTTTCTTCTCCCCTTTCTCTATAGGGCCCTCTGATGCTGAGTTTTCAGTAGTAAGTGGGCAGCCGAGTATAGGCAACTGGCACAGCCCCTCTGGGGATCTATTTGGACTGAAGAGATGGGCTGTTGGAAACTGAGGTCTTCACCAGCAAGGGCCCTGGGAAGCATTTCTATTATCCAGGAAAAGATATGCAAAGAGCCAGAGAAATGAGAGGAGATGGAGCCATCGGAGGAATTCAGGTCTAAAAAGCTTTGGAGATAGGCCAGTCTGACTGTTTTAAGGGCTGTTCATTTTTTGTTCTCCTTCAGTTCAGTTCAGTTCAGTTCAATCACTCAGTCATGTCCGACTCTTTGTGATCCCATGAATCACAGCACGCCAGGCCTCCCTGTCCATCACCAACTCCCAGAGTTCACTCAAACTCATGTCCACTGAGTCGGTGATGCCATCCAGCCATCTCATTCTCTGTCGTCCCCTTCTCCTCCTGCCCCCAATCCCTCCCAGCATCAGAGTCTTTTCCAGTGAGTCAACTCGTCTCATGAGGTGGCCAAAGTATTGGAGTTTCAGCTTTAGCATCAATCCTTCCAATGAACACCCAGGATTGATCTCCTCTATAATGGACTGGTTGTACCTCCTTGCAGTCCGAGGGACTCTCAAGAGTCTTCTCCAGCACCACAGTACAAAAGCATCAATTCTTCGGCGATCAGCTTTCTTCACAGTCCAACTCTCACATCCATACATGCTGCTGCGTCACTTCAGTCGTGTCCGACTCTGTGTGACCCCATAGACAGAAGCCCACCAGGCTCCCCCCTCCCTGGGATTCTCCAGGCAAGAACACTGGAATGGGTTGCCATTTCCTTCTCCATACATGACCACTGGAAAAACCATAGCCTTGACTAGACGGACCTTTGTTGGCAAAGTAATGTCTCTGCTTTTTAATACAGTAAAGGAAAACTATGACAAACCTAGACAATATGTTAAAAAGTAGGGACATTATTTTGCCAACGACATCCGTCTAATATAAGCTATGGTTTTTCCAGTAGTCATGTATAGATGTGAGAGTTGGCCCTTAAAGAAGGCTGAGCGCCAAAGAATTGATGCTTTGGAACTGTGATGTTAGAGAAGACTCTTGAGAGTCCCTTGGACAGCAAGAAGATCAAACCAGTCAAAAGGAAATCGATCCTGAATATTCACTGGAAGGACTGAAGCTGAAGCTCCAATACTCTGGCCACCTGATGCGGAGAATTGACTCACTGGAAAAGGCCCTGATGCCAGGAAAGACTGAGGGCAGGAGGAGAAGGGGACGACAGAGGACGAGATGGTTGGATAGCATCACCGACTCAATAGACATGAGTTTGAGCAAGCTGCGGGAGTTGGTGAAGGACAGAGAAATCGGGTGTGCTGCAGTCCATGGGATCGCAAAGAGTCAGGCACGACTGAGTAACTAAATAACGACAACCAAATACACCTGGGAAACAGTCTTCCTTCGAGCACTCAGTTGGCCCCTGGCCACCCCCAGGGAGCCTCTGTATCCCTCCAGAGGCAGCAGAGATGTTCCCCACTTGGGCTGGGGTCGCTTCGTTGGACAGCATCAGGCTCAAGCACTGGTTCCTCCCCACTTCCTCCTCTCTCTTAACTTGATGCTTAAAGCCCCCATTCACTTCTGCTTCCCTTCGTAGGTAACCGCGCTCTTCCATCGCTGCTCCCAGCCCAACAAGGCAAGCAGCCGGGACCCTGGAGCCAGGGTGAGGTCCACTGGCAGAACCTTGGGAGGTGCCGATGGTGCTCAGAAACAGGGACGGTATTCCACTGTTCCACTTGAGTGGAAATAGACTGTGGGAGTTTGAGGTCACTGAACTTTTCTGCAGAAACCCCCGACCGAAATTGCTCGTCTCCAGGCCCTTTTACTACACCGAGCCCCGCCCGCCATCCAGCCCCCGGCCCCGCCTGCCGGTGTGCGCGCTCCCGCTCCCTCCCGCCTCGTGGTGCTGCCCAGCCGACTGTTCGTTCCCCTCTTTGGATACAGCTCCAGTCTTCTTATTCCTTCTGACCCCTCTTGGGGGCATGTGTGCGAGTTCTCTTTCTGATTGTCAGAAATTTCTTTTCCACTGTGTGGCCAGGAGACAGCTTGTTCCCCCGCAACTGGCTCCCCTCTCCTTTATTTATTTTATTCTCCGTTTCTCTCCTCTCCCTTCTCCTGCCTCCCCCCTCTCCCCCCCATACCTCCTTCTTCCCCTTTCAATTTCACTGTCTCTCCTGCCCGCTATCCCCGTGCCCCTTCCCTTCCCTTTGTGCCCTTTTAAAAATAATTCAGTGATGTCTCGGGAATACTAGCACACTCTCCTCATTCAGCCGAGCGCGGGATTCTGCGTTAATTCAAGGTAAGCCCCGATGGTTCCTGCTGCCCAGGAAACGGTCGGCTTCGCTTCTCTCCCCGGTGTCGGTGTAGGGCGCCTGGCTCCGAGCTCCCAGTGCTGCTACCTGTTGGGGGTGCATGGACCGTGGAGATTCCTAGTTTGTCTGAAACCGTCCCCTAAGCCGGTTCTTCTTCTCCACGCGCAGCCCTTTTCTTTGTAACTTCCGTGTTAATTTCCCAGGCGTGGAAAAGCCCCCCGCGCGGTGGGGTGTTTCGGGGTGTGAGTGGTGTGCCCCTTGCCAGGGTGCCGGGGGCTGGCACCTCGTTCGTGCCTGCGTGTTCGCTCAGCCAGGCGGCAGCGAGGGAGGCTCGTGCAGCCCCGGGAGCGCAGCCAAGCTCGGAGTAGAGGGTGCCGGCCGGGGCTGCGGGGTCTCTGCCAGTTCCAGCCTCCGAGAAGTGCTGCGGGTTGGAGGGGTACCTCTCCGGGGAGGGGCTGAGCTTCCAGTGAAGTTTCTGGGAAGGAGTTGTGTGCGCCCTTGGAAGCATCCCGGGATCACCGTTGCAGGTTAGGCTGGGGTGTTTCTGGAGCCTTGGGGTTGTGGATCCCTGGGAGAGTGAGTGGACCCTATCTGGGAGAGAGCTGGGAACTGGCGCTTGTAAGAAGAAGGCGAGTTCGAAGAAGAAGCCGAGCTATTTAGAGTGACTTGCCTTTTGACTGCGTTTGGGTCTCCCAGCCAGATGGTGGCTGTGCCCTTTTCCAGGGAGGAGCACCCAGTTCACTGTGCCCCTTTGCTTTGTGCCTGTGCCCAGGAGGAAATGATGGGAGATGCCACCCCCTCCCCCGACACATTCCTCTGAGACTGAGGCTTCTGCCTCACTCTGGGCCCTGAGGTGGCAGTTTGGCCACTTGCCCAAGGAGCAGTTGTCCTTCTCACTGGGTCTGACTCTGTGGCTGCTCAGAGCAGGTGGTTCAGGCAGTGTAGGTGGGTGAATGACCCAGATCTGGGTGATTGTAATGATCCTCTCTCTCTCACCTTTAGAGGCCTTGGTGTTGGAGCACTGATTCTTTCTTATTCTGGGGGCCAGGAACCCCACGGTGTTTCAGAGACATCACAGTCAACAGATAGGCTGGAGGAGCCAAGCACTTTAGTCCAGAGGAGACTGTGAGACCTGCGCTCAGAGAAGTGTTTTCATGAAAGGAAAGAGGTTTCTGACACTTAAATAAAAGCATTGTTTTATTGCCGTTGACACCAGAGAAAAGTGGTTTTCTTTACTGGGGCTGGGAGCTGGGTTAGATACTGGAGAAAACTTCCCCAGTTTACAGTTCCAAAAGGAATCATTAATGGAAAATAATAGAACTTCCTTTCCTGCCAAATGTGTGGGTCTTTTGGGTTGTGCAGCCATCTCTGGAGCCTAGAAAGAGATGACTTTTTATTTTTTGACTCCACTCTACTATTCTCTCACATGATTTGTCTCCAGCCAGCTAAGATTTTTTTAAACCACTTTGTAGTACTGAGTAATCATATAATTTATTGTCCAAGCTGAGACACTTTTGAGAGTAGACAGAGACATTAGTAATAATTAGACATGGACAAGAGAGACTGTCTAGACAGATAGGGATGAATGATTGCCCTGGGAGTGACTGTATAGTCAGAGTGAGGGACAGGTCACAAAGCAGCATGCCACCCTCTCATATCATTTGAATCTTGCACCTTCCTTCCTGGAGTGGCTCTTCCTGAGTCAAACTGCAAATGGGCTTTATTTCAGTTCCCTCTGAGAAGCTAGCACTGATTATAAATCTCTTTCCTTTGACAAACCCCTCTTTCTTCCATTCCATGAAACCCTTCACAAATCCCACTTCCAGAATGGAACTTCATGCTTTGATGGCAGGAGTTACAAGGAGAGGGTGATTTACATGGAACTGATTTACATGTTTCTACCTCTCTGTCTGTTTCCTTGTGATATTTATGAGCTTGGGCTCCCAGGGGGCCATCCTTCTGCCAGGACTTGTGAGTGTTATGTTGATGGTAGGATGATATACAGTGACCCTTGGAGTCACACGGTTGAGTGATTGAATCACTGCTGGCATACCTCCTCAGATGTCCTGAGGCTTCTGGTGGGGTATGTATTGGATGTGAGAGAGGAGGGGGAGAGTAAAGAATCCTGTATGTGTCTGAGTTTCAAACTGAGAAACTCTTACTCATGAAGCATTCCATTGCAGGGAAGTGCCCAGCTCTTACTTCCCGGGTTGTGTGAGGAAGTGATGAGAATTCTCAGGGGATGTGTCAGTCACACCTCCAGCCCCCTAGGAGCCCATGAGTCTGTCAGACAGTCAAATTGCTGTAGGGCTTCAGCAGTTTAGTTATCACTCATTAAGTGCTTATTATTTTTCAGATACTAGAACAAGGAGCTTTCAGACTTTATCATAATTAATCCTTACCCAGCCCTATTAAGTGCATGCGTGCTAGTTTACTTCAGTCATGTCCGGCTCTGTGCGACCCTATGGACTGCAGCCTGCTAGGCTCCTCTGTCCATGGGATTCTCCAGGCAAGAATACTGGAGTGGGTTCTCATGCCCTCCTCCAGGGGATCTTCCCCACTGAGGGATTGAACCCATGTCTCAGCAGGTGGGTTCTTTACCACTAGCACTGCCTGGGAATCCTTATCTAACCTCTTAAGTAGGTATCCCCATTTTATAGAGGTAACTGGAGCTCAGAGAAGTTAAGTAACTTGCTCAAGTTCACTCAGAAGCTAACTGACTCTCTCCATGCAATGGTCATCTTTTTGTGCTGAAGTTGATGTGGTCAGAATTTGGTTCACACACGTGATACAACCTGTTTAGGGCCCTGGGGGTTTCAGAGTAGGGTGGATTGGACAGTCCACTTGTCCATCCCGTCTGGTTCTTGATTCATATTGCCCCTGTTTTTTCTGTCTGCATTGTCCTTTCTTTTCTTTTAAGATATAATAATAACAGTTTATTGTATCTTGAAGAAAAAATGGATTTAAAAAAATGGCATTGAGATAAACAGTAAAAAAAAAAAAAAATTTAGATGGACCTGCCAAGCCTTTTCCTGTGGATTAACCGCATTGTCCTTTCTTGGTGTCTATGAAATTGGTGTGCCCCACCCCCTGCCCTGTCACCTGGGCCATCACTGGAAGTCCCTCCCTTCTAGAACTCACTCCAGTGTGTCGATGAATGCCTGGGGTGGGAGGATTGTCTTGTGAAAGGGCAGAGCATGTGTCAGCATCTGGTACTGAGGGTCTGTCTACACCTTAGTTATTGAAGCCTGCCTCTCTCAAGATCACAGTTGACTGAGCCCAGTTGTCTCAGAGACTGACCATAGCTTTGATTTGGAGAAAGCTTCCCCACCCCTTGGTTTGCCCAGAAGTAGCTCTATAGATGGGGCTTCCCATGTGACTCAGTGGTAAAGAATCCGCCTTGCAAGCAGTTGACCCAGGTTCAATCCCTGGGTTGAGAAGATCCTCTGGAGAAGGAAATGGCAACCAACTCCAGTACTCTTGCCTAGAAAGTCCCATGGACAGAGGAGTCTGGTAGGCTGCAGTCCATGGGGTTGCTATGAGTCAGACATGACTGAGCAACTTCACTTTCACTTTTCACTTTCACACATTGGAGAAGGAAATGGCAACCAACTCCAGTGTTCTTGCCTGGAGAATCCCAGGGGCGGGGGAGCCTGGTGGGCTGCCGTCTATGGGGTCACACAGAGTTGGACACGACTGAAGTGACTTAGCAGCAGCAGCAGCAAAAATGAAGATTGGGCAGAGGCTTCCCAGGTATTTCCCGGCTCCAGCTGTTGAAGATCCCACAGGTCAGGGTAGTGTTGAGCTCCGTGCTCCACAAATCCTAGGCAAAACCTCTCCTGGTTTCCCTTCCCTGGGTGAGGGTCGGGGAGCCCAGAGGACGAAGGATGGAGGTAGATGGAGGGGCCATGAAAGGGTCGTCCTAGGGAGAAGCAGTGACTGTCCCAGGTCTCCGCTGGGCAGGCCTCAGCCTAGTGCTAGTCTGGAAAAATAGCATTGTTTATCTTGTCTTTCCTCCCATCTGCCTTGTGCTATCTTGCAAACCCGAGGAGCTGTATATCCTTATACCCACAATAAGTAACAGAGAATTGGAAAGAGCAGATTCCACTATGCTAACCTACACCTGCAGTATTCCCTGAATGATGAGCTAGGCGCTGGGTGAGGGGTAGGGGTGGTAGGCAGGAGGATGGGAGAAGGTGGTCTGTGAAAAGAGACATGGTCTTTGACCTCATGGCCTTGCAGTGTGGTAGGGAGCTGGGACCTAGGCCACTGTGTAGTTATTGTTCAGTTGCTCAGTTGTGTCTGACTCTTTGTGACCTCATGGACTGCAGCACGCCAGGCTTCCCTGTCCTTCACCATCTCCCAGAGTTTACTCATACTTATGTCCATTGAGTTACTGATGGCATCCAACCATCTCATCCTCTGTCATTCCCTTCTTCTCCTGCCTTCAATTTTTCCCAGCTTCAGGGTCTTTTCCAATGAGTTGGCTCTCTGCATCAGGTGGCTAGAGTATTGGAGCTTCAGCATCAGTCCTTCCAATGAATATTCCTTTAGGATTGACTGGTTTAATCTTCTTGCTGTCCAAGGGACTCTCAAGAGTCTTCTCTAGCACTTAGTTTGAAAGCATCAATTCTTTGGCACTCAGCCTTCTTTATGGTCCCACTCTCACATTTGTATATGACTACTGGAAAAACCACAACTTTGATTATATGGACCTTTGTTGGCAAAGTGATGTTACTTTATAGTAACAAACTGTAAAGCCATTTGGAACCAAAAGCCCACTACAACGCTCTTTGTTGTAGAGTAGAGTTGTAGCATAGAGGGTTATGTCACATGCTCAGTTGTGTCTGACTCTTTGCAGCTCCATGGACTGTAGCCTGTCAGGCTCCACTGCCCATGGACTCTTCCAGGCAAGAATACTGGTGTAGGGTGCCATTTCCTACTCCAGGGGAGCTTCCCGGCCTAGGGATCAAGCCTGCATCTCTTGGGTCTCCTGCATTGGCAGGTAGATTCTTTATCACTAGCGCCACCTGGGAAGTACTGAGTGGATTACATGCAAATCAAAAAACTTCCTGACAGAAGCAAAGCTATGTAGTACCTCTTTCCCTGTAACATGAAGAAGGTGTGAAGGATGTAAGCCTCTTCTGAGACATGAGAATTCTAAAGGGTTCTGTTGTCTGCTGTAGATGTGTGGACTTGCGGGAATGGCAGTGAATGAGATTCTAGAACAGAATTGGGTTTTACCGAGGAAAGGCCCTCCTGACTGTGTTCATATAGTGTTACTTTGAAAGATACATCCTCGGGAATCACACAGCCTTTACAGCTACATTGACTACACTTGAAAAAAAAAAGAACTTTCCCCCTATAAATACTAACCTGGGATTGGGGTAAAGAGAGAGTGCTCCGGATTTTCACCATAGGGCTAGTGGTGGCAGGAACAGCCCAATGGGCGCTGAGTCAGAGGGCATGAGCTGGGACACAGTGAGGGGAAGGCATGAGTCTGTCTTGGACGCGGGGCAGGCGCTCCAGCCTGTGGCAGGGCAGGGCATCCAGCCCTTTGTGGGCTTTTGCCTGATTTCTAACCTGAGTAAATGTAGGGCTACATTCATGGGCACACCTCTTAACAATGGAACTATCACTGCAGTTGCAGAAACCTAACGACACAGCTCTCTGTGCCTTTCCAGCATAAGCTATCTGCGTTGATGCCTCCTTTATGTATCTTTTAGGCTGCCCCAACATGAATCAGATGTGTACAAGGCCTTTTGCTGGGAGAAATGGGAAAAAAAGATGAAAATGATGTGGTTTCCACTCTCAGTTAATTTCTAGCTCTAAGTACAGTCCTTTGAAGAAATTTTGATTTCTTTTACCAACTTACGTGTTACCTGGTCTTGCCCCAGTCCTTACTGGCCATAGACCATGGCAGATCATTAACCCCTTGGGCCTCAGCTATGGTATCAATACACAGGCGCAGTAGTGCATCTTGGAGAGACGGGGCCCGGACCCATTGGTGGCCTGAGGCCCCATCCTATTTTAAGACCAATGCCTGTTCTGTGATGCTGTTTTCCACCCCTTCTCTTTCCCCCTGTGTTTATTCTTTGTCTCCCCTGCTTACCTAGTCATGCAATAGATTTTTGTTTCTTTGTTTGTTTGCTCTATTTACTGAATGGAATTTTATTCTTTGTTCTTAATTTAAAAAATGGTGGAGAACATTTTATATTTCTGTCTCTCAATAGAAAGTAAATTAAATCTCTCTTGACGTATTTGGTCCTTGATTGATGTTTTCTTGAGTGAAAAGATCCTAAATACAGACAGAGTTGCAGGCCTTCTTTAGAGAAGGGATGTGTGATGACAGGTGAACACACATTATCCCCGCTTCTCTCTCTGGCGCATCTCTGACTCTGGGTTAATGAGCTGTTTGGCGCTCAAGTCTGAGAGTCCTGGGGGCGTCTGCCTCTGTGCCCAGGCAAGGAAAGCCAGCCTGTCAACCTCAGAGCCTGGGCGCTAGCCCAAAGTGGCCCCCAGTGTCCTCAAGGAGGGAAGGAACCTGGGCTGGGATAGGGTGGGCAAAGCTCCAGTTGTGACCCCCAGCTCTGCTACTGAGTAGAAAAATCAGAGCCTCTCTCTGCTTCTCTTCTCCCTCCCCCACTCCCACCCTCCCACCCAGGTAATGGCTAGCCATTACCTGCTTCCTCCTGCAGATGTGTCCCAAGTCCTGTTCCGGGCCAGGCACTATTTGGGTACTGGGAATACAGCAGTAAACACGGCAGACAGATTTCCCACTTCTGTGAAATTTTTATTCCACTGCAAGGAGAGAAAGAGAGACAATAAATAGACAAGTAAATTTATTTAAAAAAAATCACACTGCGATACATGTCACTCACAAAATTAATATAGGGTGACGTGGCACTTGGTTGGGAGTGGAGTGTGTTAGTCGTTCAGTCGTATCTGACTCTTTGTGACCCTATGGACTGTAGCCTCGGAGGCTCCTCTCTCCATGGGATTCTCCAGGTCAGAATACTGGAGTGGGTAGCCATTGCCTTCTCCAGGAGATCTTCTCAACCCAGGGACTGAACCCAGGTTTCTGGCACTGAAGGCAGAATTTTTACTGTCAGAGCCACCGGTGAAGCCTGGCACTTGATCAGGTAGCTCTTTAGATTGGACATCTGGGAGGCTTCAAGGAGGTGATGTTCAAGCTGAAGATCAGAATGGCAAAAGACGAAATAGGATCCATATCACCAGTTCTCATAATGTGGCCATGGTGAAAAATAAGCACAATTGTATCTGAAAGTGTTTTATAGACTACATAGTAAATGCTGCACATTTTATATCTCATTAGGCAAAATTCCTTGAGGGCAAACATTGTGATTAATTAACGCTTGCAATCTCAGCACCTCGCATGGTAGTGAAAGAAGGTTGAAAAACATTATGTGTGTAAAATTGGGAGTTCAGAGGGATTTTTAAGAGATAAGATGATGTCTGTATCAGGCCTTTGTTGAAAGAAGACACTCTTACTGGGCTTTCCTGGTGACTTCTATCCGTGATGCCTGGGGGAAAGCAGAGAAGGTTCCCAAGGCATCACTTGGGTACAGAGGGGTGGAGCGGGATGGGCAATACTGTGGGTGCAGACTTCCCGACAAAATTCCAGATTGCTTTTCTTGCTTCTCAGCGTCTTCTTAACCCAGAGCAGAGGGTAACTTGTCTGAAATTGTGAAGAGAGGCCACAGGCTCCCTCTCTAAGCTTCCCTTCCCATGCTTCCGAAACCTTTGCCTTCCTCCAGCCCCTCAGCATCTCTCTCTTCTCTCCAGTCCAGGACCTGGCTCATCAGCTGCCTTGGAGACCTCAGTCCATTCTGCTGCCTGATGCCTATGACTCTTCAGCCCTGCTCCCATTCCCTGCCACCCTCCTTAAGGGTTTAGTCAATGCAGCCCACCTCCCGAATCCTGTGAGTCATGGCTTTTCAAACAGGCAGGTGTGAATCATTCAACCTGTAGCCCTTGAGATGTCTGTGGTGACAGCTGGGGGAGAAGACTGTGTGCCTGTCCGTGTCCCTCACCTTCCCATTGCTTTGTCATGCTTCCTGCACCGAGAACCCAGAGCTCCCATCTCGCAATTCTTCTCCGGGGCCTGAAGACCAGTTTATGGGGTACATATGAGTGGGCATTCACTCATGTGGGAGGAGTCCTTCAGGGACCAGCAGCGTCAGCCCCATCCCAGAAATCCTGAATCAGAACCCGGGGCTGGATGTGTGTGATGCACAGTGAAGCCTGAGAATCACTGTTAGAGGCTTAGATGAAGGGATGTGCCAGAAACTTGGTACATCTTATACTTCTTGAGATAGAGACATTGTTATCCCTGTTTTTATAGGAGTGAACAAAGGATTCTAAAGAATCCAAGATCACAGTAGGTGGTGGAGCCTGGATGAGAATCAAGCATTAGCTCCAAAGCCAGAATCACTATGAAGTTTAGATGCCTAATTAAAATGCAAATATATCTGGAGACATCTGTCACTAATCGTTAGCACCTTAATGCTAATTACCCTCCTGGTCATTTATGATAGACTTCTGAGAAGAGAGGTGGAACTGCTCAACAGCCTGGTGGCATCTCCTGGGTGCTTTCACTGCTTAGGTAATTTCTCCTCTGGCTCCCTGGCCCCATTCCTAGCCCTTTTCACTTGTTTGGGTACATTCTCTCCTTGAGGGACTTCAGCTCCTCCCTTGCATCAGCCGTTACCCATATGATGATGACTTACAAATTTGTTTTCCATCCCAGAATTCCCTTTTGAGTGTTTGAATTTCTCTCTGGTGGACATTTCTATTTCAACTCCTCATAGTATCTCAGACTTACCTTGTCCATAACTAAACCCATCATCAGGTACAAAATTTTGTCTTCTCCTCATAGAGACTCTTTCAGCAAGTGGTAGCACCGTCCGTTCAGTTGCTCATCCTAGAAATATGGATGTCATCCGTGACTCTTCTTCCTCCTACTTGCCTTGTTCCCTCACCTGCATCTTGTTAGTGAGGATGTTCTACTGACTGTTCTGTCTAAATGCCACAGAATTCTGGCCTTTCTCCCTTCTTCACTGTGACTGCACTCATCATTTCGCTCATGGCCTACTGCACCTGTCTTATCTCCATATTCTGTATTGTGGCAATAGCTACCTTTCCACAAAGCAGATATGAGCATGTCTTTCTTGTTTTTGACATGACTCCATGGGAACTTTTTTCCGAATAAAGTATATATGGTAAGATGGGTGAAGTTTTTCATGGTCTAACCTCCTGCCTACCTCTCCAGCCTTGTTTCTAGATGTTTCCACTCACCTTCTCCTTATACTCTGCTCGTCTGAATGACTACAGTTACCCAGACATGCCTTCCTCTGTCGAGCCTTGATATGTTCACTAGAGCTAGTTCAAGGTGACCTTTCCTAGCCCCTCCTCACAAGGGCCTGGCTCATCATTGCTTATTCTACCAAAGTCAGTTACTTCTTCCAGGAAGATTTCCTCGGTTCTCTCCAAGCTGTACGAGATCTTTTTCCTTTAAACTCTCTCAGCGTCTTGTGCTGTGGTGTTGTTGCCAGCCTCTTCCATCGCGCGTGAAATCTTCCAGAGCAGGAATTGTTTCTCTTATCTGTGTCTCCTTGATGCTTGGTACTTAGCACATGACTGATAAATTTCCTGAATGTGTAAGCAAGCAGAGAAGCCACACGAGAACTTTCTACCAATCCTGATCCTCCTTCCCTCTAATGTGGTACCCTCGTCCCTGTGACTGGGGACGCTGTACTCACCGACTGTGACTTTAACAGAGTAGTCATCATTTGTTGACTTCGAAGTCACACCAAGAACCTATCGACTCCTCTCAGAGATAGTGATGAGTTGACTGAAAGCTGTGATACCATGGAGTGTGTGTGTGTGCGCGTGCGTGTGCATACCTGATTTTGTACCTGATGATGTGTTCTCATGAAACCTGAAGTAGGAGAATTCAGGCAGATTCTATAGTCCTGCCAATTTTGTATCCAGTAATTTTTAATATATAGAAAGTGGTGAAGGGTTTTCTTTGGTTCTCCCACTTTTTCTTTAGGATAAACAATGTGTTTCAGTTATGACTGCATAGCCATGACTCCTCAGTATGTTGTCTGGAACATAGTAAGTGCTAAATAAACTTTCAGAGGGGCTTTAACCAATGGAAAGAGCCCTGTGAAAGGGTCTGGATTAGGAGCCTGAGGGCAGGATCCATGAATCCATAACAGGACCAACCCATTCCCACGGCTTTGAGCACCATCTTTATGCCCCAGACTCCTGTGTCAGTTTATTTTTTCAGGGTAAGTCATCCCCAAACTCAGTAGTCTAAAACAGCAACCATTTAGCATTTCTCACAGTTCTCTGGGTTGGTTGGGTAGGTTGGTTTGTTCTGGGCCAGGTTGGCTGGAGTTGGATGGTCTAGGTTGGCTTCACTTACACGTTTGGGTCTTCAACCCCGAGGCAGTGAGACAGCTGGAATGGCCGGAGCCTCTCTCCTCTCAGTTACTGATCCTCAGAAAGCCTTGTTCACATGGTGCGGAAGGGTTTCCAGAGGCAAGAGAGAAGGCAATCCCCAATGCACAAGTCTTTTTCGGTACTCAGCTTTTATCACCTTTGCTTCTGTTTCACTGCCTAAAGCAAGCCACAGAATCAAGCTGAGATTCATTGTGGGAAGGTCCTCCAACAGAGCGGACACCAAGATCAGATTAAATGTGTGAAGATTTTATTGGGGGGAAGCTGTTATGAAACGTAATGGGGGAGGGAGCATAGAAAGGCTGGAAGAGCTATCAGAGCACCTCGCAAGTCTGACCCTAAGTGATGAGTAGAGGGAAGAAGGTTGGTATCAGGGTCCCAGCCTGCTCTGCAATCTAAAGATGCTCAGCAAGTGCTAGGATGCTTTCCCGGCTAGCCCAAGTCAACCATCGGCAGAGTCCTGTGTCTCCCAGGAGTGGGTCTGCTTTAGTGTCCCTGCTCTGCTCCCTCTGTGCAAATTCAGTGATGGATTTCAGAGCCTAGCAGCTGGGGCTCTTGGTCAATTAAGCACCCTGAAGTTAGACGTCTGTCAGGCACATTCTCATGGCTACCTACAGCGCCATTACTCAAATAATTCATCATACATCTCAAATTTATGCCTCCAGGTCAGACTTCTTCTAAGATCTGGACCTCTTAGATCCATCAGCTTTCTTCATGTCTCCTCTTGGCTGTCTCATCAGCATCTCAAGCTTAATATCTTCAGACTGAACTCTTGATCTCTACTGCCAAGTCTGCTCCTTCAGCTTACTGGTCTTGGTGAATGACACCTTCATCCAGCCACAAGTCCAGGGTCCCTGTTAATGCTTGCACTTCTGCATGCCCTTAGGCAATCCATTATGAAATCCTGTCAGTCTGACTGCCTGAATATGTATTGATCTGCATCTTTTTTTTATACCTGCTGCCCCCACCTAGACCAAGCCACCAGTGTCTCTCACTGAGATGACACAATAGCCTCATAACTCGTGTCTCACTAGGCATACCTCACTTTATGGCACTTTGCTTTATTATGCTTTGCAGATTTATTGTGTTTTTTTCTTTTTTCCTTCTTTTTGCAAATTGAAGGTTTGTGGCAGCCTTCTGTCAAGCAAATCTTTTGGCACCATTTTTCCAACAGCATTTGCTTATTCATGTCTCTATATCACATTTTGGTAATTCTTACAATATTTCAAATTTTTCATTTTTGTTATATTTGTTAAAGTGATTTGTGATCAGTGATTTTTGATGTTAATATCGCAAAAAAGATTATGCTTCACTGAAGACTCAGATGATAATTAGCATTTTTTAGCAATAAAGTGTTTTTTAATTAAGGTATGTACATTGCTTTTTAGAAATAATGCTATTGCATGCTTAATAGACTATAGTATAGGGTAAACATACCTTTTATATGCACTGGGAAACCAAAAAATTTGCATGATTGCTTTAATGCAATGTTTGCTTTTCCTCCCTTTTCTGTTTATTTTTTTAATTGAGGTATAATTGAGTCCAGTTGATTTATAATGTTGTATAAGTTTCAGGTATACAGCAAAGTGATTCATTTATATATATATATATATATATATACACACACACACACATACATCTATATATACACACACATATACATATATATTCTTTTTCAGATTATTTTCTATTATTGGTTATTATAAGATGTTGAATATAATTCCCTGTGCCGTACAGTAGACTCTACTTGGTTATCTGTTTTATATATAGTAATGTGTATATGTTAGGCTTCCCCGGTGGCTCAGCAGTAAAAAATCCACCTGCAACGCAGGAAACTTGCAGGAGGTGCAGTTTTGATTCCTGGGTCGGGAAGATTCCCTGGAGGAGGAAATGGCAACCCACTCCAGTATTCTTGCCTGGAGAACCCCGTGAACAGAAGAACCTGGCAGATGACAGTCCATAAGGTCACAGAGAGTCAGATGTGACTGAGCATGCAGCACACACACAGGTACGCAGCGTGTATCTGTTAATCCCAAACTTGTAATTTATCCCTCCCCTGCGGTATTTGTTTTATTGCAGTGGTCTGGAAGCAAATCCATAATATCTGATTTTTGCCCACACCCTCTCCCTGCCGTGGCCACCTCCTCCCAGTCCTTTCCCTTTTCCTCTTCTCTGCCTGCCTCCAGCTCATTATGGCTGAAACGGAAGGCAGAAGTATCTCGAATGAAATGTCACAGCAGGTGTTAGTCATTGTGGTAAGGCAGGCCAGCCAGGCAGTAAACAGAGTAGAATGTGTGGTCGGGTCAGCCCGAGGAAGGCGCCTGGGAACTGGGCAGACACAGCCCGAATGTGACCATGGCTACAGCAGCTCTGGCCCCTATTTCTGTCCTGCTCTCCCCCCATGGGGTGGGCAAGGCTTGCTGGCATCCTCAAATTGTTGAAACTCTGCTGTCGAAACATAGAACTGCCCAGGTCACTGTGACAGGGTTTCCTTGGGTGTCAGACGGGTCATAACCAAGTGGATGGGGACTCAATTCTGTGGTGTAGGGCTTGGAGCACCAACCTGGGGTCAGGCAGATTTCACATCAGGTCCTGCCCACCGCATTCCTTCCTAAGTGGTTTTGTGCAGGTGAGTTACTTTCTCTGAGTCTCAGCTTCCTTCAGTGTATCTAGGAGTATGCCCGTCTCACAGGATTTGTGTGAAGTCTGAATCAGTATAAGTGCAATCAACACTTATTAGCTGGAGATTACTGAGGCTTGTTTAGAATCAAGGGGCGGTACAGTGCTGAGCTCTGTGGGGAGGGGAGAGAAGGCAGAATGACAGGCAGAGGTCTCTATGGGCACTGCCAAAGTACCTGTGGCCCACCTTCTTCCTCTGCTGTCCTATGGCATCTCAGAATCTCAAGCCCACTAGGCAGCCAGTAAAAGTTGATTAAATGAGCATATAAAATATTTGAGGGAGGCAAAGACTAAAGATTGTCTTGGATTCCATATCCTTTTATGGAATGGCCTGTAGGTTTTGATGGGGTTGTAAAGATGTGAGGATTTGGGGAATGTCAATTTATAGAAGCCCTTCAAACCATTGACGCCAAACACAATTCTGTGAAAAGTACACGTTACACCCAATTTTCTTGCTTTACTGTGCTTTTTAAGGTTTTCAGAGAAAAACCCTCAAAGTCCAAATATAAAGTACCAATGAAATAATCTGCTTTGTAAACTGTAGGGCTTGGAATATGTATAATGTCAGCTGTTATGTGGGAAATAGTTCCTGATAGGTTTGCTATTTTGTTTGGCCTGTAGAGGTAGAGGGTGCTTGAGGTCTGCATTGCTATTAACCTGCTATTGAAGAATTATAATTCTTATTTTCACTGATACTGAAACAATCTTCTATTTTGAGAAGTAGGAGGACCTTTGAAGGAGCCCCAACAGATATAATTATACCCCAGACCTTACCCCAAATCCAGTATATCAAACAATGATTAAGTCTCTAGCAGTGTGATTCATAACCTTTAGAGTCATAGAATTCATTGAAAATTTGATGAAACCAGTGGACTCGACCTGGTGAAAATGGGTGCCCTAAATATTCATACAGTATTAGGGACCCCGGAGCCTTAAGAAGCCTATCCTACTTGGAGTCTGAGTGGATCATGCCAGATCGAGAATGTTCTCAGCATCATGAGGCATCCATGAGAGGACTGGGCAGAACTCAGAGGACATAGATGCCAGGTGAAGAGTCTGGTGTCACGACTCACCAAGGATGTTTCTGTTCTCATCGTGCAAAATTGCCCTCTTTGAGGATGCCACCTGCATTGCACAGGGACAGGGGCTTCCATCCACAGCTGTGGGCCCTGATGTCCAGAAAGTTGGCCGTGGATCATGGTGGCCCACAGGAAACAATTCATATGGACACATCAGAGGGTGACTTTGGGGATGGGTGACGTCATTCCCAGCCTCTCCCAGCGTGAACTCTGTAAAAGTCTGCAGAAGGGCCTTTTCTGCCACAGCTTTTTTTCCTATTACTTTCCTTCCTAAAATGCTCTCTCCTCTCCACCCATCTTCCTTGGCATCATGCCTAGCCCTTGCCCCGGCCCCCTCACTCTTCTGTGAACCAGAGTACCCTTAAGGCCCACGCATCCTCTGGGCTACATGTCCCCACACTCTGTCTTTTAGTCAACCTTTCAGCTGTAATCCCCTGGAGAAAGGAAAGGCTACCCACTTCGGTATTCTGGCCTGGAGATTCCATGGACTGTGTAGTCCATGGGGTCGCAAAGAGTCAGACATGACTGAGCGACTTTCACTTTGCAGTTAGAAGGCAGCTTCTCAAAGTTAGAGACTCGACTTCTGACTGTCTACCTAGAAGCTCAGAGTGGGAAGTTTAAGAAGAAACCAAATATGTTGTTTAGGAGAGCAGCCAGGAGGGGAAGGAAGCCCCAGTGAAAGCTGAAGGGACTGTGAAGGGAAAGTCTGGTGGAAATGACTGAGACTCTGTTTTTAAGACTCTCCTCCTCCAGAAATTGCTCCATTTTGCTTCTTAGTGGAGTACAACTCAAACAAAAACAACCTACAACAGAAAACACAGTGCAGTTTCTTTGAAAAGTTGTTTGTTTGTGCTTGTTGGGTCCAGATTTTCACCCTATTTTCTCTCTCTTTTTTAAAGTAGCTTTTTATTGTGGAAAATTTCAAACATATACTAAAGTAGAGAGAATCATCTAATGAACCTCTAGGCCAGTTTCAATAGCCACCACTCAGTTTCAATAATTATCAACTCATAGCCAATTTTTTCTTTCACCTCAGTCTCCCTAGTTTACCTTCCCACTGGAGTATTTTGAAACAATTCCCAGTTATTATAATTCTGTTCATAAATATTTCGATACTAGTCGCTAAAAGATAATGGATTAGAAAAATAACCATAATGGCATTACCACGCTCCCCAAATTAACAGTACTTACTTAATATTTTCGATAACTAGTTGGCACTCAAATTTCTCCAGTTGTATCATTTTTTTTTAAAAGCAGTTCAAATTTTTTTAAAAAAGAAGTTTGTTTGAATCATAGTCAAATAAAGGTCACACGTCATATTTTGTTGAAAGATTTCTTAAGTGATAACTGCAGGTTCCTTCAATCCACTTGGCTTTTTTAGCCTCATAGTTTATTTGGGGAAACTTTTCATATTTTTGGTAGATTTTCCCACATTCTGGAGTTTGCTGGTTGCCTCCCCATCGTGTTGTTGAATGTTTTTTCCCTGTATTTCCTATAAACTGGTGCTTAGTGCCATCTGATTCAGATTTGCTTTTTTTTAATTTATTTTTTATTTTTTTAAATTTTTACTTAGTGCCATCTGATTCAGATTTACTTTTTAAAAAAATTTTTTAATTTTTTTTTACTTTTTTTTTTATACATACCCCCCCCCCCCACTTCCTAGCGGGTGGTATGTATTTTCATCAGAGACACATAATGTCTGTTTCCCTTCATGTGACATTAGCAACCATTGAAAATTATTGCCTGGATCAGAGTTGGCAAACTTTCTCTATAAAGGACCAGATAGTAAATATTTTAGTTTGTAGGCCACACAGTCTCTATCACAACTAGTCAACACCGCTGTGGTAGTGTGGAAGCAGCAGGAGTCGATACAGAAATGAATGGGCATGGGTGAGTGCCAATAAAACTTTATTTATAAAAACAAGCAGGCCAGGTATAGCCCAAGGGCCATAGTTTGCTGACCCCTGCCTGGATTGTTTATTTCCTTGGGGGTTACTCTAAGCTGATATCCTAATGCCATCATTCCTTCTTCATTTATTAGTTGGAATCACTTTTTTTTTTTTTTTTCTGGTTCCATTGGGCTTTCATTGCTTTGTGCAGGTTTTGTATAGTTGCAGAGAGTGGGAACTACTTTTGTTGTGCTGCACGGGCTTCTCATCCTGGTGGCTTCTCTTGTTGTGGAGCACAGGCTCTAGCTGCATGGGCTTCAGTAGTTGCTGTACACAGGTTCAGTTGTTGTGGCTTCCAGGCTCTAGAGCATGCGCTCATGCTCTAGTAGCTGTGGTGCATGGGCTTTAGTTGCTTCGAGGTATGTGGAATCTTCCTGAATCAGGGATCCAACACATGTCTCCTGCCTTGGCAGGCAGATTCGTATCCACTGTACCACCAGGGAAGTCCCTTGAGTCACTTTTAAAGAGAGATTTTCCCCCACACTACTTGGCTATCTTCATTCTTTTGATCCTTCCTTTTGCCCCAACTCCACCAAAATTGTCCTAAGATCATCAAGGACTGTCCTGTTGCTAAATCCATTTCTCATCTTAAGATACTTGACCTACTGGCAGCCTCTGACATAACTGATCCCTCTTTCCTCTGTAAAATACTTCTTGTGGCTTTTGGGTTTCACCATCCTCTCCTGAGGGTCTTCCTTTGCCTCTGGTAGCTCCTTCTCAGTGGCTTTTAATTTTCCTAATCAGTCTGTGAGTCTTGGATTCCCTTGGCTCAGTCTTCAGACTTCTTCTGTTCTTTATCTACAGTCACTTCTTCAGGGTTCTAGACATAGATGACTTCTAAGTATATATGCATGTAACTAACCATATATGTATATTAGATATTATATTTCATATGATATGAAATATATATCTCTCCCCTGGTCTTCTTTCTGAACACTACATATGTCTCTCCAGTTGCTCATGAGACATTTCCATGGGGATGTCTAAGAGATAAGTCAAACCTTACATTTTCAAATATGACTGCTTAATATTCCCTATAAAACCTGCTCCTTCAGTCTTTCCTTTCTCAGTTAATGAGGACTCTGTCCTTCCAGGAGCCTAGATCAAAAAAATCTTAGCATCACCCTTGACACCTCTTTTTCTTTCACTCTGCACACCCAATCTGTCAGCACATCATCTTGATTCCGTCTTCAAATATACCCACTTCTCACCACCTCTGCTTCTACAGAAGTCTGGTTCAAGCTATTGTCCCCCATCTCCGAGACTGATGCCTGCTACTTACTGGAGCAGGTGGTCATGCTGCCCTACTTGAAGTATATCCTCAAGCCAGCAGCCCGAGGGACTCTTTAAAAACCGTAAGTCAGGGTAATTTACTGTTCTCAGATTCCTCCAATGGCTTCCCATCTCATTAAGAGTCAAATCCAGAATCCTTAAATTAGTGACCTGCAGAAGCCTACATGGCCTGAGCCTCAGCCCGACCCCTTGCCTTTCTGACCTCATATCCTCTTACTCTTCCATGTGTCTCCCTGCTCCAGCACACAGGCTTCTTGCTGTACCCATTATGCTAAACACCCTCTTTGCCCCTGGTTCTTTGCCCTTGCTGTTTCTTCTGCCTGGGATGTTTTCTTGTAGATATTTGAGTGGCTTGCCCCTCACCACCTTCAGGTCTTTGCTCAGTGAGGTCTACTCTGATCACACTACTATTCCCTCTACGCATTCCAGGAAAGAAGAATGTCCATATCTCAGCAAAGAGAAGCCGGACTGTCTTTCCTCTGAGACCCTGATAGGGAAGCTACAGACCACACAGGAGTATTTCCCTGCAGTCCTTTTCCTGTCCTGACTCGCACTGCAGTGGGTCTGCATGGTAGGTGAAGCTCCAAGATGGTGAGGGGAGCATGCCTTTCCTTCTCTCTCCATGTAGTTCAGTTCAGTTCAGTTGCTCAGTCGTGTCTGACTCTTTGCGACCCCATGAATCACAGCATGCCAGGCCTCCCTGCCTATCACCAACTCTCGGAGTTCACTCAAACTCATGTCCATCGAGTTGGTGATGCCATCCAGCCATCTCATTCTCTGTTGTCCCCTTCTCTTCCCGTCCCCAATCCTTCCCAGCATCAGAGTCTTTTCCAGTGAGTCAAGTCGTTGCATGAGGTGGCCAAAGTATTGCAGTTTCAGCTTTAGCATCAGTCCTCTCCATGCAGGATACCCTCAAAACCACCCTCCTGAAAGAGACCCTTTTTCTCTTTCCTTGAAACATAGGCTGTCTGACTCTCTGGGTTGCTGGACCAGCTGGGGTGTCCCAGAGCTGGGACTGGCATGGGGGACTGCCATTGGATTCATAGCCAAGCCTTGGGATGATTTCTTCCAGGTCTTCACTCATGCATCTGCTTCAGTGTTTTATTCTGGAGCTCATTCTGGCTCAGTCTTCCCTGGTGGCTCAGAGGGTAAAGAATCTGCCTGCAATGCAAGAGATCTGGGTTCAATCCCTGGGTCAGGAAGATCTGCTGGAGAAGGGAATGCAACCCATTCTAGTATACTTGCCTGTGGAATCCCATGGACAGAGAAGCCTGGTGGGCAACAGTCCTTGGGGTTGCAAGGAGTCAGACATGAGTGACTGCCTGACACTTTGACCTTTCATGCTGACCCAGAAAAAGGCTTTGGTGGCCTCCTCTTTGGGCCTTTCTTCCCTTTTGTTTGTCATCCCGGGAACAGCGTGCCTTGGTGCCTCTCCATCCATTTATGTGAAAACGTCTCTCATTTTGAATTTGAATCTACATCTGCCATCTGGAGACTTCTGATCCCTGCCGGGGCGGCAATTGGATAATATCATGAGATAGTGATGTCTGCAAGGCTAATGCCCTGAAGTTTTTCCCCAGCCAGGCCACTCATCATCCAGTCCTTGGCCTCTCTTTGTAGCATCAGAAACTCTCTGAGCCAGATGGAGCCCCAGTGACTACCTAGTCTAACTCTGTGTCTCCTCTGCCATGTGTCTGAGAAGTGGCTATACAGGCTGCTTTAGTACTTTTCAAGATAGTCCATTCTACTTTTAGATAGGGCTTCCTTGGAAGTTCAGCTAATAAAGAATTTGCCTTCAATGCGGGAAACCCTGGTTTGTTTCCTGGGTTGGGAAGATCCCCTGGAGAAGAGTTAGGCTACCCACTTCAGTATTCTTGGGCTTCCTTGGTGGCTCAGTTGGTGCAATGGGGGAGACCTAGGTTCAATCCCTGGATTGGGAAGATCCCCTGGAGAAGGGAATGGCAACCTACTCCAGTCTTCTTGGCTGGGAAATCCCATGGACAGAGGAGCCTGGCAGGGTATAGTCCATGGGGTGGCAACGAGTCAAACATGACTGAGTGACTAAGCACACAGCACAGTCTTTGGAAAACACTTTAAACCTGCAATCTACTTGAGTCTCTTGTTTATTCTCTTGAAGAGTACTTCCATAGTAACTTTTTCAACACTTGGTCCTTCAGCAAAGGCTGCCTGAAGATAGAATCCTTTAAGATCCCATTTACTAAGTGGCGAGGTTCTTAAAGGCAGGAATCCATCCCATTCTCTGTATTCCCTGCACTTGGTGTAATATCTCAATCAAATAGATGCTCAATGAATGTCCAAGGCAATTATGAATGAGGAACAACTACTTACTGGGGGTTTAAAATGTGGCAGACGCTCCTCTAAGCCCTTTATGTGCCTCAGAACAGCCTAGTGTAGTCGGCCGTGCTTTCATTACCATTTTTTGTTTTTTTGATGAGGAAACTAAATCTTAGAAATGTTAAGTACCTTTCTAAGGTGACGCCGTCATGAAAGGAAGTAGTGAAAATTCAAACCCAGAAGTGTGGACTCTCTAATTCACTCTTCTTTGTATATTATTTCATGTTTCTTTCTTTCTCTTTACTTTTCAAATTGTGGTAAAATATGTATAATACAGAATTTACCATATTAACCATTTCTAAGTGTACCGTTTAGTCACACTAAGTACATTCACATTGCTGTGCAGCTATAGTCACCTTCTTCCATCTCTGTAACTTTTTCATCTTCCCAAACTAGAACTCCAGACACATTCCTTCCTCCCCCAGCTCCTGGTTACCACCAGTGTACTTTCTTTCTCTGGGGATTTGGCTACACAAGGCACCTCATACAAGTGAAATCATATACCATTTGTTCTTTTGTGACTGGCTTATTTCACTTAGCATAATTTCTTCAAAGTTCATCCATATTGAAGCCCTGTACATCCATATGAAGAAATGTGTCAGGACTTCTTTCTTTTTAAAGGTCGGATGATATTCTATTGTATGTACATACCTCATTTTGTTTATCCGTTCATTCATTGATAGAAACTTGGATTGCTTTTGGCTATTGTGAGTAATCCAGCTGTGAGCACAGGTATCCAAATATTTGTTTGAATATCTATTTTCAGTTCCTTTGGGTATGTAGATAGGAATGAAATTGCTAGATCGCATGGTAATTCTTGGGCTTCCCAGGTGACACTAGTGGTAAAGAACCCAACTGCCAGTGCAGAAGATGTGAGAGACATGGTTTCGATCCTTGAGTTGGGAAGATTCCCTGGAGGAGGGCAAGGCAACCCACTCGGTATTCTCGCCTGGAGAATCCCCATGGACAGAGGAGCCTGGTGGGCTACAGTCCATGGGTTCGCAAAGAATCGGACACGACTGAAGTGATTTAGCACACACACATGCACGGTAATTCTCAATTTAATTTTTTTGAGGAACTGCTATATTGTTTCTTACATGGATGCACCATTTTATATTTCCACCAGCAATGTACAAGAGTTCCTTCCAATTCTCCACTTCCTTATCAATATTTGTTATTTCTTTTCTTTTCTTTGTTTGTATAATAGCCATCCTAATGGGTATAAAGTGGTATATCTCATTTTGGTTTTGATTCACATTTCCCTGATGAATAATGATGCTGAATATCTTTTCATGTGCTTATTGATCATTTGTTATCTTTGGAGAAGTGTCTAGTCATTTACTTTGCCCATTTAAAAATTAAGTTCCTTGTGTTGTTGTTATGGGGATTCTTTATATATTCTAGATACTAAACATTATGAGACATATCATTTGAATATATTTTCTAAGAGTTTTATGGTTTTAAATCTTACATTTAGGTCTTGATCCATTTTGAGTTAATTTTTGTATATGATGTACTTGGACTGCAAGGAGATCCAACCAGTCCATTCTAAAGGAGATCAATCCTGGGTGTTCATTGGAAGGACTGATGCTAAAGCTGAAACTCCAACACTTTGGCCACCTCATGCGACGAGTTAACTCACTAGAAAAGACTCTGATGCTAGGAAAGGTTGGGGGTGGGAGGAGAAGGGGATGACAGAGAATGAGATGGCTGGATGGCATCACCGACTCTGTGGACATGAGTTTGAGTGAACTCCGGGAGTTGGTGATGGACAGGGAGGCCTGGCGTGCTATGATTCATGGGGTCGCGGAGAGTCGGACACGACTGAGCGACTAAACTGAACTGAACTGAACTGAAAGGGTCCAAATTCAATTTTTTCTTGTGGACATCCAGTTTTCCCTACACCGTTTGTGGAAAATACTGTCTTTTCCCCACTGAATAGTCTTGGCTCCCTTGTTGAAAATAATTTGACCGGGTATGAATAGTTTATTTCTGGACCCGCTAATCTGTTGCATTGATCTATGTGTCTATCTGTATGTCAATACCACATTGTCTTGATTCCTGTGGTTCTGAAGTAAGTTTTGAAATTAGGACATGTGACACCACTAACTTTTTTTTTCTAGATCATTTGGCTATTCAAGGACTCTTGAATTTCCACATGAATTTTAGACTTGGCATTTTTGATTTATGCAAAACTGTTGAGATTATGATAGGGAATGCATTAAATCTCTTTCGGTAGTATGGACATCTCAAGACTCTTAAGTCTTCTGATCCATGAACATGAGATGTCTTTTTATGTATTACTATCTTATTTAATATCTTTTAGTAATTTTTCATAGTTTTTGGTGTCTTTATTTGGAAAAACTTTTCTCTTTATTTAAAAATTTCCCTAACCACCAAGTTTTCCTCCTAGAAAGTAACCACTATTTTCATTTTCTGATGTGTCCTTCTATTTCCATATATATCAATAAAATTTTGATGTATACATTTCTCAAAATCAAATAGTAATATACATAACTTACTCTTCTGTACCTATGTATTTCTCCACTTAAGAGTTGATCTTGGAGATTCTTCCAAATCAGGACCCTAAAATCTGTCTCTCTTTTTAAAAGCTTTATACATTCCATAATTTATTTAACTCATCCCCCTTTGATGGATATACAGGTTTCTTTCTTTTTTTTGGGGGGGTAATATTTTACTATTAATGCTTCAGTGAATAAACATAAGGATGTTATTTGCCCACATGCAAATATACATGAAAAAAATTTCTTAAAAGTAAAATTGTGCCAAAGAGTGAGTTTAAAATTTTGCATTGTAGTGCCAAATAGTCTCCCATGGAAGTTGTACCAATTGATCCACTTACCAGCCTGGTGGCTATTTCCTTGTATCCTTGCCAGCACAGTATGTTACCAAACAATTTTTAGCCCTGGACTATCTTAAGGGATGAAAAGTGGTATCTCCTAGTTTAAATGTGTTTTTCTCTTGTTGTGACAGTGAACAACTTTTCAAATATTATGAGCCTTTTATATTTTCTAATTTGTGTGTTGATCGATCATATCCTTTGCACATGTTCATGTTGATTTGTAATTCATTATATATTAAGAGAAAATATCTACTTCTGTTTTATTGACTATGCCAAAGCCTTTGACTGTGTGAATGACAACAAACTGTGGAAAACTCTTCAACAGATGGGAATACCAGACCACCTGACCTGCTTCTTGAGAAATCTGTATGCAGGTCAGGAAGCAACAGTTAGAACTGGACATGAAACAACAGACTGACTCCAAATCAGGAAAGGAGTACATCAAGGCCGTATATTGTCACCCTGCTTATTTAACTTATATGCAGAGTACATCATGAAAAACACTGGGCTGGATGAAGCACAAGCTGGAATGAAGATTGCCGGGAGAAATATCAATAACCTCAGATATGCAGATGACACCACCCTTATGGCAGAAAGCAAAAAAGAACTAAAGAGCCTCTTGTTGAAAGTGAAAGAAGAGAGTGAAAAAGTTGGCTTAAAGCTCAACATTCAGAAAACTAAGATCATAGCATCTGGTCCCATCACTTCATGGCAAATAGATGGGGAAACAGTGGCTGACTATTTTTTTGGGCTCCAAAATCACTGCAGATGGTGACAGCAGCCATGAAATTAAAAGACGCTTGCTCCTTGGAAGGAAAGTTATGACCAAACTAGATAGTATATTAAAAAACAGAGACATTACTTTGCCAACAAAGGTCCGTTTGGTCAAAGCTATGGTTTTTCCATTAGTCACATATGGATGTGAAAGTTGTACTATAAAGAAAGCTGAGTGCTGAAGAATTGACGCTTTTGAACTGTGGTGTTGGAGAAGACTCTTGAGAGTCCCTTGAACTGCAAGGAGATCCAACCAGTCCATCCTAAAGGAAATTAGTCCTGAATATTCATTGGAAGGACTGATGCTGAAGCTGAAACTCCAATGCTTTGGCCACTTGTTGCGAAAAACTGACTCATTGGAAAAGACCCTGATGCTGGGAAAGATTGAAGGCGTGGGGAGAAGGGGATGACAGAAGATGAGATGGTTGGATGGTGTCACCGACTCAATGAACGTGAGTTTGAGTAAACTCCAGGAGTTGGTGATGGATAGGGAGGCCTGGCGGGCTGCAGTCCATGGGGTCACAAAGAGTCGGAGACGACTGAGCGACTGAACTGAACTAATATATTAAGAGAATTTGTCCTTTGCAGTGTAGATGCAGAAAATATTTTCTAATTTGTAGTTTGCCTTTTGAAGTTGTTTATATTTTTATGCCAATTTTTATTTAGTTGAATGTATCAGCCTTTTTATTACTGTATTTTGGTTTTATATTGCTAACAGAGGCCTTTGCAACTACAAGAATTCACGTTAAAAAATTCTGGCATTTTTATGGTTTCATTTGTTACATTTATATCTTCGATTCATAGATAATTTATTTTGGCATAAGACTTGAGGGAAGAAGCCTACTTAATTTTTTCCCATATGTCTACTCAGTTGTCTCAAAACCATTTATTAACTATTCATCTCTTCCTCAGTGATCTGGAATATAATATTTCTCATAGATATTTAGGTCTCTTTCTGCATTTTAAATTCTGTTCTATTGATCCATTTGTACATTCATATGCCAGAATGCATATTTTAATTAAAGCAATTTTATAATCTGCCTTAATATGTGGGGACTAGTTATCTTTAATAACATTTCTGTGTTAGGATTTTCCTGAATATTCTTGCTTACTTATTGTTCCATATAAACTTTAGATTAAACTTATCTAGCTCTTTCCAAAACTTACTGGTGATTTTGTTGGGAATATGTTTAATTTATAAATAAACTTAAGGGAGAATTCACATCTTTAGGATGTTAAATTTCTTTATCCATGAATGTGTTGTGACTTTTCATTTGTTCAAGTCTTTGTTTTTTTTCTTTTTGTCCTAAAGTAGTATTTTAAATGAAATGTTTCTTCATACATCTTGCATAGTTCATCTTAAATTCATTCCTCTCTGTTTAGTTTTATTTTAATTTGTTTTTATAAAGATCCATCCTCTTAACTATTAGAGATCTCACTGTGATTTTAGAAATTTAATCACTGTAAATTTCCCATTCTCCTGGCCTGGGGTGCTACAGTGTCCCTAAAGGAAATCATCCTCCCAGACATTGCCAGTTATCCAAATCTGGCCTGTGATTTACTATCTGTTTTCCCTTTCTGAGGAATGGGCCTCTTTCAGGTCCATTATTATCATCTTATATTTGTCTAAAAAGCTCTTTGTATATGTGATTTCACTTGATCCTTACAATGACCTTGAGATATCAACAAAGAGAATATTTATTCGTGTTCATTTTGAGAGGGAAGAAGTTGCTCTCCTGAGTTCACACGGGTGGGGCTGGACTGTCGCATTCAGTTGCTCAGTTGTGTCCAGTCTGTCTGTGACCTCACTGACTATAGCACGCCAGGCTTCCTTGTCCGTCACTATCTCGGAGTTTGCTCAGACTCACGTGCATTGAGTCAGCAATGCCATCCAACCATATCATCCTCTGTCACCCCCTTTTCCTCCTGCTCTCAATCTTTCCCAGCATCTGTGTCTTTTCCAATGAATCGGCTCCTGGCATCAGATGGCCAAAATATTGGAGTTTTTGCTTCAGCACCAGTCCTTCCAATGAATATTCAGGGTTGATTTCCTTTAGGATTGACTGGTTTGATCTACTAGCTGTCAAGGGACTCTCAAGAGTCTTCTCCAGCACCATAGTTAGAAAGCATCAGTTCTTTGGCACTCAGCCTTCTTTATGGTCCAGCTCTCATATCCATATATGACTACTGACTATACAGGCTGTTGTTGGAAAAGTAATGTCTCTGCTTTTTAATACCCTGTCCAGGTTTGTCATAGCTTTTCATGCAAGGAGCAAGCGTCTTTTAATTTCATGGCTGCAGTCACTGTCCATAGTGATTTTGGAGCCGAAGAAAATAAAATCTGTCACTGTTTCCATTTTTTCTCCATCTATTTGCCCTGAAGTGATGGGAATGGATGCCACGATCTTAGCTTTTTGAATGCTGAGTTTTACGGCAGATTTTTCACTCTCCTCTTTCACTTTCATCAAGAGGCTCTTCAGCTCCTCTTTACTTTCTGCCATTCGGGTGGTGTCATCTGCAAGTCTGAGGTTATTAATATTTCTCCTGGCAGTCTTGATTCCAACTTGTGCTTCATCCAGCCTGGCATTCTATACATGATGTACTCTGCATATAGGTTAGATAAGCAGAGTGACAATATCCAGCCTTGATGTACTCCTTTTCTAATTTGGAACCAGTTTGTTGTTCCATGTCTGGTTCTAACTGTTGCTTCTCGACCTGCACACAGGTTTCTCAGGAGGCAGGTCAGGTGGTCTGATATTCCTATTTCCTAGAGAATTTTCCACAGTTTGTTGGATCCGCACAGTCAAAGACTTTAGCATAGTCAATGAAGCAGAAGTAGATGTTTTTCTGGAATTCCCTTGCTTTTTCTATGGTAGTCCAACAGATGTTGGCAGTTTAATTTCTAGTTCTTCTGCCTTTTCTAAATCCAGCTTGTATATCTGCTAGTCCTTGGCTCATGTACTGTTGAAGCCTGTCTTGAAGGATTTTGAGCATGCCCTTGCTGGAATGTGAAATGAGCCCAACTATGTGATAGTTTGGAGCCTTACGTCCCTGTCCACGTTCTTTCAGTTCCTGTCCTTGCCTGGCAGCCCCGGCTCCTGTCCCGTCTCCAGGAGTAGCCTATCTGTCTCTCCTTCAGGGTTCGTCTCCATCCTAGTCCTCCCCCCGGCTCGCTGCCCTGGATCTGTGCAGGGATGGGCCCCCAACCACTCGGAGCACACCCAGCGCCCAGCTGCAAGATACGGAGTCTGAAGCCAGCCTCTGCTGCTCCTTGTTTACTGAGACAGTGGTTGGGAAAGTTTGTCATTTCTGGAGGTCGTGCTGGCAGGTTGACAACCCAAAGTGTCTCATCCTGCTGCCTTGACTTCTCAGAGAGAACAATGCAACACCCCCACCTTCCTCTCCTGTCGCTTAGATGAGGATTAAAGTCAGCCTCGCTTATTTTCCTGCTTCAGCAGGGGTTGTCTTGTGCTCTGAAGGGGGCTCAGTGTTCCTTCCCTCACAGGGGATCTTTTCTGGGCTCCAGCATCAGTGGGGCTGCCAAGGGCGCACAGACCGTCAGCACACGTGAAACCAGGCCGCAGGGCCGAAGGGGAGACCCCTGGCCCAGGGTGCAAGCACAGCTTCAGTGTGTTCACCTCCTGCCTGCCTTCTTTCCCTTTATCTTCCTCCACTGTTCTCAGAAGTATTCACTACTTGCCATCTGCCCACTTCATCCAGCTGCCACCAGAGTAGTTATGCTGCCATCTTTCATGAAGACTCATTCTTTCATTCATTCAACAAGCTTTTACTGAATGCTTGTTCAATGCTTGTTCAACAGTTGCAATAGCTGAGGATATAGCAGCAAACAAGACAGTGTCCCTGAACTCAGGGAGGTGGGAAGAGATAAACAGTAAGCAAGTCACCAGACAGGTAAATAAGACGGCTTCCCATAGTAAAGAGTGCCATGAAGAAAACCAAACAGAGGGGTGCGAAGGAGGGAGATTTGGAGGTCTCTTCCAAATGAGGTGGTCAAGGGAGATGTCTGAAGAGGTGTTACTTGATTTGAAACTTGAATGATAAGCCAACTCTGCCAACATCTGTAGTCCAGGGAGAAGAGAGAGCAAACACAGGGGTCCTGAGGTAGAAATGGACATGGCAAGTTTCAGCAACAGACAGACCGAGGAAGTGGGAAAATTGTGAGCAAAGGGAGGGAGATACAGGAGGAGGGAAGAGAAGGAAGCAAGGGTCTTAGAAGCCAAGATAAGGGTTTTGGATTTTAAGTACAACAGGGAGATTTTGGAGAGTTTAAAGCAGAGGAGAGACATGGTCTGATCCATATTTTAAAGCTATTCTATTCTGGCACCAGGAGACAAATATCAAATTGCTCATAGCAACATTATTCATATTGGCTGAAGAACTAGAAGCAACCCAAATGCCCAGCAACAGTAGAATGGATAAATAATGGACTGCCATAGAACAATAAAAATAAACTAACTGGAGCTCGATACACAGCACAGAGGAATCTCATCAATAAAATGCTGAGTGAAAGAAGTCCAACACGAAGTAATGCATGCAGCGTGATTCCGTTTTTATAGAGTGTATCAGCCAAAATCGAAACAATGGTTTTTACAGATTCAGGGTTAGGTGGTAAACTGTAAGAGGAGTTGAAGAAGTGACTACCTTAACGCTAGGAGAAGGGATGTCTTTGGCTGGGCAGGTGGGGCAGAGATAGGGCGAGAGCCCTGGGGGGCTTTTGGGGGTGGAGCTAGGACTATTTTCACTTCTTGATCTTGGAGTGATTTACTTCTTGACCTTGGGGATGATGGAGCATGTATGTTCATGTGGTCCCAAACCACAGAGTTATACATTTTTGTTTTTTGTACTTTTCTGCATATGTGTTGTATTTCACAGTAAAAATGTGCAAACACTGCAGTTTGGCTGCTGTTCAACAAATGGATTTAAGGGGGCCAAGAGTGGGGGGAGGACTAGTAAGTACTTAGCTGACTGTAGACATCCAGGTGAGTGGTGAGGGTGCTGGGACTCTGGTGGTTTCAATGGAATGGGCTTGGGCTGTGCTTTGGAGGTGAGGTCCACAGGGCTTGCCAACAGATTGGGTTATAAGCAGTAGTGATGAGGGAAACAGCGGTTTGGATGCCCTGGGTATTTGAATGTCCGGTACTATTTCCTGAGAAATAAAACATGGGAAGGGGGACAGGCTTGAAAAGGAGATGAAGAAATCTACACTGGTTCTGTCAAATTTGAGTTCCATATTTTGTATTTAATGGAGAAATTAAATAGGCAACAGTTTCCTAACTGGCTGGTTCACTTCCAGCCTGGCTCCCTTCATTGCATTCTTGACCTTCTTTCTGGTTCAAGCGATTTGTTTCAAGAATAAATCTGACTCATGTACACCCGGGGCGGATTCATGTCAATGGATGGCAAAACCAACCAATATAACATTGTAAAATAATTAGCCTCCAATAAAAATTAAAAAAAAAAAAGAATAAATCTGGTGATGTTACTTCCCCAGCAGAGAAGGATCTGCTGCAGATCCTTCCAATGACTACCGCCCAGTAGGAAGAGGCTTAATTCCTCGTTGTGACTTCAAGCCACCATGCCCACCTGGGGCTGCCTCTCCAACTCTGTCTTGGTGGCTCCTCCATCACCCCATAGTGGCCACAGAGAAGGACGACGGGCTTTTACACGTGCTGTCCTCTTTGCCTCCAGCTTCTTCCCTCATCCGTGCCCTCACCATCTCATGCCCACTCTTCAAGTCTCACTTTGGGTATCTGATGCCCCAGGCAGCCTTCCCACGTTTCTTGGCCCCCAGGACCCAGTGGGCTGCCACCCTGTGCTCTCTCAAACCCCTCCTTCGTTTAGCTCTTGCGTCAGCCAGCATCCCACAGTCCCGAGTAGCTCTTCACTTCCATCTCCTTGTTGACTTGAGTTATCCGAGGGCAGTGGCCAGGCTCATAACTGCATCGCGTGCAGCTGGCCACACCTGTTAAGGCAAATACTCGACAGACATCTCTTGATGAATGACTAATGACACACGCTGTCGCATACACATTCCAGGTACTTGCTCTTTCTCTTCCACCTGCATATCTTTCTCTTAGACTCTCCCCTCGAAGGCATACTTTGTACTGCTCCTTTCACAAGCGTTCTGTCTCAGGTCACAGGGTTGAGGCTCCAAGGCCTTCAGGGAGAGAGGACTTGGGGTGGTTGGTGGTGTCCCCCTAAATCTTCTGAGAGTGCAGATGTTTTTCTACCTAAAGGTTTGGAAGGTCACCAAGGAGGAGGCAAAGATGTTATTGGAGCAGCTGTCAGAAAGAGACGGGAGAGTGGAAATCGGCTTCTCTGGTGTCTCCTGTGCAAAATGATCCAAAAATTGCCTTGGGGGAAACCCTGGGTCTAAGTGACTGCAAATGCTGTTTGTCCTCCGAGACATCTTGGTAAGGCCAATGGAGTGACATTATGTATATCTTCCCTGCCCAGCACCCTCACTTCCTTTCAGTGTGAATTGTCAAGGAGTCCTGAAGTAGAAGAAGAGTCACACATAGTATGCAGTAGAGGGTGGCCTTTGTGGGCCTATGATAGGGGTGAGGTTTCTGTGCTGTTTCCCTGGGAACTTTAATTCCTTTTTTTGTTTGTTTTTAACGAATCTATTGACAGAGCTCTGAATGCCTCTGTGGTTCACATTGGCGAGGTTAGTCTAGGGATTTAGCCATATCAAAGGTCTTTCTTGGACTTAACAGATGGCTCTAGTGATAAAGAATTGCCTGGCAAAGCAGGAGACATAAGAGATGTGGATTCAGTCCCTGGGTTGGGAAGAGGCCTGGAGAAGGAAATGGCAACCCACACCAGTATTCTTGCCTGGAAAACCCCATGGACAGAGGAGCTGGTGGGCTACACTCCCCAGGGTCGTAAAGGGTCAGACACAACTGAAACGACTTAGCATGCACACATGAGGTCATTCTTACAATTTTGCCACAGCTCTCCTGCCCCACTGATACCTGCTGTCCCTAGATGGCCAAGGGATGGGAAACTGAATTTCATCCCTGTAAGAAAAAGGTGAGCCAACCCAGACCCTGGAATGAAGGAGAGTGGCTTGGGGCTGGCAGAAGTGCCATAGTCCCAGCCAGCTTCCTGTTACCTGCCTTAGGAGAGGTGCCCCGGGACAGACTGCAGACTCAGTTGCTGGGCTCCTGGAGAGCAGCTGTCTTAAAGAGCGAGCAGCCATCTGCCATCCTGATTAATGACTGTCACCTTGGAGGACTTGTGGCTTATTTCCTTGTAGAGCCTTTTTATAAGAGCTCTGCAGACCCTGATCTTGGGATCTCTTGTGGTTGGTGTGAGCCTGGGCAATAGAAAATACCACTGATGGCGGGCCCAAGGGATGGGAATTGCTTCATTCATCCTCACTGTTGGGCGTGGCCACGTGAGAGACGGTGGCCCAGGTGGCCTTGCCTGTGGTGAGGGGTGGGCCACTGGGAAAGTCTGGAGCCTAAAGTAACCATTCAGGGTCTGTTCTCTCCCTAGAGAACTGGCTGTGTGACTCCAGGGCTGCTGTTAGAACCTCAGCTCGTGGTCTGAAACGAGACACACATGGAAACATGGGTGAGGCTGGTCTGTCGGCAGAGAGGGGGCCTCACCAAGGTCTGGAAGAGTCGTCAGAGAGGAGTTACCCTGCATCCCCTTTTACAGGTGAACAAACTGAGGTCCAGGAAGGTCAGATGATGCTCTCATCTCCTTGATTCTTTAGTGGCCAAGCCAGGGCTGAGCCTAGATCTTCCTCCCAGCCAGGGTTCCTCCCAACACCCGCCAGGTTCCATTAGACAGGAGGAGTGGGCTCCTGGGGCCACCAAGTGCTACTCGGGTGGTGGGATCACAGGAAGTAGAGGCTGCAGGGGTTGCTCTACCTCCCCTTGATGGGATCCAAGGCCAGTCTCCTCCTCACATCTCTCTCTCTTTTTAAAATATTTTAATTGAAGCATAGTTTATTTATAATGTTGTGTTAGTTTCCGGTGTACAGCAAAGTGAATCAGTTCTACATACACACATATCCATACTTTTTCAGATTTTTTCCCATATAGGTCATTACACAGTGTTAAGTTCCCTGTGCTATACACTTGGTCCTCATTAGCTCACATCTCTCTTTTCATTGGGTGATTGGCCACGAAAGGGTTAAGCCTGGGGCTTTGCCCAAAGTAGGGCAAGCTCTGGTAGGGTGTGTGATGGAGACTCCTGAATGGCTGAAGGGGCAGTGGGAAGACAGGAGAGCTGGGAGGAGGCAGCATTGAAGATCAGTGAGAGCCGTGAGCCCCATCACCCAGCTCTTCCTGCCCTTCCCTCTCCTCCAGCCAGCAGTCCCTTCTTGCTGCTCTGTCTCCCAGAGCAGCACCTGTACTAGCTCTTCCCTTTTGTCTGGAATGTATTTCCTCACATATCTCCATAGTTCCACCCTTGACTCCCTTCGATGTTTACTCAAAAGTAACTTTCTCTAGAAGATCTTCCTTGGTTATCCTTTCTAAACTTTAGGCTATACATTTCCCTTCTTAATTTTTCTTCCTTAGCCCTTAAATTGTCATCTAAAATGTCCTTTGTTATCCCTAAACATTTTTTATATTATTTATATCCTCCATTGGAATACAGGTGATAGGAAGTCGGGGATCTTTGCTTTGTTGCTTTTTATGAGCCCAGACTTCCTGGAGCCCCAGGTTGAAGGGAGAGGGCCATGATGGGAGTCACCAATAACAGCCTGCCGTGGGCTGCTATTGTAGGCCTGGTTCTTCCTAATGACTGCAGGTTACCTTAACCTTTCCCTTCTTGTCGTTCTTTGGGCAGGGTGCCATTTGCTGAGGATGCTTCCCCCTTATGGAGTCAGCCAATCTGAGGTGTGGGTTAATGCCTTCACCTTCTGTTGGCTTTTAATTGAAGGCTCTTGGGATCATGTTGCTTTCATGCAAAGAGCTGGATCTCTGATGGTGGGAATTCCAGGCACAGTGGTCAAGGACATGCAAGGCCTCCCTGACCACAGGCCTCCAAAAAAGTGGCTGCTAACCCCACCTACTGAAAGGCCGTTGCTTAGATTTTCCTGAAAGCCATTCTGTGGAAGCAGGCCCTGGGCAGCCTGCCCTGCACCTGGGGTATGGAGTTCATTACAGACTTGCTGAGAACAGAGTCAGGTGCCCAAGACATGCTTGCTGACTGAACGTGTGCTAATCAATGAGGACCACAGCTCTTAATGGGGACCTCCCAGCATTGCCTTATAGTTAAATACAAGGAAATCTTTACCAGATTCCATTATTCAGATCCCTTTGTCCAGAATTTGAAGAATGGCCACCACCTTCATGTACATTCACCAGGGTCCCAGAAATGAAGCAGCTCACAGGCTTGACTCACGGCCCGATTTACTTTAGCTCTAACCTGTTTCCTCTTAGTATCGGTCTAATTATCTCTAAAGCATGTCTGTCCGGAGAGTCCAAAAGTCCTGAGAGCATCTTCCCTAGCAGAAGAGATACAAAATAAGTATTGAAAGAATAAGAGCATATCTGAATATTCTTCTTGCTCTGCCTTTCCTTTCTTCCCATCCCCAGATGGTTGTTTGGCATTTTGGCCCCTGAATCAATGTGTGGCTTGTTTTTGTAGGGTGAAGCAGACAGGTGCCTACTTAAGAAGGTCCTCCCCAAAGAGCTGCAGAGCCCTATTCATATCCCCGTCTCTTAGCTAAAGGCCCTACAGATTCAGGGATAGGGGGTCAGGTAAGAGGATCCATAGCCCCCTCTGAACCTATTGCTCCTCCATCCATGATTTGGGGTCTTCAGGCCTCAGGCCTTCACTCACTTTTAGAGGGGCTCATGGTGTCTAAACTCAGTGACTGTGTCTGCTGTCCTGGGTGGTGGAGTTGGTGACAGCAAGTGGCCGCAGCCTGCTGGGTGGGGCGGGGAGTGGCCACTTTACCACAGAGGGCTTTCCTAGATATTGTCCTCCACATGGTAAATATTTCCCCTTCTTGTCAAGAAACAACAAAATCCCAGCCGAAGGCATAACAGGCACTTTGCAGAGTGTTAATTATTGACATGGTAGGACAGCAGCTCACCTCAGGGTGCGGGTCCAGAGACTGCTGCTCACTTTACAGCTGGCAAGCAAAAGGCGACCTGCAGGGAGAACCTACCCAGGGCCAGGCCTGGTGGGGGACAGGGAACAGGAGCTAGGCTCTTGCCCTCACCTTCTCAGGTAACTAGCAGGTGACTCTTGGCCATTATTAAGACTTTCTGCTGGGCCACCTCTTTGGACTGGCACCAACCGGTCACTGATACTTAAGTTGGTGGGATTGGAGTGCGGGAGGGCGATGAGCAAGGCAAACCTTCTCTAGGTGCCTGCCACCTCACTGACTTGTGGCTTTATAGTGAGTAGTGGCACGGAGAGTTGCAATAATGGACTCAGTCCCTGCCCTGGAATCACTGGTTCCAGGGAGGGCGGATATGAACGTCAGCGGTGCCCAGCACTGAGCTATCTTCTTAGCTCAGATGGGGTGTAGGTGGATGACCTTGCCATGGAGATGCAGGGTTGCACTTGAGTGTACTCGGTCACCAGGGGAAAGAGAGAACATATATAACTTGAGGTCTGCCCAGCCTGTGGGAGGTTGGGTCACGTGTAGTCCAGCCCTCATTTCACAGATTGAAGAAGACATAAGTGATCTGGGGAGTTGAGCTGGGGAGTCAGTATGGTTTGCTCAGTGGCAGTTCTGCTTCTTATCGTCTGAGTGATGGGCCTTGTTTTAAGTTGCTGGGCCCCGGATCTAATTAGCCATAGCTGTGCTCCTGGAAGGCATGCATGGTGGTGAGTGTGTATATGTGTCAGGTGGGTGTATCATTGCCTCAGAGGTTTTCATGTCTTCCAGTTTTACTGTACATGCTCTTCTGGGAGATACAAGTCAGATTTCCAAGAAAAGGGCTAATTTTCCTTCTCCTCTTACACACCCTGGATGTTTAAGGCTATGCTTTCAGCTGCTGTGCTTGCCGTTTGTGTATGGAGACACTGATGTTTACTTAAGACATTAAAAAGTATGGGGCATGAGTGTCTTTTATCCTTTTTTTCTTTTATTGGCTGTATTGCATGGCTTGTAGGATCTTAATTCCCTACCCAGGGATCAAACCCATGCCCCCTGAAGTGGAAGCCTGGAGTCTTAACCACTGGACCACTGGGATATTCCCCGGGGCTGTGAGTCTTGAGGGAGCAGCAGTAAACTGTAACATCCTCATCTGATAGAACTGAGCCTGTGGTGAGTGCGTGAGGGCACTGGGTGGGCAGGCAGTGGGTTGGGGGGACAGGACCCAGGATCCAGCCTGGAGCTCCCTGGACCATGCCTCCCACCAGGCTCACTGGTCTTCTCCTCTACAGGGTGAGTCCAGAGAGGACCCTGAAAGGGCAGGGAGGGAGAACAGTTGGTGAATATTCCCTCACAGAGTTCTGTAGATGGCAGCATCCTTAGGAGGCTCTGGGGGACACGTAGGGAGAGCAGAGAGGTGGCAGGTCTGGGCTGGCTGCTGTTACAGGGCAGAGAAGTTCAGAGAGGCATCACCGTGTGGCATCAACTTGGCCCTCGGTAGAGCTGATGCCCTTTGGGGATGGAGGCACAGGTTCACCCTGAGGCTTATCCAAGGCCATGAGAGTCAACACAATGCAGATAGGACTTGAATCTCTGATTTCCAAGGAATGGGCAGTGTTGGAGCTCTCACTGTGAATCTTTGATTTCCAAGAAACAGGCAGTGTTGAAGCTCTCACTGTGAGCCGGACTGGGCTGGGTTAGGAGGCAGGGGTCACTGAGAGGAATCCACAGGGAATCTGCCATCTTATTGGGAAGATGAGATAAAACAGCCCCGCTCCATAGGATTCAGGGTTAAGGTGTGTCATATGAAAACGCCAAGGGCTGGAATTGTTCAAAGAAGGGAATGAAACCCTGGTATTAAAAGGGTTGATGATAGAAGAGAGGCCTTGAACTGCAGCCTCCCGGATGGTGAAACTGGAGAGGAGGGAAGGCATGCCGGCTGCCACGCGGGGGAGCGTCTGCAAGAAAAGCACAGAGTTATGGGTGACAACGAGAAGACGGGCCTGTGTAAAAGGATGGATTTGTGTGTGTGCATGTGTGCGCTTGTGCACATGTGTGTGTGTTTGCATATGCGTATTGGCGTGTTGTAGATGAGGCTCCAAGATATGTGTGATGGAACTGAGTTGGATTATTCTGATATCAGGACATTTGAACTCTCGGTCCCACTCTTTCTTATCAACAGCCTTGTCACCTCAAGCAAACCCCGTTCCTTCTCTGTTCTTCAGTTTCCTAGGCTGTAGTTGCCTTTCCAGACCTTATCCAGCCCTGGCTCGTAATGGCGGCATTTTGAGTAAAGACCCTCAGCCCCCTGACTTTACTGCTTCTGAGTCCTTCCCTGAGGATGACAGGCAGGGGACTGAGAGAAAGGGGGTCTTTTATGACCCTGCATCCTGGCCAGGAGACTGCCTTCAAGTTGCCAATATTTACTGGGAGAAATTTAGTGGTGCTCTCTGGAGCCCATTGCTCTCAGGCAAACCAGATCTTGAATTAAAGCCTTAATTATCCAGGCAGCCTTCCCTGAGGCCCCATTCTCCATTTTAATTTTGGGAAACTGGTGTATGTGATATTCTTCTTCTCTTGATCTGTCACCAGTCAGGCTGCAAACACTTCCCTGGAGACCCAGCAGAGGACATAAGTGATGGCTCCTGGGGCCCGGAGCCCTCCATTACCTGGTGCTGGGAGGGCGCAGGTCCCCTGTAGCTATTGCCCAAGGACAGGGCGTCCTGTGGCAGAAAGAAGAGACGAGGGGAGCCCTGGTCTCGGGGCTTTTAGCACCCGCCTCTTTGCTCCTCCTCCCTCATCCCTCCCTTTATATCCAAGGTGGGGTTGGGGAGGGGGGAGTCGATATGTCCTCCGGCTCAGTGTCTCTGATCTAACCTCATAAGGGCCCGTAAACCTCAGCTTGCCCAGGAGTGAAAGAACATAAGACCCAATGAGCCCGCACACCTGTCATGCACCTGCCCTGATCCTGATTCCTGGCATGAAGGTGGCTCTTGGGCAACAGCCTTGCATAGAGGCACTTGCAGCCAGCTGAGGAGGAAGCAAGGATTATCACGAAGCAGTTATCCGCCGAGAAGGCACAGCGCTGCATTAAGTGGCCCAGAAGGTGTATGTGGAGAGAGATCAGTGTGGACGTGGCAGTGAAGTTATTAGGGCTTTTTCAGTTCAGAGAGACGGAAATTCAGCTCCAGGTGGCTGACAGTAAAAAAGGCCAGTTTTAGCTGATGTCACTGGGAAGAAGAGGGGTGGATCTAGATCAGGGTCAGCTGCACCGAACAGTTCAGACAGCCTCCGTTTTCCCCCTGATCGCTCACCCTCACTTGTGTTTTCTCCTCTGCTGCTTTTTTTTCTTACATTCATTTTTCTTGGAGTATAGTTGCTTTACAGTGTTGTATTAGCTTCTGCTGTACAGCAGAACGAATCAGCCATACATATGCGTGTCTGGACCTCCTTTCTATTCAGGTCACAGTGCATGAAGTAGAGTCCCCAGTGCTGCAGCAGTTTCTCGTTCGTTTCTATTTTGTACACAGTAAGTACCAATAGTATATGTGTATCAATCCCAATTTCCCAATTCCTCCCACCCACCCCTTTCCCCCTCAGTATCCATATACTTGTTCCTCTACTTCCTTTTGAGTGAGCTTCCCGGGTGGCTCAGTGGTAAAGAATCTGAAGGAAAATTAGGAGACACAGATTTGATCCTTGGGTCAGGGAAGATTCGCTGGAGTAGGAAATGGCAACCCATTCCAGTATTCTTGCCTGAAAAATTCCATGCATAGAGGAGCCTGTCAGGCGACAGTCCACGGGGTCACAAAGAGTCGGACACTACTGAGCACACATGCACTATTGCTTCTTTTTGAGTGTTGACTTTCTTCCTCGGTATTACAAATATTCTTCGAGTGGGAAGGTTGGCATTTCCAGACCCTTTAATCTGAGTGTGGCAAAAGAAAAAAAAGTTTTTCTCTTTCAGTATCCATAAATAAAATCTGGGGGAAGCACTCTGGCCTAGTATAGGCATAAGTGATTTTGACTGAGCCTCCATCACATGGCCAGCCCTGTGATCATGGTCAGGTAGGTTCTATGATCGCCTTTCCCATCAGAATCACATGACTCAGGTGGGAGGAGAAGTGCCTCTAAAGAGGAAAGGATGCTGGCCAGACAGTGGCAGCAGATGCCCTCTGTTAGTGGCCTAGAGGTAATGATGGTGACTCAGCTCTGCGGTGCCCTGGGTTCGGACTAGGGGGGAAGGAGGGAAAACTGGGATTGGGTCATTTGGGCTAAAAGGAATTTCCTGGCTTGGGTCCTGAGGGGCCAGCAGTCCCACATCACAGTGTCCGAAGGGGCCTGAAGACCTTGATTCTGATCCAGGTTCAAAAGCATCTGATGAGTGGGGACATTGCAGCAAGTGGTGAGAAGGGTGACGTATGCAGGTGCTGTGGTTCCTGTGGTCAGCTGTCTGGATTGGAGCAGCACAGGGGCTAAAGTGCAAGTCAGGAAAGGAAGGAAGCCTTAAAAATTATACCAATCTAGCAAGGCAAGAGAGGAAGTGCCAGTCCAGAGAGCCTGTAGGCCAGTACGGGGCATATCAATCCTTGCTCTTACAACGGCCCTGTTCTTTGAAGCTCCTCTGATCCTCTTTGTCCTGTTGTATAGTCTAGGCAGGGTTGAGACTGTAGGAGACAGGCTAAAGGGGCTGGAGGAGCTGGGTGCTGATGGGCCTTGAAGAATGGTGGAGAGGATTCAGGCAAAGTGGAGAAAGGCACAGAGTTATAACGGGCGTGCAGGTGAGGGTCAGGGAGCACACATAGCTTTAGCCATCCAAACTGGGTTCCTGTCGCAACAGATGACTCTCCACGGCTCAGTCGCAACAGGTAACTTTCCATGTCTCAAACTTGGAAATGATCAGAAATACTGCCCCTCCCCCCACCTCCTTTGCCTTCTATGTTCCCAGTTATTCCACCCATAATCTCCACAGTTAAGGGGTTAATTAATTCAACGATGTGTATTAAGTGCCTATCATTTGCTGTGATTCATGGGGTCGCGGAGAGTCGGACATGACTGAGCGACTGAACTAAACTGAACTGAACTGATTGGTGCTAAGGATACAAGAGAAAACAAAGTAAATGCAGTTTCTATACTTTGGGAGAGAGGCAACCAAACAATAAAAATAAAACAAGTAAATCAATGAATGAAATAGCTATAAATGATGGCAAGTCCTATGAAAAAAGCAAACAGGGAGCTGGAAGAAAAAAACAGCAGGGAAACTTTTTTTTTTTTTTATTGAAGTATATAGTTGATTTCCCCTTGGTGCAGGTTGCCATCACACTTGGTGGCTCAGATAGTAAAGAATCTGCCTGCAATGTGGGAGACCTGGGTTCAGTCCCTGGGTTGGGAAGACCCCCTGGAGAAGGGAATAGCAACCCAGTCCAGTATTCTTTCCTGGAGAATCCCTATGGACAGAGGAGTCTGGCTAGCTACAGTCCATGGGGTCACAAAGAGTCAGATATGACTGAGCGACTAACACACACACACACACACACACACAGTTAATTTACAATATTGTGTCAGTTTCAGGTGTACAGCAAAGTGATTTGATTATACATATATATCTTTTCTGTTTTTGATTCTTTTCCATTATAGGTTGTTATGAGATATTGACTATAGTTCCCTGTGCTATACAGTAAATCCTTGTGGTTTGTCTGTTTTATATGTGTATGCCTCTGTTAATCCCATATTCTCCATTTGTCCCTCTCCTCTACCTTCCCCTTTGTAACCATAGGTTCATTTTCTGTGTCTGTGAGTCTGTTTCTGTTTTGTAAATCAGTTCATCTGTATTATTCTTCAGATTCCACATAGAAGTGATACCAGATGATATTTGTCTTTGAATGACTTGCTTCACTTAGTATGGTGATGCCTGGTGCCATCCAGGAGAAGAGCTCTCCTTGATGCTGAGTCAAGAAAGGGTTCTCTAAGAGGTGACATTTAAGTTGAGATTTGAGGAAGGAGCCAGGCATTTGGAAAGCAGGATGAGGAGAATTCCCGTTAGAGGAAGTGGCTGGAAGCATTGGAATAGCTGAAGGAGGACTGGTGTGTCTATCTCCTCACTCATGAGCAGTGTTGGGATTAAGATAGGGTGGGAGGTTCATCCAGTAGGGAGGGAGTGTGTTGAGTGTCAGCCGGATCCACCTCTGGGGCTAAAGGCCAACAGGAAGCGCTCGGGGTCCACGGTGTACCATGGAGCATGGCAGGTAAAGAATGGTCTTGACCAGGACTCTCCAAGACTCAGGAGAATAGACTCAGTCCTGGAGCTGTAGAACTTTGGATTTTACTAGGGAGAAGGAATGGTTTGGATGCTGTATCAGTTTTCTGCCATGGCTGAAGCAAATTGCAGAACAGTTGTTGACTTAGAGCAGCAGAAATCTGTTCTGTTGCAACTGTGCAGGACAGAAGTAATACATCGGAATAACTGGCCTGAAATCAAATGTTGAGTGTGGCTGAGCTCCCTCCAGAGGCTCTAGGGGAGGAGCTGCCTCTTGTCTCTTCCGGCTTCTGGTGGCTGCTGGCGTCCCTTGGCCTGTAGCTGCATCGCCTCCCGTCTCTGCCTGCTGGCCTCATGGCCTTCTCTTCTTCTGTGTCAGATCTTCCTCTGCTTCTGTCTTCCAAGGACACCTATCATTGCATTTAGGCCTACCAGGATAATCCAGGCAAATTTCCCCATTTCAAAATCCCCAATCACATCTGCAAAGTGTCTTTTGTGTTATGAGGCAACATTCACAGGTTCTGGGATATTAGAATGTGTCTATATTTAGGAGCTACTATTTAGCCTACCCCAGATGTGATCTGAAGGAGCAGGAGGAGGTGGGGAGAGTGAGGGCAGGATTTATGCACCAATATCTGAAATATATGCTCAGCATCTGGTTGGAATCCCTGATGAGTGCTGGCAAAAATACTTGGTTACATCTCCAGCTATGATATTTTAATTTTTAATTACATCTGAATCCTGTCATTCCCAAGATAAGATTTGACCAGCAGCAAAGAGGGATGAGAAGTTTGGGGTGGCAAGAACGCTTTCAGTTACATCAACTCTTTATGTTTTAAATAAAAAGCCTCCTGACATGGAATAAAAGGGGACAGAGCAGTGGGGAATGATGGTGTTCAAGCAAGTGGGGGTGATGAGGATGCTGGAGGGTGGAGGAACGTGGAGACTTCTGTTGGCATTTACAGGGAGGGCTGCTTTGTTGCCTTCAGTTCTGAGTTTTTATTGTTAGATTCTGAGAACCCATGGACTTGAATAATTATGTGAGATATAATTAAGTAAATAAGAGAAGAACACGGTATTTCCTAGCTCTGTCAAAGAAACATTAAGGTCTCCTACCTAGACAGTCTTCCTAGAAATATTGAATTTCTTTTCATTATTTCTGAAGTTAAACAAGAATAAATTTGAATAATTAATACATTGGTCTCTCTCTTCACCGCCTCCTCTGCCACGTGTTAGCATCTGTATCATCTGAAGGTGCTGAGAGGAAAGAAATAGATCAGAGATGTAGCAGTGCAATTTGCAGATATTGGCTAAATTGCTCTTTAGACTTGAGAGTGGGGATGATGGTTATGATTGGAGGGTGAGGGTCCTCGTCTCTAAGCCAGTGTCTGCTCTCGTTAATCTTTCTCGCAGGTTGGTGAGCCCTTTGGAATAACGCATTTTTCTGATTGGGAAGAACAGATTGGGGCTAAGTGCAGGCTGAGGTTGTTCCCAGGCAGGACTAGTGAGCACTGCTCTGACCCAAGGGAGGGCTGGACAGGGACTCGGACTGACCTCAGTGCCCCTGTCAGAGTGGTCTCTGGGGCTTCAGTCATGCTGCCCTGGCTTCTGGACACCTGCTTGTTGTTGGCTGTGCCACTGCCCCATCACAGACCATTGCCAGCTACACATATTGGGAATTAGTGGGAGCTGTTTGGCTTCTAAAGATATCATGGCTCCCTCTGCTAATCTAGAGGGGCCTGCAGGAGATCACCTCTCTGGGGTCCTGTGAGGGGTTTTTGTTTATATCCCACAAGCATTTAATATGTCTACTACTCTGTATCAGGCTCTGGAGATACTACAAGACACAGCACAAGCTTGGCCCCCAAGTAGCTTTTGTCTAATGGGAGAAACCATGAAATTAAAAGGTGCTTACTCCTTGGAAGGAAAGTTATGACCAACCTAGACAACATATTAAAAAGTAGAGACATTACTTTACCAACAAAGGTCCGTCTAGTCAAAGCTATGGTTTTTCCAATAGTCATGCATGGATGTGAGAGTTGGACTATAAAGAAAGCTGAGTGCCAAAGAATTGGTGCTTTTGAACTGTGGTGTTGGAGAAGACTCTTGAGAATCCCTTAGACTGCAAGGAGCTCCAACCAGTCCATCCTAAAGGAGATCAGTCCTGGGTGTTCATTGGAAGGACTGATGTTGAAGCTGAAACTCCAATACTCTGGCCACCTCATGCGAAGAGTTGACTCATTGGAAAAGACCCTGATGCTGGGAAAGATTGAGGGCAGGAGGAGCAGGGGAAAACAAAGGATGAGATGGTTGTATGGCATCACTGACTCAATGGACATGAGTTTGAGTAAACTTCAGGAGTTGGTGATGGACAGGGAGGCCTGGCGTGTGGGGTCACAAAGAGTCGGACACGACTGAGTGATTGAACTGAACTGAACTGAATGGGAGAAAGAGACAAATAAGCCAAACAATCAGAGTAGGATAAAGGTTGCTACTGGTCAGAATGCGGGGTGATCTAAGAGCACAGAACCTGGTCTTGCAAGGCAAGAGTGGCTTTCTGGAGGCAGTCATGTCTACCCTGAAGTCTGAGAGAGAATTGGGATTAGCCAAGTAAAAGGTGGAGGAGAACATTCCAGATAGAAGGAATAACATATGGCCAGGCTCTGGAGAGAGCAAACATGATGTGAGTGACATGGGAGTGACATGATCAGACTTACACTTACTATTATTTTAGAAAAATCATTCTGACTGTAGTATGCAAAATGGCTTGGGGAACGGATAGGGCTATATAGTAAGGACACCAGTTCAGGTGCTGTGGTCTTTGGACAAAAGACATTGGTGGGATAGACTAAGGTCTAGGCACATGGATGGTGAGAAAACACAAATATTTGGAATATTAATAGAGAATAAGTGACAGGGCTTTGAGGTTGTAGAGGGTGAGAGAGAAGGAGGAATAGAAGATAACATTTAGGTTTCATTTTCTGAGCAGCAAACCTAAATGCTGGTCTCATTTTGCTCAGATAGGAAATACAAGAGTGTAGCAGACTTTGAAGGAAAGATACTAGACTTGAGATGCTTGTGAGCTGTTCAAGTGGAGATGACGGTGGTCTAGAACACAGGAGATAGAGCAGGACATAAGAAGCAGAATCAGATCCTCAGCACGTAGATGGGAACTGAAGCTGAGAGACAGTGAGAGCTTCCAGGAATAGCACTGAGTTATCTATTGCTGCATAAAAAAGAGGAATTTAGGAACTTAACACAACAACTATTTCATTATCTCTCTCTGTTTTATGGGTCAGGAATTTGGGCAAGGCTCAGCAAGGCAGTTCTTCTCTTCCACATGGGATTAACACAGGTCATGGGGTGGATTCAGCTGGCAGATGGGCTGGTCTGGAGATGCAAGAAGCTTCACTGACACATCCGAAACCATGGAGATGGCTGGAAGGTCAGGCTTGGTTGGAACTCTCCGGTAAGGCAGCCTCAAGGTAGCTGTACTTTCTACATGGAAGGTCAGGATCCGCAGAGAGGGTATCCCATGAGAGGAATTATAAACTGTCAAGTTTCTCAAGGCCTATGACTGGAAATTGGCAGTTATTTTCAATGCATTTCTTTGGTCAGAGCAGCCATAGAACCACTCACTGAAGTTTAAGGTATGGGGCATAAACTCTGCTTCTTGATTGGAGGGCTGTCAGATTTTCAAATTTGTAGCCACCATACTGAGGAAGAAAAGTGATAGAAGGCTGTAGGGGGCAAGGCTACCTTTATTTACTGGTAAGGAATTTGAAGAGATTCCCTGACTACTAAAATTGATAATTAATTGGGATGCACTAGTAATGCTATTCAGGGTTGTTAAAAATGAAATACTTCCATACATATTTGATAAAGAGTCACTTTGCTGAGCTCCTGAGTGCTAACTGCCTTGGCTGACTTTGTCCCTCTCCTGTACACACAAATTGCAATTTTATTGTATTTGTGTATTATTCAAGTTTAGGATTTATCTCTGTATCAGACTGGAAGCTGAGTAAGAGCATAGACTTAAAAAATAATGTCTGTTGTAATTGTGCTTGTCACATAATTGTTAATATTGCTCAGTGGAAAAAAATGAGTGAAAGCAGCATCTGTGAAGGTGGAGATGCATTTCTACCATGTGCCAGTCACAGAGCAAGAGATACATGATAAAATAGGGAAGTGAGATCTATAATACGTCAGATGTTGGTAAGTGCTATGGAGAAAATCCAGGCAGGAGAATGGTGAGAGCCAGGGAAGAGTTGCTCTTCCAAATAGGGCTCTCAAGGAAGGCCTTGATGAGGAGGTGACTTTTGCCTGAAGATCTGAAGAAATCAACAACCTCAAATATGCAGATGATACCACTCTAACGGCAGAAAGTGAAGAGGAACTAAAGAGCCTACTGATGAGGGTGAAAGAGGAGAGTGGGAAAGCTGGCTTAAAATTCGGCATTCCAAAAACTAAGATCATAGCATCTGGTCCCATCACTTCATGGCAAGTGGAAGGGAAAAAAGTGGAAGCACTGACAGATTTTATTTTGTTGGGCTCCAAAATCACTGTGGATGATGACTTTAGCCATGAAAATAAAAGACACTTGCTCCTTGGAAGGAAAGCTATGACAAACCTAGACAATGTATTAAAAAGCAGACAAACCTAGACAGCATATTACAAAACAGAGACATCACTTTGCCAACAAAGGTCCATATAGTCAGAGCTATGGTTTTTCCAGTAGTCACATATGGATATGAGAGTTGGACTATAAGGAAACCTGAGTGTCGAAGAATTGATGCTTTTGAACTATGGCGTTGGAGAAAGACTCTTGAGAGTCCCTTGGACTGCAAGGAGATCAAACCAATCAATCCTAAAGGAAATCAACCCTGAATATTCATTGGAGGGACTGATGCTGAAGCTGAAGCTCCAGTACTTTGGTCCCTGATGTGAAAAGCCAACTCATTGGAAAAGACCCTGATGATGGGAAAAATTGAAGGCAAAAGGAGAAGGGGGAAGCAGAGGATGAGATGGTTAGATAGCATTGATAACTCAATGGACATGAGTTTGAGCAAAATCTGGGAGATAGTGAAGGACAGAGAAGCCTAATGTGCTGCAGTCCATGGGGTCACAAAGAGTCTGACACGACTGAGCAACTGAACAACTGGAGAAATGAATGAATGAGCTTACATGGTTTTTGGGGGGCAGTGAGAACCTACCTTATTGAAATTCATACCTTCCATGCCAGCTTCCTGGGGTCAGAAAAGTGACAAGTAGAGGTTCCCTCTCTCAGTTTGAGTTGTCTGTACCTTACTTTGTTCTTTTAGAGGGACCCAGAGCTGAGACTGTGTAGCTCGGGTGGAAGAGTAGGTTTTCCTTGAGGAAGAAGGGGCTGAGCAGTGAGGCCCTGGCTACCCCAGGGTGTTCTGGGAAGGAGACAGCATTATGGGCGTGGTGTGGGAGGGCAGGGGAGCTGGGTTCCTGTGAAAATAGAAAGGCAGGAAGAGACAGCAGGAGGGTTTAGTCCATGAAGAAACCAAAACAGAAAAATTGAGAGAGCCATCTCCAAGCCTAGTGAGTGGCGTTAGGAAGTAAGGTTTGGAATCTTACCACCTCTTGTCCAAGAGTTCCAGAAATTTCAGCTGTGTTGCATGGTGAGAGGAGATGGAAGAAGCAGAGTCTGCTGGGACCCTGCTCCATGAGGAGAGGTGAGCACCGCTTGGAGGAACCCCACTGAGGAAGGCATGACTTTGCTAAATAGAACAGTCCCCAGGGGAAAGGGTCCAGTGAGTTGGTTAACCTGGGTGAGGCCCTGAGCTCATTGCCTGGATTTGAATCCTGGCCCTACCTCGTACTAGCTGATGAAAAGATGAAAGTGAAAGTTGCTCAGTTGTGTCCGACTCTTTGCAACCCCATTGACTGTAGCCCGCCAGGCTTCTCTGACCATGGAATTCTCCAGGCCAGACTACTGGAGTGGGTAGCTGTTCCCTTCTCCAGGGCATCTTCCCAACCCAGGGATCGAACCCAAGTCTCCCACATTGCAGATGGATTCTTTACCGTCTGAGCCACCAGGGAAGCCCGAAAATTCTGGCATGGGTAGCCTATCCCTTCTCCATTGGATCATCCCAAACCAGGAATCAAACCAGAGTCTCCTGCATTGCAGGTGGATTCTTTACCATCTGAGCTACCAGAGAAGCCCCACTAGCTGACATGACAATATCAGAAAAAATCGTTATCCTTTACATATCTGTTTTATCATCTGGAAAATGTGGAAAAATACATCACACATGAAGGGGAGGTTTACATGAGACATTGTGTACCAAGTTCTTAACCCAGGGCACCCCATGGACTAAGGGCTCATTTTATTGGATTGACCTAAAAGTTTCAGATTTTTCTGTAACATCATAAGGAAAAACCCAAATGAACTTTTTGGCCAACTCATAATAATTAGAACCAAAATCTGGAAAGACTTCCTTTAAAAGAGAGCTCTCCCCCACAGTGCTTGTTTCCAGATCACCAACTGATTGACGGTTGCCGGAGGATAGAGAATGTTCAAGATAAACTGACAGAAGGCATTGCCCAGTGTGGGGGCATCAGAAACAAAGGTGCAGCGTCTCTGAGATGATGGGGCAAACCAATGGGGCATGGAGACCCACTTCATAAGACAATTAATTTGCACGCTACTTTGTGATCAGAATTTCATACAAGATATGCTGAGTTGGTAGAAGGGATTCATACCCCCTTCCCTCTTTTACATTTTTATTGGCACCGTTGGGACACCCCCCACAATGATCACAACCTGACATGCATCTTTTTGTGCCCTTCTCTCTGTGATGCTATCATTTTTAAAACAGAAAGTTGTGTAGATTGGGTTTTGTCTTTTGTCCACGTCTTATAAAAAGGTGGTCATCATGTATACACTTTTTATGCTGCTTGTTTTTCTGATTTCATAATGCCTCCCACAGGCCACTTTTCAGGAACACATTTTTTTGATGAAACAAGGCACCTCTGCGGGCCTGTTACTTAACAGTACAGTGGTGAGGGTGAGTGGGTATTTCTTGTGAATTCTTGTGAGGCTGAGCACCTCAGGTGACTCTACTCTGCTGAAATCAAGAACAGCTCTTACCTGGCAATCCGCTAGCCGGTGAGCAAAAGGAGGTAAAGGCAGTTCTCACCTTGCTTTTCCAGGGCTGTCGCAGTGCCCAGTGGTAGCAGGCATGTTGAAAATGTGTCGTGATGTTTGACTCACTGACCAGCCGGCAATTTCCTTGTGTACGTATGCTCCTGTGGACAGATTCATCAAGAATGTCTAGGATGACTCTGAAGTGCTTGTGGTAGAGGTCTTTCTCTTTGAATGTTATGTATTTATTTTTACTTGTCTACTTTTGGCTGTGCTGGGTCTTCGTTGCTGTGCAGGCTTGTCTCTGGCTGCAGCGAGCAGAGGCTCCTCTCTAGTTGCGGCGCGTGGGCTTCTCATTGCAGTGGCTTCCCTTGTTGTGGAGCATGAGCTCTGGAGCGTAAGGGCTCAGTAGTTGTGGCTCCTGAGCTGTGGTGCTCAGGCCGAGTTGCTCTGCCGCATGTGGGATCTTCCTGGACCAGGGATCGAACCTGTGTCTCCCGTGTGTCTCCCGTGTTGGCAGACAGACTCCTCACCACTGAGCACCAGGGAGGCCTGACAGAGTTATTTTTCTTTGAACTGTTGGAGAGTAGAGCATAAAGTTGCAGGGAGAGAGGAGGCTAGTGGGATTGTCTTATTCCCTGACTGTTGCCTTCCAGTTGCGTGTGTGTCCAGGTGGATTGTTTCACTGCAGACAGTGATTTCTACATCATCTATTTGCTCTGTATCTAATCCACACCAAAGCCCCTTCTAGCTGAACATGTGACTTTGTACCTGGTGCTTGGGACACAAAGATGCACAGTAGACTCTTGGTCTGATTTGGTCCCTTAGTGGCTGGGCCCTCCCCAGAGGCCTGAGGTCCCTAGAAGACTTGCATGCTCTGGCCTTTGCATTGCCTCCCCCAAGGCCTGGCTAGGGGAAGATATCCAGGCCCTGCAGGTCTCAGCTATGTTTAGATTCCTCCGGCAGCTTCGTCTCCGAGGCCGTTCCAGCCTTCACTGCTGGGCTCTGTTCCTCCCAGGGCGGCTCCTGCTGCGTCCTAGGGGTTTCCTTATCCCAGGGCTCCAGGTAAGGAGAGGCTGGCGTCTCGACCCTCTGCCTTCTGCTCCTCCTAACTCCCAAGCCCTGGGTGGGAGCCCTTAGAGGCTTCTCTGTCTCCAGTGGACAAATAACTGGTTGCTCAGATTGGTTCTAAATATAACCAGCACAGCAAAGAGGCTCACTAGAGTGGATGGAGAAGTTGAACTTGGGTAAATGACTGTTTATTTCCGATTATTTTACTGATAATTGAAGCTGCCCTCTCCCAGGCTTCCTCTTTGCTTCTTTCTCAGCAGCAAATGTAATTGTTTCCATTGAAGTGGCTCCCCTCCTCCCTTCCCACCTGCTTTGGCCTCGCCCACCCACTGTTCAAAAGGAGTCTTTACTTGTTCTTGTTCCTGGATTAACCCCAAAGGCTCGCAGAGCAAAAAGATGGGCTGGTCTTGGGGAGCCCTGGCTGATGGAGCTGGCGCCCACTTCTCTTTTCTTGGACTTAGAGTTCCCAGGAATGGGAATGACCTCCCATTGCCATGCTTAGAAGTCCTTGGTGAAGCCCTCTGGGCACTTTTTAAAATCGGAACCATTATTTATTCCCAACTCTGTGTGAGAAAACTGAAGTAGACGCATACTTGTGATTCTTCCCAGCGCCCCTGGTGAGCAGGGCTGGTCCCTCTGGCCCTGTTCAGGACTATTAGCCTCCGTGGTAGGGAAACACTTCTGTTCTGGTTTCCCTGTGTGTATTTTTCTCGTTTGGAAATAAGGGACGCTGCCAGGCAGTCTGTGTGAGCTCGGTTAGAGTAGGCTGATAATGATAGTTCTTAGGCAGGATTGCCTGTGAATTACCCAAAGGATGACTCCCCCTGCTCTATGGGGAACTTCAGCCCTGCCTCATCCATCACTTTCAATCTAAGGCAAAGGAGAGGCTATTTAGTTTTTTCTGAATTTCAAGGCTATATAGTTTAACCGCAGACTCTGAATGACATTTGGAGTCTACATGCTTTGAACGCCCAGCCCCTGAGCGTCCTTACTGGATGGTGTGGGATGGTGGAATCTCTGCCCCTTGGTGTTGTGAGTCCCAGGACAGACAGGGCAGCAGACAGCCGACTGCTCTCCTTTCCCCTGCTGTTCGTTCGTGGTGAGAGGGGGAAAGGGTGGTGGGCTATGGGCCTTTCTACGCAGCGGAGTGAGAGATTTGCTGGTAGAGGTCTTTCTGTTACAGAGTGGGAGGTCTGCCAAGTGTAAGGGGGTGCAAGTAGAGGGGACGTGACATGCCTTCCAGGAGGACAGGACAGTGCTGGCTCTAAAAACAGACTGGAGGACACATACCCACTGTTGATACGATGTATAAAGTAGGTAACTAAAGAGAACATACTGTACGGCACAGAGAATACTTAATCCACTATGGTGACTTACATGGGAAGGAAGTCCACAAGGGCAGTGAGATATGTATATATCTGACTGATTCATTTTGCAGTCCATGGGGTCTCGAAGAGTCGGACACGACTGAGCGACTTCACTTTTGCTTTTCACTTTCATGCATTGGAGAAGGAAATGGCAACCCACTCCAGTGTTCTTGCCTGGCAAATCCCAGGAACGGCGGAGCGTGGTGGGCTGCTGTCTATGGGGTCGTACAGAGTCGGACACGACTGAAGCGACTTAGCAGCAGCAGCAGCAGAAACTAACAACATTGTAAAACAACTATTCTCCCATAAAATTAATTAAAAAAAATAAAAGCAGATTGGATTGCATCTGTCCACAGGTGGCTCTCCTGTGGACGATGCCATGTCATGTCTTCTCAGTGCATGACATGAGCAATCTTAAATCCCTTAAATCTGGCGGGGACCAGGCCGAAGTAGCCTTTCTTTTGTTTGGAATGGGTGAGTTTTATTCATTCTTTCTGTTCTTTGGTCGGGAGCTATTTCTTGAGACTCAGCTAAGGCCTTGCAAGCACGCAGATCATGCTAAAGGCCACACATGCAGTTTGGTTTTGCTGCAAGATGCAACAGTTGTAATGATTTCTTTTCTCATGTATAAAGGGGCATTTAAAAAAGGGTTTGGTGAAATCATATGCAATGTGTAATCTTTTAAGAGTTTATAAAGTTGCAGAAGGGATTTGTTTTAGATGTTTGAAAGAGCTTTCTTATTGTGGACTAGTGATCCAGTGAACCAAGGAACATTAAGGCTAATCCTTACATGGAGATTTCTTGGAAAAGCCTTGATATTATAGTTGTGTTTTTGAAATGAGTGTGAATGTCCTGTTTTGCAGAAAGAGTGTTGGTGAGAGGAGAATCTGGCTATTGCCAAGCTGTGTGTGAGATCTGATTTATTCATAATGAGCTATCATTTTACATCAATGTAAAGCAGGCTTCTAGAGACTGTCCTCCTTCAGAAGTACACCCGGCACACTACATCATGTCCTTGTAACATTTTCCCCCATATGTCTCTTCCTCACATCCCAGTCTAATGCATATGCCAACAATGTTTCCCACTTATAACACTTCCTTACTTGAATCATTTTATCAGAAACTCAGGCAAGCAGTTGTGGAATCAACAGAAGTTTTGGTTGATACTGAAGTATTTATTTGAAGGCAATTTCTGGCCATTCCTTGGAAATCACCCTGTATGTGTTGGGTTTGAGCACTGGCTCTGTTGGAATGCTTGATAAGTCCCCTAGCTTTTTTGGCCTTAGTCCCTTATTTGTATAATAGAGGCTTGGCCTGACTATAGTTGATTAATAAACAACTATAATCAAATATTCACTCAACAGATGTTTGTGGAACATCAGCTATGTGCTAAATGCATGGATCTGGTCTGAGAGTGCTCAGTAGTGTCCGACTGTTTTGTGACCCCATGGACTGCCACCTGCCAGGCTCCTCTGTCCATGGGATTTTCCAGGCGAGAATACTGGAATGGATTGCCATTTCCTTCTCCAGAGGATCTTCCCAACCCAGAGATTGAACCCACATCCCTGGCATCGCCTGCATTGGCAGGCAGATTCCTTACCACCTAGGAAGCCCAAATGCATAGGATGCACAGTCAAATGATAATAATAGTAAAAAATGCACAGGTAATTGCCCTTTGTCTGGGTGGGAGGGTGGTGGTTGTTGAAGGGGCTTTAGATAGAAGATGCTGCTGCTGCTGCTGCTGCGTCACTTCAGTTGTGTCCGACTCTGTGTGACCCCATAGACGGAAGCCCACCAGGCTCCCCCGTCCCTGGGATTCTCCAGGCAAGAACACTGGAGTGGGTTGCCATTTCCTTCTCCAATGTGTGAAAGTGAAAAGTGAAAGTGAAGTCGCTCAGTCGTGTCCGACCCTTAGCGACCCCACGGACTGCAGCCTACCAGGCTCCTCCATCCATGGGATTTTCTAGTCAAGAGTACTGGATAGAGACATATAAACAAGTAAGTACAATGCCAAGTGTGTATGTAGCGTGCTGAAGGGTATAGATGAGGAATGGTTTAATTCTGCCTGAGAAGGAGCAAATGACTCACTGCAGGAAGTGACATTTGTACTTGGCCTTGAAATAGGACTTTTTTTTTTTTTTTTTTAGCATCCAAGGGGAAAGCATAGTGTGGGCAAAGACACAGAAACTCAAGTACACATGATGGATGTGGGGACTAGCAAGCAGCCCATTGTGGCTAAGGGGGAGGTGATGCTGCAGAGGAAGCAGGGCGAATGGGCCATTGTGAGGAGTGTGGGCTTGCCCTCCCACTAAGCGCCTTCTGGTTCTGCTGTTCCTCACATCTCTGCTTACTCTTCCTTTTTGGATAAATACCTAGAGGCTTAGGTGGTGGAGGGTTTACAACTCCTCGTGGGCTTCCCTGGCTTCCTTTCTGAGATGCGTCCAGTATTAAGCTGTGCAGTAGTTACATATCTCTATTCACAAATTTAGGTATGCAAGAAATGTAATTTTTGGAATTCCCTGGAGGTCCAGTGGTTAGGACTTCACCTTTCAATGCATGGACTGTGGGTTCGATCCCTGGTTGAGAAGCTAAGATCCCACATGTCTCATGACCAAAAAGCTAGAACATAAACAGCACAGGCAATATGGTTAAGAAATTCAGTGAAGACTTTAAAAATGGTCAGCGTAAAAAAAAAAAATCTTTCAGAAATGTAATTTTATTTATTTCCCTATAATTTTCCTTAATTTCTAGAATAAATTCTCATTCTGCTAGAAAAGGAAACATAGTCTTACTTAATTTGAAGCCCTCTCCTTTCCTTAGGGATATAGCTAAATGTGAGTTGCATGGGGGAAGTTGGTGTATACATTCACGCTGGTAGTTGCCGAAATAGAGACAATGCTCATCAGTCTTGCAGCCCAATGGTGAGTGGTTTTGACTTTCCCTCTCTCAGTGATAAGATCTCCTTATGTCTGGCTCTCTCCCTTGGCACACAGGAATCATAGTTGTTCTGCTGCTCCCATGACTCATTAGGCCATGGGTAGCCCCACAGGCTGTCAAAAATCCTATCTCTGCTGAAGCCTTTTGTGGAAAAAGTCTTGGCAGTTCCCCAGAAAGTTAAATATAGACTTATGACTCAGCACTTTCACTCCTAGGTATATAACCAACAGAATGTGTGTGTTTTGTGGACCCACAAAAACTTGTACATGAATGTTCATAGCTGTGTGATTCATGATAGCCGAAGAAAGAGAACAACATAAATGTCTATCAGTTAATGAATGGATAAACAAAGGGTGGCCTATCCATAGGATGAGATACTGTTCAGCCATAAAATGGAGTGAAGTACTCATATGTGCTATAGCTGGTTACAAACTTGGAAAACATTTTGTTAAATGAAGGAAGCCAGACATAAAGGTCATGTATGATTCTGTTGTTATGAGCTGTCCAGGATAGGCAACTCCATAGAGACAGAGAATAGATGAGTGGTAGCTAGGGGCTGGGTGTAGTGGGGTGAGGGTGGGGGATTGGGGATTGGGGGATTGGGGATCTCCAACTGGGGACTGGAGTGACTATGAATAGTGTAGGATTTCTTTTGGTAGGGGAATGGAAATGTTCTGGAATTAGTGGTGATGGTTGTGTAGCATTGTGAACATGCGAAAAACCACTGAACTGTAACATTTTAAATGGTGGGTGATTATTTTTTAAGCATGCAGACACATAATTTTTTTTTTTTTTTAGATTTTTAAAAAACCTTTTTATTTTGTATTGGGGTATAGCCAATTAACAATGTTGTGATAGTTTCAGGTGAGCATCAAAGGGACTCAGCCGCATATACATGTATCCATTCTCCCCCAAACTCTCCTCCCATCCAGGCTGCCACATAACATTGAGCAGAAGTCCAGGAGACACATCATTTTAAATTGAGGTTATAATGAAAAAAATCCCAGAGATATTAATAACATTTTCTGATATCAGAGCATAATTGTGTGCAAAATAAATCTCTATGGTATAACATGTAGCAATTTTTAATGGATCATTGCCCTGAGCCATTTGTTTCTTAAGAAAAACATCAGTTTCAATGAAATAGCAAAATCCTTAAAGCATCTTTTTTTTTCTGCTTACTTCTTCATCTTTAGCAAATTATCACGAGTCACTGCCTGAAGTGATAAGCTTTTTCTGTAGAGTCATCATCACTTTCATTTTAACCACAGATCTCTCATGTGTTTCTTTCAGCCAAATAAGGTCAGGCTAAATGGTAAATGTTATGTGAATGATATCTTTATTTTGAGGATTACAAAAAAAAAAAAAAACCAGAAAAGAGAGAGTGAATTTTTCACTCTCTCTCTGGATACCCTATATAACTATTTCTTTTCTGAGACCTTGTAGGACTCTATGTGGAGAAGGGGGAAGAACCCCTGATGTTCTCAGATCCCATGAAATTGTGGGGAGGGTGGTACAAGGATCCTCGAGAGGTGAAGGACTGGGCACAGCGTTCCCCTTTCTTGGGGACCCACTGTATCTCTCCATCCTTGCTTCACCCCTGGCTCCCCCAGCGTGGGAAGCTCTGAGCTGCTTTTTTGTGTAGTTCTCGTCCGTCTGTGTTCTAGGCGCTGAACCCTATCTGCTCCTTCCTGAGGGCTGGGCTTTGAAAACTCAAAAGCCGGAACTAACTCTTTCTTCCTCTGCGATTTTTCCGTGCTCTCCTTCCAGAGGCAGTGCACACAGACTGTCTCAGCGGACCCAGTGAGGGAAGGACAGGCAGTGCAGGGAGATACCGAGCTCGGCTTAGAAAGCTCAGCTTACCTACTTCACAGCACAGTTTTGAAGGCTGGTTGCATGCCAGCATCTGACATTCAGCAGGTCTTGGATGAATATCATCCTACCACGTGCTGTTTAGTCGTCTGCTTTGTGTGGGGCCTTGCCCCATGGGAAGGTTTCAGAGTTTCATGGACCAGGAGATTCGGCTGCTAGATTTTCCCGTGACCCCCAGGAAGCCTCAAGGATTGTCATTAGGAAGGCCTGGCCTTGGGCAGAGGCAACATGAAAAGAGGACTTTAATGCCCATCTAGGAAGGGAAACTGGGGGTAGCAAACAGTGTTAATCGCTCAGTTGTGTCTGACTCTGTGACCCCATGGACTGCCACCAGGTTCCTCTGTCCATGGAATTCTCCAGACAGGAATACTGGAGTGGGTTAGCCATTCCCTTCTCCAGATGTCTTCCCAACCCAGGGATTGAACCTGGGTCTCCTGCATTACAGGCAGATTCTTTACCATCTGAGCCACCAGGGAAGCCCTGGGAAACTGGGGAAGAATATGAAAGAATGGATAGGAGAAATCAAAGACTTAAAAAAAAAAAGATTTATTTATTGGCTGTTCTGGGCTTTCATTGCTTTGCGTGGGCTTTCTCTAGTTGTGGTGAGCAGGAGCTCTGCTTCATTGCATGCACGGGTTTCTCATTGCTGTGGTTACTCTTCTTGCAGAGCATAGGTTCTAGGCAGGCGGGCTTCAGGAGTTGCAGCACATGGGCTCAGTGGTTGCAGTGTGCTGGCTCAGTAGCTGTGGTGCATGGGCTTTGTTGCTCCATAGCATGTAGGATCTTCCTGGACCAGGGATCGAACCAGTGTCCTTTGTGTTGCAATGCAGATTCTTTACCACTGGACCACCAAGGAGTCCCCCCAAAGATTCTGGTTGTATACTTTGTCTTTATTGAACCAGCCCTTACCTGAGGCCTCCTCAGATACCGCATTATGAGTTTACTAGAGAGGCCAGGGGGAGACTTCAGGGATTAAATATCTCATCCCAGGTTTGGCATCAGGCCTCTTATCAGCCCCCAAAGGCCCCATGCGCACAGTTCCGCAGTTTCCCTAAGCCCCCAGAGGCCCCAGGGGCACAGTTGTGTTTCCAAGCTGAGTTGTGCTCATGGTTGCCTCTTATTTTCTTTGAAGCCAGGTTGCTTCAAAGCAGCCATGAACAGGAGACAAGCAGATCTGCCATCATTTCAAGTTTCATTCAGTAAGTTCTTAGCATATATTTTGTGTCTGGTCTGGTGCTGAAGATTATGAAGAATGCCTTGAAGGCACTCAAAATCTCTTTAGGGAGACAGGAAATGGATATATGAAACTATAACAAAATGAAAACAAAACACACTCTTTTGTGAATACTTGCCAGAACGTGTGTGTGAGATATCTGTTGCTATAATTCAGGGAGAGAATGGCTTAGGAAGGAAGGAGAGAATCCATGTTTGGAAGTAGTGGGAACTAAATTGAGACAGTATCTTAGGTCACTTCCCTGGTGATAGACCCTGAATTAAAGATACGTATGCAAGTGACAGTGAGATTCCTCACAGCTGTTAGAATGGCTATCACCAAAAAGACCACAAATAACAAGTGTTGACAAGGATGTGGAGAAAAGTGAACCTTTCTACACTGTTGTTGGGAATGTAAACTGGTGCAGCCTCAGTGGAAAACAGTATGGAGGTTCCTTCAAAAACTAAACATAGAGCTACCATATGATCCAGCAATGCCACTCCTGGGTATATATCTGCAGAAAATGAAAACACTAATTTGAAAAGATCCACACACCCCAGTGTTTATAGCAGTATTATTTACAGTCATCAAGATACAGAAGTAACCTAAGTGTCTATCAGCGGAGGATTCAATAGAGAAGATGTGAGACATGCATACATATATGTATAGATACGTGTGTGTGTGCGTGCGCACGCGTGCCCAGTGGAATACTGCTCAGCCACAAAAAAGAACTAGACTTTGCCATTTGCAACAACATGGATGAACCTGGAGGGTATTATGTTCAGTGAGATAAGTCAGACAGAGAAAGAAAAATACTATATGTTACCATGCATGTAGAATCTAAAAAGGAAAGCTGGTTAATATAACAAAAAAGATACAGACTTGCAGATACAGAGAACAAACTAGTGGTTACCAGAGGGGAGAGGGAAGGGAGGACGGGCAAGGCAGGGGTAGAGATTTAACAGGTACAAACTGCTGTGTATGAACTAAACTGAAAGGTTATGCTGTACAGCACAGAAAATATATATATAGCCAGTATTTTATAATAACTATAAATGGATCTTTAAAAATTGTGAATCACTATGTTTTATACCTGAATGTAATATTGTAAGTCAACTGTACCTCAGTTAAAAAATTAAGTAAAATAAAATACCTTAAAAAAAGAGAAAATGCTTCCAGGAGAAGCTAGTAAGGGCCCAGGGGTAGAACAAAAAGGCACAAAAGGCAACAAGGGTGCTGTTCCAGGTGTTGTCCCAGCCTCAGCCTGGCCCCTCCGGGAGCTCTGGAGCATAAATGACACGGCTGACTCTGTCCAAGCTCTAGGCAGGGACCTGGCCCTTCACAGTCCCGCTCAGTGTCTGTCAGCTGCTGTAGGGCAGGTGACTTGGACCCCGGGTCCTTCTGACTCTGCTTGAGGGTGACAGGGCTGTCTGTAACATTGCAGGCACCAGCCGTCAGAAAGCAGACAAGGAGGGTGGTGCATAGAAAGTAGAGGGATCCAGGCTGAGTGCCAGCAGCACCCGCTACAGATAGGGGGGCAGGGCCAGGGCAGGGGGATGTCTCTAATACTCGAGTTAGAAATACAGATCTGGTCCTCTCTTCAACTGTAAGCCCTTACAAATTCCTAAGCAGGTGGCTGGCACAAGGAAACAGAAAGATGAGCCCAACAGTGATACTCAAGATCTGGAGGTGCCCAGAGGCCGCGCAGGCCAGGCGTGCGCTTCCTTTAGGACTTACGCCTGACTCTTCCCCACTGCCTGGGATGTTCTTCCCCCAAGGTTTGGTGAACTCCCTGCCTTCCTGTTCATGGGGTCGCAAAGAGTCGGACACGACTGAGCGACTTCACTTCACTTCACTTCCTGCCTTCCTTCAGGTTTTTGTTCTGATTCTATGTTCTCAGGTCTACCCTGACCATTCCTGCACTGTGCCCTCCTGCACCCCGTATTCCCAGTCTCCTTTATCTTGCTCTGCAGAGTCCTTTTTCCATAACTGCTAGGAGCTCCCAACACAGTTTGTAACTTACCTATTTATGACATCTATTGTTAGTTGTCCCTCCTTGGGATAGAGATCTGTGTGGACAAGGACCTCTGTTTTTGCTCACCAGAGGTAGGATGGAAGCTGCCAGGGAAGGATCTGGGATGAGAAGACTTGGGCCTCAGAGGCATCTCAGGGGAGACGTAACAGGATGGAATGGGTCAACGCAAGGGTTGAGTGGAAGGAGAACACAAGAAAGGTCACGAAGATTTGGGCAAGGAAAGTGGAATGATGCTGTGTCGTTGGTGTGTGACTCTGCCCGGGACAGGATTCTAGGTGGGGTGTGTTGGAGGGATAGAGGATGCAGTGAGGATCTAGGGAGCAGTGAGGGTCCCAGGAGGGGGCTGTGGGTGGCGGAGGGGAGTACCTTCTCTCTGATGCGCTAGGGGCTGAGGCTGACTCCTGTGCTGGGGAAAGCCAGGTGCACAGTGGGTCGGACGGAGGGTTTTCCTGCCCTCCTGCCTGTGACCTCCTTCCTGTTGATGGGGCTGCTGGGATGATGGGTGGCCCCAGGACCTTTCCTCGGTACACAACTCTTGGCACCATCAGCCCAGCCCCCTGCATGGTCAGGGAGCAGCATGGAGCTGGCTAGTAGTGAGCGTAGGTGTGAGTATGGGAGAAAGTGGGGACTGCCCCTCCTGGGAGGGGGGCCCCACCTTTGGAACCAGCTGGAGTGAATCTGAGGAGCTGGGGTGGGACAGCTGCAGCCTGTTGGCATGGTATGTTGTTGTCCTAAAAAATCAGCAAGAGGAGTCCTGGGCTGATGGACAGTTCAGTGGATGAGTTCAGTGGTTGCTTCAGACACTGATCTTTCTGCCCCAAACCCAGGGACACGTGGTCCAGACAGCAGAGGCAGAAGCATGCCTCAGGCAGAAGCTCCAGAAGCTGTATTTGCCTTGTTGCAGGAGAGGGCTTCCTGCTGTGTCTGGGGCCCCACAAGCCCCTGATGTTTAGCAGGACATAGCACCCCGGAAACAGGGCAGAGGCTTTTGTGGCAGGGCTGGCAGTGCATGTGGGCATGAGCATCATCAAGTCAGGGAGTGGATGAAGGGACCCCTCAGGAAGGATAGGATGGGGACACGACTGGAGTGATTTAGCACAGCATGGCAGCACGGCACATCCCTTAAAGGCCTACTCTGTGCCACATCCCTACCTGTATCATCTGTAATTACAACAGCCATTGGAGGTACTTTTAGCTCAATTTATAAGTGAAAGGATGATAGTTTGGAGGCTGACATTCCTTAAAACTTCCTCTTTGGGACTTCTCTGGTGGCCCAGTGGTTAAGACTCTGCACTTCTATTGCAGGGGGATGTGGGTTCTATCCTGGTCAGGAAACTAAGATCCCACATGCCACAGAGCTTGGCAAAAAAAACAACTTCCTCCTCTTTCCATTATGTGATCCTGTGTCTACTGAAGGAGGTACCCCTCTGCCTAACACATCCTATTAGCTCCTTTCGGGCTACCACACAGGTGAGCCCCACCTGGGACCAGGACACCCTGACTTCTGGGGATGGATCCGCATCTCCTGCCTCCCCTGTCCCTGGAGAGTTGTCATTTGGGAGTGTTGTGATAGCACCTTCTGTCGTGGAGAACCTGTTGCTCCTTAGCATCGAAGCAGATTCTTAGCAAAGTTTAAGATTTTGTCAAAGATCTTAGGCCTGGTATCTGATCCGAAGTGCTGCTTCAGAAACTCTGTTCTGAGTTGAATTGGCACCATCTCATCTTGCCTTTCAGATTTTCTCTTTCCCATCTTGGGCTTTAAGAGTTTGCCTCTTAATTTGTTCCAGGACCACCTGGACATTTATTTTTGTTGTACCCTGCAGACTTGAAAACTATTTCAGAAACTTGCCTCCTTAAAGGGGTACTGAATGTGCAGTTGTAGAAAAATATTAAAAACTGAAGCTCTCCAGATGAACTTGATTTGGGATAATAATTATGTTTGTACTACTTAGAGGTAAAAGTAACAGTCACTAGCTGACTGCTGAAAAGATTGCTTTATAAGGGATGGGTAAGATATAGTATATTAGCTTTTATATTTGAATTATTTGCAAATGCAGTAAATATGGTTCTGCTCCAGAACCATGAGAAATAGGTCAACTTATTTGTAATTTACTTCCTTTGAAAATAGTGCTTTAATTCTCATAGAGCTTGCAGAAATGCTTACCGATGCCTTTGATAGACAGCCATGGCAAAGAGAAAATGCATCACAGATGTGCCTGGGTAACCGAAAAGGAGACATTTATAACCAGGTGACAACGAAAACTATTTCCACAGAGAACCTGGGGTACAAATTTTATTGTCAAAAAGATTTCTGAAAAGTTATTAAAGACATTTGAATTAGAAATAATAAAAGCTAGCTGAAAATCAAAACTAGCTAAAATAGGAATATCAGTTTGGGCAAGAAAAATGTGGTTCAGTTCTGTGGCAGAAACAATTCAGACATGCTTATGGGGCTTCAGTAAAAGCTGCTCTTCACAGTTTACATCTGATGTTTTTCCTCATGTGTCTTGTGAAGACAGAGAAGAGCCTATGGGGGCAGAGAAGGGACCAGCAAGAACAGTGGTCTTGTTTTGCCCACAGTCAGAACTAATACAAGAGGCCATGGAACCAATTTTTTTAAATTTTGTAAAAAAAAAAAATTAAAATTTTATATAAATTTTTTGTATGACAAAAAAGTCTGTTTTTTGGTCAGTCTCTGTTTACACGAAATTTGTTTCCAACTTTCCAAGAGGGAGAGGATCAAAATATTTTGGAGGCAACCGTGTGAATGATTATGAGCTTTAGAGTCAAATTGCTTAGTTCCACATCCATAGAGTGGATTTCATAACACCCCCGAGTGTGGATTCTTCAGGGAGTAAAGATGATGAATGTAAAGTACTCAGCACACAGTAGGTTCCTTTTCAGTGACCACAGGGGTTTGTAGTCATGCTGACTTATCAGGATTCCAACCCTATACTGAAAAAAGCGTCATGAAGAGAGGTTGAATCAGATGTTGAAGAAGAGAGTGGATCCTTTTGTCTAAGTGACTCCCTAGTTCAGGTCGGGACACTCCTCACTAAATTATGCAGGCCTCCAAGTACACCGGTGAATAGTTGCATGTCAACATTTCAAAGTTAGTTGGCTCCAAGATATTTCTAGCTTGGAAATTTCCACTAATTCTAGCCTTGCACAGAATGCACTGTGGGGGTTGAAAACTGGAGAAATTACCTGGCTTGCAACCAAGGCTTTTTAATGACAGCATTCTCCAGTCTCTGTTTCCCGGTCTGACTGGGCCGCCGGAGAAAACCGACGCCTGTTATGTCACAAGCCTTGCTCTGACTGTCAATCACAGTTTCCCTTGGAGGAAATGGAATTCACCACACATTAACTGAGGCATTCTGGGTTGCAGAAGTCGCATGAGGCTCAAAAAGCCACATCACAGAACTCTCTCTGCTAAATCTGTTGAATGGAAGTTGCCCTATGTTTCTGTTACAATACATAGACCTCAGAGGTGGGACCCTCACACCTAGAGGGACCCCTTCAACTTGAAATATGACTTTGAAAGAGCCAAGAAGTTCCAGCTTCCCAGGGCCATGCTGTACCTGCCACATTGTATTGGAGACCTGCGAAGACCACGGGTCCCTTCTCTAATGCCATAGAGATGCCTGAATGCCTCGTCCATCTCAGACATCATAAGATCAGTAGAAACAGCTTTGGTAGGAACTTCAACGCTGAATTTATTCAGATTTTGCCCCTAAAAGCCTGAGATAACCTAAAAGAGGCCATTTTAAAGTCAGCAGAGTCTAAAATAACTGGAAATACCATGCTAAAAATTTCCCCCACTAGCCAATGTATTGGGGCTCAATAATCAAAATGAATTTGGCTTTAAAATTTAAAAAGTATATTTTTTACACATCTGGGAAGTGTGCATAATTTTTGCACCTGTATGTATATCAATCAGTAAAGATGAAAAACAAAAAAATAAAAAAACAAAAAAAAACTGGAGTGGAGGAAAAATAATACAACATAGTTAAGACCAAACAGAAAGCTGGTACACTGCACACCTTAAATGCCTTCACATTTAGAAAGTGGGGACTTCAAGTTTGTCTATGATCGTATCTATGCTGCTACTGCTGATGCTAAGTCGTTTCAGTCGTGTCCAACTCTGTGCAACCCCATAGACGGCAGCCCACCAGGCTCCCCCGTCCCTGGGATTCTCCAGGCAAGAACACTGGAGTGGGTTGCCATTTCCTTCTCCAATGCATGAAAGTGAAAAGTGAAAGTGAAGTCGCTCAGTCGTGTCCGACCCTCAGCGACCCCAAGGACTGCAGCCCACCAGGCTCCTCTGTCCATGGGATTTTCCAGGCAAGAGTACTGGAGTGGGTTGCTATTGCCTTCTCCGATCGTATCTATAAGCCCAAATAAAAAGAGAAGTATAATTAGTCACAGGTGCCACATTTTCACGGAGAAGGCAATGGCAAGCCACTCCAGTACTCTCGCCTAGAAAATCCCACGGATGGAGGAGCCTGGTAGGCTGCAGTCCGTGGGATCGCTAAGGGTCGGACACGACTGAGCGACTTCACTTTCACTTTTCACTTTCACACATTGGAGAAGGAAATGGCAACCCACTCCAGTGTTCTTGCCTGGAGAATCCCAGGGACGGGGGAGCCTGGTGGGCTTCCATCTAAGGGGTCACACAGAGTCGGACACGACTGAAGTGACTCAGCAGCAGCAGCCACATTTTCATAAGATGAAAGAAAAATAATTGCTCTGGAAGTTTGCCAGATACCAAAGATGTAAAGATCAGTAGGTGCCAAGTGATGTAGTGGATGAATAACAATATGATGGGCATTTGTTAATTTAAAAAATTAGTATTTTTGGCCACACCATGTGGCATGTAGGATCTTAGTTACCCAACCAGGAAATGAACCCATGCTCCCTGTGCTAGAAGTGTGGAGCCTTAACCTCTAGGCTGCCAGGAAAGTCCCATGATGGGCTTTGTTAGTTCACTCAACAAGCACTTACAGAACATACACAACATGCTTACCACGCCAGGTGGATGGAACAATGAATGGGATTCAAGCCTTGCCCTCACAGAGCTCACAGTTGGGTTGAGTCCGAGGGGCTTGTTTCCTATATGTTTGTCTGTGCAGACTGGAGGCACAGACATTACAAACAGTTCTGGCAAGAGAGCTTTTATTAGGGGTCAAATTCGTGTCAGTTGCATTTGTGGCTCCTCTTGTCTGGTATTCAGGTTTGATAGAAACCTCTATCAAGCTGAAAAGAAATTCATTTATTTGTTCCATAAACGCTATGTGCACTTTTTTCTGTCATACGATGAGAGACCCTGAGAACAGAAAGGTAGACATCAGGTGGGGTCTAGGCTTTCTGGAACCTCCCATGGAGGTAATACACACAGGCAAATAGGGTGGCTTATGGGGCTGCTATGACAGAGGCGTGAGCTGAGATTTCTGGGGACGTCTGATTCTCCCAGGGGGAGTCAAGGAGGGGTCTACCAAGAGGAGAAACTTCTGTTGAAGGATCAGGAACAACTCAAAGAACAAAAGCAAACACTTGTGGATATAAAACGTGTTGAGGATTAACTCCTTTTAATCCTCAGAACGGCTCTGTGAAGAAGGTACATGATCCCCACCTGTTTCACAAGCGAGGAAACCCATGTACACGGAAGCTAAGCAGTGTTCTGCCCCGCAAGCAGATCTCCTTGCGGGGCAGTGACGTCAAGCCTGGAGCCCCTCATCTTTCTCGTCTCCACTGGGTGACTTCTCTTGAGTCCCCAGGAGACCCCTGGGTTTCCTGGCTGCAGGCTGTAATGGCACTGTGTACTTTTCCGTCTTAAAACTCATTACATAATTACACACTTATCTGTGCACTTATTTATTTAATGTCTGCTTCTCCCTGTAGACCACAATCTCGACTGGGACAGAATTACTGTGTGTACATCTTTTAACTATTTAATCTCTAGTGCAAGAGTTGGCACACATAAAGCACTCAGCAAACACTCGTTGAGTGGGCAGAGCCAGGAAAGGGCCTGAGCTCATGAAGAATGCATGGTCCAAACCCAAGGTGACGGGAGGTGGGAGTGAACCGTGGAGATACTAAGACTTGAGACAAACCTATAAATCACACCCGTCACCTATGCCAGTGCCTCTTTTGTTGTTACTTGCTTGAAAATAGACCTCAGCCGGGATGACCCACTGAGGAAAGTAAGCTGTTTACTCTGCTGGGGCAGAGATAAGAAGTAGGGAAGGAGCTTGGACAGGGCCAATTTTCATTCTTTGACAGCCTTGGCCTACTGGGTGCTTCCTGAGCCAGGTGAGGGGCACAGAACCTGGGTGGCTCAGTGGTAAAGAAGCCACCTGCCAGTGCAGGAGTCACGGGTTTGATTCCTGGGTCAGAAAGATCCCCTGCAGGAGGCAGTGGCAACCCACTCCAGTATTCTTGCCTGGACAATCCCATGGACATAGGAACCTGGCAGGCTACAGTCCATGGGGTTGCAAAGAGTGGGATGCAACTGAGCACGCATGCACAGAACCTGCAGTAACAGATTTTTATGTCTTTTATCTTTATAATATTTATTCAGCAATAGTTATTTACAATATTGTATTAGTTTCAATTGTATAACAAGGTGATTCAGTTATATCATCATATTTTTACAGGTTATTTTCCATTATAGTTTATTACAAGATATTGGATCTAGTTCCACGTGCTCCCATGTGCTCAGTAATGTCTGACTGTTTGCGACCCTATAGACTGTAGTCTGCCGGGCTCCTCTGTCTATGGGATTTTCCAGGCAAGAATACTGGAATGGGTTGCCATTTTCGCCTCCAGGTCACCTTCCCCACCCAGGGATCGAACCCGGGTCTCTCGCATCTCCTGCATTGCAGGCAGATTCTTTACCACTTGAGCCATCGGGGAAGCCCCTATAGGTCTGTGTGCTACACAGTCTATCCCTGTTATTTATCTGTTTTGTGTCTAGTGTATGTATCTGTTAATCCCCTGCTGCTCATTTCTCCTTCCCCCTCCCCTTTCTGCTTTGGTGACCATAAATTTGTTGTCTTTGTCTGTGAGTCTGTTTCTGTTTTGTAAATAAGCTGATTTGTATTATTTTTTTAGATTCCATGTTTTGATATCTTAATTCTCTTTCCTTCTTCAGTCTCTAGGAGACAGACAGAAAAGGCCTCATGCTGAGAGGTAGCTTGTGACATGCCTTCCTTTGTTCCCTCCTTCCCCAACCTTTTGGGAAGGTGCCTCCAGCTCCAGCTCTGGGTGGGAGGGGACAAGGAGTGACTTCTCTCTCACTGTTGTGGGAATGCAGGAATGGGCCCCTGTGACACGCGTCCTGAGTGTCTTTTGCCTCCTGCTTTCTATTTCCAGGGGAGGATGGCGGCAGAGTCTATATTTGGTGGGATGTTCTGCTTCTCTTTGGTTCATTTGACTCAGGGAGGCTGGTTGATTAGACAAGTTCTAGAGCCCGGAAACTGGCAACTGAATTTTCCTAGACTTTGTTACTTCTGTTACTCCCAGGGGGCTGCCAGGGATGAAGTGGCTGTTTTGGGCTCAGTTCTTCCTGCCGTTTGCATGATGAGGAGTTCAGCTTCTCTCAGGAAGAACTGGCTAAGGACAGAATTGACTGTTAAGTTCTTTGCCTTGAATGTGGTCTTTAGTTCTTTGAGTCAAAGTAATTTATCTGTTCATTGAGCGGATATTTATTGAGTCACTGCTAGGTGAATAGCTCTATAACAATTACTAACATAGGAAGTCCAGAGGGGTCCTGTGAAAATCATCTAAAGTGTTGCTGAGGCTGTTGAGAAGATATAGAGATTGAATATTTTAATAATGATCAGAATAGGCTTTATGGGAAGGTGGAGTTTGAGTTATCCTCTTAAGGATGGATAAGATCTTGATTAGAGTCAACTTGGGCGGAGAGAGGCTATAGAATGAAATTCCAAATGGAGGAGGTTGTGTGAGCAAGGGTTAGGAGGATCAGTACTCCTGTAGCAAAGAGTTACTGTGGTGGCAGTGGTCCTGGAGAAATGAATTTAGAGATGACTAGTGGGGCGGGGCTTACATGGAGAGCCATAGAAGATTTTAAAGCGGTGATATATTAGGATAAAACTTGGATTTTAAGAAGCTTCTTCTAAAGAAGTATGGAGTTGGCCAAAAAGTTCATTAGGATTTGAGGGGAAAAAAAAAACCCAAATGAACTTTTTGACCCACCCAGTATCTTCTGGAGGATAGATGAAAGGGAGGAGAAATTGAAAGCAAGGAGACCAGTTCAATTCAGTTCAATAATACTAGCTAACATTTACACAATGCTTACAGTGTGCCAAGCATTGTTCTATACATTTCACATATATTAAATCATTTAATCTTCACAATAATCCTCTGTGTTTGATTTTATCATCTCTGTGTTACAGGCAAGAACACTGATGTATAAGGAAGTTAAGTGACTTGTCCAAGGTCATATTGCCAGTGACTTGCAGCATCAGGATTTGAACACAGGTAGTCTGACTTCACTATTACATACTCTTAATACTGCACTATAAAATTTCCCTAGATGTATTAAACCCTAGCAAAGTGCAAGGAGCTGCTAGCATCATATAAATATGAATAAAATACACATGGTTTTGTCCTTCATCACTTAGTTAAGACGTAAATGTTTTGATAGTTCTTATGATGATTATCTTGAACTATGACTGGCGGTAATGGATAAAAGGAATAATTGACAGAACCTTGTGCTTGATTTGCTGTGAAACTTAAGAACACTTATAATTTGGAATCTTGGGCTGAACTTTTCTTCAATTTACTCATTTGTAATATGAGTATAATAACAATGACAGAGATTTTGCTTCTGGTCAAGATAAAGTAAAAGGAACCACATTTAAACTACTTGAAACACTAAAATTCAGAAACAACACATGAAACAATAGTTTGCAAGTAACTGGGCATCAAGCAGAAAAAGACAGTAATTCTTGAGGGATAAGAAACACGTGAGGTGAACTCTATCATTGTCCCAGCTTATTGTCTTGAGAGTTTCCAGGCCACGTGGAAGGAAGGGAAAGCCAGCCAAATCCCAGCCAACTCCCTGAGTTTAAGAGACAAATCTGATAGTCCAGGGAGACCAAGGCAGTTCGAATTCTCAGGACAGAGTAACAGGGAAGAGAAAGCTGCAAAGAGAGAGGACTCCAGGAGTTTGTAGAGAATCCCTTTTGAGCTTTCAACTAAGTACTTATGTGTGTGCATGTGTGTGAGGAAACTGTCCAAACCTGAGGAAGGCTTCACTTGAAAGGATTAGAGACAACAGTGTCTAGCAGTCACACAGGGCCAGAAATAGTACCTATTCTCATAGCCTGACAGGAAACCTCAAGATTCAAGGGCATTGCTCTGGTTCTGCAAAACAAATTTTAAAAGCAAGAAACAAAATGATTAAATGGTTTCCAAGAACTGCATCCTGGAACAAATCTCACAAATACTTATGGGGAAATTTTTTAAACATCCAGTAAGGTAAAATTTACATCAGTCATCCAAGCAAAAATTACCAGATGTGCAAAGAAGCAGAAAAATACAGTGCTTAATAAGATAAATTTATTAACTGAAACTGACCCGCAACTAACTCAGATGCTGGAATTAGCAGACAAAGCCATTAAAAATAGTAATAGCTGTATTCTGTATGTTCAAAAAGTTAAATAGAGACATGGAAGATATAAAAATCCATCTTCTTAAAATGAAAACTACAGTGTGTGAGATGGAAAATACACTGATAGACTAAAGGTAAGTTAGACTTTGCAGAAGGAAAGTAAGTGTGAACTTAAAGTCCTAGCAATAAGAAACATCCAGAGTGAAACACAAGAACCAGAGATAATTTTTTTTTAAAAAAGAACAGAACATTTTGTAAGCTATGAATAACTTCAAGTGGCCTTACATGTAACTGGAGTCTACAAAGGAGAGGAGAGGCAGGAGGGACAGAAAAAATATTTGAAGAAATAATGGGTGAAGCTTTCAAATTGGATGAAAATGATAAATTCAGAAATCTAAGAAATTCACAAACCTCAAGTACAAGGAACCTGAAGAAAACTAAACCAAGGCACATCATAATCAAATTGCTCAAAACCATTGATAAAGACAAAGTATTAAAACTGCCAGAGGAAATAGACATGCTATATACCAAAGAACAAAGGTAGGAAAGACAGTAGACCTCTGTTGGAAACAGTGCAGATGAAAGATTGTGGCACATCTTTGAAAGATGTCCCCAGAGATAGTATCTTTCAAAAATGAAGGAAAAATAGGGATTTCCCTAGTGGTCCAATGGTTGGACTTAACCTTCCAGTGCAGAAGGAAAAATAGGGATTTCCCTAGTGGTCCAGTGGTTGGACTTAGCCTTCCAGTGCAGGGTTACAGGTTTGATTCCTGGCTGGGAGCTAAGATCCCACATGCCTAGTGGCCAAAAAACCAAAATGGAAGAAAAGAGAAAGAAACAACAGAAGCAATTGTAACAAGTTCAATAAAGACTTTAAAAATGGTCCACATCAAAAACCTGTTAAAAAATGAAGGAAAAATAAACACTTTTTCAGACATACAAAAGCTGAAAGAATTCATCACCAGCAGAACCACACGACAAGAAATGTTAAAGTGAGTTCTTCAGGCAGAAGAAACAGGCTACCAGGAGGAATTCTGGATCTAAATGCAGGAGTGAAGAATACCTGAAATGATACTTATGTGGATAAATATATAATATTTGTTATTTATTATTTAAATCTCTTTAAAAAAATAAAATGTTTAAGCAACAGTAATAATCTAGTGTGGGATTTAATATATGTAAAAATCAAAGTCGTGACAACATAAAGATTGGGAGGAGAGAAATGGAAATGTACTGTTGTACGGTTCTTATACTTTATCTGAGTGGTATCACTTGAAGGTAGACTGTCATAAGGTAAATATATATATATTTAAATCTTAAAGCAACCAAAACAATAATAAAGAGTTAACACTAATAAGTTAGTAACGGAAATAAAACAGAATCATACACAATTTTCAGTTTATTTACAAGAAGGCAGAAAAAGAGGAAAAAAGAGTCAAGGAACAGATGGGAAACAGAAAAATAGAAACAAAATAATAGATTTAAACATAAGAGTGAACTCCGGAAGTTGGTGATGGACAGGGAGGCCTGGCGTGGTGTGATTTATGGGGTTGCAAAGAGTCGGACACGACTGAGCGACTGAACTGAACTGAACTGAACTGAACTGATATCAGTAAGTACCCCAGTCAAAAGACAAAGGTTGTCAGACTAGATGAAAAGTTAAGACCTAACTACAAGAAGTCCACTGAAGATAAAGACACAGACTTGCCTCTGAGAAAATAATGGTCTCAAATCAGTGGCTTCAGCTTCCATCTTACACTCAAAAAAGAAGAGCAAGGTAAACCCAAAGTAAGTAGATGAAAATAAATAATAAACATCAGAGCAGAAATAAAATAGCTTGAAAACAGAAAAACAGAGAAAAATTAATGAAACGAAAAGCTAGTTCTTTGAGAAAGTCAATAAAATTGATAAACATCTAGCCAAACTGATCAGGAGAAAGTGAGAAAAGATATAAATTACCAATATCAGGAATGAGCAAGGTGATATCACTATCGATTCTACAGATATTAAAAGGGTAACAGGATAATATTATGCACAATTTTCTGTCAATAAATTCAACAGACTAGATAAAATTTGCTAATTATTTGAAAGATACAAGCTGTCAAAGATAATTTAGAAAGAGATAAGTTGCTATATGGCTCAGGAAACTCAAACAGAGGCTCTGTATCAACCTAGAGGGGTAGGATGGGAAGGGATATGGGAAGGAGGTTCAAAAGGGAGGGGATATATGTATGCTTATGGCTGATTCATGTTGAGGTTTGACAGAAAACAACAAAATTCTGTAAAGCAATTATCCCTCCATTAAAAAACATAAAAAAAAATTGAAACCTGTATACCTCATGAGAGAATTTAAAAAAAGAAATAGATAACCTGAATAGCTGAATAGTTATTAAAATATAATTTTTGGTTAGGAACATTTCCATAAATATAATTCCAGGCCCAGATAACTTCACTGGTGACTTCTACCAACCATTTAAATAAGAATTCCATACAAACTCTTCTGGAAGATTGAAGAGGAAGGGATACTTCCCAACTCATCTTAGGAAGCCGGTAGGACTCTGATACCAAAACCAAAGACATCACAAGAGAAGAAAACTATAGAATAATATCCTTCATGGACATAGTTGCTAAAATTCTGAACAAACTTTTAGCAAACTGAATTCAAACAAGTGGCAAGAGTACATGAAAATATGCTGAATTATCATCAGTTGTTAGAGAAAGGCAAATTAAAACTGTGGGGAGGTGCCACTATGTGTTGATTGGAATGTCTCAAATTAAAAAGACTCATGATATGAAGTATTGGTGAGAAGGGGGAAGACCTGGAACTCTTTAAGTGCTGATGGTGGAAATATAAAGTGGTACACGACATTAGAAAGTATTTTAGCTGTTTTTATAAAAAGCTAAACATATATCTAGAATATGATACAGCCAGCCTGCCCCTAGTTATTTGCACAAGACCATTGAAGGCTTTTGATTTGCATACAAATGTTCACAGAAGCTTTATTTGTAATAGCTCCAACCTGGAAACCCCAAATATTCATCTGTAGGTGAAGGACAAACTGATACATCAATACACTGTAATGAAGTGAAAATGAAAATCACTTAGTCATGTCCAACTCTTTGCAAACCCAAGAACTATACAGTCCATGGAATTCTCCAGGCCAGAATACTAGAGTGGGTAGCCTTTTCCATCTCCAAGGGATCTTTCCAACCCAGGGATTGAACCCAGGTCTCCCACATTGCAGATGGATTCTTTACCAGCTGAGCTACCAGGGAAGTCCAAGAATACTGGAGTGGGTAGCCTATCTCATCTCCAGAAGCTTTCCAACCCAGGAGTCAAACTAGGGTCTCCTTCATTGCAGGAAGATTCTTTACCAACTGAGCTATCAGGGAAGCCCATACAATGGAATACTACTCAGTGATAAAAAGGAAATATTGACACAAGCTACAGGATGGGATAAATCTCTAAACAATCATGCTGAGCAAGCAAAAGAAGGCAGGCAAAAATGAGTATGTCAAGTACGATTCCATAAGAAAAATTGAGGAAATGCACATTAATGTAGTGATGCAAAACAGATCAGTGGTTTCCTGGAGAGAATGGAGAAGTGGGGAGGGATGAGGGAGAGATTACTGAGGAGCTCAAGGGAGCATTTTGGGATAATGGATATGTTCATTATCTTGATTTTGGTAATGGTTTCTTATTTATTAAATTCTACTTCAATAAAGCTATTAATGATAATAATGACCATCTAAATGATTAAGATGACATATGAAAGCCCTTTCAGTTCAGTTCAGTTCAGTTCAGTTCAGTCGCTCAATCGTGTCTGACTCTTTGCGACCCCATGAATCACAGCACACCAGGCCTCCCTGTCCATCACCAACTCCCGGAATTCACTCAAACTCATGTCCATCGAGTCGGTGATGCCATCCAGCCATCTCATTCTCTGTTGTCCCCGACTCCTCCCTCCCCCAATCCCTCCCAGCATCAGACTCTTTTCCAGTGAGTCAACACGTCGCATGAGGTGGCCAAAGTATTGGAGTTTCAGTTTTAGCATCCGTCCTTCCAATGAACACCCAGGATTGATCTCCTTTAGAATGGACTGCTTGGATCTCCTTGCAGTCCAAGGGATACTATATAACACTACAGAGAATTATTAATTATGCACAAGGACTTAATTAAAGATGACCATGTGATTACAAGCTTAGGAAATCAGAAGGGTGATGGGAAAAGTCGCAGAAATAAGGGAGACAGAAATAGGAACTAGTTTGCAAAAGATAGTGATTTCAAAAAGACACATGTACCCCAGTATTCATTGCAGCAGTACTTACTGCCAGGACATGGAAGCAACCTAGATGTCCATTGATAGATGAATGGATAAAGAAGTTGTGGTACATATATACAATGGAATATTACTCAGCCAGAACATGGAACGAATTTGAGTCAGTTCTAGTGAGGTGGATGAACCTAGAGCCTGTTATACAGAGTTAAGTAAGTCAGAAAGAAAAAAAATCATATATTAATGCACATATATAAAATCTAGCAAAGTGGTGCTGATGAGCCTATATGCAGGGCAGGAATAGAGATGCAGACAGACAGAACAGACTTGTGGACCCAGTGAGAGGAGGGAGAGGCTGGAATGAATTGAGAGAGTAGCACTGAAACATACACATTACCGTATGTAAGACAGACAGCCAGTGGGAAGCTGCTGTGTAACACAGGGTGCTCAACCTGGTGTTCTGTGACAGCCTAGAGGGCTGGGATGGGGTGGGGGTTGGAAGAGAGTCTCAGGAGTGAGGGGACATGTCTATACTCATGGCTGATTTGTGTTGTTGTACGGCAGAAACCAACACAACATTGTAAAGCAATTATCCTCCAATTAAAAATAAATTTTAAAAAAGACAGTGATTTCTGTTTTCCCCAATGTGACACGTAGGTGGAAACACCAGGAGCTCTTTGGAAATGTAGAGCTGCAGCTGCATAGAGGTACCTTATGTGCAGACAGGTTCAGAGGGCAAGCTGGAGGCTGGGGAGAGGAGCAGATCGCTGGAAGTGCAGCGGGGAGCAAAGGAAGAGCGGAAGTCTGGGGACATTCCCAGCAAATTTTATAGCAGTAGTTGGGGACCGGGGCTGTTGGGATAGGGCAGTTAGAGGTCTGGAATGATGACATTTGAGCTGAGCCAGCCATGTGGAAATCAAAAGGAAGAGCGTTTCCAGGCTGAGGGGCTGCAACTGCAGAGGCCTGGAGATGGGAAAGGCCTTGATAGGTTCTAGGAGCTGTTTTTGGAGACCGATCAGTCAGAAAGAAATGACTGCTTTCTCCTGTCCACCACACATGATGGGGTGTCGTTCCAGAACTTTTCTGCTTTGAATGTGTAAGATTCTGCATCCAGAGTGGGGTCGATTCTCCTCCACACATGTGAACTGGCCCACACCTGCCTGCCCATCTCCATCACCAATACTGGGACCAGACAAAGATACCTAGTCTCCAGTTTTCCCTCCAGGCAGGACCTCATTAAGCTCCACCTCAGATCCTTAGGCATTGGATCCCAGAGGTTGGGGACTTCTGCTTTATATCCAGCAGATATAAAGCATCTTTGCAGCCATCATCTTTGCAGCCATCTCTGTTTCTACTTTGCAAGCAAGATCATCTACATACCATTTTTCTAGTTTCCGTATATATATGTCCATAAATGATACTTGTTTTTCTGACTTCAGTCTGTATGACATTCTCTAGGTGTGCTGATTTGCATTCCCCTGATGATTAGTGATATTGAGCATCTAGCGTGGCTTGGGTTGATCAGGAAGAAGGCAGTATGACTTGGTTGGGCTGGAAGGCTGCAGTGAGTTTCCTTCAAGGACAACACCCCAGAACTTATTTATCTCAAAACTGGACGTTTATATCTTCTGGTAGTCTTCACTCATTTTGCACACCTCCCATCCCTCTCCCATCTCCAGCAACCACCAATCTATTCTCTGTATCTATGAGTTTATTTTTTCTTTTTTTAGATTTCACATGCAGGTAAGGTCATACAGTATTTATCTTTTTCTCCCTTTAATTTTTATTGGAGTATAGTTGCTTTGCAATGTTTTGTTAGTTTCTGCTGCTGCTGCAAAGTCGCTTCAGTCATGCCCGACTCTGTGAGACCCCATAGACGGCAGGCCACCAGGCTCCCTCATCCCTGGGATTCTCCAGGAAAGAACACTGGCGTGGGTTGCCATTTCCTTCTCCAATGCATGAGAGTGAAAAGTGAAAGTGAAGTCGCCCAGTCATGTCCGACTCTTCACGACCCATAGACTGCAGCCTTCCAGGCTCCTCCGTTCATGGGATTTTCCAGGCAAGAGTAATGGAGTGGGGTGCCATCGCCTTCTCCAATGTTTGTTTCTACTGGACAGCAAAATGAATCAGCCATACATATACATATATCCTCTCCCTGTAGGCCTTACCTCCCGTTTGGGTCACCACAGTGCATTAAGTAGACTTCCTTGTGCTGTAAGGTATGTTCTCGTTAGTTATCTATTTTATGCATAGTATCAATAGTGTATATGCGTCGATCCCAACCTTCCAATACCTCCCACCCACTCCTTTTCCCCTTGGTGTCCATATGTTTGTTCTCCACCTCTGTGTCTATATTTCTGCTTTGTAAATAAGCTCATCTATAAGTTGACTCACTGGAAAAGACTCTGATGCTGGGAGGGATTGGGGGTGGGAGGAGATGGGGATGACAGAGAATGAGATGCTGGATGGCATCACCGACTTGATGGACATGAGTTTGAGTGAACTCCGGGAGTTGATGATGGACAGGGAGGCCTGGCGTGCTGTGATTCATGGGGTCGCAGAGAGTCGGACACGACTGAGTGACTGAACTGAATTGATACCATTTTTCTAGATTCCATATATACACACTAATAAATGATATTTGTTTTTCTAACATCACTTTGCGTCACACTCTAGGTTCATCCATGTCTCTATGAATGACCTAATTTAATTCCTTTTTATGGCTGAGTAATGTGCCTTGATATGTATGTGAATGGACCACATCTTCTTTATCCGTTCCTCTGTTGGTGGACGTTTAGATTGCTTGCATGTCCTGTCTATTGTAAATAGTGCTGCTGTGAACATTGGGGTGCATGTATCTTTTTGAGTTATGATTTTCTCTGGGTAATAGGGGAATTGCTGTTTTCATTTAGCATAATGTGGTCAATTTTATCCACATTGTTGTATATGGCAGTATATCCTTCTTTTTTCTAGCTGAATAATATTCCGTTGTATATACCACATCTTATTTATTGATTCATCTGTAATTGTTTCCATGTCTTGGCCAGTGTAAATAACACTGCAGTGAACATGAGACTGTACATATATTTTTGAAATCATGATTTCATTTCCTTGGAATAAATACCTAGAAATGGAATTGCTAGATCATGTAGTAGCTCTATTTTTAGTTTTTTTAGGAAACTGTGAACTGCTTTCCTTAGTGGTGGGATCAATTTATAGTCCCAACAACAGGGTACAAAGATATCCTTTTATATTCATCCTTACCAACACTTGTTATTTATCTTTTGATTATAGCCATTTTCAGTTGGTGATGGACAGGGAGGCCTGGCGTGCTGTGATTCATGGGGTCGCGGAGAGTCAGACACGACTGAGCGACTGAACTGAACTGAACAGATGTGAGCTGACGCCTTATTGTGGTGCTGATATGCATTTCCCTGATGCTCAGTGATTAAGCACCTTTTCCTGAACCTAGTGGCCATTTGTATGTTTCCTCTGAAAAAACATCTATTCAGAGCCTCTGCCCATTTTTAAATTGGACTGATTTTTCCCCCTGATTAGTTGTAGGAGCTCTTATATATTTTAGATATTAACCCCTTATCAGATATATGATTTGCAGATACTTTCTCCCATTCAGTACGTTGCCTTTTCATCCAGTTGGTGGTTTCTTTTGCTGTGCAGAAGCCTTTTAGTTTGACGTAGCCTTGCTTATTTATTTTTGCTTTTGTTGCCTCCCCTGTGAATGTTGACTCAGATCTCTCCATAAATAATGGGTTGGGGTTAGGGGGCACAAAGGAAATAGAGGCCATAAATGGACCAATTGAAAGTGCTTAGAATTAGGAAAGTGTGTGTAATGAAATGCCTTTAGAGAACTATAGCTCGGAGCGTGAGCCTGACCACCATCTTAACTCTAACTTGTTTAAAATTTTAAACAGCCTAGGGGGAGATATTCTCGTTTTAGGATCATCAGTCTGATTTTATTACAGAACTGTAGTTGGGAAATGAATTTTCATTTTAGGAAGTTTTTAGAATGTATCTGAGGCAGGAGCTGGCAAATGCTCACTGAACCCATTTCCTCTTCCTCCTGGGCACACAGCTTGAGTTTAGTTATGTGTGGCCATGCGACTGAGCTCTGGCCAGTGGAATATGAGCAGGAGGGCTGCGTGGCACCTTCAGGCCTGACTGACAAGACCCCTGTGTCATCAGCCGAGCTCTCTCTTGTCTTTGCCTGCTGGCTGCGTGCCAGCGCTCCAGTGGTGAGCAGCTCTTCCCAGTAGAACGTTCTATGATGAAGAAATGTCCTAACTCTCTGCTATCCAATATGGCAGCCATGTGCTCACTGAGCATTTGAAATGTAGCTTATGTGACTGAGGAACTGAATTTTTTATTTTATTTACTTTTAATTAATTTAAATAGCCACAGAGGGCTGCGGCTACCATACTGGATAGCACAGCATTAGATAGATGGAAGGAGTCTGGCCCCTGAATGACTGGGTGGAGCAGAATTCCAGCCTCTCTGCATTGCCTGGTAAAGTGTATGAGAAATAGTTACTGTGTTAAGGCACTGAGATACAGTGTCTCTTCCATAAAGTGAGGGATACCTGCTCATTCAGCTACACTAAAAGTCCATATAGTATCCATCTTCAGCTGGGCAAAAATGTGGCTGTACAAACTCAATATCTAATATCAAACCTCTGTGTCATTCTTTTTTTTTTTTTTTAATTATTTATTGATTTTTGGCTGTGCTGAGCCTTCGTCGCCGAGCGGGTTTTTCCTCTAGCTGCAGTGTGCGGTCTTCCCATTGTGGTCGTTTCTCTTGTTGCAGAGCCCAGGCTTCAGCAGTTGCAGCATGTGGGCTTAGGAGTTGTGGCTCCCAGGCTCTAGAGCACAGGCTCAGTAGTTGTGGTCCCTGGGTCTAGCTGCTCCCTGGCCTGTGGGAGCTACCTGGATCAGGGATTGAACCCTTGTCTTTTCCATTGGCAGGCAGATCCGTTACCAGGGCAGCCCTCTTGTGTCATTCTTAAATGAACAATCCAATCTCCTTTCACCTCCTTTGAGCCTCTAGTCTTGCCCCATCCTATTTTATTGGGGGATAAATGGAGCCCAGGAGGCAAACACTACCTTCTTCCGCTGCACAGGGTAGCAGAGACTGTTCTACCCTAGCTCACCACGTGGGCTCAGGCAAGTCACACTGCTTCTCTGGTTATTGGCTTCCTCACTCATAAAATTGTGATTTCTGGGTCCCCCTCTTTTTCCCCCTAAAACACTTCAATATTTGCTCTCACATGGATGGATAAAAAAAATTTGGTCCATACAAACAACAGCCTAGTATTATTCAGCCTTAAGAGGGAAGGAAATTCTGTCTCTATCACATGGATAGACCCTAAAGAGTTAGGCTGCCTGAAATAAGAGTTAGGCTGCAGATGGTCAAATCCCGTGTGATTCCAATTATGAGGTACCCTAGTTGTCAAATCCGTATGACAGAAAGTAGACTAGAGGTTCCCAGGGTTGGGCAAGGGCATTACCGTTTATGTCTGGAGTTTCAATTTGAGATGTTAGAAAAGTCTGGAAATAATGTGGTGGTTGCAAAGCACTAAATGTACTTGATACCAATGATTTTTTTAAGCCACAATTAAAAATAAACACACACAAAAAAGAAAAAAAAAGATAAATGTCTGTTCTCTTTCTGTTCTCTCTGTTTCTCCTCCTTCTTTGAAAGCGTTCTCACTCCCAGAGCTAGTGAGCTGGAGCTAGTGTAGCTAGTGAGCTACACTCCAGCCCCCACCTTGCCCACCGCAGGCCTTTGCACATTCCATTCTATGTCCCTGTCTTCAGCCTTTGCGCTTAGCACTCTTGCTTCACTGCTTTTTTTTCCCCTCTGTATCAGTTATGTCCGTACCTGAGATCACCTGTGCCTCACACCTCACTCATCTTCAGCCTCTCCTGCCCAGCTTCTGCCCAAACTTCTCTACTGAGGTGGCTTTTGGGAATATCACTGTAATTAAGCTCTGTTCAGCTTCAAAAGGATGGTCTCTGGGGACTGGATGAGTCTCTTTTGTCTGGGCACTTAATCCTGTCACGTGGCTCTTCCTCCCTACCTATACATTCCAGACTCTCACCTCCTACACTCCCTGGGTGTCAGGAGAATTAAAAGTTTGTAAATTGCCTTGAGTTCCTTGGGGATAACTAGCAAGTGTAAAGAATAAAAATCATTTCATATAAAGCTGTTGAAAAAAATAGGCAGTGAATTGATTCATAGTCTCCCCCACTGGGCTATGATTATGAATGTCTTAGATGAAATATCACATTTTGGCAAGACAGTGATGGCTGTGTTAGGCCGCTAATTGTAATATGAAGCTTAATTTGCACGCTGTTTCTTATACACTGGGCTGGGAAGTGGGGGTGGCAAGGATAGGGCTATTCAGGGAGGCTTTATAAGCCTGTCCTTTAGTTGGTGATGGGAAAATAATTGTTGCAGCGTTGTATAGTCAAAGTTTGGTTACTTGATGCTGTTGCTGCTGCTAAGTCACTTCAGTCATGTCCGACTCTGTGCAACCCCATAGACGGCAGCCCACCAGGCTTCCCCGTCCCTGGGATTCTCCAGGCGAGAACACTGGAGTGGGTTGCCATTACCTTCTCCAATGCATGAAAGTGAAGTCACTCCGTCATGTCCGACTCTTCGTGATCCCATGGACTGCAGTCTACCAGGCTCCTCCGCCCATGGGATATTCCAGGCAAGAGTACTGGAGTGGGTTGCCATTGCCTTCTCCGACTTGATGCTGTTAGCTCCCAGTTATTCTGTGTGGCTCAATAACACATCATCTCCCCTGTCTCCTAAGGCGAAACTACATCCGTCATTTATTCAACTACCTGTTCCTCTTGTTTCTCTTACTTGTATCTTTCTTCTTCCTTGTCTCTATTCCTCTCTTCTCTTGTTCCTTCCCTCCCTCCATCTCTTCCTTTCTTATTGAAAATTCTTTAATAGTTTTGATTGTCTACGATATTGAAGAGACTGAAGAGAATGTGGTAAGTGAAATAAACAAGGTTCCTTGTAATTGCAAGCTATGGTGGTTGACAAACAATGAAACAAGGAAGGCTGACAAAAAGAGTCACTCATCCATTCAACAGATAATCATGGAAGAGCTTGCTGTGAGCCAGGCAGTATACTAGGCCCTGGGATACACTGGTGAACAACTTATAGTAGGGCTGTGATGGGCAGAGCAGGGGACTTTGTCTTATCTAAGCATTCAGGAGGGACTGGGAAGGTCGAGAAGAAATCAGGTTGGCAAAAGGGGTTGGGGAAGTGGTTCAGCCAGCTGCTGGAGGGAGCAGCTTGTGAGAAGGACGGAAAGAAACTTGCTCACTGTGGCTGGTGCATGTGGCATGTAGGTCCAGAGTGGCAAAAGCGTCCTGAGAGTCCTGAGAGCCACGTGGAGGCTGATCCCTAAGGGCCATCTAAGCCACGCTGTGAGTTTGAACTTCTAGGGCCTCTGAGGATGCTGAAGTGCATAAGGACAGTTTGAATCAGAACTGTCCAATTGAACTTTCTTTGATGACGGACATCCTGCTCTGGATGTCCATTAGCATCAATGCACACCATACTAACAACTGCATACTTGAAATGTGACCAGTGTAACCTCAAAACTGGGTTTTAAATTTTATTTTATTTACATTTAAGTAGCCATGTGTGGCTTGAAGCCACCATATTGACAGCACACACCTGGATTGTCGGCTCATTATATCCAGACATCTAGTGGATTCTCTTCTGCCTAAAGCCCCCGGGTGGGCCCTTCTGTTTCTCTCAAGGCTCCCCAGCCACTGAGGCCTGTCGTACCAGTTTAAACTCCTGGTGAACCGGGTAACCATTTTCTACCAGTTTCTACTTGTGTCCCCCTTCCTCTTCAATGAGTCTTTATTTCAATGAGTCAGGGTGGGGGCTGCTCCTGCTTTCGATTTTCACCCCACGGCATGCCACATAACCTGTATTCATTGAATAGATTTTGTTTCGATGGGCTCTTGTTTTTCTTCATGAGCTGATGGATAGAAAGCTCTAAGGATGCAGATACCAGCTTGTGTCCTTTCCCCCAGAGTGTGCACGGAAGGCATCTACCTATGAACTGTACAGCCGTTGGGACCCCTTTCTGGGGAGCCCCCAGACTCTCTCACTTGCAGGGCTGTGAGTGCAGTGGGATACAGGGGTTCTCTGCTTCCTCAGGGAAAGGCGAGGTGTCACCTCCTGGGACCTTGTCGCTACACTGAAGATCTGTCAGGCTGCTCTTCTGAAAGCCTTATGGTGACAGGGAGATTGCTTTCCATTCCTGCATTCACTCTTGACAGTCAAATCACTTTCCCACTGAGATTTACAGTTTTAAAATGATTGGGAAAAAGTCTTATTTCCACGCTTATGTTTTCGGCTCAGCTTGAGGCATAAAAGGAAATGTTCTTATGGTAATTGCTCTCAATCAGTCTGGGGATAATCAATGATCTGCCACTTTTCTAGCCTCCCTCTACCCTGAGAGCCAGAGATGGTAGCGCTCCTGCCCTGAGGGAGAGCCGTTCCTGAGCACGGGTCTCTGTGTGGCAGCAGGAGGCCCTCATGACATGGTGGCCAGGGCTCATCTCCTCTCTCTGGGAGTGCAGATGGTGTCACCCCCTTTTCAGAGTACACAGACTGGAGACGTGGTAATTTTGGTGAGGGAACAGATATTTTGCCCTGACAGAGTCTTGATGCCCACTTGGGGAGTTTATTTTCATAGAGAAACAGACTCTCGAATATCATTTCATCAGTGCTCGCATTTGCTGTGTCCCCTCTGGTCGTTGCTCCCTGCAGTGACAGGGACCTCATTACCACATAAGGCTGCCCTCCCACCTGTAGGTGTTTCTGACGCTGGGAACAGATTTCACTGAGCTAGAGTCTACCCCTTTGTAGCTTTCATGCCTGGATCCTGACCTTCCCCAAGGGACTCTCTAAACCCAGCCTGATCATCCCTCCTTCACATGAATGGCCCGGGTGCTTGGTGACAGTCTGAGTCTTTCTTCTGCAGGTGGGCTCCCTGTTCTTTGGAGGACTCGGTATCAAGCTCCTGGTGATCTTGGCTGACAATCTTTAGTTTCTCCCCAAAGCTAAAACTTCACAGTCCACTGCTGACCTCAGCACAGCGCGTGGGGTAGAACCACCTCCTCTTTTATTCTAGATGCTCTCCTCTGTTAACACAGCCTGGGACACTACAGAGCTCCAATGCAGTCCATCCCTGTTATTTGCAGTAGTAGTGTTATATAGAGTCACAGAATTATTGAATAATGGAGCCTTGTTCCTAAGGGAAATACAGGGTTAGGGTTGCCCTGAGCTTCTGGTCATGATGTTTTCATCAACCAGTCAATGCATAACCTTGTTTTATGTGCATTTCTTTTTAAAGACACCTTATTTAATATATGTTTTTGATTCATCAGCATTGAAATCACACCCAACAGCACTAAAAACAGATGCTTGAATAAAGTTTATCTACCAAACATATTTCACATGACAGCCGTCTTGTGCTTAGGGACAGCAGGTAGCACTTCAGCATTAGGCTTGGGGGGCCATTTAAACAGTGAAGTCACCAACAGGAAGCACAAAAATGTGAAAATCATGGTTCTATGGAGACAGTGAAAAGGACTTGTTCACAGAATGAGCTGAAATGAGAAGGCAGAGCATCACCTTGTTTGACTTTGCTGGAAAGTGTCCATGGGGTGACTCAATTTTTTCTTTGCCACCCTTACATGTCTGTGGATGATTGCCAGAGTGCCTCGAGTATTGATTTGGGAATTACATATAAATTTTAGTCAGTAGGTGAATCTGTGTGTGTGGAGTCTGTGAATAAGGATTGATTGTATCATAAGCATGAGGAGGAAGTCGAAAAAAGGAGGTTAAGCTTTAGGCAGAGATGTGGAGGGTGAGTGCCTGGGCAGAAATCGTATGACATCCTGGGCAAGTGTGTATTGCTGGAAGGTGTTGGTCCAAAGTGTTGGTCCTGACTGCAGAGTGAGTGAGTCTTTTTGTCCTGTGTCCTTGGAGGGACTCAGCTTGGGGAGCACATGTCTGTCATTTGCATCAACACCGTCTAGCCCAGAGTGAGTTCCTGGTGACTGTTCGCTCTGAGGGCTATGGGGATGTTGTTGATGCTGGTTCAGAGCAAAGGGAGAGAATGAAATGAGACAAGGGATACATGTAGGACCTGAGGAGTGCTTACAGTGAGTACACAAAGCTTAATTCAAAACATCAATGAAGAGGCAGTGGAAGGACCTGCTGGAGGAGACTGAAGTGGCTGCAGCCACAGAAAGATGATCGGGGTGAGGAGGACTCTGTGTATTGGGAAGGGGAGCTGGGGAGAGGCAGAAGTGTGTTGTTTTCCATTTCCTTCCCTGGGAGGCCTTTCCTTCTTGAAGACGTGGCTTCCCTCCACATAAAGGATGGCTGCTCTTCATGACAGCTCCCTGAGATGGCCAGGCTCTTATGCCCACTGTTCAGATGAGCAAGGGGCCTGGGACAGAGAAGGGATTAAGCCATCTTCCCAAGGGAGCAGGGTCCATGGTTGGAACCTGGGCTCCCACCCTCATTGACCTGACCATAGGGAGTGGCTTCAGCTGCATTCCGTGATGGACAAATGAGAGGACATCATTTATATATCTATTTTTAATGAGAAGTTAGGAAGGTGGAGGAAGTTGAGAGAGCTTATAAAAGGAGACACGCTCTTTATGCTGTTTGGTGGTATCAGTTTGGTTCAGTTCGATAGACACTGGCTAGGCCTCTGTGTGTCCTTTCTGCTGGAAAGGATGGAATCACAGGCTGGACAGAGACAGAATCTGGTCAGGTGCAGCTGCCCATCCATAGGGGAGTGGGCTTCATCTACGAGTCAGGGAAGGACTTCCAGGATTGTTAGCATGGGCTCACAGTGCTTGCTGAAATTCATACCCCTTTGTGTAATAAGAGACAGAACCTGGGGCCTGCTATAGAGGCAATTCTCTTCTGTTAGGTTATCAGCTCAGTGCTTTGCCCTCTGGCTGCACATCTGAGATTCCTAGGTGTGGAGGATTTCGGTGAAAGATACAATGAGTGACAACAAATGCCAGTCTAACAGGGGAAGTAAGTCAGATGGACATATAGCTGTATAGTTATAATGTTTTCCCACCATCGTGTGATTGCAAAGGAAGGAAAAACTACTTCCTACTAGAAGGGCTGCTGGAGACAATTGGACATGTTATTTGACTCCCAGATTGCCCCTGCCTTATCGTCCCATCTCTGTGCTTTCAGCTCAGTTGCTCAAGCCAAACATCTAGAAGATTCATCACTGATTCTTCTCTTTTGCTCATCCTCCACATCCAGTCTATCTCCAGTTTGCTTAGCATCTATCTCTAGCACAGAACCTGAGTCTGTCCATTGCTCTCTTTGTTTCTTGTCACCACCCCCACTGCTGCTGGGGCTGTTGAAAGAGCTTCCTAGCTGGTTTAAAATTCTACCCAACCTTCCCTCCTATCAGTAGTTTTTGCAGCAGCCAGAGTAATTTTTCCAAAGTATAATTCAAGATCTTGCCACTCTTATTCTCAAAAGCCTTTGTAACATCCTGTATTAGTCAGTGAAACAACTTTAGGTTATTTCAAAGGGGATAGAAATACAAGGATTTCATTACATAGAAACAAATAGAGGATGGGAGGCAACCCAGAGCAGGAAGCCACTACCACCTCTAGGCTGGAGAGACACAAGTCGAGAAGCCAGAAGCTACTCAACCATGATGGCCACCAACCTCCCCCGCCTCCATGATGGGAGCTGGGACCTTGGAGGAAGGGGCCGTCTGGTGGGAAGCTACAATGACAAAAGAGACATTGCCATAAGTGTCAGCTAGTGCCACGAAGGAGAGAGAGAAATACTCTGGTTTCTCCCTATCTTCCAGTCTCTCACTAGGGTCTCCCAGTGGCTGAACTCTGCCAAAAGCCTGTTGTCAGGGAGCCTGGGAAATGCTGAAGGGCGGAAGCAAATTGACAGCGAACAGACCAAGTCTGGTGCCCCCTACTCTCTGCCATTGTCTGTGGGGACCCAAACCATCTGCCTCTGGTTACCTGTCCACCCTTGCCTTGTGCCAGCCTGCCCTCCCTCCTAGCAGGCCTGCTTCTCCAGCCTCCTTTCCAGTCCTGAAGCTCCCCAGGCTCAACCTTCCCCACAGTGCCCTCTCTTTCTGGTCCCTTGGCAACCCTCCTGGCTGGCTCCTTCTTTATATCCTCAGTCTTAACTCAAACGGCACCTTCCCAGAGGGGCCTTCCTGACCACCCACTCTGCATAAACTGGCTCCCCTCACCTTACTTATGGCTACTCTATAATATCACCCTGATATGTCTTTATGGCATTTGTTTTCAGCAAAATTGTTTTATTTGTTTGTTATTACTGTCTCCCCTCGCTTCATTCAGGTCTCTGCTCAAATGTTGCCTCTACAGAGAGGCCTTCCATGACACCAAGCTAAGTAGTACCCCTCACCCTTCTCGATTTATTTCACTACACAGTTTTATTATTATTATTATTTTATGGAGCTAGTCATTACTTGGTGCGTGTGTACACGCGCACGCACACACACACACACTTACTTATTTTCCCCACTAGACTACATGAAAGCATCTTGTTTATCGTGTTCGCTTGAAAGGAAAGCTCCAGAGAGGCAGGGGTTTTGTGCACCCCCTTCAGCAGACCAAACAGTGTGACCATCCCCAGTACTTAGAATGATGCCAGACATAGTATACACTCAGACTATCTGTGGCATGAATAAATCAATAGTGTTGAAATTGAGTAGAATCTCCATAAGCAGTGACAGGAGAGAAGAAAGAACATTCTCAAACAGTACGAATTATGAAAAGAAGGCCATAATGTGATACGTAGTGAATAGGAGTTATGTGAAGAGAGGCAGGTTGAGGCTATGCTAATAAGTTTATTCAGTTAGGTAATAAGGAGCCATGGAAAGTTTTTGAGCAGGATCATGCCATATTCAGAACAATACTTTGAAGGATGCATAGAAAGTATCCAAAGAGTTCCTGCATTTTCATGCCAGTGAAAATTTTGTAGCTATCCTAGTCACAATTGGTTTAGACAGGGGGATGCCATTAGCAAAGTGAACTTAAGAGGAATTCATTTATTCATCAAGGGTTGATGAATAAATGATTGAATAGTTGATGAATAAATGAATCATTGAATAATTCAATAATAGTTGAATAATTGAATCATTTATTCATCAAGGATTGGAGTGCCTCATAAGAACCAAGTTCTGCTAGTGTAAGGGAAGAGACATCTAAATGTAAGACAGGATGTTGATGTAAACATGAAACCAGGGTCCCTCCCCTTGGGCTCACTGTCTAATAAGGGAGATAAACCTGTAGACAGATGACTGCATTGCAGTGTGATCTGTGCTAACTGAGCTCTTAGTGGAAAGCAGGGAGCCCTTCCTGGGGTGCTCACATCCAAGGCCCTGCTTGGAAGGTGAAGGGAAATGAAAGTGAAGGGACAGCATGCGACCCGAAGGGGTGCAAGAGCAAGGCTGTTGAGAGCAGGAAGCAGTGGCCCTGTGGGCAGAGTTTATGGTGATGGTGGGGATTGGCACGTGGTGAGCGATGAGAGGTTGGAATGATGGGGTGGGGGCAAGTGATTGAAGGCACTTCTACACCATGTAAGGAGGTTGAAGAGGAGGACTATTTCCTATCACTCTGATTTCTGCTCTTAGAAGAAGCAGTCTCTTTGTGCCCCTGACACACCTGATTTTCACCCATTTGTTCCTTCTTTCCAAAAAGATATTTAATAAGTTTCTGTTATATGCCACATACTATTCTATGCATTGAAGATATAGTGGTAAATAAGGTAAACAGTTTGTCTAGCAGGAAAGATGCATGCATATATATATATATTTACACACACACATATTAAGTATGCATATTTATTTTTTGCCATCATGCTTAATTTTATGAAAATGTATTTGTGTGTGTATATATATTTTGACTATATATTTTTTTTGACAAGTTAATGAATAGTTCTATGAAAAATCAAAACTCATAAGGAATTATAGTGTGCTTTGAGAGGGTTTCTATTTAGCTTGGGAAGTCCTGGAAAGTCTTTTAGTGCTGTGGGATGTGACGTGTAAGAAAGATCGGAAGTGAGGAGCAGGCCATGTGAATATAATAGGAAGAGTGTTTTAGGCAGAAGGAATGGCAAGTGCAAAGGTCCTGAGGCAGGAGACATTCCAGGAAGGACAAGGAGGACAGGAAAGCTGGAGTATAGTGAGTAAAGGCAGAGGGACAGGAATGGAGGGAGAAGCCAGGAGCAATCATTGGTGGGCTTGTAAGCAGAAGACAAAGTGATAGATTTTATACTAAATGTGATGAGTCACTGGAGGATTTTGAGCTGGGGGCTGATGCAACGTGACTTATATTGTATTAGAATCACATCGACTGCTTCTGAGAAGTGGGCTCTAATGGGGCAGGTGAAGCCGAGGGACGGGTTGGGAGACAGTTGCTGTGGTATAGGGGAGAGACAGTGGTGGCTTGGGACATCTGAGCAGCAGTGCTGTTGGTGAGAAATGGTCAGATTTCATATACTGTGCACATGGAGTCAACATAACTTGCTGATGGGGTGAATGTGGGGTGTTAGGGAAGTGGAAAAGTCAAGTGGTTGCCAATGTTTTATTGTTTTCTGGCACACCCCACAGCTTGTGAGATCTTAGTTCCCTGACCAGGGATCGAACCCATGCCCCCTCAGTGGACTCAGGGAGAATTAATCACAAGACCACCAGGGAGGTCACTCTCAATGTTTGTGACTTGAGCAACTGGTTGATGTGGTGGTGCTATTCACTGACAGAAAAATTGAGCAGGGGGTAGAGAGCAGGGAAATGAAGAATTTTCATCTGGAGAAGCCCATCAGACCCCCACGTGGAGATACCATGTGGGCAGCTGGTTGCAGGAGCCAGGAGTTCAGGGGTGAATTCAAAGGTAGAGATAGACATTTGGGAGTGTCTGAATATAGATGGCAATTAAATGCCATTTCAGCAAGTCCTGACCACCTTTTCAGGGCCAGAGTCAGTGCTGCCTCTTCCATGAAGCCTTCCTTGACTGCCCCAGACATTTCCTTTGTCTTCCTGTCATTTCCTTTAAGTGGAAGCCCTTCATTTGGGTTGCTTGGGGAAGCTATGGCCCCAAGATCACTTGGGCCCTCACGGGGCCTTGACTAAGTAGGTGGGCCCGGCTGTCCAAAGGGTGACGGTGCTTGCCTTCTGTGTGGACAGGCAGGTGGACCATGTTTCCCAAGACGCTACAAGATTGGTGTTTTGGGTCCACCAGACAAGGTCCATCCTTGTCTTGGTGCCTAGACCCTCGGGGTGCTCAGCACACATTAGGATGGTTTGCAACCTCATCAGGAAAGCCAGAGACAGAAGGATACATGTAATATGATTGTATTTATTGGACTGGCCAAAAAGTTCATTCGAGTATGTCTATAACATCTTATGGAAAAATCCAGACAAACTTTTTGGCCAACCCAGTATATGAGTTTCCTTTGGCATGATGAAAAAGTTCTGGAACTAGATAGTGGTGATGGTTTCTCCACATCATAAATGTGCTGAATGAGACTGAATTGTAAACTTTAAAACGGTGAATTTTGTATTATGTGTATTTTACTACAATGAAAAAAATCAAGAAATGTTGTCGGGATGACAGTTTCTACAGGCTTCTCATTCTAGTCTCTCTTTTGCAGCCACCTCCCACTCTGCCCCGCTTCTCCGCTGGCTCATTCTACCTGGGGCGGGGCTGGAGTCCAGGGGCAAAGCATGGGGATGAAGAGTTTGGAAGTTTGCGGCTGGGAGCTGGCACTGACCTGCTTCCAAGGGCAGTTTGTCCCTTGGTAGGGAGCAGTGGAGGGAGGCAGGGTTGGGATGGCAGAGCAGGGTGGGTTTATTCCCACCTGATCCAGGTCTGGGATGTACATTGGGTGGGACAAGGGCTGGCCGCAGTGTGAGAGCTAGCTAAACTTAGGAATGACTATGGAGACGGAGGCCGAGGAGACCCTGGAGACTCTGCCTCTCGGAAGCTGAGTCCCAGGTGAATCAAGCTGTCCCTGGTATTCTGAAATGCCCCACAGAAGTCAGGCCGTGGGTTGGGGCTGGGGGCCAAGGCAGGTGGCCTGGGATGTGAGCTGTATCCTGGAGGAGGAGTTGCAATAAATTGCTAGCTTGTGGAATATCGGGCACTGGCTGAACTATTTGTGCAGACTGGGTCTGACTCCTGGGTGTAAAAGGAAATTGCTGGATTTGTCAGAAAGTACAACAGCCCAGGAATCAGCTCAGCTCTTCATATTTCTCTGTGTGTGTGTTTGCGCGTGTGTGTGCGCCCTCACGTGTGTGTGTGTGCGTGTGCGCGCGCGTGTGTGTGTGTGTCTCTAGTGGAGGGACAGGTATCTCCTGGGCCAGGGGCTGAGTGAATGATGACGAGCCTCTGATTGGCCTCTTGTTGACCCTGGGAGAAAAAGCAGAGAATATTATTCTGAAGAGAATTATGTGGCAAATCAGCAGAGAAAGTGTAGAACACAGGCAGTCTGGTCCTTCCAGAATATAATCTCAGAGACTTTTCATGTGCCATTAAAGCCTTTTCGGGTTTCATCCAATCTTATTGCTCATGTTTCTCCAACTGAAATCTTTTTCCCGGTACTCGACTAGACCACACTGACTTTAACCTCCTTGCCTTTGCATATAAGAGTCCCTTTGGCCAAATCCTAGCCATTCTTCAAGAACAGCACAAACCTCACCTCCTCCATGAAGCCTTCATGGTTTCCTTCAGCCCACAGGGATTTGTCTGTCCTTTTCAGAATTCTTCAAAAGTTTGAAGTTGCTTTCACTATTTTATTGAATCAGCTCTTCCCAAGAGAGCTATTTCAGAGATGTCACCACTGTTTGCAGGCACAGTGTAGATGTCTAACCAACATCTGGTGAGTGGAAATTTATGCAATCCTAAAGATCAAGCAATCAGTGTTTAAAAGGAAGAAGAAGGAAAAAAAAAGTGAGGCAGGTAGAAATGTGTGTGATCAATGATTAATGAGGTCCCCAAAGAGAGTGCTTCAGCAACAAGACAGAGCAATAATGGTCATTGGCAGCAAATCTGTAATTGTGGCTGTTGGGGAGAAGGGTTCTGCTCTTAATTAATGGGTAGCTGGAAAAAGAAAAGACAGCAGCGAGAGAGCCTGAGATGGGAAGCAGGCTGAGAAAGCTTAGCGTGAAGATATTGTGTGATGCTGGCAATTTTGAAATGTTACATTTAGCAATGAATAATGGGCAACTGATCTAGTGGAAAATGCAGGGCAGGTTCTTTAGGAAGGTGAGAATGGGGTCTGTGACGTGATAAGGAAGTTAACTGTGGGTAGCGCTGTTGGAAGCTAGAATGTCAGTTTGTTTACCCATCTCGATGTTGTCTGTGGCTGTGAATGGACTTGCTGTGTGGAATGCTGGAGCTTTAAATGGCCCTTGGTGTTGTTTACATGGCCCACACACTTTCCTGCTGAAGTATGGTGCGTCAGTTAAACACAGACTGCAGGGGTCGGCTGCCTGGGCTTAAACCGTGGCTTGATTACTCACCACTTACGGTACTGTGGGAATGCTGCTGAGCCTCACTGTGCCTCAGTTTTTCTCATCTGTAAATGGGGTGAATAGCAGTACATTCCTTACGGTGCTGTGAGGACTAAATGAGGTGTAATTTATGTAACGCATTCTGGAGTCCCTAGTGTGTTGCAGAACCCAATATACTGTTAGTTATTATGACCATCAGTTGTCAGCGTCTTCAAGGATTTGAGGATGAGACTGACGGAAGAGCTGGTGTTCTTTCCTGATGGAGGCAGTGAGAAGTTGTGGAGCAATGTGCAGTCATTCAGCCTCAAAGGCTTTGAAAGCCCTGATACTTCAAATATTTGCAAAAATGGTTGCAACATTCAAGAAGCGAATACCAAGAACCTCTTACTGGGCTTGCAGGTTGAAGGGGCTGGTGCTGTTTGAGTGACTGTCTGTCACCTTGTGTTGCCAGTAGGACAGATGCCTGTGCCTGAGGACGGGAGGAGAGGTGGATATTGGCTGCTGGTATCCAGACAGGACCCTAAGGGACACCATGACGGTGTGATGCGGTGGGTTCTCTGGGCCACAAACAGTTGTCTCAGCTGACCACAGATCCCTGACCAGTGCAGGGTGTGCTGGGTGTTTAGTGGAAGAGTGGGACATCCTCCATGCCCCCCAGACCTGGATTTGTGTCAGGCTTTGCTTCTCACCTCTTATGTGACTTTAGAAAGCTACTTAACTTCTTTGAGTCTCGGAACATGGGAGGCATATCTAAGATAATGTAGATAGAGAGTCTGGCACATAGTAAGGCTGCGAAATGTTAATTCCCTTTTCCTTGTTTTCATCGTCTGTAAAATGTGGATAAAAAAAATCATGTGTGGTGTTTATCATAATTATAGGTAGTAGTTATTCATTCATTCAACAATTTTCTTTTATTATTCACTGTGTGTCAGATGCTACCTTAAGGGCTTAGGGCATATCCGCGAATAAAATAGCAAAGATACTGGCCCTTTTGTGGTTTAAATTTTAGCAAGGGAAGATAGACAGTAAACTAGCAGAAGTGAATAGAGTTTCTAGTTTGTAAAAAGATGTTAAGTGCTGTGGAGAAAAAAGAAGAACGAAAGTAGGATCTGGGGCCTTGGGAGTGCTGGGGTGGGGGGCAATGTGCATATTAAATGAGATGGCCAAAACAGACCTCGTTGACAAGGTGGTATTTGCGCACACACTTGAAGAAGGTGAGGGACTTGGTCATGATGGTATTTAGGGAAGAGCATCCTTGCAGAAGAAATGGTACATTTCTTCAAATGCTGTGAGGCTGTGCCTAGAGTGTTCCAAGAACAGCACGAAGGCCAGTGTGGCTAGAACAGAGTAAAGGGAGAAGAGAAGGAGATGAAGTCAGGGAGTAACGGGGAAACCAGACTGTGTAGGGCTGCCACTGGGGGGACTTTGGCTTTTACTCTAAGTGAAATGAGGATGACCTGCAGGATGCTGAGCAGAGAGGAGTGGTGTGATCTGCCTATTTAAGAGAATTACACTGCACACTGGCTACTGTGTCCACTGTAGAGAGGCAAGCATGGAAATGAACAGACCAGTTCGAAGGTCGCTGCTGTGTCCAGGTGAGAGCTGCTGGTGGCGTGAATTAAGATGGTATCAGCGGTTGGTGAGAAGGGGCTGGGACTTCGTATATTCTGGAAGGCAGAGTCATTAAGTGTCACTGATGACCATATGTGAAGAATAAGAAAAAGACGGGCGTTAAGGATAGTCTGAATGACTGGGGAGATGGAGCTGCCATCAGTTCAGAAGAATGTGGAACAGGCTTGGGTGGGAAAAATTAGAGTTCACCTTTGATCATGTTGGATTTGAGCCGTATGTTGAAAATATCCAAATGGGAACGTCACATTAACAGTTAGCTACATTCGTTAGAAGTTTGGGAGACTGATAGGGGTTGAGAGATAAATTTGGGAGTTGACAACACAGAGGTGGAATTGATTAAAGTCATGAGGCTGGATGAGGTCACCGAGGGAGTCAGGTTAGACATACAAGAGAAGAGGGTCAAGGGCCAAGTTTTAGGGCCTCCAGCTTGAAAAAGTTGAGTGGAAGTAGAAGAACCAACAGAGGAAGTTGAAAGGAAGTTGGTAGAAGCAAAACCAAGAGAGTGTGCGGTAATGGGAGTCACACGAAGAAAGTGTATCAGGGAGGAAGGAGTACGTGATGGGTCAAGTACGGTAATTATCTATGGTGGCTCACTCCAAAACTCAGTAGCTTAAAGCAGTGTTTATTTTCTCACTGAGTTTCTGAGGGTCAGGAATCTGGGAGTGGCTAAGCTCAGTGGTTTTGACTCAGGATCTCTTGCAGGGTTGCCATCAAGCTGTTAGCTGGGGCTGAAGTCATCTCAAGGCTCAACTAGGGCTGGAGAATTCTGTTCCAGGCTCACTCTTATGGTTCTTGGCAGTCCTCAGTTCCTCACTGGCTTTTGGCCAAGCAACTCATTTTCTCGCTATGTGGGTTTTTCCATAAGCTGTCTGAGTGGCTTCATGACATGACAGCAGCTTCTCCTAGAGCAACTGATCCAAGAGAAAGACAGCATGCAAGGGACCTCCCAAGATGGTAGTCACCTAATTTTGGAATTGTCATACCATCACCTCTGGATGCTCTTGGTCACACAGCCCAAACCTGGCACAATGTATAAGAGGTTATACAAGGGAGTGAGTACCAGGAAGTGGGGATATCTTAGAAGCTGACTACTAGATCAAGTATGGGAATACTCAACCAGAGAGTAAGGAACTGATAATGGGGAAGAGAAAGGCAGGGACTTCCTGGTGGCCCAGTGGTCGAGAATCTGCCTTCCGATGCAGGGGATGTGGGTTTGATCCCTGGTTGGGGGACTAAGATCCTACATGCCGCAGGACAACTAAACCTGCACACCGGAGTTACTGAGCCTTGAGCCGCAACTAGGGAGACGCCTGCTTGCTGCAGTGGAAGATCCCGTGTACTGCAGCTAGGACCCGACACAGCCGAAAGTAAACAAATACATTTTTTCAAAAGAGAAGAGAGAGAGAATTACTGGAGTACTGTCCTTGTAGTAAGCGCTGTGTCAAGAGGGGGTGGACCTCAGCTAGATGCATGCTGGGATCAGGAAAACAAACCATGTGGTGGGGGTAGATATGATTACGGGAGTTTGTGGAGTTGTCTTCTGATCATTCCTTTTTCCTCAGTGAAGTGGGGAAGCAAGGTTATCAGCTGGGCTGGCTATGATATATTTTAAAAATCATGGTTTTGATCCTTTGGTGACTTTGATGATGGTAACTATGGCTGCTATCAGGACACCTCTGTCATGATTCCTTTTGCTTTTAGTTAAAAGGTAAACTTACATTCTTGTAACTTGTCCAGATGTGGGGCATCTGCAAAGTCATGGTACCCTTTTTGAATTAACATAGAAAGAAAGATCTGCTTAACTCCAAACAAATAGTTTATGCTAAAAACAGATAAAATCACCTGTGCTGTGATCAGTCATGTCCGACTCTTTGTAACCCCATGGACTGTAGCCTGCCAAGCTCCTCTGTCTATGGGGTTCTCCAGGCAAGAATACTGGAGTGGGTAGCCATGTCCTCCTCCAGGGATCTTCCCAACCCAGGTCTCCTGCATTGCAGGCGGATTCTTTATTGTCTGAGCCACCAGGGAAGCCCTAAAATCACCTACCCTATTTTTATATAGATAAGACCTACCAGACCACAAGAGTTAAAGAAAAAATTACAAGAAAGAAATCTTAATGTTCTTTCCATTAATGGAAGTTCTTTTCATTAATTATTTTTTCTTCTTGGAATTGGGAGAAGACTAGAGTTTCTTTATTTCAAGAGTAGACCATATCTGGTCAGAACAATCAAGGTGCCTGGTTGCAGGGTCTCTGTAGTTGACCTGAAAAATCACTGGCTGGGACTTTTAGGATAGTTCAGAGCCCTGAAGACAGAAAGGCTCTGCCTCCAGATGGGGGAATTATAGAGCATAGAGAAAAGCACAGGGACCTGTTGGCATTTTCAGAATGTCTCTGGAAGAAGCAGAAGCATCAGCCTCACCCCAGTGCCCCCCGCTCCCCACAAGCTTCCAGCAGGCTTTATGTTATTAAATCCTATCCTCTTTTAGTTCTCACTAGAATAAATAGTGGTTAGGACTCTGTCTTGGACCCCTAAGCAGCCCAGATTGCGAGCTACTTGGTCTCCTCTTGACCCCACTAGGAAAGGGGAGGATGGTGAGAGAAGTTTTTGAATGGGCCATACCTGTGATGCTTAGACTCCAGTTTTAAGACCTAGCATTCCTCCGTCTCCTTCCTCCTCATCCTCTCTTCCCCTTGCCTGGCTCATTAGTCCTGGGACCTCCAGGTTCAGGCCTGAGTGTGAGGTCAGCCCTTGCTCGTCTTGTGCAGTAGGCAGTTCCTATGGTTGCTCTCCTGGTTCCCAGAAAACCCTTGCCCCATTGGTTGGGATGGAGAGTAACCTTGGAGATCCTGGATGCTCTCCTAGCAACCATACCAGACCTGGTGGCCACCTCATTTTTGCAGAGACAGATGCTCCTATAAGAGGAACAAATCAATTAGCCATCCTGATGCTAATGTACTAATGCCACCTTATCAGGCTGGTTTGTAGCTCAGAGAAGTCACCTCTTCCTCTGATCCCTGCTCTGGCACTCAATTTTCCATTGTAGTATCAACCCCAGGCTTCTGGAAGGCTCTATCGACCACAGGATTCCTGTGGTGGGTTGATTTTTTTTTGCTTTAGAATCTGCCTGCAATATGGGAGACCTGAGTTTGATCCCTGGGATGGGAAGATCCCCTGGAGAAGAGAATGGCAACCCATTCCAGTATTCTTGCCTGGAGAATCCCATGGACAGAGGATCCTGGCAAGCTAGTCCATGGAGCTGGACACGACTGAATGATTAACACATGCGCACACAAACACACACACAGTGTATATATGTCAATCACACTTTCCAAATGCATCCCACCCCCTCCTACCCCCTCCACCCCCAGTATCCATATGTCTGTTTTTTATATCTATGTCTTTATTTCTCTCTCACAAATAAGTGCAAATGCATCATTTTTCTGGAATCCGCATATAAGCAATACTATATGATACTTATTTTTCTCTTTCTGACTTACCTCATGCTGTATGACAGTCTCTAGATTTCTCATGCAGTCTTCACCGTGTGAGGAACAGCTGTTATTCTCCTCCCTATTTTATGAAAAATAGGACAAAGATGTGCTAGAACTTTAAATTAGATGATAATACCAACAAACAACTTTTCCCTCCGTAGGCTTTATGGCTTAGATAGTGCTTTCCCACTTTATCCTATTTAATCCTCATAATAAATCTATTGGAGGCCAGAACAATTAACTCCATTTTACAGATGAGAAAACCGAGGCCCAGAGAGGCTGCTGACTTGCTCAATGACATTAAGCTGGTAAATGACAATGCTAGGAATAGAGTAGAGAGAAGAAGAGCCAGAAGAGGGTGATTCAAAGCAAAAGTGAACTCTGGAGGAAACCCTCCTGACAGCTGGAGCCAGGCAGCTTGGAGAGTGCTTGCTTTCCATGGACCTTGCTGAAGGAGACTGAGGTTCCTGGGGCCACCAACACCTCTCTGCCTCCCGCACACCCAACCTGGATCCTGTGTCAGCTTTCCATTCTGTCTCATTTTTAGGAAAATGCCTTAGCAGCACTGCTGGACCTACTCTAGTATGTTTCCAAGAGGTTTCACTTCATCTCACAAAATAAAGCACCTCTTTGAAATCTTTAGCCCCATCCCTAAAAATTAGCCCTTCAGCTTGGTCAAAGGGCAAAAAAGCAATGGAAAAGTCAACTAAAAACGAATCCCTTCCTCTCTTCTAGGTTCTGCTGTGCACTTCAGAAATTCTGTCTACCAAGAGGACATAAATATTAAGAGACTCTCCTCTACAGATTCTAGGTGAACCTTGCTTCTTCAGCGAACCTCCATATCCCCCCAAAATCCCTTAAAGATTTGTCCTCCTGTTGTGACCTTTCTGCTTCTCTTCTGAAGTTGAGGGTGCTGACTGTTCCCGAAAAAACCTGGATCAAAAAGTAATGGCTTTCAGGAAAGTTACAATTAGCTTTTCACTGGGAAGAAAGCTCAAAGAGGTGGTTTTTTTGTTTGTTTGTTTTTATTTTAAAAAGGAAAAGAGGTGGAAAAAGAAAAAAGAAGCAACTGAAAAATCTTGTGGCCTTCTGAGTCTGTTGAGAAAACACTGAACTGTGTCAGGAGGAACTGTTCCAACAGGAGACACATTGACTTTTGGCTTCTTTTCATTGTTTTTATTGTTGATTACATCCTCTTTTTCTAGATTGTCAGTGTAGAGTAGAGGTGAATGAATTACTTTTCCTCATAGTTCATTGATTTCTGTGTTGACACACATTGATTTCAGCTCAGAATAAGGAAGAAAGAGCATCCTAATAGAGCTGTCTTAAGTTGGAAGAGTTGCCTTGGGGGCAGAGATATCTGTGTCAATAGAGGTGTTCAAACATAGGCTGAGTGACTGTGCAGGGAATATTTGGATCTGACTCAAGCAATGACTGGGAGGGTAGCTTGGGTAATCCTTAATGTCCACTATGTTTATCTCATGTTCAAAGTTAAAGCCCTGAATGACTTAATCACTTTCAGTTCAGTTCAGTCGCTCAGTCGTGTCCGACTCTCCGCGACCCCATGAATCACAGCACGCCAGGCCTCCCTGTCCATCACCAACTCCCGGAGTACACTCAAACTCATGTCCACAGAGTCGGTGATGCCATCCAGCCATCTCATTCTCCGTCGTCCCCTTCTCCTCCCGCCCCCAACCTTTCCCAGCATCAGAGTCTTTTCCAGTGAGTCAACCCGTCGCATGAGGTGGCCAAAGTATTGCAGTTTCAGCTTTAGCATCAGTCCCTCCAATGAACATCCAGGATTGATCTCCTTTAGAATGGACTGGTTGGATCTCCTTGCAGTATAAGGGACTCTCAAGAGTCTTCTCCAACACCACAGTTCAAAAGCATCGATTCTTCGGCGATCAGCTTTCTTCACAGTCCAACTCTCACATCCATACATGACCACGGGAAAAACCATTGCCTTGACTAGACGGACCTTGGTCGGCAAAGTAATGTCTCTGCTTTTTAATATACTATCAAGGTTGGTCATAACTTTCCTTCCAAGGAGCAAGCGTCTTTTAATTTCATGGCTGCAATCAGCATCTGCAGTGATTTTGGAGCCCAAAAAAACAAAGTCTGACACTGTTTCCACTGTTTTTCCATCTATTTCCCATGAAGTGATGGGACCAGATGCCATGATCTTTGTTTTCTGAATGTTGAGCTTCAAGCCAACCTTTTCACTCTCCTCTTTCACTTTCATCAAGAGGCTTTTGAGTTCCTTTTCACTTTCTGCCATAAGGGTAGTGTCATCTGCATATCTGAGGTTATTGATATTTCTCCCAGCAATCTTGATTCCAGCTTGTGCTTCTTCCAGCCCAGCGTTCCTCATGATGTACTCTGCATATAAGTTAAATAAGCAAGGTGACAATATACAACCTTGACGTACACCTTTTCCTATTTGGAACCAGTCTGTTGTTCCATGACCGGTTCTAACTGTTGCTTCCTGACCTGCATACAGGTTTCTCAAGAGGCAGGTCAGGTGGTCTGGGATTCCCATCTCTTTCAGAATGTTCCACAGTTTATTGTGATCCACACAGTCAAAGGCTTTGGCATAGTCAATGAAGCAGAAATAGATGTTTTTCTGAAACTCTCTTGCTTTCTCCATGATCCAGCGGATGTTGGCAATTTGATCTCTGGTGCCTCTGCCTTTTCTAAAACCTGCTTGAACATCTGGGAGTTCACGGTTTACATACTGCTGAAGCCTGGCTTGGAGAATTTTGAGCATGACTTTACTAGCGTGTGAGATGAGTGCAATTGTGCGGTAGTTTGAGCATTCTTTGGCATTGCCTTTCTTTGGGATTGGAATGAAGACTGACCTTTTCCAGTCCTGTGGCCACTGCTGAGTTTTCCAAATCTGCTGGCATATTGAGTGCAGCACTTTCACAGCATCATCTTTCAAGACTTGAAATAGCTCAACTGGAATTCCATCACCTCCACTAGCTTTGTTCGTAGTGATGCTTTCTAAGGCCCACTTGACTTCACATTCCAAGATGTCTGGCTCTAGGTCAGTGATCACATTATCGTGACTATCTTGGTCGTGAAGATCTTTTTTGTACAGTTCTTCTGTGTATTCCTGCCACCTCTTCTTAATATCTTCTGCTTCTGTTAGGTCCATACCATTTCTGTCCTTTATCGAGCCCATCTTTGCATGAAAAGTTCCCTTGGAATCTCTAATTTTCTTGAAGAGGTCTCTTGTTTTTCCTATTCTGTTGTTTTCCTCTATTTCTTTGCATTGATCACTGAGGAAGGCTTTCTTATCTCTCCTTGCTATTCTTTGGAACTCTGCATTCAGATGCTTATATCTTTCCTTTTCTCCTTTGCTTTTCGCCTCTCTTCTTTTCACAGCTATTTGTAAGGCCTCCTCAGACAGCCATTTCGCTCTTTTGCATTTCTTTTCCATGGGGATGGTCTTGGTCCCTGTCTCCTGTACAATGTCACGAACCTCCGTCCAGAGTTCATCAGGCACTCTATCAATCAGATCTAGACCCTTAAATCTATTTCTTACTTCCACTGCATAATCATAAGGGATTTGATTTAGGTCATATCTGAATGGTCTAGTGGTTTTCCCTACTTTCTTCAATTTAAGTCTGAACTTCGCAATAAGGAGTTCATGATCTGAGCCACAGTCAGCTCCTGGTCTTGTTTTCGCTAACTGTATAGAGCTTCTCCATCTTTGGCTGCAAAGAATATAATCAATCTGATTTCGGTGTTGACCATCTGGTGATGTCCATGTGTAGAGTCTTCTCTTGTGTTGTTGGAAGAGGGTGTTTGCTATGACCAGTGCATTCTCTTGACAAAACTCTATTAGCCTTTGCCCTGCTTCATTCCGTGCTCCAAGGCCAAATTTGCCAGTTACTCCAGGTGTTTCTTGACTTCCTACTTTTGCATTCCAGTCCCCTAGAATGAAAAGGACATCTTTTTTGGGTGTTAGTTCTAAAAGGTCTTGTAGGTCTTCATAGAACCGATTAACTTCGGCTTCTTCAGCAGTACTGGTTGGGGCATAGGCCTGGATTACTGTAATATTGAATGGTTTGCCTTGGAAACGAACAGAAATCATCCTGTCATTTTTAAGATTGCATCCAAGTACTGCATTTCGGACTCTTTTGTTGACCATGATGGCTACTCCATTTCTTCTAAGGGATTCCTGCCCACAGTAGTAGATATAATGGTCATCCGAGTTAAATTCACCCATTCCAGTCCATTTTAATTCACTGATTCCTAGAATGTCGACGTTCACTCTTGCCATCTCCTGTTTGACCACTTCCAATTTGCCTTGATTCATGGACCTAACATTCCAGGTTCCTATGCAATATTGCTCTTTACAGCACCGGACCTTGTTTCTATCATTGGTCACAACCACAACTGGGTATTGGTTTTGCTTTTGCTCCATCCCTTTATTCCTTCTATAGTTATTTCTCCACTGAGCTCCAGTAGCATACTGAGCACCTACCGACCTGGGGAATTCCTCATTCAGTATCCTATCATTTTGCCCTTTGTTACTGTTCATGGGGTTCTCAAGGCAAGTATACTGAAGTGGTTTGCCATTCCCTTCTCCAGGGGACCACATTCGGCTGTGGTCCATGTGATTAGATCAGCTAGTTTCCTGTGATTATGATTTCAGTTTGTCTGCCCTCTGGTGCCCCCTAGCAATACCTACCGTCTTATTTGGGTTTCTCTTACCTTGGTCGTGGAAAATCTCTTCACAGCCGCTCCAGCAAAGTGCAGCCGCTGTACCTTACCTTGGACGAGGGGTATCTCCTCAAGGCCACCCCTCCTGACCTTGAACGCGGAGTAGCTCCTCTCGGCCCTCCTGCGCCTGCGCAGCCACCGCCTGTTGGACGTTGGGTAGCTCCTCTCGGCCGCCGGCCCTGGCCTCAGGCGTGGGGTAGCTCCTCACGGCCGCACCTCTTTGCGTGGTTCGTTGCGCCCGGGCCGGCGTCTCTCGCGTCGCGTCTGCGCCGCCGGGGCCGGCGTCTCTCGCGTCGCGTCTGCGCCGCCGGGGCCGGCGTCTCTCGCGTCGCGTCTGCGCCGCCGGGGCCGGCGTCTCTCGCGTCGCGTCTGCGCCGCCGGGGCCGGCGTCTCTCGCGTCGCGTCTGCGCCGCCGGGGCCGGCGTCTCTCGCGTCGCGTCTGCGCCGCCGGGGCCGGCGTCTCTCGCGTCGCGTCTGCGCCGCCGGGGCCGGCGTCTCTCGCGTCGCGTCTGCGCCGCCGGGGCCGGCGTCTCTCGCGTCGCGTCTGCGCCGCCGGGGCCGGCGTCTCTCGCGTCGCGTCTGCGCCGCCGGGGCCGGCGTCTCTCGCGTCGCGTCTGCGCCGCCGGGGCCGGCGTCTCTCGCGTCGCGTCTGCGCCGCCGGGGCCGGCGTCTCTCGCGTCGCGTCTGCGCCGCCGGGGCCGGCGTCTCTCGCGTCGCGTCTGTTTATCTCATGTTCAAAGTTAAAGCCCTGAATGACTTAATCACTTTAGCCAGAGCCTATATCTTAACCAGGACAATATTTCCAATATGGTGGTAGGCTAGAGGGTTTTTGTTGGTGACGGATTTACCATTAAAAGCAGGAAAAATTATAAAGCAACAATATACCATTCCATGCCTATCAGAATGGCCAAAATTCATAATATTGACAACACCAAATGTTGGCAAGGATGGGAAGCAATAAGAACTCTCATTCATTACTAGTAGGAATACAAAGTGACACAGCTACTTTGGAAGATAGTTTGGCTGTTTCTTGCAAAAATAAATGTAGTACTACTATATGATTCGGCTATCATGTTCATTGGTATTTATGCAAAGGAATTGGAAACTTATGTTCATAAAGAAACCTGCACACAGACATTTCTAGCAGCCTTAGTCATAATTGCCAAAACTGAGAAGCAAGATGTCCTGCATCTTGGACATGGTGGATGAACTGCAACATCAGACAATGGGATATTACTCAGTACTAGAAAGAAATGAACTATCAAGCCATAAAAAGGCATGATGGAAGCTTCAGTGCATGTTGCTAAGTGAAAGAAGTCAATCTGAAAAGACAACATACTGTAGGGTTCCAACTGTATGATATTCTGGGAATGGCAAAACTATGGCAACTGTAAAAAGAGATTTGTGGTTGCTAGGGGTCAAAAGGGTGGGAGGTGGGGATGAAGAGGCAGAGCACAGAGCATTTTTAAGGCAGTGAAAATACTCTTTATGATACCTGTCATTATACATTTGTTCAAACCTATGTAATCTCCTGGCTTTGATGATGATGTGTCAGTGGAGGTTCATCAGCAGTGACAAATGTACCATGCCAGTGGGGGGTGTGGACAACAGGGGAGCTGTGCATATGTAAGGGCAGGAGGCAGATGAGAACTCTCTGTGCCTTACTCTCAATTTTGCTTTGAACCTAAAACTGCTCTAAAAAATTAAAGCCTTTAAAAAAAAATGAAAAAAAAGGTAAAAATAGAATTAGCACATCAAATCATGATTTTATGGATATCATTGCCTAGGATGAAGCTAAGACAGTCAATGCCATGGTAACCCACTCTAAGATTGCACAAATGACAGGTGGGATCCTAAGACATGACCTTGAACATTTAAAACCTTCATTGCTGAATTTCGACCCTGACTGTTGCAAAGCTTGCATAGTTCAGACTATCCAGGTAAATGATACGAAATCATATCTACAGTATTTCCATGCTGTATCTCAGTGCTCTTTTCAAGGATACATTGTGAAGCAGATTTGAATTTGCATGGCCACAAAACTCAGAAATAGATATGATTTTCATTATTTCCAGAACCTTATTTGATTTCTGAATCCCCAGCCACTGTAACGGTGAACAACTCGATATTTTCAAATTCATGTTTTTTCTTGGTTCTAGCCAGAGATTTCCTAGTTAACGCACAATTTATCATTCTTTTGATTAAACATATTGTGAACTAATATTCTGTCTACTACCCTTTCTTCCCTATGGCCTGACATTGAGGTGGGGTATGTGGCCTGTGAGGATGGCCGCAGACTGGCTGTGACTGGAGTGTAGATATCCTCTGCTGGGTGGGCACGGGTGTCACTGCATCAGCTGCTGGAGCCTCTGTGTGCCCCACCATGCCTCTAGTCGCCTGTCTCTTCCTTGCCTGAACCTTGAGGCCCCTTCAGGACAGTGGCTAGATCCCCCCAACCATCTCTGTGGGCAGGAATGTGAGCTGAAGATAAGAAATCTACAGAGTCTCCTGTGCCACTTGGAAGAGACAGGAACTTTAGGGACGGCTCAGACAGTCAAGAATCTGCCCAAGAATCTGCCGGCAATGCAGGAGACGTGGATTTGATCCCTGGGTCAAGAAGATCCCCTGGAAAAAGGAAATGGCTACCCACTCCAGTATTCTTGCCTGGAAAATTCCATGGGCAGTGGAGCCTGGCGGGCTACAGTCCATAGGGTCACAAAGAGTCAGACACAACTGAAGCGACTTAGCATGAACCTGGCTATCCCAGCCCCTCCCTCTGCCTCACCCCAGCCCGGCCCTGCCTCCAATTTCCCTTGTGGTATGTTAAGCGCCTGATGGTTAGGGCCCTTTGAGTGACTGTCTCTGCCCAGGGTTCCGGAGAGGAAGCAGGCACACTTACTGTATTATTGCTGTAGCAGCTTCCAATATGCTCTTCCCCTGCTCCCTAGAGTCTGTTCTCAACACCAGCCAAGTAGGATGGTGTCCTAGCTTTGCTTAAAACTTTCCAATGGCTTCCCATTTCACTCAGAGCCAAAGGCAAAGCCCTTCCACATTACTTCTCTGAGTTTATCTCTTGCTGTTCCTGTTCTAGCCACACTGGTCTCCTTCCTGCTCTTAGAATGTTCTAGGCCTGCTCCCTCAGTGGGGCCTTAGCACTACTTTTCTGTCTCCCTGGAGATCTCAATTGCTCCCTTTTTCCCATTCCTTCAAGTTTGCTCAAATGTCACCTCCCCCACGAGGCCTACCCTGACCAGGCTATTTAAATTACAGCCCACCCCAACTCCCCCCACCCCACGCCACATGTGGCCAATTCTTCTGTTATAATGCACAGTTCTCAGCTCAAATAAATACCATCCTCCAAGCAGCCTCCCTGACTTCCCAGTGCTCTCTATGGACTCCCAAAGTAGGGTTGTTTTTTTTTTTTTTTTCATTTGCGCAATTAGCATGGTGTCATGTCAGAATCTGTTCACCAGCCTGTTTTGAGCCCTGATGCCGAGCCCAATCCTTGGCACTTAATAGGTGCTCATTATACATGTGCGGAATGAATAAATGATTGGATGAATGAGTGAATCAGTTCATTAAAAAAGAAAAAACAATTGTTGCAATTAGCTAGAAGACTTGTAAAGCCTTCAGTATGGTGCCTGGCTCAAAAAGAGGTCATTTATAATTTATATGATAAGGGAAGGCTTCTTGCCACAGAGCTTCTGTCTGGTCTGTCATTCAGCTAGTCTCAGTGAAAATGGCATTGCTTTTTATACAGGAGAAATCAGACCAAAATGTTGGAAAAGTGTGTGTTGGATGGAAGGGGCGGTCCCACGTTCCTCCAGCATCGTCTTACACGTGACTTGCAGAGACCTTCTTCTTGCCTCATCTCCTATTATCACTGCAGCAGCCCAGCTCCTTGTTACACTGGCATCTTGAAATGTGGGATTTTCATTTTACCTCTAAGAGCCTCCTTTGCTAGGGGATCTCAAGTTTAAGGTAGGAAAAAGAGGTAGAAAGAAAGGCAGGATTGACTATCTTGGAGCGTATGTGTGATGACCAGATAGTCCAGCTTTCTGATGCTTCCCAATTTTGTGTAATTGTATTTTTTCCAATATGGGTAACTATATGAGATGTTTCTTATATGTCACTTTTAAAGTCAGAAAAAAAATTTTTTTCAGACCACTTTTGGATTGAGAAGTAAGGTCGCCATAATCATGGTGGATTTTTTTGGACAAGATTATGGTAAAGACAGTCAGGAATGTGATAACAGCCAGAGGACAGTAAAGAGCCATGGCAGTTGGAGGATGGGAGTATAATGTGACAAGAGAGAGACCAGGGGCCAGGAAAGGAAGGGGGAAAGATCTCAAGACTCATTTTGTCCATCCCAACCCCCCGACTCCCTCCCCACCACGTTTCATCCCAGAGCAGAGCTGTCACTTGATTTTTGTCAGGTGAAGACAGGATCACAGGTTGATGACTCACTCCCTCTTTTCCACATCTCTGGGCTGTCCCAGAACCTGCTCTGTGATGATCCTGCATGGTGCTACCTGGGGATGCCTGGGACACTTGTGCCCAGAGTATGCGCTGCTGCATGCAATTCTGTGTTTGTTTAGAAAGTGCTGCTGCCCATAGCTCTGCTTCTTGACCACAGTCCTGTGTAAAGACACAAAGCCAGGGCTTCCCTGTGGTCCAGTGGTTAAGCATCTGCCTGCCAGTGCAGAAGACATGGGTTTGATCCCTGGTCTGGGAACTAAGATCCCACATGCTGTGGGGCAACTAAGCCCATGCACCACAATTACTGAAGTCTGTGCGCCTAGAGCCCGTGCTCTGCATCCAGAGAAGCCACTGCCGTGAGAAGCCCCTCCTCGCCTCAACTAGAGAGAAACCTGTGCCCAGCAAAGAAACCAAGCGCCCTTTATCCAGTATTGAGCATAAAATGAAAATTCAATAAATATTAACCATTATATTTATTGATGATAATAATGATGACAGTGTCTGCTGGGACTGCTAAATCTTTTTATGCTACACTTCATTGCAGAAAGTCCTTTTCCATGTAATTCAGTTCCCTTCCCCACCTAAATCGAATTTAACTTTTACTCAATTGAATTTAACTTTATTCAGCTTAAATCATTTCCCCATTATACCAGTGATTCCTTTTTTTTTTTTTTAAGTTTCACTGTGGAGAGTCATGAGATGGTATGGGAAGGGGAGGGGAGGGCTACCTGCCTGGATACTTCTCTGAAACCTTTGGGATAGAGGTAGCATCTTTTCATGAAAATCCCAGAAGCAGCCAAAGAAGCAATAAGAAGTGAAGGTGTTAGTCGCTCAGTCCGACTTTTTGTAACTCCATGGACTGAGTCCTCTAGGTTCCTCTGTTCATGGAATTCTCCAGGCAAGAATACTGGAGTGAACCAGTGATTCTTAGAATTAGTATCTCATTATCAAGAATTTTATGTAAGACTGAGGTCCCAATGTCTTACGTATAAAAGATAAACTACAACCAAAAAAATCACATAGAGGAGCGTGAGGGGACGTCTCCCTGTTGTGGCCAAAACAACTCACTGGCTTTTCAGGCTTATGGAATAGTTGTGTCTTGTCATGGTGTGGGTGGCTCTGGGGGCTTCTAGTCAGCGAGCTTTGGGATGAAGTGACAGAAAATTTAACGCAAATGCATGGGCTGCAGCTGTCAGGAACCGTGATGTCTCACACTGCTAGAGTCTAGTGGTGGATGGCTGGCAGGCTGACGGGACCTGGTGACACCATTCTTGTGGCCTGCCCTCCTCCATGTGGCGGCTTTGTCTTCAGGTTGACAATGAGGTGGTGGTGGTGGCAGTTCCACAGTTCACATCTGTGTAGGACACCGTCCAGAGATAGTTCCTTTAAAAGATTTCCTTAAAATCTGGAAGAATTCTCCCCACAGCCCCAGGAAGCTTGATCTCTTCCTTTCCTGGCTTTAAGTCAGTCACATGCTCTTCCCTTAACTACACAGTCCATGGGATTCTCCAGGCCAGGATACTGGAGTGGATAGCCTTTCCCTTCTCCAGGGGATCTTCCCAACCCAGGAATTGAACCCAGGTCTTCCGCATTGCAGGCAGATTCTTTACCAGCTGAGCCACAAGGGAAGCTCCTTCTCTTAACTAATCACCTGCAAAGGGTTAGGGTTGCCTTGACTGGTGTGGTCTAACTAGAACCCGCAGGTTGAGCAGAAAGTGCATGAGGGTGGGGGCATGGAAGGCCCTGAATGAAATGACCATAATGCTCACTATAGTTCTTTTTCAGCTTGTTGTAGGTGTTCAGGCATTGTCAACATGGCTGTATTTTGTTGTCTAATATCATACAAGTGCTTCGTGTCTTAGTGTACAACTCCACCAGTCTGAGCGGCACACATGGAACTGACAACATTGTGTGCTCTGTGTGTGTGTGTGTGTGTATACTGAGCATAAAATCCTTCAGGTCATTTTATCTCTGGAAATGCAAGTTTTGTTGGCTTAAAAAACAGGTTAATTATAATATCATTATTTGTAATTATGTGGTAAAATACACAATAGATGACCAGAAAGAAAAAGGCATAAATGAGCAGTGAGCGAGCGCAGAGATGAGGGTGGGAGGAAGAAGAGAGTTAGAAAGCTCTCAGAGGCCAGGTACGCTTGAAAGGCATTCAGTTCAGTTCAGTTCAGTTCAGTCGCTCAGTCGTGTTCGACTCTTTGCAACCCCATGAATCACAGCACGCCAGGCCTCCCTGTCCATCACCAACTCCTGGAGTTCACTCAAACTCATGTCCATCGAGTCGGTGATGCCATCCAGCCATCTCATTCTCTGTCGTCCCCTTCTCCTCCCACCCCCAATCCCTCCCAGCATCAGAGTCTTTTCTAGTGAGTCAACTTGTCGCATGAAGTGGCCCAAGTATTGGAGTTTCAGCTTTAGCATCAGTCCTTCCAATGAACACCCAGGGTTGATCTCCTTTAGAATGGACTGGTTGGATCTCCTTGCAGTCCAAGGGACTCTCAAGAGTCTTCTCCAGCACCACAGTTCAAAAGCATTAGTCTATCCTTTTATTTCCATGGGTACCTGAGCACCCAGCTCAGAAGCCATGACTTTCCACTTGCTGGCCCGCTTCGCTGTAACTTCCCATGTGTCTGATCACAGCCAGGAGGGTGTCCAGACAAAGTCTGGCTTCTGAGACAGGTCTGACATTGGGGTCTGACCCCCAGGAGGGACCACTGGCAGGCAGGTAGGGCAGAGCTCAGCATCTGGAAGGGACGGCCACCACCACAGGGGCTCACATCTGGCCAGAATGCAAGGCCTTGAGGGCTTAAGGTTGTCCTACTTTCTGTGGCCGCACCGTGGAAGCCTGAAATGCAGACTCGGGGGCTCAGTTGGTGGTGGCTCCGACTGGCTCTCTCCAGGCAAACCACATTCCCTGCTTAGAGCTGCAGAGGAAGGGGCTGCTCGTGGGCTAGTGCCTCTGAGCACCTGCACTGGAACTGGGATCCTGCTCAGAAAGGAGCTGTCATTTGTGCCGACTCCCACCCCTAACTTTACTGCGGCAGTAACTTATTCCTCTTTAAAAGACAGCTTCCAGGCAAATCAGTTCAAGTCATCTTGGTCTGTGTGGGCAGGAAGGCTATTATCAACACTAGTTGGAGATCCCAGTGCTCCTGAAATTGACACTTGACAAGCACTTGATGGAAACAGAGGTGCTGGGGAAGTGTGTGCAGCACTCTGCGTTCAGCTGTCAGAGTCCGACGACGCTGCAGTGGTTTGGACAAATATTTTTCAGGAATAGGTGTGGTCTCCTGGAAGTCAGCCCCCAAGCCCTTCTGTATCCCAAGCCAGACAATTGTGGCACCTTAACTCTGTTTCCATAAGTCCAAAAGGGTGGTGACATTCGTTTTCTCTACAGCTGTCATCATAACTGATTCCTTCCAGATCCCGAGAATGTTATTCTGTCCCTCAGGTTTCTACTTGCTTTAAGATCTCCAGAAAAAGTAGGCCTTCCTTTTTAGCTTTGCCTGTCTTGTCTGTTTATGTCTGGGTGCTTTAGGGAAGTAGAAAGAGTAGCAGAAGTAACAAATCCTGGAAAACTCACAAATGCTCAAGGAATTTCAAGATACTCTTGTAGAAGTAATTTTTGGTTAAAAAAAACACACAGAAATTTTTTTTTTTTTTTTATGCTGGGCTAACTCCTTAGGTTTCTTCCTGGATTCTTTTTGTGGTACCATAAAGAATTACCAGTATCTTTATCATTCCGTGACACATAGTAGGCACTCAACAAATGTTTGTTGAATGGATCCATGGACATTTCTGCATGGAAATTAAGCCTCCCTTCCCATGTTAAAGCGTCTCGCTTCCACTCTCTGAACGAGGCAGGTCCTGTGGAGATTGTAAGAAGTTCTTAAAGCAGAACAGCAAAGGCAAATATTCAAGCAGATTGGAAAGTTACAAGCAAAAGCCCCTTAAGCCCACGCCTGCACACTCAAATGTAGTGGTGAGGATCTCTGCAGAAGCCAATACTTTAAGAGGACTAATTTACCACAGTAGCAAAATTATAGTATGAGAAATTGCAGAATATCTTCCTTCCCCTCTACCTCCCCTTCCTCCTCTTTCCCCTCCTCCACTCCTTTCTTTTATAAAAATGTACTGAATGTTTTTAGGGCTGGGTGCTGGGGATACAGCGGTGGATAAAGCTGCTGTGGTCTCTGCCTCATTGTTCAGTCGCTAAGTCCTGTCTGACTCTTCGTGACCCCGTGGACTGCAGCATGCCAGTCCACGTCCTTCCCTGTCCTTCACTATCTCCTGGAGTTTGCTCAGACTCACATGCTTTGAGTCGGTTATGGCAAACAACCATCTCACCTTTTGTTGCCCCCTTCTCCTGCCTTCAATCACTCCCAGCATCCAGGGTCTTTTCCAGTGAGTCGGTTCTTCCCATCAGATGGCCAAAATACTGGAGCTTCAGCTTCAGCAACAGTCCTTCCAGTGAATATTCAGGGTTGATTTACTTTAGGATTGACTGGTCTGATGTCCTTGCTGTCCAAGGGACTCTCAAGAATCTTCTCTAGCACCACAGTTCACAAGTATCATTTCTTTGGCTTTTAGCCTTCTTAATGGTCCAACTCACATTCATACATGACTACTGGAAAAATCATAGTTTTGACTATATGGACCTTTATCGGCAAAGTAATGTCTCTGCTTTTTAGTACTCTGTCTAGATTCATCATAGCTTTTATTTCAAGGAGCAAGCGTCTTTTAATTTCACGGCTGCAGTCACCATCTGCAGTTACTTTGTAGCCCAAGAAAATAAAGTCTGTCATTGTTTCCATTGTTTCCCCATCTATTTGCCATGAAGAGGTAGAACCAGATGTCACGATCTTTGTTTTTTGAATGTTGAGTTTTAAGCCACCTTTTTCACTCTCCTCTTTCACCTTCATCAAGAGGCTCTTTAGTTCCTCTTCACTTTCTGGCATAAGGGTGGTGTCATCTGCATATCTGAGGTTATTCATGTTTCTCGCCGCAATCTTGATTCCAGCTTGTGCTTCATCCAACCTGGCATTTCGTATGATGTACTCTGCATATAAGTTAAATAAGCAGGGTGACAATATACAACCTTGATGTACTCCTTTCCCAATTTGGAACCAGTTCATTGTTCCATATCCAGTTCTAACCATTGCTTCTTGACCTGCATACAGATTTCTCTGGAGGCAGGTAAGGTGCTCTGGTATTCCCATCTCTTTAAGAATTTTCTGCAGTTTCTTGTGATCCACACAGTCAAAGACTTTAGCATAGTCAATGAAACAGAAGTAGATGTTTTTCTGAATTTTCATGCTTTTTCTGTGACCCAGCAGATGTTGTCAATTTGATCTCTGGTTCCTCTGCCTTTTCTAAATCCAGCTTGTACATCTGAAGGTTCTTGGCTTATGCATTGCTGAAGCCTAGCTTGAAGAATTTTGAACATACTCTTTCTAGCGTGTGAAATGAGTGCAACTGTATGATAGTTTGAACATTCTTTGGAATTGCCTTTCTTTGGGATTGGAATGAAAACTGACCTTTTCCAGTCCTATGGCCACTGCTGAGTTTTCCAAATTTGCTGGCATATGGTCTCTTTCTTCATGTAGCTTAAAGGCCAGTGTGTGTGTATGTGCGTGTGTGTGTTTTTGTGTGTTTTGAGGGGGGTAGTGTGTGGTGTGAGCCTGCTGCATAATTGATTAAGGCCAATACCAACACTTTGCGTTGTTGAGGTCTTGTTTCCCAAATCCTCAGGATCCTTTGGTGAATTGATTGTCACACCACTTGGAGTTTTTCCTTTTTCTTTCGTGTAAAATATATGTTTCTTTCTGTGCACACTATGATGTGGCTACTTTATAGCAGTTGATTAATAACTCACTGGATTGTCCGATATTCCATTTGATTCACTTTTGTGGTTATGTCATAATATAAATAGCAGTTGTGTGATGCAGATGATCACTATAGGTTTTCTGCTCCCTATCCTTGGCATGCAGGTAGATTGCATTTCTGCTTTCCTTTGGTTAAGCAGGGCCAGGAGACAGTTCTGGCTAATGGAAGAGGCGGGAAATGCTACACATCACTTCCAGATCTGGCCTCTAGACCTTCTGTAAGATTCCCCAAGTGCTTTTTCTTTTTCTTTGTCTCCTGGCTGGAGAGAAAAGGTCTAGTAGAGGACGATGAGGCTCTAGGCTCAGTTGTTAGCTGCCTATTTTTGTTAATAAAGTTTTATTGAAACAATCACATTCATTTGCCTATGTATTATCTGTGGCTGCTTTTATACTACAAAGGCCGTGGTGAGGAGTTGCAGCTGAAACTCACACCCTGCTAAGCCTAAAAGATTTACTTTGCAGCCCTTTACGAAAAAAAATGCCATCCTTAGGGGATGACAGAGCCCCTGCATGAGATCAGTCTGGGTCCAAGAATGACAGTGGGGTACAGGGTCTTTCTTTCCAATCTTCTAGGCTAACTTGCATTATTTGACCATGACATGAGAGAGAAATAAAGCTTTTTTTAAAAAATTATTTTTCCAGTTTTATTGAGATACAATTGACATACAGCAGTATATAAGTTCAAGGTAGTTACTTAGATACATCATGAAATGACCACCACAGTCAGCCTTTGTTAACATTCATCATCTCATATAGATCAAAAAAAAAGAAAAATGAAAAACAATTTCCCATGTGATGAGACATCTTAGGTTCAGCTCTCTCCACAACCTTCACATGTAGCATATAGTCATATTAACAACAGTCATCATGCTGTATTTGGCTTCCTGGGTGGCTCAGATCTGCCTGCAATGCGGGAGACCAGGATTTGATTCCTGAATCGGGAAAATTCCCTGGATAAAGGAATGACTACCCACTCCAGTATCCTGACCTGAAAAATTCCATGGACAGAGGAGCCTGGTAGGCTGCAGTCCTTGGGATGGCAAAGAATCAGACATGACTGAGTGAATAACCCTTGCACTTGCACTTGGGTTAAACCATCGATATTTGGGGGTTGTTTACTAGCATTATTTACCTAATAAAATATGTCACTTACATAATAAAAATATGAGCTAACATTTATTGGACATTTTTATTAGGTATTGTTCTACATGTTTCTACTATTCTGTGTGTTTCTGTTCTCAAAACAACCTTATGAAGAATCTACTCTTAGTGATGCTTGAAAGTGAGGAAATGAAAGACTATGTCATTCGTCCAGGGATTCATTTGGTCAGAGGGGAGCGGGAATTCATACCTAGGCAGCTTGGCTTCAGCATTATGGCTCCAAGCCTTTCTTTTCTCCTTCATATTTACATAATTCACATCTCCAAGTTTTTTCCAAGAGTCTATCTTATTTGATTCTCACCACAGACTTTTGTAAAACAGGTTATATTATTATTGACAGTATAATTACAGAATATATTTATTAGTAAATATTGTATAAAATAGTAGAAATTATATAATTATTATTATCATTGTTCAGGAGAGGAAACTGACCTATAGAAGTGACTTACTAAAGCTTGCTTGACTAGCAAATGGCAGAACTGTATCCTGAGCCTTGAGCTGCTGACAGCAGTTTGAAGTTATGTGTCTTCCTTGGGTCTCGGTTTCCATTCAAAATACACCAACCTGCCAAATGCTCTTGGACATTAGCCCATCCTTGAACGGTCAGCATAACAACATCGACAAATGGAGAGGGATGTGGGATGGGCAAAAATGGATGTCAGTCTAGGGGAGGATGGAGTTTTGCGGGGAGTGGGCATGGGTCAAGGAGCTCATCCTGGATATTTTTTGGTACCTTCAGTTCATGATGTAGACTGCACATGAGTGAAAGGGACACTGTCCCACCTACGGGCCTTTAACATCCTAATTAATCCAAGATATTACTTCTTATTCACTTGGCACAATCTCTCAGGACTATTTGCTGCCTTTAGGACAGTTACTCAAGACTTGATTCCTGGGGGTGGAGGGGATGAAGTGGTGCTTATTAAAACTGCAGATTCCTGAACCCACCTAAGATCTATTGCATGAGAATCTCTGGAGGAAGGTCCTAGGAAGCTGCATTTTAAAATCAGCAATGTGGATGCTTCTGATGTACACTAAAGCTTGAAATCACAACCCTGGGAGGTTATCACAAGTGAACAATCCAGCTTTCACTCCCCAGGAATGTTCCTCTCTGAGTAGGTGGGTGAGGATGAGAAGTAGGGTCATTCCCTGCCTTTCATGTCACTGGACTGGAAGCCCATTAAGTATGTCAATTCTCTTCTCTAGAGCATCATTTTTAGAAAAGAACTCAGAATGGTATCTCAGTTGTGTAGTAGCTTTTTTAAAAGTGTTTTCCTCTTGTGAGTTCTCATGCCTTATGGCTGGGATGGGGACCCTTCTGCCCTCTCCCTGCCCAGGGCAGACAAAGGGTGCAGGGCTCAGGTATCTCAGGTCCAGCTTAGGGACATTTGTGTGCCTACCAGTCACCTTTCACTGCCCATCAGCTCCATTTCTGCTTGCTGTCTCCCAGCCTGTGCTGCTTGGTGGTGTATCCAGGGGTGACTTCTTCCTCCTTGCTCAACTCAAAACTTTCAGGGTTTGAAGGCAATATGTTCACAAGAGCATGGTGACTTTGTTGACTTCTTGATGTATCCATTTCTGAGAAGGTGACTGGAAGATGTTCATGTTCTGCAAGAATCAGAAAGTGAGGGGTGGGAGTGGAATGGGCATGAGCCCGATGAGAGGATGACGTATGCCTTCAACATGGTGGACTTACCTGTTGGGTCTAAGAGGCAAGAACATGCCAAGGGGATGCATAGGCCATTATTACTAAAGCAATCAAAGATAGATGGATAAAATTAAAACTCTTTTAACAAGTATATGTGTGTTTTTAAAAATATATTTATTTATTTTTGCCATACCACTCAGTGTGTGGGATCTTATTTCTCTGACCAGAAATTGAACTTTTGTCCCCCTGCATTGGAAGTGTGGAGTCTTAACCACAGAACCACCAGGGAAGCCCTTAAAATTAAAACTCTTGATGGTCCAAAGAGTTTGTTCCCTTTGGGAGGAAGATCTTGACTTTGGCTCTGAGGGGTGAGGGGGGAGAAGGTTTCAGAGGCAGGCAAGCGTGTGGACCATTGGCTCGAGCACCTTCATCCATGCAAGGTGCTTGGAGGTAGGAGTGGAAAGGAGAGCCCTTACTCTGCTTCCCTATGTGGCCTGACAAACAAGGGGAGACAAGTAAGTTTAATAGGGCTGCTGGATTACAAAGGTGTGCCTAAACCTTCTTCCTCCTCAGGATCACCATAATTTAAGATCCAGTACCTTCCTGGGTCGGAAAGATCCCCTGCAGAAGGAAATGGCAGCCCACTCCAGTATTCTTACCTGGAGAATCCCATGGACAAAGGAGCCTGGCAGGCTACAGTCCACGGGATCGCAAAGAGCTGGACACAACTTAGCGACTAAACCACCACCACCACCACCTTGCATATTAGTCAAACAAACCAACAAAGAAAAGAAGAGAAGTAAGTGGAAGGCAAGTTTAGAGGAGTAAGATAGCTGTCCTCCGGGCTTTCATGAGCTCCTTCTTAAGCCATTATCGCAGAGCAGCAGGACCTGTTTTCCTTCCCCTAGAGACTGGGGGCGGGCCCACAGGACAGAAACTCTGCCCTCAGGAAGCTTCTCACTTGATGTGTCCACTCTCCATTCTGTTTTGTGGGTCTCTAACCTCTCTTTTTTCCTGCTGCTCTATAGAACTTGTGGACACAGGCTAAGTGGCCATGATGGTGTCCAAGAGGTCCAGTTGAAAGGGCAAATTTTACAAAAGTTAATCAATAAAGTTTTATCAGAACCCAGTCACACACATTCATTTACATATTGTCTGGTTGCTTCAGGCTGCAACTGCAGAATTTGAGTATTTGCAAGAAAGATTACATGGCCTGCAATGTCTAAAATAATTACTATCTGGTCCTTTTATAGAAAATGTACCTGTCCCTCTAGATCTAGAGGTCTCACACTGGCTTTAAGTGCTTAGCCTTGAAATGACGTACATCCTCCACTCACAACTCACAGGTCAGCAGGTCACATGAACCACAGGGGCCAGGCTGTACATCCTACCATGTGCCCTGGATAGGGATAACCAGACTATTTGACTAACAGTTATCAGTGACCACCATGCGACCCCGTGGACCGTAGCCCATCAGGCACCTCTGTCCACAGAATTCTCCAGGCAAGAATACTGGAGTGGGTTGCCATTCTCTTCTCCAGGGAATCTTCCCGACCCAGAGATCGAACCCAGGTCTCCTGTGTTGCAGGCAGATTCTTTCCTGTTTGAGTCATGAGGGAAGCCCTCATTAGTGACCACCACAACAGTCTCCAATGTGTTGAACTTAGTTCCAGGGACTGGATATAGAAAGATAAATCCAGACAAGATCTCTGATCTCAAGGTATTCAAAAAAATGCCAGAATTTGGGGGCTGGGAGAAAAGCTAAGTATAGAGTAGATTCAAATGTCCTTCCCTGGAAGATGCAGACTCTGTCTCGTCTAAATTTCCTGAGATGAAAGATGTTTTCTCAGCTCGATGATAGCCAGACCTGGGGACTGGCCAGCTTGGCAGGCAGTGGGGGCGACAGATTCCCGTGATGAACATTTATGTCAATAATAGAAGGGTTGTTTAACAGGAATTCTTAAAGGAAAGATGAGATAATTTCATGTTTTGATATTTGTAAAATTGATTCCGTTGAAGCAGGAGTGCTGTGGTGCATATTATTGCTGCTGTAATTTTGGCAAAAGATGTGACTCAACTTGGCAGAGTGTCTGGGAAGGGGGAATCCAGTGAGGAGGAAGAGGGTGGGCCAGGAATCAGAGACAAGGAGCCAGGTCCTTGGTGGGAGCTGGGAGGGTGGTCCGAGAGACTCTGCCAAGCAGGGACATGAGGAAGGCTCTCTCGGCTGCAGAGAACCCAAGACTGCTTGGGCTTCTGGTGGTGCTAAAGCCTGTGGAGAGAGAGGGAGCAGCCAGGGAGGGGTGTGTGCATGTGTGTGGTGGGGGAGAGACATTTAAACATTGTAGGAATGAAGGATAAATTTAAAATCCATCAAGCAGAGTTGAGACGGGATGACAACGTGAGGAACATGAGTCACTCTTTCTAGGGACCCACCCAACTGTGTGCAGGATTGGAAATGGATTTTCCCCTTCATTTCTCCTCTCCTGCAAGCTTATCTGGGACCCTTTATCTCCCCTGCCCTTGCCCTCTTGACTGAACTTGGTGGCTGCATACCTAAGGCTGGTCACTGCATCCCCAGGGCCTCCTGCCCTGTATCTCTGAGCTGTTGGGTGTGGTGCTGGCAGGGCTGGGATGACCAGTCCACGTGCTCGAAATGCAGGAGACAAATGAGTAAGATACCTCTGGCCCACTCCTCAGGGAGGTCAGGGTCTATTTGACACTCATATTAGGCTTGATCAGCTATGCACTAAAATCATCCTGCCTTTAATTAATTAATTTATTTATTTTGGCTGCACCTTGAGGCATGTGGGATCTTAGTTCCCCAACCAGGAATAGAACCCACCCCCCTGCAGTGGAAGCACGGAGTCTTAACCAGGGAAATCCCCATCCTGCCTTTTCTACCTGCTTCCTTAATGTAATGAGGCAGTTGAAGGGGCATTTATGGATTCTGCTTCATGGCGTAGAGGCAGTGTGATCAATATAGTGGAAAAAACTGTGAGTTAAATTTAAAACCTGAGCCCTTTCCCAGCTCTTTATTTCTAGTATGACTAGTGTGAGCAAGACTCTATCTCTCTGGACCTCACCTGTAAAATGCTACGGCATTTTAAGATTCCTGCCCATTTTAATATTTTCAGTTTTTGTTATTTGCGGGTTTTGGTATGCAGTCCAGACGGGGGAAGGCGGAGCAGGGTCTGGGAAGATGCCTCCCCTGGGGGCCCAGCCTAGCCCTCAGTTCATCATAGGTGCTCACTAAGCCCTGGATTAGTGATGTGGATACCTGGGCTCCTCCCAGTGTGTAGACCAAATGGCACTTTTTGGAGCCACGGGGGGCGTGTTTGTGCCAGCTGTGTCATTAGGGGCGTGGTTTGGAACGTGGGTGGAGAAGAAGCTGGGAATTAGGGGTGTTGGGTTCTTGGCTGGGAGGGAAACAGGAGGTAGAGGTCTGGAAAGGCTGGTAAGTTCAGGTTCTGTCAATTCAGGACTCCCCCAGACCTCAGACTTGCTATGGGAACTCTTTCTAAGTCCTTCAGTTTCCCTAAATCCTCTCTGCGCATGCTCTCCGTTTTGCCGGTACCCTCCTTTTCCTCACCTGGCAAACCCCGCTTACACCCAGCCTGAGGGTCACGTCCTCCACAAAGCCCACAAGTGGGCTGAGGGGACCCGCACATGAGCTCACATAGCCATCAGGCCCACCTCAATCACAGCACATCAGGCTGTGTGGTCAAATTCATGTTCATGCTGTTCCTCCAACGAGGAGGATGTGGACTAGATCCAGCTCATCTTGGCGTGCCCAGCGCCAGGCTTTGGCTAGCCCTCGGTCGGTGAGGATTGAGTGAGTGTGTTACAGAGGCAAGTCCAGCCACGTCTTCCTTGGCATGGAAGAGGAAAACCAGGCTCAAGGGAGCCGGCCAGGGTGCCTGACTCCACACATGCTCCTCAGACCCTGCTCACATGAGCAGAAAGAAGAGAGGAAGGAACCGTGTGTGGGACCCAGTTCTCACCAGTAGCCTGTGCGGCCAGAGAGAGTATGAGAGTTAGCGGAGCAGGTGGTGGCTGGGTTCCCCAGAAAAGCTGGGACCCTGGGGAGAGCGGTAAGGAGATTCCTTCACCACGGACAGGCTAGGATGGCCAGCTAGCTGTCAAGGTGGGGCTGAGAAGGACAGCGTTTGGCATCCTTCTCCCAGCACCCTGAGACATTGATCACAGTTGCCTATAATTATGCCTTTAACTTCTGCTCTCTGTGCCAGGCTGAATTTCACGGGGCAAAAATCAAACCTGCTTCTCTTAACTCTAGACACCCAGCACCTGGCACACAGCATGGCCACAGTGGATGCTCCCAAGTTCAACCATCATTTATTGCCAGCACCTGGCACACAGGCTGCTCCAGGATGGGTGCTCCGGACTGCAACAGTCATTTATCGAGAGCCAGCTGTGTGCCAGTTTCTGGGCCGGGCCAGACGCCTTGCCCCAGAGAATGATGTCATTAACCGCTTTCTCTTCTCTGTCTCCCTCGTGCCCACCCCTCCCCTCCCCTCCCTGCCCTCCCACCCCTTATCTCTCGCCCACCTCCCCGCGCAGAGCAATGTTCTGTGATGGTGCCCGAGATGCGTGGACTGAGCCCCGGCCACAGGCTGCCCGAGCCCGCCCTCTGCCCGGCCGCGGGCGGGAGCCCTGAGCCCGGGGCCGCGGGCCGCCGCCGCCGCCGCCACGTCCTGGCCCTGCCCGAGGAGGAGGCATGGCGGCCGCAGCAGTGCGCCCTGCTCGAGGCCGACGCCCCGGACGAGGCGGGCATGCTGCCGACCTCCCCGCGCGCCGCCGGCGGCTTCGACAACTTCTTCCCGCTGCAGGAGGGCGAGGGCCCGGGCTGGGAGGGCGGCTGCAGTCCCTTCCTGCCGGTGAGCCCCGAGGTGATGAAGCGGCGGCGCGGGGGTCTCATCGAGCAGCGGGACATCATCAAGGCCCACGAGGCGCACAAGATGCAGAGCACCCCGCAGGCGCGGCGCAAGGAGTGGGAGTGAGTACCCGGTGGCGGCGGGGAGCGGGGCGCACGGGGCCCGGGAGGAGCCGAGGGCGCGTGGGCTCGCGTGGGGGAAGATGGGCCCAGCGAGGCGGATGGAGCCATCTCCGCTGCGGCCAAAAGAGAGGCTTGACCTTCCGAGGTAGGCCTCCGAGGTCAGACCCGATCCATCTCACTGACCAGCCAGAGGCTCCTGGAACCTCACGGAGGTCAAAGGACGTCCCAAGAGCCGCTCCCCACTCCTCCCACTCCCACTCCGCGTCCCAGGCGCATCTAGCTTACCAAGAGCCTGGCATCAGGACCTGGGTTCTGATTCACACCCCAAGCTTTCCTGAAAAGAGGAGCTCTGTAAACCCTGGAGAATCTATCAAAATGTGAAGCACCTATCTCGTTTTTCCCTCCGGGGTTGCTGCTAACCCTCCTCTTTCTGGTATGTTGTTGCGTGAATGATTTTATTTGGGGGCAAGTGTTCAGTGGTTAGAAGAGATTGACCAAGATTCCAACCTCTTCCTCCTTCCCACCCCGACTTTGTTTCTTTTTGTGTAGAGTCAAAGGATTTATGTTCTGTCTTGGAAACCGTTTACCCTGACTGATGCTTACTGAGAACTGGGATTTTATTCCTTGGAGTCATAAATTAAAGGAAGATAGTATTTCATTTAATTCTCAATGACCCCAGATTCACATCCCACCCAGGGACTTTGATTTGTCCTTCTGATGCCAGTGTTTAGTCTACCTGTTTATTAACACACGTCCTGAGGCTTGTACGTTTTTGTCTCCTCTTGCCTTGGACTGAGTTAGTAGATGTTAGACTAGCTCTCGGTGTTTTTTTGATAGTGCTGGTCATGGTGGAATTTTCCTCCCTGGTTTTGATGGACATCCTGGATGGTGCAGATGGGGTTAGATGGAGGTGATCCCTGGTGTCGTTTTCCTATAGATGTTAAATGTTTGTTAGCTCATTCGTTCGGTGACATGTGCCAGCCTCCTGGGGTTCAGAGAGGAAGAGGGTGCCCAGCACTTAACAGACCTTCTCTCCTGTTGGTCACTTTCCAGTGTGTTAGCCTTTAAAACCTCACATAGCTCTCGAGGCGCCAGCGGCATTCTAAGCACCTCATCTGTATTAACTCACGTTACTCCTCATCCTTACTATGAGGCAGTACAATTATTGTCCACATTTAACTGACAAGGCACAGGGAAGTTAAGTGATTCTCCCCAGATAATTATTATGGCATTGTAACTGTGGTTTGAGGTTCATTAGTGATTTGTTCCCTGGAAGTCTGGTTTTAGAATACATGCCTCTAACTTCAAAGGCACCGTGCCTTTTATTTTAGGTCTCATGGTACTTAACTGCTGATCTCACCCATTGAGGTGTCATGGCAAGTGCAGTGGCCTAGGGACTGAGAGACTTGTGTCTGATTCCCAGGGTGGCCTTATAGGTGGTAAGTCATCTCATCATGGCTTTAAAAATTGAGTAGGAGGAAGTCGATGACTGTTTGAATATGGACCAACTCTGCTAGTTGATTGTTTTTTCATAATCAGAAGTACTATATTTTTATGCACCTCTGTCTTATCTTCTTAGGAGGATGCTGGACAGCTTGAGGGCAGAGACTTGTCTTGAACATTCTTCATGTCACTCAATGTCTGCCGTGTGACCTAACCAAGAATTCCTACGATACTCACTGAAAAAGTCACTTCACCATGGCTGGGAATATGTGAATAAGTGTTAGGTTTGGTAGTTGGAGGATGGAGTGGCAGCAGGAGTCAGGAGGGACTGTGCTTTCATCAGGGCAAACCCATGGCAAGGTGAAACAGGGCAGCACACCAATAGGTTGGGGACGTATTAGCCTTTAAGAGGTAGAGGAGGAGCTCACCAGAGAGGTCAGAAAGAGTGGCCAGGGTGGTAGGCAAAAAGCCAGAGGATACAGGGACAAAAAGTGAAAAGAAGCGTGTGTTCAGAAGGAGGGAGTCTTCATCTGTGTAAGATTTTCTAAAAGGTCAAATAAAATGAGGATGGAGAAGCAATCCGTGGGTTTTGGCAATACAGGGTGGCCTTAATGGGAACAGTTTCAGGAGGATGATGGGGACGGGGCCCAGTTGGAGTGTGGTGCAGAGACAATGGGAGGTGATAGAGACAGTGGCATGGCCCCAGACTCCCTGCTCCCCAACACTCACAGCCATCACTGCATTCTTTTGGGTGATTAATACCAGTGATTATTACCACTAAGCCTTTGTCCTCACCACAAACTCCCTCCCCGAAAGGCCCTGTGCATGCCTTAGTCTGACCCACTTCCCGTTCCTTCCCCACTTCCCAAACCCTGATATTGCACTGGCTAGGACTCATGTTCCATCATCAACAGGAGCCTTCTCTGGACATTCCCTTTACCTCCTGTTCTAATTGGACCCTGCTTGTCCCCCAAGAATGTGACTTGATCTGCAACTGTGTCGTGTGGTAGCTGTCTCCCCTCCCATACCGCTTGGTACTCTGGCGCCTGGAGGTGGGGTAGGCGTCTCCCTGCTTGCCATTGTTGCTTCCAGACTATTATTCCTCACGCCTGTACTAAAATGCCAGTGTGGAGCTCCTGGCGTCAGACACCACCGCCTGCTACTCCTTCCCTGTGCATCTATCTGCAGACTCCCAGGCACTTGCCTTCATCCCAGGAAGGTTTTGGCTCTTGCTTACTGCCTCTCTCCCAATCTTTTCTCCTGCCAGCAGTTCCTGGTTAGATCCATATGCACTTAGATGACCCTTCTTGTACCCTGGCCTCTTGGTTCCTTAACCTCTTCTACTCGATGGTTTAACGCGACACTTTCGGCTGACCTCATTTCCTTGGCCAGCGTGGACCATGTCGTAACTGCACTGCTCGATGATCTCAGTTTCAAGCATCCTACTACCTGACTACCCTCTTTTCTGTCCAGTTTCCTCCCTCTGGTGCTCCAGTCCCCAGATTCTTTAATCTCACTGGCATCCATAGACATTTGATACTATGACTTGGTCACTGCCCCTTCCCCAACCATATCCTCACTTCCCATCTTATCAAATTCAATTCCATTGTAAGCACCAAAAATACTCTCCAGAGAAAAATAGTGACATTGCACTTGAGGTCTCCTACCTTCTCAAGACTTTCTCCTGCCAGCTTCCAAAGTAGAGCCAATCAGCAGCCAAGGGCAAGGGTGCTGGATGCCTCCCAAGCTGGTCAGTAGCCTACGTCACGCTTCACCAGCGTTATGATCACTTCCTTGTTTTCACCCTCAACGCCAAGTCCACCCTTAGTCCTCCTAGAAATCTCACTCAGTTCAGTTAAGTCGCTCAGTCATGTCTGACTCTTTGCGAGTCCATGGACTGCAGCACGCCAGGCTTCCCTCTCCATCATCAACTCCTGGAGCTTGCTCAAACTCATGTCCATAGAGTCGCTGATGCCATTCAACTGTTTCATCCTCTGTCACTCTCTTCTCCTTCTGCCTTCGCTCTTTCCCAACATCAGAGTCTTTTCCGGTGAGTCAGTTCTTCGCATCAGGTGGCCAAAGTATCAGAGCTTCAGCATCAGTCCTTCCAGTGAATATTCAGGACTGATTTCCTTTAGGAAATCTCATTACTTTTCCATTTTTATCCACCCACACACTCTTTTAGAGACGATTTCACACACTCTTTCCTTTATACTCAAACCCCAACATCTCCTTATAAGCCAGCTTATTCTTAGCTCATGACCACAGTTGCTTCCCACTTCACTGGGAAAATAGCAGCAGTCAAAGAGGCTGACCTGAGCCCTGGCCCCCAGTGGCCACCCTCTGCATCCGGACCCCTGTTGAGGCCATTCCTCTTGTTTCTGTGGACTCACTGCTTGTCACGCTCCGCGTGGAGGTTTGGTGCCCATGTCGAACATGATGAGCCTCTTTGTCAGTATGTTCTGTCTCTCATTTTTCTCCTACAGTTTGTTCCCTCTGGAACCCGTTCCAATCAGGCTTTTGTCCCAAACAACGCTCTTACCATGCTTGGTGGTCCTCCACTTTGCTAAATCCGGTGGCCAGTTCTCCTTGTCCATCTTCTTTGATGACAGTGGCAGCAGAAGCAGCATTTGACCATTGCCATTCTCTCTGAACCCTTTTCTCTTTCTGCCTTGGCCAGTTGCTCCTTAGTCGCTTTGACTAGTTTCCTCTTCCTTTTCCCAATCTCTAAACATTGAAGGGCCCAGGGCTCCATCCCCCTTCCCAATACTCTTCTCTAGTGATCTCTTCCAGCCCCTAACCCTTAGTTACCATAATACACTGAATCCAAAACATCTATCTGCAGCCAGGACCCCTCCCCTGAATTTTTAAAATTTATTTTTAATTCTTTTTACCTTTAAAGTTATTTATTTATTTGGCTGTGCTGGGTCTTAGGTGTGACACACAGGATCTTTTGTTGTGGCTTGTGGGATCTAGTTCCACGACCAGGGATCAAACCCAGGCCCTCTGCATTGGGAGTGCAGAGTCTTAACCGCTGGACAAACAGGGAAGTCCTCCTTCCCTGATTTTAAATGCTACCCACTTAGCATCTTCTCATGTGTCTATAGGCATCTCAAGGCCAGGAGGTCCAATAGCAAAATATCAACTTTCCCCCAAACCTGCCTCTCCTATGTTCTTCCCTATCTCAGTCAATGGAACATACACTCTTTCTGTGGCTAAGACCAGAAATGTTGGAATCATATAGATTTCTCTCACACTGAGACCCAATGCTTGCCAATCCCTGGTGACTTCCCCTGGAAAATGTAGCAGATCACATTTCTGTCTCCCACTGTCTCTCTGGTCCTGCATTAATTTATTAGTTAAATTAACTAATTTAATAAAATTGAAATTTTATTTTAATTTTTTTATTCCATAAATACTTACATGGTACTTACTAGCTACCCAGAACTGTTCTAAACACGTTATTCATTTAAACCTTTTAATTGAATAAGGCTGGTACTGTTAATAGTCCCTGATTTGCTGTTGAGCCGCAGAAAGTTTGAATAACTTTCCCAGGACGATTACTGCAACCACCTCTTAACTAGCCTCCCTGCTGGAGCCTGTCACCCCCCACTGCAGTGAAGGGTCCTTTTTGTTCTTTAAAAAAATGATTTACAAAGGAGTAGGAAAGATAGTGCATAGAGTTTCCACGGAAGAGTCGTTGGTCCTCTGCCCAGAACCTTCTCGTGGCTTCTCAGCCCACAGAGCAAACCCCGTCCTTAGCACAGTCTACCTGGCTCTGCCCGACCTCCCTCCTGGACCTTGACCTTGACTCCTCCCCAGCAGAGACACACGGGCACCTTTGGCTTCAGCTCTGAGATTCTCCTCCATTCATCTGCTCCAGCTGTGTTGCTTCAGGCCTTTCCTTGACCCCACCTCACTGCAGGGTGCTCGCCCTGGCTCTTCCCTCTGCCTGGAGTGCTCTTTCCCTGCAGATCTGATCGATTCAGCCCCCACGCCACTGAGCACTCTGCTCCGAGAGCCCTTCCTGACCCCACTTTATAGAGTTGCCTCCCCAGAGTCACCCTATCTCTTTATCATGCTTTAGTTTTCGTCATAGCCTTTATTATTGTTTTCCCAACACACACATTATGCACATAATTGCACATACAAGCACATAGAGACACATGTATACACACACACACACACACACACACACATGTTTATGTCTGTCTGTCTCCCTGCACTGAAATGTAAGCTTCTTGAAAGTGGGGACTTTGTTTATTTTCAGTGTATAGAGTAATGTCCCATGTGTAGTTGGCTCATAATAGCTGTTTGTTGAATGAACGATGAGAGAAATGCACTGAAAGGAATTGATACCTCTTCCAATCAGCAAGCTTCCAGGGAAAGAGGCAGCTGAGTTCTCTGGGTCAGCCATGTGGTTGTGAGGGTTGTTGACTGTACAAGGCCCTCCAGTTGAACAATCAGCAGAGGAAGTGGGGAGTCTGTTCCCTGCTCTCCCTCAGGGCTGCTCAGGACGCTGTGTCTGTGGTGTACCTTGGAGAGATGGAACCTTCTCTTCTGTCCTCTAGATTGTCCTGACTTATTTCATAGACAGGCTCCTGCTGGCACTAGGACAGGGCAGCCTGGTCTGCTTGCAGAGCATAGATCTGCTGTAGTAGGAAATCAGTGGGGAGTCTCTGTCAGTGGCCCTGCCAGCTTTCTGCTCCTCCCCCAGCTCCAGCCCTTTCCTAGGCCCTGGCCACTGCCCACACAGCTGACAGCCCACACCACACACACTGCCAGCTTTTACCAATCCGCCTTCTTGGCACTGACTCTGGACTCTGGTGATGCACGAAGCTGACTAGAAACCAACCTGGGCAGTTACCAGCATGCATTTTTGGTCTTGCCTGGGGGAGCCAAATGCTGGGAGGGGACGTTGGAAAGGTAGGAGGAGACTTCAAAGAAAAGATCTTCGTTTTCCTGAGGACAGACTGTAGGTGATTTGGATGAAGCAGATTTTCTTGTGTAGAATGTTATTTCCCAAAGAACCTATTAAAAAATTTCCTTGGGCCCAGTGTACAGGTTATGAAACCTTTCGGTTAACACTGTTTTATAGCTCTAGCGAGTGGGCGTGAAAGCATGTGTTAAAACCATGCATTAAAACTAATGCTTTAATATAGTTCCCTCCAGCTTCCAAGATGTTTTCATATATACTATCTCATCTGACCCTCACTGTGACCCTATGAACCAGCTACTGTTATTTCTAATTTACAGAAGGGAAAAACGAGCTGCAAAGTCAGAGGTGGTGTTAGGTCAAAGAACCCAAGTCTTCATAGCCACTGCCCCTGTTGATGGAGCACTGGCTATATGCTGTGTATGTTATTTATTCCAGTGGAAATCATAGGTACTATTATCAAGAGTGGAAACATTTCATATGGGACTATTATTGCATATGGAGGTGGAAGAAAGGAAATTGTGTGTAACTTTCAAGTCTGCGTAGGTTGCTGCAACTTATTCTATGAAGACGGAAGAGGTATTTCCATAATCATAGTACTTATTGCACTATATCGTGATTGCCTGTTTACATGTCCGTCTCCCCCACCAGACTGGATAGAGCAGGGATGTCTGTCTGATGCCCATTGTGTCTGCATCACTCAGCACAGTGCCTGGCATGAAATAGACTCTTAATAGACATTTGCGAAATGAAAAAAAAAGAAGTGATTTGCACACTGGGAAAGTCCATTTGATGAGGTTACGTTAGTTGTCCAGATCTCTCAGCTAATGAGGTGTCACACCAGGCCCTCTGACTTCAACGAAGCCCACCTTGTTCCACGGAGGCATTCCACCTGCTTTAATGTCTCCTGCAGGGGCAACAAGGACAGACAAGTGACAGGAACCCAGTTCAAACTACAGTGACCCCCCTACATACGAACCTGCAAATGGCAACAGGTTGCAAATGGCAACCTGGGGTCCATCAACATCAGGCGTCAGTGAAACTGCAGCTTGCCCTCCGTCTCCTGCTGCTGACAGTCCTTCAGCTCTGCCATCTCCTGCCTCCTCTCCCTCCCCAGTCAGTAACTCTGCCTGCCTGTTTGCTCCATGCCAGCCCTGCTATGCCAGCTGTTACGCTCCACTACTGTACTTTTCAAGGTACTATGGTATAAGATTAAAATGTTTTATATTTTCGTGTGTTTTTTACATCTTATTTGTGTGAGAAGTATTATAAACCTGTTACAGTACAGTACTGTATAGCTGATGTGTTGGTTGGATACCTGGGCTACCTTTGTTGGAGTTATGAACAAAGTGGACTCACAAATGTGCTCCCTGCATGGAGCTCATTCATATGTAGGGGGCTTACTGTAGGGTTGATTCTTGCGATGCAACTTGTAAACTGTGGGACCTGGAGCTGGTGGCAACCTCTCTGCATTTTGTCGAGTGGAGGAGAGTCATAATATTTAACTTGCCGATCTGTTGTAAATTTTAGCTGTATTTATTCTATCACATATACTGGTGTAGGTCCTTGAAATGTTGGTGAGCCCCAGGGTTATTCTGGGCGTTACTTCTGCCTTCACAGCCTCCTTGAATGACCTCAACCAGGTCCATGTGTATAGAGATGACTCCTGAATGTAGATTCCCTAAGACTCTTGCAGCCAAATGGTAGACTGGCACCTCCACACTGTGGTCTAACTGGCATCAAGAAGTTGACATGTCTAAAACAGAACCCCCGACCCTCTCCTGACCCCACAGCCCCTCAGCCCTCCCATTTCTGTATGTGGCACCACATCTATGCAGTGGCTCAAACCAAAGACTCTCATGATCCTTTATTTCTTCTTCTTCTTCTTCTTCCCGTTTCTCTTGCTTCCAGTCAGCTGGCAAGCCCTGACATCTCCCAAACATATACCGAGCCTGAGCACTCTCCCATCCCCATGGCCACCAGTCTCTTCTGCGTCGCTGTCACTCCAGCCACTGAAGCGGCCTCCCCGTTGGCCTTTCCCCTGTCTCTGCTTCCCGGTGATCTGGAATGTGTCTGTTCACATAGCAGACAGGGGCATTGATAAAAGATGAAACCTACATGGTGTTCTGTGCCATAACTTCCCTTTGCAGTCAGAGTACAATCCGAGCTCCTCTCTCTGGCGCGCCAAGTCCCACTCCGCCTGGTTTGGGGTGGCTTCTGGTCTCCTCCCTCCGACTCTCTTCCTTCCTCTCTGTAGTCTCACTCACCTCTCACGTTCAGGCCAGGCCTGGGCCTGCTTATCTCTCTGTCCTGGCTCCTCCCTCTGCTGGAACATTCTTTCTCTCGAGCTTAACAGTATGGGTCCATTCTTGTCATCTTGACATTAGCTAAAATGACACCTCCTCAGAGAGGTCGACCTTCACCACATGGTCTAAACTAGACATCTGGTAACTCTGGGTCACATCACCCTACGTGGTTAGCTGCCTCCCCCGCAAGTGCCGTGCAGCCATGTCCCTTCTGTGGTTGCAGTGCCGGGCACAGTGCCCTAAACCCAGGCTCTTCGTGAATATATATGAGCGAATGAACGGGTGATTGCTCCATGTGCAGTTGATGTGGTTGTAATTATGATCCCGATGCTCACCCGGCCTCTGACAGCCCCAGACATGTTGTGGGGTCTAGTCCAGGGAGCTTGGGGAGCCAGGGGCTCTGAGTCTGGAGCAGGGTCAGCCCCTGGGTTGTGGAGCCTCATGGGCTGTGAAAACCCAGGTGAGTTAAGCTGCAGGTCATTTGGGCACCATCCTCCTTCACACCTTCTTCCTTTGATCACACTGAACCATGTGTTACTGGATACTGGGAAAAATATTCTAGCTTTCAAAGCTTCACTTTCCTCCTTTGCTAGGTTGTGGATGAGGACAGTGACCTTTTCTGAGTTATTATGAAGAGCATGTAAAGTACTTAGTCCCATGTTTGGCTGTTTTCTTCCTAACATCGGGATCCTCACCTTCCAGAGCCTTGTCTTGCCATCCCTGTCTATAGCAGGTCATAGAAGTTTGCTGAAGTCTGGGGCTCAGAAAGTGCAGTCAGGGTTGGGATCAACCACATATGTCAGTGGACCCCAGCAGCTCTCAGGTGATGAAGAAATAAACAGTGCCCAGCGTGTGGTAAAGAGTCAGTGCACACCAGCCATTTTATCACTATCATCGTGCTCATTACCATCTGCTCCAGCTGCCTCATTTACAGATGAGGAAACCGAGGTCCTGAGGGCTGGGTGGCTGCCAGTGCCTTCCATCGGCCGTTCTTCAGATGGCAAGGTCAGTGGATGTGGTGAGCGGAAAGGCTCGGAGGACCCAGCCCTGTAAATCCTAGCCACAGCACTGCAGCTGTGCTATCCTGGGAGGCGGGGCTGGGCATCCAGATTGGGAGAGAAGGTAACTCAGACACGCCACCAACATTCTCACCGGCTTTCACACCACGCTCAGCATCCGTGATGAATTCTGTTTTTTTTTTAAAAAAATAGACATCTCAACCTGGAAGCTTTCTGGCTGAATTTTTAAAGTCACAGGGCCAGTTTTTCTCTGAACTCTTACAGAACCATGGAGAAACCAGTCAGGCTAAGTGGGGACATCCTTCCACACGCTGCCACTTGCTGGCAAAACTCAGGCTCCTCGGGGTTTGTTCTTAGAATGCTCGAGTCTGTAGGATGCCATTGCCAGAAGGGCACAGGGGCAGCATTTTGTTGAGTTGAATAGAGGTGCTTTGTTGAATGATCTGATACGGTTTAAATCTGTGTGTTTTGAGGAGGGGCAGGAAGGTCACTGCCACCCGCAGCCCTCCCTATGGCCTCAGACAGGGTAGCGTCCTACATTTAGAGGTCTAGCTTGGCCCCGAAGGCAGCTGAGCATGGAGCCATGCAGAGTCCCACAGCCTCACTCAAAATGAAGCATTACAGGCTCTTAGGGTGGTAGTATATATAAAGAACTAATGGAACACAGAAACCATGAGCCTTCAACACACTGCCTTATCACTAGCCAACAGCACATTTGGAAACCATGAGCCAAGAAGGGACCTGCAAGCATCTGCCCTGTCTTCTTGGAATGCTGAGCATTCCACGTACCCCCCAGGAGCTGACACAGTTCTGGTGACTCCTAGAGACTGGCATTACGATGGCCCTTTGGGGGAACTTCAGCACACATCCTTGATTTTTTTTTTAAACATGTCCCATCCAGGGATTAAAAAAATAAAAGAAAATAGTTTCTTTCTAGGTCTGTTCTCTAGTGACTTTCCTTCCCCTACATTTTTTTTTTTTTCTTCAGACCTTCCGGCAGTTCTGTGAAAGCGTCCCTCGGAGGGCAGGCTGTGGGGAACGTGAGCAGTGGGGCCCCCTTGCAGGCGCCCAGCCCCTCCCTCGGTGTCTGGTGATTCCTCCACGCCCCCCCCCCCAACCTCTCTGCTCCTGTTCTGAGTTACCAGCTTCCCCGAGGGACAGCAGTTTGTCACCTTTTCCAGGGCATGGAGCCAGGAGCCAGCACTCGGTGGGATCAAGTGACCCTCTGTTGTCCTGGCTCGTCCTCTTAAGGACAAGCCAGGGAGGAGGAGCAGGGGAGGAGAGTGTGTGGCCCTGTAGCCCCGCGCTCAGTCAGGTGCGCGCCAGGTGTCGAGTCCATGACTGTGCATCCCTAACGGCACCATCAGGGCCTTGTCCATTTTGAGGGGCAGGTGAACCAGTCTCTCCTCCCCACCACCCGGCCTGCCAGTGTGATCCTCACCCTGTTACCTTCAGAAGAGGTTCGGCCTCCTGGACATGTCAAGATATAAAGGGATTCAATTCCGACACTTTTTTTTTTTTTTTTTAATGGGGAAAGGGGTGCCCCCTAGTGTCAGCTGCACAATTTATCACACGTTTCCCTTCTCAAGGTAATTTTTCCTGTTTTATGGTTCCCTCTCGTGGTCATTTGTGTGTAGTGTGGCCATGGTCTCTCACTTGGAAGCTTTTTACAGAGTGCTATGGAGGGGGGACACGACTGAAGTGACTTAGCAGCAGCAGCAGCAGCATGGAAATGGGCTGCAGCAGCCTAGGGGTCACCCATCATGTCACAGGTAAGGACAACCAGGCAAGGGATGGAGGGCCTGGCAGAGCTGGGGGAGCAGGCAGGGATTCTGGCTTCGGTTCTGTCAAGGCTTCCCACCTCCCTTACTGCCCTGCCCTGCGCTTCTCTCACCTGGATGCACGGTTGCAAATGAGTCAGGGATACAGGGGTGACGGAGCGTGGCAGGAGCGTGGCTCGTCATTGACAAGCAACTGGAAACTGCCGTGGAGAGGGGCTGGGTGGACAGACTGTAGTTCTAAGGAAATTGCACCTAAGGAATACTATGCAGCCTTAAAGAGACATTGTGGTATTCTTTCTAGAAACCGCCAAGGAAAGATATCCAAAATAGAGTGTTAATTTTTAAAAAGCAAATTTAAAGCAAAATGCAGACCTGCATGTTATATGGTTACACTGTCATGACAGAAGGAAAGGGAGGGACAAATGTTCCTCGACAGTGACAGGATGGATGGGGACACGTGGAGACAGGGAAATGCTCAGTGCTGAAGATCTCACACACACACACACGCACGTGCACTCACACAGACACACACACAGCGCTTACGATATTCCAGATGCTGTGATAAGCAAGGCATCTAAAAACCTTAAACGCCTCAAATGAGGAATTACGTGAGGCGGCGAGAAAGCAGTTGTTCAGCCGCTCAGTCGTGTCTGCCTCTTTGCGACCGCATAGACTGCCGCACACCAGGCTTCCCTGTCCTTCGCCATCTCCCGGAGGCGCGTGTCCATTCTTGATTGCAGCTTGAGCTTTATTCAGCTCGATGTTTCACGTGATGTGCTCTGCAAAGAAGTGAAATAAGCAGGGTGACAATATACAGCCTTGACATACTCCTTTCCCAGCTTTGAACTAGTCCGTTGTTCCCGGCCTGGCTCAGATGTTATTTAACGAGAAAGAAGCACATCGCCCTAGGCCCTGTGGCCAGTCTATTGTGACCTTTGGCCTCTGTGCTATTTTCAGTGGCTGCGCCTCCTCCCAGCACAGGATAGCCCCTCAAAAGGCTGGCTCCCTCGCCCCCGCCTTGTTCCTCCCCTCTTTGCCTTTGGCCCCTTCCCCACCTCTCTCTTCCTCTTTTTGTTCTCCAGCGCCCCAGGTGGAGAAGGAATGAATGAACACAGGGGGCTCCTCTTTTGCTTCTCTTCCTTCCTCTTACCTGGGAAGCCCTGTGCAGAACCCCTGCAGCGCTGTGCCCGGCTCACTACTGTTCCGCTCATCACCTGCTGGTCTCAGTGATGGGAGAGCTGTATCTCTCCCCAGATTTATAAAGAGTACAGGGAGGAGTTGGGTAAACTCTCTTTCTTAGAGTTCTTAGAGTTGGGTGCAGAAGTAACACACAGAAATACTTGGCACGCTCTTTGGTGTGGGGTAGGACGGCCAGACGTACTTGGCCTGAGCGTGCTGAGGTCAAGTCCATCTTCACCCCTGCTCCCCCTCATCTCAGCGCTCCCTGGCCACCATCCATTGTGGTGACTCTCTGCCCCTTATTTCTGTGCTGAAGCTGGGAACATTTGTAATCATATAACATACAGGTCTGCATTTTGCTTTTAATTTGCTTTTTAAAAATTAACACTCTATTTTGGATATCTTTCCTTGGCAGTTTCTAGAAAGAATACCGCAATGTTTCTTTAATGCTGAATACTATTCCTTAGGTGCAGTTTCATTAGAACTACAGTCTGTCCACCCAGCCCCTCTCCACGGCAGTTTCCAGTTGCTTGTCAATGACGAGCCACGCTCCTGCCACCCTCCATGATTGGGCCGCTGTAACACGCGCTTTCCTTGCTATAGGAGATGGTCAGTGGGTGGAGGAGGCTTTCCCACACGCCCTCGCCTCTTGAGGACTGGCGCTTCTCCCCAAACCCCTGCTCTAATCTCAGCTGCAAATTGAAATGTGAAGTCTCTCAGGCTGTGTCATCTCTGGCCCCACCGGAGAGGCGCAATGAATTAATAATACACCAGCAGGAAACAGAGAGATGGGCTCATCAGTCATCAGTCTGTGTGCCCAGCCTCTCCGCTCACTAATTAGCATGCTGACAGCCTTGGTTTCATCTCGAGCCAGGGTGATGCTTCAGAGACGCTTGTGCCTCAGCATGGGGTATCCGGTGCAGAGCGGGGAGCCCAGGTGCCTTCCTGCGTGGAGTGGGTGCCTTCTTGCAAGAGGCTGGCTGAATTCAGAAGTTCCTCTGGGAACCCTGTGTGCCTTCTGGGGGTGGCATGGAAATGGGCCTGGGGATGGAGACAGGGATGGCTGTTATTGTCCAGGTGGTACCGGCTGGTGTGTGCTGGTCCAGGTGACCGGTTTGTGACCTTGGTTCTGCTGCAGGCAGCTGCCACTTGCTGAGCTGGGCTGGAGGTAGTTGTCTCAGGGAGGAGCCTGGCCTTCAAACTACAGGCTCCCTTTAGGGGAAGGTGGCCCAGGAAGATCGCCTCAACATAAATACTGTTCTAACTCTGCAGTCGCCTCTCACTACACTCCTAGGAGGTTAGCGTTTAGGATTAGGAGGTGTAACCTTCAATCTGGCCCTGGCACAGCCTCAGGCTTGTATAAAGTTGCTAAGGAAATGTTTCTGTACAGGAGACTGTCACCAAGAAGCTGTGTGACCCTGGCCAAGCCTCTTTACCTCTGTGGGCTCTGTTTGTAACGTGGATTAGAAACAGCCCTTGCTTACTGTCTGAGGCAGTGTGGCCAGATGACTCAGAGTGTAGATTGTAGGTCTGACGGCCTGTTTTCTGTCCAGACTCTCACTCCTGGAAGCTGGGTGGCTTTGGGTAAGTCACTTCACCTCTCTGGGTCTCTGTTCCCTCCTCCCTTTATTAAATAGAGCTAGTTTTAGTGTGGTATTGACGTAAACTCCAATCTGATGAAAATAATTTTTTCCCCATGTTTGTATGCTGTTTGACAGATGGACTCGATATGAAATCTCTGAGGCCACCTGGCTGAGACTCAGTCCTGTTCCTTCCCAGCTCCTCCCCGCTCTCCGTCTTCCCAAGTAAGCTGTGGAGCTGCTTGGGGGCCATGTGACCAAGACAGAGTCACGACCTCTGGGCTGGGCTGCAGGGCCTCACCTCCTTCTGCCCTTGGTCCTGGTATGGCTGAGGTCCAGGCTCTCTCAAGCCCATCCTTTATCCCCTGGTGCCCAGGACACCTGCCCTTCCTCCCACATTGCTCTTGGGCCTCCCACGCTGCCGCAGGGTGGGGGAGGCTGCTTGTTGCAGACCGGGTTCCCAGAAACAGACTTGGAGACAAGGATTAATGTGCAGGATGTTTATGCCAGGGTGGGAGGGTGCTCTTGGGATCAACACCCAGGGAACGGAAGGGAAGGAAGCAAGATTGGGCAGAGACAGAAGTTGGGCTGCAGTGCATCTCAACAAAGGCCTTAGGTGACCTCATGGGGTGGTGGTGGAGGACTCTAGAGTTTGGAGGGTCTTCCAGAGTTATCCTGAGCTGTGGCGAAGAGGCCAGGCCTTTCTCCTCCCTCTTCGGTAGATCCTAGAGGCAGAGTGGCCCCTGGAAGGTGTCATAACGTAGGTCCAGGTGGACAGCGCAGCTAAAACAGTCCCTGAGGGGGCTGACATTGCACGCCATGTGCCAACAGCATCTGAGTAGCTGGAGGAAAGGACCTGCAGTCCTGATGGGAGACAGGGCATGTCACAGCATCCTCTGCACTGCTGTACGGGCTCCTGCGCTGTCAGAGGGAGGGAGTTGTATCCCACCAGCCACACAGCGCAGCCTTGCCTCTGAGCAGAGACATGGGGACTGGCCAAGACCTTCCAGAACACCAACTGGGGTCTGCTCTCTCCAGGGCGCTCATCTGTTGTGGGGGCTTGCCTCTCTGTGCTGACCTGTCCCCACACCTATGGATGTGATTGGAGCCTTTTGGTGGAGGATGTGGCCAGGAGCACCTACCCAGCATCCAGGCTGGGCCCTGCCATCACAGGGTCCTGTCAGATGCTTCTGGCCGCAGAGCTTGGTGGGAGCTGGCAGTCCTTGAGATCAGGTAGACCTGGGCCTGTCACCCAGCAGCCTGGCCTGGCCCTTCATCTTCCTGGGGTTAAGGACAGTGGTGTCTCAGGATTGTTTCTGTCTTTTCTCTGTGTTCACTGTTACCAATAAGCTGCATGTTTTCTCATGCCGTTGTGATGTGCTAAATCTCATTTGCACGAATGTTTATTATCAGTCTTGGGCTTGTCAGTTTGGGCTCCTGTAACAGGGCACCATAGCCTGGGCAGCTTGTAAACAACGGAAATTTATTTCTCATAGCTTTGGAGGCTGGAAGTCTGAGATCAAGGTTACCCACTCCGGTATTCTGGCCTGGAGAATTCAGTGGATAGAGGAGCCTGGCAGGCTGAGTCCATGGGGTCACAGAGTCGGACACGACTGAGTGACTAAATACCACCAACAACAGAGAGGCCAGGGACTGTCACAAAGAAGAAGGCCACTGACACTTTCCTTTAGGTTCAGCCATCATTAGATCTGGAGCTGTGGTGACTTTTCAAGGTTATGGACTCCTTCAAGTATCCCAGGAAAGCTATGGAACTCTTCTCACCTAGAAACACACACACCAGTCTGAACACTTTTGCCTGCAAATTATTACAAGTGATTTATTTTACAAACATAAAAGAGAAAGAGGATATTCCAAAGGAATATGCCTATTCTTCAGTTTTTCATCTAGAAATTAATGACCATTTGCTAAAAAAAAAAAAAAGATTCAAACTGTACAAGCAAAACAAAAGGTAAACTCTGCTTAAAAGTCAATTTGAATAGAAGATTGTTATTGTTGGCCTTAAATAAGGAACTGAAGTTGCGCAGAGGCACATCATCTTTGCTAGCCTTGGTTTTGATCATAACATACTGAGTCAGAATCTCGGAGATATGTCATTTCATCATTTTCAAAAAATCATGACTCCTTTTTAAAATTGAAGTGTATTTGATTCCTTCCCTGATAGCTCAGTTGGTAAAGAATCCGCCCGCAATGCAGGAAACTGGTTCAATCCCTGGGTTGGGAAGATCCCCTGGAGAAAGGAAAGGCTACCACATTCCAGTGTTCTGGCCTGGAGAATTCCATGGACTGTATAGTCCATGGGGTCACAAAGAGTCGGATGCGACTGAGTGACTTTTACTTAAATTGTGCTAGTTTCAGGTATACAGCAAAGTGATTGTAATATATATATTATTTTTCAATTTATGTACCATAATAGGTTTATTACTAGATATTGAATATAGTTCCCTGTGCTATAAAGTAAATGCTTGTCGTTTGTCTGTTTTGGATATAGGAGGGCATATCTTTTAATCCCATACTCCTAATTTAGCTTCTCCCCTGTCCTTTCCCCTTTGGTAACCACGTGTTTGTCTTCTGTCTGTGAGTTTGTTTCTGTTTTCTAAATAGATTCATTTATATTATTTTTAGGTATAAGTGATATATAATATTTGTCTTACTTCAGTTAGTATGATATTCTCTAGGTCCATCCATGGTGTTGAAAATGTCAATATTTCATGCTTTTAATGAGGTGCAGGTAACGTCTGGGCTTGCAGTTGGCATCTGAAGTCCAAGGAAGGGGTGATGGGATGCTTGTTGGTCAGAAGCACAGGTAACAAGCTGGGTGTCTGATTGGTGTCTGAAGTCAGGGAGCAGAGAGCAGGCATGTAGAATTAGACCCTTATCCTGTGGAATCTTAGGCTGTCTCTGGGTGGATAGTGTCAGAATTGAGTTGAATTGTAAGGGATCCCCACTCTATACTAGAATTGGGAAACAGAAACCTAAAACCCTACCCTGACCTGGAGCTTAACCTCCCTCTGGTGTCAGGGGAGGGGACCAACCCTTGGAGGATAACCCACCCTGTCACTGATCCTCACCATCCCCTCTCTGTCCTATGCTCACCTGCTTTGTGACTTCCCTTGCTGCTTTTTCTCAGCTTAAGAACCTGAGGTCTCTCCCCACAAGGCTTGTCTCAAGCTGATCCTGGAGAAACCATATTTACAGTCCCCCAACATTCAGAAAACTAAGATCATGGCATCCGGTCCCATCACCTCATGGCAAATAGATGGGGAAACAGTGGAAACAGTGTCAGACTTTATTTTTCTGGGCTCCAAAATCCCTGCAGATGGTGATTGCAGCCATGAAATTAAAAGACGCTTACTCCTTGGAAGGAAAGTTATGACCAACCTAGACAGCATATTAAAAAGCAGAGACATTACTTTGCCAACAAAGGTCCGTCTAGTCAAGGCTATGGTTTTCCCTGTGGTCATGTATGGATGTGAGAGTTGGACTATAAAGAAAGCTGATCACCGAAGAATTGATGCTTTTGAACTGTGGTGTTGGAGAAGACTCTTGAGAATCCCTTGGACTGCAAGGAGATCCAACCAGTCCATTCTAAAGGAGATCAGTCCTAAGTGTTCATTGGAAGGACTGATGTTGAAGCAGAAACTCCAATACTTTGGCCACCTGATGCAAAGAGCTGACTCATTGGAAAAGACCCTGATGCTGGGAAAGATTGAGGACAGGAGGAGAAGGGGACGATAGAGGATGAGATGGCTGGATGGCATCACTGACTCGATGGACATGGGTTTGGGTAGACTCCGGGAGTTGGTGATGGACGGGGAGGCCTGGCGTGCTGCAGTTCATGGGGTCGCAAAGAGTCGGACATGACTGAGCGACTGAACCGAACTGAATCCTGCTTATCTGGGCTGTTTAACATTCTCTCAATTTTTCATTGCCTTTAAAATCTTCAGCCGCTTAAAAAACATAATGATGTAGATTTTTTTTTCTCTCATTAAAAAGCACATGTTCGTTGCAAAGCAATTGGGAACACCTGAGTATAAAGAAGACTATAAAAATCACTCATAATCCAATCACTCCAATCCAAACACTGCCAATATTTTGATATGTTTTTCCCTCTGGTCTTTTTGGAAACATTTTAGATACATACAAATGTGTTTTTAATTTCTTTTTTTTTCTCCCTAAATTGAGCTCCTGCAGAATAGTTTTCTATCTTGTTTCTTTCACTTTTCATTATATTGTGAGTAATGTAATAATACCATTTTGTATTATTTGAGAATTAGATTTGTAATGGCTAATGGCAGAAGTCCAGGGAAAGATTTTGGGGCTTTCATGCTGATGCTAAAATAGGGACTCATAGAAACTTAGTTCCTGTCTCCCTGCTTAATCTTCCTCCCCAAAGAGTTCTTGACTAAGAGAAGTGCAAATAAGGAGAACAGCAGCCAACTGTGAAATAAGAAATTATTTCCACTGTATCTCCGCGCAGTGAGCAGCAGCTCTTGGATGTTTCTGGGCTCACTGGTCTAAGTGAAGTTTCCTAACATCATCCCTGGAATCTTGGATGATCTCAGTGGGCTTGTGGAGTTGACTTGGGCTTGACTGACTTACTTGGCTCTGTGTGGCTTTGGGCAGATGACTTAACCTCTCTGGGTATTTCCTCATCTGTAAAATGGACAATAGTACCCCTTAGAGTTTTGTACAGCTTCAGTGGGGTGAACAAATGACATGTTTGCTATAATATTTGGCAGATAATGATCAATAAATGTTAGTTTTACCATTTTCCTATCATTGGGTATTTATGTGCTTAAATTTTTTTTTTTTACTATTGTAAATGAATCAGTTTATCAATATGCAACAAATATTTATTGAGATCTTCCTAGGTGCCAAGGATTCTTCTAAATGTTAGGAAGGGCACGGGTAACCATGACTAGACAGGGGTCATCTCACGGAATTTAAACTTTAGTGGAGAGATAAGACAAACGAGATAAGTTCAGGTGGTAATAAGGGTTATAAATAAGATAATGTACTGAATTAAAGGGTGGCAACTTCAGGTAGGGTGGTCAGGGAGGACCTTCCTGAGTAGGTGACCTGAGTGACAGGGAAAGATGTGGAAAGGGCAAGTTAGAAGGCTCTGAAATGGGAGTGAGCTTGGGAAGTTCAATCAAAATTCAGAAGCAGTGAGTGAGCAAAGAGGGCTTGAGGAGGGGTCCTCCACCTCATCATGGAGCGCTTTGGGGGACAGGGCAAGGAGTATCGACTTTATTGCACAGTGGGAGGGATCCCTCACTGGAGGGTTTCGTGAGGGGGAGAGATACACAGTCAGTGGTGTGAGCAGGACCCAGCCCACGTGGGCTTGTGAGAGCGGTCATGCCCATTCCTTCCAGACTAATTGTTGGTGACATCACGCTGATGATTTAAATGGCCATGGTGAGAGGCCTTACACTGCAGAAATTTGGAGCAGATGCTGTGAATCAAGGCTTTCATCTTCCAGGGAGCCTGCTGTTAACAAGCACCAGCGCACCACTGGAATGGACCGACGCAGGTTTTCAAAAGCACGTCTTGAGCTGCTGTGTGGAGAATGAATTATCCGTGGGTGATCCTGCAATTGACATTCTTGAATACATCGTTTTGACTGTAGTTCTGGGTATTTCCTTAGGAGAAATTACTAGAAGTGAAATTACTGCATAAAATTACCTAATCGCTCCATACTGAAAGTTTCATGAATTTATTCTTCACCAGCAGTGAGAGACACGTTTTCTGTACCTTTATTTATGCTGATCATTAGCAAGGAAAGAAGGGGGAAAAAGAGAAAAATTAAACTTGTTAGATAAAAAGTGGTGTCCTATTTGATAATTAGTGATTGGATGCTTATTGCCCATTTGTTCATCTTCTTTATTGAATTATTTATTCATGTTCTATTCTCCTTTTAAAAAATGGGCTGTTTGCATTTTTCTTATTGACTTGTCAGAACTCCATACATGAAAAGTTTTAATTTTCTGTCAGTTTGTTACAAATATTTTTCCTTAGTTTATGTATTCCTCTAATTTTTTGATATATTGAAGTTTTACATTTCTGTGGAATAAGACATATTGTTTCTTCAGCCAGAGAAATATTCGTATATGTTTTAATTATATTTTAAAAATACATCTTTAATCCATCTGGAATTTACTAAGTTCTTAGGTAATGTTCAATTTCATTTTATTGTAAATGGTTAACCAACTTTCCCAGCGCCAGGTATTTTTGAAATATAGTCCCCTATCGTATTTTTATGTGGACTATTTTTAGAGCAGTTGAAGGTTCAGAACCAAATAGAGGGAAAGGTACAGAGCTTTCCCGTACACACCCTGCTCCGCATCTGTATAGCCTCCCCAGTTATCAGTTATCATCAGTTCAGTTCAGTCACTCAGTCGTGTCTGACTCTTTATGACCCCATGGACTGCAGCACACCAGGCTTCCCTGTCCATCACCAACTCCCGGAGCTCACTCAAACTCATGTCCATCAGATTGGTGATGCCAGCCAACCATCTCACCGTCTGTCATCTCCTTCTTTCCTGCCTTCAGTCTTTCCCAGCATCAGGGTCTTTTCCAATGAGTTAGTTCTTCTCATCAGGTGGCTCAAGTGTTGGAGCTTCAGTTTCAGCATCAGTCCTTCCAATGAATATTCAGGACTGATTTCCTTTAGGATGGACTGATTTGATCTCCTTGCAGCTATCATCATACCCCACCAAGTTTGTTACACTTGATGAACCTAACTGACACATCATAGTCACCCCAAATCCATAGTTTACCTTAGAGTTCACTCTTCATGCTCTTGATATTGTACATTCTATTTGTTTAGACAAGTGTATAATGACGTATCCATCATTAATAATATCATGCAGAAAATTTTCACTGCTCTAAAAATCCCCTGTGCTCTGCCTATTTATCCCTCCCTAGTCTCCATTCTAACGTATTTTAATGTTTAATACTGTATCATATTGGGGCTTCCCTAGTGGATCAATGGTAAAGAATCCATCTGCCAATGAAGGAGATGCGAGTTTGATTCCTGAATTGGGAAGATCCCCTGGAGAAAGAAAAGGCAACCCACTCCAGTATCCTTGCCTGGGAAATCCCACCGACAGAGGAGCTTGGTGGCTACAGTCGCAAAAAACTTGGACATGACTTAACGACTAAATAACAACAACTGTATCATGCTATCAATACCAATGAACTGATTATTATTATTAATTTATGATATTTCCAGTTTTCCAGTAGTATAGATGACACTGTGATGAGCATCTTTCTTTTTTTCAAAATTTTTATTGGAGTATATTTACACTGTTGTTAGTTTCTGCTGTACAGCAAAGTGTATCAGTTATCTGTATACATATAACCCCTCTTTTTCGGATTTTCTTCCCATTTAGGTCATCACAGAACATTGAGTAGATTTCCCTGTCCTATGCAGTAGGTTTTTGATAAATTTTTGATATTTCTTTTGTTAGGGTCTCCCATATGCCGACCTGGAAATAAAGAATTAATAAGCATCATTAGCTTATTTGGGAGTGATCCAGGAGCCATCAGTAAGAGAAGTGAGAAAGGGAAAGGGAGAATGTTGATACAGGCTGTGTCATGGGCAATTAAGGGCTCAATTCCAAGTGACCTTTGGGAGTCTGTATTGAACTCATCTCATAGTTGTTCCCACTGAGATTGAAGAATCCTTAAGTTCTGTCCATGATTGGTTAAGGATTGCTCCCAGAGGTGTTAACTCCTTGGAACTTCCAGCCACCCTCATGTGTGACCTGGTGCACTTTCTTACCCAGAAAAGATTCCGGGCAGAATTGCTGGCCCAGCACTATTTATTGAATAAATCTCTCTCCACTGATTTTTAATGTTACTTATATCATCATCTACAACCTTAGGTATAGTATAGTCTGTTTCTGTCTCTACTTAATTACATCGATCTATTATTTCCTCACTATCATGTGGTTTTGATTTCCAGCTTTATAATATATTAGAATATCTGCTAAAGTAAATTCCCCTTTAGTATACTTTAGAATCACTTTGCAATAATATTAAAAATTTACAATTTTGCTGGGAATTATGGCAATCTTCAGCTGATTCAGAAAGCAAGAACATTTATACTTTTTCCCATCATGTAGCATGGTGTTTTTTTCAAGGTTTCACTTACATTTTGCAGTAAAATATAATTTTCTTCCTTTATACAGATTATGTTTCTACATATCTTGTTAAAATATTTTTTAAAGATACAGTTTTTATTGCTATTATGAGCAAGATACTTGTTTTCTAATATGTTATTGCTGGCATGCAGGCAAGCTATAATTTTTTGTGTACATGCTCGTTGACCATTTACATTGGTGTCCCATTGAAATCTAAACTCCTGTAATGTTCTGCCTGATCTGGAACTGTCTGCCCCTCCAGCTTTATTTCTACACCTTCTCTGTTCTTTCTGTCCTCTGGGCCCTCTGGCTTTTTCTTACCTCCTCCAACATCCTGACCTTTTTGTCTTACCACATGGCACAGTCTGTTCCTTTTATCTAGAATTTCTCATTCTTTATGCAGCCGATTGCTTTTTATCCTTCAGATCTGCGCTCATACATCCTCTCTTCCCAGAGGACTTTCCTGACTATCTGTCAATCTGGAATTACTTGTTTGCAAGAACCCTGGCCATTTACCTATCAAGCTGTTTCCACTGATTAAGACAGTATCTGTCACATAGTTGTTGTTTAGTTGCTAAGCCGTGTCCAAATCTTTTGCAACCTTATGGACTGAGGCTGGCCAGGCTTCTCCATCTATGGGACTTCCCAGGCAAGAGTACTGGAGTGGGTTGCCATTTCCTTCTCCAGGGGAATCTTCTCCTCCCAGGGATTGAACCTGCGTTTCCTGCATTGGCAGGAGGATTCTTTACTGCTGAGCCATCAGTGAAGTCCCCTGTCACATTATAGGCTCTAGTATATATTCTTGGAATGAACCAGTGCATCTGACTACCTTTCTGAGCTCTCAAATTAATACTAATACAGTTGAAGTAGTTCTTTTACTTGGAATGTCCAGGATTGACTTATTCTATTTGAATGATATTTCTGAGGTTGAGGTATCTTAAGTCCAAAGAGCTCAGTGGTTGATAACAAAATATTATGAAATAAAATGCAGCTAAACATTTGTTACCCATTAAAACATCAACCACTAAGAACTCTCACTAAGGCATTAATCAAATGGGACTGTCAGGACCTCCGTGAGCGCTCACCGGCGGCATCTCTGACTGGTTGTTGTAAAGTCCAGCAGACTCCCCCATCACTTTGTGCCTGTGGAGCTCAGACTACCACAGGCTTCCCTTCTCACCATATGGCTGATGTGTGTCCAGCAGTTTAATATTCTCTTTAAAAAAATTCTGCATTTGCTCTGTCTCACCTCTCCATCTTCCTGCACGCTCCGTCTAACAGATCGTCTCCACCAGTGTAAACACGTGTTATATAACCTCCCGTTAAAAGAGAAAGAAAGTGACTCTCCGGGATGTCACGCCTCCTTTATCTTTTGTCCTGTTTCTCTGCTCTCCTTTACAGTAAAACTGCTCGAAAGAGATGGCAATAGTTGTCTCCACTTTTTCACCTGTTATTCCCTCCTTGGCTGACTCTAATAGGCTTCTGTCTGCCAAAGCCACTCTTGTAAAGTGGTATCCTCGTTACTGAGTCCCAGGGTTCCTTCTCTGCTTTCGTTTGACTTTGACTTCTCAGAGTATTCGGTCCAGCTGATGACTCTCGCTACTGCAGCACTGACTTCTCTTGGCTTTTGTGACAGCCTACCCTTCTTGTTTCCTGCCTTACTCCGAGAGTGTTCCTTACCGTGTCTGCTCCTGGCTCTTCCTCTGCGCTGTGTGCCTAATGGAGGTGTGCCTTAGACCTGGGTGTTGACCCCTTTATCCTCGCTGTCTTTACTTACCCCCTAGGATCTCAACCATTCTTGCAGACTTCCAGAAATCCGTATGTGAATGACTTACAGCCTTCATCTCTCCTCAGCTCCTGAGGCTTAATCCAACTGCATCCTTTGCATCTTCTCTCTCGTGTCTAGTGGCGTCTTCAGTTTCACACCCCCAGACTAGAACTTTCCACTTATGCTCTTTTCCACATCGTTCCTCCCCCATGTCTTCTCTGCTCCACAAACGACACCAGCATCTCTAGTGTAAAGGCGCGTGGTGGGAGTAACAGCTGCGTTCCCCGAGGGCACTGTTGCTAGGACTGTCCTGTCTCCCGTCTGACCCTCCTCACTTTGTGGTACATGTCCCAGAACCCAGTGTCTGCCGTCAGTTCTCCTTCCTTTCCACTCCCACTTCCTGTTCCTTCCTCTCAGGAATTTTGGTCTCATAATGACCCTAGAAGAAAAGGTGCTGAAGGCTACAGTGGACAGTGGTATTCTGTCTACCCACAAATTATCTCCACGCAGGAGAAAGTTGGGTTCCTGGTTTTCTGGGTAGTAGAACTCCTGCCTCCCTGTGATGTGAAGCAGGAATTACAGATGAGGGATGAAATTCTTTCAGGCTAGTAGGTTTTTTTCTATTCCAATTCCATTCTCAGTTGTTTTTTTTTTTTTTAATGTTATTTGTTTTTGTACATTTTCCCCTTTATCATTATGGGTATTTTGGTGCAGAGTGGGAAAGTCTAAATCAAAGATTGTTAGTCAGATGGCGTTGTAAGCTAGAAATTTAGAAATTCGCAGAGAAAGACAAATATAAGTAATTATGAGAAACCTCTTGACGCCCAGAAGAATGACAAAATTCAGAGAAGTGGCTAATACCCACGTCGGCACTGATGTGGGGGAGTAGGAACTTTCATGGACTGCTGGTGGAAGTATAACTGGTACAATGATTCTGGGAGACAATTTGGTACAATCTAGTGAAATGACATGTGTATGACCTATGACCTGGAAGTTCCTCTCAGATACATAGATCCTAAAGAAGTGCTTTGTGTAGATTCAGAAGGCCGTGTCCAAAGATTTCATTGTCATATTGCTTGTAGTAGCAGGGTGTTAATGACAATTTAGGTCCCCATTACACAGGGAATAGCTCAGTCATGCAGTGGAAGCAGCTCTGGGCTACGTAGTAGGAAAGCAAGAGCCTATATACTGCAACACGGATGAGGTTTATGCACAGTATTGAGGGAGAAAATGATAAACAATGAAATTGCTTACAAAGGTAAGTTAAAAAATCCCTCCCGCCCAATAGCTCATATTTTGTAAAGATAAATACTTAATATTATACGCTAAATGTGTCTGAGAGGTATTTATGCTGGAGGAGAGGTTTGAAGGTGGGATTTAGGGGTCAAGATGTAAAAACCCTGGTGCCTCCTGAGCCATTTCAGGGAGAGGGAAGGACAGCATGAAGGAAATTAGAAAGTTCAGATTTAAAACATTTCTCCCATGAATTTCAGAAGGCTATATTTACATTCCCTAAGTAGTCTTTTTTAAATTTGTGTGTGTGTGTGAACCACCTTTAAAACCCAAGTCCATGACTAGGCCAGGCTTTTGTTGATGGTGGGTAGGGGTGGACTTTTGCTCTTTTCTGTCCGCAAATTGCTCTCAGCTACAGATGATGTGAAACCACTATGCACAGTCAGTCCCTCTATGTTGAGAGGGTGAGCCTTGTGGACTGGTTCTACACTTCCACCTGGTGTCCCCAGCACCCAGTGCAGTGATGGGCAAGGAGCGAGCTCTCAGCACGTCCTAGCTACTTTCAATTGTTTCACTTCATTGGCGACTTTTCTGGTGTATATGCTTGCCTCGGCAGGAGGCTTATGCGGGTGTTTCTCCACCAGAACGGCAGGTCTCACCCACAGAGATGGCATGGTCTGTCTCCCAAGAGAATAGCATGTCATCTGGTCATAGATAAATATCCTCAAAATGATGGCCAAGTCCATCTCTGCAAGGAGATAGCATCTTTTCTATTCAGAGAATACCCTTGTGGAGCTCTGTTCAAGTTCACCCAATCTCACAAGTGTACGTTGAATGCCTACTAACTGCAACGGGGTTGCAGATTTGGGGGCAGTTCCAATGAGATGACCAGAACGCTCTAGAACGAGTGGGAACTAGAGTGTGGTACTTGGGTTACAATCCTTTATGCAGTAATAGAAATAATAGGGAATAATAAGGACTTACATTTATAGAATGCTTTATACCTTTCAAAAGTATTTTCCTGTCAATTATCTCAGCATGGTTTGGCGACCATAGTCTCAGGCAGTCCTTGTGATCAGGTAGGTGTTTTCTTTGGAAAATGGTCTCCAGCACTGGGCTGCCAACTTTTTGGGATTGTGTGAGTGTGCGGGGGACAGAGGCGATTGTCATGTGCTTCCACAGAAGGAGATAAAGGAGCCAAGACTGAAAACTTTCCTGTCCCTAGCCGTGAAACCGACTCTGCTCATCAATTCCCCAGGGGTGTCCTGAAATTCTTCAAAGTAGCTAATTGTCACTCACTTATATTTTTAAAATACACACATATGCTGTGTAGCACAATGCTTCTATTCAGGATGGACCAGAGGAGGTGGACTGGAAGTTGTTTGTATGTGTGTCAAAGAAGTTGTCAATCAGCCAAAGAACAATGGGTGCATGAAACTCCCCCAAATTTGGGGGAGTGATTGGTCTGTGTTCACACCTGCAGGCTTGGCAGAGGTAAAAGGGGGTGGTGGTACTGAAAAAGTTGATGTAACTTGTTGGATGACTGGGGTGACTCCACACTCTGAACCCAAGATGCTCTGACTGGGGCTCCAGCTGGTAAGATGCCCAGGTCTTCCCAGAACCTAGAAAAGCAGGCTTCCTAGCCCCCAGGGAGTATGTCAAGTCTGCAATGCAGAGTGGGTAGTGAGGGCTTAGTTTACCAATATTATTTTCAGTTGACTACGTGAAATGATTCAGTGCTTCTGGCATTTGTTTATTGATCCCAGGCAAGTATTGTTTTAAGAACAACACTTGGGTGGCTGCTTGGTTTAAGGACACAGTGGCCTTGGTCAGTCTTTTCATTCCCTACCCAAGTTGGCAGTGCCAGGCTTGCTCTATTGCAGCATCTGGTTAATACAGACACACGGATCACTCTGTGTTCTCAGAACTTCAAGTGCGTCATATTGGCTGGGGAGGAACTCATTGACGACGGGGCCTCAGAGAAATGTGTCGAGGGCCGCCTCTGCTTCCTTCCCCTGCCTTGCTGGTTTGCCTGGGAAGTGGGATTTGTGGGCAGCTGCAACTGAGTGTGTTTGGGCTGGAGGCAAACTCTTGTGTGTTCTTAGCCCGATTCTACGCAGTACAGTAGGAAAGGGGCCAGAGAGAGTAGCTGGTAGTAGGGGCGCCTCAGTTTGGGGAACATGAAGCAACCTGGGAGAAGTGATGGAAGAAGAAGGGTGGGGGAGAGTCAGGGAAGCCTTTCTGCCCCACCTCCGGCAGCTTGGACACTGAAGTGGCCACGTCTGTGCCTCACAGGTTGTGTAGTCAGGGCACTCACAGCATTTTAAAGCCCGTGCGGACCTTGGACTTTGGCAGGTGCTGTAATTGGTTGTAAGCATAGCAGCTCAGCTTTCTACTTGACTGGGGGACGTGGGAGTGGGGATTAGGTTGTGACGGGCAGAGGCCTGTGTTACTCCCCATTTTGTTCTCGTATCTTCTCTTCCCAGCTGCTTCAAAAGAGCTCCCCAGTGGTCTGTCTTCCCACTTCCTCTGTTGCGAGCAGGCTGGCTGCCCATCACCCAGATGGCAGGGCCCCCAGAGGCCTCTTCCAGCTTCTGAATGTCCTGTTGCTCTAAGATCCTAGCAAGAGTTTGAAGACATGATTCTGTCCTAGTTCCCAGTCTTCAGATAGACTCAAACGCCCTTCACTGTCAGTCCTTCAGCATCTTTCTCTTCCCTTGCCTTCTTCCATTCCCAGAATGTGGTGAATGGGGGGTGGGTGCCGGCTTCAGTTAATATTGTTTCCCGCCACTTGAGAGCAAGTGTCCCAGCACCGCTGTGCCCAGCCGTCCCATCCACTGGCCACTCCCTCCGTGGAACAGCTGTTTCTACAGACCTGCTCTGTCCTGGGAGCACCGTCTTCAGCCTGTACCCCCTGGTTCAGGGTGACCTTTCTTCTTTCCCTCAGCCCAGAGCGGGCAAAGCAGGATACTTATAAGCCAAGGAGGAGAAAAACACTTTTTTTTTTTTCTTTCTTGTAGTGATGGTTGCTCACCTCTGAATATACCAAAATCCATGGACCTGTTCATTTTAAATGGGTGGAACTAACTCAATAAAGCTGTTAAAAAAAGAGAAAGCACACACTCAGAAGCCCGTTCAGATCCTGGCTCCACCATTCAGTGGCTGTAACCCTGGGCGGATCCCAAGATGAACCTTCTGCAGGCCTCGCTGAGCTGTGAGGGCCAGTGGGGACTGAATGACTCAGCCCTGAACTAAACCTGGGTTCAGAGGGCTTGGCGGTGGGAAGGTCAGAGGGATGTTCGGGCTTGGTTCTGTCTCAGAGCCTAGAGCCCAGGGCAGAGGCAGGGTACGCAGGGAGTGGTCCCAGATGAACCTTCCTTATCTCCCAGAGCAACCGAAGTATATTATGCCGTAAGAAGAGTGAACGACACCGAACTTTAATAAATAATAAATAAATATTATTTATTTAATAACTTGTTTAATAACTTTAATAAATAATAAATAAATAAATAAATAACTTTTAAAACAAAAGACTTGTTTAATAACTTTAATAAATAAATAAATAACTTTTAAAACAAAAGCTTCTTTTGCTGCAAAACATCTCTACTTTCTCACAGAACTAATATGTAAAATGTGCAAAAGCTCTTGGTGAAAAATTAAATACTAGATGAAAGGCCGGACAGGCTTGGACTGCCTCAGGCTTGTCAACTGTTCCATCATCACTATCATGTTGGTGTTTATCCCCATGGTTCTTGACCTCACACTTCAAAGTTTGTCTCTTCCCTGGGTTTTCCCAATTGATGGGAAAATGTGCTTCTCTGGTTTCTAAGACATGGATGACGACTATGAAAATAGCTTCGACACATTTTGAATCCTGGTACTTTCATCTGCAGTCCACTGCAGAGAAAAAGTAAGTACAAGGGGTGATGCAGTTTCAAAAGGAAGCAGACAGCCTGTTGTAGGCAGGACTGCCGCTCTTACCATCTCTCTAAAGCTCATGAAGACAGCAGCTTCTGAGACAGGGTGTCCTGTCACCACTGTGCCAGCAAGGTTCTTATTCCTTCAGTGGATGTGAGAAAGCTGAGGTTTTGTGAGCAGACAGAGCCCGCTGCAGTGGTAAGTGGGGAGCCAGGATTCGATCTCAGGTCTGTCAAACATGAGGATCCACCCTCTTCCTGTTGCAGCACCTTGCACTTGACTATGCGTGTGATCTCGACGTGGCGGCTCTCATGTGGCACTAAGCAGGACTTAGCACTTGGACGAATCTGCGGAATAAATCTGGCTTCACAGCACATTGGTGAGAGAGGGAGTGTTGACTGAAGATTTTGTGGGGCCGGATGAGGAAGATGTTTTACACTGCACATAGCTTAGGCAGACTTTCATGAATCCCTTGAATTCTTTTTAACATCTCTGTTCTTGATGCCTTTCCCTTAGCTCCATTACAGGGCTGGCTCATCTGTCTTCTCTCACTCTTTTTTTTTTTTTTGGCCCCTGGGTACCCGCTCCATTGTTCCAAGTAGCTTGGTGCCCACCAAGCAGCAAGCACAGGGCAGCCACGCAGAATCTCTGCAGAGCTGGGCTGACTCGTTTTGATCACAGTCCAATGAGCGTTTGCAGTGATTTCCTGCCATGTCCCCAAGTGGCTTGTCAGAGTATTCACCCGACAGAGCTGGTGTCTTCCAAGGGTAGGGTAGGACTGTGCTTTTAAAATTAGCGTTTTCCTCTCTGTTTTTTTTCGTATGGGAGAGTGTGAAGGAGAGCAAGTTAAGAGAGAAGGCTTGGACCTCCCACTGTGGTCCAGTGGTTAAGAATCTGCCTGCTCATAATGCAGGGGACGTAGGTTCATTTTCTAGTCAGGGAACTAAGATCCCACAAGCCTTGGGGCAGCTAAACCTGTGCACTGCAGCTGCTGAGCCTGTGCTCTAAAGCCTGTGAGCTGCAACTTCCGAAGCCCAGGTGCCTAGAGCCTGTGTTCTGCAACAAGAGAAGCCACCGCAATGAGAAGCCCACACACTGCAACGAAGAGTAGCCCTACTCTGCTCGTAGAGTAGCTCAGGATGCTCTGCAACTAGAGAAAGCCTGCTTGCAGCAATGAAGACCCAGTGCAGCCAAAAATAAATAAATTAAGAAAGTAATAAGAGAGGGATGGCCAGTGGGGAAAGAGAGGAGGAGATTGCAGTGAGATACTGAAAGGTGGAATTATAGGACTTGGGGATTGCCTGGAGAGATGGGGAAGGAAAAGGGAAAGACTGACTTAGGATTTTGGCTACAGCAACAGGGCAGAGTGTAATGGAGACATCTGGAAGAGAAACAGATTTGAGATGGGTTGGGGGAGAAGAGTTTAGGGAAGGTAATATATTTCCTGAATATAGGGCTTCCTTGCTATCTTCTTGAGACACCGTCTCCTAGGGCCCCACCTGTTTGGCCCTAGCAAATGTGGTCCTTGCTTTAGCTTTGGGTCATCTTCTGGAGTGCTCAGCTCTGGTGGGAGAGATGGGAGGAGTGGGCCCCAGAGCCTGGAAGGCAGTTCCCCAGTTCACCACCTTGAAGTCCACTCTGCTTGGTTCTGCTGGAATTGCTCACACCTTTAAGACTTCCCTGGTGGCTTAGACAGTGAAGAATCTTCCTGCAGTGCTTGAGACCCAGGTTTGATCCCTAGATCGAAAGATCCCCTGGAAATGGGAATGGCTACCCACTCCAGTACTCTTGCCTGGAGAATTCTATGGACAGAGGAGCCTGGTGGGCTACAGTCCATGAGGTCGCAGAGTCAAACACGACTGAGCCACTCTCACTTTCTAGGGTCTCCTCTTTCATTTTTTCTTGCCATTGTTCCTCTGTCCTCTCTCTGTACGTTTGTACCCATGGCCTTAATTTTCTCACCCCTCTGGTTCACCGTTGACATCTTGTTTTCTGCTGCTGCTGCTGCTAAGTCACTTCAGTCATGTCCGACTCTGTGTGACCCCATAGACGGAAGCCCACCAGGATCCCCCTTCCCTGGGATTCTCCAGGCAAAAACACTGGAGTGGGTTGCCATTTCCTTCTCCAGTGTGTGAAAGTGAAAAGTGAAAGTGAAGTCGCTCAGTTGTGTCCGACCCTTAGCAACCCCACGGACTGCAGCCTACCAGACTCCATCCATGGGATTTTCTAGGCAAGAGTACTGGAGTGGCTTGCCATTGCCTTCTCCGTCTTGTTTTCTAGTCCTACTTATATAGGTATATTCTTAAACAAAGCAAAATGGAGGGAAAGGAAAGGAGACATGTATTTAGATTGTTCTCTGGATCAGTTCTCCTATAATAATTATATGTTTTTGTGTCCCATTCCCCTTCTGACTTTGAATTCCTTGAGAGCAGAGAAACTGGCTTATTCATCTCTTTGTTCGCAATGTAACCAAGTCTTCTTTCACATGCACTGGGGAGCTTCATGTTTGAGGAAGTGTATGTTTACTTCTTTTGTAAACTTAAAAGATAAAAATACAACACGTCTTCTTCCAGCTCAAGATTTTTTTTCCCTGCCTCTTCTGTGTTTAGCATGGATTTAATCAAACACAAGGAAAATATGAACACACCAGGAGACCTGAAGCCTTGAAGCTATTTCTCCTGCTCCAGACTCTAGACTTCAGGGCTGGAGATGATGAAGGATCCGTGGTGGGGATAAAGGGTGGAGGGAGAAGATGAAGGATGGCAGTAGGGATGAAGGATGGGCAGTGGGGATGAGGAGTGGCAGTCGTTCTCTGGGCTGGAGCAAGTTCCTAGTGTGGCTGGCTGAGTGGTTGGTGAGCTTTTTCCGGCCCACCCACATGTGTGTATTGCCTACTTGCCCTGTGCTTGGCATACACCAGGGGTGTGACGTGTAACAGCTGATGCACCACACAGGAGCCATGCCCTCAAGAAGCAGAGGGACATAAGCCTAAGACACAGTCAGTAGTTGGGGAACATTCCAAGTTAGAGAGTTAAAAATTGCAGCATTTGACAAATCTGGTCCCAGACTTACCTCACTTGCTAAATTGGTGGTTCACGCTGCCAGGATCATTCAGCTTCCAAAAAGCCAGCCATCACAATGGGGAAAGCATCTTCGCATCTTTGTATATGGCTCCTGAGTTGGTTCAAAGAGAATCATCAGCAGCCCTACTCTGGAGAGCTGATTGTTCTCTGAGCCTAACACACTCAACATTCATGGAAGAGGAGGAGCATTAAGGATGCAGCTGAGTCTTTTTCCTGCAAATGACGGTCACTATGTCATCTTGGAGCCCACCCAGCAGTTGGTTCTCAAGGTAAAATAGCATCATTTTTCTGGACTCGCTCCTTACCTTGCTTACTAACAGGGCTGGCCTCAGAGTCTGGGGCAACCTTATTTACCTTGTTAGGCTGGTGTTCTTTGGAGGGACTTCCAGATTAGAAGAGGGATGTGACTAGGGCTGCTGGACTGTGGGCCTGTCTGGGGTCTCTCAGCATCTGTGAGTTCAACACACAGGTGCTAACCTGGCCACAGCTTAGATTTTGCCTCTGCCTATAATAGAGGATGAAATGAATCTCAGCCAAAGGACGCAGGTGTGCATGGTGCCAAGTGTTGCATCCTGAGCACATCAGAATATGGTGGGCCTAATGGATAAAGCTATCATAGACGCTCTTGTTAATACCGCAGACCGCTGTTTCATTTCAGGGGCTGTGGCTCCCCAAGCACCCGTTGCTGGGAGTTACAGGTAACAGCTTCTTCTTGTTCCTGGCATTCGGTGGCTAATTCACTTTGCGGAGATTCAGAGGCATTTAATAAGATGACTGAATGCCATGCTGAGTTAATGTTTACAGCCTCTTGGCTTGGCCTGTCTAAATCTCGAAGTCCTTGGGGCTGAAAACTGAGAATCTGTCTCGATCCCACACTCTCTCTGCTCACTCCCATCATTCTCTTACAGTATGTGCCATCGGAGACTCTTGCCCCCTGTCATGTGATTGCGGAGTGGATTCTAACTGATGGGAAAGATATGAAATATATCGTTTGTGTCACTGATGGGGTTGCGGCTCCTCCTTGAACCTTTTGTTATTTCCAGATACCATGTTTGGCATAAATGGCATCTGGTTTGCTTTTTCTCTCTAAATACACCATTCTTAACAGTGATCTTTAGATCCATACTTGTGGAGTCTTTCTTACTCCCAGAAGAATCTGGGCCATTGCGTTTTAGGCTCATGATGTCATCCTGTGTCGTAGGGTGATCTGGTTAGATTCTACTCCCAAGGCACTTAAGTTCTTCCCAAAAGTTATGCCTCATTTTACCAGCAGACACCAGGCAGAAAAGGCCTGGATGAGCACCTCAGGGTTCAAATATCCGGAATATCCAACCTTCTCTTAGGAGTCATTAACTGAGTAAAAGAACATTTGATTGCTATTCCAGTTTGGAGTTTTTTTTCTATAAAAATAGAACTCTATTAAAAATCTAAATCTATATACCTAGTGTAGTGTATTAGTCTTTTTACTGATGCCATAACAAATTACCATGAATTTAGCAGCTTAAAAACCCCTCAGATTTATTACCTTTCAGTTAGGTGTGGACAGAGCTAGTGTTGGTCTATCCAGGGTAAAATCAAGGTGTCAGCAGAATGTTGCCTTCTGGAGTTTTTAGAGAAGTGTATGTTTCCTGCTCATTCTGGTTGTTGGCAAGAGTCTTTTCTTAGCTGTTACAGGATCTCAGACTCCAGTCTCTTGCCATCTGTAACCTGAGTGCTATCTCCTTCTTGAGGCTGCTGCCTTTTCTGGTTTGTGACCTTCTTCCTCCATCTTCCAAGCCAGCGGGCTGAATCTTTCTCATATCACATCTCCATGTTTTTTCTTTTTTCATTCCTCTGCTGCTTTCAAGAGATTGTGTAATTAAATGAAACCATGATAATCTAGGTTAATCTCTCCATTTTAGGGTCAACTGATTAGCAACCTTAATTCCATCTGCAGCCTTCATTCTCTTACAGGTTCTAGGGATTAGGATGTGGACATCTTTGGGGGGTGGGTATTTTTCTGCTTGCATGCTACGTCACTTCAGTTGTGTTTGACTCTTTGTAAACCTATGGACCAGAGCCCTTCAGGCTCCTCTGTCCATGGGATTCTTCAGGCGAGAATACTGGAGTGGGTTGCCATGCCCTCCTCCAGGGGATCTTCCCTACCCAGGGAACAAACCTGCATCTCTTATATCTCCTGCATTGTCAGGTGGGTTCTTTACCAGTAGCACCACCTGGAAAGCCCACTGTTCTGCTTACCGCATGTATAGTTTCTTCACAGAGCCCATTTTGCATACAGTTCTAGAGATTGCAGCCAGGAGGAGGGGAACTGACATCTATTGAGCACCTGCGGTATGCCAAATACCATGCTTGACGTGCACATGCAATCTGTGCATTAATTAGGTAAGTGCTGTCCTCATTTGGGGCTTCCCAGGTGGCGCTAGTGGTTAAGAACCCACCTGCCAATGCAGGAGACATACGAGACATGGGTTCGATCCCTGGGTTGGAAAGATCCCCTGGAAAAGGGAGTGGCAACCCATTCCAGTATTCTTGTCTGGAAAATTCTTTGGACAGAGGAGCCTAGTGGGCTACAGTCCATGGAGTTGCAAAGAGTTACTCACGACTGAAGCGACTTAGCACGCACACATCCTCATTTGGGGATGAGTTAACTGAGATTTGGGGAAATTATGCAACTTGCCCAAGATCTAAAATCTAGTAAATGACAGAGCTGGGATGTGAGCCCCCAAAGGTAAAACTCCAAAGTCTGAATGCCGTCTTTCTATCATTCCATACTGTTCTTTTCCTGGGATCTCAACCAAGAGCTTCAGAATTAGGCTTGTTTAAATATAAATGTTTCCTCTAGATCCATTAAAATCTGTTCGAGGTCTGAGCTTGAGGTAGAGTATAGATTATTCATTCTCTCTGACTCCTGTCTCTGATAAGCAGCGGGAACCAATTTTATATCACTTGGATCTGGGACAAGAAAGATGACTGAGGAAGTGAGGAACCTCCCTCTTGGAGCCTTTGGTTGGGCCAAGCTCAGAATCGTTAAAGGGTGGCTTAACATGGAACCGGGAGTTTCGTCCCTGTAGTGTCCTACCCTGAGGGTTGGGAAGCTGGGTGAAGCCATTCCTCTGTTCTGCTCATCTCAGAAGCCTGGGGCCCTGCAGCAGGTTGGCCTTGGGCAAGCAATGCCTGCCTTCCCAATTGACTGAAGCTGAAGGGCTCAGAGTGGCTGTGTGGCTGCATCAGAACTAGAGGAGCTCTGTAGGAATTGCAGGGATGAGAGACACAGGGTGGGGCAGGAGGGCATGCCAGGTTTGGTGTGACTCCTGTCAGGTCCATGCCTGTGGGCCTCCGGTCCTGTGAAACCCCAGGTAGCGTGATCATTAATTTCCTGTGGATGCAGCTGCTTTGGAGCTGGGTTGACTGTTGATGCAGTGGCTTTTGGAAGCTCACAGTTCAAGCCAGAGACACTTGGTTTGTGCCTCAATTAGAAAGACTCCCAGAGACACGCAGTCCCATTCCTGAGATGCCTGCCACAGTGACGACTGGGGAGGCTGAAGCTATTTTCAGTCTCATATACACACACATATGCACACTCACGTACACACTTTAAATAATGTGATCAGCTTATGTCCTGCTTCAGTATTCGTTTTTTTTCTTCCAATTTTGGTACTTCTCTGACGGACTGGCAGGGCACCATGATTCTGTCTTTGCACGTTGATTAAAGCAACTCTGACAGATAAGGACTGCAAGTTGCTAACTTGCTTCTGAGTTCTGACTGATGAGGAAATTCTAACGTCTATCCTAATGTCTGCTCCCTGTTAGCTTCTGCATTGAGAATCTGGAGCATTGTGAAGTCGTGTTGGCATCTTTCTGTTTGCACCACCCAGGAGGGTGGGAGGAGCCTGGGAGGAGGAGACACCTGGGCCTCTTTCTGTTGATGACCAACTCCTTCCCACAGACCACCTGTGTGTGAAGGTGCTGGGCTATGGGCTCCTTTGCTTCATTCTGGAAAGCACTGGTTGAACGTCTACTTTGGATATTCAAAGACAAACAATGACAAACCTCTCCCTCAGTTAAAAAGGCAAACACAATAGAGTGTTATAAATCTATAACACTGTAGAGACAGAGAAGACTGTATGTGAGACAGCGAAGTACAGGGTGTTATGGAGATGGATAGGAAAGTGCCCAGCCCGATCTTGGCAGTGGATGGGCAGGACAGGCTCCCCTAAGGATTCGACATACAAGCTAGACCTAAAAGCAAGCCAGAGCTCCTTTCTAGAGGAGTGTGTGTGTGTGTGTGTGTGTGTGTGTAGGAGGTTCGAGAAGAAGTGAAGAAGAGTTCTAGGCAGAATAAATGTCATAGGCAAGGGTCCTGAGGCCAGAGAGAATTAGGCAAATGAGAGAATTGGAAGCTGAGATGTTGAGTGGGATTCAGAGGTGGATTATGGATGGAAAGTGGAGAGAGACTCGGGGGAACTGAAAAACTATGACGTTAACCTCAGGGAGATGGAGAGCTGCTGCACTGTTACGGAAGAGTAGTTTCAAGCACATTTGGCTTTAAAGAAGACGATTTTGGCTGCAGTGTGGAGAGCTGCTTGGAGGAAGCGACATCAGAATCAAGGAGACTCATTACGGTAGTTTTAAGTGAAGGAAGCGGTATCTGACTTACATGTTGGGATGGAGGAAGTGGGTGAATCTGAGAAATATTTAGGAATTGCAAAGGCGAGGACTTGGTCTCGGTGATGGAGTAAGTTGTGTGCAGGGAGGGGAAGTGGCGACAAGAATTCACCCAGATTTCTGTCTTAGGCAACCAGACGGACAGTGTAGCCATTCACTGCTAAATGGACTGGAAAGGCGGGGTGAGTGTGCGCGTCTGGGGTGCAGATGGGAACGGCATGGACACGGTGAATGTGAGGGGCTGTCGGAGGTACAGGATGGAGTTTTAGTTGGTGTTGACTCACCGGGCCTGGCTGGTTATTGAAATACGAAATACTTCTGAGCTGCCAATAAAGAGCCACCACCCCGAGCAGCCCCTCATCCCTGTTCTCCTTCCACCACCTTGCTCACCAGCCATGTGGACCTTTTGTCTATTTCTATCAATAGATTTCTATCGATCCACAAACCAATAATGTGACTCATGTGCAGCATAGCAGAAGGTCTTCTCTTCTGACTGGTTAGTGCTCTCACCAGGGCCGTTCAATATTTTGAACATCTCTCCTTGGAGATGGCTAATGTCTTTCAGGCAGTTGGTTGTAAAAGATCAACTTTATGAGGAAAGAGAGGTCATGGCCAGGAGTACAGTTGACCCCTCCATATCTGTGGGTTTTGCATTCTTGGATTCAACCAAGAAAGAATTTTTTCCAGAGCGTTCCAAAAAGCAAACCTTGACTTTGCCTTGCTGGCAGCTATTACATGGCATTTACATTGTATTTACAAGTATTTACATAGCATTTACATGGTATTAGGTTTATAAGTAGTCTAGAAATGAGTTAAAGTATACAGGTGGATGTGTGTAGGTTATTTGCAAATACTCCGCCATTTTATGTAAGGGACTTGAGCATCCATGGCTTTTGGTAGCCCTGGAGGTCCTGGAATCTATGCCTCTCAAGATTCCGAGGGATGACTCTACTCATTTGAGATCATCAATAAGGTTGAAGCCTTGGGGTGGATAAGAGTCTTTCAGAAGAGTGTACAAAGTAAAAAGAGGGACATCCTAGGGCTAAGGAATTTGGACTTGATCCTACAGGAAGTGAGGCGCCAATAAAGTTTTTTAAGTAGAGGCATGAGCCAACTAGTGTAACACCCAGGGCAAAGAAGAGTCTGACAAGGACTTCTTTGGCAAACTCATCAAGGAGCTTCTGCTCTAGCTGGGGTAGGGAAGATCAAGACTACCCCTTTGAAGGGAAGAGGCTCAACACGTGTGATGATGAAGTAGCAAGTGAGCAGCCCCATACCACAGTAGGTAACTCTGTCTCACAACAGATCCTGGAGCCCCTAGTGTGAAGGCCCCTCCTCCACCTGATGCTTAAGGTCGGCTGAGTGCTTAGGCAGTCCATTTGCCTTTGTTGAAATCCTCAATAGTAGAGATAGTGCTTCAGAACGAAATGATTTCTAAATTCCCTATCAAAGCCTAGATTCTTGAATAAGTGGAAAAGGTTCTTAATAAGAATAAGAACCTTTGTATGTACTTTGCAGTTTACAAAACCCTTTGAGTTATATTGTTAACTGAACCGATGAGGGTTGTGAAAGAACTCACGGAAGTATTAACAAGGGAAGAAAAAGGCTTTTACTCACTTTCCAAGAAAGGAAAGGGAACAGAGGCGTAGAGTGGTGTTGGCCCTGAAGGGCTTAGGTCTGAAACTTTTTACTGAGTTTAAAGGGCAAGGTGCAAGAAAAAGGGGGGTGAGTTCATATTTATTCTGGCCCTCAGTTGAAACTGGGCTAACTGTGCTTCTCTAGGATGTAGTTTTCCTGAGAATCTGTAACTTCTTGTCTTCAGTAATTTTCCAGGTTTTGAGGTTTCAAAGAGACTTGATAGTGGCCCTTGACAGTTGCTATTCCATTTGGAATGGTGTTAGCTGGGTTTGCTTATGTTACCTCATTTTATCATTTCATCAGGTAATTTAGAGGATATTGCAGAGATCAGGAACTGACAGTCAGAGACATCTGAGGGTAATAAATTATGGAGCCAACCTTAAATCTGGGTCTTTAGATCTAGGGGCTGGTTCTTTCACACTTCTCCAGTGGTTTGCAAACTGTGTTCCTTGGAGCCCTGCAGGGACTGTGTTGGGTTGCAGGTGTTGGGAAGCACCCAGGAAGCAGTACTCAATTCCCAAACTATCTCAGCCAGGCTGTTAGGCAATTGTCAACCTTTTAGATCAGCCTTCTTTGGAAGTTCTCCCCCAAGGAAGCATTTCCCAGTGGGGAGAACCTTCAAGACTTCTCAAGGCAGGTCTGTCTATCAGTCATCCTCAAAGTTGGTGGTGTGTGTGTATATGCCAAGTCATTTCAGTCTTGTCCGACTCTTTGTGACCGTATGGACTGTAGCCCACCAAGCTTCTCTGTCCATGGGATTCTCCAGGCAAGAATACTGAAGTGGGTTGCCAGGCCCTCCTCCAGGGGATCTTCCCAATCCAGGGACTGAACACGCGTCTCTTACATCTGCATTGGTAGGCAGGTTCTTTACCACTAGCACCACCTGGGAAGCCCCAAATTGGTGATGGTCCTTTTTTTTCCCCAAACAAGACCTAGCACACCACTGGCTTTGTTCTGACCTTAGCCCTTCAGCCTTCGCTCTGGTCTGTCCCCTCAGGACCTATCCTCCTATCCTCTCTCGTGCCAGTTCTTCTTATCAGGATGTCTGCTTGCTTTCTGTCCCTCCACCCCCTCCTATAGATTCCTGGCACTCCAGACACTGGAGGAGTGAATATAAAAGTTTACCAGCTAGGATTCTTTGCCGGACACGCGTTGTTCCTGACTCTGTGACTGTCAGCAGGGCACTTTTAGTATCTTCAATCTTGATGGGCTTTTGTTTGGACACTTAGTGGCACTGTTTTCCTAAAACCACCGCATCTCACACATTTCAATTTACCAATTCCCTTGTCCTTGCAAAGTACCTGCATTCAGACCATCCTTTTCTGTTGATGTAGGTGTGAGGTAGAGGCTAAAGAGAAAAGGCCCAGAGGCAAAGACAATCATTTTGCTTCCTGATTATACAGCAAAAGTAAGAATTAATATTTCTGTGATTTCCATTTCTGAGAACTACCTTAGAATTTAATGGCAACTTTCTGACTCATAATTTGTGAAACAAAGGCCTAAGCCTTTTTCTTCTGCTCAAATACTTATTGAGCACCTGTTGTATGGATGTAAAGCTTAGTGCTAGATTCTGTGGTGGATACAAAGATTTTAAGAAATGATTTCTGCCTTTAAGGGAGTTATTCGTCCTAGCATGGACTTAGATAATACAAGGAAGAGGCAGGGAGGGAGGGATGAAATAAATATTGGAGGTGATCTGAAAAATGGAAGTAATCAGATGATTTCAAGATTCCAAGGGAGAATATTGATGTTCTGACAGGTGACCCTTCTATGTCCCATTCCAGAAGCATGGGGTTTGGTGGCAGAGTTCTGCTGGGTCCAAGGGCAGGAAAGATCCAGCAAAAGAGCACTGACCTTGATAAATCAACTCCCAAGTGGTGTGGTTGATGGTGGGGCATTCTGGACTCAAGTGGAATGCTCGTGCAGAGAAAAACTCAAAATATTTCAGCTCTGTGCTTTTGAAGAATCGGTCATGAGTAGCTGTTGACTTAGCCGTAGACCAGACTGGAACTGTTGGAGCCATGACCCTGGAAGCTCATCCCCCAGATCTCCCTCTGCGAGAGCACAGGCTCTGGAGTCAGAGGCCCAGGTTCAAGTCCCTGTCCCTTTTCCCACTCTGCTGTGTTGGTTGCTTAGCTTGTCTTGGCTTCAGTTCCCTTGTGGTACAAAGGAGAAAGAAATAATGCCTGCCCTGCTGGCTTGTTGGGAAGCCGGGGGACAGCACAGGGAAACTGCTTGGTATATAGGAGGCCCTCCAGTCAACAGTAGTGGGTTGGCCAGAGAGTTCATTCAGGTTTGTCCGTAAGATGGTGCGGAGGTCACTGTGACCCAACGGTTTCAGAGTGGGAAGGAGCCACGGTGTGGTGGCCTACACAAATGTCACAGCTTTCTTTCGTCAGTGGCTCGCCAATGCGTGATGGAATGAGGGTCTAGTGATCAGGCTCCTCCCCAGAGCCTCTAAACCTTCTCTCTGTGTTCCTGTTTATACCCTGCTAAAGCGGGAGCGAAAAAATCACTTCAGAGTTGGAGAGGATTTTTCAGTACAACTTAAAATAAGGGTATTGAACAGGAGAGGCAGCTGAGGCCTGGAAGAGGTGAAATGACACCCGCAAAGGCAAAGTTGAGAAGGTAGCCCTTCCCTCCCATGGAGCGCTCCTCCTCTATATAGCCACTTTAAAAACTGGTGACAACTCGGAGGCCTGGGAGATTAGTTCATGCGTCATGAACTAATGATCCCTTTGGCTGGACCACCCACATGTGTCAGATTTATCATCGACAAATGCTGTTTTAGTTGGCATCATTCAAGGACTTGTACCATAAAGGTAGCATCAAGTGGGCGTGGAAAGTGCTGGCTTTCCCTCTGTTTTTCCTGCTTAGCTTCCTCTTTATTTTTGGTTTCTGAAGTGTTTCCCAGCTCTGACCTGACATTTACTCTCTCGATATTTGCAGAAAGTCCCCAACATATCAACAAGTTCCCTTCTTAGAGCGTGTTCGTATATCCAATTTGTAAGCTCAACACAATTAGCCTAGGTACCCAACTAACGAAACTGGTTATATAGTACTGCACTGATACTTTTCACACAAATAATACATAAAAATAACATACAAAAAGTAAAGAAAGCATTTACAATCTTACATTACAGGACCTTGAAAAGTACAATGCTACAGCACAACAGCTGGGTACAGGGGCTGGCATTGAGTGAACGGGCAGGAAGAGTTGCTGGAGGAGGGAGAGAAGGTAGGAGACGGTAGAGCTGAAGGGTCGTCAGCAATAGCAAACAGGGGTCAAGCTGCAATTTCACTCATGCCTGCTATTGATGGCACAGGTTCTGGTTCCCTGCTGGAAACAAATGCACATTCGCTTCTTTAAAAGTTTGCAACTTGAAGGTTTGTAGGTAGGGGACTTTACTGTATCCCATATGAATAAGGCTTTCTGAGTGCTATGAGGATACAAAGAAATAGAAACAAAATTTGAGAGTCTCAGAGAAATATGAACAGTTGAAAAGTTGGATAAATTATGTGAGAGAAAATAAAACTAAAGCAAAACTGCAACACACTGTATGATTAAGTGTCAAGTGAAAACGCTCTGTGGTTCCAGTGCTAATTTATGGGTTGGTGCCTGTTGATGACAACATTTTCATCAGCTTTCTGTGAAATGAGGAAAACAAGGCAAGTAGTGACTATTTTATAAGGCTCAATTTACATAAGATATTATTGTACTTCACTTTTTTGCCCTTTGCAGGTACTGCTTTGTGTATGAATTGAAGGCTCATGATGATCTTGCATTGAGCAAGTCCATGGGCACCATTTTTTCCAACAGCATTTTCTCACGTTGTGTCACTGTGTCGCATTTTGGTAGAAATTCTTGTCATCTTTCAAATCTTACACAGACAGAAAGTTTATGACTTGCTAAGGCTCAGGTGATGGTTCGTATTTTTTAGAAATAAAGTATTTTTAAAATTAAACTGTGTACATTGCTTTTTTAGACATAATGCTATTGTACACTTTATAGACTATAGTATAGTGTAAGTGTAACTACTATATGGACTGGGAAACCAACAAATTTGGGTGGCTTGCTTTACTGCGGTGTTTCTTTGCATCATTTTGTTATGATGGAACCCATGATATCTTTGAGGTAAACCTGTATTTGTTTTACAGGATTTTCTGAGATTATATGCTTCCGAAATTTTAGTGTTAAAATGCTCTTTGTTTTATAAAATGATGGGGTATAAATAGCAGTAGTTTTTTTTTTTTTTTGAAAGCCCAGACTTAGAAAAATAAAAAGTTGGCTACATAGCACGTTTCTTTTTAAAATATTGCTCATCCTTGAAATTCAAAAGCAAACGAATCTTTGCTGTGCACGCATGTCTAGAGTCAAGGGCCAGACAGTTGCTGAGTTCAGGGAGAGCTCCCAGGACAAGGACTAATATCAAATTTGTTTGGCAAAGGATTTGATAAACTGGAAGGGTGTGGGCAATCTTCCCTTGAGGGAGTAATGTGAGAAGAACTCTGGGTATAACATTAGAGAGGTCAGTTAGGGTGGTAGGAAGGAGTTGGGAGGCCTTGTCTATTTGCCTGCTGTGCCCACAAAAAGTTTACCCAGCTGTTACTATAGTAACAACAGATCTGTAACTCTCTTGAATTAACCAGTCACCGAATCAGTGACCAGTCTCGCTGGTGTTCTGGCTCTGGCCCATCCTCTTGAATGCTGATCTTTCACCTTGCCTTAACACTCACATATGGCCAGCAGTCACTCATGTCCAGTTCTGACCTCTTGCTTCCATCCCTGAGCACAGTTTGGACTCATGAGATGGACTGAACTTGTTCATTCTGGCCTTGTCCAGAGATGTACACCCTGGGCTGTGTCCTCGAGGGCTGTACCCTTACTGAGTTAGCCCCAGCTCCTGAGCAGGGCCCAGTGAGCAGGGGCATGAAAGAGGCATTGCCGGGCAGACTAAGAGAACAGGAAACATCTCAATAGGACCCATGGCTAAGTGAAGAGGGAGGAACCAGTGGCCGAAGCCTGGGGGTCTGGGGCTGCGATGCTCACCATTGATTAAAATAGGAAGAGAGCCTGATTGAAGGAGGAAAAAGAATTTGGTTCCAAAGTCGCTGAGCCCAAGACTGAGAAGGGAGATAAAGGGAGGCTGGAGGAGGAGGAGCAGGTCCATTCGGAGCCAAGAAGGATTCATGACGGAGAGCTTCTGGAGGGAGAGGGCGTCACTGCTGCAGGCCCAGAGAACAAGGAACTGGAAAGGGTGTAGCCTCCTGTGAAGGCTGCAGCAAGTGAGGAAGGGCTGGGCGGACCGTCGCGGGCTGGGGAACCCATAGGCAACAACACCAGAGACACCACCAACGGACAGAGCATACACCTGGGTCTTGGCAAGGACCCGTCCTTTCCATCCCTGGCAGGGGCTGAAGACCATCTCTCACTGTAGGGGAGCCGCCTGAGGGTGAGGGAGAGGCATGCTTGCTTTGCGAGCCTCGGTGTGATCTGAGGTATTCCCTTGACACAAATCCCCACCTTCTTTGCTTGCTGTCTTCCTACCGTTCCCTTTCTTCCTCAGGGGAGGGCGGACCTTGCTTCCAAGAACTGAGTGGCTGTAGGGTACAGAGATGGTAGCGGCGAAGGGGACCATCCTTCTTTAGGTCTCTGTCCCGGGCTGCTAAGCAGGGCATCTATTTGAGCTTATTTGTGTGCTTGGAGTTGAGAACCCATGTTTTGCTTGTTCCACCAGCTTCCCATGCTCCCTGGAAGGTGCTAAGCAGCAGAAACTCAGATGCCCCCTCCCCCCGAGCTCTTTCATTCTCTCTCTCTGGTGTTCTTCGACTCCAACCAGAGCTAATATTTACCTGCTGCATTAGCTCTGGGGCTGTGGGATGTGACAGCTGTAGGTGGAGAAGACTTTTTTCCTCTCTTCCTCCTCCACCTGTCTTTCCCTAGAGGTTTGAAAAGGGGGAAAAAATGTAATTGCAATCTTCAGGACTGTCTGGTTGATAATTCAGAGATCGCTGGGGAGCGTCAGGGGTCTTGTATTAGCTTCTCTACCAAAAGGCAAGGAGGGAAGATGCCCTAAAGATTGGGTCATCTGCTGGGCAGCCTGGGAAGGGGAGTAGCTGCCAACCAATGGATATTTTATTTTATTTTTTTTACAGGTGAGGTAGTCCAGGGTTGGGAACTACAGGACCTTAGTGACAGAATCTGAGGCATTACTGTGATGGTCTCAATTGGTGCTGGCTGACGTGGAGACTGAGCAGATTTCCCATGGCTAGGTACAGGACTATTCCCTTCCCCCGGGGACTCTGCCAGGTACTGACTCAGCCTGAGTATTCACCTGCTCACCTATCAGGACTCAAACATATATAGTACGTTGAACAAATGTCTGAGAGCAGGAATAGGAGAAATGTCTCAACTCAACATGGCTTGTGTATGACAGGAAGATGAGTAACTGGTGTTGTTCTAAGACCGTGATACATTCCTGCCATGGAAAGGAGGTTCCCCAGGGATGCGGGAGGAAGGGACGTGGAAGGGCGATGGAGTAAGGAGAAAAGAGGACTCTCTTAGTTGGGAGTGGGAGGGTGGGGATGTCACCCCCTGTAGATTCTGGGCATGGTGTGGGTCCACCTGGGTGTCTCCAACAGTGGGTCAGCCCTCCTCCTCCTCTCAACTCCTCTAGCTGCCTTTTCCGGCCTTTCTAGCCATTCACCAGAAAGCCTGTCTCTATTCTTCAATCTGTTCTTTTGAGCTGTGTGTCATGATTTTCACTCGCCCCAATTTGTCATCTCGTTGCCATGGTAGCTGACTAGGGGTCTCCAGTGGCTGGGGGTGCCTTGCTGGCAGGGCATGGAGGCAGAAGACTCAGGTGATCCTGGGATGGCACTTCTGCACCGCCTGGTGCTACGAAGCCCTCTTTGGGTCTGCTCTGCCCGCATCTCCCTGAAGGTCCCACAACCTTTGCTTGCCACCAGGCAAAAGCAAGAGAAAGAAACAATAGTTACTTTTTTCTTTTGTTCTGGCCATTTCAGAAACAGCAGGTAAGGCATGGGCTGCCTCTTTCAGGGTAGAGCTACAGAAGAGCTGAGATGGGATGGCTGCTTAGGGGAAGAGCCCCAAGGAAACACACCTCCAAACACATGGGACTACTGTCCCATCCACAAGTAGGAAGAGAAAAGAAGGCAGTAGACAGGGAGCCAGAATTTAGCCTGTGGAAAGCCCCTTCTAGGAAACATGCATCACCTGATGTGCTGTGGGCTCTTGGCCTCTAGCTGGGAGTCTAAGAGCCCAGGGATACACAGGTTTTTCATATAGGCTCTTGATTTCCCTGTTGAGGTTCCTGTATTTTTGATGCATTGCATCACCACATGTTAGCCTTTTCATCGTTCACTTGTATTTCCTATCACATTATGGCTGTTTTACACAGGATATGTTTAAAATCATTTATTTACTCCTCCATCTATGCATTTATCCACCTGATCATCCATCTCTCCAACAAATACTGGAGAAATAATTATTGAGTACCTATTGCAACTATGTACTGTTCCAACTATGTGGACATCGTAGTAAACAAGATTGACAGTTTCTGTTCTCAAGCAGTTTACATTCTTCTAATACAGATCAACAACAAATAGAAGAAAACAGCAGATGGTAAACAGTGGAAGATTAACAGAGTGATGTCATAGAGGATCTCTGGGTGGATGGTCCCAGAGGCCTCTAAGAAGATAGCATGTAAGCTGAGATTGTAGCTCCATGGGAAGTTGAGGAAAGAGCATTCCCAGCATGGAATGACTAGCTTAGATTCCCTGGGGCAGTGCAAGCCCATGTGCTTAGAGATATCAAAAAACCCCACTGTGAATGGAATGAGTGAGGGAGAGGGAGGTATGAGAGTCAGGTCAGAGAGTCATCGTCTCAGACACCTTACGGGGCCCACATTGGAACCTCTCGGCCTTACCCATTTCTGGGACCTCTGGCTGCTTTTTCTACCCCACATACCACTCTAGTGACTGGCCAACTCTCTGCATGTAAAATTCGATGCCTATGTACCTCTTACTTCTTACTCTGGAATTTCTCTGTTGATGCTGACCTGTGAGATATTCAGGATTCTCTTGGGCAACTGCAAGTTGGAGAAAGAAATTAACTCACTGGATGATTAACTTTTGACCAGTAGGATACCCAGCAGATGAATTGTTCTCTGATGGACTGTCCCAAGATGCAGTTACTTGGGCTTTTAGCAGTGACCAGCAGTGTTCTTGCCTGGAGAATCCCAGGGACGGCGGAGCCTGGTCCACTGCCGTCTATGGGGTCGCACAGAGTTGGACACGACTGAAGTGACTTAGCAGCAGCAGCAGCAGCTTGGTAATACACCCTCGTGTTGACTGTTTCTGTGCCTTCCCTCCCTGCTGCATCACTCCTACTTCCGTGTGATTGCATGTAAAGCCTTGTCTCAGGTTCTGCTTTCTGGGGAAACTGAGCTGAGACAGATAGGCAAGGGTGAGCTGATGGAGGGCTTTGCAGGACATGGTAAGGAGTTGTATTTCATTCTGAGAATTAGGAGTAGTTAAAGAATATTGAACAGGGTAATGATGATCTTTTAATTTCATGGCTGCAATCAGCATCTGCAGTGATTTTGGAGCTTACTCCTTGGAAGGAAAGTTATGACCAACCTTGATAGTTTATTAAAAAGCAGAGACATTACTTTGCCAACAAAGGTTTGTCTAGTCAAGGCTATGGTTTTTCCAGTGGTCATGTATGGATGTGAGAGTTGGACTGTGAAGAAAGCTGATCGCTGAAGAATTGATGCTTTTGAACTGTGGTGTTGGAGAAGACTCTTGAGAGTCCCTTGGACTGCAAGGAGATCCAACCAGTCCATTCTAAAGGAGATCAATCCTGGGTGTTCATTGGAAAGACTGATGCTAAAGCTGAAACTGAATACTTTGGCCACCTCATGCTACGAGTTGACTCACTGGAAAAGACTCTGATGCTGGGAAAGGTTGGGGGCGGGAGGAGAAGGGGACGAACGAGAATGAGATGGCTGGATGGCATCACCAACTCTGTGGACATGAGTTTGAGTGAACTCCGGGAGTTGGTGATGGACAGGGAGGCCTGGCGTGCTGTGATTCATGGGGTTGCAGAGAGTCGGACACGACTGAGCGACTGAACTGAACTGAACTGAATGATGATCTGGTTTATTAAAAAGATGACTCTGATGTAGTTAGGAGAATCAGTTGAAAGGGGGTAGAAGTGGAAGCAAGCTGAGCAGTGGGGAAGCTCTTGTCATAGTTCAGGTAAGGGATGGATGATGACCCAGACAATAGTGGGGCTGTGGAGGACATGGGCGTGTGTGTCTGTGGCAAGGGTGATCAGAAGGCAAGGCTGCCCTAAGATGTGTGCTGCATGGTGGGTCAGCTTGCTCTCAGTAACAGACTCACCTCTACACAGAAGCCTTTATGCTTGGCATTCACATATGTGGTTCAGCAAGATGACAAATTACATCCTCCTGTGGACATTCATCTATATTGAGTGTAGTGAGGTTCACCCTTGGGGCACACTGCTCAGGAGAACTGAAGACCTTTACAGTTACCTCAGTTCCGTTCAGTCGCTCAGTCATGTCCGACTCTTTGCGACCCCATGGACTTGCAGCACACCAGGCCTCCCTGTCCATCACCAACTCCCAGAGCTTACTCAAATCATGTCCTTTGAGTCAGTGATGCCATCCAACCATCTCATCCTCTGTCGTCCCCTTCTCCTCCCACCTTCGGTCTTTCCCAGCATCAGTCTTTTCAAATGAGTCAGTTCTTCGCATCAGGTGGCCAAAGTATTGGAGTTTCAGCTTCAACAGCAGTCCTTCCAATGAATATTCAGGACTGATCTCCTTTAGGGTGGACTGGTTGGATCTCCTTGCAGTCCAAGGGACTCTAAAGAGTCTTCTCCAACACCATAGTTCAAAAGCATCAATTCTTTGGCGCTCAGCTTTCTTTATAGTCCAACTCTGACATCCATACATGACTACTGGAAAAACCATAGCCTTGACTAGATAGACCTTTGTTGGCAAAGTAATGTCTCGGCTTTTTAATATGCTGTCTAGGTTGGTCATAACATTTCTTCCAAGGAGCAAGAGTCTTTTAATTTTAACAGTCACCTCAGGATAGCATTATTCAAATTGCTCCTTGCTCAGGGGGAAGGTCTTTGGATTTTCTACTGTTGAATCAGAGTAGCCCTTCACTTATATTTGTTTCACTGATTTATGCTTCAAGTGGTTATTTCTTTTGCAGAAAGGGATCCATGGCTAAAAAATGTAAGGAAATACTTCTATTGATGAGTAGTAGTTTAGTGAAATAAGACCAGACTGAGTCTTGGATTCTGAGAGCCCTGGGCTTCGATTCCAGCTTGACCTGGTTATATGCACTCAGTCTAAGTTTCTTACCTGCAATATGGAGATTAATAACACCAGCTGCCTGGGGTTGTTGTGAGGGTTACATGGCTTTGGCTTATAACCTGCCTGACCCGTGCTCATTCTCTCCCCTCTCTGCATTTATAGTCCATCAGTCCTGTGGAGCGTGCAGTTCAGTGGGGTTAAGGTGAGATGGGTTCAGCCTTGGCCCTCACCGGGCAGATCTCTCTTTAGGGTTTAGTCTGGAGGTTCTGGAGTTTGTGTTATTAAGGGAGGTAATGTGTGTGTGTGTGTGTGTGTGTGTGTGTGTGTCTGGAGTTTGTGTTATTAAGGGAAATAATGTGTGAGTGTGTGTGTGTGAGTCACTCCGTCATGTCTGACTCTCTATGACCCCATGGACTGTAGCCTGCCAGGCTCCTCTGTCTGTGGAATTCTCCAGGCAAGAATACTGGAGTGGGTTTTCATTCCCTTCTCCAGGAGATCTTCCCAACCCAGGGATTGAACCTGGTTCTCCCGCATTGCAGGCAGATTCTTAACCGTCTGAGCCACAAGGAAAGCCCCAAGGGAAGCAGGTAATAGATCCTTACAAGACATTCCTTTAGTGATATTCAGGAGGCTAGAATCCAGCCTTTTCTTCTGAGAGGCACCAGGCAGCATCCATCTATGAATTACTGTGATGGTGCCCCTGTGAGATAGTTTGAGACAAGTGTTCAGTCCATTTTATAGACGGAAGGTTGTAATACTTCAGGCGGTTGTGGCTTCTCACTTTGCAATCAGACTCTAAGGCATTTATCCCTCTGTGTTCTCTTCTTCCCTTGTTCAGCCAAAAATAACCCTGGCGCTTATAGGATAAATCATCAGTCACTAACAGTGGCTGATGTGAACAACACATGTGAATATTAGACCCTTCTTAGATAAAATAATGTAGCTTTTTTGAAATTACAAGAGGACTTTATGTTTACTTTAGAAAGTATGGGAAAGCATAGAGAAGAAAATTTAAGTTATCTATAATCTCATCATGTACAATTTATTATACTCAGTGGGGATTATAGTGCACACATATTGCTTTTATAACTGCTTTCCTGACTAATAATATACTGTGAGCAGTTTCCTGCGTCATTATATATTATCTTACCATATGATTTATTTTAGCCTATGGTTTTTAATGATTGTCAAATACTTCATTATATGATTGTATTATAATGCATTAACCAGTTTCTTATTGTCCTTATTTTAGACTGTAGTTTCTTATATTCAAATTAACAATCCAATGGACAATTTTACAAATGCCTATTTTCATGCAAGTTCAGTGATCTCCTAAGAGTCTGATGCTAGGAGGGATTGGGGGTGGGAGGAGACGGGGATGACAGAGAATGAGATGGCTGGATGGCATCACTGACTCGATGGACATGAGTTTGAGTGAACTCCGGGAGTTGGTGATGGACAGAGAGGCCTGGCGTGCTGTGATTCATGGGGTCGCAAAGAGTCGGACACGACTGAGCGACTGAACTGCACTGAAAGATAAATTCTTAAAATTGCAATTATTGGGGGCATTTTTTTGTTCAGTCGCTCAGTCATGTCTGTCTGACTTCGTGACCCCATGGACTGCAGCATGCCAGCCTTCCCTGTCCTTTACTATCTCCCAGGGCTGCCATCTATGGGGTCGCAGAGTCGGCCACGACTGAAGCGACTTAGCAGCAGCAGCAGCAGAGTTTGCCTAAACCATTGAGTGGCAATGCATATATTTATGATGCTAGAGAAATATTGTCCAGTCTCCCCCAAGAGAGTTTGTACTAATTATACCCCTATCAGTAGTGCATAAGATTGCCCAGATCTTTCCCATCTGTCTGTATTTTAACGAAGAATATCTCCTGAACTTCTCTTAAATATTTATTTGAATTATGATATATTTCAAATATTTAGTATAGAAAGCAGTTAAGAAACATCCATATATTTAATCAGTCAGTCCTAAAGAAAATCAACTCTGAACATTCACTGGAAGGACTGATGCTGAAGCTTCAATACTTTGGCCACTTGGTGAAAAGAGCTGACTCATTGGAAAAGACCCTGATGCTGGGAAAGATTGAGGCAGGAAGAGAAGGGGATGACATAGGATGAGATGGTTGGATGGCATCACCACCTCAATGAACATGAGTTTGAGGAAACTCTGGGAAATAATGAAGGACAGGGAAGTCTGGCATGCTGCAGTCTGTGGGGATGAAAAGAGTCAGACACAACTTAGTGACTGAACAACAGAAATATATTTAACACGAAGATTTAATAGATAATGATATTTGCCATATTTACTTCTCCTTTCTCCCATTTTCAAAGAAATAAAATGTTACAGATACATGTATGTACCCTTATCTTTATCCCTCACTCCAGAAGTCAATTTTCTGAATTGATATTTCCTTACCATGTGCATTTGCAATTTTACTGCTAGTGTGTGTATTCATAAAATATGCATGTGAATTTCTGTGAGTTTTAAAGTTTTATATAAATGATGTATGGAATGTGCCCTTTTGCAGCAAAGTGAACATTTATTTCTGGGATTTACTAGTGTTATTACACACACACTTAGTTCATTTTTTCACTTTCTGCCTACCACTGCACTGTATAAATGAATCACAGGTGGTTAATTTACTCCCCTTCTGAGGGGAGTTAGGTTGCTCTGATGCTTTTGCTATTACAAGCAATTTGAAAATGATCAACCTTGTCCATGTTTGCTTGGGCACAGGTGAAATTTTTCTCTAGGGTTGGTGCCTAACAGTGGAATTACTGAGGTTTGGAATGCAGATTTCCAACTTTATTAGTTGTTACCACATTGCTTTCCAGAGTGACTGTGTCATTTACTTTCCCAACATATGCAGAGTTCCCATTTCCGTATATTGTCCACAACACTGAGATGATCAGAATTATTAAAATTTAACATATATGGATGTAAAATGAAATTGAATTATTCCATTACTTGGATCCCCCCCCTAATGAAACTGAGCTTTTCATATATGTTTATTAGCCATATGAGTTTCTTCTTAGGTGAATTGTAGGTTCATATCCTTTTCCCATATTTCTATCACATAGTTTGTGTTTTCTTCTTATGATTTGTGAGAGTTCTTACAGATAGATATGATTTGTGGGTTGTAAATATCTTCTCCATCACATGGCTTGTCTTTTTCTTGTTGTTTATGGTGTTTTTTGTCATACAGAGTTGTTAATATTAGTGTGGTCAAAGATATCTGCTTTATTCTTTGTGACTTTTGTTTATCATTTTAAAAATTCCTTCTACATATTTAGGTAAAAAGAAGTCATTTGTATTTTTTTTAGACTAAAATTTTTAGTTTTTGCTTATCATGTTTGGCTCTTTTACTTCACCTAGAGTCAATTTTCGTGTATAGAGGTAAATTCTAATTTTGTCCTTTATTCCTCCCCCTACCCCCATGAAATTAAAAGACACTTACTCCTTGGAAGGAAAGTTATGACCAACCTAGATAGCATATTAAAAAGCAGAGACATTACTTTGCCAACAAAGGTCTGTCTAGTCAAGGCTATGGTTTTTCCAGTGGTCATGTATGGATGTGAGAGTTGGACTGTGAAGAAAGCTGATCGCCGAAGAATCGATGCTTTTGAACTGTGGTGTTGGAGAAGACTCTTGAGAGTCCCTTGGACTGCAAGGAGATCCAACCAGTCCATTCTAAAGGAGATCGATCCTGGGTGTTCATTGGAAGGACTGATGCTAAAGCTGAAGCTCCAATACTTTGGCCACCTCATGCGACGACTTGACTCACTGGAAAAGAGTCTGATGCTGGGAGGGATTGAGGGCGGGAGGAGAAGGGGATGACAGAGAATGAGATGGCTGGATGGCATCACCGACTCGATGGACATGAGTTTGAGTGAACTCCGGGAGTTGATGATGGACAGGGAGGCCTGGCGTGCTGTGATTCATGGGGTTGCGGAGAGTCGGACACGACTGAGCGACTGAACTAAACTGAACTACCCCCATGGTTAGTCCTTTGTCCCATTAGCACCATTTAATGACTAGTTAATTTGTTTCCACTGTTCCTGAGCATCTTATTTTTTTCTGCTGGCCTAACGGTATATCCATTTCATCTCTGTCTCACTAATTTAGCTTTTATAGTTGTAGTTTCGGAGAAGGCAATGGCAAGCCACTCCAGTACTCTTGCCTGGAGAATCCCATGGATGGAGGAGCCTGGTAGGCTGCAGTCCATGGGGTCGCTAAGGGTCGGACACGACTGAGCGACTTCACTTTCACCTTTCACTTTCACACATTGGAGAAGGAAATGGCAACCCACTCCAGTGTTCTTGCCTGGAGAATCCCAGGGACGGGGCAGCCTGGTGGGCTTCCGTCTATGGGGTCACACAGAGTCGGACACGACTGAAGTGACTTAGCAGTAGCAGCAGCAGTTGTAGTTTTGATGTGTTAGGGTAAATCCTTCCCATTTTGTCATTGTTGTTGTTAGTTGCCCAGTTGTGTCCGACTCTTTGCGACCCCATGGACTGCAGCACACCAGGCCTCCCTGTCCTTCACCATCTCCTGGAGTTTGCCCAAGTTCCTTCCCATGCCCCTGCCAAATTGTCTTGGATATTGATCTTTATTCATTAATAAAACTTTTTAGGATAAGATTGTTGTATTTCATTTTAAAAATGGGATTTTGACTGAAACTGAATTTACAGTTTTATTTGAGGGACAGTTGGAATCTTGAAGCTATTTTTCCAACCCTGAACATGACATATTTCTTCCTATGCTTCAGTTCAGTTCAGTTCAGTCACTCAGTCGTGTCCGACTCTTTGCGACCCCATGAATCACAGCACGCCAGGCCTCCCTGTCCATCACCAACTTAGATCTTTCTTAAAATCCCTCAAAGGATTTAAAGTTTTTTTAACATCTTTTACTGCACATCTGTTACTTATTTAACAGTTTTAATGGTATTGCATGATGCCTTTTTATTATTGTATCTTCTGGTTTTTTGCTGTAGTTTTATCAGAACTGGTATTTTTGTATACCTGTTTCATATCCAGCATGCTCACAGAACTCTCTTATTACTTTGAATGATTTCCCCCTACCATAGGCAGTCATATTTTTTATGTAGGTGGTATCAATTATGAATAATGACAGCTTTTTTTTTTCCTTTATAATCCATATGCCATTTCTTTCTTTTTCTTTACTTATTACACTGACTAGTACTTTAAGTACAACAATGGATGGAAATATTTTTAGTGGGTGTCCTAGTCACATACTTCACTTCAAATATATGGCTTGACTTCAAGTCTGTATGCCTTCAAGTCTGAACAATACCTCACCTCTGGTCACCCTTCCCAACTTACATGGCACTGTTGTCTAGTGATATGGCTTTGTCTTATGTCTGTGTATTCACAAGTTAAATTCTCTCTCTTGTCTGTCATCTATCTGTCCATCTTTAGATTTGTCCTTATATTTACCATTATCTTTTGCTTATCATGCCATTTTTCTTGCATGGCAATCTTTTCTTCCATTTAAATTTCCTTCTTGAGGAATATTGTATAGTACTTATTTCACCTGAACTCGAGTGGTAAAATCTTCATTGTTCTGAGAAAGGCTTTATTTAAATCGCAGTTTTGAGTAACCATTTACAGAGTAATTTTTGATTGAGGGTATTATTCCATCATTTCTAGCCCCTAGCATTATACCTGATTGTTGCTACTGTTGTTCAATCGCTCAGTCGTGTCCGACTCTTTGTGATCCCGTAACAGCACTATCCCTAGCTTCCCTGTCCTTCACTGTCTCCTGGAGTTTGCTCAAACTCATGTCCATTGAGTTGGTGATGCCATCCAACCATCTCATCCTCTGGTACCGTCTTCTCCTCCTGCCTTCAATCTTTCCCAGCATCAGGGTCTTTTCCAATGGATCAGCTCTTTGCATCAGGTGGCCAAAGTGTTGGAGTTTGAGCTTTAGCTTCAGTCCTTCCAGTGAATATTCAGGGTTGATTTTCTTTAGGATTGACTGGTCTGACCTCCTTGCTGTCCAATGGACTCTCAAGAGTCTTCTCCAGCACCACAATTAGAAAGCATCAATTCTTTGGCATTCAGCCTTCTTTATGGTTCAACTTTCATATCTGCACATGAGTACTGGAAAAACCATAGCTTTGACTATACAGACCTGTAACCTATTAACAATATTGTTTCTTTAGGTAATCTGTTTTTTCTCTTGGATGCTTTTAAGATTTCTCTCTTCATAATTTTATAACTTTTAATATTTCACTAAAATGTGTGTAAGGTTGGATTTATTTTTGTTCATTCTGCTTAGAACTTACTGAAATTCTTGACTCTAAGGATTTATATCTTTCACTAATACTGTAAAATTTAATCTTTAGCTCTTCAAATACTGTCTTTCCCCCATTACCTCTTTCTGGAACTCCCATTAGATATGTTTTGGATCTTTTTCGTCTGTTCTCCCTTTCTGTTAACTTTAGTCATATTTCCCATGTGTTTATCTCTCTGTGCTGTATACCTAGGAGTTTCCTTAGCTGTCTACATGTCCATTAATACTTTTCTTAGTGTGTCTAACCTAACAGTTAACTTGTCTACTATCTTTAATTTCAAAGATTAGATTTTTCATTACAAGACATTGTATTTACCAGTTAAAACTTTTTTCGTTGTATTCTATTATTGTCTTTCTCTATATACCTTTTCTGTTGTTTCAAGCTCTAGTGTGCTAATTCTCTTATTATAGCAACTAACTTTCTCCTATAGTAGATTGTTTCCTTGTGTGATTAAAAGTTTTTGATTGCAAGCTCATGTCTAATGATGTTTTTCCTATGGAAATGCAGTAGAGTCTGAGTTGTAGAGGAGTCTTAAAGAATGGTTTTGTTTAGTTCTCTTGTTTAACCCAGGAAAGTTATTGGGACTAGTTTTTACTTTAACTTAAGGATTCCTAAACACTCCTAAACATGTGGTATGAATTCACCTTATAAATCCGTGTACCACATACAGTTTTGGGTTTTGATTTCTCAGGTTTTGCTTTTCTCACGCAGAGATAAAAGCTTCCTCACCATCTCCTTTTGCTGCAGAGTTGATTTTTATGCAGTGTATTGTTTAACTGAGAGTGCAGTCCTTCAAGTGTTCCAGCTTAATGCAGAATCTTAGTTTCAACTTCTATTCACATGTGCTCTTAACACTTTATCTCTTGCTCTTGAGTGGGCATTAAAACCCACCTATTGAATCTTCTAGTTTACCAGGACTAACCACTGTCTGTGGGATAGCTGCAGTCTTGGTGTATATGCTTAGTCCTAGGTTTTTCATTTCCCCCTAGGAATTTCCTTTTATATTTTGCAAGTTCAGCAATATATGTTTTAAAATAAATTTGAAAATGTATTTCTGTACTTTATCGACTTTTCCAAACATTTTTAGCAAGAGGCTTTTCTTATTCTGCTATCTCACTAGTACTGGATCCTTGAATGACTTTTACAAAGAGAATCCTCTAAAATAGGAAAGCATAAGATATTTCCTGGGGGCATACACAGCATCCTCCAAGACTTGTAAGTGTGATGTTCCTAACGGAGAAGTTACTCAATGCTGGACTGAGCATAGAAGATTTGAGGAAGGAAGTGGGGGAGGAACAGCAATGAATTTAGTGGACAGTTACTTTCTGCCCCCTCGGATAGATGGTATCCGAATGCTTAGCTAATGGCAGTTCACTTAGAAAAGCAGTCCTTGTCAAGTCCTGGTATGCAGCTTCTAAAAATATCTTGCCTGAAGTGATTGAGTCTTTTTAGGAAATAAAAGATTAGAGTCTGGAAGCAAGGAGATGGTTTTCCAGTTCTACTGAAGGTAAATTCTAAAAGCAAAGTGGGAGCCACAGAAGGTGTTGGTGAAAGGAGAGATTGAAGGACTCAAGCTCTCCTCTAAATTTAAACATTAGAAGAGGAAGCAAACAGAAGGAGAAGCAGGGGTGAGGGTGTAAAGGATTGAGTTGAAAGCATGAGTGTAGGAGTTTTCACTGAAGACAAAGCCAATTTGTGGGGGAAAACCTATTCTCCATGGGGCCTGGTAACTGCATTTCTTAGCATCTGAAGTATGAGGAGAAATGCCACTTGTCTGAGATCCGGTTGCTAAGCCTTAAGCAGATGATATTGGATTGTGATCACTGTTTGCTCCACCCCGAGTTCTCCCTTCAGTCTCTGCTAGGAATATGTCTCTTTCATATTGAGGTGTGGAACCCCCCTGTAGGGCTATGAGGCCATTAGAAAACCAGACGCACAGCTCTGAGTTCACTCCAGCACCCAAAGGCTGTGCCTTGTCAGAGATGAGGGAGAAAAGTGAAAGATAGTGTTGGTGTGGCAAGAGCATCCTATTGCATTACAGTGCTGTTGAGTCACGTGATCTTGAGAAACTCAATTATTCTACACCAGTGGTCTCAACCAGTTTTGTCATCACCCCCGCTCCCGCAAGGGACATTTGGGAATTGGAAACATTTTTGGTTGTCACAACTAGGAGGTTCATTGGGCCACTAGTGGTAAGGAGCCAGCAATGCCACTAAACATCCTACAATGCACAGAACCACCTACCATGACAAAGAATTATCTGACTCGAAAATGTCATTAGCACTGAGGTTGAGAAACCCCACTCTTACATGTCTTTTCTCATCTGTAAAAAGGAGAGGTTGATATATGTGTGGCTAGATTAGGGAAGCTCTGTTCAACTTGCTCATCTAACTCAGACCACTTCTACCCACATCACATCCATAGAAGCATGAATCAAATGAAATGGGTTAAAAACATTGCTCCTGTCTTACCAAAGAATGCAATTGTGGACTCAGAATGCTCTGAGCTTTGCAAGTTCACTGTGACTACTGTGTTTGCCCCTGCACAATGGAGCATTCGTCTTGTCATGCTGTGCTTGCAAGTTGCCCCTGTCCCTGTGAAGTGAAAGTCCAAGACTTGTCTTCTTTGAGCTGAACCAGTTATCTGCAAAACAGGTTTATCACTTCTAGCTATTCCCAAACAACCTTCCCAGCATGACACAGATCGTGAGAAGTCCATGAGCTGGTTGTTTCCATTTAGCTTTGCATATAGTGGCCGTTCATTCATGCATCCAGTAAACATATATTTAGTGCCCTCCACATGTAGCGGCCATGCGTTTGTTGTGTGAAGAATGAGAGGGTGGATAAATGAAGCCCCTGTAGTGTGGTGGGGGAGAGGAGCTCCATACACCACAGTCCCTGGGTAGGAGGACAAAGTGCCTCTTTCTCAGAGGAGGAAGAGATCATGTTTGTGTCCTGATCACACAATGCTACACAGAGGAGGTATGGTATGAGTTGGGTTTTGAAGTCTAGTTTTTTGACAGCAAGATAAAGGAGTGAAGGGACAGAAGGGAGGAAGAAAGTGGGAAATTGTATGCAGGAGGATTTGCATTTGTGGAAGTTGTGTATTTATATATTTGTAAACTGGTGGGAGTCCTGCATCATTGGAGCAGGTAGTGAGAGCAGAACAGTCAAAGGACATATTGCTGGGAACATGGATGGAGTGGGGTGGGCCATTTGTTCAGTCCTGGTCTTTGAAACAAGGACTTACACGGGGTGATGTTTAAGTTTGCTTTCACCCCTAAGATGATAAGATCTCATGACTTCATAGTTTTATTTGATAAGCACTAGAAAACTCATCTATTCATTCAATAAATAAATATATATTTCTTTTATTAGACATGGTGCTTGGCATGGGGAGGGTACAGCATTGTTCACACTCTTGGATTTTGCTGCAAATCTGGAAGAGGAAGATGGGAAGCTCTTGGGAAGCTCTTCCCAGCTTCCAAGGAGGAGGCATACAGGTCTAAACTTGAGAGATTGTTGTGCAAATAGAAAGGAAACCTGTGAAAGAGGAACAGGACAAAAAAAAAAGTGACAGGATTTGGGGAAAGGTTGGTGAAGGACGTGGGCAAGAGGAAGAATCATCTTTCATTCCAAAGTTTCATGCCTGAGTTAGAGGGGGAGTGTGGTGCTGCAATCAGAGTGAGAGACCCAGAGAGGAGCCGCTTTAGAGGGAAAGACACTACTGAGTGGGTTTTTGAACCAATGGATTGATGGCCCTGTCAGGCCGTCCAGGTGGAGGAGCCTTAGAGCAGTTGTGAACATGGTATCAGACTTCTAAAAGAACAGACCAGAGGAAAAGATGGGGGAGTCTTCCAGATATTAACTGTGGTTGAAGCCTTCTGGATGGATGAAATTACCCAGAAAGAGGGTCTACATAGAGAAGAGGGTGGGAAACAGGCTCTGAGGGATGCATGCCTTTAGAAGAAAGAAGAAAGGAAGAATAATAAAAAGTGGAGAAGATGAAGGGGCAGCAAGGGAAGTGGCAGGAGAACAGTAGATTGGAGATGCTCCCAAGGGGCGGGGGAAACAGGGAGATGGGGAAGCCAGTTCCTTCTGAGCCCCGGATGTAGCAGAATGTGTACACACCCTGGTAGCCTCCAGGGAAACAGACTCTGGTTCTAACCCCAACCCCCCGCAATGTATTTAGCAGTAGAAGTGTTGAGCCACCTGATCATTTTATCACTTCTCAGGCCCTCAGCCAGAAGGGGAGTGGGGAGAGTGGGAGGAGGAGGCTCTCCAGTGAGTCATCCGTCCTGGGTGTGGAGTTGTGGGGAAGTTTGCTGTGAGGGAAAGCTGCTTGATTTGTTTTGCGGCAGGTCCCAGTGTGGCAACAACAGGACTTCAGAAGCTACAGCCTTTGGCTGAGAGGTATCCCCTCATCGGGAAGACATTTGGGGACTGTCTGTGATGGATTTTGTCCAGGCATGTTCCCCAGGGCCTGCATGGCTATGTGAGTTTCTATAGCTCATGCAAGATCTACGTTTTTCCTCCAGGAAAAGAGACTTTTTATTTCTGGTGGTGGAGGAGGCTCTGTGCTCACTGCCTGACCCTCACTGACTCGGCAGTGACCCTGAGCTCTTCCACTCTGGGCCCTTGAAACCATTCTTGCCCAGCCTCACCGTTCAGGCCACACTCGCTCCTTCCCACGTGGCTTTCACAGTGAGGGGAGCGGGGGGGGGGGGGGGGATGTGTCCTCTGGCATCAGGCCGGTCCAGCTCCAATTCTGGCTCCGTTGAATACTCGCTGTGCAATCTTAGTTTAGGGTGTCAACTTAAAAAATATTCACAACCTAAAAGTTGAGAGTTATGTTTTATTCCTCGGGGATTTTTCGGACTTCACGCCCAGGAGGCAGCATCTCAAGTAACCCTGAGAGAACTGCTCTGAGGAGGCGAGGTGAGGGGAACCAGGTTATATAGAAGTTTTGCAACAAAGGGCAGGTAGTCTGAACACCCAAAGATTATTGTTAATTAAAGGAAAACCAGATATCTCAAGTTAAGGAGTTGAGTGCTTGTCTGTGTATGGAAGATGCAAGAGTCTGGGCTCCCTCCATTCGTTCTTTTGATATGTACCTCAGCTGTCTGGGGCCGGTATTCCATTTTCAAGTCCCGAGTTTCCCTCAGGGCTCACTGTAGGGAGTGGCTGCAGTCTGGTGGCTGTGAGATGGCAGATATCCTTTCCTTCCTGAGTTCCCTCAGGGCTCACCAGCTACAGTCACTGATGACTTTGACATACTGTGCTTACTCTGAGAAATGCAGTATTTCCTGCAGTATCAGTAAACAAGGATGTCACCATCATCAGTGATTCCAGCCCTCCAGGGCAGTCAGGAAGGAGAATATCTGCATGATCTGGCGGTCATCAGGCTGTAGCCACTCCCTATGGGGAGAACTGAAGAACTCAGGATGTGAAAAATCACAGGATACTGGCCCCAGATAGCTGAGATGAATATGAAAGGAATGATTTCAGTGAGCCCAGACTCTTGCATCTTTCCATTCATAGGAAAGCACTAAATTCCTTAACTTGAGATACCTGGTGTTCTTTAAATCCTAATAATCTCTTATTATTCAGGGTACTTGCCCTTTGTTACAAACTTCTATATATCCTGACTATTCCCCCTGAGGGCAGTTCTCTCAGGGTTACTTGAGATCATGCCTCTCAGGCTTAAGTCCAAAAAATTTCCATCGAATGAAGCATAACTCTCAACTTTAAGGCAGTAACTATTTTTTTTTAAGTTGACAACTGATATGGTAGGAAATATTCCATATCTCAAGGGACATTGTTTCTCTGATCTCATCTGAAAAATTATTGAAGCCCCCAAGGGGTCTTATGCAGATCAAATGAGGTAACACATACACAGTGCTTATTAGTTAGACCTTCCACAAATGATATGGATTGTTACTGCTTTGAAGCTTTTTCTTTCATTCTTCTGCTTCGTTCTCTTTGTTAAATTGTTTTCAGAATTTCTTTCCCTCTCTTCCAATATTTAAAATTGCCACTTAAAAAAAGCAATTAATTTGAAGAAAATTATAACCTAACATCCCTTAGCTAGCTCCTGTCTGACTCCCTAGGCAAATGAAGGGCCTTGAATGCTTTGATTGTTCTGGTATAATACCCTTTTGGAAGTAGGCAACTGTCTTTTGGCATCACTTTATAATGCCTGATGTCTATCCTTGCAAATATCACAATACCACCACTCACTGTAGTGTGACACTCCAAGTTTACAAAGCATTTTCACATGCATCATCTCAACAAACTCAGCATCATTTTGGGAGCAGGGTCTTTCACCCCAGAGAGCCAGTGACTGTCTTCAGTTTTTAGGGGTGTGTGTGTGTGTGTGTGTGTGTGTGTGTGTATGAGCTCAAAGGATTGCTTCTTTTCTTTTAACACAAAAAGCTAAAGTTTCCAAGCAGGTGGGGTGTGGGTTAAACACTGTTCTAAATGGCAGGCCTGCTGTTCATGGGGAGGGAAAGTGGCCTGAAAGTTTAAAAATAACCTGAACATTATAGACTCCTGTGAATTCTACAGCCCGGAGCACTGCGAGTCTGTGGGTGTCTTACCTGCTGGAGTGCAGGCAGGAAAACAACAAGTTGAGAGGCATGAGGATTTAAATGTGCTGAATCCTTTAGTGGCACGCGTTGGCAGCAGAAGTATTCATAGAAAAAAAAAAAATTAAAGCCATACTGAATGATCAGGATCGATATTCCTGAATGGTTAGAATGGCACTACCCTTAAATTTCCTGAATGCAGAGCACTGACTAATACTTGGGTCTACAGTGCAGCGGACCCTTCTCTGTGGCTGGGCAACATCTCCTCTCCTTCCTCCCTTCCCTCCTGTTGACTTAAAGAGTATTCATAACCTAAAAGTTGAGAGTTTTGTTTTATTTGGTGGGAATTTTTAGGACTTCAAGCCTGGGAGACAGCATCTCAAGTGGCGAGGTGAGGGGATCCAGGTTATATAGAAGTTTACAAAGGGCAGGTAGTCTGAACATTCAAAGATTATTATTAATTGAAGGAAAACCAGATATCTCAAGTTAAGGAGTTTAGTGCTTTTCTATGTATGGGAAGATGCAAGAGTCTGGGCTCACTCAGATCATTCTTTTGAAATGCACTTCAGCTGTCTGTGGTCAGTATTCTATTTTCACATCCTGAGTTTTCCTTAGGGATCACCGTAAGGAGTGGCTGCAGTCTGATGGCTGCTAGATGGCAGATATTCTTTCCTTCTTGAGTTCCCTCAGGGCTCACCAGCTCACCTTGCATGGTGGCTGCAATTTCTAGTGTCTGTGCCATCCTCTGTTTACTGATAAGGTAGGAAATATTCGACTTCTCACTCCCTTAGTGACCCCTCCAGAGTTAGACTGAAAACTTTTCCAGATAGCTACCTGGACTGACCTGCTAGGAAGCTCAGAGGCTGGGGCATTTGGGGTAGATTTGGCCATTCATCAGATAAGTAGGTAGTTGGAAAATCATATTCATCATGAGTAAACTGTGTCCAGTAATGTACACTCTGGATTTTGAGAAGTTTTGTAGAATTTCAATAGTGCTCGAAAGAGGGCTCAGTTCTTGCATGGCTTGTGTCTGAAGATGTAGCAACACAGAACTGAGGCAGGTCAGGCTAATAATACCAGTATGGCTTGGAATATAATGCGCTTGACAATCTGTTGTCACAGTTGGTCTGTTGATAGTCTCCTTAGATTCATATGGGCAGGTACTGCTGCTGTCATTTTTGCACCTGGGGTAAGAAGCCCAGCCAGGACTGGGGGAGAAGTCTGTCTTGTCTCACACAAACATGTCCTGCTTATTCTGGGGTCCTTCAGCACTTGCTGTAGTGTCTGCACATTTTCTTGCTTCTCAGAATTGTAGGATCATCATGAAAGTAAGTGACTACCCCATTTTTATTAATGATATCATGAGAGGCTGTGCAGTGTGGTGGTTAAGGTAATGGATTTTGGAGTCAAACAGACCTAGGATTGACTTTCTGTGATGTCATTCACCAACTATCTGATCTTAAGGGAAATTATTTCGTCTTTTTCGGTTTTGCTTTTCTTACGTGTAAAATGCAGATTATAACAGTACCTACCGCATAGAATTATTCTGAGAAATAAAGAAAGTAAAGGGCTTGAGACAGTGCCTTGCACATAAGTATTAGTATAATTACTAATTAGTATTTTTCTTTTTTAATAATCTTTAAAAAATTTTTTAAATTATGCAAGTATACATTTAAATTATGCAAGGATACATTTACAAGAGGAACGGAAAATACAGAACAAGGTTACATATAGTTCCAATCTATATTGCAACTATTTTTAAAGTAGATAAATTAAGATTTTTAGTTGGAATTTCAATATGAAACTCTCAAAAATTAACAGAATGAATATGTGGAGAAGTAGAGGGATATAGTAGACCTGAAGAGCACCATGAACCAATTCAACACAATTCAGATTATACAATTTTCACACAACGATAAGATACAAATTCTATTCAAGTTCCCATAGGCTATAAACTAGGAGACACTGGAACATATTCAGGGACATAAAACAAAGTGCAAAAATTTCATGGCCTAAAAGTATTGAAATTATGCAGAGTTTGTTCTCTTATCACTGTGGAATTGTGTTAGAAATCAATATCAAAAGATATTTGAAAATAACCCACATATTTTCAAGTGCAATGTGACATTTACCAAGACAGATCTTTGATTTAGCCATTGAAAGCCTCAATAGTTAGAAGACTGAAAAAAACACAGAGTAATTACAGAGAAGAAAGCATTTAAATGATACATTAATATCAAAATGAGAAATTAATATCTAAAAATACTTTAAAAATCCCATGTATTTGGTAATTAAACATCTTTTTTATGACTCTTTTTAAATGATGGGTGTATCTAAGAAGCCGTAACAAGGAAAATTAGAAAATATTTGTAATAGAATAAAAATGAAAAGAGAATTTACCAGAATTTGTTGCATGCAGTTGAAGCTGCTCAGTGCAGTTGAATACAATGTGGAGTCTTGAATAAGGTATGAAAATAAATAATGGATGCTAGCATAGATTTTTGTGAAATTTGAACAAAATCTGTACTTTAGTTAATAGTTCTGTATCCCATGTTAATTTCTTGTGTTTTTTTACAACGTAGTATTTCTTTATATTCTCAGAATTGGATTAGAAGTTTCAAGCCTCATTCAAAAAAATTTTTTTTTAAAAAATCACTAAGATAATACATTTTCAAGACTTTTAGCAGTAGTACTAGATGCCAAAATACATGGAACTACATCAAAATTTTGAGTGAATGTAAGTTAGAAACCTAGCAATCTAGCATTCTATTCCTACTAAGTCAAACAAGAGGAATAAAAATGTCATAAATTTTTTCGCTAGGCAAAAATTCATAATTTTTCTAAAATATATATATTACATTATACATGTTTTTATATATATATATATGTTTACAAAAGCTTTCTACTATGCTTAATAAAGGCTTGAGAAAGAACAACAACAAAAAAAGAGATGGAGAAATTGGAAAACATAAACTAAATGAAAAGGGGGCACTGAATATGGAATAGAAAGTGAAATAAACCTGATAAAAGTGAAACAGCAGCGTATAGTCTCAGTTCAGTTCAGTTCAGTCGCTCAGTCGTGTCTGACTCTCCGCAACCCCATGAATCACAGCACACCAGGCCTCCCTGTCCATCAGCTACTCCCGGAGTTCACTCAAACTCATGTCCATCAAGTCGGTGATGCCATCCAGCCATCTGTCGTCCCCGTCTCCTCCCACCCCCAATCACTCCCAGCATCAGAGTCTTTTCCAGTGAGTCAACTCGTCGCATGAGGTGGCCAAAGCATTGCAGTTTCAGCTTTAGCATCAGTCCTTCCAATGAACACCCAGGGCTGATCTCCTCTAGAATGGACTGGCTGGATCTCCTTCCAGTCCAAGGGACTCTCAAGAGTCGACTCCAACACCACTGTTCAACAGCATCAATTCTTCGGCGATCAGCTTTCTTCACAGTCTCTCACGTCTAGTTGTTTTTAAACACTCATTAGAAACACTTCTAGAGTTTGGAGAAAAAAAGCAATATCTGGGCATTTGTATTTAAAAAAAAAAAAATTCCAAGACAATTCTGATATGCATCTGGATTTTAAAAAGTGATTACAGGTTTTTCTATTAAGTGGTAGTTTTAGTGATATAGAATTATATTATTTTCTGTTGGCCAATTGTGACACAATGGTTTTAAGTGAATAATAGTTACATAATCACAATAGTAAAAGATATTTATCAGTTTTCACAATCAGTAGACAAAAGTAAAAGATAATTACAATTGCAAGCCATAATGGAAACGTGATTAACCTAACAATATAAAATAATTACATATAATTTGGAGGGTTAAGTAGAGTGAGTGATGTGGCAAGTGGAAGTGCACACATGTACGTGTTTTCATCTGCCCAGACAGTCTATGTCTTTTGGTTGCTGCATTTAATCCATTTTACACTTAAGGTAATTATTAATATGTATGATCCTATTACCATTTTCTTAATTGTTTTGGGTTTAATTTGTGTAGGTCTTTTCCTTCTCTTGTGTTTCCTGCCTAGAGAAGTTCCTTTACCATTTGTTGTAAAGCTGGTTTGGTGGTGCTGAATTCTTTTAACTTTTGCTTGTCTGGAAAGCGTTTGATTCTCTGTCAGATCTGCATGAGAGTCTTGCTGGGTGGAGTATTCTTGGTTGTAGGTTCTTCCCTTCCATCACTTGAACTGTATCATGCCATTCCCTTCTGACTTGTAAAGTTTCTGTTGAGAAATCAGCTGATAACTTTATGGGAGTTCCTCTGTATATGATCTGTCATTTTTCCCTTGTTGCTTTTAATATTTTATCTTTGTCTTTAATTTTTGTCATTTTGATTACTATGTGTCTTGATGTGTTCCTCCTTGGTTTATCCTGCCTGTGACTCTCTGTGCTTCCTGAACTTGGTTGACTATTTCCTTTCCCATGTTAGGGAAATTTTCAGCTATTATCTCTTCAAATGTTTTCTTGGGTCTTTTTTCTCTTCTCCTTCTGGGACACCTATAATGCAAAAGTTGGTGCATTTAACATCCCAGAGATCTCTCAGGCTGTCTTCATTTTTTTTGTTTTCCCATCCTTTTTTCTATATTCTGTTCTGCAGCAGTGATATCCACCATTCTGCCCTCCAGGTCACTTATCTGTTCTTCTGCCTCAGTTCTTCTCCTGTTGATTCCTTCTAGTCTGTGTTCATCTCTGTTTGTTCTTTAGTTCCTCTAGGTCTTCAGTACACATTTCTTGCATCTGCTCCATTCCGTTTCTGAGACCCTGAATCATCTTCACTATCGTTATTCTGAATTCTTTCTTGGAAGGTTGCCTATCTCCACTTCATTTAGTTGGTTTTGGGGGTTTCCTCTTGTCACTTCATTGGGACATAACTTTCTGCTTTCTCATTCTGATAAGCTTTCTGTAATGTGGTTTTCATTTTAGCCACTGCAAAATTGTGGTTCTTCTTACTTCTATCTGCCTTTTGGTGGATGAGGCTGAGGCTTGTGCAAGCTTCTTGATGGGGGGGATTGGCTGTGGGGAAAATCTGGGTCTTGCTGTGGTGGGCAGAGCTTGCTCAGTAAAGCTGTAATCCAATTATGTACTGATGGGTGGGGTTGCACTCCCTCCCCACTAGTTGTTTGGCCTGAGGTGACCCAGCCCTGGGGTCAGTGGGCTCTAAGGTAGGGTTAATGGTGACCTCCAGGGGGACTTATGCCAAGGAGACCTTCCAGGACTGCTGTTGCCAGTGCTCCCGTCCCCGCGGTGAGCCACTGTCAACCCACAGCTACCCAGATGACCCTCCAACACCAGCAGGCAGGTACGGTTCTGTCTCCTGTGGGGTCACTGCTCCTTTCCCCTGGGTCTTGGCGCATGCACAATTTACTTTGTGCCTTCCAACAATGAAATCGATTTCCCTCAGTCTTGTGGAAATCTTGTAATTAAATCCTGCTGGCCTTCCCAGTCAGGTTCCCTGGGGATTCCTAGTCCTTTTGCTGTATCCCCAGGATCGGAAGCCTGATGTGAGGCTCAGAACCTTCACAACAAGAGAAGAATTTCTTTGATATTATTGTTCTCTACTGTGTGGTATTATTGTTCTCTCCAGTGGCCATGGGATTTGATTTGATTGTGTTTGTGTCCCTCTTACTGCCTCACTGTAGCTTCTTCTTTGTCCTTGGACATGGGGTGTGCTTTTTTGGTGGGTTCCAGCATCTCCTGTCAATGGCTGTTCAACAACTAGTTGTGATTTTGGTGCCCTCGCAGGAGGAGATGAGCACATGTCCTTCTACTCCGCTATCTTGAACCAGAAGCCCATTAATTAGTACTTTTCTTTGTAATTATTCTTTGCTTGATGCATGTCCATTTTTTTGTTTTTTATAGTTCTGGAATCTGCAATATGAAATTATGACTTATTGGAAAATATAGATTATTTTAACAAAAGGAAAACAGCATGCATGATAGGAAGCTTTGGGTGATTATATTAATACATGACCACTTTACATTTGGCAGAATTTCTTTGAAGAATGATTGAATGATGGGGGGATTATGTGAAGAAAAAAAACACAAAAAGTCTTTAATGGAAAGGGATGTGTAGTATGTCTATGTGTGTGTCCAAAGGATTGGATTATTAATAGTATTAGAGAGAAGTATTTCATAAATTTTCTCTTTGATTGAGAATTACATTTCCACCTTTCCCATTTTTAAATGACACATTACGAGTATTTAGAAAACTTCAAAAAAGTTTTCAAATTCTTCACCTTTGATTGTACTGTGTTAAGCCTGTTTTGAAAGTTCTCAACAACATAGGAAGATTCCTTGTGTATGTTTGGACACAGCCTGGCAGAACCTGAGATCAGATCAGAAGCTAGTGCCTGTATCTGCATACAATCTAAAGTGGTATATCTCTTTCACATGCAGTTCTTCATAAGGGAAAGAGGGTATGATGGTGACATTTGCCCTTTTTTTGTAGAGAGGAGATAGAACCAATTAAGACTGTAGTTGATTTTTTTTTTGAAGCAGAATTTTATTCTTTGTTTTATGTTCTGTGAAAAGGGAACTGAAAATATTCTCTGTGTAGAGATCTGGATGTCTCTTTTTTAATAACTGATATCCCAAATCTTAATTATGTTTTTAAAGAGCAGGAGCTATTCCTCACAGGGGAATGAACCCTATAATTTATGATGGATAAAATGACGGTGAGGTTCTTATTGTGCTAGAAAAGCTCCCCCTGAATTAGAGTCACCTGGTCTCCTATATCGGAGAAGGCAATGGCAAGCCACTCCAGTACTCTTGCCTAGAAAATCCCATGGATGGAGGAGCCTGGTAGGCTGCAGTCTGTGGGGTCGCTAAGGGTCAGACACGACTGAGCGACTTCACTTTCACTTTTCACTTTCACTTTTCATTTTCACACATTGGAGAAGGAAATGGCAACCCACTCCAGTGTTCTTGCCTGGAGAATCCCAGGGACGGGGGAGCCTGGTGGGCTGCCGTCTATGGGGTCACACAGAGTCGGACACGACTGAAGTGACTTAGCAGCAGCAGCAGCAGGTCTCCTATATGAGCGCTAAGCACCCTTTCTTATTAAGGGCAGAATGAACACTCAACCCAGAAGGAACAACCAGAAACACTTGACAACAGACTCAGTGACAGAATGTATCAGGCGAGGGGCAGTCCCTCAGATAGGGACCAGCTGCCTGATTGACGCCAAAGCTCTTTTTCACCAGAAAGAGTTGCAGGAGATTCAATCATTCATTCATTGACTATGTATTTAGTAAAGGCCTGCTAAAGTAAAGGCTTCCCAGGTGGTGCTAGTGGTAAAGAACCTGCCTGCCAATGCAGGAGATGTAAGAGGTGTGGGTTCGATCCCTGGATTGGGAAGATCCCCTGGAGGAGGGCACGGCCACCCACTCCAGTATCCTTACCTGGAGAATCCCTTGGACAGAGGAGCCTGGTGAGCTACAGCCCATAGGATTGTAAAGAGGCGGACACGACTCAATCAACTTAGCACACACACATGCGTGGAGAATGATGCAGGCACGCCAGGTAATAAAGAGGGAGAAGATACGTCTTCTGCATTTAAGAAGCTTATACCACAGTGGAGGAGACACAGCATACCTAACTGTAAAGTTAAATAGAAATGTACTGGTGAACTTATATCCATGGCAACAATGACAGTGGGTAAATACATTACTATCCATGAGTGAGACAAAAGTTTTATGAGTTTTCAGGAGGTAGAGATCATAGATTGAATTGGAGAGGTAACAGAAGGCTCCCTAGAGTTGGAGAGGTTATGGAAGGCTTCATGGAAAAGGCAGAATTGAACTTTACCACACACCTGGAGAAGGAAATGGCAACTCACTCCTATATTCTTGCCTGGAGAATTCCATGGACAGAGGAGCCTGGCAGGCTGCAGTCCATGGATCGCGAGAACTGGACACGACTTAGTGACTAAACCACCACCACCAAACACCTGGAAGGATACCGAGGAGTCAGAGAAGCCGAAAAGAAGATGACTGTGCTTGGGTCAGTCTGAAGCAGGTGCTGTGAGCAAGAGTTTTAAAGTTTTACAACTATGTTAATACTCTGGAACATGGGAGATGGTGTTGGCAAGGTAGGTTGGATTCAGACTGTCTTGACTTGTCAGGCTAAGGAGTTTGGCCCTGTTTTAGGTAGTGACGACCTATCGCTGAAGTCAAGTGACTGACAGGGAGAATCATGTCACCTGGTAGAAGGTGTAATTTTTGGATGGGGAACTTGCTTCGAAGGAATTATAATGAATTCACTTTTAAATACATTGAGATGATGATGGATAGCCCAATGCGCATGGAGAGACCCATTGCTTAATTGTGTATTTGCATATGGAAATGAGGTGAAAGGTATGGGACACAGGCTGGATGGGGAAATAGAGGAGTAGCTGAAACTGCGGGTAAGGACGCGACTCCAAAGGGAGAGGAGTCAGAGGGAGAAGGTCAGGAGGTTGAGGGCAGATCCATGAGGGGCTCCGCTGATGAAGGGAGAGGAATAAGAGGAGTAAGAGGACCTGGTGGTGAGGTGGGAGGAGTGGAAACTGAGATGCTAAGCGAAGGAGGAGAGGCAGTCAGTGGTGCCAGACTCTAGTGTGGTCAAGGAGAAGGAGGGGAGAGCAAGGACCACACGAGGTCAGTGGGGTCTTTGTACAGTTTCCGGGGGCTTGGAAGCGGACAGAGCCAGCCTGGTCTGCCTGGATGCACGTTTCAAAGCTGGCCTCAAGTCCATATCATATGGGAATGCCTTATTCACTCTGATTATTTTATACCAGGTGGGTGTAAGCAGCTGCTCAGCGGAGGAGAGCGTGGGAGAGAAAGGGTGTGGTGATGGACAGGTGGTGGCTTAATCTGTGATGATTCCAACCCAGAGTCCTGTGAGAGGCAAGCCTGGTGGGTGGGATGGGCACGCGTTCTCTTCTCTGGGCGGTCAGAGCTCCCCTAGGCTATCCTTGGGCTGTGAGCCACTTTCCCTGCTGGTGGGACATCGTCTTCAAGAGTAAACTGTGGGGAGTGAGTGGATTCAAGACTGGCCGGTCACTGCAGGATGAGGCCTGGCACCCTCTTCAGCCTCCTCCCTGTCCCTTGGCTCCGGTGCCCGACACAACGTCTGACATGTGAAAGGCGCTCATTTTCTGTTTGCTGAATGAATGAATCAGCCCGAGCCCACCAGGCTTAGCAAGCTCTGCAGTGTGTGTGGGCTGTGTTTTATTTTCTGAGTCAAGAGGCCAAGGGGGTGGACGGATAGGCGTGTTTCTGTCCATTGTTCTTACAATAATGATGTAGGTGGCGATGCACCCTCGGCTCATTCCCGTCAGAGCTGGAGCTCTGTGGGCTGGTCCTGCCGTCGTCTATCTTGACTGGGCAGCCAGACTGGACACTGACGGCCAGTGCTGAGGTGATGGGGCAGGCATCCTTGGTTGTCTGGGGCTAGACACTGGACCTCCAATCTGACTTTCCCAATAGATGGCGTGTGTGTGGTGCATGATTAGTCAGTTGTGTCGGACTCTTTGTGATCCTTTGGACTGTAGCCCCCAGGCCCCTCTGTCCATGGAATTCTCCAGGCAAGAATACTTACTGGAATAGGTTGCCATGTCCTTCTCCAGGGGATCTTCCCTACCCAGGGATCGAACCTGCATCTCCTGTGTCTCCTGCATTGTAGGTGGATTGTCCACCCAGTGAGCCACTGGAGAAACCCAAGTGATAGTTGCTTAGTGTCTGACTCTTTGCGACCCCATGACTGTAGCCTGCCAAGCTGCTCTGTCCACGGAATTCTCCAGACAAGAATACTGGAGTGGGTAGCCACTCCCTACTCCAGGGGATCTTCCCAACCCAGGGATTGAACCTGGGTCTCCCATATTGAGGGCAGATTCCTTATCATCTGAGCCACCAGGGGTTAATTTCTCTTAAGGTTGACTTTTGTCTGGGCTGAAAAGTGACTCATCTTATGGAAAACAAAGGATTGAAGTGGTAATGCTAGGCTCTTTGTGATCCTAGATGCATGTGATCCTAAATGCTGACTGGTTCAGGAATTCCCTGTCATTCATCACCACATCCCCGCTCAGGCCATCCTGTCCCCCAGGGCTTCTCTGGGCCCCCAGTGCCCTGCTGATTCTTCTCTTTTCCGAGCTGCCTCCAGCCTGAGGGAATGTCTCCCTCCTTGGATCTTCCCCCATCTGTGCTCTCTTAGAGCGCACGCCACATTCTGCCTGCTATCAGTGTTCTTCATAAGGATGTTTTCCCCTTTTCCTCTTTAAAACTGTAAGCTCTTAGGGGCCATGACTGTGTCTAATTTTCCCTTGAGCCTCAGAATCCCTGAGAATAATGCCTGGCACATTAAAAGGGGTTAATTCTTATTCGTTCCATGGGCTTATGAATTAAGGAAGCATCTTTTCCCCAGGTATCAAGGCCTTTGGGCTCTTTAGACTCTGGTCTCTAATATTTTGCTTTCTTTTCTCTTTTTCCCTCATCGTCTTTCTGACCAAATCTCAGGCACACTTCTTGGCGCCTCTGTCTACTCTGCACACACCACAGACACACCACTGAGCTGCACTTCTGAAGTCTGCTTTTAGAAGCAGAAAACAGTCAGATGTACAGTGTTTGCTGTGTGTACGGTGGTCACAGCAACCATAGCGGAAGTGTATTTAACAAATACATATATAGCACCTATTGTGTGCCAGGTACTGATCTTAACCCTCAGTGAGACTCTCTGGCTCAAGGCCATGGCTTATAATCCAAAGTCTAAGATCATACCTATGACCGGAGTCTTAAGCAAGGAAAACATTATCCTGACATGCAGTATGTTAAGAGTGGTTGCACATTGTAAGGAGTCCTGACCTTATTATCAGGAGCTGCAGCTCTGTTTCCTCTATGTACTTGGACACATCCCTGAAGCTCTGGGCCCCAGATAATAGAGTGTGTCTCACAGTCCTGCAGCAAAGATGCAGTGAGATAATAGCAGCATGGTTGGCACCCAGGAAATATTGAGTTGTCATAAATGAATGGTTTAAAAAACATATTTTAGCAAAATTTGCACATCTATAGTTAGTTGATAAGAGTGTTGGTGCTGTGGGGTTTCTCGGGCATAGGTTTGAGAAATGCTGGTTCTAGGCACAGATATTACATAAGGATGTGAAGTTATGTTTTACCCAAGTCAGGGCTGTAAGGTATTGTGGAAGCCACCAGACTCCCAAGATGTCTGCATCGCCATAATGCTCTCCTGCTCTGCTGTGAATTTGCACATGGTCTCCTGCCAACTTTTTTCTTAAAACCCACTCCCAAATCCTCTCTGCATTATGTTCCTTAGAGCACTGCTTTGCATAAGAGTCTATTTCTTGGAAAGGCTCAGCAGGGGAAAAATAGAACAAAAGGGGCTCTGATCACTTAAGCAAGCTTAAGCTATCTGGATAGAACTGGGAATGGAGAGGGGAGTGGGGCCGGTGGGAGGGAACAGTCCTTTGGATGAGGCAAGGTTTGCAGACTCCTCAGTGATGGGCTGAAATCTCCCGTGAAGATGGCCCAAGGCCTGATGGATTCGGGAAGAGCTTTATGAATGAGGGAAAGAGGCTAAGTGCTTTTCCATCCTTGCCACTCGCATCTCTCCATCTTGGTACAAACTCCCATGGCCTGCCTGGTTCAGGAAGAGTGTGGCCACCTTATTTCCTTCCTTCTCCAGGGAAGCTGGAGGGACCCTCTACCAGTTAACTCCTCTCCTACTTGCACTCTGAATGGTGCATTGGAACAGAGGGGCTGAGGGGTTAGGGTTACTGTCTGCATTGGATTCATATGCTAGGAAAGGTTTTCACTTGATTTCTTAGATCCTTTTGGATTTATAGTTTGCAGGTCACTTTGTGCAGAAAATACATGTAGACCTTTTGGCAGCACCGTCTTAGCTCATGTGTGTGTGTTTTGACCTCATACCCCTATGTCCAGTGTGGGGGACTGCACGTTTCAAGTACCATGTGATGCCTGGTTGCATTGATGTAAAATTTTGGGCTTGGGCTTCAAGAAAGTACAACAGGGGAATAGAAGTCTGGTGACCGGAGGTCACCTCTTTAGGAATGTCTAGGCCCTGAGGTATGAGGTGTGAGGCGGCCAGGTATCTGAGATCACAGCGATGTGCTCACATATGACCGGTAGATGGTGCTCTAACAACACAAAAATATGGCTAATAGCCCTCCGGAGCTGGAAAGGGATTTTAGGAAACCAGTTTCCAATCAGAGTTATGAGCAATTGCTGATTTTTTACATTTCCATTTGTGGTCTCTTTAAGAGGACAGTGGAGCTGGGGACACAGGAAGGAGAATGCCCACCAGTTCCCTTACAAAGAGCATTATGGCAGTGACCTAATCTCAGGATTTTTTTTTTTCTTTTTTCCTAAGGATCCTCCCAGATCTCGAGGGCAGTAGATGTGTTCCCAGTTAAGCATCTTCCCAGCATAGTCCCAGGAGCATTTGGCCACTGATCAGATTCAATTTGAGGATGGTAAGCACAGTATTCCCATAGGCTTAGCGTGACTGTATAGTTTCTTCTCTTGATGGTGAACAGTTTGGAACTACACTATTACTGCCCAGAAGAAATTAGCCTGGATATTAGAAAGAACCATCGAGTGAAAGTCAGAAGAGCTGTTACTCGTCTCAGCTTTGCCTCTCATTAGATGTGGACAAACTACTTAACATTTATGAAACTCTGATTTGTCCACCAAATCAGGGTCATAATATATGTTTGCCAGGCTGACCTCAGAGGTTTGGAGTGAGGTTTATATAAATTGAAAATTATTAAAGACATATAAACTATTATTCAGCCGTTAAAACTGTAGCCATCTGAGGGCTGGGAGAATGGAGGCATGGGAGAGCATGAAAGCAATCCACAGATCTCAGAGGGCTCAAGAGCTGTGAAGCCAGGTGGGGGTGAATATGAGAGAGTGCCTTCCTCCCAGCAATACTGTCCTTAGGCCAAGTCCATTCTGAAAGCTATTCATACCATCATATTTGCCTCTGTGCTCCTGCGCTGCACCCTTCAGGAAGCTGCAGTTTTAACTCCCTTGCAGGGGCACTGGTGCGCCCCAGCATACTTGACATCATCCCCAAGCACACATTTGTGATTTGTGCCTCCTCGGAAGGTGGAAGGAAGGAAGGAAGCCTCAACTCCAGGGCCCCCTCACATTTCTATGAATAATATCCTGCTGTGGGAATTCCAGGTCCCTAAAGAAATATGACAGCCACAGAGCACAGAGGACGTTGTAGAGAGAGCCAAGGAATCAGTACTGGATCTCTGTTGTATGGGTGACATTGAAGACACAAGTCAAGGGTTCCTGGTCTTCCAAAAACCTCCTCCTGGAAGTAATATGTTGGTGAGCCTTGCTTCTCTGAGCATTAACAGACAGGCATGCCACCTTCCAGCCTTTAAGGCCAGGACAAGGAGCAAAGGGGGTGATATTGGAGCATGAGAAGGAGATCCATCGTGCATTCCAGGCAGTAAGGTTATACAATTTAATCACAGAAGCAGATGCTTTGTTTTTGTCATCATCTATTTTGCCCAATACTTTGGCCACCTGATGGGAAGGGCCAACTCACTGGAAAAGAATCGGAACCTGGGAAAGATTGAGGGCAGGAGGAGAAAGGGGCGACAGAGGATGAGATGGTTGGATGGCATTGCCGACTCAGTGGACATGAGTTTAAGCAAACTCCATGAGATAGTGAAGGACAGGGAAGCCTCGTGTGCTGCAGTCTGTGGGGTTGTAGAGTCCGACACAACAAGACAGAATAACACAATTTTGTTCAGGAGTGTGTGCTCAGTTCCTAAAACAATGCCTTGGGCTAAAAAATATTTGTCCAGCGATTTGAATGAATTTTGTGCTATGGGTTACGGTCCTACCTCTAAAAGCATGGATTTGGTCTTCTCTGACAGCTTTTTCTAATACTGTGTAGTTTACAGAGTTACTGAGAGAGTCACTTGTGACTGGTTCGAAACAACTGACAGCTGATGGGGCTTTGGGTTCATAGTACCACCTTCCCTTTCACTCTGACTAGGTGTTCAGACAGAAAAGGACCCTCCAATTAAGGGAGGTAGACGGACAGAATAAGGCGGTAAGGAAAGCAAAATACTAATTAGAGCTGACTCACCTCAAATCATGCTGCTAAGTCACTTCAGTCGTGTCCGACTCTGTGCAACCCCATAGACGGAAGCCCACCAGGCTGCCCCGTACCTGGGATTCTCCAGGCAAGAACACTGGAGTGGGTTGCCATTTCCTTCTCCAATGTGTGAAAGTAAAAAGTGAAAGTGAAGTTGCTCAGTCGTGTCCGACCCTTAGCGACCCCACGGACTACAGCCAACCAGGCTCCTCCATCCATGGGATTTTCTAGGCAATAGTACTGGAGTGGCTTGCCATTGCCTTCTCCGCACCTCAAATCATAATTGGACCTAAAATGGGCTCCCCTGAAGCAAAAGGTCAACCTGCCATGCCCAAAGGGAGCACTGCCTGCCGCGGGTAGGGGTTTTCCAGCACCAGAGACTTTCCTTTCACACAGACACACACACAGATATTCTCACGCTGCAGACCTGTGTCAGTGCCCACAAGGCCTTGCTCCCCGCCCCGTCCACGGAGGAACAGGCACTGCCGCTCACTCAGACATCACGGCGTCTCCCTTCTCACCGGTTATCTCAAACACGGACACTGCCTTCCACATCTGCGAGGGAACACCCACCCAGGATTTCCAGCCTCTGGGCTCTGGACACTCTTGTTTTCCTCCTCTGCCCCACCCCTGCTTCTCTTCCACCGCTCGGGTGGGAACAACTTGGAAGGGACCCTGCATTCAGGCAAATCAGTGGCAGCTGCTACCTGTCTTCAGATCAGACCACTGACTCACGTGGGGAAGGGCGTGGTTACTAAACCCGGGGAACTCTTTCTCTGGGGCCTGAAGTCCACCTTTCCCTCGTCTGCAGCTCAAACACTAATTTTACTTTTTCTCCATTACTGGAGTGGGTTCGAGGAAGTCAGTGAAGCTGACTTGAGGGTAAGAGGTAGGGATGGGCGGATCCCCCTGACTGTTCAGATTTCAAAAAGGTGGTTTTAGCCCAGGACTCACTACTGGGGACCCGGTGTCTACACCACCTTTCCAGAAATGCAGGGCTCTCCTACACCCAAGAGGCCATCCCAGATTGCGTTTAGAGAGGGGGCGGCTCTCTAAACGCAAAAAGCTCCCACCAGAGTTGGCTCCAGCGCGAGAGTGCGGAGACCCCGGAGGTCGTAGCGTCGCTCACGGGGCCTCCAGGCTGCTAAGTGGGGACGGGGGCAGAAGGGAGTGCTGCCTTCTCCGCGGGGAATGCTAGGGCAGTGCTCTCGGAGCCCGGGAGGTGCGGAGACGCGGCGAGCGGGCCCCGGTGCACAGCACGCAGAGCGCAAAGGTCCGGGTGGCCGCGCGCCGGGCACTGCGCGGGGCACGGCCCCGGCGGGCACAGACGGAGCGAGAGCGTGCGCGCGTGCGTGTGCGCCCCCGCCGGGCCTCGGCTCTCCGGCGGAGAGTCCGCCGCGCGGCCCGCTGCGCCGGTCTGTCTCCTGTCCGCAGGACGTGGGGAGAGGCGACTCTAGCCTGGCCTTTGGCAGAGGAGGCCCCCTTCCCTCCGGCCACACCGATCAATAAGCCACACCAGCCCCGCGTGCCGGGAGCCCTCCGGCCGCCGTGGGCCGGGGTCCTTCCGGCTCCATCCAGCCCCATCCGCCGGCCCCGCCCCCGCTTCTCCGGGCGCTCCCGTGCGCGCCTCGCTGCGCCTCTGCGCTCCGCTCGCTCTCCCCCTCCTCGCCTTTCCCTCTCCCGGTTCCCTATCTTCTTCTCTGCTCCATCGAGGGCGGAGCTGCCGGGGTGGAAGAGGAAGACCGAGTCATCAGTGAGCAAGTTCGGTCCCTGGACAACTCCCGTGCCAGGCCACCGCTGGGCTCAGCTGCAACCTGTTCCTCCCTCGCCCAAGTGCTCGCCCGCCCGCCCGCTCGCTCCCGCCCTCTCCCCGGCGCAGCCGCGGATCGCTGTTGCATGCTGATCCGGGAAGGCGGCGGCGGCGAGCGCTCCGGGAGGATGCTGGCACTCGGGCTTCGCTGCTCTCTGGATGCTTTTCAACTTCTCTCCCAAGCGCAGGAGCTTTGAAGTCATTTGTCCCTCTCCGGTTGGATCGACTTCTTATTTTGATATTTTGGGCGTTGCGGTTTACGCAGGAACCTCAATACCGCTCTTCTCCCTCCTTCCCTCCTTCTCCACCTTTGGATGCGTCTGTGCTGGCAGGTTTAAAGACCCAAGTCTTGGTTGTGGAATTTCTTAGATGGACTTGCAGGGGCCGGCGTTATAAAGCATGTCACCGTAACCTCGTCCTTGTCTTTTTTTTTTTTTTTGAAAAGTTCTTTTGTTTTCATTTTTCCCCTCCCCCATCAATAAATTACCAAACTGTTACCTAGCGGGCCGGTGCCTGCCTCTCTCCCAGAACTAGGTGGTGCGTCTGCCAGAAGAGGAGCTATGTTTGAAGAACAGCCTACTCCACCCCTCTTTTCTCCAGTCCCTGAACGCCACCACACACTGGCATTTTGAAAAAAAAAAATTGTCTCCAGAAACCGAGCATCCCCAAGCTCTCCCCCCATTTTTTTTTTCCTCCTTGAGGAATGGAGCTTCGCAGAGGTTGCATTTAGATTCAACAGTTAAGAGCGGCGGGGTTGCTGCTGCCGCCTCTCCGAAGAGCTCGCGAGGCTCCCCGGAGGCGGTGGTCCCCGTGCCCGTCTGGATGCGGCTCTGAGACTCCGTGTGTCTGCTTGTTGCTGTGTGCGGGTGTTCGGCCACGATCACCTTTGTGTGTCTTCTGTCTGTTTAAACTTCAGGATGGCTCGCTTCGGGGAGGCGGTGGTCGGCAGGCCGGGGTCGGGCGATGGAGACTCGGACCAGAGCAGGAACCGGCAAGGAACCCCTGTGCCGGCCTCCGGGCCGGCGGCCGCCTACAAGCAGTCGAAAGCGCAGAGGGCGCGGACTATGGCTTTGTACAACCCTATTCCCGTCCGGCAGAACTGTTTCACCGTCAACAGATCCCTGTTCATCTTCGGAGAAGATAACATTGTCAGGAAATACGCCAAGAAGCTCATCGACTGGCCATATCCTTTCTTGCCCACCATTACTCCCCTCTCCCCTTTGCATTTCCTCGGGTAAGGGGGGAGACCTAGCATGGAATTTGCCCCCATCCCTTTCCTGGTGCCTATTTGCCCCTTTGCTGAAGTGCACTCTATACTTTGGTGCATCTAAGAGGCAAGCATGGTGCCGTAGAAACCGATGTGGGCACTAGTGTTTTTCAAGGTAAGACTTTTGGTTTCTGATTTTTCCTCCGTGAAAGTCTGGGTGCATGGTGTTGCGGTGTTTGCCTCTTCTGGGGCTGGGCTTGATTGGATTCTCGGCCCCCTGGTCCCTTCACAAGCTGCATAGAATGGGTTGCCTCTAATCTCAGGATTTTCTTTCATAGTCAGCCCCCCTTCCACCCCTTGAAGCCATCCCCTCTGCCCCCATCCCCACCAGCTGGGAAGACACCTACACTGTCTGCCTGGAGGAAAGTCGAAGCTCCGTGAGAGGATTTATCAGCTCAGAAGCTTCAAGAGCTCGGAGCCCAAACGCTGTAGACACATTGACAAATGGATAAATAACACAAGCTTCTGGCCTGGGACCCAGCTAACTGCTGGGGATTGAGTTTAAGTTCTGCTGGAAGAGGAGTGAGTGAGTGTGTCCCAGGAGGCAGTCTCTAATGACACAACCCAACAGCTCAGAGTTCGGGTGCTCTTCTCAGTCACGGCAGAGAAGCTCATCAGGCCCCATCCTTTCCTTAGTCAGGGTTGGGTTCTCCTGCCTCTTCAAGCTTGACCAGCTGAGTGCCTTCCCTATTCCCAGGATCCAGGCAGACTTGCTGGGCCTGAATTCATCAGCGGAGGGCTGCATTAGCTGAGCCCCGAGGTGTGCAAGCAATCCGTCTCTCATCTCTCTCTAGCTCCATAGGAACTGCTCTCCACAAAGAACTGGTGGTGGCAGTGTTAGGGTGAACGGACAGAGAAGGAGCTCCTTGGCAGGTTTAGTGAAGCGCACCCAATGCAGGCTGCTGATGAGGCATCTCATGGCCTCGTTCTTCACTAAGAATATGGGCATCTGGCAAGGTCTTTAGGAATCAGGGGCTGCTGGATGGTGAGGGAATGAGTAGGGAGCAAGCGGGGTGGGGGCGTGGGGTTATATATGGGTGTAGGCTTGGAGACATGGGACTTTGATGCTTGTGGAGAGATTTCTTGGGAGGGATGCACCTGCAAAAAAGAGGCCACTCGTTCTTCCTTCGCCTCTCCCCACCCCCAACCTCCAGGTGTGCATGGGGAAGGCAGCTGGAGCCGCCTTGGGTCTCCAGTATCCTGGAACGTCCTGGCTTGCCCGCCCTTGGGGCCTGGGCATCTCGCTGCTACCCCCACCCCAGCCTCTGGCCTTCCCTTCCTTCCTCCCTAGTTCTCTGCTCAGCCGCACCGCGACTGGCTGGCGTGTGGGGCTTCTAGGGAGCACCCCTCATTAGAAACGGGGGAGCATATCTAAGCAGACACTTCCTGCTGCAGCTCGCACCCCCCCTTCTTCCTGCACTCCCCTCTCCCTCCCACTGCCACAGAGTGATCCTGGGGCCAGCCGGTGCCAGAGTTAAAACCTATCTGGGGTGAGGGGGGACGGGCAAGGGGGAAGGGTCCGGCCCCTGCAGTCCCGCCCGGCCGGTCCACTGCACAAAGCGACAGCTCTCATTGTGTTTCGTGCTGCGGCTGGCTGCGAACACTCCTGGAGCCAGGTCCCTACAGATTTTCCCAGCAGGCACCCCGTTCCCCGCCCGCCCCGTCTTCTACAATTCTCCAAAATTTCCCACCCACCTTGTGCTGCTTTACAGCGTGCCTTTCTTAGGGGCGTGTTTACCCAGACAGGCGCCCTCCCGTTGCCAGGCGGTAGACAAAGCCGCCCAGCCGCCCCGCGGGCGGCAGAGTGTGCCCGTGGCCAGCGTTGGCACCTCGGACGGCACCCCCCTAACTCCCCTCGCGGCCTGAGCTCCACCGTTCCTCGGGGATTAGCACCTCGGGCACTTCCGGCCCGGCCTAGGCTCCCGGGCGGGGGAATTAAGCACGTTTCCTACACCACGAGGTCGCTGCTTTTCACGTTTTCTCTTCCGCTGCAAAGACGCCGCCTTTCTAGCACGCATTGCGAGCGGCGCAAGGTGTGACTGTGGGTTTCACTGCGCTCTTTCCATGTCTTCGGCCAGAATGGGCCAAAAAGTCAAAAGAGACAGTAGGGAGTTAATTTCAGCATCCTACTCGGTGCCTTGACCCTGAGCCGGGTCCCAGTGGTCTCTTCCATCCCATTGTTGGAAATTTCGCGGTGGTTCTACAGCATGTAGGCTGTTGGTAACAGTGTTCGGAGAACATCTGCTAAGGTGTATAGAGGAACCCTGTTGGCAAATTTAAAATACACCATGTTTGCTCTTTATTCCTGGCTGTACAATGTAATTGACTGATACATATTCCCTCTGTTGGTGACCATGTGGAAACATTGCACTTCTTGGGGTTCTGCGTGTGCTCTAATAGGGCATCTAAGTTCCTGGTCTCACCCCTCTTCCTTTCTAATCCCTTTCCGGAATTATGTTCCTTCTTCTTACTGGGAATCAGTGTGAGCACTGGTTTTCCAGCAAAGCTTTGGAGCTCAGCTGTCTGGGTTCAAATCTCAGTTCCTTTACCAACCCTGTGACCTTGAAAAGTTACTTTATTTCTCTGTGACTCAGTTTCCTTATCTGTGAAGTGAGGATGATATAATGAGTTACTGGAAGAATTAAATGAATTAATATATGTCAGGTTCCTAGAGCACTGCCTAATTACCCAATAAATATTAATAGAGTCCTTAAGAAATTTTAGCAAACCGAAGGGAGGGACCTTAGTTCTTGGTGTTCTTAGTGAACTAAGTCTTCTAGGCTTTTGCCTCCCACAGACAGCAAGGGGCAGCATCCTCATCACCCAGGGGCTTGTTAAAAATTCAGAATTCCAGATGCAGAGAATAAACCAGTGGTTATCACAGGGAAGAGGGGCAGAGGGAGGGATAAAATAGGTGAAGGGGGTTAAGAGGTTCAAACTATCGGTTATAAATAAGACACAGGGGTGTAATGTACAACATAGGGAAATATATAAAATATAGTCTGTATTTTATAAAGGGACATCCCTGGTGGCTCAGTGATAAAGAATCTGTCTACCAATGCAGGAGACATGGGTTTGATCCCTGGGTGGGGAAGATCCCCTGGAGAATGAAATGGCAACTCACTCCATATTCTTGCCTGGGAAATCCCATGGACAAAGGAGCCTGGTGGGCTACAATCCACAGGGTTGCACAAGAGTTGGATACGACTTAGCAAATGAACAGCAACATATTTTATAATAACGTTGTACAGCATGTTATCTATAAAAATATCAAATTGCTCTGTTGTACACCTGAAGCTATTATTGTAAATCAACTATGCTTCAGTTAAAAACAGTTTGGAATCCCGAGCCATGCTACAGATTTATTGAATCAGAATTTGCATTTTAATAAGATCCTCAGGTGATTAGTATGCCTATTTGTTTGGGAAATGCTTCTGTGCTCTACTTTAAGGGCCAGAATTTCAAAGAATGTAAGATTCAGGACACATGTCAAGACCTGTTTTGAACTGTCATATTCACATGCAACATGCTTGAGGATTTTGATTATTCATGTAATGTACCGTCTGAGATAAATACATCTATTTTTAGCTGCAGAAAGTCACTGGAGAACCAGGAGTTGTTCAGTTGCTCAGTCGTGTCCAACTCTGTGACCCCCATAGACTACAGAATGCCAGGCTTCCTTGTCTTTCAGTATCTCCCGGAGTTTGCTCAGACTCATGTCTGTTGAATCAGTGATGCCATCCAGCCATCTCATCCTCTGTCGTCCCCTTCTACTCCTGCTAGGAGGAGAGCTAGGAGGATAATGTATAATTCTGTGTGCTATGTTAGTGGTTTCTGGCCACTGCATTTTACTGGTCTTTAATCACATGGCATGAAAAGTTAAATATAAGGAATGATGTAACTTATACTTGGGGGATTCTCTGATTTGGATGGAGGGTGGTAACCTTATCCATTTATTAATACGGAAGGTCTTGTACTTGTGGGAAAAAATGCCGAGGATAACCAGATTTGGCATGAAAAATGGTGGCAGGTCAACAGCCCACTCTGAATATGTTTCATTTTTCTTGGAAGCTACATCTGCATAGGGAGATAATTTTATTTTCTTATGGCACTCTCTTCTGCAGTGGATACCATAACCTTTTTGAAAATGTTAATCTGATTTAAAATGTGGTATTACATTTTACATGATTTTTCTTTTCTTTCTTGCTCATCTAATAGATCTAACAAAAGGGTTCTCTTTTTCTCAGGGAATTGGCTGCTCTGAATGTCACCCTGCATTTACTGTGTTGTGTGCTTATTGGCGCTAACACTTCTGTGCCAAGGCTGGTTGCCCTGTACACCTACAGGGTCTCCCTCATGGTTTGTGAGATGCTCCCCACACATTTGCACTTTTCTAGGTTAGAAGAGGAAAGAAAGAAATGGCATGTCTGATTTTGTGCCATTGAGGAGCAGTGGGGTACTTCTCCCCCACTGATGGTATGGGTCGTCTCAGCAGGGGAGCACATGTTTCATGTGGAAATGAACATGGTTTAAAGTACGAAGATCAAATGTGTTTTAGCCACTGAGCTAATGAAGCTCATTGTAACGAACCTGCGGATATTCACTCATGATTTCTTATTGTAGAGAATTTCATTATAGCCCCAAAGGACTCTGGCTTTGAGACTGAGAGTATGTGCTGTATTATGGAGAATTTCCCACTGTCAATTATCCATTATTTTTGGAGGATTTTGGTGAAGATTACTGAGAGCTTTAGTTCCCCAATCTCCCATTATGGTGTATACCTTTCTCCTGCTTTGTTGCCCGTAAATATATTGTACCTTGAAAGATGGTAGACTGTAATCCTGACAAGAATTTCAGGTTGGATGTAACTCCAGTGGCTCATGAGTCAGATCACCTTGATTAGGGCAGAGGCTGGCAGTTAACAAGAACAGAGTCTGTAATTGTAGGCTATGATCAGACAGTGCGGAGAGCCTTCACATCATCTGTGTCCCTGGACAAGGAGACGGTGAAACAGAGAGAGACTGTAGTTGGCACTGAGGCTACGGGATAAAGGTCTTCATTTGCTGAAGCTCCGAGGACCATCTCCACATTGCCCAGTGACTTTGCCCTTGAAATAAGGTGTAAGAAATACTTCCTCCGGAAACTAGGCTGGGACTTGTCGAGGGGACTATTTGTAGTTGGGAGGTAGCCTGGAAAGCAAGTTGGAGTGAAGGAGCTTGACAGAAATGAAGTGACTTGAAGATGGAGACAAAAGTATCCTGGCTGTGATAGTTTGGTCGGTTGGTTTGCATGTCATTTCCCCACTTTCCTCCACTTGCTTTCCCTGTGCTAGGTGCAGGGCACCCGATGAATTAGAGGAGGAGGAGGGAAAAAGGAGAACAGGCCTTCTTTTTTATCTTCTTCTGAAAGATCCAGACTCTGGGATTAGTAGCTGGAGCCAAAATTGCTTATCTCTTTTTAGCTGCTGCTGTAAAAAATGTAGGTGTTTTTTTTCTTTTCCCCTCAAACTCTACTGCATTTTATTCTCTTTATAGGAACATCTGGTTTCTTTCCATCTTCATATTCTTGGTTGAAATAAAATGCAGTCAAGATGTGCTAAACTCTCAGAACTCTCGCAGACTCTTTGGCTCTGTGTGTTCCATCAGCTTATCAGGAGCCTCCCTCTTGTCATCTGCAGGGCTGCCTGGGAAACTGCAGCTCCTCAAGCCCAGCCATGTGGTCCAGCCCATCAGAGGCAACTGTGCTGATCTAATTTTTTTTATCACTGACCACAAAGACATGAAAGGGGGAACTCACACGTGACTGTAATTAATACCCTTTTATTCAAGAAGAGGGAGACCAGGTCCTTTTCTTCACTTTCTCTTTCTGCCCAGTCCTCCGCCCTTTTCATCTTTCTATATTTCTCCCTCTCATTTTTAGGTTCAGCCTTTGTGAATAATTCATTATATGTGTGGGTTTTTCCTAGGCTTTTTAGAAAGGGAAGGTTATTTGTCTTCCTCTTGGTTATGAGCAAGATCCCTTGCAGAGGGCCAGCTTCACCAATGAGCTTTTCCTTCTAAGTCTTCTGTATTTTTGCAGTGGGACTGGGACATGTGAGAAAGGTAACTGGGGGGAATATCTTTTTAAATAGGTTTTTTTCTTGCAGTTTTTTGTAATGATCGCCTCCTCTCCAGTCCTGTTTCACTGGGGTGCCCCATCAGTATGCAGCCATTCCCCTCCTGGATTCAGAGAACATGGTTAACGAGAAGATATTTATGTCCCCAAGCACTAGTCACTCTGAATCCTCTCATCCTCCTAGGTCTTCACGCTGATAAATGCTGAGCCACTGAGCTAAGAAGCAGGCTTCTGTAGCTGCTGCTTTTCAAATTCCGGTGTGGATTCATATAGGATTGGAATGGGGAGCAGACACTGAAATTAGTGTATCATGCTCCCCTCCGCTCCCATCAGTACATGGCTTCTAAAGCAGTCTCTTTCAAAGAGGGGTAAAAATGCCAGGGACCTCTATCAAGGCTTCTCCTTGCAAACATTCCAGACCTACACGGAGGGCTGGTGGAGGGTGGGGGTGGGGGTGTCATCAGCCTTCTTGGCAGCGTCATCTTTAACTAAGGACAGAAAGTATAGCACAAAGTGTTTAGGCTCCTCCAACTGAGTGGTTTCTTATGTGTTAAGCTTACCTCAGAGTGCTGACTATGGTGTATTTTTGACTGCTTGAGCACCCAAAGAATGTTTGGGGCTTCCCAGGTGGTGCAGTGGTAAAGAAGCTGCCTGCCAGAACAGGAAACGCGAGAGATACTGGTTTGATTCCTGGGTTGGGAAGAATCCCTGAAGTAGGAAATGGCAGGCGACCCACTCCAGTATTCTTGCCTGGAAAATTCCATGGACAGAGGAGCCTGGCAGGTTATAAACCATGGGGTCACAAGAGTCAGACACAACTGAGTGACTGAGTGCGTGCATGTGCACACACACACACACACACACAGACACACACACACACAGACACACACACACACACAGGCACACACACACACAGAATGTGTAGTGAATTTTCTATTCCCTACATCTTTGACCAACATTTGGCTACGGACTCAACCCTATTTATGAGCCCCTGTGTCCCCATCTCTGGAAAGCAAGGAACAGCCAGAAGGTATATCCTTACGAGGCAGAAATGGGCCAGATTAAGGAGCACAGCACTAAATGACTTTAAAAGTGCCTGTATCTAGTCCCTCCTTGACCCTGTCCCTGGCAGTGCAGTAGTTTACCCCTTAGGGACTTCTTATTTTTTTGACTTCTAAGTTTGTTAGACTGAACAGTTCCACTCTCAGCCTTTTTGGACTTTTTTTAAAGGCCTGCAATGGATGCATTCGTAAAGCAGTTCATCCCTGAGGCAGGTGGGCAGGGGTTGAGGATATAACTCCAGGCTAGGCTCCAGCTCTAGGCTCCTGTGGTCCAGCCGAGTGAGTGGCTTCAGGGCGGGACCCTCCTGTGCCAAGTGTGGTCTTTTTGCCTGTGGGTGGTTGATTTGAATTGCTATTGCAACTCTGCATAATTTTGAGGCTTTTTTTGGCTGCATTTGCTCCTGCTGCATTTTTGCTGCATCTGTTTCCCCCAGTCGCTGGAGAATTTGGAAAGCCTGTCTCAGATGTATGCATTGGCTTTCTGAAGGCTTGTGTCAATAAAGCCAGACGGTGGCAGTGGGGTGGGATGTCACTTTTTTTTTTCCTCCTCTCCATTTGGGGGAGATGAAAAAGGTGTGGCCAAACAGTAGGTAACAGGTTAGAGGGGAGAAGTGCTGTGGTTGGTGAGGTTTGTCAGTGATTAGACTCAGGTGTCATTTCCGTAGCCAAGACACAAGGGGCTCTTAGTGGCCTCCGGGACCCAGAGAAGAGCCTCTGCAAACCAGCGAGAGGAGGAAACTCCTGCTCTCAAATCTTTCCCAGCCTTTAGCTCAGTCTTAGGTTTGAAGTGTTTCAAACTTTCTGTGCCTCTTTGTCAGTTTCCACACCATTGTCTCATGGGGCTAGTCAGAGTCAAGAAGCATGAAATGGATTTTCAGCAGTCAGTCGCTGACGCCCTGGCCATTTCCAGCTGTGTGCTGTTGGAAACTGTCTCACTCCCGCTCCGTCGGGGATGTTTCTTTTCAGCAGGTGATTTCTGTCGGCATCAAGGCTCATTCCTCATTGAGCCTCTTTGTGTGGAAGGCATGTGTATGCAGTCTGTCACTTTCATCTCTGCCATTGGTCTTCAAACTTCATTGTGTCTCAGAATTTCCTGAAGGGCTTGTTAAAATACAGATGACTGGATCTCAGTCCTGGAGTTTCCAGTTCCCTCCAGAAACTAAATTTTGCATTTGTCACAAGTTGTCAGGTAACGCTGATGCTGCTGGCCTTGGAACCATACTTTGAGAACAACTGCTATGCCTGGAAATGCCTTTAGAGAAGACTAGTCTTACAAAGGAGAAGGAAATGGCAACCCACTCCAGTGTTCTTGCCTGGAGAATCCCAGGGACGGGGGAGCCTGGTGGGCTTCCGTCTATGGGGTCACACAGAGTCGGACACGACTGAAGTGACTTAGCAGCAGCAGCAGCAGCAGTCTTACAAATCACTCGTCAAAAATCTCTTAACAGCCTGAAGCCTTGTTGTTAACAGGGGTTCTTTTGGGTTCAGGTCATGAGTCTTTGAGACGTTCTTTGCCAAAATGCAGATGATCTTGGCAGCAGGGACATAGTAAGCTAGTATATGATATTATCAACTTAGTCGGTTCTTTCTGGGCTTACGATTGAGAGCAGTCTCTTCTGAGAACAGGCAAAGGACATGTCCCAGTTAATTCCAGCACCTAGCACAATGTTGGCACTCAGTGAGCATTCAGTAATCTGTTGTTGAATGATCGAATTCACCAGTTACAGTTGATTAAACACAAGCATAACTGAAGTGCCTATTTGCACTGACCAGGTCCTATAGGATCCGGTGTAGCCTGAGTAGGGGGAGAAGAGGATGTAGGAGGTGGTCAGGGCACTGGATAGCTGGCAGGGGATTGGAAGGTCATTACATGGGAAGTTGGAGGTTGTAAAAAGTAGCTTTACCTAATTCAGAAGGTTGGTCAGGGTCGCTCTAGTTTCTGTTATCGTTCACCACAGGCTGTGCAAAAAGTACACTGTGTCTGTTGTTATCCGGCATTGGCTTGTACAGACCTCTTTGTTAATTGGCACCCAGAGATCTATGGTTTAATAACAATTGAGATTTGTACTGATGGTCCCTAGGTACCACAAAATGCTGTGGTGCTTTCGGAATATGATCGACAAAGCATTCATTACATTATGTTCAACATGATTTGAATGGTGTGTGTACTTTATTGTATTTGGAGCTTTTGCAAATTATAATCCATATTGATTATATAAAGTGGCTCTTTATCACTTTTTTTTTTCATTAAATTAAAACCTTCCCCTCCAGTTATACTGGATAACAGAGGAATTTTGGCATTGTTCTAAAAATGAGTCCTTTTTACTCTAGCAATGCTGTGGGACCTAGAGAGAGATCCTCGTACAATTGTCATCATGTCAGATGGTGGTTAGAACGAAGTCATTATTTTTTAAATGGATTGTTGTCTCAGCAGGCTTTAGATTTACTGGGCGAGTTTTCCAGCTGACAGGCTGGCATTGCATCTAACTGGGTGTGCTTGGTTCTGTGGGCTTACATTGAAAATGAACCCCCAAAATTTCCAAGAGAGTCTTTAATAAGCACCTCAGCAAGAGGTGACACTAGTGGTAAAGAACCCGCCTGCCAATGCAGGAGACCCGAGAGATGTGGGTTCGATCCCTGGGTCGGGAGGATCCCCTGGAGGAGGGCATGGCAACCCATTTCAGTATTCTTGCCAGGATAATCCTAAGGACAGAGGACCCTGGTGGGCTGTAGTCCATAGTGTAGTGAAGAGTCGGGCATGACTGAAGCGACTTGGGCAGCACAGGAAGTTGGCAGGTGACGCGTTTCCCACGTTGACTGTCTCGCCTAACGTTTGTACCTTGGACCGTTCTGTGCTCTGTCATGCTCCTGTCTCGTCTCTGCTTGATTAAGATCAGAGGATGTTTCGCTTGAAACTGTTCATTGCAGGGTGATGGTCTTTAGATGCTTAAGGCTATGGAACTTTAGAGTTGGAACTGAGATTGGAACTTAGTTGGAACTTTTGATTGACTGGAATGACTGTCTTGATGACATCTAGAAGATTGTTCCTGGAGTGTGGGGACAGTTATATCCCTCTGGCACAGTGTTTTCTTGCTTCCTATCTTGAAATCACAAATCCTATTGCATTTTAAGTGATCCTGTGGCCCCTTATTTCCAAAATGTAATACAGTTTTGCTTACATTTCATTTGGGAGTGGGGGGATGGTCCATGGATCACAATTTTAAAATGCTGACTATGCTAGAAAATCCCCACATTCTGAGATGTTGGGATCCTGGGCTGTCGTAGCCTATAGATACAAGTATGATGGGAACTCCACAGGGAGGAACTATAGATCTGTGTTGGTGTGAGTGCATCAGCACGCTGCCATGATGAAACATGTGCATTCTAACCAGCAAGCACTGGGGTAATATAGAAACTCTTGCTGTTTCACCCTCGTAGATGACCATCAGGCTTCCGGTGTCAGGGTGCTCTCCCGTTATTAGAAAACTTAAAGGATAGCAAGTTGAAATACCCTTCCTTACGATTTCCACCTGTTAGTTATTTTTCGCTCCTTTTCTGTTCTATAACGCAACACAGACCCAAATCTCCTTCTTGGTCACTTGTACTATGAACACGGTACTGCAGCACCGAGTGGTGCTGTTGGCTAGAACTTTCTGTGATGATGGTTATGTTTTTATCTGTGCAGTCTAATGCTGTAGCTGCTAGCCAGATGTGGCTTCTGAGCACTTGACATGTGGCTGTCGTGACTGAGTGTTAAGTTTTATTTCATTAGAATTAATTCACATTTCAAGAGCCACATGTGGCTAGTGGCCACAGTATGGGACAGCAGAGGCAGAAAGGCTGCATAGAGTCAGAAACTCTGAACTGCTGTCTGGGATCTGTCCATCGTTCGCTTGGTGACTGGACGAGGTCTCCCTAGCTTGGCGCAGAGGCCTTCGGTGAGCCACTCTGCACACGGCACCAGCCGGCCTCAGCTGCCATGATGCCTTTCTCTCCCTCTGTGTCAGCGGGCTGCCTGAAGGGACCGTCCTTTCCCAGGCCTCTGTGCTGTGCACTTGCTGCTCTCGATGCCTGGAATGCCCTCGGTCTCTCTCCCCCTGACTGCTCGGCTTTAAGACTGTACTCGAGGTCATTTCCTCCAGGAAGCCTTCTTTGATTTCTCTCAGCAGAGGAAGGCCAACTCCTTCCTCCTGGCTCCCACATCATACGTGGTTTATTACTTTATTGTAGTACTTACCCCATAGTTTTAGTATTGGTTTTAAATCCCTATAAGTGAGAGCTTATTATCTTTAAGTTTTAAATTACCAGGACATAGAACAGTGCTTATTAACATTGGCAGTAAACATGTTTATTTAAATTAAAATACTTTTTCAAGGTTTCTTTTTGTGAAGAAACTGCATTCTAGTTCTGATGATTTGAGGTTGTAGTCATCTGAAAACCTCAGATCTTTTGCTATGAATTGATGGCAGAGTTAATTTTCCCTCACGCTGTTCTCATTGAATTTGATTTTTGAATGTAAATTCAGGACTCTGTGTTTATTTCATTTTATTTCCTTGCTTTTGGTCCAGCAGTCCATCCTGTAGAGATCCTTTTCAAGTGGGGACAGGGAACTAACATTCTTTGAGCATCCATGAACGTCAGACCCCATACATGTTATTATCCACATTTTATATATGGGAAAACAGGCTAAAGAAGCTTAAATCAGTTGCCCAACATCATCACCAGTGAACCTGAACCCTGGTGGTCTGAATCCAAAGCTTAGGTGGTTTCCATTACACATTGTTTCTAGACCCTTCTCAGGACAGTGAGCACACTTAATGTGAGCGCTATGTCAACTGCAGATAAGGATGGACATGTGCTTTATCCTTTCTTTCAAGTAATTGATGCAAATGTGGTTAGAATTGGGACCCTTGCTTCTGCTTAACCACTAGTACATTGGTCAGTGTTCATCGACTGTTAAGCTTTTCTCACATTTTCTGAACTTTAACCAGCTGATAGCCCTCTATCTCATCTGTAAGGATATTGGGCAAGATATCCTTGTCATAGGCTTTGCTGAAACCCATACACACTTTTATACCTATTTCATGCCTGTGCAAAGAATCCGCCTGTAATGCAGGAGTTCTGGGTTCAATCCCTGGGTCAGGAAGGTCCCCTGGAGAAGGACATGGCAACCCACTCCAGTATTCTTGCTGGGGAAATCCCATGGACAGAGGAGTCTGGCGGTCTACAGCCCATGGGGTCACAAAGAATCGCACACAACTTAGCATCTAAACCACTATACCTGTATTAGGCTAGGAAATAACATCTTGCTTTCTCCGACGTCCATATTGGGTGTTATTTTCAGAGACTCACTTAGACAGTATTTTATTTCTTTACTAGACAGTAGAAGTTTTGAAGTCTAGAATCACAGGAGTTGAAGTGATGTTAGACATCAGCTAGTCCAATGCCCAGTTGAAGAAAGCTTCACCTTAGAGGTTAGGATTTACCAATCTCTGCTTGGAAGCGTTAGTGTGTCAGTTAAAAACATGACCTTTAGATTCAAGTCTTGATACCACCTTCACCACTTCTAGTTGTATGCCTTGGGGATTTACTTGACCTTGCTGTGCTTAGAATCCTCAACCATAAAATGGAAATAGAAATTTTACCCACAGTGTGTATCTTATAGGATTTTTGTGACAATCAGATGAGATAACACATGTAAAATGTAAGAATAATGTCTGGCACATAGTAAGCCATGAATACATCTTAGTTGTTAGTGTCTGGTTAATTTCAGATGAATCACGATTGAATTTCTGCAGATCAATTTTCCCCTTCTAACAATACCATTTGCTTTCTACTGACTTGTTGGCTGTCTAACCAGGGCACTGCCAGATGTTTATGTGGCCTCATGTTGGTTTTGTAACCTCGCTGAGCCTCAGCATCTTCAGGTGTGAGGTATAGGTCACCTGCCCTGCTTTGCCTCCCTTCCAAGACTGTTGTAAGGCTAACATCACCTAATATGTGGCAAAGTCCTTTGTAAAGATGTTAGATATTAGGAACTTGCCTGTAGCTCAGACTGTAAAGAATCTGCCTGCAATGCATTAGACCCAGGTTTGATCTCTGGGTCGGGAAGTTCCTCTGGAGAAGGAAATGGCAACCCAGTCCAGTATTCTTTCCTGGAGAATCCTATGTCCAGAGAACCCTGGCAGGCTGCAGCCCGTGGAGGAAGACAACAAAGATAAGGACACGACTGAACGACTAACAGTACTACTTTACTACTAACATTTTATTGAGTGTTTACTATGTGCCAGATCCTTGTGCTAAGTGCATCCTATGGATTACTGCATTCATTCCCCATGACAGTCCTACAGAGATATGCATGCTTGTTTACTGCATTTCACGGTTGGGAGGATTACATGGAGAGGTTAACTCGTTTGCCCAAGATTACACAGTACACAAGAGCTGGAGGCCTGGATCAGAGCCCGTGCTCTCAACCACCTCAATGAGGTGGTCTGCCCACCAGCCCTTTTTGTTTTTCTTCTCAGAGTTATTGGGTTTACATTTTTAATGTTGCATTTAAAAACACCTACATCCAAACCTGCCTTTTTTCATGCATCTCTAGTGCCAATTTTATACCAACATTGTCTCTGAGGACATGTTTGGATTTACAACTCAGAGAAAATATCTTTAGGAGCAATAACGTTGCAGAATTTTCCTAGCAAACTTTTGATGAAAGCAGATAAGATACTCAAAACCATCAGCCTTAGACCAAGGCACTCTGTTTTGTTTTTGTACAGAAATGGTAGTTGCAGGTTTCAGGTGGCCTGATTGGTGGCATGTGGAAGGGTCTGTCCTGGAGCCCTGGCTTGGCCTCTGGGCAGATTTTCTTCTCAGGGGTTCTAGCTCTTCTAGCTGCCTCCTCCTCATCTTTTTTCGGGCTTCTGAGTATTTAGGGTCTCCATCTTTGTTCTGTCGGAAAAGGGAGTCAGGATTGGATTCCATGAACTCTGGAGGAAGCTTCTGAAAGGGCAAGAGGGATGTGACAGGGAGGGGGAACCTGCATGGCTTGAAGCCAATGACCATTTGCCTAATGAGCCTGGGGAAGGTCATCTAGCCAGGATACCATAGGGCATTGTACCTGCGGGAACTGGGTACATGCACGTGAATGGAGCTAGGGTGTAGGGTGTCTGGAAGCCAGGCAGAAGGCTCAAAGGAAATTAGGGAGTGGGCTTCAAAAAAGTGAAAGGAACTGCCTCTTCTTTCTGCTAACGTTGGATTGTGTTTGCAGGGGAGTTTGTATCTATGAGATTGCTGAGCCATATGGATGCACAAGGATGCATGTGTTCCCCTGGTCTGTTGATACGAGAGCAGTTGAAGGGCGTGGGCTTGTCTGGAGGTGGGGCAAGTAGGCGGATGTGGTAACATCAGGAGGGGGCAGTTCTGCGGAATATGGGCCCATGTAAATGCAGAGGATCTGGGCATTTTGGCAACCTACTTCTCCTTTCTCATAGATTGTTATGTATGTATTTATTTATTTTTGAGGTTGCCATCTGCCCTTCCTCCCCCAAAGTTTTATGGATAAAGATGTTCTGTCTTCTCTGGGTAACCTCTTTCCCTGGTGATGATTAGAGAGTAACCAACAAATTCCCACCCCTGAATGTACAGGCTCAGAAAGACTGAGCTCACTTATGTCACAAACATCAGTAGGCAGGCTCAGAGGAGCAAAGCGAAGGAATAGATTCTAGGAAATGAGAACGGTCCGACAGCTCTCCACACTTCCACCGTGAGGGAGACTGCCTTCAGAACAGCCCTGCACAGTTGTAAAGTGTATCATCTCTTTCTCTTCTCTTAACCTTCATTTCTTTTTATTTTCATGTACTTATTTTTGTATCATTTACCAGCACTCCGGGGACCGTGATCTGGGCCTGGAGAGTTTTCCGTGCCTCAGTTTACATCCCTGGCAATGTTGAGAGGAAAGTATTGTATTGTTTTAGTTGCTAAATCATGTCTGACTCTTTGAGACCCCATAGTAGACCACCAGGCTCCTCTGTCCATGGAATTTTCCAGGCAAGAATACTAGAGTGGGTTGTCATTTCCTTCTCCAGGGGATCTTCCCAACCCGGGGATTGAACCCACGTCTCCTGCATTGCAGGTGGATTCTTTATAGCTGAGCCATTGGGGAAACCCCTCAGAGGAAACTAACCTTTAATAAATACTTATTGTATGGCCAGCACTCTACAGTGTGCATTAGAGACATCCATCACTTTACCCAGTCTTGAGGGAAATAGATATTATTGTCTCTTCTGACACATGATTAGCCAAGGGTCACAGAAAGATGTGGTCTGGCCAACTCCATTGACTCTTCTCTTTCCACTGTACTACACTGCCTCGGATCAGACCAGAAGAGTAGCAAGTACTCTTCTCTAATAGAGCATCCTCTTAGGATGACCCCGAACTGCTTGCCTGCATCAGTAGCACCTGCTGGGTATGAGGCTAAACCAATGGAGGAGTAAGGAATCAGTAGATGGGAAAAGAGCAAAGATCTCTTCCCCATCACCAGGAAATGGGTCTGTGACAATTTGCCCTGTGTCATTGGAATGTGAGCATCGATTGGAATTGGGGCTGTTTGCTATTTTTCTCTCCTGTCTTCACCAAAAGCTCCATTATCAGACTCTCTTCATCACTCTGCAGGGACTTTTGATTTGGAAATGCCAATTCTCCTTTTGTTTTTAATATTAGCATAGAAAGTCCATTTTCTGTTTTCCAGCTCTTAAAAAGTCTATTCTCAGCGCTCCCTTTTCCAGGGCACCCATAGTGTGAGTGATAGTGGGAGGAAGCAACTTTTATGACTTTTTTTCCTGAAGTTTCATCTTTTACTGAATGCTTCTGGCTGTGGCTAGTTAAGGAAAATGGGGGTTGTGGGGACAGAGGGGCTGCAGGAAAGACTTTACTATCCCGGTAGAGAGTGTAGGAAAGGCTTCCGATAGGTTTATAGAAAAGCAGCCTTAAATTCACCCCCAGGCTACCATTTTGAGGATTCTGACTTTTCATTAACTATTTCATGGAGGTATTTCTAGCCAGTTGTCACGGAGCTTCTGTTATTGAAAGTTTAGAAATGTTTCCACTGTAGACATTGAAAGGCATGCCTAGGTGTGCCAGGACTCTGCTTTGGTTGCTGTTGTTGGATGTTAGTAGCTTCTCCAGAGGGGCTTCTCTGCATTGTAATAATGGAGGCTCCTCCTTTCTGTCTCACTTCCCTTTGCCTCCTGTTATCTATTAGCAGCACAGACTAATAGGATGTTAGAGTTACAGGGACCTGAGAGAAACTCGAATCAAACCCTCATTTATCTGAGAGAAAGCTGAGGGTCAGGGAGGTTAAGTGACTTGCCGCTCGTCTCTCAGTAAGTGACGGGGGCCGGGCTGGAGTCCGGTACTCCTGACTCTTGGTTCAGGGCTTTGCTTATCACGTCTCCTCTGTGCTTTCTTCAGTCTTTGCTCATCATCCTTCTATCCCTTCACCCTCTTTCTGGGATGTTTTCCTCCTGTTTTTAGTTAGCAGGTATATATTTTTATTGTTTCTCTAGGTTGGGGCATCAGAGGAGGGGATCATGATTAATAAGAAAGGACTTAATTAAGAAAAAGGAGGAATGGACCAGAGAAGGAAAATTCAAGAGAAGCCAACCAGCACGGATCCAGTTGAATCCATGGATGGGATTGGGAGGCAATCCATGAGAATGGATTATGAGAATGGGAGGCAGTGGTTCAGAACAATGGCTAACATTTCCTTCTCCCAAAGTGTCACCTGAGAATGTTATGAAATCGTAGTAGTTAAGAGGCAATGAGCTTCTACCCAGCACAAGGATCACATCTCAGTAGATGGGAGATTGGATGCTCCAGCATGTACTTATCTCACAGTGTTTTCTGGACTCTTCAGTGGTCCTGAGAGAGTAAACCATCCAGACCCTAACCTTAAGAGAGATGCTCTTGAGAACAGTCAAGTAGGGATGGAGAAGTAAACTCAATAAAAAGATCCCTTTCTTTTAGAAGGCTCCATTCAAGCCAGGAAGCCAAGGGAGTTTTATTTGATTGCTCTGATAATAGGTTCCTAAGCTTTTCAGGAATCTGGAGAGGTTTCTAGTCCTGGCTCTGGGAAAATCTTATTCCTTCTGTGATTTCAGAATCTACATCTATAACATGAGTGTGCTGGATTAGCTAACAGAACTCTAAGGCACTTTTCATTTCCTACCGAGGTATCCCTGGGATTCTAGTTTCCTTATTTGTTATCTCACGTGACTTGAGGGCACCTTTAGCTGTCACTGCCTTCACCATGGAAGGCAGTGTTCTTCTCCCTGACTGCACATGAAAATCAGCCTGAATCCTTCTGGATATTCTGATGCCCAGACAGTAGCTGAAATGAATTAAATTAGAATTTCTAAAGATGCAATACCTGTATCTTTAATTTTTAAAAGCCTCCCAGATGATTCTGCTGTGTCTACAGGCTGAGATCCACTGATGATCTAGAAGAGGAGAGCCTTCACCTGATTTGTTTCTTTGAAATATGCTTTTAATCACGTGTCTTGGTTGCTTCTTCTCAGTTGTCTTATAGCCGCAGTGATATAGCGGAGGGGCCTCCCGGAATTCAACCTGAGAGAATGGGGGGATTGATTCTTCTGTTTCATGGTGTTGGCAGACGGTTCACCTGTGGCAGCTTCTTGCACACATCTGGCTGCACAGGTCCCCAGCCTTCTGTGCTAAGGGTGATGCTTCAGACTTCCAGAAGGCAGGTCTACTAGGGGAGCATCTCAAATCTAAGGGGCAGAGTGAGTCTTGCTCACCCAGGAGGCCCTTGAGCAAGTGACTGAAGATTCATTGACTTTTTTCCTTCCCATTTGTTAACTCGTTGTGTGTAGGAGGGTTGTCCAGCTCAAGTGCTGTCAAATTTAGGCATCTCTAGTATCCTTAATGGTCTGCTAGGGACATGGAGCTTGCAGTGAGTGGTGTGTGGAACTGGCTAGTCATAGCTTGTGGGTTTCAATTGTGTGTATCTCTTCCCAACTTCGTGTGCATGGGTGTCAAGTTAGTAGCTTGAGATTGCCATGGAGACAGGTTTGCACTCCAGAAATTGATACTTGCTACCCACCAGGGCTTTTCTCTCTTTAGGGAGGATGGTTTTTAAACATTTATTCATGAAACAGTTTACTACTTAGCAATATAGTCCATTTGCTTGTGGAACTTCTCTGAATTGCCCCAGATCTGCCTTTGGGTGGCCGTTCCATCCAATGGTCCCAGCCTTGCCCTTTGGAAGAACTTAGACAATTTCAGCATCCCCTCTGATAAGCTAGCCCTTCAGATATTTGATAAGAGCTATGATGCCTCTCTCCAGTCTTCCTTTTATAAGCTGAGAATCCTTAGTGCTGTCAACATTTTCTCATGTGGTTTGGAGGCTCATCGGTGTCTTTGGATGTTGGGGTGCAATAGCAGGGTTTTTCGAGGAAAACAAAAACTTCTGCCAGAGGTGATCTGTGGACTCTTTCACAGAAGGCTTTTCCTTTTCTTTCTGCATTCAGAGTACCATCTGAGCCCTGCAGAGCAAGTGGGGATGTGGAGTAGGCTACAGTCTTGGGTGTGGTTGCGGATGGCAGCCCACATTCTTTGCCTAAAACACACGTTGCTGCCAGAAAGGCTTGATGGGCTTGAATTAGTCAGAGTGTCATCAAAACACAGATTCTGGTTTCTGAAACAGGTAATTTTCCCACCACTGTTTTGTTTTCCTTCCAGAGGCTTTTAATATTTCCCCTTTCTTTCTTCCCTTTTCTGTAGCATTCAGTCTTTTGTCTCCTGACCACCAAAACTCTGTGTCGAATGACAGCATTTTGAGTCCAGAATTCAGCGTGACACACAAAAAGGGAATTTGCTAAGGCTTATCCAGCTGTCTGTTAGTGAGAGAAGAGAGAGAGGGAAACCGGTGCTGGATGAGATTCACAGAATCACCACTTCCCATCCTTTTGGAACTGGGGCTCAGCTGAGACTGAGCACTGGTTAACCACGTTGGCAATGATGTGAACTTCCTTTCAATCATTTTATATAGAGGGCAGGGACATGGGAGTGAGTTGGGAGTTGTTTGGTCTAAAAGCAATGAAAAGTTCAATGCAGCTACATAGCCAGCATTGCAGGGTTGGTGCCAGGGATCTTTTGTTTTGAGTAACTGAGTCCATTGACCCCCCTAAGAGAGCAGTGGGCCGTATGGGCAAACAGAAAGCCTTTTGGGGGGTTCTCTGCCTCTTTGCTATGTTCTCAACATTGCTTCCTTTGTCTTTCATTCATTAGGATTTCAGTCTTTAGGAGTAGGTGTAATGGCATTTCTATCTTCTTGACAGAGAGAGAGAGAGGTGTGTTCAGGACTGCCTGTCAGATGGTGAATTTGAACAGAGGCAACTGTTGTCATGGTGATGGTAGGTTGCATCCCACCACCATGGAAACCAAAGTTAAAAAACTGATGTTAAGGCTGGAAGTCACATGACACATTTTTGTTTTGTTTTGTTTTAAAAAAAGAGGGGTTTGGTTTTTCAATCTGATTTTTTTTTTTTTTTTAAGGCGAGTTGGGTGGTGAGAAAAATTCCAGTAAGGGAAGCAGTGAGATAATGAAATGGGACAACGTGAAGTATGCAGAGCCTTCCACCTCATTTTTCTGCTTGTTAGCAGTGTGTTTCGGATGGGAAGGGGAGGACAAATCCAGGATGGATTTCCAGAATTGCAGTCAGAATTGTGTGCTGATTCTTCTATCACAAGAGCGAACACTGGGGTTTAGCCCTCCTGCCCTTCAGTGGCTGTGTGTCATCCCCCCCATCGATAAGGTTGGGACAGAGACTGAGAACCTAAAAATAAGGACTGAGCAAAGAGATGGGGGTGGAGCAGGGGGCGTGACTTGCCCCAGATACGAGAGCGGTTCATACGGTGATACATTCAGATGCTTAACATTGTCTTTCAGGAAATTGAAAAATTTATCAGTATCCCCTCAGAACCCCAAAGAATGCAATGTCTCTCTTTATTTCCTTTTCTGAATGAGACTTCTTTGGATGCTCTGTCCTGCTGGGTCAGCCACAGAAGGAGGTTCAAAGAAGTCCAGGAGGAGTCCATCCAGGAGCATGTTAGCCTCTGGGCTGAGGCTCCCTTGGACCATGATTTACCTCTGAACCTAGGTCGGGCAGAGCTGCGAAGGCTTGCTGAGAGTTAGAAAGCCCTCTTGACTCATCATCTTTTTATCTCACAGTAACTCCTACTTCATCCCATGATCTGGAGAGAAGGTGAAACATCTTTCCAGGAAGGAGAGCTGGCCCCAGGCCTACCAGGGCTGGTTTGGATTTTCTTTTCAGTCTGGGAGGCACTGAAGAACTGTGCACACGGTGTGTGTGGAAAGGCTGGGAGACAACTATTGCTGTGAAAATACTGGCCCCTCGGGAGGGGTGCAGACAGTGTCTGTGGAGACGGTGCTGGTGGCCCTGTCCATGTCTGGGTTTTAGGCGTGAGGTCCCATCTCTGCCCTACTTCTGGTTCCTCCAGGGCAGATGTATCGTTCTTCATGGCCCAGGCAGGGGATATGATCTCACCAGCATTATCTCACTGCATTACCATCAGGGTCTGTAGGAGCCAGAGCTGGACCTCTATGATGGTTCAACCCTTCCCGTTCTTAGCCCTGGCCTTGGGTGTGATGAATGTCCCTTCTAATCACTGGGAAAGATTGCATCAGAGCCATCAGCTTCATAAATCCTCCTCTGGGGACTGCTGTTTGGATGTGCTTTCCGTATTCCCAGGAGGTTCTGGGCCAAATGTCTTTGCTCTCTTCCCGGAGCCCCATTACCATAATTTTCTTTTCAATCCTTTATTGCTGTGGGTCTCTTCAATGTCAGCCCCTGGCTGCAGCCAGCCAGCCAGCCCACTCCCAGTGGCCGTGACCACTCACAGATGCTTCCCCCAAAGCTTCAAGCCACAGCTGATGCTTAAAGATGGATTTAGTAGGAGAATAAAAACGACTGTGCATGTGTGTCGCCCCTTACGGTTTTCAAAGTTTTCTTTTAAAAAATATTTATTTTCTATTGGAGTATAGTTGATGTACAATGTTGTGTTCATTTCAGGTGTACAACAAAGTGATTCAGTCATGCATATACATGTAGATACTCTTTTTCAGATTCTTTTCCATTATATGTCATTACAGAATATTGAGCAGAGTTTGCTATGCTATATATAAAATAGGCCCTTGTTGATCATCTATTATATACATAGCAGTGTGTGTATATTCACGTGTCATCTTAGACTTTGATCCTCACGTTGTCCTTGTTTGGCTCTGGAGGAATGGGTGGCAGTGGTTTTCCCTGACTTGCGTACCGTGTTGGGGTGACTTTTGTGGAGAACCGTGGCTCTGGTTTCCATTGCCAAGCTACATGTTCTCCATCGCCTTCCAGGTCACGAGGGAGATTCTGATTCTTCTCATATTAAAAAGGCAGCCTGAAGGTCTTGGATAGCTAGATTTCACTATCATTCGTTTTTAAACTATCCCTTTGGTATTGAAGCAATCACAGACTTGGCAGCACCCCCTGCCCCAAGACTGTCTTTGAGTCAACATTCCACTTGTTAGAATGTGTCTGTGCAGCTGTGAGAAGATTGTGCTTAATGATGCCCAGGCCGTCTTCTGACTTCCTAATTGGGCATCCTCAAATAGGAGTTGAGGATGGACAGGAGGAAAGGAGACAGACTTGCCCATAGGGAGCGTGTTTTGGTGCTGGGGTGAGGGATGAAGATGGGTCCTGAAGCCTGCTATCCTGAGACTATGCTATTCTGAACTCCCCCGGGAGTTTACAGGAATGGCCTAGGCACCCACAGGCTGCCCCCCACAAAAGCACATTCTCCACCAGCCCTGGGGTTGGAATGAGAACACAGCATTTCATCTGCCTGCCTGTGCCTCTGGTGGACCCTCGGTCCCTCTGAGCCCATTTAGTTTCCTCAGAGTTCCAGCCTCACAGCTCTGAGATGAGGCCGCTGAGAGTAGAAGGGACCTAGGATCAGCACCCAGGTGGTATAGAGATGCTTGTCTCCCTGGGGGCACCCAGGTTTGCTGTGTGGGCCCCAAGTCCTGCTCAGTCCTGTACCTGCACATCAGTCCCTGCGGGGCGTTGATGGGGAAGCCCTGCTGGGTGGGCAGAGGGAAGACAGCTCCCAGGCCCAGCCCCCAGGGCTCTGTGGCTAGAACAGAGCCAGCACCACCGTGGTAGACAGCAGCTCGCCGGGAGGGCAGCCCTTCCTGTCCCCTGCCCCGGTCTCTGGGCTTCAGGAAAGGAGAGGAACAAATAGCAGGTGTGCAGGCCGAGTTGTGCTGCTTGAATTAGCTGTGTTGCTAAGGAAACAAGTCAACCATTCGAAGGAAGGAGCATTGGGTAACGGAGATAAATCAATAAGGAAACCTATTTTTATCATTTCCCTAATGATTGTCTTGAAGCCGTGAGACGGGGAAGGGAGAGTTGGAGTGACACAGGTCCTCATTAACGGGCTCACAGGGAGAAAGGAGTGAAGGGGAGTTCAGGGAGCTTGCCAAGAAAGTTTATAAAATGAGGCCCCTAGCAAGCAGACAGCGAGACAGATGCAGAGGAGGCCGCTTTGCAGGTTTCAAAGAACTTCCATGGCCATTTCCTCATTTGGTCCAGTCTCTTTGTTCTCCTATATTTGATCCTCTCAGAAATCTTGAGCTAATAATTTCCATGACCCTCAGGTTGGTATGGGTTTTTAATGTTGGTTTGTTTACTTGTTTGTTCCAGAATAAATCTAGCTTTAATTGATTTCACAGCTGTGTATGAATACATGCTCATTATAACACAATGTATTAAGGAGCAAAGAAGAAATCCTACGACCCCAAGAAAGCTCATTATCCTTCTAACAAGACAGATTTTTTCCTTTGCTCTTAAAAAATCTTTTTTTCATTAAAGGGATCTTCTATGCATGCTGGTTTCTTTTTTTGAAGAGTTAATATGTGTACATCACTTAGCCGACAAAGGTCCGTATAGTCAAAGCTATGGTTTTTCCAGTAGTTGTATACTGATGTGAGAGTTGGACCATAGAGCGTGCCGAAGAATTGATGCTTTCAAACTGAGGTGCTGGAGAAAACTCTTGAAAGTCCCTTTGACAGCAAGGAGATCAAACCAGTCAATCTGAAAGGAAATCAACCCTGAATACTCATTGGAAGGACTGATGCTGAATCTCCAATACTTTGGCCACCTGATGTGAAGAGCCGACTCATTGAAAAATACTCTGATGCTGGGAAAGATTGAAGGCAGGAGGAGAAGGGAATGACAGAGAATAAGTTGGTTGGATGGCATCATCGACTCAAGGGACAAGAGTTTGAGCAAACTCTGGGAGATGATAAAGGACAGGAAAGCCTGTTCTGTTTCATGATGGGCGTTGCTCTTTGAGGTCTTGGCAATACGGAGTTGCCTTTGACCTTTCTGAGCACGACTTTGTCTAGCCTGTGAGGTGCATCCTTGTGCCCTGAGGGCCCTTCCTTGCAGCCCGGGCTCTTCCCCTGGGAGGTACATCAGAGCCCTTGCTAAGGGCCTGAAGTTCTGTTTCGGAAAGACCGGGAGCAGTGCCCCTGAGTCAGCTCCCAGGTGGGGGTCCAAGCCAGCGGGAGTGACTACAGCCTGGTCATTAGGATGGCTCTTCAGTGGAGTTGCAGCTCACAGACAGGGACACTTCCCTTTCACTCAGCCTGTGCTTAACACAGAGTGAGCTTCTCCTCTGTGCCTGGAGCTCTGCGGAGCCCCACCAGTGGAGACGTGAACAAACCCTGACCCTGCTTTCCAGGTAGAGTTTCTTTGGGGAGATCAATGTGGTGATGAAATTGCACCCTGTGGAGAGCTGGGGGGCACAGGGAGAAAACTTTACAGGCTAGGTGATATTTCACCTTGATCTTGATGTATGACCAAGAAAAGAAGAGAAAGGCCATTGCAGGAGGAAGCAAAAGTACTGAGATGTAAGGGCCCATTCTTTGTACTTTGTTCAGAAAGAGAAGCGGATGGGAGGTTGAAGGGAAGAGCTACAAGGGCGAGTGGCTGGCGCCTGGGTAGGATTGGGTGTTTGCTCCTGTTCTCTCCTGAGATTTCCCTGTTCCCCTTCTTTCTGTCACCTAGTCCACTTGGGCTTCTGGACCCCCTCTGCCACCGCTCCTCCCACCTGCTTCACACCTCTGTGTCCCGGCCAGATAACCCAAGGCCAGAGCTCCCTGCTCGGACCAGTAAGCTCACCTAGCCCAGAATGTCCGGGTGCAGACAGATCAACCTTGTTGTAGACACAGGGCTAGCCTCCTCGGCAAGGTGTGGCCATCACCATACAGGACGCTCACAGCAGGAGAGAGGCTGACAAGTCAGATTTCCTGTGACTGGCTAGGTATCTAGATGGCTAAGAACTCACGAGGGCTCAATAAATGGCACCACCCAAGGCCTAGGAGGCTAGAATCTAAAAGTGAGAGTTTGGTAATTCATAGGTTCTGGCAAGACCCTGTTTCCACATCCTCCCAACCCAAACCCTCTGCCTGCAGTGTGATGTCTAAGGGCTCATTCAGAGCAGTGATCCTTTGGCTTAAGATTTTGAAAATGTCAAATACACACATCCTTGAGAGGGATGTTCCTTTAGGCCTTGTAGAGCGCCCTGACCTCAGGATGAATTCACGTCTGGGGCACTCTGGGGTGAAATTATGGTGCAGAAGATGAAACTATGGGAATTCAGTTTATCTGTGGACTAGCTGTGTGGGGGAACTTGTCACAAGAAAGTAGACATGTTAAGTGAGATGAGATCTCTGTGTGTATTTGCTAGAGTGTTTGGCTCTCAGGGGCCTAGCGTGGTACCCAGAGAGACTGAAGCAGAAGGAATGGTGAGATGGCTGGGGGGCTTTCCATGTGGTGCGGTGAGGCTCCCCTCTGACTGAGTGGGTTTCAGTGAGCATGGTGGGGAGTGGAGGCAGGAAACTGGCTCTGAGGTTCTCTGAGCCCCATCTCGTTTTCAGACCTGGCTGCTTTCCCCTGCAGGACAGCAGAGGCCAGCAGAACTGTCCTGAGGATATGAGTCCTGGGTGAGTTCGGTGTGTGAGAAAGGAAGACAGCCAGCTGCTGGGGCTGTGACTCAGGGATGGATGGGGGCAGGGAGGAGGTGCTGCTAAATGAAAATGAAAAGTTCCGGAGGCTCGGATGCAAGCCAGCCATCTCACCCCCTGCAACCTACCATTCTAGCATCAGGACCAGAGCAACTGGCGGGCGCGTTACATCCTGCACAGACCCCCTCCCCTCTGTCTGTCAGGGATGTGCGAGTGCCCTTTGACCATTGATGTTCACGGCCACATATAACCTGATGGGGATGGTGAGGCATCAGGGGATGTGTTTATGGTTTGTCCTCCTCCTGTGCCACCTAGGGAGGGCTCTGGGCCCTACATCCTGCACAGCCAGCCTGAATGGGGGCAGGGAGAGACAAGATCCCTTCCCCTCCCTCCACTTCATCACACTTTCTACCTGTTGCTCCCGCCTGGATTCCAGACGCTACCAGATCACAGGTTGCTCAGCAAGACCAGCAGCAGCAGCTCACTCCTGTTTGTCACAGCAGTAGTTATAGAATGAAGTCCCGTGTGCAGGACGACTCTGCAGCTGGTGATTCCCTCTCCTTTTTTTCTAGAAGTTACCCACTCCCGCCTCCCCCTGGTTTTACAGCACAACCTTTCTGCGGGAGCCAGGATGCTGGCACTGGAATCACAGTCCTGTTTTTCAAAAAGTCGCAGGGAGCCCACTCACCTCTCTTCAGAAAAATGCAACAGAAAACAAAACCTGAATTCATTATCCTCTCGTTTGTAGTTTGATTCCTAGAGGCCCCGACTTCGGTGTCCTGGATGCAGGCTCATGATATGTATCTCTGCTTCCTTTAGATGTAGAAGCTTAGGAGAAAATAAGATGGGACAAAGCTAGTTTCTCCTGGACCCATTAAGTATTATCCTGAACTGGATATTGAAATAAAAGGGAGCTCATAGAGAGAATGGCTCCTTTTCTAGGGGCCCTTCTGTTCAGTTGAGCAGAGCTTCAAGAGAAGGGCACTCCAGGTATTATTCCCAGAGACAGCCACAAACAGCTGCAGCTGGATCCTTGCTGGAGCATCAGTGGTTTGAAGACAGAGAAGAACATGGAGCCTGCAACAGCATCATTGTTTCTTCCTCTCTTTGTCCCACTTCCTTTTTCGGTCCTGGTTAATTCCCGGATATGTCACTGAATTCACTAAGAATCCGGAATGCCTACCATATGTCTAATACATTATTTACTGACTGCATTCTTCCTTTCCTTGAGAAAATGCTTTGTCTTCAGAGTCTGATCAGAAACGGTTCTAGTTCCATGTGCTAAGGACCAGCCACTGTTCTGCCTGCCTGTCTGCTCCTGTCAATCATGCTGACTGCACAGACATGATGTGGGCTGATAAAGTTTGTGTATGGATGTACATAGTCATCTTGGAGGCTGTCCTTCTCTCTTTGGTGATTCTGTTTCTTAACTCCTCCTTTCCCACGCCGTTTGAGTACATGATCTTGGCCACCATCATTGCCAATTGCATCGTCTTGGCCCTGGAGCAACATCTTCCTGAGGATGACAAGACCCCAATGTCCCGCAGACTGGTAGGTGCCTCTCTCCTTCTCATCTTTCTTTCCCCGTGTTCCTCTTCTTCCCTGGTTTCCTTCTCCTTTGCTTCATCACCTGGCCCCCTTCTCTCTTTTCCTACTCTGCACATCTGTGAATTTGTTCTTTGCTGAGGAACAGGTTGGTGACAAGTCCCACTGGGATTCGTAAAGAGGACTGACCTTTTAAATTCCTGCTCCCAGGAAGTTCTGTGTCTACAGTGCATGACAGCCAGACAAGAAGAAAGGAAAGGCCCAGGGTCCGCTTACTTCTCTCTTCTTCCTGGGGGACTTTGAGAATGAGAGAAAAAAGGAGAGTAAAGGAGTGAGGATGAAGGATGCTCAAAGCCCGTGTGCCTTCATGGTTCTGAACTTCCTAAATATTTGTCCATATTCTCTGTAAAGAAATTATCCACATGTCTAAAGTACCCCCTAAAGAGAACAAACAAAATGCTTAAAATCCAAACAAATGGGTAAGTGGCTCCAGTCTGATTCCCCATGGATGAGAAAGGACCCTTAAGCTTCCACTGTAAGTGATGACCATCTGTGGGAATGCCAGCCCCTTCAAGGCAAAGCCAGCACCATCAGCCTTCTCCTTGGGAAGACAGCTGGTCCTGGGTGTGCACTCTGTGAGTCCCGCAGCACCCTCACTTCCCAGCTGTACATGGGGCTGGCTCAGCACAGGCATCCTGGTGTCCTGTAGGAGAGAGGAAGAGTCAGAGCAGAGGGGCAGCTAGGCAGGGAGTGCCTTGGTTGAAGCAGTCCTCCTCTTACCAACACCTCTGTTCTTCATCCTACAGGAGAAAACAGAACCATATTTCATTGGGATCTTTTGCTTTGAAGCTGGGATCAAAATCGTGGCCCTGGGGTTCATCTTCCATAAGGGCTCATACCTCCGCAATGGTTGGAATGTCATGGACTTCATCGTGGTCCTCAGTGGGTGAGTCCTCTTCCCGTCTCTTCTTTGTACGTGGAGGTGCCTGTGGGGTCATGAAGTGGCTGGAGCAAGGAACCTGGGAGTCGGGGGGAGACAGTTCTATGGAGGAGAGGAGGAGGAAGAAGTTCAAGGATAAGATTCCCGTGGTACTGAGCCGTGGCTGAGCCAGCTGCAGGGGAGTGCAAGTGATCTGGAGATGCGTATGCCATTAGACAGAGGCTGTGGACCCAAGGTTGGTCTGCTGCTGCTTCTGGTTTCCCATTCTATGCTCGGCTAGTGCTGAACACACGTTTCCAAATGAGTCTTTACTAAAGCAAGCAACTTGCCCTGGCATGAAGGAAAACCCCCATAATGGGCCAAAGGATGCTATCAGGTGCAGTTTTCTTTAGGAGGTTGGGAAAGACTCAATTTTAAGTATATTCTCTGAAGTGATGGTTGGAAGTTGTGTCTTGACAACAGAGGATTTTTTAAAAATGATTTACAGATTTATTTATTTATAGATTTATGCATATTTATAATATGAGAAGCTGTTAAAACTGAATCATGTGAAGATGTTTGATAACACATCCCTTTGGAAATTGACATAGTAACACTACGTGTATTACAGGTGGTGTACGTGATGGCAGTACTTTTGTTTAAATATCTGATAATTCTGCTTTTGAAAATGAATATAGTGTCCCTCTACTCGGGCCAGTCCGGTGTGTTGTCAGCATATGTGATGGGCCTTGGGACTGGCGATGGTGAGCAAGCCTCCTCAGGCTCTTGTGGCTTCCCGTGTGTCTCTGTATCAGGCTGCTCTTGGTACCTGCAGGTGAGGGGGCAGTCCTTGGGTCCTCCGTGGGTGTGGCAGCAAAGGGTGTAGCATGGAAATTCCTTTACCTGCTGCCCAGAAGTTGAAACCTGTGAGGACAAGTTAAGAGCTGGGTGGAAAAGTGAGGAGCGGGGAGGGATGAGCTACCGTTACTATTGACCAAAGGCAGAGGGGAGCAAAGATCTTTTTCTTTTTTTTTCAGAGGAGTTGGGGCAGGTAAAATCTGACAAGAGTGAGAGTTTAGAAACACTTGCATCTTTTCATTGTCTTATGCAACAGACATAACTGTCATAGGTTTAGCCTTCATGTCAACTATGATTAAGTGAAAGGGGAAAAGTTGAAGGTGTAATAGACTAGAATGTATAAATAGAAACTAGCGAGCATTGAACCCCTTAGTATAGGGAACAGATAAGTAGTAGAGATGACTCTTTATTTTTAAAAACATCTGTTGTCTTACAAAAGGATCTTCTGAAGGTCATTTTTCTAAAAGAAAGTGCTACTACTGCATTTAAAGTCTGATTTAATGTGTAAAGATACAGCTTCTGCGTAGTGTTTCAGGAGTATACGGTATAGACTGTAGTACACCTGGGTGATGTCTTGTGGGTTTTATCCCCACTTAACTACTGTGATTGACAAATGAAAATTGTGTATATTTAAGATATACCATGTGATGATTTGATACATTGTAAAATGATTACTGCAATCAGACTGATTAATGTATCCACCACCTCACATAATTACTTTCTTATTTTTGGTGGTTAGAACACTTGAAAACTACACTTTTAGCAAATTTCAAGTATGTTATACATTATTACTTACTGTATGATAATATAGTAATAATATATACATTATTATTTACCATGGTGAATACTAGGTCTCCAGAACGTATACATCTGTAGCTGAAAGTTTTTACCCTTTGATCAATATCTTCCCCTTTCCCCTACCCCTAGTCCCTCATAACCACCATTCCTTCCACTGTTACTATGACTTCCACTTCTAAAAAATTAGTATAATCAGTATAACTGAGCTCGTGCAGCATTTGTCTTTATTTTGCATAGTGTCCTTTAGGTTCATCCATGTTGTTGCAAATGGCAGGATTTCCTTTTTAAAGACTGAATAATATTCTTGTGTGTGTGTGTGTGTGTGCGTGCGTGCGTGCGTGCGTGTGTGTGTGTGTGTGCGTGCATGTGTGTGTGTGTGTGCGTGTGCGTGTGTATCTGTATCACAGTTTCTTTATCCATTCATTCATTGGTGGAAATTTAGGTTGTGTCCGTATTTGGCTATTGGAAATATGCTGCAATGCACACCGGACTGTAGACATCTCTTTGAGGTCATGATTTCACTTTCTTTGAACATGAAATGTCCATTTCATTTGGACACAATACCCAGAAGTGAAATTACTGGATTATATGGTAGCTCTATTTTTAATTCTTCTGAGGAACTTCCGTACTATTTTCTACAGTGACTGCACCAATTTTACATTTCCACCAACAATGCACAAGAGTTCTTTTTTCTCTACATCCTCACCAAAAATTGTTATCTTTTGACTTTTTGCTAATATTAATAGCTTGGGGATGTTTTAAATGTCCCTAAAATAATATGTACTATATAAACAGTCCCCAACTTATGGTGGTTTCCCTTACAATTTTTTTGAGTTTCTGATGATGCAAAAACAATACTCTTCTAGTAGCAATTGAACTTTGAATTTTGATGTTTTCCATAGGCAGTATGGTACTGTCTTGTGATGCTGGGCAGTGGCAGGTACAGCTCCCAGTCAGCCGTGAGATCATGAGGGCTATTCTTGTGTTTTTTACTTTCAGTATAGTATTCAATGAATTACATGAGATATTCAACACTTAATTAAAAAATTAGCTTTGTGTTACATTATTTTACCTAAGTGTAGTCTAAAGCACGGAGAAGGCAATGGCAAGCCACTCCAGTACTCTTGCCTAGAAAATCCCATGGATGGAGGAGCCTGGTAGGCTGGAGTCCGTGGGGTCGCTAAGGGTTGGACACGACTGAGCGACTTTACTTTCACTTTTCACTTTCACACATTGGAGAAGGAAATGGCAACCCACTCCAGTGTTCTTGCCTGGAGAATCCCAGGGACAGGGGAGCCTGGTGGGCTTCCGTCTATGGGGTCACACAGAGTCGGACACGACTGAAGTGACTTAGCAGCAGTAGCAGCAACTGTCTAAAGCAAGTGTTCTAAGATATAAGGTAACTAGGCTCAGCTATGATGTTCATTAGGTTCATTCAGTCAGTCAGTTCAGTCGCTCAGTCGTGTCTGACTCTTTGCGACCCCATGGATTGCAACACGCCAGGCCTCCCTGTCCATCACCAACTCCTGGAGCGTGCTCAAACTCATGTCCATGGAGTCAGTGATGCCATCCAACCATCTCATCCTCTGTCATCCCCTTCTCCTCCTGCCTTCAATCTTTCTCAGCATCAGGGTCTTTTCCAGAAAGTCAGTTCTTCACGTCAGGTGGCCAGAATATTGGAGCTTCAACTTCAGCATGTCCTTCCAGTGAATATTCGGGACTGATTTCCTTTGGGATTGACTGGTTTGATTTCCTTGGAGTCCAAGGGACTCTCAAGAGTCTTCTTCAACACCACAATTCAAAAGCGTCAATTCTTTGGTGCTCAGCTTTCTTTATAGTCCAACTTTCACATCCATACATGACCACTGGAAAAACCATAGCTTTGACTAGATGGACCTTTGTTGGCAAAGTAATGTCTCTGCTTTATAATATGCTATCTAGGTTGGTTATAGCTTTTCTTCCAAGGAGCAAGCATCTTTTAATTTCATACTGTAGTCACCATCTGCAGTGATTTTGGAGCCCAGTAAAGTCTCTCACTGTTTCCATTGTTCATTAGCTTAGGTGTATTAAATGTGTTTTCAGCTTATGGTGGGTTTATTGGGGTATAACCTCATCTTAAGTCATGGAAGATCTATACAGTAAAAGGCCTTAAATGAGTCTGAGTCATTTTAGAAATATGATCTGTTTAAAAGAAGGCTACTATAATGTGTGGGTTAAATGTTAAAATTATGTGAATTCTTAGTCTCACTAAGTCTTATATGTGTCAGAGGCCATTTGAAATTTCTTGTCTAGTCCATTTATTTTCATTTCAAACTATTCTTTGTTCAATAAGGAAAATTTGGAAAATACAAAAAAAAAAAAAAAAGAAAAAAAGTCACTGACTAAGAAAAATTCCTGATTATTTTGTGGTATTTCCTTCCGGCCTTTTTAATGCTTAGCAAGCTCTCTTTTCAATGCTTGTAATTTTGCTGCATTTTCTCAGTATATTATGGGCATAGTACATGTTACTCCATATTTTGGTAAAAAGCGGTAAAGACTGATCAGCAGTTTATGAAGTAGATGTACTCAGCTTATGTATCCATTTTTGCAATTATCTGAGACTTAGGTTGCTTTCTGGGTTTGGTTGTTATGAATAATTATTAAAGATGCTCCAGTGTACATCTTTTGGGTGTCACATTTTAAAAGGCGTTGTGACAGGTTGAAGTTCTTCTAGAGGAGAATCTGCCTTGCTGGGGTGGGGCCTGGGAAGTAAGATGTGTGAGGGAAGATGTGGGAACTGGCATTGAAGGACAAGAGAAGCTGGTGGAAGCCATAAGCTTGGCCTTCAAAGGAGTGTTGCCACATGATTGAAGGGGCAGATTTGTAGAGGTCAACAGAATCCTTCATCAGTAACAAGCAAGGCCCTCTGTGTCCCCTTGTGTGGGGTGCATCCCCTTGTGTGGGGTGCACGCGAGTGGGCGTGGGTGCTGAGCCCTTGGCCAAGCCATTTGTCCTCTCTGCTTTCTCTCCCACCAGCCCTGGTATCTGCCATTGTTAGCGGCTCCTCAAACTTTGCTGAAAGGCCACTGCCATCCATCCAAACCAATAGGACTTTGCCCCTGTTCTTCCTGAACCTACTCTTTCTTTCTTTCCAGGGAAGGGGCATGGCACTTTTGAGATCCAAGCTCAGAGTTGTGATTCTATCCCATGGGAATGGATAATCAAATTTTGTCTTCTGTTCAGACAGTGCTTTCATCTACCATGTCACATTGCTTCTAAAATGCATTTTTCTCCTGCTGGTGCATGTCTAAAATATACAGCCTGCGTCTTACAATAATAGCATGATATAGTTTAATTGACGGGATTCTTCTCTTTTGGTGGTGAGTAAAGCCACGGGATGTTCATTGGAGGGACTGATGCTGAAGCTGAAACTGCAATACTTTGGCCACCTCATGCGACGAGTTGACTCACTGGAAAAGACTCTGATGCTGGGAAAGGTTGGGGGCGGGAGGAGAAGGGGACGACGGAGAATGAGATGGCTGGATGGCATCACCGACTCTGTGGACATGAGTTTGAGTGAACTCCGGGAGTCGGTGATGGACAGGGAGGCCTGGCGTGCTGTGATTCATGGGGTCGCGGAGAGTCGGACACGACTGAGCGACTGAACTGAACTGAACTGAACTGAAAGCCACGGGGATTGGAGAAGGCAATGGCAAGCCACTCCAGTACTCTTGCCTGGAAAATCCCATGGACAGAGGAGCCTGGTGGGCTGCAGTCCGTGGGGTCACTAGGGGTCGGACACAACTAAGCGACTTCACTTTTACTTTTCACTTTCACACATTGAGAAGGAAATGGCAACCCACTCCAGTGTTCTTGCCTGGAGAATTCCAGGGACGGGGTAGCCTGGTGGGCTTCTGTCTATGGGGTCACACAGAGTCGGACACGACTGAAGTGACTTAGCAGCAGCAAAGCCACGGGGCACCTACAACTCTTGGGGTCTTAGCTACAGTGAGTATGTTGTCATACCGGTCCAGGGAAGCAGGTAGATCAGATTTGAGGTCGGAGTCATCCAGTAGTCAGAGGGGGTAAGTGCTCAGCCCAGGACCGCCAGCAGCTTGACAGCAGATCCAGAGTTGGAACGTGTCCTTTGACCCAGGGCTGGTGTGTTGCCCCTGCTGGTGCAGCCCTTCTCCAGGCTTCCTGACACCTGTCCCATGAGCAGCCCATGCTGGCTGCTCTGACTTCTTATCTCAGCTCCAGGTGTCACCTACATCCACCTCCTGTGCAGAGGAGGAGTGACACTGCTGAAGTGGGACATTGCCTCGGGCTGAGGCTGTCCAGCTTCTCAGCTCTCAGTGTGTGATGGGATGTAGGGAGAGAGCTGAGGTGCCAGACAGCTGACTCAACCAAAGATCTACCATTAATGTCCTTTGTTCAGAGACAGGGGTTTGGGGGGCCTGGGTCACTGCTTTCTGCCTGAATCCCAAACCTGCTAACCTCCAGAATTCTTAGGTCTGTAAGCTGAGGCAGTTCATGGTTCAGAGTTATTTTATGTACATTATTCATAGAACCCTCATAATCCCCCAAGTGGGATCTTGTTATCCCCATTTTACAGATGAAGCAGCCAAGGTTCAGAGAGGGTACGTGATGTACTAGGAGGTGCTAGAGCCGGACTTGAGCCCAAATTTTCTGGCTCCAGGCTCCTCCTTCAACAGTCAGTTCCCCTCACTGTCAGTGAACTCACCACCTCACAGGCTCTGCAGCTCTGTGCTTATGTGTTTCTTCGGTCCCCTTGAAGCCATGTGGGATGGGCTCAGGGAGCAGTATAATCAGGCAGATGTCCCGGAGCCAGAGCTGAAGCTTCACGTGTGACTTGAAGAGGACTAGAGCCCCGTGTGTCCATACTAAGACTTCTATCCATGGGCTTGGAATACAGCCAACTCCCTGCTCTGTGGTTAAGAAGGCACGTTACTTAACTCTCATGGTTTCATGTGTAAAAACTGAACTAGAAGTTCCACCTTGTTTCATAAATTGGCTTGTTCACCCATCCATCCATCCATCCATTTATTCAACAAACTGTATGTTGTTGAACACTCAAATTCTGGGACCGAAAAGCAGCAAGGTTAATGTATTCTTATTTCTTCTAAAAGGTAGTAAATTTGCCATTCTTTTAACAAATTATGGTGGGTCAGATGGTAAAGAATCTGCCTGTAATGCAGGAGACCTGGCTTTAATCCCTGGGTCAGGGAGATCCTTTGGAGAAGGGAATGGCTACCCCCTCTAGAATTCTTGCCTGGAGAATTCCATGGACAGAGGAGCCTGGTGAGCTTATAGTCCATGACGTTGCAAAGAGTAGGACATGACTGAGTAATACTTTTACTTCATTTTCATTTTCTTAACAAATTATTACCTTACCTAACCTGGGATCTCTCTCATACTGGTAACAGTTCAAGAGATGCTATTTCTAAATATTTGCTAGGCCACCTGGATAATTCTAAATTATTTGAAGTCATTATTGCATATTAGCCTTAAAAACAGGTCACAGCCCCTAGAATAGATGGGTGATGATAGGGGAGGATGAAAACTCAGAGGCACTCCTAAAGTGAGGGCCATGATTGTGTCCTTGAACCCTGTTCATGTCTGTGTGTGATTAGAGTAGGTACTTAATAAACGCTGCTGCTGCTGCTGCTAAGTTGCTTCAGTCGTGTCCGACTCTGTGTGACCCCATAGACGGAAGCCCACCAGGCTCCCCCCGTCCCTGGGATTCTCCAGGCAAGAACACTGGAGTGGGTTGCCATTTCCTTCTCCTAATAAATGCTAGTGGAATGGAATCACTTGGTCCATGCCAGATTCTCTTGTCACTGATTGGAAAAGTGGAACAGCTTTTCTGGGTAAGAGAATTTTGAGTACAAATCCTTGAAGCAGAGAGAGAGCACACAGGATGCTCCCAGGGAGTTGACCAGGGGAATAGTGAGCAGTGCTCCCAGAGAGGGCAGCAGGGGCCAGCTGGGAGGAGCTCGTAGTGGAGCCAGAGGCAGGGGGATCCACTGAAGGTTTTGAGCAGGGACCGGTTTGAGCAGTGATTGGTTCTAACCCTGTGCTCCATGCTGTGCAGGTCTTTTTCATCCTGGAATTCACTTTGAGTAAAGGGCATGGAAAAGAGAGCGGGGAACCATTGCCATTCCCTGAGCTGCAGTTTGGGAGGAGGTGCCTCACCCTGCAGAGGGAGGAAGGATGAAGGGAAAAGGGAACGGGGAGGAGAAGAGCCCGAGGAGATGCTGCTGAAGAGCTGGGAGCTGCCATTGGAGGTCCCCAGCTTCTCACCATGGCACAAGCAGAGTGGTTCAGCCTGGAGCCTGTTGGTAGGAGGACGCTATCTGGAGCTAAATATACATCGATAGGTATTTTTAGAGGGTTTCTGTAAGGAGGCTGCCCTAATACATGAGTTTCCTGAGCAGTTAAAGATCGAGGAAAGCACAGTTTTCCTTCCCCAGCACCATCTCCCCAGTGCTGAGAATGTGGGGGAGGTGTTGCGAACGCAGTCCCGGGGCCCCCAGCCCAATTTAAATCTCTGTGGTACTAGATGATAGCACTTGGGATTTATATAGCATCTCCGTGTCAGTGAGCCTGACGAGCTTTTACAGACCTGTCTTTACCTCATTCTCTCCATTCTAAGTGGTTGAAGCAAGTGGGGCTGGGGAGCAGGGAAGGGCTGGGTACAGGAAGGTGTCATTGGAGGGTTGTTTCAGAGATGGGGAAACTGAGGCCAAGTGAGGCAATGTGGGGGGCTAGAAGCTACTCAGAGAAACTGAGGCAGTAGAAGAAGACGAGATCTCGGGTGCCTTCATCCTGATGCTGGGGTGCTCTGCTAGTCCTAAGCTAGACCGCTTCTCAAGTTCTCTCTCCCAGCGGAATTGGGCTGCTCGTCTGAAAGACTTCCACCTCCTCACCGGCTCCTCGTTGGTTTCTAGCTCCACTTTGGGGGAACACAGCTGCTGCTTGCAGCTTCTCCTTTTGTCAGAACATTAGTTCTCTGTTTTAATTGCATTTCCCTCCAGATGGGTTCATGATGGAAAAGATAGTTAGGATGTGGAATTTGGATTCAGGGAGGAGGTGAGCAGAAGGCAAAACGTGGAGCTTTTGGAGGTCTCTTCTTTGCTCTTTGACGATGTAAACTTTCTTTCAGGGAGACTTCAGATGAGAGTCGCAGTTAGTAGTTGACAGGCAATTGAGTACAGTTGCTCCTTGGGTAGGAAATCATTTCTGATTACATAGACCCTTGATCCCTTTTCTCTATTGAGACTTATCATTGATTCATTCTACAGATATTTATTGCGTGATTAGAGTAGGTATTTACTATGTAAGTACATACTTACTATGTTCTGGTGTATGACATTGCTGTTGGGCTGGTTTCTCTTTCCTGAAGCGTTGCTTCTTGTCACCTCCCCGGATTGACAGAAGCTCAAAATGGAGAGAACTCGTGGGGTCCTGAATTGGTCTTGGTGTCAACAAGGAGGAAGGAAAGCCAAGGGGAGTGGAGGAAGCTCAGAATGCCTGGGTGGTTTGGTTTGGGAGCATTTTTCTGGCTTTACATTCATTCAGGGTAACAGAAGGAAAGACACGATGCCCAGGTACTCTCTAAGCTAGACCACCACCCTGGGTCTGGAGCTCCCATTTGAAGGCAGTTAAATGCATCCAGTCTTAGGCAGGTGCATGAGTGTGTGTGAAAGAGGGCAGCAGGGGTGAAAAGTCTGAGGCGGGACTGCAATGCAGAGGTGGCCATGGCGTTAATGTTCATTCTCCAGATTTACAAGAGAGACTTGAGAATTAAAGGGCGTGTCCACATCTCCGTTCTGTGTGTGATGTACGTCTCCTCCCTTGGGTAGGGCTTTTGTGTACTTCTGTCTATTACTGTCAGTGTAGTGTACAGTTCTGTGTGAAATGTAAATTCAACAGTACTGTTCAGTGTATGTTTCCCTGAAGTCAGAAAGTAATAGATACGAGGAAAGAAGAGAGATCGCCAAAGGGAGCAGGGCAGATGCTGGAAGGAACAAGAGGGTGTGCTGGGCTTCAGGAGAACGTACAAAGGAAGGTTGAGTCTGAGGTTGCTAAGACTTAGCCACCGAATTTTAGACCTGGAGGAATGATAAATCTGTCCAGCTTTCCGTGTTTATTATTTTTAACAGGAGAGAAAACTGAGACCCACATTGGTAAGCCACATGTCCGTGGTCTTAGAGCTGGAATGTGCTGAGCTGGGACTTGGGTCCTGGTTGGTCAACTCTGGATTCAGGGCTCAGTTGAAGCTATACTCCACTCTCTCTGGTGGTGAGAATCTGCTACTTCTGGATTGTATTCAGGCCACTGGGGTGTTAAGAAATAAATCAGATTTTTAAAAATTACTTGGCTGGAATATATGTGTGACTTACATGGAAACATAATTTAATATAGTGGACTAAATAATTTAATATAAATAATTTAATATAGTGGACTAAATCATTCAGGGTTTTGGGTCCTGGTCCTCACCCTAGTATATGTTCTCTCTCTGATCCTTCAGTATGATACTAGGTGATACCTAAAGCATCTCAGCTTTCCTTTATGAAATCTCACTTATGAAATAAAGGTAGGACTTCCACTGCCTACCTCACCAGGTCTTACAACAAGAAAATACAGTAATGACGATGCTGCTGCTGGCGATGTGGGTTCACATTTTGCCTATAGCTCACATGTCTTATCTCAAATGTGGAAGCCCTCATATACTGTCTCAGCATTTGCATGCATCATTTTATGTATAGAAACACAAAGCAAGGCAGATATCATCTCCGTTTTACAGATGAGGAAACCAAAACTCAAAGAGACTAAGTCACGAGCTCAAGGCCAAACACTAAGGGGAGGGGCTGGCATTTTCATTGTATTATGTTATCAGCCGTTCTAAACCCCGTACAGTGTCTCCTGTACAGCACAGCTGTCTCAGCCAGAGTGTGGAAAGACAGTGAAGCAAAATACGAAATCGGTGAGCAGAAGTACTTTCCCCCTAGGTCAGTGATGTTATGAAGATAAATGTTAAAATACACCTAAAGCACCTTGAGTGCCTTTTAAAAAAGATATTTAAAATTGAAAACATTCCAAATACCATAGTTCTGTAGGCCTCATTCAGAATCGTCATTTATCTCCATTAAACTAACAACCATACAGACAGACAAGTTTCACCTCAACCTATTGCAGATTCCATGACTATGGCTGATTTAAAATTTCCCGTTCGTTGTCATTTTGCTCAAAGACAGAAGTTTCCTCCAAATTGAATGTGAGGTATATCTTATTTCTTCTTAAAAGTATCTAATTTTATCTGAACTAGTCAAATCCTCCTGCGGTTATTATCAACAACAATAAAGAAATTCCAAGTAAAAGTGGAAACAAAGGCCTTCATTTTTAACCTCATCAACACTGTTTTCCAGATTCTTTTTTTAAGAAAATATTCTCTTTGTCTTCTGGCCCCTGGCATCACACAGAGATACACACGTCAGAGGGCTCTGGCCGTTAGAAAGGAGGGCTGAGGAGAGTGCCCTTCTGCCTGAGAGGAATGTCCAGTCAGGAGGAGCATTCCAGTTCTCTCTCTGAGGAGAGCTGACAGGAAAGGCTGATTTCTGATGTCCTCCCCCTTGCCTTTCATTTCCTCCCGTCTCGGCTGCCACTCTTCTGTCAGAAGCCTGGGCCTTGGTGACAGAATGGTTCGGAGAGGGGCTCAAGGTCGTGGCTTTTCTCCCTGGCCTCAAGCTCTGGGACAGTGACTGAAAGGCAGAGTGGCAGGTGTGACTGTTTCCACTTCAGATGGCGTTTGTGGTGAAGTCTCACGGTTTACACCCCTGAGGGGGTTCTGTGCATCTCACCTCTTCCCCCACCAACCCTCTAGGGCCGCACTGGTCCTGGAGGAGTCATTCTTAGTCCAGAACCACAGGCATGGCCACGGGAAGTTGAAGCTGAAATAGAACTGATTTGGGGTATCTTTTCTGTGTAGTCTTAATCAAAACTCTGGGTGATGGGTGGGAAAACCAGAAGGATTTATCTCCTGGGCCTCCCACTCAGGGTTACCCTTGCCCCCATGTCTGAAATGTTGAGTTATGGGGAAAGACATCGGAGGAGGAAGGGCCAGGAGAAGACCAGGGGGAGGGAAGGATAGAAGCAGCCAGTATTCGTCCTGGGCCTCTTATGTTTCAGACGTCATGCTGACTGAGGACCGCAGTCCTGGGTGGAGGTCTAGTTTCTGTTGTCTTGGAGCTCGCTGTCTAGCAGAGGAAACAGATACTGAATTAAACTTTAAAGGGGTATCAGGGTTGCAGAGGAGACGTGTTCCAGTGCTAGAAGGGTTTTACACTGGGACTCTAACCATCTGAGGGGAAGAAGGTCATCACGTTGATGTCGAAACCCAGAAATGGAGTAGCCTTTCACTTGGAACAGAGAGAAGAGGGAAGGGAAGGATGGAGGGTTTAGGTGGAGGTTGGGGCGAGTGTGAAGGGCTGGAGGTGGGAGAGGGCGGCTCTGGGAAACAGAAGAAGGCCAGTGGAGCCCAGCGTGTAGTCACTAAGGTGATGGTAACCTGAGGGGAGTTGGGGAAGGGGAGGGGGCCACATCATTCAGGGTCTGCTTGGCACCACCAGGGGTGTTCAGTGGGAGGCCGTTGGCTGGTTGGAAGCAGAGAAGTCGACATATTTGCAGAAAATGAATGGGGATGGGCGATGTTCGCTGAGAAAATAGAACTTCCCTGAATGATTCCAAGTCTGCTTAGTGTTAGGATAGAATTAATGTCTTCAAAGAGTCCCTCCCTCTCCCTTGCCTCCTCCATCCAACAGTGGCCCTCAACTATAATTTTGTTTAACCTATTGGAACTGTACCAAAACCCAGTCTCTCGACCTTATAATCTAACCCATTCTATGCTAAAGATCTGTTAACCCTGCCCGGAGTAGAGACATAGTCCTGCCTTCTGGGTTCACACTCTGAGTGTCTCCTACTGATTCAAATAATGGGTAAGAATTGATGAGTGTGTGGGCTTTTATTTTTGATGTTCAGCAGAGAAATTATTTTAAAAATGCTTTTCTGAGAACACTGCTATATGATTATTAGGATTTTTATTTTTCTGATAGAACAATAGTCAAAAGATCAAGCCGACCCACATGCTTGTTGATGAGATGTTTCTCTCCCTCCTGCACTCTAAGCCCGTGACACATCATGATGCCAAATCTGGATCTGAGTTGAACTCTGGTTAACAGCCACCATAAATATACCATTTTGTGATCTACGGGCCCCTTCTGGGGGGAGCCTAAAATGCTCTGTAATTCATCCTCTTCCCACTTCTCACGTGGGGAAAGGAAACAGAGGCCTCCCCTCCCAGTTCCCTTTCTGAGTAAGTGTTGTGTTCTCTCTTCTAGAGACAGGTCAGCCAGATGGAGGCTTCTCAGCTGGGCTCTGATGTTGAGGTGGGAGGTGTTCACTGCTTACCCCAGGCTTCCCCACTGAGTACTTAAATTCACATCCTCTCTTCACATGAGTGCAGCCAGCTCTTTCATGTTCTGGCTTCCTCTTCCTTGTTCTTGCTTTGTTCTCTTCTTACTCTCCCTAACCCTTCTCTGTTTACAGTTTTCACCGTGGTTCAAAATAAAAGACTAGGTGAGTTGGGGACAGGTGCCATGGAGAGTGATGTATTTGTGTACGTGCTTGTGTATGTGATGCTCGTTCCGACGGACACCCTTTTAGAGCTCTGTCTACAGAATGACTTTGACATTCAACCCCTCTTCTCCAGCAAACAGATCCACGTATGAGGTGGGTTCTCCATACTGGGAATCTGATAGCTCAGAGTTTGACCAGCTTCTACTGCAAACAAAGGAGGACTTCCATGATTACTTTAACTCCCCCGAGTTGTGACTGATCTGAAAACAAACTAAAGTTGAGCACTAGGAAGTCACCCAGGAATTAAAATTTTAGGACCACAGATAGAAAATAAAAGCATGTATATACTTTAAGAATACACCAACGGATTTTAGTCAGTGGCAGGGAGGTGGATGAACCTAGAGCCTGTTGTACAGAGTGAAGTAAGTCAGAAAGAGAAAAGCAAATATGGTATATTAACACATAAATATGGAATTTAGAGAAATAGTTCTGATGAACCTATGGACAGGGAAGAAATGGAGATGCAGAGATACAGAACGGGCTTGTGGACACAGCAGGGGAAGGAGAGGGTGGGACAAATTGAGAAAGTAGCATTGACATAAGTATATATACTTCCATGTATGAACCAGAAAACTAGCGGGAATTTGCTGTGTAACACAGGGAGCCCAGCCTGGCACTCTGTGACCCCCTAGAGAGATGGGATGGGAGGGTGTGTGTGTGTGTGTATATAATTATGACTGATTTGCATTGTTGTGCAGCAGAAACCAACACAACATTGCAAAGCAATTATCTTCCAACTTAAAAAAAAATGGGTGAATTCTGTAGTATGTAAATGATACTTCAATAAATCTGTTTTTAAATAAAGGAAAAAAGAATGTACCTTAAGAGACCCCTGGAATTACTGCAGTGGACATGCAGATCCATGACTGCACCCAGCATTGGCTGTTTCCTGAATAGTGTTTCTCACAAATATGTACCACAGTACCATTTTTCTAAAATGTGTGTGGGTGCCATTGTACTTTATCAGATATAAATACACTTAGCCTAAATAGTGGTGGTGTCTTTCTCTTCTAGCTGGTGTAGCATGGCGATTAACAGCTGGGGCTCTGTAGACAAGCAGATGGGAGTTCCTTTTTCTGCTCTGCTGTGTGTTCGTTCCGTGGTTGTGGGCAAGTGGTCCAGCTTCTTTGCGCCTCGGTGTCTTCATCTCTATGAAAAAGAGGGGTGGTCGTGATGGATAGTAATACCTAACAGAGTTGCTCTGGAGCTATATTAATGAAATAACTCCTCTGGGAGGGTGAGGTGAATCTTGGATTTTTGACATTAAAAAAGGAACCTTGCACTTGAAAGGGTAAGAACGGCTGATTCAATGTGACCTGTTATCACAGATGAAGGGGCTGACGCCCAGAGAGGGCTTTGCGAACTTGAACTCTAGTGTCATCCTGGTACTCTTGTCTCTGGGTGGAGGGTCACTTGCATGCAGCTAACACCTGATTTTGGTCAGGAGGTGAGGTAGACACAGAGGTTAGATCATTGTCTAACCCTTGTTAGACCATCGTCAATGTTGGAACCTTTTATTTTTTAAGTCTAAAATACCTTAAGTACTTGCACTCGTGAACGGAATGGTTTGGTTGGAGTAGAATATATATGTGTCTGTATCTGCACGTGAGACAGCTCAGCACAATGTGATCAGGAACAGCTTTGTTCTGGTTGGCGGTTCAGTCTCTAGTAGTGGTGAGAAGGGGGGAAGATGTAAGCCAGGCCAGGGACACCCAGATCTCTATCCAAGGTTAGGTAATCCATAGTTAGCCTTTGGATTCTTTGTCTTTCACTGTCGATCCAAGGTAACTTGGATAGTTAAGTCTTTTTTGGTGGTTGCTTGCACATCTTCCCTCATCATTGTCTGTAGGAGTATAAAGGTTAAAAAAGAAAATGTAAATTGTTGGATGTATGGTAGGTATATAATAAATATTTTCTTCTAATTATTAGTAATACCCATTGATTCAAGGAATGTTTCCTATGCATATACAAAACACTTTACTGAGTATTGGGATGAAAAAGGTAAATAGTAAGATATCTGCCCTCAAGGAGCTTTCAGTCTGATATAGAGATAACATCCATATACAGATAATTTTAACTGTTTGATCAGGAGGAAAGTTTGCAAATAAATCTGTTCTGTCCATTCAGCTTTCCATCTATCCACTTTTTATTAAGTGCTTTATGTGTACAAGGTCTAGTTGTGAATAGCAAGAGGGACAGTGATAGAGTTAAGTGAGGAAGAGATGTAAGGTCATTGGGAAGTCATGCAACTGTTGACATCTCTATTGGAAGCTGGTATCAGCAGCCCTTAACACTTTTGCCCCCTATTTTGATCAGGCTTTGAAAGTAAGAATGAGAAGCAAGTAGACTGTTTCGTTTTATTTTTGTGTTGCTTTTTCCTCTTTAAGAAACCAGTTGAGACTATTTATAAAATGTTTGTGTTTGCCTGGATATCACTGCTAGTTAACATTTGGCAAACTGCAAACTCCGTGGTCAGGAGGACAGAGGACCAGGAGCCAGTGTCAAAGGGAAAACCAGCTTCTTCCTTTGCTAGTGTTTTTTCTATCCTGAAGTGAAGTGAAGTAGCTCAGTCGTGTCTGACTCTTTATGACCCCATGGACTGTAACCTACCAGGTTCCTCCCTCCATGGGATTCTCCAGGCAAGAGTACTGGAGTGGGTTGCCATTTCCTTCTCCAGGGGATCTTCCCAACCCAGGGATTGAACCTGGGTCTCCCGCATTACAGGCAGACGCTTTAACCTCTGAGCCACCAGGGAAGCTATCCTAGGTTTGCACAAAAAAGGTTGAGAAGTCAGATGTTTACTAGTGAACTGTGCGTGACTACAACAAATAAATTGGAGTCAGGAGCAAATAAGTGATTATTGTAGGTCTTTGGAGGAGGATTTATTATTGCGGCCAGAGTGTTCGAATGGTCCTTAAGGATGTCAATTACGTTGCTCCTTGCTGCAGCTTCTCACATGCCTTCTGTGTGGGGTTGTCATTAGATCTAGAAGAGCTTTTTCCAAGGGAAGAGGCTAGTTTGGCTTCAAGTTCAAGACCCTAATGAAACGAGTTTCAGAAAGGAGTTACCCAAATTATTTAGCTTTATTTATCGATACTCAGTATGTCCAACTCTGGAAAAGGGCTCCTTCATTTCAGCCACTGGCCCTTGTGATAGCAATGCCAGGTCAGGAGGCAGGGAGGGGAAGGATGGATGGAGAATTGGAATTACCTGCTTATTCAGGAGTGCTGGCTTAGTTAACAGCTGATGGTCAGTGTGAAGCACTGCATTAAACATTTTGAAGGGTTTTCTCCTTTAATTTTCACAATAACCCTATGAGGTAGTTACTGTTATTATCACCACTGGATGAGGATAGTAGGGCTTAGCTGGTTCAGGAATTTTCCCCAGTCACACTGCTAGTGGTTAGTGGAGCAGGGATTCAAATGAAATTGCCCAATCTTAGAACTTATGCTTTTTTGAATTTGTTTTATTTTTAAAAATTTTATTGAAATACATTGATTTCAGTAAATTTTTTGAATTTTAAAATAAATTTCAAAATAAATTATGATTTCAATAATTTCTGCTGTATAGCAAAGTGACTTAGTTACAAATATATATATTCTTTTTCATTTTCTGTTCCATATGGTTGATCATAGGGTATTGACTAAAGTTCCCTGGGTTATACAGTAGAATCTTATTATTCATCCAGTCTGTGTATACTCGTTTGTATCTGCTAATCCCAAATTCCCAATCCTTCCCTGCCCCTCCCCACCTCCCTCTTGGCAGCCTCAAGTCTGTTCTCTGTGTCCAGAAGTTAGGTTTTTAACCATGATGCTGCACTGCCTTCCTAGTATATACCATAGTCACTGTGTTCTCTGATATTGTTTTACTCCTGATGTGCTTTAACTGACAAGAGTAAAGGGATTTATCTGTGATAGGTCAAAATCCATTCATTGGAATATGGTTTTGGTTACTGGGAAGATGTCTTTTATTGAAGAGGATTAAAAGAACAATAGATTATTGGATTTTCTCTATCACTTTAATCTTGAAATCGTTTTAGACATATTATCCATTTAGCCCTTTAAAGTCAGTTAATGTTATAATACAGGACACAGCCTGGCAGGATGGAAAGAACAAAGGCTATGGAATTACACTGTTTTGCCTATAAAGTCTGAATCTGGCTCTGTGACCCTGAGCAAGTTTTGTAACCCATTACCCTCAGTTTCCTCATTGATAAGTTAAGGGTTCAGGGTATTTGTGAATATTGATGAATATTTGATGAACATCATGATATGATGTGGCGGGCTTCCCTGGTGGCTCAGATGGTAGAGAATCTGCCTGCAATGAGGAAGACCTGGGTTCAATCCCTGGGTCAGGAAGATCCCCTGAAGAAGGGAATGGCTACCCATTCCAGTATTCTGGCCTGGAGAATTCCATGGACAGAGGCTACAGTCCATGGGGTCGCAAAGAGTTAGACACAACTGAGTGACTATCATACTTTCATGATATGATGTATGTCAAACACTTGACACAGTGCTTTGTACTCAGTAGATTTTTGATAAATAGCATCTCTTGCTATTTACTAATTATTAATGAGGAAAGGGAAGCATAAAATTAACAAGTACATTCCTTGAGTTACTCTGAGCCCTACAGAAGTTCTTGATATAGCCAGGATGAAGTCAGTGTCCTGTATTTTCAGTCTGTTGGTACTTGTACTCGGTCATATTAGCTTCTGCTCAGTCGCTTCAGTTGTGTCCGACTCTGTGCGACCCCATAGACGGCAGCCCACTAGGCTCCCCTGTCCCTGGGATTCTCCAGGCAAGAACACTGGAGTGGGTTGCCATTTCCTTAGCTTCTAGAATGTAATAAATCTTGGGTGGACTTCAGAGTTCCGAATCACTTTGTATTTGATCTGTACTCACAGCTCTTTACCTAGGATACGGGGTTTCAAATTATAGATGAACAACTGTTTTTATCTGATAATAGTGAAGCAGGTCTGCCCCTAATAGTACCTAACACAGCATAGTATCAACTGGCTACAAGTAATAGCAATGCTTGCCTGATGTGAGTGGTCTTCTTTTTCTTTCTTTAGCCCTCTTTTTAAAAATTCTCTTTCCAGCTCTGGTTTTATATTTAATCCATGACATCAGTCCATTTTATTTCCTCTCTAATATCTTATTTTCTTCCTTTCCCTTCATATTTATACAATCAAAATCTCATGATAGTTTTGTGTTTTTGTGTGTGTGTGTTGCATTCTGATTAGACATCTGAGTCGTCCTCTTTTGTTTTTTTATTTTATTTTGTTATTTTTAATTGGAGCATAATTGCTTTGCAGAGCTGTGTTGGTTTCTGCCTTACAACATCAAGAATCAACCATAAGTATATATCCCCTCCCTCCTGAGCCTCCCTCCAGCCCCCACTACCCATCCCACCCCCCTGGGTTGCTTGTCCTCTTTTGAAAGAACACAAACCATTCACATTACAATACATGATTTATTTGCTTTCATTTATACAGTATTTTCTGTTCATTAGACTTATTCTTTTTCATGTTTCTTTTCCTCATTTTTTTCCTGTATTGATCAGAATCTTATAATCAGTTTCTTATAATTATCAACCAAATTAAGTTCTTAGAGTGGAGATACTACTTTTTATCTTTTTTTTTTAATTCCCTGTCGCCTCCCCGACTTTTGCAGGCTATCAGCAAGAATCCGCATGCGTTACTAAACGTGATGCTGATCTTACAGTCGATTTTTAAGACTTACTGTATCGCTGACAGCTTGACAGTCAAACACAATCAGTGCCAGTGAGAAATCGCGTGTTGTTGTGGGAAGCCCATCCAGATCAAAATTGATCCAGGCCTGGTTCTCGTCCTTGTTTCCAGTATGACGGCAGGACTTGCTTGTAACCATCCTGAGTCTAAATTTTCTGCTCTACAAAGAGAGCAGTACTAGCCTTGCAGAATGTTGAGGAGATTAAATGGAATGACATATGTGAGAGTGTCTGGTACCTTCCTAGCTGTTGCTGCCTTTTCCTGTCTACCTTCCTCCGTGCCTTCCGCGCATCAGTAGGAGGAGTCCTGGAGGCCCCTATGCAGTTTATCTATATTCAGGCCGTGGTGCTGCGGAGGAGGGAGCCCATTAAAGTTTGATGGTGCTCCTGGGCACTGCGGGGCTGGAGAGGTGACATGGAAGAGAAGAGACAGAATAAGAAATTATGCAGCTTTTAAGAAGATACGCACAGCCTTATGGTTTATGCTCTGCCCATATGGGTGCCTGCCGACGTGTCATATATATTCTTGCCTGAGGTTACAACAGAGTACATCTGCACCTGTACTTTCATCAGTATCCTCCGTATCATGTATTATCCTAAGGAGAACTCTTAAATGTAAACAACATGGCAGCTTGCTTTCTTTATCAGAGATTTCATTAAAAGGATTTTAAAGCCCTTTCCTTTTTAAAAAAAAACTTTTTAAATTGATGGAGCATTAATTTATAATGTTGCCATAGCTTGTTTCTATGAACTATTCTAGGGCTGGATCCCCCTGCCTTTATGTAAACTGCTCCAAGGGATAACTCTTTCTCCACAGCTGAGTAGCTTTCCCAGCCCCTGACCCTGACTGGTTTGGTCTTGTCTTTGCCAGGAGGACTTTACCCTAGGAATTTTCTGGGAGTAAACTCCCCCAGGTCATCATTTCTGGAATGCAGATCCTGGGCATTTGGTAATGAATTTGTCACAAGAACAGCGACTCAGACCTTATTTCACTCATGATTCTGCCCTGTTATTTGAGGCAGACCCATTTCTCAATGAGATTATCTTCTCTTTATTTATGTGAAAGGAGGGAGGAAGAAAAGCCTGTTTGGTGATTTTCTGAAGGGCAGATCTCCTCCATATTTAATTGTGTATTAAAAATGAAAACAAAGATCAAAGGATTTGAGAAAAGGGTGATTTGTTTTTTTCAATTGAGTTCAGAGATTTTCCAGAAAGGGTAACTTTTTTCTACCTCTTTGGGGGCTTCCCAGATGGTGTTAGTGGTGATGAACCTGCCTGCCAATGCAGGAGACTTAAGAGATGCAGGTTTGATCCCTGGATCAGGAAGATCCCCTGGAGAAGGGAATGGCTACCCACTCCAGTATTCTTGCCTGGAGAATCCCATGGACAGAGGAGCCTGGTGGGTTACAGTCCATAGAGTCTCACAGAGTCAGACATGATTGAAGCGACTTAGCACAGCAGGGTACTACCTCCTTGATTTTTCTGTTTGATTAAATTCTTTGCTACAAAATGATACCTTTTCCAACATCACTGTTTCTATCAATGGTGTCAGTCGTCCATGTGATTACAAGGAAATGACCTTGATGTGTGTCAGGAATACTACCAGGATCTTCTCCAAGGAACCTCCAGTTCCATGTGACAACCCCAGCTGCAGCCTAGAAGAATTGGATGGATGGGCTTTAGGGAGTCTTGAATCACCTAAAATCATATGGTAAGTTAGCATATATGAGCATTTTCCCCCAGGAAAAGGGTCCATAGCTTTTATCAAAGCAACCTGTGACCCACATTTAGGACCATTTTATTAAATGATCTCTAAGGAACCTACATGGAGAAGGCAATGGCACCCGACTCCAGTATTCTTGCCTGGACAATCCCATGGACGGAGGAGCCTGGTAGGTTGCAGTCCATGGGGTCGCGAAGAGTCAGACACGACTGAGTGACTTCACTTTCACTTTTCACTTTCATGCATTGGAGAAGGCAATGGCAACCCACTCCAGTGTTCTTGCCTGGAGAATCCCAGGGACAGGGGAGCCTGGTGGGCTGCCTTCTCTGGGGTCGCACAGAGTCAGACACGACTGAAGTGACTTAGCAGCAGCAGAAGCAAGGAACCTACAAGCTTGAGAATTTGGGGGAATTTATTATCCTTCCTGTCATGTATATATTTCTGTTACGTTTGATGCCTTCATCAACCAAAGATCTTATTTTCCTCCTGCCTGTTTCTGTCATCTCTCCCCTCATTGGGATTGTCGTCAATGGGTGCGTTCACTCTAAGGGCATCATAACTTGACTCCTGGTGACAGGTTTGCCCCAGCTGTCCTCTGTCATCACACATGCAATTGAATCTTTTCCTTATATATAGCTCTGTCCTGATCAGGATCTTTGGACAAAGTTTTCTTCCTTTTTCGATATGGAAGAGAAGCTTCTTAGCATCGCGTCCTGGACATCCATCAGCTTGGTCTCTTTCCTGGCCTGTGTCCACTACCCCTCTTGTGTTGTTACTGTCACTGAGGGCGTTTTCACCCCAGAAGGGCTGGACTTGGAGGTACCTTTCTCATCTCAGAGCTTCGTCCCATGTTCTTTCACTTGCTGCCACTCTGCTTTGTTTATATCCTAACTGCCTTTTCATAGTCTGTGCCATGATGGTCTGTTGGAACCGCTCAAGACTTGACTCCTCAGGAAGACAGACCCCCTTCTCCGGACTCCCGAAGCAACTTGCTGCCTTTTCCCTTCATCAGCAGATGCTACCCTTCTCCTCTTTTGTTCTTCCTGTGGCCCTCTTGTCTCTCCGCTGAGACTGAGGGTGGGGGCATGTGCTTCTTCCTTCTTCTCTGAAGTGACTTAGATTTTCTCAGACTCATAATATTAATAGATGCTCAACAAAGGATGCGTGAATAAGGAGGCGAAATGCCGGGGCCTGTTAGTGTCTGCCCACGGGGCTCAGTGGGGAGGGAGGGATGGGAATCACGGACCCAGCTTAAGCCTTGAGCTCCAGCTTCACAGTCTGCCCTTGTGTGTTTCCTCATCCTGAGCCCACGTGGCAGGAATAAAAGTGCAGACCGTGGCTGAACCTTAGGCCTGGTAGTGGTGTGTCTGGGACTGAGCACCCAGTCCAGCTGAGGGCGGGCATCAGCTGGAGGACAGGGCGCCATGGAGTGGAGGGCTTTGATTAGGACTCTGGGGGCGGGGGCGGGGGTTCCTCCCCTTCTCTATCAGCCCCTATCCCGTGTTAGTTACCCAGTTAACTTAGCCAAAGTGATTTTCTTTCTCTTGGTTCTTTATGGTTGTTTTTCGTTGTTGTTTTTGTTAATACGGCCAGTTGTCAGATTGACTCAGATTCCTTTTCCTTCCGTCAGTCTCCTTTCCCTCTTCACCCTCCTGCCTGGACAATTAGCAAAGTGTTTGGTCTTTGGTTTATATGAATAATTGATTCTGAAGCTTTGTGAATGATTCATGGCCCATATGGTAAGGCAATAGGATGTGTGTGTGTGTGTGTGTGTGTGTGTGTGTGTGTGTCCAGCATCTCATACAAAAGGTCAGAGGCTTCTCCCTGGCTGGGGAGAGGGGCTGGTACAGGTCATCCCCTGGGACAGTGGGGCTGTGTGCATATGGTTCTTCTCTCTGTCTTCTATCAAAGGTGAGAGGGTTGGAGCTTCCCCCAAGAGAGCAAGGTTCTCTATGGGTTTATGCGTTTCATCCTTCTAGATCATTGGTTCAGGTTTTGGTCAGGCTTAGTGAACTGGAGTTTATCCCCTTTAAATTATCCAGCTCTTCACTCTTCCCAAGATGAATGGTTAATTTGATTTTCAGAGCATTTGAGAAAAGAGCATGCATATGTTGCTTTTCTTCCTTTGCATTACAGCGTTTCAGATTTTCGTAGTCAAGGGACATTTTTTTCCTCAACCCAGAGTTTTACCATAGATACCCTCTCCCACCACACTAATTTGGTTTCCTCATGTATTTTCTTTGCTGCAGACAGAGTACACCTGGTTATCATTCATTTTATAGCTCTTCCTTATCTTTGAAAGCTGTCATTGGATATTTGTGTACGTGAGACAATAGGACCGATGGCCTAGCTTGTACAAGAATGACATTCCTTATCTACAAACCCTCTTTGTTTTAGTCATTTTATAGGGAACAAATGGGACTCCTGAATATGCCCTAATCTTTGGAAACCAGCTAAGAAAAAGTAATTTTGTTACCTACTCAGAGTTCATTTTTTTCTTAGATAATCAGCCTCCCCATTTTATTGTAGGGATCTGAGACAGAGGCAGTGTATAAGTGAAATGCAAGATTGTGATGAAGATATGGCAGTTTATTGGTCATTTGGGCTTTTTTCAGGAAGGTCATAATGATTTTGTTGAGGTTCAGTCAATCAGTCCCGTCTGATTCTTTGCGACCCCATGGACTGCAGCACACCAGGCTTCCCTGTCCCCTTCACCGTCTCCTGGAGCTTGCTCAAACTCAGGTCTGTTGAGTCAGTGATATTCCATAATGATATTCCAGTCATAATGATATTCCCCTATATTTTCTAGTGCTATTTTAAAATTATACTTGTCATATTTATGTTCTAATCCTTGAATTTATTTTTATGTTATTCTGTGAAGTACGTGCTGTGCTGTGCTTAATCGCTCAGTTGTATCCAACTCTGCAACCCCATGGACTGAAGCCCGCCAGGCTCTTCTGTTCATGGGGATTCTCTAGGCAAGAATACTGAGTGGGTTGCTATGCCCTCCTCCAGGGCATATTCCCAACCCAGGTATCAAACCCAGGTCTCCTGCATTGCAGGCAGATTCTTTACCATCTGAGCCACCAGGGAAACCCTATGTGAAGTATGAATATACCTATATGTTTTTCCATAGCTTCCCAACTTCGTTTGGTGAAAGTACATCTTTTGCCCTGGGCTTCCCAGGTGGCGCAAGTGGTAAAGAACCTGCCTGCCAGTGTAGGACACATAAGAGATGTGCGTTCAATCCTTGGGTCAGGAAGATCCCCTGCAGGAGAGCATAGGAACCCACTCCAGTATTCTTGCCTGGAGAATCCCATGGACAGAGGAGCCTAGTGGGTTGTGGCCCATAGGGTTGCAGAGTTGGACACAGCTGAAGTGTCTCAGCGTGCACGCACGCACGCTGAGGTCTGGTGCCACTTCTGTTTATGTGCTGGGTTCCTGTGTATGCACTGTTTGCTTTTAGGCTCTCTGTCCTAGCCCATCAGTTATATTTTGTGGGTCCTATTCATGACTATGTATTTGTAATGCTTTTTGATAACTGATAGTGCTAATCATCTCTTCTTCATCTGGCCTTTAAAATAAGTTAATCTTGGGCATTATAGTTTCATACAAATTTAAAGTAACTTGTGAAAAATATCAAGGTTTTGTTTGGAAATGCAGTGACTGACTAAGTTGGGGAAAATGGATTTTTCTCAATACTGAGTCTTACCAATATGTCTTTGTTTATTTGGGATATATTTGAAGTCTTTTAAGAGTTTTGGAGAGTTCTCCATTTAGGACTTGTACATCTCTTATTATAGTTATTTGTATTATCTTACAATTTTATTGTTCTTATGAATGAATATTTTTTTGCATTTCTAATCAAATATTGCTAGTATATCGGAATGTTACTATTTTTCTTTGTTGTCATTATATCCACCGAGGGCTTCCCAGATGGCACAGTAGTAAGAATCCGCCTGCCATCGCAAGAGGCATGAGTTTGATTCTCGGGTCAGGAGATTCCCTGGAGTGGAAAATGGCAAGCCACTCCAGTGTTCTTGCCTGCAAAATTCCATGGACACAGGAGCTTGGTGGACACAACTGAGCACACACACATATTATATTTATCAATTTTGTCAAACCTTTCATTAATTGAAATAAGTTGTTTGTACATTCTTTCAGATTATGTAGAAAATTATATCCACTGCAAATGTTTTATTATATACTTTTCTTTCCATTTCACTCAGCCTATATATATTTTTCCTTATTATATTAGCTAGCTACAACTTATAGGTAAATGTTGAATTATGGCAGTGATAGAAAACTTTCATATTGTATTTCTGGTATTAAAGGTAATTTTTTTAAAGCTTCACCATCAAGACGGGTATTTGTTATAGTGTTATTGTGGATACCCTTTATAAAGTAAGTAATGAGTAATGGTTAAATTAATTTCACCTAAAGCTCAATATTTTCATTTAATATATAAACTCAAAGATTTTGAAAGTTCATCTTGTAGAAGGTTAACCATTGAAATTATTGTGAATGCTATTGAAAATTAATTATAAACATTTAGCATTAACAATAAGCATTTATTTTACAGTGAAAATATGCATACAATTTTGGTGTAATGGAGTGCCATTGTATAAAAAACTTTTGTTAAATTCAGAAACCTATGTGATGGAAATTCATGGAGTTGTGATGTACACACAATTATTAGTCACAGCCAGCAAGGTCTGGTATTCTCTATGCTGAAATAGAAGCTATAGGCAAATAGAACCAGTAACAGAAAAAGGTAGCAAAGAAAATCCAGAAAGTCCATCAAAAAGTGAGAAAGAAGGGAAATGAAATAATCAATAAGACAAATAGAAAATATGAATGAATCTAGAAATCTGTCCCAGCTTAATAGCAATCAGAACAAATGTAAATAGATTAGACTTAATAGAGTGTGTAATTAAATTTTAACCTTATGTTTAAAAGACTTAGCTAAATACAAATATTAGAAATTAAAAATAGAAAGCCTTTTAAAAGATATGCTCAGTTCAGTTCAGTTCAGTCACTCAGTCTTGTCCGACTCTTTGCGACCCCATGAATCACAGCACGCCAGGCCTCCCTGTCCATCACCAACTCCCGGAGTTCACTCATACTCATGTCCATCGAGTTGGTGATGCCATCCAGCCATCTCATTCTCGGACGTCCCCTTCTCCTCCCGCCCCCAGTCCTTCCCAGCATCAGAGTCTATTCCAGTGAGTCAACTCATTGCATGAGGTGGCCAAAGTATTAGAGTTTCAGCTTTAACATCAGTCCTTCCAATGTACACCCAGGATTGATCTCCTTTAGAATGGACTGGTTGGATCTCCTTTCTAGGTAATGTCAATAAAGAAAGCTTCAATGAAAAGAATGTAACATTTTTTAAAAAACATTAAAGTAAAAGCATTAACGGGGACAGTAATGACTGTTCCATTCTGACAAAAGGAAAATCATTTAAGAAGATGTGAAAGTTCCATCTTTATGTGTCATCAGCATAATTGTCTGTTAAATATTCAGGGTAGCTACTAAAGAGATTTTCAAATGGTTTTGAACAAAATGCAACCAAAATTTCTTCCCTATGCTATGCTAAGTCACTTCAGTTGTGTCCGATTCTGTGTGACCCCATAGACGAAAGCCCACCAGGCTCCCCCGTCCCTGGGATTCTCCAGGCAAGAACACTGGAGTGGGTTACCATTTCCTTCTCCAATGTGTGAAAGTGAAAAGTGAAAGTGAACTCGCTCAGTCGTGTCCGACCCTTAGCGACCCCACGGACTGCAGCCTACCAGGCTCCTCCATCCATGGGATTTTCTAGGCAAGAGTACTGGAGTGGCTTGCCATTGCCTTCTCCGTTTCTTCCTTATAGAAGAGTTCAAATCCATCCCAACACACACACACACACGATTACCTTTAAAATTTTAAGCTATCACACCACTGTCTTATCCTTTGACAGATCTACTATCAACTTGATTATTTCTTTATAGACTTAGCATTTTCCCCTTATTTTTGGCATTGTAATATTTTACTGATATGTGCTTTATGGGGTGGTTTTTACTTATTTTTATCTTTCATGCCAGTTTTGGGGATCCTTTCAATCCAGAGATTCATATCTTTATTGTTTAATTCTGGGAAGCACTTTTGAATTGTTTTTCGTTCCTTCAACTTGTCCCTCCTTTTCTCTTTTTAATAGTATCTCCTCTATAGTTTGTCTATTCTTTATTTCTAGCATTCATTATATATAACACTGGGACTTGTTCTGTATATCCTCTGTATCTCTTAACTTTGCTTTTTCCATCTTTTTGTTGCTCTGTGTTGATTTCTGGAAGCATTGCTCAGTTTTATTTTCCAGGTCTCTAATTCAGCTGTCTGTCTTGCCATTCAGTTTATTCAGTCATTTAACATTTTTTTCAGTTACTGAAATTTTCATTTGACCTATCTCTAGCAATTAAAACAGTGCTTGTAATATTCTCTCCCTTTCCGCTAGTTCAGTCCAGTTCAGTCGCTCAGTCGTGTCCGACTCTCCGCGACCCCATGAATCACAGCACGCCAGGCCTCCCTGTCCATCACCAACTCCCGGAGTTCACTCAAACTCATGTCCACAGAGTCGGTGATTCCATCCAGCCATCTCATTCTCTGTCGTCCCCTTCTCCTCCCACCCCCAACCTTTCCCAGCATCAGAGTCTTTTCCAGTGAGTCAGCTCGTCGCATGAGGTGGGCAAAGTATTGCAGTTTCAGCTTTAGCATCAGTCCCTCCAATGAACACCCAGGATTGATCTCCTTTAGAATAGACTGGTTGGATCTCCTTGCAGTCCAAGGGACTCTCAAGAGTCTTCTCCAACACCACAGTTCAAAAGCATCGATTCTTCGGCGATCAGCTTTCTTCACAGTCCAACTCTCACATCCATACATGACCATGGGAAAAAGCATAGCCTTGACTAGATGGACCTTTGTTGGCAAAGTAATGTCTCTGCTTTTTAATATATTATCAAGGTTGGTCATAACTTTCCTTCCAAGGAGTAAGCATCTTTTAATTTCATGGCTGCAATCAGCATCTGCAATGATTTTGGAGCCCCCCAAAATAAAGTCTGACACTGTTTCCACTGTTTTTCCATCTATTTCCCATGAATGATGGGACCAGATGCCATGATCTTTGTTTTCTGAATGTTGAGCTTCAAGCCAACTTTTTCACTCTCCTCTTTCACTTTCATCAAGAGGCTTTTGAGTTCCTCTTCACTTTCTGCCATAAGGGTAGTGTCATCAGCATATCTGAGATTATTGATATTTCTCCCAGCAATCTTGATTCCAGCTTGTGCTTCTTCCAGCCCAGCGTTCCTCATGATGTACTCTGCATACAAGTTAAATAAGCAGGGTGACAATATACAGCCTTGACGTACTCCTTTTCCTATTTGAAACCAGTCTGTTGTTCCATGTACAGTTCTGACTGTTGCTTCCTGACCTGCATACAGGTTTCTCAAGAGGCAGATCAGGTGGTCTGGTATTCCCATCTCTTTCAGAATGTTCCACAGTTTATTGTGATCCACACAGTCAAAGGCTTAATTATATGTATTTATTCTCATTGAGTGTACGTTCTTTGATTGTTGAGTTTGTTTCCTTGCTTTATGGTATTGAATTTCCTCAAGGATTTTGTGGCTCTTGATTGTAATGTCACCTGACATATTTGTGCAGACTGTTTGAAGGGGCTTTAGACTATGAGACTAACAGTCTTTTGAGAGTGGGGGAGATGTGACCTGCTGCTGGGTCGGTCACTTTGATGGCCAGTCGCCTGTTCCTTTTAGGCATGGAAAGGCATGGAGGGCTCTCCCCCACTTTCTCACCCAACATCCCTGCCCATTGCCCTGGCTTATAGGCAGATATTCCTTTACTGCTGCCCAGTCTGAGGAGGTAAGGAAGGGAAAATAGGGTGAGGATGAGAGAGTAAAATGCTTACTTGATCTTTTTGCTACTCTGCCTGTCACCCTGCTAGTCACCCCTGGATCCCTCCAGACTCCAGTGTCTACCATCGGCAGACAGGGGCCCCCAGGGAGCCAGCCTGCACTGATGACAGTGGCGTCCTCCTCCAGGGGCTGGGAACCATGGTTTCCCTTTAAAAATCAAATTGCATCTATTTTCTGTCCTAAGCCTGTTTGTTACAATTTCTGTTCGTCCAAGGGTCCGTTTTCCTTCTTGCTTTCCAGTGTGGTTATTACGTGTGTTTGTAAAATGACTTCTAGGAATTGGAAGGAAAAAGAAACCCCAGTGTGCGCTCTGTCTGCCTGTCTGAGAAACAGAAGCTGGGGCAGCTTCTTCTGTCCTTGCTGAGTCTCAGTTTTCTTATGTTTGCAACCAGGTGGTGATGGTGGTGATAATCACTATCTGAAAGTATAGGATGTGTCAGGCATTATTCTGGGCTCACACTTTACATGTGTAACTCATCTAATTGCTCAACAACTCTGTGATCCATATTATTACTGCCATTTTATAGATGAAGAAACTGAGGCACAGAGGTTAAGTAACGTACCCAAACAAGTGGCTGCCTACTTCATAGGACTAGTTTGAGAATTTTTGAGTTAATTTGTATAAAGCACTTGACATGGTAGTTCATCTAAATCCACAACAAGTGGGAAAATGGAAATTATTATTTTTCTCAAAGCTAAAATAACAGAACTGGCTGATAACAGGCAGCAATACGTATGTGGTAAATGCATGGAAAGATACCAAAAATCATATTCTTCTTAGTCTGCAGAAGGTCATGAAGAAGTCATTGGACAGAAAACTCTGTCCTAGTGTTTTCTTTTGTAATTAAAAAAAAAATTGTAGGTTTCTGGTCATTCCCACTCGACCAGCTCAACATTTTAAATTTGTAGGTATTGAGTTCTTGGTGCTTAAGACCATTTTAATCTTCTCTACTTTATCATAGGGTACAATCGCAAATATATAACTTGGTTAATAAGTTTTTTATTTTAAATCAGTTGTTTGTAATTTCTCATGGTCAGAGTACTGAAAAAGATAGTAAATTTTGCTTTAAGGGAACTTACAATTTAATTTCCATATAGATACACACCACATATACATTTACATAAGCTGCATGAGAAAATGTCCCTCATTTAGTAGTACTATATGAAACCAGTGTCCAGAACAGTGTTTGGCACAGACCAGGTGTTCCATAAGTGCTGCTGAGAAAATGAGCTTGTAGTATATGTAAATTAAATGTAAGTCTCTGCCTTCATGGGACCCAGAGGCTAGGAAGAGAGAGACTTGTAAGAAGTTAACTGGGATGTAGCCGCGCAGTCACGCTGTACAGAAAGTATCCTAGGAGCATGGAGGAAAGAGAAGATGACTGTGTTTGGGGGAAAGAAAATCAATGGGAAGTGATGTTTGTTTTAGGTTGTTGCTGAAGATGAATAAGGGGTTGCCATAGAGAATGTGGGGAAGGATATACAGCCAGGAAAGTGGAGGGTATCGGGGGGCAGGGATTCTATCTTTTGAAAAATATTCATTTTGTTTGGTTGCCCATTGGCTTTCTCTAGTTGTGGCGCTCAGGAGCTGCTCTTCTTTGCAGTGCACAGGCTTCTCATGGCGGTGGCTTCTCTTGTTGTGGAGCATGGGCTCTAGGCAGGGAGGCTTCAGTAGCTGCAGTGCGTGTGGCCTCAGTAGTTTGGCACACGGGCTTAGGTGCTCTGTGACACGTGGGATCTTCCCCAGCCAGGGATCAAACCCGTGTCTTCTGCCTTGGCAGGCAGATTCTTAACCACTGGACCACCAGGGAAGTCCAGGGGGTTATATCTTATCCGCATCAGAACTCCTTGTGTCCCTGGCACTTAGTAGTTATTCAGCAAGTGTCTCTGAAAAGCGAATGAATGATGGGAGAAGCTAATGAGTAAATTACTGAATGGCAGGTAAGGAAATGGGGAAGAATTTAAGAAGACAGGCAAAGGTTTCAAGGATGCTCTTCAGGCCAAATGAAGAAATGCTGAGTTGATCCAACCTTTGTCCAAGGATCACATTTATGGGAGGAAGAATGCATCATTCCCCATCTCATCCTTCTTCTCTAAGGTCCTTGAACATTACTAATGCATGAGCCTCGCAGTCTCGTGTGTCCTATTGTGTCTGAGTCCCACTGATGCATCCCTTGAACCTAGAAGCAGCCTAAAAAAAAAAAAAAAGAAAAAAAAAACCTGATAAGCTTTCTTCTTAGTTAATAGAAATCCTTCCTCAGGGCAATAACCTCTGAATATTAGACATGAAACCATTACATTACTTAATGGATACAGCTCCTGTTAAAATTTACCTTTCTCCATAGAAGACAGATGGGGACTTTAGACTTTGCTCTTAGTTGCCATATATAAGAAGTGGTACGTGGTGAAACTGTGTTATTTGACCCGGGGTCCTAAGTTAAAATAGGACAGAGGTGAAAGTAGAAACCAGGACTTCTGATTTCAGATCCCCAGTCTTACAGCACATGTAAATGTTGTCTGTTTAGTTTCTGGCCTCCATCCTCTCTATGACGATCACCAACAGTGAGTACCTGCCGTGTGGTTATGATGTCCTGTTGTGTGCTGGTGACAGGATACGCACAGTTAGGGACTGTTTATGATGCGGGAAATGGAGGATCCTCATGAAACCCACGTTAATGTAAATATGTTTCCTATATGCCTTGTGGAGTTGGTCATCATTATGTACATACACAGTCTCCCCTGGTGGCTGAGACTGTAAAGAATCTGCCTGCAATGAGGGAGACCTGGGTTTGGTTCTTGGGTCAGGAAGATCCCCTGGAGAAGGGAACGGCTATCCACTCCAGTATTCTTGCCTGGAGAATCCCATGGGTAGAGGAGCCTGCCAGGCTACAGTCCATGGGGTTGCAAAGAGTTGGACATGAGTGAGCGGCTAGTACACACACATGCACATACACACAATCAACGTTAGAGGTCTTTGATTGGATGCTTCATCTTCAGGGACTTCCTATTGTCTCATCTGATTTCCTGTTTACCACTGTGGTCTCCGTACTCTTTGGCACACAGTGTGCCAAATGATCTTTTGTAGAATCACTTTTATCCCTTGTGCATGTAGGACTTAGAAGTCATTCGGCAATATCTGATGAATATTGAACAAGCTAATGGATGAGTGGCAGATATGAAACAGGGGAGAGCTTAGGAAGCCAGGCACATATTTCAGGAATGTTTTTAAGGTCCTAAGATTTAACATAGTTTGTCAAAAATATCATACATTTCATTTTGAAAGGAGCTGAGGTTTTTTACTTTATATTCTATTGTCATAATAATAATTAAAGATACACCTAAAAAAAAAAAAGATGGAATTTCTAAGGAATAGGATTTTTATTTTATTTATTTATTTATTTTTCACTGTTGTACCAATAGGTTTATTGTGTGATATGTATCATCGACAGCAAGATAGACTACGTACGCATCAGTACATAGGGGAAGTGATGTTTGTTTTAGGTTGTTGCTGAAGATGAATAAGGAGTTGCCATAGAGTTCCTTATTACTGAGGAATAGGATTTTTAGAAGCCAGAGGTTGGACGAACTATGATCTCCCAGTTAGTTAGGTGGACAGTGAAGGAAAAAAGAAAGGGGGAGAGGAGCATGATTTCTAGTTGAGTAGTAGCAGGATTGTTGAGAGCATAAACAGAAGTAAATTGATGCTCATCTCCCAGATTAGTTAAGAACAGGCTAATTAGCTAATGAACAGTTCCAGTCCTGTGTTGAAAAGCTCAGTCTCTGGGCAAGCTGCACTGCTTAGCAGCAGCTGCAAAAGCGTATGGACACACTAACGCCAAGCAGAGGCGCCCATGCTGAGTTCTGACCTGCAAAGGCTGATCTTTTTGAGTTGCCCATTCTTAAAAGAATATCAGAGAACAGAGAGCATGTTTGTTTAGTAAAATTAACAGAAAAGCAGCAGGATTCAGCAGCCTGGACTCTGGACTGCCTGTGATCAATTGCAGCCCAGTCATTTACTATCAGAGAAAGCCTCACATCCTGGTCCTCATCCCCTTGCATAGTCATTTCCCACATTGTGTCAGGGTTGGTCTTTGTGACCAAGAGAACACGGCAGAAGGGAGAGTATACCTTTTGAGGCTCAGTTATAAAAGATGCTGCCACTTCTGCCTTGCTGTCTTGGATGGCTTACTCTGGGGACAGCCAGCTGCCATATTATGAGGACACTCAATGAGCCCTCTGGAAGTCATGTGGTCAGTCTGGTGAATGAGCCATCTTGGGAACCCAGAATAGTCAGGCCTCAGGTAACTGCAGTCCTTGCTGACATCTTGACTGCAAGACCAAGAGAGATCCTGCTTCAGAACCAGGCAGCTCAGCCACTCTCAGATTCCCAACCCACTGTGCAAGATAATACATGTTGAAGTTGAAAGCCGCCTAGTTTTGCTGTGCAGTAGGAGATAAATGAAGCAAAAGGCTTTGTAAAGAACTCCTTTAAAGGATATTGTTAACAACAGATGTGATTTGATAAAATAGTGGTCAGTTCTTTTACTTTCTTTTTACAGAATACTTAAAAAGTAACACTTGCCAAAGTATCAATAACTTCTGTGGAACACTAAGTCCTACCATATGTTCCATATAAAAGGGATTTGATGCTCATATAAGTTTTTGAAATGCTATGCACTGTGGATCCCTTTTGGATGTTCACAGTGCTCATATATTAAAGGATCTGAAAAGTTCTGAGTAAAGAATTTTTTTGTATAGCCCAACATTTCTCAAATGTGTATTGCCAAGAAATTACTTGATCAAATATTACTTGGTAGAATGCTGTGAAAACATCCTGTAAGAAATAGTATTCCATGCCATTGATTCTTAGACCAATGCCTATACTTAAGAGAGTTTAGAGTCACTTGGAGACCTTGTTGAAGCATAGATTTCTGGGCCCTACTTTTAGAATTTCTGATTCAGGTGACCTGGGATAGGGCCTGAGAATTTGCTTTTCTAATAAGATCTCTGGTGATGGTGATACTGCTGGGTGGGTGTGTGTGGCTGTGTGTGTGTGTGTCAGGGAGGGAAGAGACTATACTTTGAGAACCACTGTAAACAGTGGATTCCAGGCTCCTTACTAAAAGCCTTAAAGAAGGAGTATGGAAATGGCCAGTAGACACAGGAAAGAATGTTCAACCATTCTTATTAGCCATTGGTATGCTATGCTATGCTAAGTCACTTCAGTTGTGTCCGACTTTGTGTGACCCCATAGACGGCAGCCCACCAGGCTCCCCCGTCCCTGGGATTCTCCAGGCAAGAACCCTGGAGTGGGTTGCCATTTCCTTCTCCAATGTGTGAAAGTGAAAAGTGAAAGTGAAGTCGCTCAGTCATGTCTGACTCTTCCTGACCCCATGGACTGCAGCCTACCAGGCTCCTCCGTCCATGGGATTTTCTAGGCAAGAGTACTGGAGTGGGGTGCCATTGCCTTCTGCGTTATTAGCTGTTAAGTAAATGCAAATCAAAACCACAGTGAGATACTCATTATACCCAAAAAGAAGACAGTGACTAGTGTTGGAATATGGATAAATTAGTGCCCTTAAACGTTGCTGGAAGGAATGTAAAATGGTATAAACAGTTTGGAGAACAACATGTCAGAGCCTCAAAATAAAGTTACCGTACGATCCAGCTGTGTCACCCCTAGACGTATTCTTAAGAGAAATGAAGGCGTGTGCCATACACGAAGCGGTCCGTGAATGCCTGTAACAGCATTATTCATCGTCAAAAATGGTCATCACCCAAGGGTCCAAGAGCTGATGAATGGGTAAACAAGACGTGATCTATTACACAGTGGAGTACTATTGAACTATGAAAAGGAATGAAGTACTGAGTCGTGCTACAGCATGGATGATCCTTGAAAGTATTAGGCTAAGTGTAAGAAGCCCTTCACAAAAAGCCCATGTACTGTTAGACGAGAAGTTCATAATAGGCAAGTCCATAGGAACAGAAAGTAAAATAGTGGTTACCAAAGGTTGATGGGAAGAGGGTTGGGAGAGGCTGCTAATAGGTATGGAATTTTTTTTTCCAATGATGAACATGTCCTGGAATTAGATAGTGCTATTGGTTGGCTTCCCAGGTGGCTTAGTGATAAAGAATCAGCCTATTAATGCAGGAGACGTGGGTTCAATCCCTGGCTTGGGAAGATGCCCTGGAGAAGGGAATGGCAACCCATTCCAGTGTTCTTGTCTGGAAAATTCCATGGACAGAGGAGCCTGGCAGACTGCAGTCAATAGGGTCACAAAAATTCAGATGTGACTGAGCAAACATGTTAGCTGGATGACTATGTGACTACACTGAAAACCCACTGACTTGTACACTTTAAATGGATGACTCTTGTGATTGCAAATTATAACTGTAAGAAAGAATGTACATTGCTTCCAAATTAAGATACAAGTAAAAATACAGATATCCAATTACGGCATATATTGTAAGTCTGTCATAATTTATAAGGTGCTACAGATCTCCTGGAGAAGGAAATGGCACCCCACTCCAGTACTCTTGCCTGGAGAATCCCACGGATGGAGGACCCTGGTAGGCTGCAGTCCATGGGGTCGCAAAGAGTCGGACATAACTGAGCGACTTCACTTTCACAAATAGAGGCAGTGGTGGGCTGATATACAGAGGACATTAGATACACATGCCCCTTTACCTCGCTATCTTCCTCCTTCCCCCCATAAAGATTGTGCTACTGTTGTTTCATTGTGTTTCACTGTTTCAAAAAACAGTGCTACTGTTGTTTCATTGTGGCTCTGAGTAAGATGTGGAAGTGATGCGGAAACAACAGGATGACCCCAGACAGATTGGAGAAAAGTTTGAAATTTCACGTGGGGCAGTGTTGTTGTTCAGTCACTCAGTCGTGTCCAACTCTCGGCAACCCCATGGACTGCAGCATGCCAGGTTTCCCTGTCCTTCATTATTTTCCAGAGTTTACTCAAACTCACGTCCATCGAGCTGGTGATGCCATCCAACCATTTCATCCTGTGTTGCCCCCTTCTCCTCCTGCCTTCAATCTTTCCCAGCATCAGATCTTTTCCAGTGAGTCAGCTCTTCGCATCAGGTGGCCAAAGTATTGGAGTTTCTGCTTTAGCACCAGTCCTTCCAAAGTATATTCAGGGTTGATTTCCTTTAGGATTGACTGGTTTGGTCTCCTTGCAGTCCAAGGGACTCTCAAGAGTCTTCTCTAATACCCCAGTTTGAAAGCATAAATTCTTCGGCACGCAGCCTTCTTAATGGGTCAACTCTGACATCCATACATGACTACTGGAAAGACCATAGCTTTGACTATATGGACCTTAGTCAGCAAAGTGATGTCTCTGCTTTTTAATACACTGTCTAGGTTTATCATATCTTTTCTTCCAAGGAGCAAGCATCTTTTAATTTCATGGCTACAGTCACCATCCACAGTGATTTGGGAGCCCAAGAAAATAAAGTCTGTCACTGTTTCCATTGTTTCCCCATCTATTTGCCTTGAAGTGATGTGACCGGATGCCATGATCTTAGTTTTTTGAATGTTGAGTTTTAAGCCATCTTTTTCACTGTCCTCTTTTACCTTCATCAAGAGGGTCTTTAGTTCATCTTCACTTTCTGCCATAAGGGTAGTGTCATCTGCATATCTGAGGTTACTGATATTTCTCCCAGCAATCTTGATTCCAGTTTGTGCTTCAACCAGCCTGTAATTTCTCATGATGTACTCTGCATATAATTTAAATAAACAGGATGACAATATATAGCTTTGATGAACTCCCTTTCCAATTTGGAACCAATCTGTTTTTCCATTTCTGGTTCTAACTGTTGCTTCTTGTCCTGCATACAGATTTCTCAGGAGGCAGGTAAGGTGGTCTTGGTCTGGTATTCCCATCTTTTGAAGAATTTTCCACAGTTTGTTGTGATCCATCCAGTTAAAGGCTTTAGTGTAGTCAATGAAGCACATGTTTTCCTAGAATTCTCTTGCTTTTTTGATGATCCAGTGGATGTTGGCAATTTGATCTCTGGTTCCTCTGCCTTTTCTAAATCTAGCTTGTACATCTGGAATTTCTTGGTTCATGTACTGTTAAAGTCTAACTTGCAGGATTTTGAGCATTACCTTGCTCTCATGTGAAATGAGCGCAATTGTACAGTAGTTTGAACATTCTTTGGCATTGACCGTCTTTGGGATTAGAATGAAAACTGACCTTTTCCAGTCCTGTGGCCACTGCAAAGTTTTCCAAATTTGCTGGTATATTGAGTACAGCACTTTAACAGCATCATCTTTTAGGATTTGAAATAGCTCAGCTGGAATTCTATAACATCCATTAGCTTTGTTTGTAGTAATGCTTCCTAAGACCCACTTGACTTCACACTCCTGGATGTTGGGCTGTAGGTGAGTGAGCATACCATTGTGGTTGTCCGGGTCAACCCAAAGACCTTGTTTGTACAGCTTTTCTGTGTATTCTTGCCACCTCTTCTTAATATCTTCTGCTTCTGTTAGGTCTGTGTTGTTTCTTTCCTTTATTATGCCCATCTTTGTGTGAAATGTTCCCTTGATGTCTCTAATTTTCTTGAAGAGATCTCGAGCTGTTCCTTTTTTTTGGTTTATTTTCCTCTATTTCTTTGCATTGTTCACTTAAGAAGGCTTTCTTATCTCCCCTTGCTATTCTTTGTAACTCTGCATTCAGATGGGTTTATCTTTCCTTTTCTCCTTTGCCTTTTGCTTCTCTTCTTTGCCTTTTGCTTCTCTTCTCCTTTGCCTTTCGCTTCTCTTCTTTTCTCAGAAAACTAATGCATGAGGCAGTAGTTAGGTAGTTAGATGGTTTAGTCGCTCAGTCATGTCTGACTCTTTGCGACCCCGTGAACTGCAGCACGCCAGTCTTCCCTGTTCATCACCAACTCCCAGAGCTTGCTCAAACTCATGTCCATTGAGTCGGTGATGCCATCCAACCATCTCATCCTCTGTCATCCCCTTCTCCTCCTCAATCTTGCCCAGCATCAGGGTCTTTTCCAGTGAGTCCATTCTTCACATCAGGTGGCCAGAGTATTGGAGTTTCAGCTTCAGCATGGGGCAGTAAATGACAACAATTTGAGGGGTTACCCTTCTTGCAGTTGATTGGTTTCAGTCATTGTTGTTTGTTTTGCATTTAGAAAAGTTTAAAGTTCTAAGCTAGAAGAGAGGCTCTTGGATCTTTGTTGTGCATTAAAATCACCTGGGGCTCTTGTTTAAAAAGCTGAACTTTGGCCTTAACCCTGAGCCAATGGAGAATGCTAGCATTCCTATTTCACGCGCTAGCAGATGTGAAGGAAGCACCCAGATAACCCTGATGCAGGTGGTTCATGGACCCCGTTGAAAACATTTGAGTTAGAAAAGCACCTAAACTATATATTTTGGGGAAGTATTTAAATCTGCATGTGACTGCTGATGTGCAGTTCCAGACACTGGTTACTCTAGGGAGGTGGGGGAGAAAACGGGGGTGGGGTGGAGTTTGGTCTGCATTTGAAATGTTCATGTCTTTAAAAAATAATGATTTGAAGCAAATATCAACAAATGGTAACCCCTGTTAAATATGGGCCTTTGTATGACTGTATATTGTTTTATGTTCTGAATATCTGAAATATCTCATAATAAGAAATATTCCAGAGTATTTTATCATCTTTGGAATTTTAGATCGGGCTCCGTGTTTCCTGTGGGGCCATAGGCGATGGAGGCTGTACCCTGCCCTGCAGGTCTCGTCTCTTCCCATGGCACCCCCTCTTCAGGGAGTGTCCCCTGGCTCCACAGGGTCTCCATCAGGGCAGAACACAGGAACTCTAGAAGCCCCAGGATAGAATTTCTACTGACAGAGCAGGAAACAGGAGGAATGAGGAAACCGCAGCCTGCCAGCTTGGTCCCAAGAGACATCTGTTCGGGGAGTTTGGGAGGATGCCATATTGTGATCACAATAGTTGTCACTTTTTTTTTTTTTTTTTCTATTTCCCTCCTAGGTTTTAAGACCCCTGCCTTTCCCCCTGTCTCCAGGAGGGAGGGATGTTTGTTTCTTTGTCAAAGTTTACCTTAGGCCACACAGCACACCCTGCCATGTCTAATTTCTTTCTTTGCTGTTTTCATCAAGTGAAGTTTTTCCCTGGTACCCCTTTCACATGGCTGGGCAGGGAGGTGCAGAGGAGGTCATCAGATAGGGCTCTAGGCTGGCCCCCTGCAGGGGAGTGGGGCCCTGAACTCTGAACCTCTGTCTTGGGCTGTGGGAGGGGGTTGGGGAGAGGCTGTAGGGGTGCTGGGATGGCCAGCCTCATGGAGAGGGGAGCTGGGGCTCCGGGGGAAGAATGCGAGTGATGGAAGGCAGCCTGCTGTCCTTTGACACTTTGGTTAATGTAGAGGCTACATCCAGCCGACGCAGAGCTTGGTTTGCGAGGGGATGAATGCCAAGTCATCAAGTTTTAAAGCAGTCTCGGGCCAGTCAGGAAGCCTGCCAGCGTGTGCCATGCCCGAGGAGGAGAGAGATCTGGCAGAGTGTTCTGGCCTGAGAATGAAGAGACCTGGGCTCTTGCCAGCTTCTTCTTTCCCCGAACCTCTGCCCTCTTCTCTGAAAGCAGGCAGAGCTCTTCTCCATCTACCTCATGGGGGTGATGAGAATCAGTTAGGGCATTTGGAAGATGGCTGATTTATAATCTGATAGTTGCTGCAAAACCTATCATGTCCCACTCTCCTCCCCTCCCTCGCAATTTCCTGCTGCCCTTGGTCTTCCCACATCAGTCCTGCTAGGGCTGTGCCCTGTTTTCTCTCTCAAATGGCCCCCTCCCAGATCTGTGCTCCTCTGGGTTTTTTGCCTCTTGAGGTTTCTAAGGTTACGTGGGGGATTATTTAAGGTTCGGAGTGGCTCTCAGTGAACAGACAAGTGCCGATTGTTGTTCTTGGCCAAGCACCGTGCCAGCTGCCATGGGAGATGCAAAGTTAAACAGGGCTTCTTCACCATAGGAAAGAATCTGCCCGGTCAGTGCACACTCAACTCCTAGTCTGCCTCTTCCTCCCCATGGCCCACCTTATAGGGTGTGAGATGCTCTGGTCCTACGTGTTCGTCTCTTTCAAACTCTGGGGATTTGGAGTCAGATGTTCAGCTGGGGTCCAAGGTGGCGAGGTAGGGTAGACTCATCCCTTTTCTGTATCCTTCATACCCGAGTTTCCCAAATCTTCTCTGTCCTTTCAAAATACGTGATCTATTCCTCCCTTCAGGGTCATCCTCCCTGGCAGCAGCCCTCATCCTCCTCATCTCAATGTTGTGGGTGATTTAACCCCTCCTTGATCGGCTCCTTGCCTTCATTCTGTCCCCAGTTTCAGTCTGCTGACCGCCGTGAGATTCTCTCTACAGCCCCTTCCACGGCAAGGCACTCCCTTGTCATCCCAGGTCTGACCCGACCTCTTCTGCGCTACCCATGAGGCCTTTCTCAGTTGGTGATGCTGTTCCCACCCCTGCCCATGCCCCGTTGCCGCCTGCTCAGCCCTGTTCTCTTCAGCACCCTTGACCGTCGCAGCCCTGCCCAGCGTCTGCCCACATCAGAAATTTCTTCTGTCATCCCTCCTCCTTCATCTCCTCTGCATCCTTCCAGTCTCTGCTCAGCACCTCCCACCATGACATCATCTGGTTCCTCTGCATTCAAAACCACTCTTCATCCAAACTGGAAGGGACTTCAGACAGCTTTGAGTCCTGCTCCTCTCCCGAGATCTCGAGAGGGGAAGTAACCTGCCTGTGATGCACACCAGGTTATTCCAGGACCAGGCCTCCCCTTCCTGGTCCAGCATACGCTGCCCGCCTACAGATGGAGATGAAGTGTTCTCACCCACAGCTCACTGGGATGTTGTTATCGACAGCCGCAGAGATGCCGTGGAAGTAAATAACAATGTTTATGGAGGATTTCTTAGTCACTGCCTTTTCCATGCAATTAGCGCTTTATTATAGCCTGATCTCCTTCATATTGTCAGTTCCACTCATTGAGCCCTTTTTTATATCAGAATATAACACTGCCTTATTCACTAATCACTTTATGCCTGGAAGTCAAAACTGCCTTAAACATCTTTTGTCGCCTGAACATCTCTCACAGTTCCACGCATGGAGCGGAACTCAGCCTCTATTTGGGGATTCACTGGGTTTCACGGACAATTCCAGGCAAGGTTCATATTGAGGCTATTAGTTGTGAGGGGTCCCCGTATCACCGTTGGCTTTGCCTGAACTCTTCATCTGAGGCTTCCCAGAACCACCTGATTAGAATCAGGTAGCCCCATACCCTGTGTTTTCTTGGCATCTGATTAGTGTCTTGACTGCAGCTCAAAACATGGGGATAATTATGAACAAAGCCCTACCTTCTCCTGGAGTCTGTGTGTCCAGGGATGTTAGGAAGTTATGCCCCACACATGGTTGGTGGATATGATGAATAATGACACAGTTAGCACCATCTTATCCACTTGTGGTCTTTCTGTACAGCCCCGGTCCTCTTCCCACACCGCAGCCAAACCCCAGGCTGGGACGCAGGCCAGTCTGGGAAGGTTTGGGCTGATTTCCAGATGGGTAGAGGTAGTTGTATGTCTCTGAACGTGTCTCTAACTGCCTCTCAAAGTCAAATACACAATAAATTACTTTGGTTTTATCCATCGTGATGAGTTGGCTAAGTCTGTTCCTCCATCAGCCCAGATAGTGAAGAGATGACATTTTTATTGTTTACTCTGTGGCACTGAGAATAAAGTGAGTTCCCAGGTAACAGGGCACAGGCAGCGTTTTCCAAGCACCCACATGGTCTGGAAAGGACAGGTGTGTCTGGGGGAAGCAGAAAGGGACAGCGGGGTAGAAAGAGGATTCCAACCCTGAGGGCTGGAAGGTCTAACATTACTTTACAGATGAAGAAATGGAGGTCCAGAGAAGCAGAGCCAGCCCAGAGTCCCAGGAGTGGGGGTAGGAGAGAGCTTGTACTCTCGGACCCCTGCCCTGGCTGTCTGGTGTCCATTTCCTTAACATCATAGCCCTATCAGGTTGCTAGCAGAAATGTCACACCACTGCATGGTCTTGTGCTTCGAGGGCGTTAAGAAGGAATAGAGGTGAATGGATTAGAATAGGCGTGCACGGGATCACAGAGGGGCTGGGGAGAGGGGAAGGAAGAAGGGCTGAAGAGAGAGCGATGAGTGGTGTTTGCTTCTGATTCAGGATACTTCCCTCCTCTGGACAGAGGAACGTGTAAGAGAATGAGAGGCAGGATCAAGCTGCCCAGCGTCAGGGTGGGAGGCATAGACATTATTCCAACAGCTCACTGCCAGGCTGCTTCTACATTCACCTATCTTTTCCCCTTGTAATGATATTGCGTCCACTGTAGAGCTTTCCAGAAACTTCTGGGGAGTGAATCTGCCCAAGAGAGAGGAGGGAAGAGGAGGAATTACCCTTGGGTTCCCATCATTCTTACTGAAGCAAGGGGTCTTAGCAGAAGGAGCTGCTGGTGAGTGGAAAAGCGTGGGGCTAGACTGTATGTGTATCTTCTGGTGGGTGAAGGAAGTAGATGCTAATGGATAGATTTCCAAATATCCTGAATTAAGTAGCTCCAAAGCCGTACATAAACGAGACGGGAAGGGAGAATTGTCAAGTCCTGAATCTGGATTTCATAGTTGAACAGCTTCAGTACCAGACGCAGAGCTGTGGCTTTCCAGCAGTGCAGATGAAGAGGACTGGTGTTCTCTGGTTTAACAGATGTTACCTGGATTTGCATTAGTAGGAATACAGGGCCCAGAGGAAAGGCAGCAATGGGCTCTCTTGAATTCACTCTGCACATAAATGATGCCTTCACTTGAGGTACATAGTGCATTGTTGTTATTCGGTTGCTAAGTTGAGTCCACTTCTTTGCAACCCCATAAGCTGCAGCACACCAGGCTCCCCCTGTCCTCCACTATCTCCTGGAGTTTGTTGAAATTCATGTCCATTGAGCTGGTGTTGCTATCTAGCCTTCTCATCCTCTGCCAGCCCGTTCTCCTTTTGCCATCAATATTTCGAAGCATCAAGATCTTTTCCAATGAATCAGCTTTTCACATCAGGTGGCCAAAGTAATAGAGCTTCTGTTTCAACAACAGCCCTTCCAGTGAATATTCAGGGTTGATTTCCTTTAGGATTGACTGGCCTGATCCCTTGCAGTCCAAGGGACTCTCAAGAGTCTTCTCTAGCATCACAGTTCAAAAGCATCAATTCTTTAGCAGTCAGCCTTTTTTATGGACCAACTCTCAACATTCGTACATGACTACTGGAAAAACCATAGCTTTGAGTATGTGGACCTTTGTCAGCAAGGTGATGTCTTTATTTTTTAATACTCTGCTGTATAATCATAGTGTATAATGATGTATTAATTCAGGGTATGTCTGTTTATTTTATACTGTGTAAGAGATGCTGACTGTCTGGAATCCCCTCAGAGGAGCCTGGTGGAAGAGTGTGAAGCTCTGGAAAGCAAAGCACCTTTCTGACAGGTGTTTTTAAGTGTTTAGTAAATGGCAAACCCTGTGGTGAGTTCAGGGGACACAGCTCCTTCCTGCAGGAGTTCAGGTATCTTGGGAAATTAGACCTGGACCCAACTGTTACAATAAAGGTGGTCTGTCTGTAAGAGACAGATGTACAAGGTGCTCGGGGAGCAAGAGGGAGGCTGCATCTAGCTGTGCTTGAAGAGTCAGGAAAATAGGCCACAGAGAGGAGCTGTTGTTTGAGTGGACATTTATTCAGAAGGGGCTTCTCAGCTCCGTGGCGGGGCAGGGGAAGAAAACCAAAGAGGGAATGCAAACCAAGGTACGGAAGTGGGAGCAAGCCTGCTGTATTTGGAGAATAGCATTCATGGGGTGGGCAGGGGCTGGGCAGTAGGCAGGGCAAGTGTGGTGGTTCCTGAGGTAGCCCTGCAGGCAGGTGGGCACATTAGGGTCTTGTGTGCCGTGATAACACGTTGGGATTTTATTAAGAAGGCAGGAGAGGGTCAGGAAAGGGTTTAAAGCAAGAGAGAGAAAGAGGATTCCTGAGTAGATAACCCTTTCAACTCTCCAAGGCTCAGATTTCTGTCGTGGTGCATGCAAGTGGGTGGTGATGCTTCGGGAGGAATACTAAGACTCGAGCCCAGAGGACCAGTTAGAGAACCATCCTTTACGTGTGTCACTGTCTAGAACAAAACGAAAGTATGGATCTGAACTGTGTCAGTGAGACCAGAAGGGGACAGGTGTAATTTACAGATCTTTAAATCGGGGTTATGAGGGAGAGGGAATAAGCAAAAATGAGTCCCGTGTTTGGCGGGGGAGTGGGGGTTCCTTCCCTGAGAGCTGACACTCTGAATGCAGAGCAGTCAGAGTGGGGAGATGAATGTGACTCTGACTTTGGTGGGTTGGATATGCCTTTTGGACCCTTGGGTGTGGCACTCTGGTTGAAAGGCTGGTGGTCAACGCAGGCTTGGGGTGGACATCTGCAGTTCAGCGGTGTGTGGACGACATTTGTAACCATAGAAATGAGCCAGATTATCCTCGGAAAGCAGCAGAGCGAGAAGATGGCTGAGGATGGACTCCAGCAGACCCTGCATTAAACAGGTGCTGAAGACATGGGTGACCCAGAAGGGAGGCTGAGAGGCAGCAGACAGGGCTGTTCAGCGGCTAAGTCACATCCGACTCTTTGCAGCGCACCAGGCTTTCCTGTCCCTCACTGTCTCCCAGAGTGTGCAGATTCATGTCCATTGAGTTGGTGATGCTATCTCACCAGCTCACCCTCTGCCACCCTCTTCTCCTTTTGGAGAAAACCTTGATGCTGGGAAAGATGGAAGGCAAAAGGAGAAGCAGGCAGGCAGTGGGAGACAGATTAGTGGGACCCATCACTGGGAGGAGTTTCCAGAAGCAAATGGTTAACAGGGTGAGATGTGAGGAAGGAAATCACTGCTGGCATTTCCTGGAGAAACACTGACCTTTCTCTGCTTCCTCGCTAGAGATAAATGCCTTTTTTTTTTTTTTTTGGTAGCAGGCAGTAATATACAGGGTCCCTGCCCCCTGCAGTGGATTGTTATTGTTCCATGTCTTAGAGTCCATACATAAAGTCCGTTCTCATTCTAGGCTTCATGAAAGAGCAGAGAACAGTCACCCTTAGGAAGTGTGTGCTGAGAGACAGAGGGGGCTGGGTGTGAGGGATTAGTGCCTTAAATTTATCAAGACTCTTTGAGCTCCTTGGAAGGCAAGCTAATTTCTATATAAATAGAAAGTATTATTATTATTACAGCCTCCTGCTGTATCAGAGCCAAGTGCTGGAGTCCTCAATACTGTATTTATTTCTTTGGGCTTCTGGAGGGGTGGGGAAGAATGGGACGTTTAGGTTGCTAAGTGATTGTGCTGCTAAAAATAAGGAAATTCCCAGTGGCTCTCTCTCCCGTTTTTCTGGTTAGAGTAAGAGGATGCCAAGGTCAAGTTATGGATGGTGGGCTGTGTCTCCAGGTGGCCTCAGGGCAGCCTGTTGGGGAAGGATGGGAGAAACTCCCTCCCTCTCCAGTCCGCCTCCCTGTGTTCCCTTGGGGCTCACTACTTTGGGAAATTGCAGGAAAAACTGGGCCTCACTCTGCCTGAATTGAAATGCCTTGCGAGGTAGTCAGCCTGTGTGGTTGCTATGGCGACGGTGGGCGGTGGAGGGGAGATAGTGTTGCAGTATTTGGCCTGTGTGGCTGAGGTCCCCAGCGCAGCCTGCTTGAAGCCCAGGCTCTGATGCTCTCCACACTTCATTTGGGATTCCAGAGGGTCACTTACTGCAGTGTCAAAATCTCCAGACAGGCCAGCCAGTTCAGCTGGCTGAATCCATCTCTATTGAATATGCATCTCACAGGACAGATTTTGGCAGGTGTTACTGGGATTAGGTCCTCCACAGTGACTTTGATGGAGGAAGGGACGTGTGGAAGAGAGCTCTGAGCAGGGCAGAGGGGGTAAGGTCATAGCCTCTGAGAATTGAAAATGGCCTTTCAGGTTATCTAGTTCATCAAACTCTTCACATCCCTGCTTTCTGGTCACTAAGCCCCTACTTGGCCTCTCCCTATGACGAAGAGCTCACTGCTGGCAGGGCATACTTTTCTATTGTTGTACAGCTCCTGGGTACCTCACCCCACCCCATCCTCATCCACCCTCCCTCTCTTCCTCCTTTTTGGTCTGGCTGTCTTGGTAAAACTTGCTCCTTCTAATTTGATCCACTGGCCCAAGTTAGGCCAAGAAGCAGCACAGTATAAGTCTTTATCCCAGTGATAGCCACTTGCTACGAAACAGAGCACTCATGATTTTCTCAGCTGCTTCCACCTGACATTTCACGACCCCCTGTGCTGCCTGCAACCCCAGTCTTGCTCTTAAAATATGACACCCAGAACCGAGCATCCTACTTCACTGGTCTGACCCATGTAGCCAGCTTGCATATGGTACCGCCTGTTAGTGCACACAGTAGGGATTTCCTTTTTAGCCCCCTTACTGCACTGTTGGCTGATGGTGTCATTCTCAGATCTTTTACGTATGAACATCCATCATTGTCATCTAGTTTTCTACTTTTTTTGTTGTTGACATCTAAACTGTTGATGAATATGTCGAAATGGACAAAAATAATGATAATAGAACATAATAGCACACCTCTAGAGACCTCCCTATACGTTGAAGTTAATAATATAATTACATTAATAGCTAATATTTGCTGCCTATCTGTTACTTATCTGTCCATCTCATCAACCCTTGCTGGTCTTCCGAGTTGGTTGCTATTGTTTAATGATAATATTTTTCTGATGAGGATGTGGAACCACAGAAAGGTTAAATAAGTTACCTAAGGTCTCATAGGCTTGAAATAGCAAAGTTGATATTTTATTCACTGATCAGTATAAGTTAGGCAAGATTTTTAAAATATCAGCTACTTGCCGAGTGATATTCCCCACTATTCTGATAGCGTAATAAGAGATTTTGTCAGAGGGCATACTGAAATACAGGGATACCAAATCTTCAGCATTTTCCTGATTTATTTATCCAACAACCCATTAAAAAAAGAAACAAGGTTAGCTTAGTTCAGTGTGTTCCAAGCAAGCCCATGCTAATTCCTAATTATATTAATGAGAAGCAACGATGGTAGTGGTAGGAAGAGTTCTCACACTTACCGAGCCCTGCTCACCTCTGCCTGGAGCTGAGCTAAGCTTTCCATACAGTATTTGATCATTTTGCTTTCTCCTTGCTCACAAACTATTTACCAGTATAATGCTGAATTCCTCTGGGTTGACAATGAGCTTCCTTTCTTCCATTCTAGAATCTTCTTTTTGGATATCGAGAGATTTGTTTGGGTTTCTGAGGCCTCTGTTTTTATCCTCAGTTTCTCACAAGCAGTTTGGATGTTCTTTCTGCGCTGAGTCTAAATGAACATTGAACTTGGGAGCTGGGGACGGGGTTCAAGTCCAGTCTCACTGGTGCTTTTTATCTATGGCTCTAATAGCAGATCACTGCGGTGCTGGAGAAGACTCTTGAGAGTCCCCTGGACTGCAAGGAGATCCAACCAGTCCATCCTAAAGGAGATCAGTCCTGGGTGTTCACTGGAAGGACTGATGCTAAAGCTGAAACTCCAATACTTTGGCCACCTCATGCGACGAGCTGACGTATTGGAAAAGATTCTGATCCTGGGAGGGATTGGGGGCAGGAGGAGACGGGGATGACAGAGAATGAGATGGCTGGATGGCATCACCAACTTGATGGACATGAGTTTGAGTGAACTTTGGGAGTTGGTGATAGACAGGGAGGCCTGGCGTGCTGCGATTCATGGGGTCACAAAGAGTCAGACACAACTGAGCGACTGAACTGAACTGAACAGCAGATTGCTCAGCCTTCTTGAGCTTGGTCTCCTCATCCTTAAAATGGGGACAATAATCCTAGGCAGACTATTTCTAGGAATTTTGTAATACTTGTATTGGAGAATGTGTATGCTTCTTAAAATTAAAAATTCCAGACATATTGGAATTACTATTATTTAAAATAGCTAGGACTTCTCTCTTATATTATCTCCCATCTGGGTTTCATGTTTCTCTTAACAAAATTTGTCCTACCCTTTTTTTAGTTATTTTATATACTTACAAGATGCATAGAATTATAGTTGAATGTTAGTCACCAGACCCAGGAAGAGGTACCCACTAGATGTCTTCCCCACTAATTTGGCTTGAGGTGTAAGGAATGGGACTCAAGGAGGAAAAAGGGTATCCTTGTGGAATTCTCTCATCCAGAGTAAAGCTTCTGCCTGTCCCTAACCAGCAGAAGTCCTCAAAGAAGCAAAGCTCATTGATCCTGGAAGGAGGATCTATATGTACAGATTTTCATTTCTTTTTCTTTTTCCTTGCACCCTCCCCAGGGTAATCTGGTTACCCCTTGCAGTTTCTCACGGTGTTCTCATGAGAAGGAAGGCTGCATAGAGAGAGCAACCAGCTTTTTTTCCCCTATGGGATCAGCAGCCTAATTTTCTCATTGGAAAAACTGAGGCACGAACGAGTGGGCTTACCTGGTGCCAGCATCCCAGAAGAGCCAGGAGCTGCTGTGTTCTATCCCTGGTCTTAGCTTTTAGAAGCTGCACTTCCCTAGATTGTAAGCTTTAAGCTCATGAGCCTCTTGCTTGCCATTGCATCCTGGCTCCTCACACTGGTACTTGGTACACACGAAATGTCAAGTGTACATTCATGCAGGAAGGAATGAGCAAAGGAATGAAGGGGGAATTCTTTTCCTTGGAATCGGTGGCTCCTGCCGTGACATGCAACCTTTCTTAAGCTTTGTGATGAGGAATCCCAGAAAGGAGTTCATCAGAAACCCCTTGGTGGTCCACTGGTTAAGGAAATGCCTTCCGATGTAGGGGACACAGATTCTATCCCTGGTTGGGGAACCAATATCCCACGTGCTGCAGAGCAACTAAGCCCATGAGTTGCAACTCCGGAGCCTGTGTACTACAGCTAAAGAATCCTTACGTCGCAAGGCAAGACCCCGTGTGATGCTGCAAAGATCCTGAGTGCCACAGCCAAGATCTGATGAGGTCAAATAAATAAATATTAAAAAGAAAAGCTCCAACCGTCTTATCCTTAAATCTTGTCAAAAAGGATGGAAATGTTCTGAGATTGTTGGAAACATGGGCCTACATGAGCAAGTGGCATAGGAGCGCTTGAGCCTCCAGCTGCTGTCACGAGTGAAGGTCACTGCAGGAGGCAAGTGCAGGATGGATTTTCTGCTTCAAATGTGGATGTATTAGAGTGTTCCTGGCCATCTTCTTACTGGATGTCTTACAGGGTGGCATCAACACCCTTCATCTGTCTGGGGCAGAAGGGGTGTAGTACACCTTCATGCCTGGTTTACATTGAATGCTAGATTCCCAAGACGGTGAATTCTTCTCTATTTTCATTCCACAATATCCCTGAAAGAGATTCTTGTTTCCTCATGCCCCTGTAATGCTGCTGCTGCTGCTGTTAAGTCACTTCAGTTGTGTCCGACTCTGTGCGACCCCATAGGTGGCAGCCCACCAGGCTCCTCCATCCCTGGGATTCCCCAGACAAGAGTACTGGAGTGGGTGCCATTGCTTTCTCCCAACACACCTCTGCTGCTGCTACTGATAAGTCACTCCAGTCATGTCCGACTCTGTGTGACCCCATAGACGGAAGCCCACCAGGCTCCCCCGTCCCTGGGATTCTCCAGCCAAGAACACAGGAGCAGGCTGCCATTTCCTTCTCCAGTGTGTGAAAGTGAAGTCGCTCAGTCGTGTCCGACCCATAGCAGCCCCACGGACTGCAGCCTGCCACCTCTAATCAGGAATATAAATAAGAGGCAAAAAAAAAGTCAGGCTTTCTCCACAATCACAGCAGATTTGAACTGCCAGAAGGGACAGAGAAAGGGTGAGTGTGAGTGGAGTGGACGGTTTGTCTCCCTTAGATGGCTCATCCTCAGAGAAACCCTGTGGGCACTGGTCTTTTGAATGGACTTCTTCTTACATTTGTATCAGGACCTTCTCCCCCAAAGAGGAGTCACCCTGAAGTTCGAATCCATTTCCCACAAGACATATGCTTGGAGGATGCATGACCCTGGGCCACAATGTGGGGCTGGTGGGCAGAAGTCAGGTGGAGTGGGGTGGGGAGACTCTGTGGTCATCGTATTGAGGAAACATGATGCTGAAGCTTCCAGTCTAGACAGGCTCAGGTCACTAATTGCGAGGATGGAGACCAGAATGCGTGCAGCATCACTGCCGCTAACAAGAAGTGTAAAACGAGAGTTTGGAGGGAGAAGCGGAGATAATTTGCTAATTCACAGCCTTTCTCACAGTTCACACCAAGTTTTCAGTCCCGCCACCCCTTTCCCACCCCATGGCTCTTCTTTTAAATATCTCAGAGATGATGAGATCAGTAAGTAGAAGCATCACGTGACACAGGGTTGGGAGCTGTGGGCGCCCCTCCTCAGCTCTGGGAGCAGGGGCTCTGGCGAGGGCAGGCGGGGTGTGTGGGGTCAGCCTGGGGGGAATTGGGGTCGGCGTTCCCTCCGCTCTCCTCCCTGTGACCCTGGTTGCTGAAGTCCAGCCCATCGGCCTTCAGCAGGGCTTTCTTTGATGGTGTCATACAGGCTTCTCCAATGACATGATTGTTGAGAAAGCAGATGGCAAGTGTGGTGGGGTCGGGAGATATGATTGGGGAGCCTCTGTATTTGGCCCAGGAGCACCTCCTGATTTTTCTGTAGAGCCCTCATTTTTCCATCTGGAAGGTGACACCAGCACCTCTAATCTTCCTGGGGTCACCCTTGGCCATGCAGTGGCTGCCTCCATTCTTTCTGACAGCTCTGGGCATTTTAACAGTCCTTTTTCTGACAACTATGCGGAACAGACACATCCTGTCAGCACGCTGAGTGTTCTGGGAAGATGGAGATAACGAACTTCCTTTTCACCCCGGTTACTGTCACCAAAGTCGGAGCCTCAGTCCCTCCCGTGGTAGGGAAGTAGAGCTCTCCCTTGCTGCCCTGTCCAGACATCCCTGCTCACTCGGCTGCTCTCTCAAGTCCTGCTGCACAACCTTCCAAAGACTAGCTTTGCTCACATGGTCTCCTGACTCAAGAACCACACTTGGCTCCCCAGTCTCAGGAGAGGAGGGCGCCGAGCTAACTAGGGCATGCTGTAACCAGAATTTAAGGTCCCAAACAAGGTTCAGGCTGGTCCCACTTTTATTCTCAGTCCTGGTTTTTGAAATGGGCACTCCCTTTAAAGTGGCAAAAAAGGAGTGGTTCCCGATAAAATTGTCCAGAATAACTAGGGTTTAGCCTTCAAAAAAAGTTACGTAAGAGAAGAAATAAGGGTGTCAGCTTGGAGAAGAGGTAAATTCCAGGAGTGCTTATCTTTGAACACTTGAAGGACGGTCTTGAAGCTGCAATAAGAGCGGGTTTCTTTGCATAAGCTCAAGGACAGGGATGGGCTGCCTTGGAAAATCATTGCTGCCCTTCTCTGTCAGGGTCCAAACAGAGGCTGGAGTGATCCTAGCCCAATATATATAGTGGCTTAGAGTTAGGGCTTGATGTTGATCCAATTTTATTCCCTACAACATACCTTTATGGAGAACTTGTGCTCAGTCGCTAAGTCGTGTCTGACTCTTTGCAACTCCAGGGACTGTAGCCCGCCAGGCTCCTCTGTCCATGGAATTTTCCAGGCAAGTATACTGGAGTGGGTTGCCATTCTCTTCTCCAGGGGATCTTCCTAACCCAGGGATCCATATCTCCTGTGTCTTCTGCATTGGCAGGCAGATTCTTTACCACTGAGTCATCTGGGAAAACCCCTGTGGAGAGTTTACTGTATGCCAAGTACCATGTCGTAGACTGAATGTTCATGCCCCCCCCCATTCATATATTGAAGCCTAATTTCAAAGGTGATGATGTTTGGAAGTGGGCCTTTGGAGGTGATTAGCTAATGGGATTAGTATCCTGTTAAGAGGCCCCAGAAAGCTTCCTTGTCCCCTTCCTCCATGTGGGGACACAGCACAGAAGATGGCAGTCCAGGAAGCGTGTTTCACCGGATACCAAATCAACTGCCACCTTGATCTTGGACTTCCCAGCCTGCAGAACTGAGAAAAATAAATTTCTGTTCTTTCAGACACCCAGTCTGTGGTTTTACGTCAAAGCAGCCCAAACAGGCTGACATACTTTATTCCGTATTGTATGGGAACAATGTTCTCTTAGGCCTTGCCCTTAGAGAACTCAGTCCAATAGGGAAGACAGATAAGTACAATGAAATATTAGAGAGAAGATGGGGGAAGAGGTGATTTTGGAAGACAACCTAAAGGAAGTTCATGCTAAACAGAGTGTTGAGGGAAATATTTTGGAGGAGCAGGTTATATTCAGGTAAGGCAAAGTACATGCAGAGGCGCTGACGTGTGAGCACCTGAACACCTGTAGAAACCATAATTAGTTCAGGTGATTGGAGGATGGCATGGGGAGGTGTGGGAGCAGGCTAATCATGGTGATATTGGAAAGTCCATGTGGAGGTATTGGAGGATTTAAAAGGGGAAGATGCCTATTAGACTTGAGTTTTAGAAAGATCATTCTAGCAATGGTCTGGAGATAACATTGTGGGAGAAGGGGATAGGAGGGCAGAGAGACCACTGCGTCGTGATGGGGGGAATGATGAGCTCATTGGCAGTGAGGATAGAGAGAAAGAAAGATACTAATGGAGACAAAGCTACAGGAATCACTTTAAGACCATATCTAGAGAAAGACAAAAGAGGTGACACTTGGGTTGACACCTGAATGATGGAAAGAAAGCAGACACATGAAACTGCGGACTGAACAGATTTCCAAACCAAAGGACCAGCAAAGCCCTTGAAGCAGAAATAAATCTCTTGGGCTTCCCTGGTGGCGCAGTGGCAAAGAATCCTCCTGCCGGATTCAATCCTCCAGGATGATACCCTGGAGAAGAAAATGGCAACCCACTCCAGTATTCTTGCCTGGGAAATCCTGTGGACAGAGGAGCCTGGCAGGCTACAGTCCATGAGATCACAAAGAGTTGGACATGACTTAGCTACTGAACAACACCACCAGTGAATCAATTTGAGGCTAATATCTCTACAAGTTTTCTCCATTCTTTTTTATTTTTGTATTGGGGTTTAGCTGATTAACAATATTTGTGATAGTTTCAGGTGAACAGCGAAGGGACTCAACCATTCTTATACATGTATCTGTTCTCCCCCAAACTCCCCTCCCATCCAGGCTGCCACATAGCATTGAGCAGAGCTCCCTGTGATATACAGTAGGTCCTAATTGGTTGTCCATTTTAAATATATCAGTGTGTACATGTCCCCGTCTCAAACTCCCTAACTGTTCTTTCCTTCCATCAATAGTATGTTCTCAACTTCTGTGAGTCCGTTTCTGTTAGAAATAGCATTTTAAAGTCTGCTATTTCATTGAGTGAACTATACTCAACTATGGAAAATGGTATGGTGATTCCTCAAAAATTAAGCATCAGTTCAGTTCAGTCGCTCAGTCGTGTCCGACTCTTTGCGACCCCATGAATCACAGCATGCCAGGCCTCCCTGTCCATCACCAACTCCCGGAGTTCACTCAAACTCATGTCCATAGAGTCGGTGATGCCATCCAGCCATCTCATTCTCTGTCGTCCCCTTCTCCTCCCGCCCCCAATCCTTCCCAGCATCAGAGTCTTTTCCAGTGAGTCAACTCTTCGCATGAGGTGGCCAAAGTATTGGAGTTTCAGCTTTAGCATCAGTCCTTCTAATGAACACCCAGGATTGATCTCCCTTAGAATGGACTCCTCAAAAATTAAGCATAGCATTACTTTATTATTCAGCAGTTTCACTTCTGGGTTTATACCCACAATAATTGGAAGAAGGAGCTTAACAGGTATTTGTACCCCAATGTTCATAGAAGCATTATTTACAATTGCCAAACAGTGGAAGCAATCCAGGTGTCCACTGAGAGATGAATGGATAAACAAAATGTGGCATAGACCTACAATGGAATATTATTCAGCCTTAAAAAGAAAGGAAATCCTAATACATGCCACAAAACAGACGAACCTTGAGGACATTGTGCCGAATGAAATAAGCCAGCCACAAAAGGACAAATATTGTGATTTCACTTATTTGAGGTATCTAGAGTAGTCAATTTCATAGAAGTAGAAATAAGAATTGTGGTAGCAGGAACTGGGGGAAAGAGGGACTAGGGACTTGGTGTCTAATGGGCACAGTTTCAGGTTTATGAAAAGAGTTATGAGGGTGAAGGGTGCTGATGGTTGCACAGCAATGTCAATGTACTTGATGGCACAGAATTGTGCACTTAAAAATGGTTAAGATGGTAAATTTCACATTATGTGTGTTTTGTTGTTCAGTCACTTCATTGTGTCCGACTCTTAGTGACCACATGGACTGCAGTATGCCAGGCTTCCCCATCCTTCACTATCTCCTGGAGTTTGCTCAAACTCACGTCCATCGAGTCGGTGATACCATCCAACCATCTCGTCCTCTGTTGTCCCCTTCTTCTCCTGCCTTCAGTCTTTCCCAGCATCAGGGTCTTTTCTAATGAGTCAGTTCTTCAGATCAGGTGGCCAAAGTGTTGGGGCTTCAGGATCAGTCTTTCCAGTGAATATTCAGAGTTGATTTCCTTTAGGATTGACTGGTTGGATCTCCTTGCTGTCCAAGGGGCTCTCAAGAGTCTTCTCCAACACCACAATTCAAAAGCATTAATTCTTTGGTGCTCAGCCTTCTTTATGGTCCAACTCTCACATTTGTACATGACTACTGGAAAAAACACAGCTTTGACTAGATGGACCTTTGTCAGTGAAGCAATGTCTCTGCTTTTTAATATGCTGTCTAGGTTGGTTGTAGCTTTTCTTCTCAGGAGCAAGAATCTTTTAATTTCATGGCTGCAGTCACCATCTGCAGTGATTTTGGAGCCCAATAAAATAAAGTCTGTCACTGTTTCCATCTTTTCCTCATCTATTTGCCATGAAGGGATGGGAACAGATGCCATGATCTTAGTATTTTTAATCATGAGTTTTAAGTCAGCTTTTTCACTCTCCTCTTTCACCTTCATCAAGAGGCTCTTTAATTCCTCTTCACTTTCTGCCATTAGGGTGGTGTCATCTGCATATCTGAGGTTATTGCTATTTCTCCTGGCAATCTTGATTCCAGCTTGAGCTTCATCCAGCCAGGCATTTCGCATGATATACTCTGCACATAAGGTAAATAAGCAGGGTGACAATATAGTGCCTTGATGTACTCCTTTCCCAATTTAGAACCAGTCCTTGTTCCATCTTTGGTTCTAACTGCTGCTTCTTGTCCTGCATACAGGTTTCTCAGGAGTCAGGTAAGGTGGTCTGGCATTCCTGTCTCTTAGAATTTTCCAGTTTGTTGTGATCTACACAGTCAAAGGCTTTAGAATAGTCAGTGAAGCAGAAGTAGATGTTTTTCTGGAATTATCTAGCTTTTTCTATGATCCAATGGATGTTGGCAATTTGATCTCTGCTTCCTCTGCCTTTTCTAAATCCAGCTTGTACATCTGGAAGTTCTTAGTTCATGCACTGTTGAAGCCTAGCTTGAAGAATTTTGAGCATTACTTTGCTAGCATGTGGAATGAGTGCAATTGTACAGTAGTTAGAACATTCTTTGGCATTGCCCTTCTTTGGGGTTGGAATGAACACTGACCTTTTCCAGTCCTATGGCCACTGTTGAGTTTTCTAAGGGATCTGAGATGTTTTGAAGTCAGATTTACTGAGGTATAATTTACATACAGTAAAATCCACCCTTTTTAGGTGGGAAGTTCTGTGTGTTTTGACAAATGTATGTGGTCAGTTAACCACCGCCACAATCAAGATATAGAATATTTGTTTTACTCTGAAATTTCCCTTAATCCTGTTTATAGTCAATCCTCTCTCCCCGTCCCCAGCTCATTACAATTACTGTCCTGTTGTGTCCTTATAGTTTTGCCTTTCCAAAATATAATATAAATGGAATCATTTAGTATGTTGTCTTTCACTCTTCGTTCTTGTATTTAGCATAATAACTTTGGAGATTTATCCATGTTGTTGGATATGTTAAGAGTTTATTCCTTTTTATTATTCACCTACTGTTCAATTGTATGAATATATCACAATTTGTTTATTTACCAATTGAGGGACATTTGTCATGTTTCCAGTTTGAGCAGTTATGAATCTGACTGTGATAAGTAACTGTTCATTGCTGGGTTATATAGCAAGTGTATGTTTATCTCTAAGCAGTTGCCAAACTGTTTTACAAAACGGCTATACTATCTTATAGTCCCAAAGCAGTATACAAGAGTTCTGGTTGCTCCACATTGTTACCAGCTTTTGCTACTGTCAGGCTTTTTATTGTTTTGTTTTGTTCTATTTTAGCCTTCTAATAGGTGTGTAGCAATAACTATTGTGGTTTTAATTGGCATTTCCCTAGTGATTAATAATGGTGCATCTTTTCTTGTGCTTATTTGCCATCTACATCTCCATTTGGTGAGGTGTCTGTTCACTTCTTTTGACCATTTTTAATTTTCTAATTAAATTTTTATTTAATTTAAAATTTTTTATTTAATTGTGCGTGATTTTTAATATTTTAGTATCATAAAAAGTGCTTCAATGAACATTATAGGTAAAATTTTGCCCTCAGTTTGGAGTGTGTACTTGAAATAATTTCCTAAAACCACTGGATCAAAGAGAGAACATCTTCAGTGTCCTCTGTATGCACCATCCATGAGCTTTTCAAAGTGTTTGAACCAGTTTACTGTCTTTCTGAAAGTGGTGGCAGTTTGATAGGTGGAACAGGCTATCATGTTGTTTTAATTTGAATTTGACTATAATGCCGTGGAACTTTTTCATATAATCATTAAATATTCTGTTTCTTCTTCTGTAAATTGTCCTCAACCCTTACCATTTTTGTTGCTCAAATAGCACAGAAATTTTTCATGTCTCTGTCTTCATAAGGTCAGTGACAGAGTATGTGAACCTCAGTGCCAGGAATGGTGATTTACAGTGTTTTCATTTTTCATAAAATATTAACCAATCTCAGCCTGGTTTCTTTCATGCTTGGAGGCCATGAGCTAATTTGCATAGCTGGCAAGGTAAAAATAACTTCAGAGCTGAAAAGAAAAGCATTGCCATCGAGTTAAATTTGGACCCTGGGTATCAGCACTTGTACAAGGGGCAGCAGTTCCTTCGTCTAGACTCCATTATTAATGAACACACTCCACTGTTCCTTATAAATAGAAAAAGGTGCTCTTTTAAATTCCTTTCTGAGAAAATGCCCATGCCACTTAGTTCTTCAACCAGGAGGGCAACCTCTTGATTCCTCTAACAACTCAGCACTTTATTCATTCACAATGAAAGTGCAATTAAAACCACTTACGTTGTTTGTGCTTACATACCCTATCAAATAGATTTGGGTAACAATTAAAAGAGTTCCTGTATATAAGCACACTTCTTTTTAATTATTAAAATTGCTTGTATTGTATTGTATTCCAAATAGGTGGTATGGGATGTGATGTGACTCAGAAGTACTGGAATGAATTTTGGTTTAATGGCTCTAAAAAGTAAAAAGCATTTTGTTTCCTCTGACAAACAGCTTAGTTCATTTGGTGCTCTACAGACAGTTGATATTTTAGAATAACTTTATGGCTGCCTCTTCATCATGCACTATAATTGTAGGTTTGTCTTCCATGCAAGTACAGGAAATTATCTAGGTATTTTTTTTTAATACTTGTCATCCTAGAAGACAGAAAGCCTGTGCCTGTCATGCAAAGTCATCTCTTACACATTGTAGGCAGAACTAGAAAAGTGGAACAATGGACAAATATATATTTTTTCCCTAATATTTATGGATCCATGCTTTGTCTGAAAGAGTCATTGATTTGAAAATATTTTATAAATTCAGATTCTTTCAGCCAGATACTTCCTGGACATCCAAAAAAAAAAAAGCTCCCAACACTCTATGAGAAAGTAGAGTCTTATTACTTAGGTTTTTCTAAGTAATAGATCCTCCTACTTTGAAGGATCCTTCAGCCAGCCCTCTACCTGGGGTTAACCTGTACTCATCAACGTTTGATGTCTTGAGAAGAGGCTTCTGAGTCTTTCCAGGATCATGAATGTGCGTAATTTCTCAGTCTTTTCAGAGCTGGAGAGAGTGCAGAGTTTCAGTATCTTAGGGGTTAAGCCACCTGCTAAGGTGACATTCACGAAAGCAACTGTGCATCCTCTCATTGCTATATTGACCTCATGCCAGGGATATGTTTCTGAGTTTTTCCTTGTTTCTCATGTAGATGACTTGTCTCTTGTCTGACCATGCCAATTATGTCAAGTTCTTCACTTTGGTTTCTTATCCAGATGGTATGAATCTGGGCAGAATAGGTGGGTGGGTCATTGTGAGTGACAGAATTCAAACTTGGACTGCTTTAAGCAAGGAGAGACTTTTCCAAAAAAACGTATCTCACAGGACCACCACGTTGCAGAACCATTAGGAAGAGTTGGGACTCAGGAACTGCAAGAACAGGGTGCCATCTCCAGTAGAATTGCCTCCTTCCTCTTATGTCAGTGGGATCAACTTTCTTCTCTCTCACTGGAGCCAGCTTTGTTCTGCAAGAGCAAACATGGATGAGGACAGCCTTTTATTCCATGTCTTGTATTTTATTTCATAGCTGCTTCAGAAGAGCTCAGCCAAACTCTGGCCCTGAGTCTAAACATCTCAGTAGCCTCCCTGTCCCTGTCAGCCGACCAGCAATGTCACACAAGAACATTGTTGTTTCTGAAAAGAATGACAGGTATAGAATGATGGTGTTGAAGGAAAGGCATTAAGACCACAGGCAGCCACTCTGTATGGACAGTGCTGGATTTTATAGCCGGCATCTGTAACCCAGCGCTGGAGTTTGCTAGTGCCTTCTTCTGCTGAGGCCAACATTAGAGGCTTGGCCCCTGCATGGATAATGAGCTCGGTTCTGTTCCTCAGCTGGGCTCTCTCTCTGGCTAACCATCTCACAAATGCTTATTCCTGGTCCTGAAGGAGACCTGGTGAGAGAAAGTGTGTGGGTGGTAGATCCACAGAAATCCCTCACCACTACTAGCTAAACAACTCATAGAACATGTATTTATGTTAGTGAGTTCTTCTAATGTGGGATTTCCCTCTCCAGCAATTCTCCTCCTTCGCCAGCTCTCTGAAGCACAGTTTTGGTAACATTCATATGATGGTGCAATCACAGGACGCCATAAGACTCTGCAGAGAGGCAGCTCTGTGGTCACCCAAGAGAAGACATTTGTCAAATATATGTGCCTTTGGGATCTATTTCTAGTGATTAGCCCTTATCTTTTGTAGTTTCTGAAAGCTCTCCAAATTTGGAATCTAAATTTCTGGGTTTGAGTCTCAATTTGACCATTCACAATACTACCTTAGTGACCTTGGGCTAGCCAGCTTCTCTCTGTGAGCCTTAATTCTCACACTTATAAAATAGGACATAATGGTATTGCTATGGAGCAGGACTATGTAAGCTAGGAAACAAAACTGAGGCTGTTTTCTTTTATCATCATCGTCATCACCTAGTCCTAAATGACAGTCATGTAGTTACTGCCTATCGCTTGGCATGTCTCCTTGCTGTGTCTGAGTGAAAATCAGGGACTTTCTTACAAAAAAGAAAGAAACTTGGGACCGTTGGTAGAAACTTGACCTTTGTTTCCACTAGTGTAAGGTTAGGGAGAGAAAATTCTCCTTTGCACATTATTGTGTTCTTCATCTTGCATCATTTGGGGAAATTTTTCTTTTGGATTAAGGCTTCCTTTGGAGACACCACAGGGAGTAAATTTTATGCATCCCCTCGGAGATGTTTTTGGGCTTCCCTGTGGCTCATACAGTAAAGAATCCTCCTGCAATGCAGGAGATGTGGGTTTGATCCCTGGTTGGGAAGATCTCCTGGAGGAGGGCACGGCAACCCACTCCAGTATTCTTGCCTGGAGAATCCCCATGGACAAAGGAGCCTGGTGGGCTGCAGTCCATGGGGTTTCAAAGAGTCAGACATGACTGAGCAACTAAGCACTGAAGATGTTTTAAGAAGAAAGCAGAAGGGAATTTTCATCACTGCTGGAGGTTCCTCAAAATCATGACAGTTGCTAAAGGTCATTCTGGAAGACTTCATCTCTGCCTGAGAGGGACTATGTGTACTTCTCCCAGAGTGGATGGAGATTAGTTGTGAAGCGTATGCATTGTCTTTAGCCAGGCTATTGCTTAGCTGAGAAACCTCTTATGGTACTGGTTCTTAACTACCCTACTGAGGTAGGGTGCCTTCAGTAGACATTTGCTGATGTTTAGAGACATTCGTAGTTGTCTTCGCAACTTGAGGAGAGGGGATAGAATAGGGGATGCTACAAGCATCTAGTGGGTAGAGGCCAGAAATGTTGCTCAGCATCCTATGATGTAGTCTGGGTCATTAAGATCTTTTTTGTACAGTTCTTCTGTGTATTCTTGCCACCTCTTCTTAATATCTTCTGCTTCTGTTAGGTCCATACTGTTTCTGTCCTTTATTGTGCTCATCTTTGCATGTAACGTTCCTTTGGTATCTCTAATTTTCTTGAAGGGATCTCTTTCCCAGTCTATTGTTTTCCTCTGTTTCTTTGCATTGATCACTTAGAAAGGCTTTCTTGTCTCTCCTTGCTCTTCTTTGAAATACTGCATTTAAATGGGTATATCTTTTTCTCCTTTGCCTTTCACTTCTCTTCTTTTCTCAGCTATTTTTAAGGCCTCCTCAGACAACCATTTTGCCTCTTTGAATTTCTTTTTCTTGGGGATAGTTTTGATCACTGCCTCCTGTACAATATTACGAACCTCTGACCATAGTTCTTCAGGCACTCTGTCTGTCAGATCTAATCCCTTGAATCTATTTGTCATTTCCATTGTATAATATAATAGTACAGGATTTGGTTTAGGTTATAACTTAATGGCCTAGTGGTTTTCCCTACTTTCTTCAATTTAAGTCTGTATTTTGCAATAAGGAATTCATGATCCTAGCCACAGACTAGGAGCTCCTAGTCTTGTTTTTGTTGACTGTATAGAGCTTTTCCATCTTTGGCTGCAAAGAATATAATCAATTTGATTTTGGTACTGACCATCTGGTGATATCCATGAGAGTTATTTCTTGCATTGTTGGAATAGAGTATTTGCTATAATCAGTGCTTTTGACTGTGTGGATCACAGCAAACTGTGGACAATTCTTAAAGAGATGGGAATACCAGACCATCTTACCTGCCTCCTGAGAAATCTATATGCAGGTCAAGAAGCAACATTTAGAACAGGACATGGAACAATAGACTGGTTCCAAATTGGGAAAGGAGTCCATCAAGGCTGTATATTGTCATCCTGCTTATTTAACTTACATGCAGAGTACATCATGTGAAATGCTGGGCTGGATGGAGCTCAGGCTGAAATCAGGGTTGACAGGAGAAATATCAATAACCTCAGATATGCAGATGATACCACCTTTATAGCAGAAAGCGAAGAGGAACCAAAGAGCCTTTTGATGAAAGTGAAAGAGAAGAGTGAATAAGTTGGCTTGAAACTCAGCATTCAAAAAACTAAGATCATGGCATCTGGTCCCATCACTTCATGGCAAATAGATGGGGAAAAGCTGGAAACAGTGACAGACTTTATTTTCTTGAAGTCCAAAATCACTGTAGATGGTGACTGTAGCCATGAAATTAAAAGACGCTTGCTCCTTGGAAGAAAAGCTATGACAATCCTAGATAGCATATTAAAAAGCAGAGACATCGCTTTGCTGACCGAGGTCTATATAGTCAAAGCTGTGGTTTTTCCAGTAGTCATAAGGGTAAGTACCGAAGAATTGATGCTTTTGAACTGTGGTGTTGGAGAAGACTTTTGAGAGTCCCTTGAACCGCAGGGAGATCCAGTCAATCCTAAAGGAAATAAGTCCTGAATGTTCATTGGAAGGACTGATGCTGAAGCTGAAGCTCCAGTATTTGGCCACCTGATGTGAAGAACTGACTCATTAGAAAAGACCCTGATGCTGGGAAAGATTGAAGGTAGAAGGAGAAGGGGATGACAGAGGATGAGATGGTTGGATGGCATCACCCATTTGATGGACATGAGTTTGAGCAAGCTTTGGGAGCTAGTGATGGACAGGGAGGCCTGGCGTGCTGCAGTCCATGGGACTGCAAAGAGTCAGACATGACTGAGTAACTGAACTGACCTGATCCTAAAGCACACTCCCTGAGACATCTGATCTCAAATGTCACACCATCGTCTCCTTGGTGTGACATGGTTTGATCGTTGAACTTTCTTTGGTGGGAAAGAAAAGAGGATTTTTAGGCTATGATTTTATTGTTCATCAGAAGGCATATTTTCGGACTCCTCCATATCTACTAAGATTCTTATGAAACTTAATTAGGAATCCTATTTTAAAATCCATAAAGGGTTGTCTTCTCTTTGTTAAATACAGAACTACTTGTTCCCTACTGGAACAACTTGTTCCTCCTTCTCTACTGTTAAGAAGCTACTTGACCTTGCCCTTCTTCCCATTCTCCAAGAAATGTTAGGGCTTTTGGGTATGATTTATTATCTGCAGACTTAGAAGAAAATCCATGCTCCACTCTGACCTGAGCCAAAAACAACCCGAATGAACAACCAAATTAAAAACAAACAAACCCAAAACAAATGGCTGCCTCAAGATGATTTTGAGGTTAGCATACGATGTGATCTCTTTATGACTGCCACTCCTGGGGACAGCAAGATGCTTCTGCTATTTCAGGTGCCATCGGAAGGAGCAGGGTCTCCTCTAGAACGCTGTGTCTGCAGTTCTTGGAAAGCACTCAGCCTTTCAAGGCAGACGGTTTCATTGTTCTGGGAAAACACCAAGAATGATGCCATTAAAGCAGCAATTCACATTGGTCCACCTCGTCCTTTCCTTAGAGAGAAGGAGCGTGTGTATTGGCTGGTCTCTGCATCTGGATTTTTCAAACTGTGGGCCAAACCCCATTAGAGTTTCATGAAGACAAGATAGTTGGTTGTAACCAGCATTAAACAAAAGGGAGAAAGGAAGAATTGAAAATATGAGTGTATTACGCATGGAAAGAATAAGTATTATTTTATGAAGCATTATACAATTATATATGCCTCCTGGCTTGTGATGTAAAATGTATTTCCGACTGTAGGCTGTGGCAAAAAAGATTTGAAAATCATTGCTGTTTACACTTTTACTTCTGTTCTAAGAACTTGGGTCAGATGAAGCCCCACAGCATATTTTCCCTTACACTGAAGGCCTGAGTTCCCTCCTGCATCCATTCCTGAACCAGTTGCTACTCAGGACAGTGGATAATTTGCTTAGACTAATCTCTGTACACTGTCTAGGGCAGGAGAGGGGCCTGGCCTCTCCAGTTGGCATGAACAGAGGATATCTAAGGATATCTCTGTTATCTGGGAAGATTATTATAGGGGAGACACATAGTAGCTGCTGCCTGGGAAGGGCCTCTGGGGCTTCTTCCTGACCCAGGGATCGAACCTAGGTCCCCTGCATTTCAGGTGGATTCTTTACTGTCTGAGCCACCAGGAAAGCCTCTGGGGCTAGAAGGTGGCATTAATGCAGGTATAAAGACCAAGGTAGCTGGGGCTACAATACAATACAATACAATAAAATACAATTACAGTAGCTGGGGCTGGGGAGGAGGCAAGGAACCAGCGGTTAAATCAAATTGTTTGGAGCTCAGAATAGCAGTGTGGGTAACCTGATGTCCCATCACTAAATGTAAACTTGGAACTTTTGAGCACTGACAGGCTTGGTCCAAACATTTAATAGCCTAGAAAGTCTTGTTTGGTGGTGGTTTAGTCACTAAGTTTTGTCTGACTCTTTATGACCCCATGGACCCCACCAGGCTCCCTTGTCCATGGGATTTCCCAGGCAAGAATACTAGAGTGGGTTGCTATTTCATTTTCCAGGGGATCTTCCCAACCCAGGGATTGAAGCCATATCTCCTGCCTTGTAGGTGGATTCTCTACCACTGAGCCACTGGGAAGCCAATGTGAGGTCTTCTTTATTTGATACTTTTTCCCTTCTCTGCAGCCTCTCCACTCTCCATTCTTCCAGTACCACTAGGTTCCAGCCATCACAGCCCTTGTTTGAGCTTTTCAAGTATAACGATCTCCTTTTCCCACTAGGCCTTCTGCACGTGCCTTTTCCTGTATCTGGGCGTTTCCCCCACATTGCTTCCTCTGACCTACTCATACTTCACCTCTGAGCTCATATGCCATTTCCACAGGAAAGTCTTTTTTCCTTTCCTTCTCATAATTGTGATTTATTTAGTGCCTATCTCTTTCATTAAGTTTCATGAAGACAACCACCTTCTTTATCCTGTCCTCCATTGTAATGCCAGTATACACTCAATACATGTCAGTAGATTGAGGATGGGTTCTGGGCTCTGGGGTGGAGCTAAGCCTAAATGGGATCAAGGGGTCCCAGCATAAGGGCAGGGGAGGAAGAAGAGGCAGCCTGCAGTATCTGGGAACTGGGCTGAGCCTGACACCTGTTTGTTTTCTCTTTCCCAACCTCACTCTTCTCCCTCAAATATATTTTGGTCAAGTTGAATTTTGGAGAGGGGAGACTTGTCTCTGTGTGAGTAATTTAATATACACTGACTTTTTGTTTTTGAAAAAATAAAATGTTTAGAAATTGATTCCCAGATCAAATCACACCTTTCAGTAATTTATTTAAAAGTAATGGAGAGACAAACATCAGGTGTAATTCAGTAGATTTTCATAAATCATCATTATGTACACAGGTGGTTAAATGGATGTCCAGTTACACATACAAGTGCCTGTGGACTCATTCATAGCTCCATGGGCAAGTCCAGCCAATCTGTCCCAATGGGGATGGATTTGTACTCATTTATCCCTGAATTAAAAAAAAAAAACCCACTATGATAAATGATAAAAAAAAAAAAAAGAAAAATTCATCCCTGAATCATTTATCCCTGAGTCAGGGCTTCCCTGGTAGCTCAGCTGGTAAAGAATCCGCCTGCAATGGGTTCGATCCCTGGGTTGGGAAGATCCCCTGGAGAAGGAAATGGCAACCTACTTCAGTATTCTGGTCTAGAGAATTCCGTGGACTGTAGAGTCCATGGGGTCACAAAGAGTTGGCCACAACTGAGTGACTTTCCCTTTCACTTCATCCCTGAGTCAAGGGTGTTTCTTGGGTACCACTCTTGCGTATTTAAGGGTAAGGGTGGTAGTAGATGGCAACATGAAAGGCAATTCCTGCCATCAAGGATCCAGCTCATTATCAATCATGGTCAGTCTTTTGTTCTAAAATGCAAGAATGGTGTGCAGTTAAGTGTTAAATGTTGTGCAGGCTTCTGGATGGTCAGAGAAAGGGGAGATTGGTGTGAACTGCACCAAAGGGGTATATTACCTTATGTGTGGCTTGACTCATAGAGTTTTAGAGCAAGAAGGGGTCCAAGAGGGCTCTCTATCTGACCATCTCATTTTATAAGTAAGAGAACAAATAGATTTCTTCTCTTCTTCCTCCATACTGCCTATTAAATACATTCTATGAGCAGGCTGTAGTAGACATTATAATTGTTTTTAGTTATCCTAAAACAATGTTAGCTTCCCCCAAGGTCCCTCATCTCCCTTTTTGGAGAATATTTTATTGTTTGTGCTCTTTCTAGGGTTCTTTCTCACCCTGAATGTGGTGGAGGACTGTCCCTGCGCAGCCAGATAAAGTGTAAGGGGACATGTCACTTAAGCTCAACCACTTGCTTTTTTCCACTTGGCTTTTAAGCTAGCAACTTTATGACATTAGTTTTCACTGGTGGATATTAATATATTGCTAGGAATATCCACAGTGGCCTAGGAATCAGATGTCCTGGACTCTCTGATCTTTGCCCAGTGCATAAGTTTCCTATTGCTGCTGTAACAAATTACTACAAACTTTCAGTTCAGTTCAGTTCAGTCGCTCAGTCGTGTCCGACTCTCCGTGACCCCATGAATCACAGCACGCCAGGCCTCCCTGTCCATCACCAACTCCCGGAGTTCACTCAAACTCATGTCCACAGAGTCGGTGATGCCATCCAGCCATCTCATTCTCTGTCGTCCCCTTCTCCTCCCGCCCCCAACCTTTCCCAGCATCAGAGTCTTTTCCAGTGAGTCAACTCGTCACATGAGGTGGCCAAAGTATTGCAGTTTCAGCTTTAGCATCAGTCCTTCCAATGAACACCCAGGATCGATCTCCCTTAGAATGGACTGGTTGGATCTCCTTGCGGTACAAGGGACTCTCAAGAGTCTTCTCCAGCATCACAGTTCAAAAGCATCAATTCTTCGGTGATCAGCCTTCTTCACAGTCCAACTCTCACATCCATACATGACCACGGGAAAAACCATAGCCTTGACTAGACGGACCTTGGTTGGCAAAGTAATGTCTCTGCTTTTTAATATAAGCTTAGTGACTTAAAAAAACATTTTCTTATTCCAGAGGTCAGAAATCCAAAATCATGGATTGGCCCCATCATCTGGGCCAAAATCATGCTATCAGCAGGACTGTGCTCCCGTCATAAACTTTTGGAGAAAATCCATTTCTTTGTCTTTCTGAGCTTCTAGAACTGCACTTCCTGTGCTCTTTGATTGTTAGGCCCTTTTTCCATCTTCAGAGCCAGCAGCATAGCATCTGGCTTCACTCAGCATATTGCCTTCCTTCTAGTCAGGTCTTCCTGTGCCTCCCTTCTATTAAGGGCACTTATGATTGCTTTTAGGGTCTACTTAGATAATCCAGAATAATGTCCCCATCTCCAAATCCTTTAATCACATCTGCAAAACAATTTTGTCATATCAGGTAATAGTAACATTCATTAATGTTGCAGGTATTAAGACCTGGTTGTCTTTGGGAAGCATTATTCAGCCAACTACACAAAGATTTCCACTTCTCTGTTTTCCCACCCTGATCTTCCAACATTCCTTCAATTCTGTGAGGTCCTGATATCTTCTCAATATACTTATTTGGGATTTGTTTGCTTAAGAAAGCTAACATTTGTTTCTGCCGCTTACAACCAGGATCCCTACGTGGTAAGTCAGCGTGTGAAGAACTACAAGCAGCCTCTTTTAAACATCAGCCTTCTTAGAGAGGCACTGGCCCATTTTACAGATAAGGAAGCCGGAGCTCAGAGACACGATCGCATCAGGCCAGACAGCTGGTGTGAGTGAGAGAACTGGTATTTAACCTGCCGGTATGACTGCAGAGCATGTGCTCACCTCTCTCAGAATCCTAGTTCAAGCCTCTGTTGATGGTGGACCTTTTCCAGGGATGGGCAGGATTTCAGCTGGGCCCTGAAGTCTGGGTCTTATTACTGTGGCAGGGGAGAGATGGCATGAGAAGGTCAGTCTAGGCAAGAGGGAGGCTGGAGAGTAAATGGTAAATCCAAGAGATGTAGAAGAGGAAGGATAGGGTGGACTTTGATGCCTCATTGGAGGTAAAATAGTAGAAAGAGATGAAGGAGCCAACCCCCCAGGGAACACTTTTAAACAAAGGAACTCATTTCTATTGACTTCCCAAGGAAATGATACCCTGACTCACCTCTGGGTTGGAATCCAACTTGAAATCTGCTTTCTGGCCTCCTCCTGGTCTCCCCTTAATATGGGCTGGATAAATACCGGATCCCTTTTGCTACTGTTCATCAGTATGTGTGCCTACATGTGAACAACTTGGCTTTCAAATGCTAATGAGGTTCTCCCTTGGGATTTATATGGTCAGAGCCAAAACCAGTGATTTCTGGAGCTCAAGAGGGAATTCTCTGCCGGGTGCTAATACTTTGGCACTTGTGTTTCTTCTCAGAAGAGAGCTTGAATGTTTGTTTAGGGATGAGGCAAACCTGGAGGAGGAGGCTCCTCACTTGGTCATTTCACGCCACCACTGAAATAGAGCTACATGAGATGCCTGCCTAAATCTGAAATTCAGAGAAGCAGTGAGTCATTTTTAGTGTAATATTTGCACAGTGCTTCGGGGCATTTTAATCTGCCTGCAATGCAGGAGACCCTGGTTCAATTCCTGGGTTGGAAGATCCACTGGAAAAAGGAAAGGCTACCCACTCCAGTATTCTGGCCAGGAGAATTCCATGGACTGTATAGTCCATGGGGTCACAAAGAGTTGGACACGACTGAGCAACTTTCAATTCACTTGGAGCACTTTTGGCCATGGGAGAGTGAAAGTGAAAATATCAGTCACTCAGTTGTGTCTGACTCTTTGCAACCCCATGGACTGTAGCCCTCCAGCCCTCCAGTCTCCTCTGTCCATGGGATTCTTCAGGCAAGAATACTGGAGTGGGTTGCCATTCCCTTCTCTAGGGGATTTTCTCTACCCAGGGACAGAACCCATGTCTCCCTCATTGCAGGCAGACTCTTTACCATCTGAGCCACCAGGGAGGGTATAGTGAAATACGCTTATGCAAAGAGACTGCTAGACTTGGGTTGACCAGGAGACTGAGACAGAACCCCGTGGCCACAAGGAAGGCAGGGTTGCAGAAATCTTCCAGTGATGACTTGGGAAGGGGCCTTTGGTTGTAATTGTCCAGAGCATCACTCCATCATCTGCTGCGCTGTGCCACTGGGTGAAGGTCAGACCACACCCTCAGGGTCACATCAGCCTCCACACTCTTCTTACCGACTGACGCCTACAAGTGAAAATGTTCGCGGTAGGGCTGAGCCCTGACATTCATCAGGAAGCAGTTTTGGCACATTCATAGCGTGTAGAGCACGGTGTCCGTGCTGATGCTGGTCAGGGGTTTGTCTGCTCACTGACTGTCCTCGGCCTTGGGGATCAAGTAGTAATTAAGACCCCCTCTGTGTCCAGAGCTCTCCACCAGGTTCTGTGCTCATGGTGACAAAAGCAGTGAAGAACACCGTCTCTGCTCCTGAAGAGCATGCACCTGTGCCTCTTAGGACGGTGGAGAGCTTAGCTTTTATTAGTTTGGAACTGGACTCCTCCTCAGTGGCCTCGCTCTGACCTTGTGAAGCACCTGTCCCGTCCTGAGTGTTTGTTCAGATGCTGTGGCAGTCACCACCTAGGGCTCAAGGAACCTCATACCCTGCTGGGCCTGAGAGTGATGCAGTCAAGTCTGTGGGAGTTAGCAGTGTGTGGCCTTGGAATGAAGGAAGCCAAGTTCTCTGGCTTGTCTGGGGACCAAACTCTGTGACCTTGATATTTTTAGCAAAGCATTGGACTACAGAACAGTGGAGCTGCCAGGGACCCAGAAGATGCTGCCGGCATAATGGCAGAGAGGGAAAAAGATTGGCTTTGATCTCACAAGAGAACTGACTTTAATGCCTGGTCTTGCCTTTCATTAGCAATTTAATTTTCTTCTGAGCCTCAGTTGCCTCCCCTGTGAAATGGAGTGAATAGTAGCATCAGGATATTTTGGAGGATTTAATGAGATAACATATTGGAAAGTGCTCGCAGATGGTAAGCTCTGTACTGGTCACCACAGTGTTTCCCGTTCTCTTGGCACTTTGTAAACACCTGTATTACGACACTCTTTGCAGTGAATTATAGTCATTATATTTCTGTGTGTCTCCTTCCACTAGACTGAGGGCCAGGGCGTTTTTCCTATGGTTCACTTTCCTGGAGCCTCTCGCATAGGCCTCCTCGGGATGAGGCTCAGAGTTGAGCTGAGTAACCTTTAGAACTTGGGTTTTGCTAGAAGATAGGTCTTTGAATTTTGAGTCTTCCTCCCTGACTCCCTCTGTCTCTGACTCTCCCACTGAGGGCTGGGCTGATGCTGTCCTGTGGGGTCTGTTTGAGAGCAGGTGTCTTAGCAGTACATTGGAAGCTTGTCATTAGACTCTAAACTGCTTGAGGACAGATTTCCAGTGCTCTCCTGTATGCTCAAACAGGCACGGGTTTGCGTAGCAAACTGACTCTGATCTTTTCATTGATAACTTCTAGGGTTTCTGTGGTATTTCTGTTCATTTGATCTCAGTTTTAACATGGTTATTGATTTCCTCAGTGCAGTTCAATTCCTTGAGCATTTATTGAGCACGTTTTCCTTGCTAGACCCTGGCCTGGGTGTTGGACATGTTGAGATGAGGAAGACAGTGTCTCCAGCTGAGGTATTCTGGATCTCAGATTGGAGGCAGGTGAGAAAACAGAGGCTTCCTCTAGGATGTGCTAAGGGCAGTGACAGTGGTGGGGACAGAATTTTATGGGAGTTGAGAATAAGGCCCTTTTCCTTAGTCATTGCTGTTGTTTCTAACAGATGGATGGGGGAGCCAGATTGTGATCCCTGCCCTCAAGGATGGTTTGAATACTAGGAGGAAGCCAGTGGCAAACGGGCATCAGCCAGAGGTTCAGTTGAAAGCCCTTCTGCACTGGATGAAAGAGAAGAAAGTTTCAAGGGCCAGGGGGGCACCGGGCCACAGGTGCACGACCTTGCCTGAAGAATGAAGGGTTTTGGAGGCCTGGGGAGAGGTTGGTTCAGCCAAGGACTCCACTTGGTGAAGAGCGCCTGGACACATCTCATGGCCGGCTGCTTCTCTGACATTAGCTTTACTTTTCTCCCCTTTCCCGCGTCATCATCCCTGTGTCTCTGATGGTCGCTTCTCCACCAGCTCTTATTTCTTCTCATCGCCTTTCTTGCTTTCACCTCCACGTGTTCTTCAGCTGCTCACCGCCCCCACCCTCCCATTCTCCTTTCCCTCTGCCACTTTTTCTCCCTTTCTATGCCTGTGCCTTCTTGCCTGTTAATAGCGTCCTTGACTTCCTACCTCCATGTTCCAATGTGTCCCTTGTTTGTCTCAGAGTTGGGGAGGAGACTTTCATTTTCAGTGGCCTTTCTTATGATGTGAAAGAGCATCTCGTGTGTATCTGGGTATCCTAGGAAACGGAATCCTGGTTTCTGAACGGGGCAGATTACTCACTGTGTTTGTAAGACAGCAAACCAGAGGGAAAGCAGCCTCCGTGTGTGCCCCTCCAAAGACTGAGAGTACAGTGGGCTTTCCCTGTGAGCAGGGTCAGGGGAACATTGACCCCATTTTCATGGGGTTCTGATTCTCTGTAACTGTACCTATCCCTGAAGCTTCTCTTTCTATCCTCTCATTTTTAAAAAAATTTCTGTCCTGATTTTCAGTTCTATTTTCCATGTTTCTCCTTGTTCTCTCTCTAGTTTTTTCCCCCTACTTATTAGAAATTACATCAATCCCCTGCTTAGTATCTTTCTTTTGATTTGGAAGATAGAACCAAAAGCTCCTTATTTTCAGATGAGCTGATGGAAGTTTGGGTCGGAAAAGACAGAGAAAACGTGTGAAGCTTGCCTAGCTCCTAAGATGCTTTCAAGGCTAAACTTTCTTTCTAGTTCTTATTTTGAGATTGGATCAGCATAGTTATAGAATCTTAAAAGAAATCTCTATTGGCTATTTAAATAACCTTCAACCCAGTGTTGGAACCCTCTTTCCTTCATTAAGAGGGCTCTTCTGCTCTGTCTTGAATACTTTTAATGTTAGGAAGTCATTGCCACATAAAGCAGCCCACTTGTTGGCTAGCACGGCTTGTTTTAAAGTTAGTACTCGTGATTATAATCTGGATCTGTATAATTTGTGTCTGTTGATCTCATATGTGCGTTCTCAAGGTAATACAACATAAGCCTTTTGTTCACGCATTAAAGGAACTTCAAGGTATCTTCTTCAGTTCTTGAGATATTTTGGAGAGATTCCACCAAAAATAATTAAATGAAATAAACCATTCTGTCTAGAATGGTTTTACTGTATAGAAAAATCAGTTTTCTAAATGACTCATTCCCCAGTAGTTCCATATAGCTGAAATTGTCCTGGAAGTTGTAAGGAAGAAAAAGAACTATCCTATACAGGGAACACTAAAATTAGACAAAATTGTAAAAGCAATATTATTAACATTTGTGCTAAATATGATGTCTAGTTTGTTAGATATAATGTCTACTTTGCACATTAAAGTTTAGAGAACACTCATAATATTCAATGCCATGTCATTTTATTTTTGTAAGTAGGCCGTGGTACTCCCCCAGTTTGCAGATGAGGGCAGTGAGACTCATAGAGATTGACTGACCTCAGGGCGCCCAGGTCTCAAGTGCGTGAGTCGGGACTGCAGCCCAGTTCTCCTGATTCTCAGTCTTCTGCTGTGTCTGTCATAAATACTTAAGTGTCTTCGTCTCTCCAAAGTACCTGCAATGTCATGGGATTATATGAAATAAATTGTCTCCTCAAGACAAGGCACTTGGTGTACACAGTATAATAGGATTGTTATGGATTTTTGTTTTGTGTGTGTCTGTTTCTGCATATGGCTGTGGAAGTAGGAAAGTAGAAACAAAGAAACCAGATCCAGCTCAGGCAGTGGTTTGGGGGCAATTATAAAAATACTGTATGGGGACCAGTGATGCTATTCCCTAAGTATAAGCATCAGTGTGATTGATTTTGTTTGGTAAAAATTCTAAATGTCAAGGTAAAGAAGAATGAGTTACTCCTTTACTGCAGTTAATCTAGAGAAATTTCCCGAAGGAGATAGGAAGCAGGGGAATCTAAGAAAATTTTAAATAAAAAATGAGGGCTTTGATGGATTGGAAAGTTGTTATTCAGTTGCTAAGTCATGTCCGACTCTTTGCAGCCCCTTGAACTGCAGCACGCCAGGCTTCTCTGTCCTCCGCTATCTCCCAGAGTTTGCTTAAATTCACGTTCATTGAGTTGGTGATGCTATCTAACCGTCTCATCCTGTGCCACCCCCTTCTCCTTTTGCCTTCAATCTGTCCCAGCATCAGGGTCTGGAAAGAGGAGAAGGTAATTGGCAAGAGTCAGAGGAGGGTTGGGAACATGGTTTTAGGGCAAAAATGAGACAGATGCTGGGACCCTCATGTTTTACTAATGACTTGAAACTAAGACTCCAATGTGATGATCAGTTTTCTTCCTTTGCAAAGTGAAACCCTGATGCGACTAAATTTAATCCCACTTGGAATCACTGGTGATTCACCCAAGCTCAGGTGCGCCCACACACAGCTGGCATAGCTCTGTGTGCTTTCCAGGCTGATCCTTCTCTAACCCAGCCCCCCCTCCCAACCCCATGGAGCTCGGGGAGAAAGCCAGACTGTGGTGACCTTGACCCTCTGTGTCTCCATTGCAGCATCCTGGCTACCGCGGGAACACACTTCAACACCCACGTGGACCTGAGGACCCTACGGGCCGTGCGTGTCCTAAGGCCCCTGAAGCTTGTGTCGGGGATTCCTAGTGAGCATCCGTCTTTCCTCTTCCTCCTCTGCTAAGAGCTTTGCTGTTGTGTCCTCAGCCAGATCCAGGGATAAGCAGAAAGTAAATTCCCCAGAGAGGAAGCCCCTGCAGTAATAAATAGAGGACCTGTAGCAGTCTAGCATTATCTTCCATTTTAAAATTTAGCAAATTTTTTCACATTTAAAAGATAATGAAAGATCTTTATAGAAAATGTGGAAAGGAAACAATACAGAATTGAAAATGAAGAGTACCCATTATCCTGTCATTCAGAAATCAATTTTGTTAACATTTTAGCATATTTTTTCATTCATTTTTTCATGTGCATTTTAATGTATGTGGGATCGTACTGTATTTTTGATTTTGGACCCCATCACGCACATTTGATTTTCCTGACACTAATAATTATTCAAAAATATGATTTTGAAATCTGTCTTATATTCTTTCTTGTACTGTTCATGACTTGGATAGTCGTTTCTACGTTGCTATTCATTTAGGTTATTTCCAGCTTTTTTTTTCCTAAATAGAAATAGAGTGGTAACAAATGTGTTTTGACTTAAATATTATTCAGACCTCTGGTTATTGTCTTAGACTAGACTCCTAGACGTGCAAGTTTTGGGTCCAAGGATACAGTATTTTATGAATGGTGGTTGTACTAATTGTGCTTCCATGACGATGAATGGGAGAGCTGGGCTGAGATAAGAGTCATGGGGAAGATGGACCTTGTCTTCGCTCTCCCAGACTTAAACCTAGTAAGACAAGGCCTAATTCCCGTGGGGAAAGAAACACATCCTAGTAGGTTTCATCCGTAAGAAGAATCCAGAAGACAGTGTGGGTGAAATGAGGAAGGGAAGGGTAATAGGCATGTAAGTGATCAGGGAATCAGTGAAAAGGAGCAAGGCGTTGATTCCTCAGGGGAGGGGTGATGGCAGTCTTTGGCTTGATGTGTCTTGGTTATCCGTTTGTGAATCATTTTCTCATCTCAGGACCAGTGGTCCTTTTCCCTCAAAGACTTAGCCCTTTCTCCTAGGAGAGGGTACACAGCCTGCCCTGTCAGGGGGTGCTAAGTGAGGGCTCCGTTCATCTTTCTCTTTCTTTCCTTCCAGGCCTACAGATTGTGTTGAAGTCCATCATGAAGGCCATGGTGCCTCTCCTGCAGATTGGCCTTCTGCTCTTCTTTGCCATCCTGATGTTTGCTATCATCGGCTTGGAGTTCTACAGTGGAAAGTTGCACCGAGCGTGCTTCATGAACAATTCAGGTAGGGTCACTATTTGCTGGCTTCTCCTTCTTCCCTTCCTCTCTCCTTTGGTCATGGGGGTAATTTCAGGGCATTTGGAGGCTAATTGGAAAACAAAGTATGTCCTATCCCAACCGTAGAATTAGAAACAGAGGCTTCCTAGTCATCAGCTTTATGAGGTACAACCAGCCTAAAGATCCCCATTGCACACTGATATTGCAAAGCAAATAACCTCTTAGGTTTATAGTCTATTTCAAATAGAAGGTCTCAGCAGCCCCATTCCTCAGTAGAAGGCTATCAGAAGGCATGTCAAAAACCATCTGCCTGAAAAATTACCTTTTGTACAGGGGACTCTTTGGCCCACAGCCAGAAAGACCTCAGGAGTCTGAAGTCAGACCTGGGGCCCTCCAGATCTTGGGGACATTTTCCGTCCATACTCAAGTTCATGACATTCCCCCCTTCTGCTGTCATCCATGCATAGTGTGGAAGAACTGAGGGAGTTCTGAGCATGACTTGGCAGTGGTTGAATTAGTGAGGTATACTGTTGAAGAACTGATGCTTTTAAACTGTGCTGTTGAAGAAGACTCTTGAGAGTCCCTTGGACTGCAAGGAGATCCAACCAGTCCATTCTAAAGGAGATCAGTCCTGAATGTTCATTGGAAGGACTGATGCTAAAGCTGAAACTCCAATACTTTGGCCACCTCATACGAAGAGTTGACTCACTGGAAAAGACTCTGATGCTGGGAGGGATTGGGGGCAGGAGGAGAAGGGGACAACAGAGAATGAGATGGCTGGATGGCATCACCGACTCGATGGACATGGGTTTGGATGGACTCCAGGAGTTGGTGATGGACAGGGAGGCCTGGTGTGCTGCGGTTCATGGGGTCGCAAAGAATGGGACACGACTGAGCGACTGAACTGACTGACAAGATCTCACATTCTTGTCTCTGTATCTTGTTTGTTCAAGTTGAGTGGAGTGCTTTAGGAGGAAGGTGGGCAGGGGAGAGGTTGAATGAGCCCAGTTAGGCATGATGTTTTTATGAAAAGAATCTTTAAAGGAATCTTTAAATCTTCCTGGAGAAGGAAATGGCAACCCACTCCAGTGTTCTTGCCTGGAGAATCCCAGGGACGGGGGAGCCTGGTGGGCTGCCGTCTATGGGGTCACACAGAGTCGGACACGACTAAAGTGACTTAGCAGCAGTAGTAGCAGTCCATGTTGGATTTGTTTTAATTTTTGTCTTATTCCAAATGAGGAATTAGGCCAGAAAAACAAGGAGTTAAGACCCACGAAAGGAACTGTAGTTTATAATTGTTCCCAAGGAACCCAGAAAAAACTGAGGGGCTATCCTGGAGTCTAAAGATAGAAAATCAGTTAAGATTTTGACTTCAGCTCAGACCTTTCTGGGTGATACACAGTCCTGTAAATTCCTGTGGGGCTCAGGAGATGGTAGATGTGACCTGCAGAAAGTGGTGGTGAGGGGGCATGTGGAGGAGGCTTCATTTTCAGAGCAGGTTGGGAAACACTGGGTTGAACACATTTCAGTTTGTGAGCTGTGAGGTGTAGTGAAGCCAGAGAGGGCTAGGAGCTGGAGACAAGGATAAACCTTCTTGTGGGAAATGGAAATGCACGCTTGTGGTCTCCTGGGGTTATTTTCAGCTCATGCAAAGCATCACATGGTTTATCCCCCACCCTCCAAATGTGTCTGCAGGTATTCTAGAAGGATTTGACCCTCCTCACCCATGTGGCGTGCAGGGCTGCCCAGCTGGTTATGAATGCCGGGACTGGATCGGGCCCAATGATGGGATCACCCAGTTTGATAACATCCTTTTTGCTGTGCTGACTGTCTTCCAGTGCATCACCATGGAAGGGTGGACCACCGTGCTGTACAATGTGAGTAGAGCTGGCGAGGGGCCCGAGCAGAAGGGAAGGATCATGGAATGAGGCTCCTGGCTTGGTTGGGGTTTGTTAGCCGGGGGAAAGGGAAGATTGGAAATGTGTATAGGGGTCTGCATGTGTGTGTGTGGACTCAACCATGGTAAGGCTTAGAAGTTTCTATGCCTCTGGTTTTGGCCAAAGCTAAGCACACAGCTTCTTAATACAGTTAGGAAATTACATGCCATATTTGGTGGGTGAACAATGCTAGTTAGATCAGATCAGCCATTATAGAGTATGTTTTGCTACTGGTTTGACGTGCTGGTAGGATTCTGAGGTAAGTAAGGGGTGCCAAGAGTTACAGATTTCTTGGTTGCTGTCTTTAAAGAACATACCATTGGTCTGGAAAGATATTCCAGTAGTTCTCAATCCTGGCTGCCCATTCGAATCAGCTGGGAGGGAGCTTTAAAAATTTACACTGCCTGGGCTCTACTCCAGACTAATTAAGTAGGAATAGCTGGGGGTAAAGACCTGTCATTGATTTTTTTTTGAGGCTTCCTTGCGGATTCTAATATGTAGTCACTCTCAAGAACCATTGCACTACATGCAGAAACATGCTTAGTTGTAAAATTCACTAGGGATGCTTATTTAAAATTGATTCACAGACCCTCTGGAGATTTGATTTCATGTGGTATTGGTGAGCTGAGCTATATGTTTTACACATGCTTCTGTTGATTCCTATGATCTGCCACATTGGGAAGGATCTAAGTTGATGCATAAGACAAGGATATCTAGCTGCCTGTCTGGAATGTTTGGGGATCCCTGCATGAGGACAGAAGTTAGGGCGACTACTGAAGTGTCTTTACCTCCCAGAGTCTGATCTTAATAGGTATAGTGCAGAGTCTAAGTTCTAAAATGAAAGAGTAGGGAGTTGTGTGTTTTGATGCTTAGGGGAGCCTAGGGAAGCAAAGCAATTTGGGCAAATTGTCTTTGTAAACAGATGTTCATAAAGGTCTGTACTCTCCTATGGCTCCCAGCCATCCCACCCTAGGGCACATCCGTTTGGAGCAATTATCATCTCTCTTGCCCTCCCCTAGGCTTCTTTACCCTAAGGCACCCTCAGATTCCTTCTAATCCGATTCTTCTATCCATATAAATGTAATGGGTGGGACATGGGGTCATTTACAAAAAGGCCCCTTTAGAATGACTTCAGGACATTGTCTGTACTGGAAGGAAAAGAAATTCTGTCTCATGAGAGACTCAACCAGATTGTCATGGAGAAAGAGCCAGGGTCTGCATAAGGCCCATACAAGTAGGTGCCTAGTAATTGTCCATCATTAACTTGGACCCTTCCGCATGCCACATGAGCAAGGCAGGTGGGGCTTTGCAGAAAAGAACTGCAGGCTGTTCACACCAAAGCCCTGGGAGAGATGTGAAGACGTGCCAAGGACCAGCGTATGCCTGGCAAGCCCAGGGGTTATGTGTGCCCTAGGAAAACCTTGAGAACACTCTGGGATTCTTACCAGCTGTGGGGGTGGCAGGGAGGAAGAAAGGGAGACAAGGTTGATGAGGCCAGTCACTCCTCATTTGAGATGTGAAGGTTGTCTTGAGGCCATGTCACTCAGATTAACCAGGCACCTCTGGAAATGACAGCACTGGGCCCCGCAGTGGCTTGTATCATTTGTGGGGCTATGGGCAGGATGGCTTTCAATTATGTGTGTAGACTCACCTAAGTGATGTGATAAATGCACTGAAAGCCCAAAAGCAGAAGTGTTGCATTTGAAGATACAGGCGAGATCTATTGGTCCTCCAGGGCCAAGACTCAGAAGGTACTAAGATAAGAAGGAGTCACTCATCACTTGGTTTAGTTCCTTTGTTCAATTTATTCATTCTTCCAACATGTATTTGTGAGCATCTGTGATGTGTCACGCACTGTGCTAGGCACTGGGGAAACGAAGAAAAAGTGCCATGACCTCTGTGCTCCTGGTGCTCTCTTCAGATTCCAGCCTCTCTCTGGTTGTCTGTCCAACATAGGTATGGAGGTCACACAGAGACAGTGAACTTGCTCTCCTGTTTAGGTGTGTTCTACCGAGGAAGCAGGGAGAAGAGGTCAGACGGCAGATCTTCTGAAACCTTTCATTGCATGGGCACCCAGGACCTCAGACACACAGTACCTCTCACTTCCAGGCCATCAGTCATTGAACTTCAGCTTACTGAAGGCCTCCTGCTACCACTGTGGCTGGATCCAGGCTTGAGAGAACTCATTGAGCTGTAGGACTGGCTTCCAAAAAGTGACTGCTCACTGGGCAGAATGAACTCATGCCCACTTTGAAATGATGTCACTTTCCAAAGCTTTGGATCTAGGGGGAGGGCATGGAGCCCAGAGCCCACAGGCAGAGATGATGCTCATAGTGAGGCTAATAACTACCCCTTGATTCAGGAGAAGTTGGATGGAAAAGGCATCCCATTTTCAGCCAGGAGAGCAAGGACACAATCTGGCTCCCTAGGAAGAGAGGAAGTCAGCCAAGTCCAGCTTCCCTTGAGCAGGGAACTGGGGTGTGAAGCAGGGCCCAGGTGGAGCTCTCCTATAGGAATTGGCCACACATCCCGGAGTTAGGGTTGTCTTCTGCTGGAGGAAGGTTCAGAGCCAGGTGTCTTCATACTGGTGGGCGTAGGGCTTATACTATATGGTGGAATCACATATGCTTTTGTTAAAAAATAATTCAACAGAGTGAATTTTAAAGGTGTTACTGACATTATTCAACCATTCATGAATGAGGCAGCATCCCATCTCACATCTGGAAGGGAGTGCTGAGGAGCTATACAAAATGAAAGACTTTTATAGGCTGAAGGGCACTGGACCAGGAAGTTAGTAAAAAGTGGATTGGTTGTGGCAAGGTCACTTTTCTTTAAGGCAGGGGTCCCCAACCTCTAGGATCTAATGCCTGATGATCTCAGTGGAACTTATGTAATAATAAGAGAAATAAAGTGCACAATAAATGTAGTGTACTTGAATCATCCCCTAACCACCCCACTGCCACCCCCAGCCTGGGGAAAAATTGTCTTCCACGAAACTGGTCTCTGGTGCCAAAAATGTTGGGAACCGCTGCTTTAGGGGATGACAGGGTTTTATCAGGCAGATGACCTCATTCACACTGACCAGGTGATTCCTGATTGCCTGGTTTAAGAGCCCATTTGTGGGAGAGATTGACACCGTAATAGAGTTTTGATTTGGTGACTGGGACTTAGTATAAGTGACTCTGTTTTGGACCTGTTGTCTCGTTTTTTTAACACTGTTAGTTTACCCAAATTCAACTAGTCAGCTTGGACCAGAAAGGGGATTCAGAACTTGTGGACCCAATAGGGGAAGGAGAGAATGGGATGAATGGAGAAAGTAACTTCAACATATATATACCACCATGAGTAAACTAGATAGCTGATGAGAAGCTGTTGTATAACACTGGAATCCCAGCCTGGTGCTCTGTGATGACCTGGATGTGAGGGATAGGGGGAGGGGAGGGAGGCTCAAGAGGAGGTGATGTATATATATAATTATGGCTGATTTGTTTTGTGGTACAGCAGACACTAACACAACATTATGAAACAATTTTCCTACAATTAAAGAATAAGTTTAAAAAAGGATCTAGGATATGGGGAAAAGAACATGTAAATAGTGGAGACTAATTCACCTACCACTCCTCTCCTGTTTATGCCCATTAAGAGTATGTGATCAGAGGATCTTGGCTGAAAAATTGCAGAATCTGGTAGCCCATGCCAACAGTACCTGAGTATTTATTTTCTTCTCTTAATTTTAACTTAAGATTTTGTAAATGAGAAAGTTTTACATATGTATTAGAACTGGTTACACACTACTGGATGAACTGTGAATGACGAAGTTGCCTTGGGCGAATGCTCCGTCCCTTCAGTCGTGTCCACCTCTTTGCAATCCCATGGACTGTAGCCCGCCAGGCTCCTCTGTCCATGGGATTCTCCAGGCAAGAATACTGGAGTGAGTTGCCATGCCCAACTCCAAGGAATCTTCCCAACCCAGGGATTGAACCCAGCTCTCTTATGCCTCCTGCATTGGCAGGTGGGTTCTTGACCACTAGCACCACCTGGGAAGCCCCTACTCTGAATACATGCATGTATATATGTATGTATGTTTCACCATAGAGGAAAATCAGCCATGGTGCCTTTTATTGTCACCACTGTTCAGAGGTTGCAGATATAACTGGTTGATTTCCCTTTCTACCACTCATTCCAGAAAGGCCCAATTCACCCAGCTGCCGTATTTCCTCACAAAGGCCACAAAGAAAAGGGAGTCCCTTTTTCCCATTCCAATGTCTCCTCTATTTAATGGTCACAACAAATATGTAAGATTTATTGGCACCAGTTACGCTTGAACCCTTAGGAGTGCCTTCAGGTTGACACTGTATACAGAAGCTCTCTCAAATACGTGGACTCGGTTTAACCTTTTTCTGTATACTGTAAATGCTTCCCTGGTGTTAGCATCCCTTTTCTGCTGCACAAACCCTTCCTAAATGCTTCCTTTGACCTTGTATGGCTCCGTCATTGATTTTGGTTAGCTTCATTTGCATGTAGCCTTTCTCATTATCCTGCTTGATTGTAAGGGTGGGGGAGAGTTCCCATTGTCAGGGCAACCTGGAGTCCTGCGTGCTGAGCTCCATTTAGTCTCTCCCAGAATTTCAAGTTGGTTTGGTCACCCTCCAACTGTATTCTTGGCTTCCCTCCCTCTTGTGGCAGAAAGATGCAAAGCAGTCTACGGTTCCGCTGGCTGCTTCTCCCTGTTTTGACTGTCTCTGCAAAGGTCTCTGCCACTTGCAGACTCTCCCCTCTTCTTACTGGTTTAATTTGTTTCATGTCTCCTAATCTGGAGACGACTCTTGAGAATCCCTTGGACTGCAAGGAGATCAAACCAGTCAATCCTAAAGGAAATCAGTCCTGAATATTCATTGGAAGGACTGATGTTGAAGCTGAAGCTCCAGTGCTTCAGCCAGCTGATGCAAAGAACTGACTCATTACAAAAGACCTTGATGCTGGGTAAGATTGAGGGCAGGAGGAGAAGGGGGCGACAGGGGATGAGATGGTTGGATGGCATCACCGACTTGATGGACATGAATTTGAACAAGCTCCGGGAGCTGGAGATGGACAGGGAGGCCTGGCATGCTGCAGTCTATGGGGTCGCAAAGAGTCGGACACCACTGAGCAGCTGATCTGAACTGAATCTGGATGGGTGTTCATTCTCCAGGACAGTGTCTTCTTCTCTCTTGGCTCAGTACAGTTCACTCTGCAAATATGACTGTGGTTCCAGGATTAACTTCTAACCTTCTTCACCTGAATGAGATGTGGCTCTCAGATCTGGCTTTCTGCTCATTCTGGTCTGAATTGGGTTTCTCTGTTGTGATTCTGGTTTTGTGTTCTCTGCTGTTTGTGGTTATTGGGACTAATATGCAGACTACAGGGGTTCCCAGTGTGTGTCTGCAATTGCTCCAACCTGTGCTCTTCAAGTCCAATTTTTGGAAATATTTATTTATTTGGCTGCACCAGGTCTTAGTTGGGGCATGTAGGATCTTTAGTTGTAGCATGTGGAATCTAGTTCTCTGATCAGGGATTGAATCTAATGCCCCCTGTGTTGAGAGAGCAGAGTCTTAGCCACTGGGCCACCAGAGAAGTCCAAGTCCAGTATTTTGATGTGTATTTCATCTGTGTTTTTCACTGAGCTATTTTTCTTCTCACGTGGTGTCTGTTCATGCAGATGTGCATAGTTCTTGGGGGCATGCTGTTTCTCTGACTTTGCAGGTACACGCCAGCTTTATCTGTTATGACTGCTTCAGACTCTGTGCTGCCACGGGAGAGATTTTTTGATGGTTTATCCAGTCTTAGGTCTTTAAATACGATCTATACCCTGAAAATTCCAAATTTATGTCTCCAGCATAAACGTCTACTCTGAATTCATTTATCCAGCTGTCTCCTTACATCACCATATAGCTATCACAAATTCCTTTCCTGGAAAGGAAATACTCTTTCCTGGCTTTTGGCGAGAAGAGGAGAGTTTCCTTCATTCTCAGAAGTCCTTTGGTCCTATGACTCACTTTTAAGTTGCCTTCTCCCACCTGCATATAGTTAATAGTTGCTGAATAGATAACAGCTACTCACTTTTTACCCCATTGGCATTTAGCTTATGTGTGTTATGCATAAGAATGTTGAAAGAATAAAACCATATCCGAGGGTTGGTGGAAAACTGCCATCTTCAGCTTCCTGAAGCTTCTCTGATTTTATGGTATCTACAGAGAATGTGTTTGGTGCTGACTTCCATGTGACTGGGGAATGTGTCTACTCATCTCTGCTTTAGTTTTCATCACCACCTCCTCCACATGCCCCGGGAACAGAACATACTCAAAACTCATTTGACAAATCGGGGCCAGGAACCTACCACCGTCGTCTGGTGTCAGAGTGATAAGGTGTACCAATTAACCTAGGATAATGTATCCAGTAGGTAAGATTTGTGGATTTCTGTAACCAGTAAGTCATGCTCTGGAATAGGCTGTTTCTCTCTCTGCATCCTTGTCTGCATGACCCCGTTCCCGTGTCCTTGCAGTAGTCTGGGCCCTGATACAGATGACCCCTGGAATCTGACATCAGTGTCTGTTCACATGTGACTTGTCTAATACGCAAAGGGATTGATACGTGTATCCTGGAAGTTAGTCTTTCCCTGTCCCACGAAGGCTGAGTGGTGAAGTAGATTGGGAAGAAGGTGAAGAATTGAGTTGGGACATGAATGAGGGATTTGTGATGCTTCAATGGTGGTGTAAGGAGAGAGTTGGATAAATGAATTTAGGGTAGAAGCCTAGACTGGAGATATAAATTGGGAGTTTTCCGTGAACAGGTGGTATTTAAAGCCCTAAGACTGGATAAACCATCAAGCAAGGGAATATCTAACCATAGGGAAGAGGTTCCAGAACTGAGTTCCAGTGTTGAGATGTGGATGAGTTTAGGAGTTATCATTAAGAAGACTGAGAAGGAGCATGAAGGGGGTCGGGGAGGGATGGTGTCCTGGAGGCCAGGGGAGGAGACTGCTGCAGAAAGGAGGAAGTAGCAGTGATCAGCTGAGTCCAATGACGCCTGCTGCTGCTGCTAAGTCGCTTCAGTCGTGTCCGACTCTGTGCGACCCCATAGATGGCAGCCCACCAGGCTCCCCCGTCCCTGGGATTCTCCAGGCAAGAACACTGGAGTGGGTTGCCATTTCCTTCTCCAATGCATGAAAGTGAGAAGTGAAAGTGAAGTCGCTCAGTCGTGTCCGGCTCTTAGTGATCCCATGGACTGCAGCCCACCAGGCTCCCCCATCCCTGGGATTCTCCAGGCAAGAGTATTGGAGTGGGTTGCCATTTCCTTCTCCCCCAATGATGCCTAGGGATGGGTTAAGTAAGTGCTAAGTATTAATCATCAGAGGTCAGGAGAGGGCAGTGGGAGGGGCAAAAGCCTAATTGGGGAAGGTTTAAGAGAAGGTTGGGGATATGGCCATACTCATTGTGGTGAGTTTTGTTGAAAGAGGAGCAGAGAAAACAGGAAAGGTAGATGAAATACCATTTGCTTTCCTATGAGAATGAATATTTCAAGATGAAAATCATCGCTGGTGGAGAGAGAGGACAGTTGGTGGAGCAGCCTTCTGAAGCAGGTGAGAAGGGGTGGGTTCCTAGCCTGGCAGAGCCCAGGTGGAGGACTGGGCTTAGCGCCCAACTTCATGGTTCATCGATAGTCCTAGGAGGGAGGCTGCAGAGGCTGGGATGTGGGTAGGGTGGCGGGAGCTTGTGGAAATTCTCCTATTGTTTCTATTTTCTCAGTGACATTGGAAGCCAGGTCATTTAGCAGAGGGTGGGAGAAGGGAAATGCTGGAAGTTTGAGGGAAGGTGGAAATAGTTTTGCAGAGAACGAAGAAATGAGTGGAGTGGGGATGTAACTGCTGGGCTGCGTTCGGGACCCACTTGGGGTTCATGTTGCTGAGGTAAAGGTGAGACCAGTGAATGTGCTGTGTTTTCCTCTGGTCGCATTTGGCCCCTGAGGTTCAGGCAGGAAGTAGGTACAGAGCTGAGTGTTACCGGAGTAGTTTCGCCAGGTGAGCCTGATGAAATGAGCATTAGGAGACTGACCTTAGCAGAGCAGTGAAATTTGACGTGGGTAGGAAGGAAAGCAGAGAAGGCAATGGCAAGCCACTCCAGTACTATTGCCTAGAAAATCCCATGGATGGAGGAGCCTGGTTGGCTGCAGTCCGTGAGGTCGCTAAGGGTCAGACACGACTGAGCGACTTCACTTTCACTTTTCACTTTCACACATTGGAGAAGGAAATGGCAACCCACTCCAGTGTTTTTGCCTGGAGAATCCCAGGGATGGGGGAGCCTGGTGGGCTTCCGTCTATGGGGTCGCACAGAGTCGGACACGACTGACGCGACTTAGCAGCAGCAGCAGGCCCTTTTTCAAATGTTACTCTGGAATCTGCTGGGTAAATTCAGTGTGTGGAATGAGTTGAGAAGCCTGCCTCATTGCATGGAGGAAGTAGGAAGTGAGTTTAAAGCCAAATGTTCTGATTTCTAATTTGGTGCTTGAACTGCCCCTGATAGAGGGAGAGTGAGGGAGGGAGGGAGGGGTGTGTGCACACACATGTGCAGAGTAAGTTGTGACCAGAAGGTGTGGCTCACCTCGTGGGCCCTCCCAGACTTCACTGCTGGGCGCCTGGCCCCGCTTCAGCCCAATTCAAAGCGTGGACTTGGGGAACTTTTGGGGACTGAAACCTACCAGGCCCGCCCACCTTCCTCACTTGCATTGTACTCCGTCATCTTGTTTTCCTCCTCGGAGTGTCTCTTTTAAAAAAAACACATTTATGTTTGTAGCTTCTGCTGCTGCCTTTGGCAGCCTGCTCTCGTTTGAATCACTTGTCCTCTCTCTAAACCCTGCAATGCCTTCCGCCTGCGTCCTGCCTGCTGGGCCAGAGTCCAGGGTCCACTATTTCCAGTCCCTGGCTCGCTCTGTGGGGGAAAAAAAAATGTGTGATTTTCTTTCTTTCTCCCTCACACATATTTCCTTCCATAGCTGCTTCCATCCTGAAATTATTCCCACTCTTTCATATCCATTTTGATTTCTTAATAATTTGTCAAGCCAGAGATGTCCTTCTGTTTGGGGTTGATTCCAAATATGCTAAGTTTGCCTCCTGATCGGGCGCCTGGATTTCACACCACGCACCAGGCCGGTCTCCAGATCTTTTGTCTATGCGGACCCATTAGGCTGGCTCAGGGCTCCTGGCCTTTCTTTTAGCCCACTCTAATACACAGTTTAATTTCTGATCCCTGGCCAGAGGCCGCAGGTGCCTGGTGTGTCATGCAGCCTTAGGCTATGATCTCTCTGTTCGGAGGCAACCCCATGCCTGAGGACTAAGGGGCAGAAATTAACTGGGGTGGTGCCTTGGTGACTCAGTGTTTCAGGTACTTTCCACTGGATCCCCCTCGGAGGCCAAATCCTTAATGGAATCCCAGCTAGACAGGGATGGCACAGTGCCAGCCTCTGGCACGAGGCAAGCCAAAATGGTCTGTCTTCATTTTCCCCTCAATTTATCATTCTCTAGAAAAGTATTTATTGAGGACTTTCTTTCAGTGCCCCTCAGAGTGTGGTCTATCTTAGAATTGACTCAGGGGCAATTAATATAATTACAGATTCCTGGGCTCTGCCTGGATCTGACAACTCGGCAGCTGCAGAGGCAGGAGGAAGGAATATGTATTTTTCACATGCTCCCTTGTGATTCTGAGGCTGCAGTGAAGTTTGAAAATGACAATTCCGTGTGGCAGTAATGACTCGGCCTGGGGAGGGTGTGAGGTGGTCTGCATAGTGGGGGCCTACTGAAGAGAAGCCTTCAGTCTGCCTCTCCCGCTCCGTGCATTGCCATGAGGTCCTACTTTAATCAATATTTGTCTAATACAAACTAACTGACACACAGTGGGCTCTCAGGAAAGAGGTCTAGGACCACTGGTGCTTCCGTTCTCCTGAGGACACTTTAGAGTTTCCCTGGTGACTCAGTGGTAAAGAATCCGCCTGCCAAGCAGAAGACTCAGGTTCAGTCACTGAGTAGGGAAGATCCCCTGAAGAAGGAAATGGCAACCCACTCCAGTACTCTTGCCTGGGAACTCCCATGAACAGAGGAGCCCTGGTGGGCCACAGTCCATCACAAAGAGTCAGGCATCACTTAGCAGCTGAGCGCACATGCGTACGAGGGCACTTTGCTGACTGCCCTCCTCCCATGCTTGCCGGTCTCCTCCCTCTCCCATCCCTAGGCCTCTGCCCTTGGCCCAGAATCAGGGACTTGTTAGCCGAGATCTGTAGTTGGACTCTGGTGGCTTCACAGAATTGTCTCATTTTGTTTTTAAAATATCTTAAAATTAAAAAAAAATAATTGAAGTATAGTTGATTTACAGTATCTCAGGTATACAGCAAAGTGATTCAGTTATGCATATATGTCCTTTTGGATTATAGGTTAGACATAGCTCCCTGTGCTGTCCAGTAGATGCTTGTTGTTTGTGTTTTTTATATAGTAGTGTGTGTCTCTTATTCCCAGATTCCTAATTTATCTCTCCCCTGCTTTCCCCTTTGGTAACTGTAAGTTTGTTTTCTGAGTCTGTTTTGCATATAAGTTCATTTTTATCAATTATTTATATTCCACATATAGGTGATATCATATAATATTTGTCTTTCTCAGTCTGGCTTTACTTAGTATTATAATCTCTTAATGTGGTAATCTCTAGGTTCATCCAAAAAGAAGTCTGTCAGTGTTTTTCCACTGTTTCCCCATCTATTTCCCATGAAGTGATGGGACCAGATGCCATGATCTTAGTTTTCTGAATGTTGAGTTTTAAGCCAACTTTTTCACTCTCCTCTTTCACTTTCATCAAGAGGCTTTTGAGTTCCTCTTCACTTTCTGCCATAAGGGTGGTGTCATCTGCATATCTGAGGTTATCGATTTATCTCCCAGCTATCTTGATTCCAGCTTGTGCTTCATCCAGCCCAGAATTTCTCATGATATACTCTACATATAAGTTAAATAAGCTGGGTGACAATATACAACCTTGACATACTCCTTTTCCTATTTGGAACCAGTCTGTTGTTCCATGTTCAGTTCTAACTGTTGCTTCCTGACCTGCATACAGATTTCTCAAGAGGCAGGTCAGGTGGTCTGGTATTCCCATCTCTTGAAGAGTTTTCCACAGTTTGTTCTGATCCACACAGTCAAAAGCTTTGGCATAGTCAGTAAAGCAGAAGTAGATTTTTTCTGGAACTCTCTTGCTTTTTTGATGATCCAGAGGATGTTGGAAATTTGCAGCCATGAAATTAAAAGATGCTGCTCCTTGGAAGAAAAGTTATGACCAACCTAGATAGCATATTAAAAAGCAGAGACATTACTTTGCCAACAAATGTCCATCTAGTCAAAGCTATAGTTTTTCCAGTAGTCATGTATATATGTGAGAGTTGGACCATAAAGAAGGCTGAGTGCTGAAGAACTGACGCTTTTGAACTGTGGTGTTGGAGAAGACTCTTGAGAGTCCCTTGGACAGCAAGGAGATCCAACCAGTTCTTCCTAAAGGAAATCAGTCCTGAATATTCATTGGAAGGACTGATGCTGAAGCTGAATCTCCAATACTTTGGCCACCTGATGCAAAGAACTGACTCATTTGAAAAGACCCTGATGCTGGGAAAAATTGAAGGCGGGAGGAGAAGGGGATGACAGAGGATGAGATGGTTGGATGGCATCACCGACTCAATGGACATGAGTTTGAGTAAACCCCAGGAGTTGGTGATGGACAGGGAGGCCTGGCTTGCTGCAGTCCGTGGGGTTGCAGAGTCATACATGACTGAGCGACTGAACTGAACTAGGTTCATCCATGTTGCTGCAAATGGCACTGTTTCATTCTCTGTTACGGCCGAGTCATATTCCAGTGTGTGTGTGTGTGTGTGTGTGTGTGTGTTATACCACATCTTTATCCATTCATCAGTTGAAGTACACTTGGTTTGCTTCCATGTCTTGGCTACTGTAAATAGTGCTGCTGTGGAAATTGAGGTGCATGTATCTTTTTGAATTGGAGTTTTTGTTTTTTCTGGAAGTGGAATTGCTGGATCATATGGCAGTTCTATTTTTAGTTGTTTAAGGAGCCTCTATACTGTTCTCCATATTGGCTGCACCAATTTGCATTCCCACCAACAGTGTAGGAGGGTTCCTTTTTCTCTACACCTTCCCCAGCATTTGTTATTTGTAAATTTTGATGATGGCCATTCTGACCACCGTGAGGTGGTTTCAAGTCATTGTAGTTTTGATTGGCATTTCTCTAATAATTAGTGATGTTGAGCATCGTTTCACGTGCCTGTTGACCATCCGTATGTCTTCTTTGGAGAAATGTCTCTCTGGGTCTTCTGTCCATTTTTTGACCAAGTTTTTCTTTTTTTATACCGAGCTGTATAAGCTGTGTGCTTTAAAAACCAACCCCTTGTCAGTTGCATCATTTGCAGATATTTTTTCCCATTCCTTAGATTGTCTTTCACTTTGTTTTTAGTTAAAATATATCTTTTAACAGTCATACTTCCTTGAATCCAAGATCTATATTATTGATTAGAAGAGCTACTAAAAACTTAATAATAGTTTTTAAAGGTGGGGGGACCCCTACTACTTTCTATATGTTACATATTCATATATTTTGAGTTGTAAACCCTTGTCTGTGAAGAAAGGTGTATCTTCAATTTGAGGACGTATAAAATCACGCGCACACAAAACTAATTTAAAAAACATAATGTGCCTGAGACCAAATCTTCATTCTTGGAGACTACCTGTGGACAGACACCTGGCTTATTTGTACAGACCCTGGAGGAAAGCTGTCTTTGCCATCTCTGTTTGTTTGAACTTCGTGTAAATGCACTGTTGATTAGAAGGCTTGTAGTTCTGTTAGTCTTTTTAAAAAATTCAAGTCTGAGCTTGTTTGCCTACAGAAAAGGATATAAGTGAGCACACTATTCCTTTTTGGTATGATTCAGGATTTTCTCAGTCCTGTGAAACTAAAACAAAATATGGAAATAAACTGGATACCAAAGCTGATTCGAGATTGCAGTAGTCATCCTCACCCAAGCTTCAGGGCTCGTCTTCCCCAAAACCACCTCATGTTTTGAGTGAATGATTCAGCATTACATATATGTTTTATATTATATTATAAATACATATATGCTGCTGCTGCTAAGTCGCTTCAGTAGTGTCCGACTCTGTGCGACCCCATAGACAGCAGCCGACCAGGCTCCGCCGTCCCTGGGATTCTCCAGGCAAGAAATATATATTAAGTTGCAAAAATATATTTATGCCAAAGGTGGTCCTCTCTGTGTTTTCTGCATTGATGTTCTGATGTAGACCTTGTTTGATGCAATGTCTGTTAATAGAGTTGGTGTAATAGTGGTTATGAGTCCTGGTCCCACCTTTACTACCTGTGGGACCTGGGCAACTTAATCTCTGTTGTCCTTTTCTGTAATGTGAGGATAATTATGTTACCCCCCTAGTAGAATCGTAGTAAGAATTAAAGGAGGTAACTTGGGTAAAACCCTTGGCATGTGCCTACCACATAAGAAGCACTGCTGCTGCTGCTGCTAAGTCACTTCAGTTGTGTCCGACTCTGTGCGACCCCATAGACGGAAGCCCACCAGGCTCCCCCGTCCCTGGGATTCTCCAGGCAAGAACACTGGAGTGGGTTGCCATTTCCTTCTCCAATGTGTGAAAGTAAAAAGTGAAAGTGAAGTCGCTCAGTCGTGTCCGACTCTTAGCGCCCCCACGGACTACAGCCAACCAGGCTCCTCCATCCATGGGATTTTCTAGGCAATAGTACTGGAGTGGCTTGCCATTGCCTTCTCCATAAGAAGCACTAGTGGTGTTAAATAATTATTTAGAACATTTTTGAGAAACCACTCATATGGGAAAGATGAGCAGAGCATCTTCTTCCACTGCCCACTTGCTCTGAAGATCTGCTTCTCACCGACTGGTCCCTCCCCGTCTTTTAGTCTAGCCACTTAATATCTGTCATGTGCCTCTTTGCCAATAATACGTTCACATTCTTTGAAAATCGTTTTTCCTCCAAAATGTTAGCCACCTCCCCCACAGAGCCTTCTCTGACTATCCCTGAAAACTCAAAAGACTAGAGGTCTTTTTTCTAAACCCTCACCCCTGACCTAAATGTCAGTAGCGTTCATTTGGTGCTTTTCGAAGATTCCCGCATCAGAAGTTGCCTCTGCCCCTTTTCCCTTTTGAAAGGCCATTCTGTCTTCTGGCAACAACCACAGTTCCTCAGATGTGAAATTCAGTAAATACCCATCGACAGGCTCATTTCACAGGGAAGCTCTGTGATCTCACCCAGGGCACGTGGGCTTCCAGACCACCCAGCCGTCAGCATATGCAGCATAAGGTCTGTGTTCAGATGAGGGAGCTGCTGTTGGGGGGACACCACTAATGCTGGGCAGTGGGCTGTCACCGTAGTGACCGCAGTCCGCTGTCACTGCTGGGCTCCAGCTCAGCGCCCTGTTCCCTTCTCCTGTGACAGGTAGAGATACACACAAAAACCAAGTGAAAAGCAGGGGGACTGTACTGATTTATTGGAATGTTTACACAGGGTTGGTGTGTAATTAGTAGGTAATTTCTGTGACACAGTTGGCCTTCCTGGCTTGGAACCTGGCTCTGAAATGCTCTTAAAGAAACCCAGACCTAAGAGATGGCAATCTGAGAGATGGTTAGGATTTGGGAACAGAAAGAACAGAAAGTACCCTGTTTTCTATGATGAAATGTGACCAGTAACAGCCCCCAAATTGACTCCCTATACACACATACCCATACACACACATACACACGCAAGCACGCACCATTTCTGGGATCATTTTCTGCTGCTGAATCCACTTTTTACAAGGTCCGCTTTTTACTTTTGTGGACATCAGCTTGTTTGATCGTTACACTGAGGCTAGGGAGATAGCCACTGGACCCCTTCCTGCCATGAGCCCCGTGATTGCAGTCAGAACACTCATGTCTCTTTGTAATGTCAACTAGATGAATAAATAAATGTGTGTTAGTCTTTTTATTAGTAATATGCGGCTAATACCTACCACCGGCTGTCCCTAACCTCGAGTCTTGTAGCAATTACGTGAGATGAAACATAGGAAAGTGCTTTGAAAAAAGCTCTCATTCTTTGCTTTATGAGTGTTTTTTTAAATGCCTTTTTGCTTATAAGACTTGTATACATATAAACCTGATTTTGCTAAGTGAGCTTTTTTTTTTTTTTTTTTCTCAAAGAGAGTATCTGGTTGCTGCCAGGGGCATGTAAGGCAAATTTTCCCACCGTGTTTCTTGTTCCTTAGCTTTCATTAGCTCTGTGTATTGGGAGCTCTCATGACCTTTGCTTTTTGTTTCAAAGTATAGTGTTTATATTATGTCCATGTTGAAAATCATACTTATATTTGATGCTAAACTGGCTTCTGAACACATCTTAAGTTCATTCCAGTTCTTAATAACTTAAATTACCTCTGGATAGCTGGCACAATGCTGACGTTAAAGCTGCTCTCGAATTCAAACACAGTTACTTCAGGACTTTCTACGCTTCGTGTGAGGGCAGACCTGACTTTTATATCCAGCAGTGTTCCTACATGGGCTGGGACTGAGCCCTTGATAAAGTTCTTTACCAGTCTGGCATAATGAGAAAATAAAAGCAATATAGTTTTTTGGAAACTAAATTTGTTCAACTTAAAACTGAATTTTTAACGTTAATGTCTTATCTTGACAGAAGAAAAAGTTAACAACCCTATAGCAAGTCCATATTCTTTTCTACTTGCTTTGTTCTCTGATCTGTAAAAGCTGACAAAAAACCATGGTAATATAGATTTTATCTATATTACAGATTAATCTATTAATATAATTACATGATATAAATAATTTGCTTGTGAATGTACAATATTGCTATTAGCAGCTTGGCATGTGAGTTTTTTTTCCATTCTGGTGACAATGAGCTTTTTACATTAATCTTAATAGGAATTAGTAGTTGCTTATGTGACTTGTCATCAAAGGATGAATGTTTTAGAAACACAATTAGACCGACACAGCAAATGCCATAAGGAATAGGTAGTGTTCAACATCAGATTGTACCCAGAAGATCTGGGTTCAAGTCTGTCTTTATTTTCTGTCAACTCTCCCCTTCCCCCACATCATGATCTTAGGCAAGTCACATGACCTCAGTGAGATGCCTTTTCCTCTTCTTTTAAATTGAAACACTCTGTTCATTTTATGGTTGTAAGAATTAAATCAGAATGTATGTGTGAAAGGGCTTTGTGCACCAAGATATGCTTTATAAATTTAAGGTATTGTTAAAATACTTTAAGGTTATGAACAGTGATGTTTGGAGGATTTTTATTATTGAGCTTCACAATGCAGATTTTTCACATATTATTTTTAAATGTGTTTTGACAGATATGGTCAATGGGATCCCTTGGAAGTAAGGCAGAATATATATTCAAAATTTTGTTAGAATCTTTCTCTTTTGTGCGCAAAGCATCATGATACCATGACCTTTTCTGACTGTTTCCTTGATGATGTAAAACAGAGCCACCGTTCCCTGAGTCATTTGTATAAAAAGAGCAGATTTCTAGATAAAGCAGGAAAGAAAGGGAGTGTGGGAGCGTGAGTCCTTTCCTGAGGGATCCCACTTTGATCTGAGTGGCTGAGGTGTGCTGCCACCTGCCTAAGGGGGGCGGGGGAAGTGCTGCTACTTACAGCTGTGCCACTGAAATCAGACAGACGGCCCTTCCTGGTTTGGAAGGAAAGGCAGGACTCAAAGGGCAGCAGGCACTCGCGCATCCGGGTGATCGTGCCTCCCTCACCGCCAGTCGTGATCACGTTCAAGTTCTGGGCAGCGTGTGTCCCCCAAACCCAGGTGGGGCTAGGGTCGTCAGCCAGGCTGGCTGTCACAGTCTCCCTTTCTCGCAGGGCTTCCAATCGGGGACTTGCTCCTCTTTTCATCCTCCCCTGCTTCCCGAGGTCTCCCACTCTCCTTTCTTCTGTGACAAGTCCCCCTTCCTTAGCAGGAGGCCTCGGAATGGCATGACACAACCCCTCAGGGAGCATGCCACCAGAGCGGGTTAGGAAGAGCAGAGAGGCCTCCCTGGCGAGCTGAATCACCAAACTGGGCATTGAGGCTCCAGTGTTGGGACTCCTGAGCCCGCGGTCTTGGGCCGCCCTCCAGCCTCAGTCTCCCTGGGAGCATGAACCTTGCCTGTCATTCCGTGCTACTAGAAGCAGCTGTTACTGTCCGCCCGCCGAGCCTGGGGAAGGTTACTGCGGAGAGTAATCTCCCGTATTTGGTCTGTGTGCATGTGTGTGACCGATCGAGAAGGGAGGGCACGCGCCTCTCTTTTGTACCCAAGTTATTTATTGCATTTGTCTTACGACTTCCATTTAGAGCTAAATAAACTGCAAAGTAGGTTATTTAAGCTGGATCTTGGGTGTCTTCAGCAAGTGGGGAAGTGGGCGGTGAGGAGGGAGAGCGATGGAAGGCTGGGCAGAGGAGATTAGAGAAAGGGGCCAAGAGGAACCAGACGTGGCTTTCCCCCCTGCTTTTCAGATGGGTGAGGCCTGGGTGTGCTGTGTCTTGTCTGAGGGGTGCCCTTTTGCCGGAGGACTTTGAAACACTTTCTCTGTCTCAGGCATTTGGGAAGCAGCCTCCTGGGGACATATCTTGAGTTACCATTTATGGATAAAAAATGTAAGACATGCCCTGCACGTTGCACGAAGTCTGCTGTGATCTCACCCCAAGGAAAGATAGAACCCCACCTCTTCGCCTACCTGACCTGATCACATCCCTTCCCTGTGTGCCCTGATCTTAAGCAGCCTCATAGAAGGGAGATGCATAGGGGAGAACATGTCCTTAGAACATGTTCTAGCCACTGAATCTAAATGAGGTCTCAGGGGGTCTCATCTCCACAGAGCAGTGTCCCTCCCGCCAGCTTGTGCCTGTCCGTGTGCCTGACAAGCTCCCAAATCCCTGCAGGCCCGGGGAGTTCTTTGTCATTTCCAGAGGCTCTTGGTCAATCACAATCACTCATGAATTCTCTTTTGCGGAGATTTGATAAAGGGTCTTTCTTGAGTACCAGAAGTACTGTACATAATTCATAATATGAAACGAGATGAAGTAGAAAAAGCGAGAAAAGATAATAACTGGGGAATTAAGAGTTTTCAGCTTTGTTATAAGCTGGGAGAATGAGTCAGCAGCACATATGTCTTGAAGGAAAGCGTTGCAGAGCTCGGTTTGGGGTGGGGGCCTGGGGGTTCCGAGATGGAGGAAGAAGCCTGCCCAGGACTCAGGAGGAGGGGGCGTGGAGGAGGCGGGTGAGCGGTAAGGAGGAGAGGCGCAGATTGTGAGTGGGGGTGAATCCCAGCCCTGCCCTGCCTCTTCCCCTTGCCTCTAAGGAAGGAGATATCCTGGGGCCTTAATCATCTCCCTATCTCCTCTCCTGGTTTAATTAAATTCCTGTTCTAATTTGGAAGAGCTTGCATATCCTTTTCTGCTCTAGCAACCAACCTCTTTTATGAGACCCATGCCGGCACGCGGGAGCTGCGACCTCTGTGGGGACTTGATCCCCTGTGGCTTTTGTGGTCTTGGTCCGCTCAGTGGTGAGCAGAGCTCAGCTTGAGAGGAGGGGGTTATCTCGCTGTTGTCAGCCATCTTGCTTCCCAGTCTGTGCTGCACCCCCTTACACCACCTGAAATGAAATTTCTCCTCCCATCCGTATGTCTTGACATCTTCCTCATTCCCTCCCTTTACTTTTGAAGGACGAAACGCACTTTGTTGGAATCTCTGGATACTCATCCGTCAGCCTCCGGTGAAATTTCCCTTGTAGCTCAGTTGGTGAAGAATCTGCCTGCAATACAGGAGCCCTGGGTTCGATTCCTGGATTGGGAAGATCTCCTGGAGAAGGGAATGGCTACCTACTCCAGTATTCTTGCCTGGAGAATCCCAATGACAGAGGAGCCTGGCGGGCTATAGTCCGTGGGGTCGCAAGAATGGGACACGACTTAAACTACCACTGGACACTCAGTAATGCTGAAAAGAGAGATGAAAAACAAACGTGGATAAAATGACTAGCTACTGGGACTTCCCTGATGGTCTAGTGGTTAAGAATCTGCCGTCTAAAAGCAGGGGGTATGGGTTCGATCCCTGGTCAGGGAGGTAATAGCCCCATGCCTGCCACAGGGCAACTAAGCCCATGCACTGCAACCACTAAGCTTACAAATATTGAGCTCATGTGCCACAACTAAGATCCACTGCAGTCAAATATAAATAAATGAATAAATATTTTAAAAACATATACTAGCTACCATTTATCATATACCTACTGTGTGCCAGGCCCTTTACCTACATAGCCTCTAATTCTTACAGTAGCCTTGAAGTTGACTGATCATTCTTTGTTTTACAAATGAAGCAGCTGAGACACTGACAGGTTAAGTGACCTGCCCAGAGATGTCCAGCTATTCAGGTAGAAAGCCTAGATTGGAACCTAGTGTCATATCACTGGAAAAGCCTGCTGTCTCCACTATTCCCTGCCACCATCAGTTAGAGCAGACTGGCAGAGGAGGTGGTGGGTGATTGGGTCATTCAGTTCATCCTAATTTACACAGCAGGCTTTAGACAGCCTCCTTATTGCCAGGATGGTAGAAGATAGTGTGCCTGCTTTTGAGGCGCAAAGACAGACCTGTGTTCCATGGTTGCCCTGATGAAGTGTTATCATTCCTTGCAGTCTTGTCAGCTGAGTGTTGTGGGGTTGTATAGACAATGGTCATATTCTGTCTGAGGGCATCAAGAAAGGCTTTGCAGAGAAACCTCATAGTGGCTTGCTTGGCAAAGTGATTGTTCGGTGGGTTCAAGGAACAGCAAGGAGGCGGGAGCACTCCAGGAGGGCATGGAGGGAGAAGGGATCAAAGAGTCACTGGGACTGGATCCCACTGGGCCCCATTGGGATTTATTTCACACTTGATGGGAGGGGTCTTTGAAGTATTTTGAGCCAATGGGTGAGATAATTTGATACATGTTGAAAGATCACTCTGGCTGCTGTGTGGAGAACTGGCTGTGTTGGGCAGAGGTGGAGGTGTTAGAACAATGGTGAAGTCTTGGATTGTCAAGCTGGTGGTTCTCAGGTTGGGATGGATTTTGAAGGTAGAGCTGGCAGGCCTTGCTGATGGGTTGAATGTAAGGTGAGAGAGAAAGGAAGGGACCGGTGAAGACTCCCCAGCGGTATTAGTGAATTAACAGTGATAGTTTCCTGAGACAGGGAGGCTTAGAGAAGGGGTGGGTTGGTTGACCCAGTGTCAAGAGTTCAGCTGGGGGTATGTTGAATTGGCCATGTCTGTTTGATGCACCTTTGGTATCCAAGTTAGTGATGTCACGATGAGTGAGTGGTTAGATACATAAGCCCAGAGCAGAGAGGAGAGGGGCAGAACAGCAGATACTCACTTGAGAAGCATCGACTTGTTAATGGTTTTAGAGTTATGGGATTGGTTGGCCAACGCCCCACAGGGAGAAGGAATAGCTAGAGAAGAGGATTAAGGACTGAGCTCTGAGGAGCTACAGCTCAATGTGTATTAGCCCAGCAGTGGGCCTATTACTGACACCTTAAGAATGTCAGGGTTTTCTCTTGGAGCTATTTCTTTTGGAATTTAACACAAATTTAATATTATTACTTCTCCTAGGAAGTTACCAGGATAATAGCATGCTCTGGGGCCAGTTTATTGATTATGGCAGGGACTTCTTTACTGTAGGGAAGCAAACAGGAGTTACTACAGCAGATAACCGTTTCAGGTGTAGAGAAAGCTCTTCAAGTCTGTCCTGGTTTGGTTCTTTTTCCTTTTGTCTGCTCCTCTTTTCCTGTAAAAAGTATGCTTTCCATCTAGATGTTGTTGCTTGTAAAGCTGGGTTTTTATTTCTATAGCTAAATTCCTTTTCATCCAACAGACTTTTATTGAGGGCCCACTGTGTGTCACTTCGCTGTGTGTTAGAGAGGGGCCAGGCGCTGGAATGCTCCCTTTTCCAACACAGGGCTTCTCTGACAGTTTCTTTGCTGCCCTCAGGCATCTGCTCTTTCCCAGTTGGTCTCAGTTTGCTTACGCTCATTGCATGACTCACCTGTACATCATTATTCCTACCTGCTACATCATTGATTATGCTACAGCAGCTACTAAATCTCAGGAGCATTCTTCCCTTTCTTTTTTCCTCACACCCCACACTTAATTCAGCGATAACCCCACTGGCTCTGCAGTCCCTGCTTATCCAGATTCTGATCTCCAGTCCTGACCACACCCTGGCCCAAGCCCAGAGATCTCATGTGGAAGTTACTGCAGTGTCTCCCTGAATGCATCAGTGCCCTGGCGCAGGTAAATCAAGGCATGTCTCTCCTGCAGGGAGCCCCCCAGGGGCTCCTCCTGTCTCGCTGAGTAGAAGCCAGAGCTCTTGCAGGGGAGACACAGGACCCCATACAATCTGCTCCTTTCCTCTCCATGCTTCCCCTTCTCCCTTCCCTCGTCTCCTCCAGCCACAGCAGTCTTCATCCTGCAGACTCATGGAGCACACACCTGCCTTGGAGCCTGGCCATTGTGCTGTGTTGCTGGGGTGTCCTTTCCCAGAGGTCAGAGTGCACTCACCCTCTCCCCTCCTCGGGTCTTTACCCAGTGAGTCTTTTCACGACCACCCTATTTACGGTTGAATTTTCCCTTCCTGGTAGTCTCTACCTACTCTTCCTGCTTTCTTTCTATCCAGAGAACTTCATCTTTTACTGCAGCATATATATTTCCCATTTATTTGTCTGAAGACTAACTTACCCCATTATAATAAGCCTCATGAGGCAGGAATTTTGTATTACTCACTGCTTTGAACAGTTGCTGCTCAGATTGCTGAATGAATAAATGACAGCAGTCCATTACGGAAGGGGGTGTGGTCAGGGCACTGCAGCTGTCACAGCTGCTATTACCCCTTTGGCCATTTCACCAGAACCTCTGCTGACGGGTGGAGTGCCGTTGTGAGAGGGTTGGCTGCCAGGAGAGACCTAGTCTGTGGCCGGGAAAGAGCACTCCCGTTGCAGAAGCCAGCTGGCTGCCATGGGGGAGAGCCATTCGCCCCGGTGTCCTCGGTATTATTAGCACACTCACCATCCCATGTTTGAGCTTAGATAAATCCACAAAAGGGCTCACTGAGGGCATATTCACAAAAGCAAGTCCCTCTTTTGATGGTTCACAAGATCTGTTTTTATCCATAAAAATAACTGTGGGGTCCCTGGCTGGAAGACGGCAGTGGGGGTGGTGGGTAGAGAGATCAGAATTCCTGAGGAGGTCCTCATGGTGTCTTCATCGGGGTGCCACAGCAGGCCTCCAGCACCACTGAGCAGAATTTGACTCTCTGAATGAAGTGACTGTCTGTGAACCTTAAAACTGGGAAGGAAAACCTACTGGCCTTAAGTACTGGGATACCTCTTGCTTATATACTTGGGAGTGTTGAGTGTTGTGAAAGGCCAGTGTGAGGCATCACAGCCAACATTTATATAGTATAGATTGTTTGTTAGGCACTGTTCTGTGTACTTTAAAGATAGAAATACTTTTGATCTTCTCAGCAAGCCTTTCAGATAGGACTATTACACCCCCATTTTACAGTTGAGAAGATCAAGGCCATCTGTTCCCAGAGTCTCTGCCCTTAACCATTACATTACAGTTGTCTCAAAATCAGTGTGGCTAATGGGCCATTTAGGAGAATAGAGAGATTGTTTAATACGCTTATATGTTATGTTTTGATTTGTGATATTGTTGTGGGGAGTAGCTATGTGTGAAAACTGACGTTTTTGTGAGGCATGCATGTGTGAACACTGTAATTACTATTTCCAAGAGAGAACAGATTTATTTTTTTTATTTCACCACTGCGCCTAGCTGGAGACTTTGCTTATGACACATTTTTGTTTTTGAATTTTCATAAGAGAGAATGTTAAAGTAGGGCTGTCCTTTTGATGAAAGTTCTGGAGGGTTTGGGACCCCTGAAGACTGGTCAGATGCTATTAAGTATTTTTCACCTTTGATCCTCTGTACTAAGGGATTCTTTATTACCCAGCAAGAATTCTCTAGAGACTAGAGATGTTCGTTTCCTGTCCTCTCCTGTCTTTATCTCTGTCTGCTTGTCTTCCATTCCTGGTGATGGATGTGTGCTGGCTCCGTCATCCAGGGCTGGGGGTCGGGTCCGAGGGCACTTCAGGTCAGGCGGAGAGTGATGATAGGAGACCAGCAACACTTGGTGGATGTGGAGTTTGGGGATTTCTGCCCACCTCCCTGCCCCCAACTTTGCCCTGCCCTGTGGGTGACAGATCTAGCCAGGTATTTTTATTCTGGAAGCACTGATTTTAAGAGAATGGCTGTGCCTCTTGTGTTTGTTGGACTCATCCTGGTTTGAAAGGAAGGTCCTTGTGACTCCCATGAGTCCAGCCTTCAGGGCTCCTTGCCTTCTGAGCCCTGAGCAGGTGCAGAGTTCCACCTTGGCCCTGTCTCAGACTGAGGTCCCATCCGCCCCACCAGAGTGTGGGTTTCAGGGAACCCACCCCACCTTGGTCGGCCTTCCTTTTGGGGGAGTAATCAGGACCCTAAAGCCCCACTGCCTTCAACACGATGTAAGAGCTTCCCACCCATCTTCCAGGCAGGCTTGAGGAACGCCTCTAGCTGAGTGAGCAGGCGTGGAATTGTTGGGAAGAGGAGCTGAGGTCGGTCGGCTACCCTTTCCTTGGGCTGAGACTGGGAAGGGGGAAGGGATGGACCTGTGGGCATGGCCCCGGAGGCAGTAGCTACATCGGGCCAGTGGGTTCTCTCTGCACAGCCCCAGCCTCACACTCAGATAATTAGGCTCTTGATGCCACTTGCTCCTGACATGGGTGAGGCTGCTGCCAAGTCGCTGGAGATGAAATTGGGTCGCCTGTCATGATGCCTGCAGTTGAGGCAGAACTGTGCTTACTACACACCTTGCCCTGCTTTGACCTCCTGCTGGGTCTGGTCCGGCATCCCAGCTGGAGGGAGGCGCGGAGACCTCCCAGGGCCACTCTGGGGTGGGACTTGCTCCAGCCCACCTCCCTTCCCCTAGCACAGAGTTTCTTAACAGAGTCAGAGCAAATCCTTTCTCTTTTTCTAAGTCCAATTTGTCGAACAAGGGGAGGATGGTGATCCTGAACCCCTCCTGGCATGGGAGAGATGAGAATGGCCCCATTTGTCATTCTGAGCATGGAGGAAGGCACAGGCAATTATTTGTCTTCTCTCAGAGAGCCGCGAGAGCCTTCTCTAGTCCAGCCCTTCTTTGAGGACGGAAATAAGGAGAGCCGGCTAGAGATGAATCGAGCGAGGGAGGAAAGGAAGGGAAAAGGGCCTCATTTGAGTGTGTGCGTGCACACGTCCGTGTTTGTGGATTTAACTTAGGAGGCAGTTGAGGGGGAAACATAGAAATTAGAACTAACAGGAAGGGGGAGGCATAACGTGGACAGGATGGAGAAGAGGCTGCCTGAAGAGACAGTGGAAGGAAGAGGCCGGGGAGGGAGTGGGAAACGAGGCAGAGGGCAGATGGGGGCCGGGAGGTGGGGCGCCTGCTCCCTGTTCCCAGAAGCGGCCGACTCGCCCCGGAAGCTAGAGTGAAGCCTCTGGCAGTGCTCACACCACAGGCAAAACACGTGCAGGCAAAGAACTCCTGTTATTGTGTTTTCTTTACATTTTAGAAAGAGGAATAACCACCAAAAAAGAAACACAAGGCAGGGAAAAAGAGACAGGGGAAGGAAAGTCCATCGTGGAGGTATGAAAATGTAATCAACACCCGGTGTTCTTAGCCGTTCCGGAGCAGGCACAGGTCTTATTATCTAGGCAGCTATTTCTGTCACCTCTCAGGGCCCCTGGGAGCAGCACCCCCTAGGAAGACAGTGCCTGGGACTCATTTTCCTGGTCTGTCATGGGTGGGAGAAGAGACGGTGGTCTTGGGAAACTTCGAGTAGAGAAGGAGGTTTCAGGTTTACCTAAGAGGTATTTATGTACATGGGGATTTTAGTGTAGACTTTCCTCCTGGGGTACTAGATATAAATGTGAGGTCACGTGAGCATTTACAGCCCAATCATATTGCCTTCGGTGCACAGATATGGACGAGTATATCCCGGTTTGTAGGATGCTCCTTCCGTATGACTTTAAGGCCATCACACCGTCCTGTTTCTTTCCATGTTTCTGGTTGCTGCTTTTCCTTTGGGCCTTCATTTCTTCTCACACACTCTTTCCCTAGGGGATATCATTGAACGTCCCTGGACGATTCTTGATGACTGGAATTTATATTTCTAGCTCAGAACTCTTTTTTGTGCTCCAGGCATGTATATCTAATTACCTATTACCAGCAGCATCCCGAAATGCCTTAGATTAATAAGGCTTAAACTGAAGACCTGATTCCCCCACCCTCCTCTTGTCCCAGTCTCCCCATCCAAGTACCAAAGCCCCACCACCTGTTTAGTGGCACGTGCAAAAAGTCTGTCTCCCTCATTTCCTCCCATTTCTTCACTTTCTGTCTCCCATCAGACCCAAGTGAGATGGATGCTACCCTCAAATTGCATCCCGGCCCTCTGTCTGCACCACGGCTCCTCTGGTCCAGCGGCGGCCTTCTTTCCCTGCGTGGCGGCTGTCACCTCCTGACGGTCTCCCCAGGCTTTCCTCTTGTGCTGCTTCTGTCTGTTCTGTGCTCTGCAGCTGGATGGAGTTGTGTGTGTGTGTGTGTGTCGGCCACATCGTGTGACATGCAGGATCCTAGTTCCCTGAACAGGGATTGAACCCGTGCCCTCTACATTGGGAGCATGGAGTCTTAACCACTGGGCTGCCAGCAGAGTCCCAGAATGATGTGCATGTCCCATAGCACTTTCCTTTCCAAACCTTTTATTTAGTTCCTGTTGCATTGGAAATTATACAAAAACCTTTAATGTGATCTGTGAGGCATGTGGCCCCTGCAAGGCTTTCTAGCCTTGGTGGCCCTTACCCTTTGTACTGGGGCCATGCTGGCCTTTGTCAGAATCATACAGCCCCCAGGCACCAACCGCGGGACCTTTGGATGTGCCATTCTGCACATAATAAAATTTCTTCCCTACCCTTTCTGGACAGCCCCGGCTTGCCTTTTAGATCTCAGTTTAGGGGCTTCCCTGGTGGTTCAGTGGTAAGGAATTTGCCTATAATGCAGGAGACTTGGGTTTGATCTCTGGGTGGGGAAGATCCCCTGGAGAAGGAAATGGCAAACCAATCCAATATTCTTGCCTGGGAAATTCCATGGACAGAAGAGCCTGGTGGGCTATAGTCCATTGGTTCACAAAAGAGTGGAATATGACTTAGCGACTAAACAACAACAATCTACATTGAAGGACACGCTCTCAGGGAACTGTTCCCTCGGCACGACCCTAAACAAAGTCAGCTCTCTCCAGAAATCTCACTCATGACCCTTCTCTGTTTTTTCCAGAGCGCTTACCCCCATTGTACTATTACAGTCATTTTGTAGTGTTTTAAGGAATGCCATTACTCCTACTCGGGCTTTCCAGGTGGCTCAATGGTAAAGAATCTGCCTGCCAGTGAAGGAGCCACAGGAGATGCGGGTTTCATTACTGGTCAGGAAGATCCCCTGGAGAAGGAAATGGCTACCCACTCCAATATTCTTGCCTGAAGAATCCTATGGACAGAGGGACCTGGAGGGTTATAGTACACTGAGTCGCACAGAATCAGATGACTGAGCTGCGTTCTTCCTCCTGAGTATAAGTTCCCTGAGAACAGGGCCCCGTCTGTCCTGCTCACTGCGATGTGTCCAGGATACGGCACCCAGCTGGCCTGGCCCATTATAGAGGCTGAACCAGTAAGTGAATCTGCCCTGAACATCTCGGTGTCTGGGGCTTTGATTTAAGAACAGAGGCACGGGGAGTGGAGGTGAGGCAGGATCTTCAGAAAGATATTACAAAGTGTCCTTGGCCCCTTCCTACTGCTGCTGCTGCTGCTAAGTCGCTTCAGTCATGTCCGACTCTGAACGACCCCATAGACGGCAGCCCACCAGGCTCCCCCGTCCCTGGGATTCTCCAGGCAAGAACACTGGAGTGGGTTGCCGTTTCCTTCTCCAATGCATGAAAGTGAAAAGTGAAAGTGAAGACACTCAGTCGTGTCCGACTCTTCTTGACCCCATGGACTGCAGCCTACCAGGTTCCTCCGTCCATGGGATTTTCCTACTTGACCCTAATCTGTTTTATGTTATCTGCTTGCACGTGTGTGCCTGTTTCCAAATAGAGGTTATGTACTCCTTGAGGACTGTGCCTTAAACTTAGTGGAAACACATTCATTGGGTTTTATTTTCTTGAATGTTGTCTCCCTAGATGTGTCTTCCTTCCCTTCCCCATTGGCCTGTACCCCTGGATTCGGTTCCCAGTGTGTCCTGTGGTATAAGCAGCCTGCATTAAGACAACCTAATAGCTGTGTGTTCTTAGCCATGGCTCTTATTCTCTAGAAGATTCAGCTCTCTGCAAAATGCGAATGAGATTATTAATGGTAATAATACCTTGTCTATCTTTCAGGGTTGTTGTGAGGAAAAGATGAGTTCATTTATGTCAAATACTTTGAAAACCATGCAGCTTCTTCAGAGTGTTGGAATTAAGTAAGGATGGTGGGGAGTGACGAGAGATGAGCCATCACTCCTAATCGCAGTGGAAAAGAAGGTTTCTTGGAGGGGGTGGGCTTGAGAATAAGCCTGGAAAAATCGTGTTTCAGGCAGGATACAGATAGGAAACAGAAGGTACCTTCAGCTGTAGTTGGAAGAGATTTAATGGAGTATTTAAGAGATATGGTCAGAGCCAGTGGGTGATATTTGGACCCTGGGGACAGCTTCAGTGAAAGGTCATTTCCACTGCCAGGTCTAGAGGAGCAAGGTGGGGATGGGGGGTGATTGGAGCCCAGTGAGAGCTGGGAGCAGGAGAAGGGGCTGCCATCACGGAGGGACCTGGTCCAACCAGAATTGCCACAGTGAAGTTCAAGGGAATTGAGAAAAATAGACCACCAGCTCTCTCCTCCTCCTGGTGCCTCCTGGGAGAAGTGAGACGGCTAGGGAGCCAGGTGATGAAGTGCAAAGGGGCTAGCTCTCAGGGCACAGAGAGGGCAGGGGATACCCAGGGTGGTGGTGGTGGTGGTTCAGTCACTAAGTTGTGTCCGACTCTCTGCCTCCCCATAGACTGGAGCACGCCAGGCTCCCCTGTCATTCACCATCTCCCGGAGCTTGCTCATACTCATGTCCTTCGAGTTGGTGATGCCATCCAACCATCTCATCCTCTGTCATCCCCTTCTCCTACTGCCTTCAGTCTTTCCCAGTATCGGGGTCTTTTCCAATGAGTCGGCTCTTCACATCAAGTGGCCAAAGTATTGGAGCTTCAGCATCAGTCTTTCCAGTGAATATTCAGGGTTGATTTCCTTTAGGATTGACTGGCTTGATCTCCTTGCCATCCGAGGGACTCTCAAGAGTCTTCTTCAACATCACAGTTAGAAAGCATCAGTTCTTCTGCACTGAGCTTTCTTTATGATCCAACTCTCATATCCATATATGACTACTGGAAAAATTGTAACTTTGACTGGATGAGCCTTGAAGGGCAGGCAAATAGAAAATAATCAACACAGGCATGTATGATTTGAGAAGACGGGCACAAGGAGCAGCCAAGATGTCCAGGTGAACGTAATGGTGTAAGAAAAACAAAGCAAATAGGCTGGAAAATGTTTAGGGATCAGCTGAAGGAATCAACAGGAAATATTCAAGAGGTCCATAGCATCGACCAAACCACTGATGATTGTTAGGCTTGGAAGGTTGGGTTCTTATCCTGCCAACAAGGGAAGTTATAGAAAATGTTTCAGCTGAGAAGACCTATTAGGAAACCTGTGTTTGGAGAAATGTTTTAGGCAGAGGTATGTGGCTGGAGGGAAGCAACAAGTGACTGAAAGGCTCTTGCAAGAGTGGAGGGGGTCTGGACTGAATGGCAACCAAGTGAGAATGTAAAGTGCTGGATGAACACAAGAACCCTTGGGACTGGATGAGACCTGGATCTGGAGGTTGTCATTCACCAGGCATGTCCGCTGGAGACCCGGGGCCCGGAGACCCCTAGTCCTGCCATTTCTGGGCAGGACCCCTTTGCTTCCCCTGGTACCTCCCTCCCCTCCGTCTATGCCCACACCCAGGGTCTATGTGGCCAGTGCTTTGCTCTTCTCTTCCTCGGGGCATCTGTGCTGCAGTTGACCACTTGCTTGTTTCTGAAGACCTCTTCCACATTCCTGAGTCCCGGCGGTGTGTTCTTACTGTAAGACTGAGGATTGAGAGACCGACGTTTCTGAGCCTGTAGGACTCGGGCAGTGGTGTCCCCAACTGGGTTTCAACCCTTTGGCCACAGTGTGGGCCACTAGCAGCTTTAGCCTCTGAGGAGACCCCAGAGTCTGCAAAGGACATTAAGCTTGGGAAGAAGAAATGGAGAGAGGATGTTTTCCTCCCCCAGCTTTTTCCTTAGCACTTGAATGAATGAGTGCTTTACCCAGCAGGGCCCCCTCCTGTCTGTCTTATCTGCTGCCATTTCTGTGTATAATGCCGGTTCTTATTTAACATCTACCAAGCACAAAAGGTGCATCAGGGCCACATGGAAACAAAGTGAAATGCTGGCGGTGCCCCTGAGCTTAGACCTGAAATCGGACAAACAAGAAAATAAAGCCTCACCCCAGGAGCTGAGGGCCCTAGGAGAGAAAATGACCGTGGAGCACACTGGCTTGCTTTCTGGTTGTCTGCCTGCCTTTTCTACTCTCCCTTCCTTTAAAAACTTATTTAAAAGATGTTTGTGATTTTTTTTTTCTTTATTTGGGTTTGTTTGGTCAATGATAAGAGAATGAAGGTTAGCTGGGCATTCTTAGGGGGGTGTTGTCAAACACTAAACAGCCTGGTGTGATAGGGAAGCAAGCCTTAGGAACGAGAGCCCCGAGTGTGTCTGAATATTAGCGCTTGTTTATGGAATCTAGAACTCAGTGTGGTGGGAGGAGCTCTGGGTCAGGGCGGGGAGTCGGTGAGAGATTTGCCTGGTTGCTTGTGTGCAAGTTGTAAGAAAAATTGCTAATGAGCCAATACAAATCATCATTATCATTATTCATCATGTCATTAAGCACTGTATTTAGCTCCTTTATGCATAATCTTGTTTAATTCTCACAGCAGTTCTATGAGATAGAACTACTATTAGCTTCAGTTTATAGATGACAAGGCTGAGAGTGAGTAGCTTGCCTAAGATCACACAGCTGCTAAGAGCACAGGTGGATCTCAGACTCAAGGGGGCAAAACCACGATTGTTGAGGGATTGTTCCACCTGGACATGAGTCCCAAGCAAGAACTCTTAGCTGGGGGTATGGAGTTGGGGGAGAGTTGCCAGGACAGAGCTCATCTCCACCCTTAGCCCACCCCTCTCCCATGTGCTGGAAGCTGGCCCAGAGATACCAAGTGTTCATTTGAGGGGTGGTCAAGAGAGGCTTGGTAAAGCCCCATCGATACGGTGTGTAGCAGCACCTTCCTGAACCACAGTGGATCCTCTTAGTCTAAAAGCCATGGTCCTTTATTCCCCATGTTGTGCAAGAAAATGGGGCAAACTTTTTTGCCTCCAGTACTACAGAGAGGGTCTATGGCCTGAGCAGACTTCCTGAAGGCCAGTCCTCTTTGAGTTCCCACACATATAACCAGTTGGAAAACTTCTCCAGCCATTCGTCTTATCCCATCCCAAGTCGTAGACCAGTACCTTGGCATAAAAGCTTGAGAAGAAGTCTCCTTCCAAACACGTCTTCGTATAATTGGGGAACCAGCAAAGTGTATGTGAGGAGTTGCTGGGAGATACCCAAGAGCGTATCTTTTTCTACAGCACTTTTCTATTGATACCTTGCTCGTTCTGTAAGAGAGCCAGGCTCAGAGCACAATATTATGCATCTAAGGTTTTTGGTTTGGCATGCCAAATATTCTTAATCATTCTTTGCAACAGAGTGAAAAATTCTTGATCCATAGTTACTATAATCTATAGTGCCAAGTAAGATACATCCTCATTCACTTCTTGAGTATCCGCAAGACTGCCAGATTGACTGAGGAACTTTTCCAACCTTGAAGTCATGGAGATGTTTTCCTGTCTTATTTTCTGGAGGCTTTTTTGGTTTATTTTCCATATTTAGCTTTCATCTCATTCAGAATTGATTTTTAGGTACATTGTGAGTGGGAGTTGATTAATTTTTTTGCCTATGGACATACAATTGACCTAGCACTATTTATTGAAAAGACTGTCCTTCCTGGACATGAACTTGAGCAAACTCTGAGAGATAGTAAAGGACAGGGAAGCCTGGTGTGCTGCAGGCCATGGGGTCACAAAGAGTCGGGCACTACTTAGCAACTGAACAATCCTTACTTTGTTACTGTTTGTCACTTTTATCATAAATCAAGTGACCATATACCTATGCATTTGTTTCTGGACTCTATTCTGTTCCACTGTGTCTCTTTGTTCAAAATACCATTTTCTTAATAGTTACTACCTTATAATAAATTTCAGTATGTGGTAATATAATTTCTCCAGATTTGTTCTCTTTTTTTTTTAGGTTTGTCTTAGCTATTATTTTTTTCTTCTGGCATTTCCATATACATTTTAGAATTATCAATTTTCATATTTTTTTTTGCTAAGGTTTCAACTGAGACTGAATTAAGTCTGTAGATTTCTGGGAAGAATTGATATCTTTATAATACTGAGCTATCTCATTCATGAGCTTAATATTATATCTAATTTTTCTCAGTAATGTTTTATAGTATGTTGTTTCTGAGGCACTTTTATTAAGTAATGTTTTTGATGTTTGGTTTGTAATTGGTATTATTTTTATAGTTTGTTTTCTCATATTCTGTTGCTAATATATCAACATACAAATGAATTTTGTTTATTGAGGTTATGTCCAGCTGTCTTGCAAACTTCACTTTATGTCAATAGTGTATCTGAAGATCCTTTTGGATCTTCTACATATATACTCATTTCACCTGCAAATTATTTTTTTTCCTTTCTGATCCTTTTACGTTTTGTTTTTTGTCTTACTGTACTGGCTAGGACCTATAGTACAAATAGAAATGATAAAAATGTATTTTTTTCTTTTTTTAGTCACACTCTCAGTGGAAAAGCTTTCAATATTTCCTCATTAAATATGATGATTGCTGTAGGTTTTTCATATAGGTTTTTCATGTAGGTTTTTCAGCCAGGAAAGCTTTTTTCCTAAATTGCTAATGTTTTGTTTTGTTTCTTGTTTTATCATGAACAGAGGTTGAACTTCCTTAACTTCATTTTCCACTTGCAGCGGTCATCACATTAATTTTCTCCTATATTCTTTTGAAATAGTAATTATACCGATTTCCCAGTGTTAGTCTCGGGCTGAAAGTTTAACACCAGTTTCGTTATGTATGTTTTTTTATATCACTGAATTTGATTTGCTATATTCTAGTTTATGATTTTATTATCTATTTTCACAATACAGATTAGCTTGTAATTTTCCTTTTCTTAAAATGTCTTACTTAGGTTTAGATATCAAGGTTAGGTTTCCCTCTTGAAACAAGATATATTCTGTCTCTTTTTTGATTTTTTTTGGCAGAATTTGTAAGATTAAAGTTATTGTAAGATTCAGTTATTGGACTGAAGTTATTTCTTTCCTTTGAATTTATTCAGGAAGTCATCTGGACCTGGCAGTTTGGGTTTTTCTTTTTTTTTTTCTTTTTTGAGTTTTATTTTGGCTTTATCCAAGTTGTAATTTTGACTTTATCCAAGTTGTAAGCTTTTTTAGCAGTGGAGAAATCAATTAGTGTAATTCACTATATTAAAAGGATGGAGAAAACTTGTCATCAATGTAAACATGATCAATGTAGAAAAAGAATTTAGTAAAGTTCAAGTTAGATTTTGTTTAGTGATTTTTTAAATTACAGATTTAATTTTTTTACTAGACATCAGACTATAAGGTTTCCTACTTATTCTTATATCAGTTGTTTTAAGTTGTGTTTTTAAAATAATTTATCAATTGCATCTTAATTTTAAAATCTCATTGAATGAAGTTGTTAATCATATATTGTGTTATTTGATGTTCATAGGATCTGTAGTAACGTCTTTATTTTTTCATCCCTGATATAGGCAATCTCTGCTTTCTCTATTTACTTTTTTTTTTTTTTTTATCAGTTTTGTGGTGGCTTAGATGGTAGAGAATCCACCTGCAAAGCAGGAGACTCAGGTTCAATCCCTGGGTTGGAAAGACTTTCTGGAGAAGGGAATGGCGATCCATTCCAGTATTCTTGCCTGGAGAATTCCATGGACACAGGAGCCTGGCAGGCTACAGTCCATGGAGTTGCAAAGAGTCTGATACAACTGAGTGACTAACACACACTATCAATTTTATTCCCTTCTCAAAGATCCAATTCTTGTTTTGTTGATTTCCTGTATTACATTTTATTTATTTTTTTAATTAATTAATTTAATTGGAGGCTAATTACTTTACAGTCTTCTGGTGATTTTTGCTATATATTGACATGAATGAGCCACGGGTGTACATGTGTCCCCCAGTCCTGAACCCTCCGCTTCCACCTCCCTCCCCACCCCATCCCTCTAGGTTGTCCCAGAGTACTGGCTTTGAGTGCCCTGCTTCATTCATTGAACTTGCACTGGTCATCTATTTTACATATGGTAATACACATGTTTCAATGCTATTCTCTCAAATCATCCTACCCTCACCTTCTCCCACATAGTCCAAAAGTCTATTCTTTACATCATTGTCCCTTTTGCTGTCTTGCATATAGGGTCATCATTACTGTCTTTCTAAATTCCATATATATGTGTTAATATACTGTATTGGTGTTTTTCTTTCTGACATACTTCACTCCGTATAATAGACTCCAGTTTCAGCCACCTCATTAGAACTGACTCAAATGCGTTCTTTTTAATGGCTGAGTAATAGTCCATTGTTTATATGTACCACACTTCCTTATCCATTCGTCTGCCAATGGACATTTAGGTTGCTTCCATGTCCTAGGTATTATAAACAGTGCTGCAATAAAAATAGCAGTGGGATTGCTGGGTCGTATGGCAGTTCTATTTCCAGTTTTTTAAGGAATCTCCACGCTGTTCTCCATAGTGGCTATACTAGTTTGCATTCCCACCAACAGTGTAAGAGGGTTCCCTTTTCTCTACAACCTCTCCAGCGTTTATTATTTGTAGACTTTTTGATGGCAGCCATTCTGACCAGCGTGAGATGGTAGCACATGAAACAACTGACAAAGAATAAATCTCCAAAATATACAAGCAGCTCATTCAGCTCAATACCAGAAAAGTAAATGACCTAATCAAAAAGTGGGCCAAAGAACTAGACAGACATTTCTCCAAAGAAGACATACAGGTGGCTAGCAAACACAGGAAAAGATGTTCAATATCACTCATTATCAGAGAAATACATTTTATTTTTCCTTCAATTTCTCTTATTAATTTTTTCTAATTTGGGGAGGGGTTTGCTATGCTATTCTGTTTCCACCTTTCTGTGCTAAGGTGTGTTTTTTATAACCAATTTTTGTCTTTTAATTGGTGACTTCAGTGTCTGTTTTGTTCACCAGGGTCCGTTGCACCTGGATAGCACCTGGCGTGCTCTAAGTGTTCCACCAGAAAATGTTGAACAGATGAGTAAATAAGCCTTGATTCTTAGTTAAGCGCAGGTGACTGGGACAGAGGTAGTTGGAAATCTGAGTTTGTCCAGCTATGAGAGAATAAGTGTAACTCCCTTTGGCACATTTGTCATCTGTTTAGTTACCTCTCTGATTTGGGCAGTTTTCATGCTAATCCGTTTCATACCAGTCCCCCTATCAAGGACTTCTTTCCTTCTCCCGCACCCTCATCACTAACAATTAAAGCAGGGAGAAGTGCTTCAGGCTTAAGTATATTGCATACTCTTTGCCAGCATTCCTGACGGTCCCTCCTTTTCAGTGTTCTCCCAAGGAAAGATTGCCTCCCACACCTCTCCCCATTACAAAACAGCCCAGATGACATGGGTATTTTAAGGGGCACAGCGTTGTGACAGTGACAGAACGATGTGGTATTAGCACAGTGACTCTGTGGAAGTGCCATTAGGGCTTTTCATGTCATCTGCTTTGTCCACGTTTAGTTGGGTGAGTCCCAGAACTGAGGGAGTTTATTTTCAGTGTGGGAAGAAAAGCTTCTTGGGTCTGCATGGCAGCATCTTTTTTTTTTTTAAGACTCCAAATTTGATATAACCTTCCCCCCTGCCTTGCTCCAGAGACCCAAAGTTATAGACAGTGAATCTCTGCATGACATTTAATTTGCCTACGGTGGTGTTTTGAATGTTATAGATAAATCAACTCTGAATTGACTGTGTGTCTATATTTATGTGGTTATGTGAGATAGGAAACTAGATGAACCATAGAGAAACATGCTTGGGAAGAGTAGGAAGATGCCAGAAAAGGGATGACAGTGGGCGTGGCAGATTAGATTCATAATAGTGGAAGGGACATCAAAAATCATCTGGTTGAATCTTCTGTCCTTGGATAGGTGAAGTATTCTCATCCATTTTTAATAGACAACACGGTTGACATTCAGAGTTATTTCTTGACTTGGTAAAGAAGTTAAATTTGATTCTGTTAGATTATAAATTCCAAAGGTCAAAGACTATATTTGCCTTGATCACTGTTGTATCTCTAGTACTTGTTTCAATACCTAGCACGTGGCAGGCAGGAGCTCAATAAATGTTGACTGAACACTAAATACATAGCTGCTGCTTGTAAAAATTCCTTCAAGGCTACTCTTTAAGATATTCTTCAGAGTATCTGATTAATCTGGCCCTAAAGTACTTACTTCAAAAATTATCAAATTTTTTGATTCATAGATACACATTCAGTTCAGTTCAGTTCAGTCGCTCAGTCGTGTCCGACTCTCCGTGACCCCATGAATCACAGCACGCCAGGCCTCCCTGTCCATCACCAACTCCCGGAGTACACTCAAACTCATGTCCACAGAGTCGGTGATGCCATCCAGCCATCTCATTCTCCATCGTCCCCTTCTCCTCCAGCCTCCAACCTTTCCCAGCATCAGAGTCTTTTCCAGTGAGTCAACTCGTCGCATGAGGTGGCCAAAGTATTGCAGTTTCAACTTTAGCATCAGTCCCTCCAATGAACATCCAGGATTGATCTCCCTTAGAATGGACTGGTTGGATCTCCTTGCAGTATAAGGGACTCTCAAGAGTCTTCTCCAACACCACAGTTCAAAAGCATCGGTTCTTCGGTGATCAGCCTTCTTCACAGTCCAACTCTCACATCCATACATGACCACGGGAAAGACCATTGCCTTGACTAAACGGACCTTGGTTGGCAAAGTAATGTCTCTGCTTTTTAATACACTATCAAGGTTGGTCATAACTTTCCTTCCAAGGAGCAAGCGTCTTTTAATTTCATGGCTGCAGTCAGCATCTGCAGTGATTTTGGAGCCCCAAAAAATAAAGTCTGACACTGTTTCCACTATTTTTCCATCTATTTCCCATGAAGTGATGGGACCAGATGCCATGATATTTGTTTTCTGAATGTAACAGATAAATGGATTTTTGTTTATTAAATTTGATTTATTAAATTATATATCACTTTTTTACACTCTGATTTTTAAAGCAAATTTAAAAAATATAGTTGATTTACAACGTTGTATTATTTTCAGGTATACAGCATTCCTCTACACTAACAACAAAAGATCAAAAGAGAAATTAAGGAAACAATCCCATTTACCATCACAGCAAAAAGAATAAAATATCTAAGAATAAGCCTGCCTCAGGAAACAAAAGACCTGTACTCAGAAAACTATAAGATACTGATGAAAAAAATCAAAGACAACACAAACTGATGGAGAGAGATACCATGTTCTTGGTTTGGAAAGAATCAATATTGTGGAAATGACTATACTATCCAAAGTAATTTACAAATTTGATGCAATTGCTGATGGCACTTTTCACAGAATTATAGTGCTCATTTTTATTGAGCATCTATTATGTACCAGGCACTGCTCTAGGTAATGGGAGGATTGTTGTTGTTAGGCGCTAAGTCGCATCCAATTCTTTTGCCATCCCATGGACAATAGCTGGCCAGGCTCCTTTGTCCATGGGATTTCCCAAGCTAGGATGCTGGAGTGGGTTGCCATTTCCTTCTCCAGGAGATCTTCCCAACCCAGGGATCAAACCCGAGTCTCTTGCACTGGCAGATGGATTCTTTACCACCTAGCTACCAGGAGAGCCTGTAATGAGAGGATGACAAGGAGCAAAAGACTCCAAATCCCTACCATCATGGAACTTAGATTCTAAACAGTTTAAAAAGGAAAATAAATAATATTAGTCATATTAGTATTAATTAATACATAGTGTGATAGAAAGGGGTGCACTCCGAGGGGCCATGGGCAGTTTTGGTAGGAGGGCTTGTGGGTGTCATATTTTGTAGACTAGAAAAGGCCTCAGAGAAGTTGGCTTTTGAATAAAGACCTGAAGAAAGCTAGAAATTCTGCCACATGGCTATCTGGGGAGCAAGCACTCTGAAAAAGGATGTACATGTGAAAGCCCTGAGGTTGGAATAGGTCTGTAGAAGTTGAGGAAGAACACAGAGGACAGTGTGGATGGAGCTTAGCAAGAGGGCCGTCTAGGAAATGGGGTGTGATCTGGGGAGCCAGGCCACGGAGGGGCCTTGTGGGGCATGATGAGGCTTTGCCTTTTACCTGGGCTGAGCTCGGAGGGAGAACTTATAAGAAGGCAATGCCACGATTCAGCTTCCATTTTAGCAGGGTCACCCTGGCTGCTCTGTGAGAACCAATCGAAGGAGGCAATAATCTCAGTAAGACACGGTGGTGGCTTAACCCAGTGTGGTCACAGAATGGAAGGACAAGGAGTGAAGTACTCTTGCCTGGAAAATCCCACGGACGGAGAGGCCTGGTAGGCTACAGTCCAGAGGGTCGCAAAGAGGTGGACACGACTGAGCGACTTCACTTTCACTCTCACTTTTTTTGAAGGAAAGGCTGATAGATTTATGATGGACCAGAAGTTGGATGTCAGAGAGGGGAGTTAAGGGTAATTTGAAGCTTCGGGCCAAACAACTGGTAGAATGGCATTATCATTAAATAAAAATGGGGAAAACTATGGGAGAAACAAACTTGTGAGAAGCATATTGAACCCAGTTTTAGACATGTGACATTTGAGATGACTATGGGATCTCCTCAGACAGCCATTTTGCTTTTTTGCATTTCTTTTCCATGGGGATGGTCTTGGTCCCTGTCTCCTGTACAATGTCACGAACCTCCGTCCAGAGTTCATCAGGCACTCTATCAGATCTAGTCCCTTAAATCTATTTCTCACTTCCACTGTATAATTATAAGGGATTTGATTTAGGTCATATCTGAATGGTCTAGTGGTTTTCCCTACTTTCTTCAATTTAAGTCTGAATTTGGCAATAAGGAGTTCATGATCTGAGCCAGTCAGCTCCTGGTCTTGTTTTTGCTAGCCGTATAGAGCTTCAGCTTCTCCATCTTTGGCTGCAAAGAATATAATCAATCTGATTTCGGTGTTGACCATCTGGTGTTGCTCAAACTACTGCACAATTGCACTCATCTCACACACTAGTAAAGTCATGCTCAAAATTCTCCAAGCCAGGCTTCAGCAATACGTGAACAGTGAAGTTACAGATGTTCAAGCTGGTTTTAGAAAAGGCAGAGGAACCAGAGATCAAATTGCCAACATCCGCTGGATCATGGAGAAAGCAAGAGAGTTCCAGAAAAACATCTATTTCTGCTTCATTAAAAATGCCAAAGCCTTTGACTGTGTGGATCACAATAAATTGTGGAAAATTCTAGATCAGACCTGTTTTATGTAGTAATTTTATAGTTTATTTTAATTATTTCAGTTGTAAAATATTGTTATACTGTTAATTAGTTCTGATTGTTCATATTAAACTATTGTAATGCAAAAAAATAAATAAATAAATAAAATTTAAAAAAAAAAAAAAAGAAAATTCTGAAAGAGATGGGAATACCAGACCACCTGACCTGCCTCTTGAGAAACCTGTATGCAGGTCAGGAAGCAACAGTTAGAACTGGACATGGAACAACAGACTGATTCCAAATAGGAAAAGGAGTACGTCAAGGTTATATATTGTCACCCTGCTTATTTAACTTATATACAGAGTACATCATGAGGAACGCTGGGCTGGAAGAAGCACAAGCTGGAATCAAGATTGCCGGGAGAAATATCAATAACCTCAGATATGCAGATGACACCACCCTTATGGCAGAAAGTAAAGAGGAACTAAAAAGCCTCTTGATGAAAGTGAAAGAGGAGAGTGAAAAGGTTGGCTTGAAGCTCAACATTCAGAAAACAAAGATCATGGCATCTGGTCCCATCACTTCATGGGAAATAGATGGGGAAACAGTGGAAACAGTGTCAGACTTTATTTTTTTGGGCTCCAAAATCACTGTGGATGCTGATTGCAGCCATGAAATTAAAAGACACTCCTTGGAAGGAAAGTTATGACCAACCTAGATAGTATATTAAAAAGCAGAGACATTACTTTGGCAACAAATGTCTGTCTAGTCAAGGCTATGGTTTTTCCCGTGGTCATGTATGGATGTGAGAGTTGGACTGTGAAGAAAGCTGATCACCGAAGAATTGATGCTTTTGAACTGTGGTGCTGGAGAAGACTCTTGAGAGTCCCTTGGACTGCAAGGAGATCCAACCAGTCCATTCTAAAGGAGATCGATCCTGGGTGTTCATTGGAAGGACTGATACTAAAGCTGAAACTCCAATACTTTGGCCACCTCATGGGAAGAATTGACTCACTGGAAAAGACTCTGATGCTGGGAAGGACTGGGGGCGGGAAGAGAAGGGGACGACAGAGAATGAGATGGCTGGATGGCATCACCAACTCGATGGACATGAGTTTGAGTGAACTCTGGGAGTTGGTGATGGACAGGGAGGCCTGGCATGCTGTGATTCATGGGGTCGCCTGGCATGCTGTGATTCATGGGGTCACAAAGAGTCGGACACGACTGAGCTACTGAACTAACTGACTGATGGGATCTCCACGAAATATCTGGAATAGGCAGCTGGACATGTGACTCTGGAGTTCAGAGGAGAGGTTTGTGGTGAGCATATATATTTATGGGTTGGAGTATATAATAAAAATGTTTTTATTATTTTTTGTTATTTTATTTTTATTTATGCATATTTTATATTTGGTATTATATTGCATTAATATTGTAACACATACGTGGCCATGAAAATTTGATGAGGATGAAGCCGATGTTGTATGTTCCATTAGCGTATGGCCCAGATAGATCTTCCTATTGGGGGCAGGGGGTCATTGATTAGTTTCAGAGCCACTAACCCAAGCTAGTGTATAGCACATGTACACATCAACTCTACAAGTGAGCCTGGGGGAAGGAGAGGGATAGATCAGCATCAGCCAACTTCACTGCTGGGAAAGCAGCCTCACGGGGTGAGTCAGCTATGCCAGCATTCTTGCTGTGAAGGGGAGCTCGTCCTGATTTCTATGACAGATGTGCAGACACAAGTCACCTGGAGAATGTCATTTCACCATGCTGACACCCCTCATCCACAGGTTGAGTCATGGGCTGACATGTGCAGTTGAATTCATTTCTGCTGTTTCTTAGAGTTCATTCATCTCAGGGTGCATCTTTGAGGTAGTGTTGACAAACAGGCCAGAGATAACATGAATCAGAGCGTGCTTAGGACTGGTCAGCACTGGACAGCCCGTGAATCTGAGAAAACAACTGTTCCCAGCTTGTCGTCCTCTTCCTAAGAGCCCCCAGTGGATTGTGCTACATTCATAGCAGTGTGGTGGGCGCAAATAGGTGGAAAACTTGGAGAGTTTCCTGAAGGAACTTATTATCTGGTGAAGTTACATCCACTATATAGTTCAAATAATAATGCAAGGTGGAGGGTGCTGGAAGGCAAGGCATGGTGAAGGCAGTATGTGTTATGAGGGACGCAGAGAAGAGAGAGACTCTTGGGGACCATGGAGTCAGAAAAGGCTCATTCTCACAGCAGTTGGGGCTGGAACCAGCCTTTGAGAAATGGAGGGATTTAAGTTTTTTTAAAAAATAGGTGGGAGGGGGGACTCCTCTCTGTGGTTTTGCAGGAAATACCTACACAACTTCACACGGCACCATATTTATCCTAATCATGCACATTGTCGGTGGTCCCCAAACAGACATTTCAGGAGGAAAAAAGGACATGGACAAAAACAAAGAGGTAGAATCAGCCATGATATGGTCATTTGTTTGATGCTAGTCAAACATCCATCTGCTTAGGCAGTAGCTATTTATTGCCTGGCATCCATGAACAGCCCACATTGACCACCACGGAAAGTTCATGTAGCAAAGTGGTGACATACATGTGTGGTTGGTGCTCATTATGTGAGGCCTTGACAGTCAAGCTAAGGAATTAGAACTTCACTCTGCTGGCAGTTACTGACTAGAAGTTTTTGGATAAGAGATAGCATGTTTTAAAAATAGTGTTTTAGACAGATATCTCAGTAGCAGAACACAGGCAGGCTTAGGTCGTGAGATGCCTGGTGGTGGAGAAGTGAGGGAAGAGAGTCGGCTCGAAGAAGAACTGAGAGTGTTAAAACAATGCCATTAGGATTAACAGAAAGGCATGGAACCATTGCCAAGGATGTGCTACAGGGCTGACTGTACGTTAGCCAAATAGATGCATGGTAAGTCCCTACTATGTCTGTAGTTTTCTAATACATGTAAAGGAGACACAGGGAAGAAAATTGAACATATGGCTCTCCCCCTCAGTTGCTCAAAGTCTAACTGAATATAAAATGCATGTCCACATTGCAAGTCAACCTGCCAATAAAAGAGGACAGAACTTAGATAAGCAGAAAGAGCTGTGGAAGGGAAATTGAACCATTGTCTGTTCAGCTGGCATTTATAGAGCGCCATAATGGCTTAAAACATGACCATATATTATCACGTCTGACTCTCACTGCAACCTGTGAGATTGCTATTATCTGCTCTATCTGATGGGAAGGAAACCAAGATGCCGAGAGGCTGAGTGACCTATTGTGTCACCCAGCCTGGCAGTGGCAGGGCATGTCTCAAGCTCTGGACGGCTGACCCCAGAAATGTTTTTTCTACTCCCATATTGCCTTGTGTTGCATTTTGTGCATCTCTTTTGCAGCCTGGAAGACCCTGCAGAGAGTGTAGTAGGATTGTGTGTGTGTGAGGAGGGGAGGTAGGCTTTCTCCATTATTCCTTCTCTGCTACTGGCCAGAGCTTTTGCCTGTATCAAGCTTAGTGTTCCTACAATGCATAGGTGAGGCATTGTCTCCTCACAGTACCAGTCAGCTGAGATAGGGGTCATGTCCAGCCCTGCCATGACTGTATCCCTTCCATAAAGGGCATGTAAGACCCTCCCCAGCCAAGACATCCAGTACAGAGCCTCTCTCACTGCCCAGAATGTCCCTGCCCTAATTGTAGTTTCCTTGAGTAGCAGAGTCCCTACTCCTTTCCCTGGATGAGTTAGGTCAACCAGGATTCGACCACTTCTCCTTGGTAATGATCCATCAGAGCTGCCTCTGGTCCATTTCTGTTCTCAGTTGTTCAGCCTCTAAGTCATATCTGACCCTTTGTGACCCCATGGACTGTGGCATGTCAGGCGTCTCAGATTATCCTCAGTATATCCAAGGTGAGCTCCTCTATTTCCTTCTTCTTCCACAATCACTTAGATCTTTCTGAAAGCCAGCTCTTGGCTTAGTAGAGGGCTGCTCTCTTTCAAGGAGTCAAGTTTCATTGTTTAACCTTCTCTGATTAGGATGGCAATGTTAGAGTAGTTGATGGGTGTATTAGTTTGCTGGGGAAGCCAAAATATACCATAGACTGAATGGTTCAAATAACAGAAATCTATTTTCCCACAGTTCTGAGATCTGGAAGTCCAAGACCAAGGTGTCAGCACTTTGGTTTCTCCTGAGGCTTCCTCCTTCATGCTGTGCCATGGTTTTTCCTCCATGTGTGCATCCCTGGTATAACTTCACGTTTTTGTATTTCCTCCTCTTAGGAGGACATCCATCAGATTTAATTAGCGCCCACCCTAATGGTTTCATTTTAAGGTAATCACCACTTTAAAGGCTCTAAGTATAGTCACATTACTGGGAGTTAGTTAAAAATTTCAGAGTTCCTCACAGAAATTTTGGAGGGCACAGTGCAGTCCATAAAAATGGGGAAGTTCTTTGTTACTTCACCCTTCATCCTTCTGTTGTCTCCACTTCCTGCAATACCTTTTCTGGGAGTCCATTTGGGCTGTTTCCAGAAATGAAAAGGGTGGGGTCTGAAGTGGTTGCTTAAAAACTCTACGTGATAAGTTCCTCCAGGACAAGGATCACTCCTTGTATTGTGTTTCATGCCAGAGTTTAGCAGAGAGTAAGACACAGAGTAGATTCTCAGATTTTGTTGGGTGATTACATGATTAGGGGACATGTGAAACAGAGGTATCTCTTTAGGTCCATCCACTTAGAAATATCTGTATAATCAAATGTAGTACCTAATAGACTATAGATTTTCAGATTATAGGTTTTGAAAAAAATCAACTTGCAATAAAATACATTTTAATTTCAGACAATATACATCAAATCTCATCTTTCTTAGATAAAGGCCACTAGAGCCAAGTTGCAGAGTTCTTCCTGCTCTGCCTCTCATGGGCTTTTGGTCCTTGGGAAGTTACTCAGCCTCTCTCAGGATCTTTTGCCATCGGCAGAATGAGGGGATGGAGTCTCAAATGACAATCAGATTTCACATTGCATGCAGTTTTCAGCCAGTGGATATGATTTCCTAGAGGACTCTGAGATCATGTCCACATCCATCTTTGGAGAGTATCTTGAATAATTAGCCGTGTCTGCCAAATGCACACAAAGGAGGAGAGGTGGTATTAATGGGAAAGTTTTCTGAGGTCACTCTGAGCAGTAAAGTTCTTTGAATTTGTAATTTGGGAGAAAGCACTTCAGAAACTTGCAAGGCTTCATAGTCATCACCAAGAACATTTGCTTGCATTGTACTGTTGATATGTAGGAGTGCTCACTGGCAGAGACTTCTGGTCAACCAAATGCTGAGTGAGTACATAGTATGGGACTTGATCTAAATTCAGGAAAACACGCACGGGGCGTAGGACTTCCATACGTAAATTTGTTAAATTGCATTGATGTAAAATGTGCAATTAAGAGGGTAATGAGAGTGATTGTCTCTAGGTGATGATTATGGATAAGTTCTACTTTCCTGTTTATGCTTTTTTTGTACTTTTCAAATGTTCATGTATTGCTTTCATAAGCAGAAGAACAAAATTTTATAAAAAAAAATTAACATCCTAGCAGGGTGAAAGAACAATGAAAAATTTCAAAGTTCACTTCATTTCAACACACCCTTATTATTCCACAAACATTTATTTAACCTTTATAATACAAGCACTGTAAGGGTTATGAATAATGATGATTCAAGATGGCGATCTGTTCACAGGATGAATGTTTCACAGAAGAGAAAGCTATGAACTAGGCTTCATGGAAAGAATTAGCAACTGATAGAATGTGAGAAATAGACCTTTCTGTCAAAGCAAACTACCTGTATCTGGGAAACGCAGTGTGTTATCAAGGAACTGTGGAAGGTCAAGTTTAGATAGTGGGAGGGATCCTATCTGGGAGAGGAGATGATTCCAATGGACAGATTGGGCCCAGCTTGCTGTGCTCATGGCCTCTATTTGGTGAACAGAGTGTAGCCAGTGCAGAGTTCTGAGCAGAAGACTGTCATAAGGCAGTGTATTGGCTTCTGATTGGGTTGGAGGAAACTCATCAAGCTAGCACGGTAGTTTAGCTATAAGAGAATGTTGTCAAGCAATCCTAGGTTTTGAGAAAGGCCTTTCAAGATGGTAGATACTTCTGTGAGCACCAGACTTTTCTCACTGTTCTTTTTTTTTTTTAATTGGAGTATAGTTGATTTACAATGCTGTGTTATTTTCAGGTGTACAGCAAAGTGAATCAGTTATACATATACATATGTTGTTCAGTTGCTAAGTCATGTCCAACTCTTTGCAACCACATGTATAGCACACCAGGCTCCTCTGTCCATACCCCTATGGACAGTATTCTAGGCAAGAATACTGGAGTGGGTTGCCATTTCCTTCTTGAGGGGCTCTTCCTGGACCAGGGATTGAACCTGTGTCTTCTACATTGGTAGGCAGATTTTTTACCACTGAGCCACCAGGGAAGCCCGTGTGTGTATGTGTATGTATATATATTTATGTATATACACATCCACTCTTTTTTTTTTTTTTTTATGATTCTTCTCCCATATAGGCTGTTACAGAGTATTAAGTAGAGTTCCCTGTGCTATACAGCAAGTTCTTAGTGTTATCTGTATTACATAGTAGGGTGTTTATGTCACCCACTTTTCTTAACTGTTATAGATCCTAAGGTGGCTTAGGGGGAATAAGGTTTAAGCTGTGTCACTACCATGGGACTTACCAGGTGGCAGGGTGGTAAAGAATCTGCCTGCCAACACCAGAGACACAAAAGACAAGGGTTCAGTCCCTGGGCTGGGAAGACCCTCTGGAGGAGGAAATGACAGCCCACTCCAGTATTCTTGCTTAGAGAACCCCATGGATAGAGGAGCCTGGTGGGCTACAGTCCATAGGGTCACAGAGTCAGACATGATTGAGCCCAAGTAAGTATGTCCAGTGGGTGAGGCTAAAGGTTGCTAAGCTTTTTGGAGTGAGGCAATAATTTTACTGTTTTAATGTGGTGTCTTGTTAACCCACCTCTGCTTTCTCTGTCTGACTTTTTTCTACCCTGTTATTGACGTTTAGTTCATGTTCATTTTAGTTCTCAAGTGAACTAAATTACTTCTATATTATGAAACTCACATTTGAGTTCATTAGAAATTTTCTGTAATGCTGTAAGCTAGTATCATGGGACTCGTTAAGTCATATTTTTAAGGAAGAAAAAAACACCAAGAAACTAGATGGCATGATGAGGAGTTGAGATGGGCTGTGTGTTTTTTAAATGGCCAGTTAGTAACCTTTAAACCCCATCCTAGGTGAAAACCACAGCTGTCTTATTGCAAATGTATGTGTCCATTTCTGATCACTGGGGGCGTCTCAGGAGTCTTCCCTTTTCTGGGCTTCTTTATCATTCCCCAGGATTGGAAACACTCACTCTCAGAGCTTATGTGAGGCCAAGTCAGAAAGTCAATGTCCATAGCACTTACAGAGAGGAAGCCAGGACTCTATTGCTAAAGGAGGAAACTGTATAACCAGATTATCTTTCTTGTATTAAAAACTTGAAGTCCTTTCTCCCAGGAGTTCATTGCTGGTGGCTTTCTTTGTAGTCTGATAGTTCAAAAATGTGTCGCTTCTGGAAAATGCATTCTTGATTGTGTGAACCCATGAATCATTTTTTATCATAGAAAAGTCTTTAGGTGGGGTATTGATGTCAAGATTAACTCAGAGAAAATTGGCTGCAGTTAGGGCTGAATGATAGTGATCATTCTGAAAACTCATTAAGAGTCTGAAAAATGAATGTTTAGACTTTATCCTTGACCAAAACCCATTTGTCCCATAGTGAAACATGGTAGCTGAAGAATGACAGCTCAGCAAGCATGAAGTGTAGGCGGGTCTTTCTTTATGAACTAGGCATGTTCTTGAAATTGTGTGTGTCAATCAGCTTTTTGTAAATGGAATCTTTTTTTTTTCATTAACTTACCCTATAATTTCAGCAGTGTTTAACATTCATTCCTGATTGATCTTGAGCTGGCAGTTAACTGCGAACATTCAGCCTCAGATTTTAATGCTTCTTCCTCAGTTTCGTGCTTTCTTTGCTCCCTTTCTTTCACCAGCTACTTAAGGAGCAAATAACTGTGAGTTAGGCCCAGTAATAGGTGTTGGGAATGTAAATAAGAATGGCAGGTAAATAATTACCAAGCAAGAGGCAAGTGTAATATACCAAGGAGTGCGGGGAGGCCCATTTGAGCAGAGTGTCTCTGTCTGGGGCGGTGAGGGGAAGGCATAGATGTTACTCGAGCTGAGTGCTCAAGGAGATGAAGATATGAGGGAGAGCTTGCTGTAATGTGTGCTGTGCCCCGCCACACCGTGGTTCCTCAAGATAACTAGGAGCAGAGCCGTGGTGGACTTTGGTTTTGAATGGTTCATGTGTCAGTTGATGGTCTTTCCTTCTACATGGAGTGAATATTGGTGGAAAGTTCACAAAGCTTTGTTTCCCTAATCATCAGGAAAGTATTTTTCTCTCAAATTTCCTGTGAAGTACACTGTGGGGTTTGTTATATGAACTGCCTTGTTTCAAGTCTATAAGACTGGAACCTTATTTTTCATGAAGCAGGGAACCCTGAAACAAAACAGAGAAAAAAGAACATGAATATTTTAATCTCCAGTGAAAACTCTAATATTTGACTAGCAACTTTCAGTTCAGTTCAGTTGCTCAGTCATGTCCGACTCTTTGCCACCCCATGGACTGCAGCACGCCAGGCTTCCCTGTCCATCACCAACTCCCGGAGCTTGCTCGACCTTAAGAAATTACAAATTTTCCATGGCAAAGGACACTATATGTAATGTTAAAGGACAGTTGATGGGCTTCCCATGTGGCTCAGCTGGTAAAGAATCTGCCTGCAATGGGGGAGGCCTGGATTTGATCCCTGGGTTGGGAAGATGCCCTGGAGAAGGGAAAGACTACCCATTCTAGTATTTTGGCCTGGAGAATCCCATGGACTGTTGGGGTGGAGAAGAGTTGGACATGACTGAGCGATTTTCACTTCACTTCACTTCAAAGGACAATTGATAGACTAAGAAAAATGATACAGAAAACAAATTCTGGTATAACTGATATATAAAGAATTCCAACAAATTTATAAGGGAAAGACAAGCAACCACATGGAAAAAAAAGAGCAAAGGATATAAGTAAGCAGTTCAAAGAAAAGATCATCCAAATGGCTAATCAACACCTGAAATGATGCTGCTGCTAAGTCACTTCAGTCGTGTCCGACTCTGTGCGACCCCACAGACAGCAGCCTACCAGGCTTCTCCGTCCATGGGATTTTCCAGGCAAGAGTACTGGAGTGGGGTGCCACTGCCTTCTCTGAAATGATGCTAATAACCCAGAAAAATGCAAAATAAAGCCCTAAAGCCCATTTTTCATCCATCAGATTGGCCAACTTTTAAGGGTCATAGAATCCAATACCTGTAAGAATGTGGAAGAAGAGGCATTCATGAGATTTCAAAGGAGGATTTAGTGCATTGTCACAACCTTTAGGAGAATCAATACCAAAATTATGTTTTCCTTTTAACTCTGTAAGCCTATTTTTAAGATGCTCACCTATTGAAATTAAAAAATCAGTTAATAAGAATATCATATGCAAGAGAGCATTCAGCCCTGTTTTACAGCACAAAAGCAAACGGCAGTAGGGAGATCTGTGCAGTGTTGCATCGTTGAGGTTCTGTATAAGCCTGTGCCCATGTGGTTGTGGGTGTGGTGTGTTTTAATGAATTTGATCTATGTATTTGTCCTGGGGGAAAATTCCTAATGTTTTTTACAGAAGATAAGCAAGCTACAGAGTAATGTGTATCGTGTGATCCCGTTTAAAAGAAACACCACAAAGTGCTGTATGTCAGTTTGAAAGTGCATGGAGAGAGGCAGGCAGGGACATGCGGGGCCATGAACACTGTGTAAACACAGCGGGATGGGAGTGGAGGTGAGGGGAAACTAAACACTTTCTTCGTGCGGTTTTGTCCTGTTGGACTGTTGCTTATTCCTAATGCTCATTGCTTTTGTAATTTCAAGTTTCGCCAGTACTAAAAGTGAGGAACTGATGAGGGCACTTCTTCTGCTCCTGTCTGGCCGTGTTGCTGTTCAAACCGGCTAGAAACCAGTTCCATGAGGCCAAGTGACGTGAAGGCCCTGCCTCCTCCCAGGGACTTGAGTATAGACCTAGAGTAGAGCAGTATTGACACTACTTACTATCTGGTTTATTTTAGCCTCTCCACTTTGAGGCCCTATCATTCATTCACTCGTTCACGATTTCTTATTTATCGTTTAGACACACACACATGCACGCACAATTGCCTGCTCTGTGTCAGACTTTACGCCTGTACTGGCTCTGAGCCCTGCTCACGTTCCAAGTGTCAGTGTGGCTTTTTCCAGTTCTGACCTGATTCCTCTCAGGCCAGGCAGGCTAGCATCTTCTGGAATTGTCCTCGGGTAACCGGAAGGCCTGACTGGAAGGAGCCCAGTTGGTCACCCTCAGCTGGGCTGTGCTCTTTGGAGGCCTGCTGTCCAAGAACGAACAAACCCCACCCGACACCACATCACAGGGGCACTTTCTCAGGCTCGGTGCCCAGGGCAGCGGAGCTGCCAGCCAGGTGCGTGACGCTCAGTTAATTAGATGATTGTTGGCCATCCCACGGCCCAAGCTGGGCGCTCATGAGTCTGGGCTGTCATGGAGACAGACTTCTGGCTGAGAGTGGATGTCCTCTGCAGAGATCGCTCATGTTTCAGGCCCCAGGATGATGGTTCTTTTGAGAATGTCTTATAGACCACTCAAACCCTCAGATGTTATCTCTCTTAGTGTTTTGTTTTCTTTTTCTCCTGGTATATTATTCGTTTTGTCTTGATTCAATAGCCCCTATGACAGTTTCCTCACCCAGCCTACTGCTTTGGGGCTGCGCAGTGCTCAGTGAGCCCAGAGTTGCCTAGAGCATGTGTGGCCTCTGGGGAGCATGTGGAGCTGTGTTCCCAGGGCCTGTCCCAGCCGGCAGGGCGGTGGAGAGGAACCTTTCATCACAGGACCTCCTGTTGGCCCCTCATCTGGATGTTGCCCCTCACAGTGAAGGGAACCCCTGAGTAGCTGAGGGGAAGAGGAAACACCTCCCCCCATCCCCCACCCCTGCAACACACACACATCCCAGGGGAAGAAGAGAAGGAGAAGCTGGCTCCTCGGCCTCCAGCAAGCATGCTGAGCGCTTACCTGTTAAAATGCCCTGTTATTGTTTCTCACTGCAAGCTGGATGTGGATTGTTGAGGAACCCTCAGTTTGACCGCTTTTGCTGATGAGTGGCTCTGGCCAGGCCTCAGGGGAGCCACCCGATTCACACAGCCTTTCGTAGGGCCTCCTGTCTGGCTCCACAAAACCCAGGGAGATGAGATTCAGCCGAGGCTTCATGTGGTGATAGAAGACAGATCCGTGGATCTCAGGACCCCACCGGAACTCAGACAGATGTCAATAGCAGCATGTCTGTCTGGGAGTCCTGAGGAAAGAGCTCATCTCCGTGTAGCCCCACGGACTTCAGACTGAACCAGAGTTGCCTTGAACTGAGTGAGCTGATGCAGTGTTGGAAGTTCTGCGTTCTCCATCAGAGACGTCCTTTCTCAGCCTCTCTCGACCCTGCAGCCAATACAGGGACGTCACTGAGGACTATCAGTAGCGCAGAGCTAACCTGTGTCATGGCATGGAAAGAGCACGTTTGTGCATTTCCTCTTGTACCTAGGTTTCCAGAGGAGCCAATTACAGTGGGTATAGTGTAACTCAGGAATACAAGATTGGGAATAAGGGAGCTAGTTTCTATTCCAAGCACTATCACTGACTTTCTCTGTCATCTTGGTAGGAGATGGGCTGGAGGGAGCCTTCTTCTGGGATCGGCTGTCCCCCAGGAGCTCATGTCTCACTCCCAGGGAGGCTGGAAGGTCAGGTCAGCAACTCTTTACAGATGTGAGCTTTGTTTAATGTTTAATATTTAAAGAACTAATAATAGTAATAGTTCACATAACCTACTTCCCCAGTTTGATTTGTGTGGCCTGTTTTTATAGAGTTATTCTGTCAGAGGGATTTCTTTAGTTCCTTACTGCTGAGACTCTGTGTGCTCTGGTTATGAACCATGCATGTCAACATTGTGGAAATGAAATGCCTACCCCCTGGACCCAGGCAGATGGATTTTATTTTGGGCTCAATAGAAATGTAGTCTGTACTAGTCAAATATGTTTCTAGAGGATTTTCTGTCTTCAAGGTGCTTGGAGGAAACAAAACATTCAAGTCACAGTCCCATTTCTGCAAGAATGCCACTAATTCTATAAAGCTTCCAGGAGTCACATGGATGATTTCATAGCCTTTTGAGTTTGAAGACTTCATAAATGCTGTTATCAGTTCTTCCTTACTGAGCACTGAGATAGAGATCCTGTCTCAGACTGGGGTTTCTGGAGGGCAATTCTGCACTGGATTGCAGGCAGAATGTTGATTGGGGTGTGCTTTTGGGAGATAATACCTGAGGAAGGGAGGAGATCAAAGGTGGGCAGAGGAGAGGCTGACCCACACCAGCTGAGCTAGGTGCCCCTTCAGAGGTGCAGGACAGTGCCCAGTGATGGATGCAGCTGTGAGCTCTCAGGAGAGGGTGATCCTGGCAGCTGTGCGGTGGGCTTGTCCTCTCCAAGGAGGGGAGCTGGCTAGAACAGAGGTCCCCAACCTTTTTGGCACCAGGGAAGACAATTTCATGGAAGACAATTTTTCCACAGACCAGGGTTGGGGGAATGGTTTCAGGATGATTCAAGTGGATTACATTTATTGTGCACTTTATTTCTATTCTTACAACATCAGCTCCACCTCACATCATCAGACATTAGATTCTGGAGTTTGAGGACCCCTGGTCTGGACCACAGGGCATCCACATTTCACATGCTTTCTGCTTGCCATCCCTTGAGCTGAATGTCTTAGCCACATGGTTTCTAATCCAGCCATTTTAGAGATGAGGCAGCCAAAGGGCAGAAAAGCTAAGTAATGTGCCTACGATCCCACAGCTAATACCCTGGTGGGGTGTGTGTTACCTATCAGACTATGCTTCTCACTTAATCTTCCCAGCATTGCTTCATGAGAGGGGTTATCACCCCCATTATGCAGGTTGAGAAGCTGAGGCACTGGGAGGTTAAATGATTTGCCCAGTGTCACAGAACTAAGAAGAGGTGAGGCTCGGGTCTTCCCATTACACTATAGCATCTCACAGGGCTAACCTGTCCAGTGAGAGATACCCAATTCTGGCTGGAATAGGTACACAGCCCTTGAGTAACTTATGGACCACCAGTTCTCCCCTCTCCAGTTTTGTGGACAGATTTGTGCCTTTCGTAGTCAGTAAAGGAGCATGGTCTTTGAAGCCAGGCAGAGGTGAGTTCAAAACCGAGTGCTTTATGGCCTGCGTGTTCCTCAGTCTCTCTGGGCTCAGTGTTCTCATCCTTAAAAATGGGTGTTGTAGTGATGTCTCAGTTGGGTCGTTATGAGGATTAGAAGGAGTTGGATGGGAGATATCTCAGCATATTTCTCCCTACTCTCCTTCCTAAAAAGGGTTCAGGGGCTACACAGGGGTTTTCAGAGGGCAGATACCTTGAACAATAGTGGTGGTTTATTGATTCAGCATTTTCTCACCTGCTTTTTTCTCTCATGCAGAGACAAAGTGAGGCTAAGTCTTCCGTGCAATTTGCTCAGAATTCTAACACTAGCTGTTAGTCTAATCATAACACAGTTCTTCTTGGAAACAAACATAGCAACAGCAATTATATCTTACTTTTAATGTCTAATTGGCTGTAAACTTGCTCTCCCGGAGTTATTTCCATCTAGCGTATGGAGCGTTGTGCGTTTTGCCTGTCTCAGTGTCCTCCTACAGCCCCTGTCTTGCCTTTATTAGCGAAGTCAGTTGGATGTATGATTGCCCTGTGGGTGCCCTGGAAGCTCCAGCCGTTCCCAGCAAAGTGCTGAGATGCTCTTGAAAGCCTCTGCTCCTTATTAGCCCCTTGCTCTCCCTCCTGAACCTCTGGCCTTGTGTCGTCATGTGAACTCTGTTCCATGTCTCCTTCCCCATTTGGTCTCCTGCCCTGGCTTCTGGAGTAATCCTTCCCTGGTTCTGTGAGCCCTGTTTCTTCATGCCCTCCTATGCTTCCACGCCTGCAGCATGGGGGGTTCTCTCCCTCTCCTCTTAAGCTACTCATCCTTTTTCACAGTGAGTCCTGCAGGGCGGCAGAGCCATCCCAGCCAGGCTGTGTGACACTGTGAGCCAGGGTGCGGAGGAGCAAACCCACACAGTTGTGTCTTCACCTCCTGTTGGACTGATCACTGCCCTTAGGAAGAACCAGCCTTTCCAGGAGTCCAGCTGGGGGCCAGAGCCTATGTGGGGAGCCTCTTCCATAAGCTTTCTCCTCACTGTGCTTTTCCAGCTTGCTGAAGCTTAAATCCTTCTGCAGGGCTCTGGCCTCAGCATAGGTGTGTCTGCTGCCTGGTCATCCTGGGGAGGGGAGGGTTGGGGAGGTGCTGGACCTGTTGCTGTGGCAACACGTGGCTGTGATCATGAACCCATTTCATTCCCAGCAGATTTTGGCATGAATCAGTCTCTCCTTCTCACCCACCTTCTTTCTCCTCCTTCTTCATCTCTCCCCACACCCTTCTGTCATCTTCCCTCCTCCCCACTCAACCTCAGACTTTCCTCAGATCTCTCTTTTTTTTTTCCACTCCTGGATACAGCAGCATAGCAACTAAGGCTACCCATGGCAGACTTCGTTTCCCCGCCCCCCCCGCCTTGACCATTAGTTCTCAAACTTTAGAGGCATAGTCTGAAAAGCTTGTTAAAATACAAGTGGCCGAGTGCTGAGCTTCATTTGGAGGGTCCTGATCTGAAGGTCTGCCCTGGGACCCAAGAACATGCATTTCCAGCAAGACCCCCCAAAGCTACTGATGCTGGGAGACCAGGAACCACCCTTGAGAAACACCGTTGTAGGCTGTGTTTGTCCACTTTGAGCCACTTGTGGCTGGAATATTCCTTTACATTTCTGTTCGAAAAGATTTGATTAGCTCATTCACCCACTCATACAACAGATGTGAATTGAGCAGTATTCAGAGTCCTGTAGCGGGTATGCTGTGCAAAACCCTGTCCTCCAGGATTTCACAGATTTGTACAGGGGACTAACAAGTAAATAATCATTATGTGGTGTGGTAAATATTACAATCCCCTGCAAATGATAAGAGGCTTAGAAGTAGGCACCAGTCTCCTTGTACAAGGCAAGTAAAATATTTAGATGAGACAGATATAAATAATAGTGATTCTTTCATTCTTTCTCCCCCCATTTTCAAGGGTTAAAGGGAACTGAGCTTAACCTATTTAAGTAATGTTAATATGTAATGAGTGTGGAGCATTTTCTGTGTTTCAGTTATCAGACAGCTGGTGTGGTCCTCACCCTGTAACTTACTGTCTGGGCAGCCTCAGGCAGGTTAGCCAACCGCTCTGTGCTACTAGTATCTGCTTCAAAGGATTCTTGAGAAAATTAAGTGTGCACCTGTGGGCAAAATGTTACATCAGAATTGCTCCCAAAAGTGTTGCCTCTTCTTATTGATGTTGTGTGACCTCACGTTGAATATCAAGAGAGTCTGTCTCAAGACATGTATACTTTTCAGACTAAATACACGGCCAGGGTTTAAGCCAAGCAGTTGGTTTGGGGCCAGCTCTGAATATGCAAATTAGAGGATCTCCGAACTAGTTGGAAAAACCCCTGGGGCACTGGAGTACCTTGTCTGGGTGATCAGGGTATTGGTTCATCCAGAAAGGGTTAAAGAAAGGTCTTGAAGGATGGCCAGAATTTTTCACAATGCATTTCTTCATCTTTGAGAAGATGAGTGGGGGTTTCAGGTGGAGGCTTAAATGAATTTCCACCTGAAAAAGCATCTCTACCCAACAAAGCTTAGGAGGACAGAACACGGAACTCCCCATTTGGGATCTAGAAAGTTTCAAGCTGAGCTTTGACATTGAGAGAACCAGGGTCACCTTCCCTGAGACATGCTGTCTTCCCCGTCACCTTCGTACCCTCTGGCCACTGCCGAGAGACTGTGTTTTTTGGTTGCTTTCCCAAAGAGGCTGCTCTCTCCCCTCTTAGCTCCCTCCCCCTCAACCCCCTCATCATCCACTGAGAGACGTGTTTCTCTCTTCCATTAGGTTGGCCCGAAGTTCTTTTGGGTTATTCCGCAAGGTGGTACGGAAAATCCAAACAAACTTTTTGGCCAACCCGATAGTTTCACAATCAGGAAGAGTTCCCCTAATCTCTGCCTGGGGTCCTGTAGGAACCACAGTCCACATTCAAGTCTATTTTCCACCTCCCTCAAATCCAGTTTTACAGCTGAAACTGTAGCTGGATGTGATGGCAGAATATACCAGTTTTGTTTTTAATTCTTTCCTGAGTTCATCAGAGATAAGAGTGATAGAGCCTTTCTTCTCCTGAAGAGTATTAGAGGATGAAGTCCTTCAGTGGCCAGATATACCAGGGAAGGGCTTATTAAGTGATAATTCTGATAAACCCCCTCTAGGCAACCTGTGACTCTGCCCTTTTAGTGATAAAAGAAACCTCTGGACATTTAATTAACTCTTTAAGAAATCCTCTTTCTCATCACCTTTTCTTTTCTATCTTTTGCTTGTCTTAGATTTAATCAGAGTCGTGCTGTGCTATGCTTAGTCGCTCAGTCGTGACACAATCAGAGTATTTAACTTGTTCATTTTTTTATTCACTCTGAATAAAGTACCCACTGGGAACTGAGTACCCACTGGTAACTAACTTGGGTTCTGAGGCAGATAGACAGAAAAAGAAGACCTTCTCTTTGTTCTTGGGGAGTGTCAACTCTTGTAGAGGAAGGCATACCAGCAAGTCATGAGTACGGGACAGAGTTGAGTGACATGGTAGCCTTATGTGCAGAGAGTGACGAGAATGACCGACTCTGGGAAGGTTTCTGGGTGAAGGTAACCTTTAATCAGAGGCTTTCAAGGAGGAAAAGGCAGAGAAGGTATCCTAGGCAGTGGGAACTATATGACCAAAAGCACAGAGCTGTGAAAGAAAGTGGCATGTGGGATAACTGTAAGAATCTTGGTGTGGCCATGTGACTTGTTTATGCAAGGAGGCGGGGGCTGTGAGATGAGCCAGAGAGGCTGGGCTGGGGTCTCTCGTGGTAGGAGATTTGGCATGGGCAGCCTTTGGAGGGTTTTAAGCAGAAAGGAGATCAGTCCTGGGTGTTCATTGGAAGGACTGATGCTAAAGCTGAAACTCCAATACTTTGGCCACCTCATGCGAAGAGATGACTCACTGGAAAAGACTCTGATGCTGGGAGGGATTGGGGGCGGGAGGAGATGGGGACGACAGAGAATGAGATAGCTGGATGGCATCACTGACTCGATGGACATGAGTTTGAGTGAACTCCGGGAGTTGGTGATGGACAGGGAGGCCTGGCATACTGTGATTCATGGGGTCGCAAAGAGTCGGACACGACTGAGTGACTGAACTGAACTGAAACAGAAGAGAGACAGGTTAGAGAGATGTTGACAGATGAGAGATGTTGGTTAGAAAATGGCAACTTTGCCCTCCTCTGAAGACTGAAGCCACCTGTGGCTGGAAGTCATTTGTCCCACTTAACAAGATCACCCTGGCAACAGAGTGGTGTTGCACTCCTAGCCAGGGAGCTCTCTATGACAGTCCTCCAACCTTACAGACATCTAGGGCAGAGAAGAAACCATTGCATTAAGGTGCTTTTCAAAGGTGTGGAAACAATATAACATTCAGATAGGATTTCAATAGGCAATTGATGAGAAACTACTTTTTGCTGGCACTGCTGTGGTAAATATGTGCATTCATAGCTTTGTTCTGATACGTTCCATGTTAAAATTTTTTTATTTCTCTCTTTCTCACCCCCTCCACCACCATACAAGAGGCAACACCATGTCATGTCTTAAGAGGAAGTCAAACATGGGTTTGGATTTTGGTTCTATAATATACTGACGGTGGGGCCTTGGGCAAGTCCTCAGGTTTTATGAACCTGGACTTTATTGTTTTGTTTCTAAAACATGAAATTATAGTTGCAGCTCTCTTACACGTGGTTGGTATGCACCTGGCTCAGTGTTCAGTGTAGACTAGATGCTTAATGAATGGAAGCCTTGATTCTTTTTCCTTCTCAATTACATTCTAGCCTTAGGGTATAAGTCACAGGAAAATGTGGAGATAAAAATGTTTTAATCAGGTCTTCTTGGTGTATACTTAGTACCTCCAGAAATAGGTTTGATTGGGTCCATGTCTGCCATCCAACAGCTCATATGCAGTCTCGTACAAGTCACCCAACATGGTTGATTTCAGTACATTCCACTCTAATGTACAGCAATGAAAGCTGTGCAAAGAATGGTAAAGACCAAAGGAGATTTTTTTTTTTTCCAGTGCTTACCAGACTGGGGAAGCAGTGAACATTATTACTTTATTATCTGCATTCTGTTTTAACCTTGTTACTCCCCTAAGCCAATAGGAATGCTCAGTTGGAATGCACCCTGTGTATCTTTGGGGAAAGAAGAACCACCAAGATGAGTGTCTAGGAGGGCAGCAGCAATCAGAAGATGAGAAAAGGGAGGGTTTCAGGGAAAAGACCAGAGAATTCAAGTCCATGAGACGGAGGAGAACCACTGAGGAATCTGGGTCTGAGTGGGAAGGGACCCCACGTCTGCTGTCTGATGTAGGCACCCACTTGCGTGAGGGACTCCCCCTCAGTGTCCCCGGCAGATGGTGCCTGGCACAGTGATTCCTGTTCTTTTTCACATCATGGCACACATAGAAAGTAACATTTGTCTAACACTGTGGTGAGTGGACAAAGATGCTCACAAGTGGAGGTGACCAGCCCTGGGGACTCAGGCTGAGCCAGACTCTGCCAAGGGCCATGGGAGGTGAGTGGAGTGATGTTTTGGGCCCACGTGCAGCCCAGCATTCTTGGAGAAACTCTGATCCAGCAGGACAGATCAGACTTAAGAACCTCACCTAGATACTCTCAGACCCCTGGGTGATAAATAGGCATATTTATCCCACAATAAATAAATCATGGGACTGAACATTTCATTATCCCTATTACCAGCACCAGTGCAGACCCACTGAGTATATTTTTAAGAGCTGTGTCTTAAAGTCAGAAGATAGAAAGACATCAAAGCTCTGATACCTTGCTTTCAAGCCGTTCTTACCAAGGACTAAGAATGGTTCCTGTGGCCACAAAATAAATGAAACTAACTGGCCTGGGGCTTCTTCAGGGAACCAGCTGGGCTTAGCCAGCCTTACATAGTGTTTGACACGCAGTCGTTAATTAAAACATGGATGTTGGATGATAAATTAATTTACCTGCTCAGAAGGCATTATGGAGGAAATGAAAGCCACGAAAAATGATTATGCTTGAAGCTCTTTTCTTGAGTGTCTGCTCTTATGTGCTGTACTGAATATTTGAGTTAGCTAAGTGTACTTGCTATGTGTCAACAGAGATGCCATTTTACAGGTGATATATTTATTTCTAGGAAAGGAAACTCATATAGGCCTGTGAGGCAGAAGAATGGTAGTAGTGTTAAAATCTGCTAGTTAATAGCATTACTGAGAATCTCTTTGTTTGTAGGCATTAGGAGAGTGGATAAAGGATGCGGTTCTGTCAATAAGAACCAGCCAACCCTAATGGAAAGGGAGGACTAATATGTGAGAGAGACAGAACACGTATAAAGAAGGTCTGTTCAGTTCAGTTCAGTTCAGTCGCTCAATCGTGTTCTACTCTTTGCGACCCCATGAATCACAACACGCCAGGCCTCCCTGTCCATCACCAACTCCCGGAGTTCACTCAAACTCATGTCCATCAAGTTGGTGATGCCATCCAGCCATCTCATCCTCTGTCGTCCCCTTCTCCTCCCGCCCCCAATCCTTCCCAGCATCAGAGTCTTTTCCAGTGAGTCAACTCTTCACATGAGGTGGCCAAAGTATTGGAGTTTCAGCTTTAGCATCAGTCCTTCCAATGAACACCCAGGACTGATCTCCTTTAGAATGGACTGGTTGGATCTCCTTGCAGTCAAAGGGACTCTCAAGAGTCTTCTCCAGCACCACAGTTCAAATGTGATGCAAAAAATTCTTAGGTTTACTTGGAGACAACAGATAAAAGAAAGATGCTGAAAAAGAGGGGATAGAGGGAAGAAGAGACCATTCTGTTTGGAGAAGAAAAGATCTTCCATTGAGAGAGAAGGTCTGTAAACAAGTTCAAATAAAACCCAAGTGCAGCACTTAATGCTGTATTTTCAATTATAGGCATTTATACTCATGACTTAGCCTTCTTATGGATACCAAGGCCCTCAAGGACTGTTTTCCTTTCTCATTCATCATGTACAGAGTACACACTCAAAAATGTTGAATGAATATACATGCTGCTACGGGGTGCACCGAAGTGCTGGGAAATTCTAGAGAAAAGTCGAGTGATGTGCTTCAGGGAATCCTTCTGGAGACTGAGCGGGCTTAGTATGAGGGAACGCATGGCTTGGCAGAGAGGGAAGGTAGAAGGAAGGAAGAGCTCTAGGGTATTGAGCAAATCCAAACATTTACACCCCCATTCAGGGTCTTCCAGGACCTCCTCCTCTTTTGTTAAAAAAAAAAAAAATATATATATATATATATATTTACTTATTTTTGGCCGTGCTGAGTCTTCATTGTTACACTTGGGCTTTTCTCTAGCTGCAGTGAGTAGGGGCTACTCTCATTATAGTCCATAGGCTTCTCATTGTGGCATCTTTTCTTGTTGTGGAACACAGGCTTAGTTGCCCCACGGCATGTGAGATCTTCCCAGACCAGGGATTGAACCTGTGTCCCCTCCTTTGCGAGATGGATTCTTAACCACTGGTCTGCCAGGGAAGCCTGGACCTGCTCCTGTTCATCTTGCCTTACTCGCTGCTCCCCATGACTACTCTTTGTGGCCTCATCATTCCCACTTGTTTCCCTCTCTTGGACTGTCTTCTTCCATTGATGGTCCAATCTACATCCTTGTCCTACTTCAAATCCAGGTGAAGGCACAGCCCCAGGATGCCTTCTAGGACATCTGCAGCCTCATTTCTTTCTTCATGAAATCTGATAGCCATGTTCATAGCTCCATTCTCTTAACCTTCAGAAGTAAGACATCATCATGGTGTCCAACTTCAGGGAGCTTCCAAGGGAGAGCAGGAGCCTAGACTAACTACATACAAATGACCAGAGGGAGTAGAACCATATATTTAATCTCAATTGTAAGTGATATGCGGGAGAATAGAAGGGCTGTGCCAGGTAGCCTGGGGGTCAGAAGTTCTAGCTATGCTTCTGTAATCAACTAGGGAGTATCTTTCAGAAATCAGCTTTTTGATCTTTGGTTCTTCATTCATAAAGTAAGGGGCTTGTACAAGATGCTGTTCTTCCTTTTAAACTTCAAGATGATGAAAGGTACAGAATTCATGTTAGACTAATGGGAAATAGAGATATTTAGCTGGAGGGAACAGGGGACTCATGGAAATGCAGCAAATGATGGTAACCAGAAGGATTGACCTCTGAGGACTGTGGGATAGAGCAGAGAACCAGCAAGGGACTGGTTGAAGACCTGTTGCCCTGTGTCATCAGTAGAGTCTTTCTAAACTACACAAAACTCTCACAATGCAGAGGGTCTGCCAAGCCTCATGCACCCTTTGTCCCTGGCTTTAAAGCGGGGTATGCTGAGACTCAGGTCTTCTCATTCTCTGAGCTCTTTCTGGTACTTGAGGTTCTTGCAAGAATACATTCAGTCTCTGGTCAACCAGCCTGGGTAGAAGGGTAATGTGTGTTAGCTGATCATCATAAGAAACAACCTCTTTATTTATTCATTTTTGGCTGTGCTGCAGCATGTGGCATCTTAGCTTCCCAACCAGGGATCGATCCCTGTACCCCCTGCACTAGAAGCCCAAAGTCCTAACCACTGGACTACGAGGGAAGTCCTGGAAGTATCCTCATTCATTTCTTCTCTGAGTGGCTGACTTGGCCAATGTACATATGGCAGCATCAGAACAGCATACTCACTTTTTCCCAGAGGTGAGCAGCATCTCAACCTGGATGGCTCATTGTGTGGTCAACTGTCCTGCTCCCAGTGACCCCAGGGAAGCTGACCTCCCCAGCACCCTGCTGCAGTTGCCTGGCCGGAGGACCTTCCCTTCTCTCTGGGTATTTCCCTATAGTACTCTTTATGTTTTCTCTGACCATGAAAACAAAGCAAAACCCACTAGTTACTGCAGAAAAAGCTGCAAAGTATAGAAAAAGATAAAAATGTTTTTTAAATAAATCACTCATTTCTACCCCTGCCGAGTTACCATCACTGTTACCATTTTTCAGTGTTTTGCCACAAAAGTTTCTCTAAAAACCCACATATGACCCTGAACCGTGTAAATAACCTATACAGTTTTATTTGGGGAAAATCTAAAAACTCTTTATTATAGAAAAATTCATGCATACACACAAGTAGAAAGAATAGAATATTGAGCCCCCGTGGAACCCAATCCCGGCTTCAACAATACAAGATCTTGAACAGATCTGTTATCTCCATTTTGGGCTTTTGGGCCAGTGATCAGAAAGGGAGGAGACAACAAACCTCACATAACAATAGTATTGGAATCGTTAGGATTTACCAAAGCGTACTTCAGCACAGCCGGGCCCTGAGCTGTGTGGGTGTGAAGGCGCTCACTTGCGTGGACAAGGTCATGGCAGCCTTCCTGGTCAGATGCAGCACTGCTTATCCGCCCTCACTTTGACATTTACTTGCGTCCTCTTCCCAGGCGTGTGGATGGATTTTCACAAATACATCCATACCTGTCTGCCCAGCCCCAGTGGTGATCGCCACCCACGTCCAGGGTGGGGCGGTGCTTGCTGGTCAGTGATGCTAAGCAGAGCTCCCGATGGTGGCCTTGATGGCATCATGCTGCCGCCTGTGAACACAGGTGGAAGAGAGGATTTTTCTGGCTCTCTTCCTGGGCCCACTGGTCAGAGAAGAGGAAGAATAAGTGGGGAAATGCCTAGTAGGGAGTCCCCCTGGAGGTACTTTTGCATGTGGGCTAAGGCACTGCCGAATCCTCAGTGACAGGCGCTGGCAGTCCAGGCAAGAGGAGAAAGCGGCCACTGGCCATCCAATCTGGGGGTCTAAAAAGGACCAGAATGCGTGGAAAGCCTTGATTACTTATCTCAGGACCCTGGCTAAGCCAGATGCTGCCTTTGGAGCTTGTTTGTGTGGGGAGCCTTAGCATTTTATTAAATACACTCAGGAGTCTGAGGCATAATGAAATGCTTTGCCTCCAGGACTGACAGGTTCCACCTCCCTGCTGGGTGGCAGCAGGTGGCTGTGTTTCACTCAGGTTCTCTGTCCTCACTCACTCTTTCCACCTGCTCCCCCGACCCTGCTTTCTTGCCTGGGGTCTGAGAGATACAGCTCTTACCTTCTGGCTGCTAGACCCTAGCGTTGGCTTTCTTCTTTATTGTGGCTCTGCCCTAGAAGGTGGTGATAGAATGAGTAGGATTGCTATTAAGAGACCAAGTGAGATAATGGACAGTCAAGCGTCCTCAAGAAGTTCACCCCATGTGGCTCTAGACTGTGGCGCGTTACTTTGCTTGTCCAGACCTTAGTTAGTTTCCTCCTCTACCAAATGATGGATTGGGTAGTGTGTTCCTGTAATCTACTGAGATGGTGGCTAGAATTCCTGGTACACGTGGTCCACAGGCCTTCAATTGCTTAGTGGTCATAAGGTACGCTGTACGTCGTACCTCCTTTCCCTAAAATGTGACTGTGGTCAAAGGGCAGTGGCTCTGCCTTTTGAAACATCATGTACTATCCATCTGGGTGGCTCAGGGATAGAGTGTTACTGCTTTGTGAGGTTGGTCAAACCCTGATGAGAAAACGATTTAATGCCTTGAATCAGATTCCCTATAAACTGTCTCTGGGACAGAAATTTTTGTGGCAATGATTTTACTGATGGACTGCTTGCAGGGGAAGCCTAAACTGATAAGAGGAAAGGTGAATAGGACAGGAGAAAATACTAGACAGAGATGTGGTTGTACACTTTTAGCCTGGGTCTGATCCCCAAGGCAGCTCCAGAGTGAACTGCACCACGGAAGCTGCCCCTCGCAGGGGGGAAGGGGCTGGGCCCGCAACACCCCTGCATCAGTGAGCTGTTGGTTCCAGGTCATGGCCCCCATGGATAGGCATAAACTCCCAGATGAGGAGGGTCTGTCAGCTGGGGGCTGACTTCTCAGGAGGATCCAGGTGTGAGCCATTAGCAGCCAAAACTCAGAGCTGCTGGGGGAGCTGGTCCACCTGCTCTAAAGGAGACCACTGGGGACAGCACAGACTCTGCCACATCCAGGCCGGTGAGAGCTCAACAGGGAGAGGGTTCTTCTGAATCTAAGTCCCTGAGCAGTGAGGGAATGTGGATGGCTCAGGACACTGAGAGAAATGTGAGATGTGATTTCTTAATTAGGCCAGCATAATTGATGGGTATAGAAGTCAAGAGCATGTTACATTTGAGAGGGAGATGATTCCTAGGAAGGGATGTGAGGGAAGCCTGGCTTTATCTGGATGCTGGCTGCACAGTTATGTACACTTTGAAAATATCCACTAAGGGTGGTGCCCATATGATTTATGAATGTTTCAGTTCAACATCCACCCAGGTGCCTGGGGGCTGCTACTGCAAAGAGGCAGGAGTTCGCTGTCAGCGTTCCCTGCCCTCATTTTTCTTCTCCTGTGTCCCCTGCCTCTTGACACTTCTTAATCTTTTTTTTTAATTGAAGTATAGCTGACTTACAACATGTTAGTTTCAGGAGCACAGCAGTTCAGTTACACGCACACACACACACATATCTTTTCATTCTTTTTCAGATTCTTTTCCCTTGCAGGTTATCACAGAACATTGAATAGGGTTCCCTTTGCTATACAGTAGGTCCCTGTCAGTTATCTATATTATATATAGTAACATGTATATGGTGATCGCTTCTAATTTATCCCACTGTCCCCCTTTCTTTGGTAATCATAAGCTTGATTTTTATGACTGTGAGCACTTCTTAATTTAAACCTTTTCCTCCTCTCCCTTTCCCCTCCGTGACAAACCTCTGCCTTTCTAACCTCCGCTGCTGATGCCAAGGTAGTTTCTTAGACTCATGTGATGCTCTGCTCCGAAAGCTTCAGCAAATCCTCTGCTGACTTGCTGAACCGGATCAGACGCACCTGCATCAGCTCCTGGTGTGGTCCTTCATCACCCTCACTTCAGTTGAAAGACAAACAGGCCGTGTGAGCTCATTTATTTAATGGGGGTCTCCCCATTATACTACTTCACGTGGACCAGGACCTGCGACTGTTCTGTCCATCGTTTATCCCCAGTATCTAGGAGAATATCTGTCGCCTAGTATTAATACAGGGTCCACACATTTGTTGTACAAAACATGACTTCTGGCACTGAGACGTGGACTTCAAGTCTCTCGGGATGAAAAGGAGGTGTTCACTTGGTGCTGGAATGAAGTGCGGGCCCAGGGGAGGCCAGCAAACTGGGCGATGCTGGGTGCCCAGGTACCATACCATCAGGAAGGTGGAACTGTGGAACTGCCTTTGGTCTCTGCCCCTTTCCTTTACTCCACTCTTGCCCTCTCTGATTTTCTCTCCCTGGAGTGGTCAGCAGAGGCCTTGGACTTTTTGTTTGGCCTCACCATGTGGCATGCAAGATCTTAGTTCCCTGACAAGGGATTGAGCTTGTGCTCCCTGCAATGGAAGTGTGGCGTCTTCACCACTGGACCACCAGGGAAGTCTTCCTTAAACAGATGTTTTTGCTGAGATGAATGGCCTGGCCTCTTTGACTGCCCAGAGCTGCTGTTCCAGCCATCCCTTGACTTGAGTTCAGTTGGTAATTCCAAAGCTGTCTTTGAGACAGAGTCTCTAAGCCAGTAGTTCTCAATGGCAAGCCATTTTTGCCCCCCTGGGATGTTTGGCAGTTCTGTAGCCACTTTGTGTTGTCACAACTGGGAAAAATGCTGTTGGCATCTAATAGGTAGAGACCTGGGATCCTGCAAATACAGTGAACAGGACAGCCTCCTCCTCCCCAACCCAGCCTTGAATCATCCAGCCCAAGATACCAGTGACGCACTGCCGAGAAACCCTGCTGGGGGCCAGGCTGGGGCTTGCCTGCTGGCGCCTCCAGCCTGGGTAGTAGGTGTATCCGAGAGACCTTTTTTATTTTTCTCCCGAAAGGACCCTTTTTTTCCCCTGAAAGAACCCCCATATTTTCCCAGTCCCAACTCATCAACCTCCCAATTCTGCAGCCATATGTCATTCAGCCTCCCTGGTGGAAGCTGCTCTGTGAAAGGCATGGACATCCAAGAGGAGGCTCTTCAGCCTGTTTTCCACAAAGCCCTGTGGAACCCTGATAGAGACCTGCTTCCGACTACGGAGGCCAGTCCTGCCTTCAGCCTTGGGCCAGGAAAACCATGGGACCCCTGCCTCCTGCCATCCCATCCCCATCTCTCTCGCCAATCCGGCTCCTCCCACCCCTGCCCTCCACCATCTCCCCCATCCCCCGGAGATTAATGTGATAATTGCCATGTGTGCCTGTTTACCCAGGGAGTGGGTGGGCTCACCACCCCCAGTCAGGCAGGTTCCCAGAGGAACACATTCCCGCTGTGTCAGGCCTGCTACCCGCTGAGCACTCCCTGCGCAGGTGGGCCGCCACCCCCAATGCTTTCTCTGTCTGTCATCACCCCCGCCATGCACATGTGTGCGTGTGTCTGTCACTCAGGGAATCGGGAGTTGAGAGAGGTGGGGGACAGCCAGCCTGTCGAGTCTAGGGGCTTGACTGGGTCAGTGTGGGGGTCAGCATCTTAAATAAGAGGACATTGCTCCAAAGAAAAGCTCTCCGGTACTGCCTGCCCCAGAGTTAGGTGTTCCATGAATGGTGGGGAAGGAGGAGGCTGGAATGCACTGTCAAGCCTTCTTTGCAAGGAGGGGCTGGTTTATACTTTAACTGCTCCAAAATACTAGGCTCGGCAGGGAAGCTTCCACGATGAGACTCTCCTGGAACCAGAAATCAGTGGACCGTGTTGGGAAAGCCGTGGGTCTTCTTTCTCTCAGTCTTGCACGGAGTACTTAGGGTGTGTTGTCCCTGAGGGAAGAATCTGTAGGGAGAATGAAGTGTGATGTTCCCACATCCAAGGTGCTTGGGAATTGCAGAAGCTGGGCGGGTGGGGGGAGGTGGATACTGGGGAGAGAGAAGGGAAGGGGAGATGCTTCCTCTCACGTAGGCAGTCCCTCCTCTCTCCCACTGCCTGCTGTGTCACAGACACGCATGCCCACCCCGAGAGGGAGCACAGTCACAACTCTGGAGCTGAACTGGCAACTTTTTGCTTGGCGCTCCTGATTCCCACCTCGTATGGTGTCAGGGCACTTGCTGCCTTCAGAGTTGTCGAGTGCTTTCTTCTTCCGTCTCAAAAGATACTGCCGTGGTTGTCTCTCCTACACTGGACAATTTTAAGGTTGTAATAATGATGAATCAGAAAGAGACTGAAACTCTAATTAGCATCAGAAAGAACCTTGCCGTTTTGGAGGAGGGAGGCATGAAACCCCAGGCTTGCCCACTTCCTGCTGAGGTTTGTTCCCTTGTCCTAGTGGGCCTGTCATTGACCCACAGACAAGCACGGAGGTGAGGCTGTCAGGCCACCTGGGGAGGAAGGATGGGGGGGGGAGGAGCTAAGAGGAAACCGGAGGGAGAGGAGGAAGGTGTAAAGAGGGTGCAGCAGGTCTATTAAAAGGTTTGCGAATAATCTAGGGAAGCTGTCAAGCTGCTTTCTCCAGAAGAACCTTTTAAGCTGTCAGTCATCCTTTAATACCGCACCCCCCCCCCCCCGTAGGGCATGATGCCAGGGTCCTCCCAGATATTCTTTTTCTCCTTCTCTTTCTTTTCTCCTCTTCTTCTCATCCCACAGGCTCCAATACCATGGTGGATGACTTTTTTAAACACAATTCACATACAGCTTGGGGAGAATATCAGAATGAATTTATTTTTGGTATATTTTAAACCCGAGAATCATTTTACTCAAATCGTGGTCATTTACTGATTGGCTGAGTACCTCTGTGTGCCAAACACTTTGTCAGGTGCCAGGTACAGAAATGAGTGGACAGTGAAGGCTCTTGCTTTAATGTAGGTTAAAGCAAAACCAAAACATTCTCACAACACACTAAGTATTTTAGAGAAGAGTTAGAAAGCACATCCCAGACTCTGGACCTATGAAGGGGAGTCCTTCTATCCCTGTATTTCATGGGCTGTATTTTCTGATAATAGCTTTCTGTTGAAAAGGAGGTTTGTAATCAAGGACGCATATGAAATGATGGAGGAAACAACTTGAATACTATTTCTTTGGGGTGGATCTTCTCACAGGCTAATGCAAAAATAAAATCTGCTGTGTTTCCTGAGTTTCTTTGATTCCAGAAGCTCATTTTCCTCAGAACATGTGAACATCTTACAGATCACTAGCAATAAGAAGACCACAATTTGGAAATTATTCTTCATTCTGCAACATCTTTGGCAAATAGTCACCCAACTGAAATTACTCTCACCATCCTCAAGACGTAGCACAGTCACTCCTGGGACCAAAAAGCTTAAAAGCTACAATTTCATCATTGCTATTGCTGACACCAACTAATGCTTATTGGCACTTGATCCCTGATTAGAGTACTGGGAGGAGCCTGAGTTCTTGCTGCCAAAGAGTGCTAAGGGTGACTGTCTAAGCCCCAGAGTTGTTGAAAAGACACTTGCTCCTTGGAAGAAAAGTTATGACCAACCTAGACAGCATATTTAAAAACAGAGACATTACTTTGTGAACAAAGGACTATCTAGTCAAAGCTATGGTTTTTTCCAGTGGTCATGTATGGATATGAGAGTTGGACTATAAAGAAAGCTCAGAGCTGAAGAATTGATGCTTTTGAACTGTGGACTGCAAGGAGATCCTGCTAGCCATCCTAAAGGAAATCAGTCCTGAATATTCATTGGAAGGACTGATGCTGAAGCTGAAACTCCAATACTTTGGCCACCTGATGCAAAGAGCTGACTCATTTGAAAAGACGCTGATGCTGGGAAAGATTGAAGGTGGGAGGAGAAGGGTACGACAAAGGATGAGATGTTTGGATGACATCACTGACTCAATGGACATGAGTTTGAGTAAACTCCGGGAGTTGGTAATGGACAGGGAGGCCTGGCGTGCTGCAGTCCATGGGGTCGCAAAGAGTTGGACACGACTGAGTAACTGAATTGAACTGATGTCCATTCAAACCCCCTGTAGCCCTTGGCATCTAGTTCTTTTGCATCTTCCTTCTGATACCAGGAGTGGTTTCCTCTAAGGTCTGGCTCTCATCTTCTTTGTTTGCGTTTGACTCACCAGACCTGTTGAACCAAAACACTGGCTCTTATATACTGAAATTGGCAGGTCTCTGCTTCTGTTCATTCAGTTCAGAAGGTGTTTGTTTTTAACTCTTATTCTGCTTTATTTGCAAACATACCTCTCTTAATAGTGTAGGGGCAAGACAAAGAGACAAGTTTGGTGAAACAGATTGCTTTAGAAACTGTTTTTTAATGGAAAAATCTATTGTACAGTGATAGTTGCCATGATCAGTGGGAGGCTGTATTTTATAGGCTGACATATTTGATTGGGAAGCAGAAGGAAAATGAGATAATTTGGGGAAAAAACAAGATAGAATGTCATAGAAGTCCACAGGAGGCAGGAAGATGATGAATCAAAATATGTTGGCAAAGTGAGAGGGAGAAAAAGGTACATCAGGGACAAGAAACACTTTGCCATAGAAATTCTGAGTTCGGAACTTCGTTTTGCTAATTTGGTGTGTGAATTTTAGGCATGGCGTTTGATTTGGATGGCCTGGCCTTCTTTCTCCAGTGAATTGGGAATAAAATATCTTTCCAGAAACTGTTGAATTTCAAACAAGTATTAAAGTTTGTGTGTGAGAGAGTAGGATGGGATTGGGAGGGATTTCAAAGCCCTGTGTATGCAAAATGTAGTTCAGGTGGACTAATTAGGAAGATTTGGGGTTGATATCATGGGGAGAGAGAGTCAAGGGAAAGTTTAATTGAGAGATTCAAGTATTAGATGGGACTTTCAAAATGTTCCACAACTGTTTCAAGGTGCTTAATGAGAAATCCTACCAAGAGTTGATTTTTTTTTGGTGGTGGGGGAGGGATGGAGTTGACTGAGCCATGTGGTATGATCCTCCCTCAACCCCTACTATTCAGAGGCCTTGCATCACACTTGTGGTATTAGAATCCAGAATGTAGATTTCCATGTGGGTTTTAGTTCACGATGTGTTAGCATTACAGAGAGAACAAGGGATCCCGTTTCAAATCTAGATTTATTCCTTGTTTTTCCAGAGCCTTCCCAGGGCCTGGCCTGGTCTAACTGTGTACTGTTGGACCATGATGTGATGGAGGAAAGGAAGCCAGAGCCCAGGGTCATGAGCTGAGCAGGACGTGGATTCTTTACCAGAATCCCTGGACTAAATCGATGGATGTACCTTGCCTCTGTCTTTTGAGAATTTGCCTAATTTAGAGCAGAAAGGCTTAGAACCCAACACCAAACACTATAAAACTAGTGATTATTTGTGTGATCTTAGAAAAATATTTGACCTTTCTGGACTGTTATCCATTGGGTGAGGGTATTAGACCATTCAAACACAGGATGTTGTGTGAGGGTGACATGGTGCCCTGCACAGTATACATGGGTGAATGAGTTAATCTACAATCACATCAAATCAGGAGTGAAGCAAGGCTTTGTTTATCTGTATTGCACTGTGCTTGTTGCATAACCCTACATGTGAAGCTGCGGGAATGGAGGCCTTCACCTGGCAGATGGTTTTGATGAAGTATAATACTAAAGAACAGTCCTGGGTGTTCATTGGAAGGACTGATGCTAAAGCTGAAACTCCAATACTTTGGCCATCTCATGCGAAGAGTTGACTCACTGGAAAAGACTCTAATGCTGGGAGGGATTGGGGGCGGGAGGAGAAGGGGACGACAGAGAATGAGATGGCTGGATGCCATCACCAACTTGATGGACATGAGTTTGAGTGAACTCCGGGAGTTGGTGATGGACAGGGAGGCCTGGCGTGCTGTGATTCATGGGGTCGCGGAGAGTCGGACACGAGTGAGCGACTGAACTGAACTGAATACTAAAGAACCATTTTTCTTTCTTTCAGACCAATGATGCCTTAGGAGCCACCTGGAATTGGCTGTACTTCATCCCCCTCATCATCATTGGATCCTTCTTTGTTCTCAACCTCGTCCTGGGAGTGCTTTCCGGGTAAGCCAGATGTTTCTCTCTTCTCTTCTTTCTGACTATAAACTAATGCTCTGGACTTCTGGTAAATTCGTTCGTGCAGCCCTCATTTACTGAGCAGCCTCTTTGGGCCCAAAGCTTCTCTAGACGCTGGAAATACAGTCATTTTAATCATCTTTAGTACTCTTAGGAATTATAATTTTTTAGATTGGTACAACATTGAACATGATATGTAATGAGGGTCCATTTATCCATCCTTTCATTCCATCACTCAAGAGAGACCATTTTTGTCAAATGCTGTGCTGGTTGTTAGGCACCTAGTGTTTAATAAGATACAGGCTTTATCCTCAAAAGGTTCTTACTCTATCTTGTATTGGACATCAAATTTCATATTTGTGGGTTGAATTACTGTACATCAGTTAACAAACATTCAGTGTTCAATGCCGTGATAAGTGTTACAAGGAGCACATAAAGTTTAAGGCATGGTTTCTGCCCTTAAAAAATGTATGTTTTGCTGAAAAGACAACACCAACACTTGAAACAGGTAGGGAGTGAGAGTTTGTTTACTGGCTAATATAAGATATAGTTCATCTGTCTGGGGGAGGGACAAATCTATGTAGTCTGACGTTATCAGGAATGGTTTCATAAAGGATTGGGATTTTGCTTGGGATTCAAAATATGTAATAGAATAAAATAGAATACATGGGAGTGAGTATTTCAGAAAGGGGGGTACCACCTCATAAGCCAACATGAAGAAATGGGATTTGTTATGGAGAGTGAGAAGACTATGATGTGGCCTAATTTAACCTGAGTAGAAATTTCACTTTGGGAATTGAAAGGAGAAAATAGACGGGCAAAAACAGGGTCGTAGAGGGTCTTCTATTTTCTGAGTAAAACTGAACGTAATTTCTTGTCTTAATGGCAAACGTTCTTGAAATGGAAATTTATATAAAGTGGTGCTTCTGTTTAAGCATGGTGGATTGAACCAAATTGGCCATCTCTTGTACATCCACAAACACAGGAAATGAATTTTGAGAAGGACATGGTGACAGAGAGAATAGGAGAGGGTATGAAAACAAATGAGAGTTGCCAACAAAATGTTTGAAGACAGAGAGTAAATGATAACTAATCTGGTGGCATGAAAGCTGAGGCTCCATTAACTACAATGAGGAATGCCAATAAGAAAGTGAGGGCCAAGAAAGGGTCAGGAATTGAGGCATCATGTAAAGCTGGGTTATAGGGGTGCTAAAACAAGATTTTTCATAAATCCTTGAAGGAACATTTAGATATGTCCTCCCCTCAACCAAACAATGCTCACAGGTGCCTGCCCCACCCAACCCCATGCCACCCTAGTTAGAAGACTTCCTCTCTGTTAAGGCTGAATCAGAAAAGCTTGGGTTTGTGGACACACAGGAGATGACCAGCTTGGTTCAATCCACCATGTTTAAACAGAGTTTAATGTTAGAATGGGGTTGATCTCTTGTAGTGAAAACAGGAGTATTATATGAAAGTCCACAAACTGGATGTCATGTTTCCAGCCCAATTCTACTGCTTGGCTCTCAGAGCTGTAACAGTCTGGAGAAGGAGGGGGAGAGGGTTTCACAGCATTCCTCTGTGGAAAGCCATCCATCTGAAGAGAAAAGATCTCTGTGTCCTGATATTTGAGGGTGACCAGATAAATGATCTGACCCATCACTTTTGGTAAGGTTCACTTATTAGTTTCCTTTGGCCACCCCAACAAATTATCACAAACCAGGTGGTTTTAAAGTGTGAGAGAAATTGTCTCATAGTTCTGGAGGTTAGAGGGCCAAAATCTGGCAGGGTGATGCTACCTCCAAGGGATCTGGGGGAGAATTGCTTTCCTCCTTCTTCCAGCCTCTGTTGGCCCCAGGCATTCCTTGGCTTGTGACTATATCATTCCAGTCTCTGCCTCTGTGGCTGCATTGCCTCCTATTCTGTCTAAAATCTCCTTCTGGCTCTCTCTTATGAGGACACTTGTTGTTGGATTTAGTGTCATCTGGATGATCCAGGATGACCTCTTCATCTCAAGATCCTTAATTACATTCAGTTCAGTTCAGTCGCTCAGTCGTGTCCAACTCTCCGCGACCCCATGAATCACAGCACGCCAGGCCTCCCTGTCCATCACCAACTCCTGGAGTTCACTCAAACTCATGTCCACAGAGTCGGTGATGCCATCCAACCATCTCATTCTCTATCGTCCCCTTCTCCTCCTGCCCCCAATCCTTCCCAGCATCAGACTCTTTTCTAGTGAGTCAACTCGTCGCATGAGGTGGCCAAAGTATTGGAGTTTCAGCTTTAGCATCAATCCTTCCAATGAACACCCAGGACTGATCTCCTTTAGAATGGACTGGTTGGATTTCCTTGCAGTCCAAGCGACTCTCAAGAGTCTTCTCCTTTTCCAAATAAGGGAGCATTCACAGATTCCAGGAATTAGGATGTGGACACATCTTTGGGAGAGGCAAGTACCAGTCAAACCACTACACCCCTCCCCCATTCTATAAGCCCCAACCATTCACAGGAGCTTCCAATAAGCCTTTTATACCTTGATCTTAAATATAAACACAGTTAGGGGTCATTAGCATTCCAAGCAAAGGTCCAACACAAAGACAAATCAAAATAATAAATAGGTAGAAGGAACTTGAGGAAATATGAATAATGAAGGGAGCAGAAAGAAACTTTTTAAAAGCATAATTGATATCAACAGAGATAGAAGAGATTATCCACAAGATAGTAGATTGTTATGAAAAAGAACACTTAGCAGTTAAGAGTGTTTGGAAATTCATGTAAAATAATTAATATAAAATTTATATTAATGTACAATGAGTTCATGTAAAAAGTATAAAAATGTAATAAACAGTAAATGGTAGTACTGTAAAGTTGAAGTCACACAGAAAGTAGAATAAAAATAAGAAAATCAAAGATTTGTTTCAACATGACCTAATAAAAATTTCATAAAGAAAATAGGGAAATGGATAGAAAGAAATTAACAAAGAAAAACACCAAAAATATTCTTAGAACTAGTGAACTAACACTGTCAAATTTGAAAGATCTGCTGATACATGTGCAAAGATATTCTTTCTATCATTGGGTTTTTATAGTGCAGACTTAGCGAAAATCTGGGTATCCATAACTGAGAGAGTAGTTAGCTGTCTCTTGGATGAAGACCATGACATGCTATGTGGCAGTTAGGAGCAACAAATACCATGTACACATTGAAAGCAGAGTTTAGTGAAAACAAGAAACAGTATAGTATCATTCATATAAATAAAAAACGTACACAGTTTGTAAAAGTTCATTAAAAAGTATATGCTGAATATAATGTAACAGTTATTTACATGGCAAGGAAATGGGAGGTGGGTATGGAGGTAACTGAGAACAGATGAATTAATAAGAAAAATGCCCACTGACAACTCAACACAATGAAAGAGAAAAGACCACACTAAAGTAACTCATGACATTTCAGAGCATCTGAGTAAGATAATATTCCGTAAGCTTCTGGTAACTATTAAGGGGATGAATTTTATCTATAAAGAATCTAGAGTTAGAATGGCTTTGGACTTCTCAATGATATTGAAAGTTAGGAACCAATAGAAAACCTCCTAAAACTTTCTGAAGGAAAAAAATTTCCAAGATAGAATTCCATACCTAACCAAAATAGCAATTATTTGTGAGGATGAAATTGCAAAATTTTGAGACTCTTTCTGAAGAAGTTACTGGAGAATGCGAGTCACTAAAAATAAGGAATTCATTGAGGAGGGAGAAGGACATGCGACTCATGGAAACAAGAAATTCATTAGAGAGGAAGAAAGTTTTCCAGGATGATGATGAAGGGAAGTCTAGGATGCTAACTGTCCGAAAGTCTAGGAAACACCAAGTTCAGACTGGAGTAGGATGACAGAAGCCTCTAAAAATGATATCTTTAAGAAAAAAATGGAATTAATAATTGCAGTCATGAAATTAAAAGATGTTTACTCCTTGGAAGGAAAGTTATGACCAACCTAGATAGCATATTAAAAAACAGAGATGTTACTTTGCCAACCAAGGTCCGTCTAGTCAAGGCTATGGTTTTTCCAGTGGTCATGTATGGATGTGAGAGTTGGACTGTGAAGAAAGCTGATCACCGAAGAATTGATGCTTTTGAACTGTGGTGCTGGAGAAAACTCTTGAGAGTCCCTTGGACTGCAAAGAGGTCCAACCAGTCCATCCTAAAGGAGATCAGTCCTGGGTGTTCATTTGAAGGACTGATGCTGAAGCTGAAACTCCCAATACTTTAGCCACCTCATGCGATGAGTTGACTCATTGGAAAAGACTCTGATGCTGGGAGGGATTGGGGGCAGGAGGAGAAGGGGACGACAGAGAATGAGATGGCTGGATGGCATCACTGACTCGATGGACATGAGTTTGAGTGAACTCCGGGAGTTGGTGATGGACAGGGAGGCCTGGCGTGCTGTGATTCATGGGGCTGCAAAGAGTCGGACACAACTGAGCGACTGAACTGAATGTGTATTAGTATAGTTAGAAGAGTTTAATGTTTTGTCCAAAACTATATGAATATATAAATATTTGTATGTATTTGCACACACATACAGCAATCTAAGCAGTGAATTCCACAGAATACAGAAGTGTTATCACCAAAGGAATATAAGCAAAGTAGGTACTCCATACAGCTCTACTGTCAGTCAGATGTGCATTGTTCACACTGGATTTTGAGATAGCCCCTATGGTGCTGTGATTGCCTTGAGAGCATAGGAGAGAATAAGTAGGGGGAGGAGAAGGGAATGTCAGAGACTAAAATCTTAGGTTCTACAGTGGGGAAAGTCCTTAAGCAATATCTAAAACTGAAAGATTAAGAAATAGCAGTTGTATAATATTTAGAAAATTGGAAATGAGTACTAGAAGCAGGTAAAGGAATTACAAGTCGTTGCCTGTGGGGAGTCAGATTCAGGGGTGAGAAGGGATGAGGCAGTGGGCTGCTGTTTTTTCACTATAAGCTTTAAAAAATTATTTGACTTTAAAGCTCAACATGCATAACTTTGAGAAAAATAGAAATTAAATTTTAAAATGATTGCACACACACAAAATGTATATGACAAAAGGTGTGTATAAGACATTGACCTGAAGAAGAGACCAATCTCTCTTCCCCAGGAAGAGGACTGGCCTGGGGAGAGACCAGATGTAGGCAGATTAAGAGGAAACTGATGTGTTAGTCAACTCTGTAGTACTAAGAGCCTTGGGTGACTTGTGAAATGGTTATGAAAGAAAAACAGCAGACAGTGTGAAGGAGTTCTTAATAGTGTGTGTCTGGAGTGCAGAGTCACAGATGTAATGGGATTTCTTAAGTAGGTGCTCATTCAGTGAGCATTCATTGACATCCTTTATGCTCAATAGGTAATTGTCTCCATACCTGTAACTGCAACTCAACTGCTCTATCTCAATGACTACCCAGGAGGGGTCTGACCACAGACTTCTTCTTGTATTTCTACTGAGGGGATAATCTCCCATTTGTATAACCTTATCTGCTATGTTTTGTCCTTACTTATTTCCTAAGTGTGTCCATGTTTTAGTTGGAAAAATTCAAGTCAGATCTTCACTCTTGAATAACAAGTCAGTGATGTTCCAGATAAAGTTCCAGTATGGGTTGAGAATGTGTCTTAATAAAGCTGGAAAGGGAGAGAACACTGGCACGGAAAGACAATCCTGTGTATGATTTTGTGTCCACTCTGATGTACTAGCTCTAGTTTGTAATTGCCTCTTTGAATTCCACATATTTATCCTGGTGGGGAAAGCATGGTAGGTTGGGAGAAGTGCAAGCTTTGGCATCTGATATTCATGTTGTTTAGTCACTAAGTCATGTCCGACCCTGCGACCCCATGGACTGCAGCATGACAGGCTTCCCTGTCCTTCACCATCTCACAGAGTTTGCTCAAATTCATGTCCATTGAGTCAATGATGCCATCCGACCATCTCATCTTCTGTCATCCCCTTCTCCTCCTGCCCTCAATCTTTCACAGCATCAAGGTCTTTTCCAGTGAGTTAGCTGTTTGCCAGAGAAGGCAATGGCACGCCACTCCAGTACTCTTGCCTGGAAAATCCTATGGACAGAGGAGCCTGGTAGGCTGCAGACCATGGGGTCACTAAGAGTCAGACACGACTGAGTGACTTCACTTTCACTCTTCACTTTCATGCATTGGAGAAGGAAATGGCAACCCACTCCAGTATTCTTGCCTGGAGAATCTCAGGGACATGGGGAGCCTCGTGGGCTACCATCTATGGGTTCGCACAGGGTTGGACACAACTGAAGTGACTTAGCAGCAACAGCAGCAGCTCTTTGCATCAGGTGGCCAAAGTATTGGAGCTTCAGCCTCAGTCCTTGCAATGAATATACAGGGTTTATTTCCTTCAGGATTGACTGGTTTGATCTCCCTTGCTGTCCAAGGGACTCTTAAAGAGTTTTCTCTACCACTGCAGTTTGAAAGCATCAGTTCTTTGGTGCTCAGCCTTCTTTATGGTCCAACTCTCACATCCATACATGACTCCTGGAAAAACCATAGCTTTGACTCTGTGGACCTTTGTCTGCAAAGTGATGTCTCTGCTTTTAAATAGGCAGTCTAGATTTGTCATGGTTTTTTTCTTCCATGGGTGAAATCCTAACCCTGCTGATTATTAGTGTTGTGCATTTGGACAAGTAACTCTGGGCCTGCTTCCTCCCCTGTGAAATGGGATAGCGATATTCCTCTCCCAGGCCGAGGCCCAGGTATGGCATGAGTGGCCATCAGCTCTTACCCCCTCTGATAATATCGATTTTCATTTTCTCTCACTGTTAGGTGCAGGTGGCTATCATCCAAGTAGCAGCCTATGATATTGGGCTCAAGCCCACTGTGAGACTATGAGCTCCTCTCTGACCGGAAGGCGGCCTCCTCAGGTTGGCAGATGAAACAGAAGCAGCATGGCACATGCCTCCTTAGCACTTCTGGAGAAGGTTAGGAAGTGACAGCAGCAGCTGGCAACAGCTGGTGTGAAGAAACTCTGGCATTTAAAAGAGTGTGAACAATAGGGGCCTTATGGGCTGGAGCTGGAATAGTTCTGTCCTGGTTTCTTCCTCTCCTTCTGATGCTCAATATGTATGTGGTTACACTGGTGTGTCTGCAGATGGTTCGGCAACAGATAGTTCTGTGTACAGGGTGGTAGTGGGTGTGGGTTCTCTCTCTTGCTTTGCCTGGTTCTCACATTCCCCTGAATGGGGATGTAGGTGTTCTGCTTGGAGTAAGGGGTTGGTTGGGAGTTGCATGTATAAACCAGGGAGAAGCTCTGAAGGTTTTCTCTCTGGGGCACATGTTCCCCGTGACCTGCAGGCAGTTTAATGTTAGGCCCTGAGGCTTCCTAAAGTGGAAAGAGAGCCATGGAAGGAGGAGACCCTGTTGGGCAAATGATAAAAGTCCGGTAAGGGAGAGCAGGTAGCCCACATGAGTGCTCATGGCCCACCAGGTGTGAAGGTGACTGTGGCACCCATCCTAGAGGCATGGGCCTAGGTGGGTATAGGGCTCGGAGGTATGTTTGAGAGTCTCAGTGTATTTAAACAGGAACTGTGGATAGAAGCTTTGTCACATTTTTACTTGTCTCAGAGGAAATGGGATTTGATGAAAACCATTAGCTTAGGCTTGAAGAGAAGCAGAGCTTCCTGTCTCCATGGAAACAAACCAGGGCTGCAGAAGCACGTCCTGAGGTGCAGTCAGGGGTGACAGGGCAGAAGGCTCTGCAAACAGAAAGTGACCCGTATCCCATCACCTCTGCTCCCAGGGTTCCTGGAGAGAGGGAGAGAGTCTTGGGGGAGCCATCGTGCTGTCTCCAAACCAGGGCAGGGACAGCCAAGCCAGGAACTGCTGACACATGCATATACAGGGAGCATGTGTATAAAGTATGGCATAGTTTTCAGAGCACCTTTGCTTCTGTGTTCTTATTTGTTCCTTGTAACAGCATGTGCAGTAGGTAGATACTGTATTTATTTACGGATGGAAAGAAGAGGGTTTAGAGGTTCTGAGCCCCAACTAGTTACTGGCAGAGGTATGGTCAGAGGTTATCATTTCCCACCTGTGGTTAGAGACTTGTTCTGAAACACCTACACCACATGGCCCATATCCAGGAATATGGGCTCCCAACATGGCATAACTGGAGAAAGCCAGCCAATGGTTAACCTAGAATATCATCCTGAGCATACAGATGTTCATGCCAGTTTTAAGCTGTCCATACACTGATGCACATATCTATTCACACCCACTGGTCTTCACATACACAGTGTGACCTGGTACATACAAAGTCCCCTGGACTGCAAGAACATCCAACCAGTCAATCCTAAAGGGAATCAGTCCTTAATATTCATCGAAGAGCTGATGCTGAAGATGAAACTCCAATACTTTGGCCACCTGATGTGAAGAACTGATTCATTGGAAAAGACTCTGATGCTGGGAACGATTGAAGGCAGGAGGAGAAGGGGATGACAGAGGGTGAGATGGTTGGATGGCCTCACCGGTGGGATGGACATGAGTTTGAGTAGGCTCCAGTAGTTGCTGATGGACAGGGAGGCCTGGCGTGCTGCAGTCCATGGGGTCACAAAGAGTTGGACATGGCTGAGTGACTAAACTGACTGACATGCAAGATAGAAGATGCCAGGACCCACTGTCCAGGTTCTTTACCCTCAGGTCTGGTGGGAAGTGGTAGACTCTGTGTATAAGAAGAGGGATTCTTCTGGTTGCATCTCTTGAGTGAGTGGAGTGGCTCTTGTTACCGGCGAGGTAACTGTCACCAGATAACTGGTGAAGTCTGTCTTGCCATCCACTCATTTGCTGGATAGCTTTGACAAGTTCAGGGCAATTCAACAAAAGCTGATTGTATGGCTGCTGTGCTTAAGACACTGTGCTAGTCACTGAGATTAAAGTGAAGTGAAGTCGCTCAGCTGTGTCCAGCTCTTTGCGACCCCATGGACTGTAGCCTACCAGGTTCCTCAGTTCATGGCATTTTCCAGGCAAGGATACTGAAGTGGGTTGCCATTTCCTTCTCCAGAAGGAAATCTCAGACACTGAGATTACAAAGATGAATAAAATAAAGAGATTGTAGATTAGTTAGGGGAATCATTCAAAATTACGTGTAATGGTGTCTAAATTCAATAGATCAGAATTCTGGCCCTATCAAAAGTTTGGTTCATATGTCATGTATTTTGGGCACCTACTATCTTGCGAGGCATTGTTGAGGGTACAAAGGTGAATAGGACCTAGGTCCTATCCACAAGAAAGAGGCTAAAGAATGTGTCTTCAGTATTAAACCTTGGATCTCCTGAGTCACCTGCCGTTGTTCCCCTCTGTACATTAGGAGTTGGCACCTAAGTATTTCTCAGGCCTGACTTGAGATAGGGATAGCTGGTGGTCTTAGGAAGGAAGTTATTCTTGCCCAGCTCAGTGGTCCAGATTAGCACACAACTGCTCATCTGAGGAGTTGGTGGGTATTAGTTTGGCCTGTGTGTCACGTTCCAGAGGCAAGCTGACATCAAAGGAGACTGGCTAAGATGAGCCTGTGCCTGAACCACAGGGTGATTCTTCTCCCAGGATTCTGACCCTGGAATCACTGGAAGAAACTCAGCAAGCAGTTCCTGGGTGCTTACTCCCTGTCTCTTGCTGCTCGGGGCTGGGAATGAGATTGAACAGGGACAGAGGGCTGCTGTCCTCAAGGAGCTTATAGTCTATGTAGAGTAATAGCTCAGGGTGAGCATTTATATTAGATGGGGGCAAGGATCAGGCAGGGCCACGTGAAGAAGGTGAGACTGACACACTCTTTGAAGAATGAGTAATGGCCAGCCAGAAGAAGGCAGAAGAACTTTCCATCAGGTTGGCTGTCAGGAACGTGTAAGAGGCTGTTCTGAGACTTCAGTGAAGCACATTGAGGGGGATGTAGAGGGGGTGAAGCTAGAGGCGAGCAGCTCATCGTGAAGGGCTCCTCCTGTGGGCTAAGCTAAACCTGAGTTCTGACCTGACCCCTGGAGCTCATGATGCAGGGTTGGTTCTCAAGCTTTAGGCGAGGAAGACAACTAGTTTGCATTTGAAGGTGATTGCCCTGGAGAAGTGAGATTGGAGACAGAGAGGCTTCTTTGGAGTGACAATTGAAGAAAGAAGCAGTGAAACAGTGAGCAGCAGAGAGTTCAGTGGAGTAGTGATGGAGAAGGTGGACCAGATCCAGGAGATGTTGGTGGGATGGGATCTGCATGACTTGGTGATTATATGAGTGTGTCTGAATGTACTGGGGGTGGAAATAAGAGGGAAGTCTCTTGGACTGCTTCTAGTATCTTTCTTCTTCTTTTTTTTTTGGTTGTGCTTGGGTCTTCATTGATGCGTGGGCTTTTCTCTAGTTGTGGTGAGCTGGGGCTACTCTAGTTGCAGTGCGTGGGCTTCTCATTGCAAGGGCCTCTGTGATGGCCTCTCTTGTTGCAGAGCACAGGCTCTAGGACAATCCAGTGCAATAGTTGAGGCACATGGGCTCTGTAGTCACAGCTCCCAGGCTCTAGAGCACAGGCTTAATAGTTATGGCGCCTGGGCTTGTTCCTCAGCATGTGGGATGTTCCCAGATCAGGAATTGAACCTGTGTTTCCTGCGTTGGTAGGTGGATTCTTTACCACTGAGCCACCAGGAAAGCCCCTAGATTTCTTTATTTTCTATTAATTTTTTTGTTGAAGTATAGTTGATTTACAGTATCATGTAAGTTTCAGGTGTACAGCATAGCAATTCAGTTATGTATGTGGACACACACATACACATAGTCTTTTCCAGATTTTTTTCCCTTACAAGTTATTGTATAATATTGACTCTTCACCCCCAAACCTCTTCATCCTGTGTTCTCCCTAGCCACCTAGTAGCTCAATTCAGAACGAAAGAGACTTGCAGGCAGAAAATAAACTTAAGTTTAAAATGGAAAAAAAGGGGTTATGGAAGGGATAAATTAGGAAGCTGGAATTACCATATACACACTGTGTGTGTTAGTTGTTCAGTCGTAACTCTTTGCAACCCCATGGACTGCAGTCCCCCAGGCTCCTCTTTCCATAAAATTCTCCAGGCAAGAATACTGGAGTGGGTTGTCATTTCCTTCTCCAAACATGTACACACTACTGTGTGTAAAACAGATAACAAACAGGGACCTGGGGCTTTCCTCATAGCACAGTTGGTAAAGAATCCGCCTTCAATGCAGGAGACCCTGGTTCGATTCCTGGGTTGGGAAGATCCCCTGGAGAAGGTATAGGCTACCCACTCCAGTATTCTTGGGCTTCCCTTGTGGCTTAGCTGGTAAAGAATCTGCCTGCAAGGTGGGAGACCTGGGTTCAGTCTCTGGGTTGGGAAGATCCCCTGGAGAAGGGAAAGACAACCCACTCCAGTATTCTGGCCTGGAGAATTCCATGGATTGTATAGTCCATGGTTTCGCAAAGAGTCATACACGACTGAATGACTTTCACTTTCAACAGGGACCTACTGGATAGTGCAGGGAACTATGTGTCCTGTGCTGAGTCACACTTCTAGTGCTTTACTGTGTATACTTTATATACAGTATAAAGTATGAGAGGTTGTGGAAAGAACTTGCATTTTCCCTAGACACTGTTTTATGTATCAATGTCAGAGTCATGTCTTTCAGTGTGATAAAAGTTATTTGGGGCAGAAGGGACTATAAGTGTAGTTTATTCCTGCTGTTCATATTATAACTGGGAAAACCAGACCAGAGAGTGAAGCAGCTTCCTCAAGTCCTTCGCAGCTATTTAGGGAGAGATGTTGACTAGAACCTAGTCCTCTGGCTCCCTGGCCAGAGTACTTATCTCCTCTGCACGAGGGGGATAGCTTAGTAGTAACATGCAGACTCAGTACGGTGTACATGGGTTCGAATTCCACGTCCATCACTTGTCGTCTGCTCGACCTTAGGCAAGTAGCTACACATTTTTATACCCTCAGTTACCCAATTGTGAATGAGGACTTTAGAATCCACCATACTGGATTGTTGGGGAAACTAAATCTGATCATTCATGCTAAGTGTTTAGTATCTGGGAGATAGTAAATATTTAATCAGTGTTAGCTCTGAGTGGCAGAATTTTTCCCTCCAGATCTTGGATTATACCTTAGTAGTCAGGGCTGGGAAAGAGTCATTTTTACTTACCTAGTTGCCCTGTTGAGCATGAACTTGGATGTTTTCAGATGTCACTGGTAGGGCTGACCATCCACCACAACCTGTTCCCTAGAGGAAACAGTAATGACACACCACTGTGTTATACCCCTGTGCTTCCGCACATGGCCATCACCTTGAACACTATACTTCTTGCAGTTTCTTAGCATTGCTTTCTCCTGCTGCGGTCAGGAATGAGCCCTGCCCTGTTAGCTTTTCTTGTTGAATTCCTGCTCCTCCCTCAGGGCCTATTTCAGCTTTGACTTCCTTCATGAGATCCTTCTAGATCCATACCCCTACTCCCATTCTGCAGTTAGGACTAAAATCTTTCTTCCATATTCTCCTGTCACACTATGCTCCTGTCCGTTAGAACCTACCACTCATTATGTACTGTGCTTAGTCCCTCAGTCATGTCCGACTCTTTGCGACCCCATGGACTGTAGCCCACCAAGCTCCTCTGTCCATGGCGATTCTCCCAGCAAGAATACTGGAGTGGGTTGCCATGCCCTCCTCCAGGGGTCTTCCCAACCCAGGGAATTGAACCCAGGTCTGTCGAGTTGCAGGCAGATTCTTTACTGACTGAACCGCCAGGGAAGCATTACTCCTCATAAGATTATGCAATTTTGTTATGTCATTTAATAATAATAATGTAAAGAAAAGAGTTAACGTTTACTGAAAGCTTTATCTTCTTGGTATTCTGCTGAATACTTTGACTGATTTTATAACAGCCTCATGAATAAGTCACTATTGTTAGTCCCATGTTATAATAAATGAGGAAATGGAGGCTTAGAGAGTTTGAGAGTCTTGCCTAAGACTGCACAGTTGACAAGGGCCCGGGGCCCTCCTGTCTCCTCCTCAGGGTGCACTGTCTTCCTTGTGTTGGAGTCCTGAATGTCTCTGTCGCCTGTTAGATTTTGCTCCTAATGCTGGAGATGACGTTCCACGTAGTTGGACCTCTCTCAACATCCCAGTGCCTTGTTCTTGTGCTCTGTACATGATTGCTGAGTTGAAGGGAAACCCAGTAACACCAGGCCCCTCTTAGGGGATTCCTTACCCCACTGTAACCTTCTAGAGAATAATATTGCAGAGGACTGAGGAAGAGGCTGGTATCTTAAAACCCTGGAGCATAATCACTCACACGGGGAGATCCCAGCAAATGCTTCAAAGAGCTGTGAGGTGTTACAGACATGAAATTGTCACACGTTGAACATTTTTTCACACCTATTGATTTTTTTTTCTTTAAGCTAATTTCTTATGTCCTTTGCCCATTTTCCTCGAGCCATATTTATTTTTTCAAATGAACGTAAAAGATCTATTTGCACAGAGAGAAAAATAATCCATTTATATCATATGTGGCAAATATTTAGGAACAGTCAGTTCAGGATAAAGCTGTCATCCTAGTGGGAATTGTGGGCAGCTAACTCTGTTGGAAACACAAAGCAGTTGTTCTTTTTGTTTCTTTCTTCTTCTTCTTTTTTTTTTTTTTTTTACTGTACAGCACTTCATTTGGAAAGCATTTCATGTGTATTCATTTGTTTAGTTCTTATAGCAATCCTATGGAGAAGGAAATGGCAACCCACTCCAGTGTTCTTGCCTGGAGAATCCCAGGGACGGGGGAGCCTGGTGGGCTTCTGTCTATGGGGTCACACAGAGTCAGACATGACTGAAGTGACTTACCAGCAGCAGCAATCCTAGGGAGTGGGTTGTTATATTACAGATAAGGAGCTTAGAGCTCAAAGGTAAACAGGCAACATGCTCTGTGTCATAAACCTAAGGGAGTGGTGTTCTGACCCTTAGTCCACTGTTCCTGGTTTCACACAGCACTGTTTCCCATATGGAATTGGGTGTTTCCAGTGAAATCTTTGCTGCTCAGCTTCTATTCAGAGCATAGACATATGATTTATGTATACACTCTAACACAACAAAATGCTCGTCTGAATTTAGTTATTAGTGCAGCAAATATTTGCGGAGCCCTTACTCTGTGCCAAGCACTGTTCTAGATGGAATTGAAAAATCCCTCCCCACATGGAGCTTGTAGTCCCATGTTGCACATGTAATCTTTATTTTCTAGACTATTACACCCCATTTTAAGTTGTACTGTTAGGAAGAAGTGTGTGTGTGTGTGTGCGCGTGCGTGTGTGTGTGTGTGTGTGTGTGTGTTAGTTGCTCAGTTGTGTCTGACTCTTTGCAACCCCAAGAACTGTAGCACACCAGGCTTTTCCATCCATGGGATTCTCTAGGCAAGATTACTAGAGTGAATTGCCATTGCCTTTCTCCAGAGGATCTTCCCAACTGGTCTTTTGCATTGCAGGCAGATTCTTTACCATTTGAGCTACAAGGAAGAAGTATGATCGGTACTAATACCCTGAAATCACCTTTGTTGATACATCTTTGGATTGAGATTGTGACTGTGAAATGTAATGCTTTGGAAAGAAGAAGACTCCAGGTCTCTTATTGTTTAAAATTTAGTTCTATCTCAAAAATCAAGCTCTAATGTACTCTGTTATTTGTCTGGACAAGCAGAGAATATACTAGAATCGATAGTTCTAGGGAACTGGACCAAGGAGGGAGGGTCATTGTCTGAAGATGTGTTTTGAGGATAGAGTGGTGAAGTCATATCTTGTGGAAGCTAGTAATCATATCTAAAATGGTCAGCTCCAAGAGGCAGGGTCAAAGTGGTAAGGGAAAAGAAATAGAGAAATCGGTGAGGAGAACAGTCAAGATAAATCATCAAAGCAAGGCACTGTTTTACATGGACTCATCCTTATAGAGAAATTTGAACAATTAGGAATTGTTAGACTAGGAATTCATTACGTACCTTTTTGGTGATGAAGACTACAGCTCAATATAAAAATGATTCCACTCTCTGTTGAAAGATTTTTCATGCATGAAATTCTTGGTTGGCCAGATTCTTAGGTGACTGAAACAAAACTTACCTCCTCTGCCATAATCTAAATAACTTCCTGTAGACTCACCCTGTAATACTCTGATGTTGTTCAATCACTAAGTCGTGTCTGACTCTTTGCAGCCCCATAGACTGCAGTTCACCAGGCTCCTCTGTCCTTCACTCTCTCCCAGAATTTGCTCAAATTCGTGTCGATTGCATTGGTGATGCTCTTCCTCTGCCACCCGCTTCTTCTTTTGCCTTCAGTCTTTCCCGGCATCGGGGTCTTTTCCAGTGAGTCAGCTCTTTGCATCAGGTGGCCAGGGTATTGGAGCTTCAGCATCAGTCCTTCAGTAATATTCAGGGTTGATTTACTTTAGGATTGACTGATTTGATCTCCTTGCAGTCCAAGGGACCCTCAGGAGTCTTCTCCAGCAGCACAGTTTTAAAGCATCAATTCTTCGGTGCTCAGCCTTCTTTATGGTCCAACTCTCACATCTGTACATGACTACTGGAAAAGCCATAGCTTTGACTGTAGGGACCTTGCTTGGCAAAGTGAGGTCTCAGCTTTTTAATATACTATCTAGGTTTGTCATAGCATTCCTTCCAAGGAGCAAGCATCTACATCTGTTCATATGCATATATATACACATATTTGTGTATACACACACACATTTCCATAGTACATTCTGCTTATATTCATGCTTAAACTCTATATACATGTTATACTCTAGTCTCTGTCCCTCCATGAAGGGAGGGACTTAACCCAATAGGTGACTGAACCGTTCTCTGAATTTGCCTTATATAGTGTACACTGTGTTGCACTCTTGCACACTGTATTCAAGCCTCCTTAAAGATTGTTTCCATCCTGAAACCCCATTTTGTTATCTGTTTTTCAGGGGAGGAGCTAATTTGTGTTTAGTAAAATAATATAATATGAAATAATATTTAAGAAGTTGGCTTTATTACCAGGCCAACCTAGATTTAATTTACCAATCTGCTACTAAGCTCCAAAGGAGATATTTTCACTTGGGACATCCATTACATGTCTCAAATTTAGGGTGTTCTAAACTAAATTCATTTAATTGCCTCCTTGCCCTGCTGCTGCTGCTGCTACTAAGTTGCGTCAGTTGTGTCCGACTCTGTGCGACCCCATAGACGGCAGCCCACCAGGTGCCCCATCCCTGGGATGCTCCAGGCAAGAATACTGGAGTGGGTTGCCATTTCCTTCTCCAGTGCATGAAAGTGAAAAATGAAAGTGAAAAATGAAAGTGAAGTTGCTCAGTCGTGTCCAACTCTTCACAATCCCGTGGACTGTAGCCCGCCAGGCTCCTCCATCCATGGGATTTTCCAGGCAAGAGTACTGGAGTGGGTTGCCATTGCCTTCTCCGGCCTCCTTGCCCTACCCCAACACTAAACACACACATTACTCTTCCATACTCTTCGTCTGTTATCTTTTTTCACTTTTGTAATTCAAGGTAGTAACCCTAGTTAACCACGGTCCGTTCTTTTCAGCTATTCTGTGCATCTACTTACTCATCAAAACCTACTGATTCCACCTTTGAAGGTTTTCATGAGCTGTATCCCGGACTGTAGCAATTGCTTCTTTCAGTGTTCTCCTTGCTCTAATCCATCCAGCTCTCCATGATCAAAGCAACCTTTCCTAGCTAGACATCTAATTATATGATTTATGTATTATTATTTATAATGGGTTTCTATTGCCTAAATAATAGAATAATTTATATGTTTATTTGTGCTTCTCTGGCTGTAAATAGGTATTGTGCTTCTCCTGTGCTAAAAAGTGTTCTAGAAACTGGGAATGTACCATAGAACTAAACAAACAGAAAGTCTTGCACTTGTGAAATTTGAATTCCAACACGGGGAGATTCTGAGTTGTTTTTCTCATTTAGGTAAGAATACAAACATTGTTCATGTAAAGGAATTCTTCAGATTGCAAAGATGTCATCTATTTTCCCTCATTTCATCGTTAACATGAATGTTAATAAATGCAAATAAAATTTTTACTGAATAGAAATTAATATGAAAACTTAAGTATATAACAATATCCAGGACATTTCTTAAAACAATGAGGAACAGGGAGTTTTCTCCAAGTAGTAAAATGTATTCTAAAGCTGAAGTAATTGAAACAGTGTGGCCTGATGTAGGAATAGGAGGATCAAAAGAGATTCAAATATGTATACATGAATTTACAGTATATGTTTCATTTCAAATTAGTGAAATGATTCAGTGAATGGTGTTGATAACTGGCCAGTCACTTGGAAAGAAAAGGCTTAATTGCCTCCCCATCTCTCATAATTTATAGCAAAATAAATTGCAGGCGGAGCAAGTATCCATGTTTTGAAAATTAAGCTATAAATATTCAAAAAGATTTGGACAGCTTAAAAATCTTTAAGGGGGAAAGCCTTTCTGAGTGGGATACAAATCAGTAAGCCATTAAGGAAACAGTTGATAAGTTGAATTTGTAAAAATTAAAATGTACTATCGCAATTCATTAATAAGATCAAGAAACAAAACTTGAGTTAGTTTTGAATTTTAGATTGAGGGTTAGGAAGGGGGTTAAAAAAAATGATTGGTTAGCAATAATTCTGTGGAAAGCGCTAGTTGTAGATAGAAACTGAGAATCTCAGGCACTGATGGCTGAAATGTGAAGGGAAAACAGAGGCGAAGGATTTAGGTGGTCAGGTAGTCAGGACAAGGTAAGTGATTGGCTGCAATGGGTGAGGGAGGGTTGTTCAGCATGTATCCCAGGTGTGCTGTCAGTTCAGTCCTGTCTGACTCTGCAGCCCTATGGACTGTAGCCCACTGGCCCCTCTGTCTCGGGATTCTCCAGGCAAGAATACTGGAGTGGGTTGCCATTTCCTTCTCCAGGGGATCTTCCCAACTCAGGGATTGAACCCAAGTCTTCTGCAGCTCCTGCATTGCAGGCAGATTCTTTGCCAATGAGACCCCAGGGAAGCCCATACATCCCAAGATTCACTTGCAAATATCTTGGATAACTTTGGTTTTCCACTTAATATGTTGAATAATATAGGAAGAAAAACAGCTCTGTTCTGGCAGGAAGATGCATTCAACTCCAGACAGAGAGTGTCTGAGGTTCAGGAGAGCCAAACAAGTAGATAGGATTGGCCAATATCTGCGTTTTAAGAACAGAGGGAGAACAGACTAGACCCACTATCAGCACATAATAGAGAAAATGGCACAAATAGATAAGGAGGGCATGTAGAGAAGGAAAAACAGAACCAAGGGTAGAGATTTCTAGTAACACCATTAAAGTATTAGAATATCAAGATTGGTCAAAAGGGTATCACAAAAGCATCACATCGTAGAGGACAAAGAAATACGGGATTTCTAAAAGGAATGAGAAAATCCCAAATGCTGAATGTGTCCAACCAGTCCATTCTAGAGGAGATCAATCCTGGGTGTTCACTGGAAGGACTGATGCTAAAGCTGAAACTCCAATACTTTGGCCACCTCATGCGACAAGTTGACTCACTGGAAAAGACTCTGATGCTGGGAGCGATTGGCGGTAGGAGGAGACGGGGACGACAGAGAATGAGGTGGCTGGATGGCATCACCGACTCGATGTTCCATCGAGTGAACTCCAGGAGTTGGTGATGGACAGGGAGGCCTGGCGTGCTGTGGTTCATGGGGTCGCTAAGAGTTGGACACGACTGAGCGACTAAACTGAACTGAACGTGTCATAGTGACTCGATACAGAGATGACTAAAAAATAACTTGAAGTTATCAACATGGAGCACCTGGCTAGCTTTTTTCAAAAGGTTTTTTTGTTTGTTTGTTTGATTTTATTTTTTAATTTCGAAACAATTATAGAGTCACAGAAAGTTGGGAGAAAAAGTGGAAGACTTGTATCCCCTATACCTGGTTTGATAACATCTTGCATGACTGTAGTTTAATACCACAACTAGGAAACTGACTTTGGTGCAGTCCAAAAAGTTTATTCAGGTTTAACTGTTTTTTTAATGTGCATTCTTGTGTGTGTGTCTCTGTGTGTGTGTGTCTGTTTCCATGCAGTTTTATCAAGTGTAGATTTGTGTAACCACCACCGTAATTAAGACACAGAACTCCTTGATTACCACGAGACTTCCTCACGCTACCCCTTTATAATCACATCCACTGTCCCCCACCCACTGCCCCCTCACCCCCTGGTAATCAGTTGTTTGTTCTCCATCTCTCTAATTTTGTCATTTTAAGAATATTATAAAAATGAAATCATACAGTACATAACTTTTTAAAAATGACCTTTTTTTCACTCAGCATAATTTCCTTGAAATCCATCTAGATCTTTGCACATATTAATAACTTATTCCTGTTTGTTTCTGAATAGCTTTTCATGGTGTGGCTGTACTGCAGTTTGTTTATCCATTTACTCCTTGGGAAGACATTTGAGTTGTTTTGAGTTTTGAGCTATTACAGATAAAGCTGCTATGAACATTTGTGTACATGCTTTTGTGTGAACATAAGTTTTATTTTCTCTGAGATAAATGCCCGAGATTGTAATTGCTGGGTCATAGGGTAAGTGCATGATTAGTTTTATAAGAAACTGCCAGTCTGATTTTGTGCCTGCCAGCAAAAGTGAGAGTTCTGGTTTTTCCTTGTTCTCATCAGCTTATTTTTAAAAATTAAATAATAATTTACAGTCAATGCTAAAAAGCATCACAATTAATGTGGAAATTTTAAGGTAATATAAATAATGTAAACCAGTGATTATTATTATTGGGCTTCCCTGGTGGCTCAGAGGTTAAAGCGTCTGCCTCCAATGCAGGAGACCTGGGTTCGATCCCTGGGTCAGGAAGATCCCCTGGAGAAGGAAATGGTAACCCACTCCAGTATTTTTGCCTGGAGAATCCCATGGACAGAGAAGCCTGGTAAGCTACAGTCCATGGGGTCGCAAAGAGTCGGACGCGACTGAGCGACTGAACGGAACGGAACGGAGTGATTATTATTAGTTAGATCACATTTTTAAACATGTTTGACTAGTAAATTCTCAGTAAAAGGATAAATAATGATAAAACCAACGCTGGGTGGGTTGGAAAGATGAATGTGGAGTTAATAACTTTTCGTTTTAACAGTTAAAGGCTTTAAGAGGGGATAATCACAAACACTGGCTCAGATGGTTAAGAATCTGCCTACAGTGCAGGAGACCTGGGTTCGATCCCTGGATTGGGAACATCTCCTGGAGGAGGGCTTGGCAGCTCACTCCAGTATTCTCGCCTGGAGAATCCCCATGGACAGAGGAGCCTGGTGGGCTGCAGTCCATGGGGTCGCAACGAGTCGGACACGACTGAGGGACTAAACACAGCACAATCACAAACACAGCTTCAACTGCTAGCTTCTTTAACCATCAACTTATTTAAAAGTCCAAAGAAATGGTTCTTGTCTTGCAAGACCTCTCAAAGCTTAGCTCAACCTACTTTTCCAGCCTCAATGCTATGTTCCCTCTCCTTTAGCCCTGCCACACACTCACTTCCTGGATTCCCCAGGAGCACACACCTTCGTTCCTTTGTTCCTTTTACTTAGGAAGAACCACCATATCCCCTTTCGCACACCTGACTTGTTTGACTTGTGAGCTTTGACTCATCTTTGAAGGTCAAATTCCCCTTAAATTTCCTCTTCTTGCACTATAGCTAATCCTCTATTAGAGCCCCTGTCTTGAAGTTATTTGTGGAGACCTTTGCCCCTTTCATCAACAAAGGTCCGTCCAGTCAAGGCTATGGTTTATCCAGTGATCATGTATGGATGTGAGAGTTGGACTGTGAAGAAAGCTGAGCGCCAAAGAATTGATGCTTTTGAACCATGGTGCTGGAGAAGACTCTTGAGTCTCTTTGACTGCAAGGAGATCCAGCTAGTCCATCCTAAAGGAGACTAGTCCTGGATGTTCATTGGAAGGACTGATGCTGAGGCTGAAACTCCAATACTTTGGTCACCTCATGCAAAGAGCTGACTCATTGTAAAAGACCCTGATGTTGGGAGGGATTGGGGGCAGGAGGAGAAGGGGACGACAGAGGATGAGATGGCTGGATGGCATCATCGACTCTATGCACATGAGTTTGGGTGGACTCCAGGAGTTGGTGATGGACAGGGAGGCCTGGTGTGCTGTGATTCATGGGGTCTCAAAGAGTTGGACACGACTGAGTAACTGAACTGAACTGAACTTGCCCCTTTCATGGTCTTCCCTGGTGACTCAGATAATAAAGAATCTGCCTGCAATGAGGGAGACCCAAGTTCGATCCCTGGGTCAGAAAGACCGCCTGGAGAAGGGAATGGCTACCTACTCTAGTATTCTTGCTTGGAGAATCCCATAGACAGAGGAGTGTGGCAAGCTACAGTCCATGGGGTCACAAAGAGTCGGACATGACTGAGCAATGCACACATTTTTGCCCCTTTCATAGCACTGTGATGGCAGGCACCATGGTGAGTTCTTCTTTCTCTAGCACTTGGCAAACCTAACAGGCACTCAGTGGGCTCCCAGTAGATGCCCTCCAGCGAACGAATCAAAGAACATCTTCCTGTTTATGGGATGTCTACATTCTTCAGAAATTTTCCTAAGATTTTGGGCACTGTTTTCAATGGGTATAATTCCCCTGAAACCGAAGTTTAACATTAGTTGAAGAGCAGAGCACAGATGATTGTAGCAGAACTCCATTATTTTTCTGGTGTCAAGGGACAACTCTAAAAATTGTGCTTAGACTTTCTCTATTACAGGGAGAAGGAGGGAACATTTGTCATTATCAGATTGATGGACATAAGCCAGTGTATCAAATCACTGCTGTTTGAGGGGTTTTTAATGGATTTTTTTTTTTTTTTGCTTACAAAATTTATACCATATGCTCATTTCACTGTGGCTTTTATGCCAAAATCTTAGTCTTTTCAAGATTAGAAATATTTTCTTGCTTGAACCTGTGTCTCTTTTTCTGATCTGTGGAATCTCATAGTAATTGATTTTGCCATGTGGAAATTCATAATAGTATCAGAGCCTCACTTCATTCCGAGCTTATTGCCCACAGTCAAGCCCCTATAATTAGACATGTTTTCTGTGCTCTCGCAGACATGTGCACACTGAGGTGGCTGAAATAATACCTCCCAATTTCCCCGGTTGATAATCACAGCCTTTACAACTTGGTTATATACTGGGTGCTTGGCATGTCTAGCTGTTAAGTTGCAAAGCCATTAGAGTTGTAGCTGAATTAAAAATTCTTTATTTTCCCCTCAGTGTCAAGTGCATCACTACATTCTCAGCACTTAACTATCATCGCATCCCAAAATATTCCTCATTTAGCAAAAATATTGAAATTATTCTTTCCTGGTGAAGAAGCGAACTCTGTTGTGCAGGGAGAACACAGAGATGGCGAGGACCTGGGAAACGAACAGCCACTGAGGGCAGTGAGAGGGCAGGCGGGACCCCAGAGCTTGCTCAAGGGGCCACACCTCTCTAACCCATGTTAAACTAAACTTGATAACAAATTTGTTTGCCAGCTGAAAGATCCCTAAGCTCAAGTTGATCAGAACAGAGAGAGGAGACCCCTTAACCCTCACCAGAGTCGGCGGAAACGGCAGTGCAATGAGACACAGTTGTGCGCTGTGCACAGAGAATTACCTCCTCCGTCACCTCACCCCTGCTTTTTCACATCATGCTCTTCCTTTAGATCAATACCCAATAATCAGACACCATACAAGAGAGGAATGCTCTTACTAGTGGACATCAGTGCCTCAGCCAGGAAGTATCTGAGATCCAGAACTGAGGGAAGGAGATAATCTTTTTTGTTTTTTTCTCATTTTGTTGGAATGTAGTCGTTTTACAGTGTTGTGTTATTTTCTTTTGTACAGCAAAGTGAATCAGCCATATGTATGCATATATCCCATCTTTTTGGACTTCCTTCCCATTTAGGTCACCACGAGCCTTGAGTAGAGTTCCCTATGCTATGCAGTAGGCTCTCATTTAGTCATCTATTTTATACGTAGTATCAATAGTATTCATTGAAAAGACCCTGATGCTGGGAAAGATTGAAGGCAAAAGGAAAAGAGAGTGGCAGAGAATGAGATGGTTGGGTAGCAGCACCAACTCAATGGACATGAATCTGAGCAAACTCCAAGAGATAGTGAAGGACAGGGAAGCCTGGTGTGCTGTAGTCCATGGAGTCACAGAGGGTCAAACGTGTCTTAGCAACTGGACAACGACAACAAAATCAATAGTGTATTCATGTCAGTCCCAATCTTCTGATTCATCCCACCTCCCCCTAACCTCCTTGATGTCCATACGTTTGTTCTCTGTGTCTCTATTTCTGCTTTGCGTAGGTTCATCTGTCCCATGTGCACTCTGTCGTCTAATGGCTAGGACAGGAAACAGGCCGATAGCACCATATTAATAGTACTTGCTGTGAAGAAAATGAACAGGCTTTGAATAGCAGCTCTAACTCTCATGTTAGGATGAAAAACATCAGACTGGAGAGAATACCATGGGTTAGCTAGGTGTCACATCTCTGGGTGTACTTTCCTGAGCTGAAGTAAGGGCTCCTCACTAGAAAAACGATCTGTGTTTTGCTCTAGAGGGACAGTGTCTGTTATTCTGAAAATGTCACTTACCAACCAAGGGGGCTACAAAAATGACCAAACAATAGTATCTTGAATGTGTTAACTAACCTGTGTAGGGTACCCCCTGTTGTGTACTCCTGGGGTTAAAAGGGTGCCTCTGTGTTAACCAGCAGTGAAAGATGCCCCAGGGGATCAAGCAACTTAATATTCCTTTCAGAGATAATGAACCGGCATTCAGGACTATGCTTTTATTGATAACTCCACCTGCTTCATTCCGTCTGCATACACCAATGAGTAGGAAAGAAAAAGTCTAAAACAGCCAAGGCCAAGTTGTGTCCCAGATTGTCTACCCCCTGGAGAGGAGGGATGTTATTCTTCAGTCACTCATTTCTGGCCCCTTTTCTCAGCACTGTCCTCAGAAGCAGTAACAGAAAGCTGTCTCTGGGTTGGTCATTTTTACAGACAAGTCAAGCAAAAATAATTCCTTCTTTCTAGGAATTCCTGGTCCATAATATAGTCTTTTAATCCTGGTCAAGATTTGGTCCTCACAAAATTTGAAAAGTAGGCATTGATGCTTCAGATGACATATCTTTGCTCTCCCTAGTTTAATGGCAGCGCTTCCATTTCCTCCATCCTTTTGTCGGGGAGGAAAATGATTTAACTGACTAGTTCACAGACAGTGTTTTGAACTGGGTTCCCCTGAAAGAAGATCCAAAGAAAGGGATTGGGTCTAGGTAGTTTATTTGGGAAGTGATCTCTAGCTGCAAAAGGCAGGAAATTGAGACAGAATGGGAAAAGCAAAATAACATGTATTAATTGAGAGTTACTAGTATAGGTTGCTGAAGCTTAACCCACTGGGAACCTTCCAAGGAACCATATAAGATATATTTCAGCATTGCTGCACTGAGGACTGGGCCATGGCAATGTATATTTACATAAAATCTCCTTTAATTCCCATCCCTCCTTGAGTGATGACACTTTGGGGCTGCCCTGCTTGTGAGCTGATCAAGCCAGTAGAGGACTGGAGAAGTCTCTCAGGCAGAGAAACAGAAACATGTGGGGGCTGTCACATTTGTCAAAGTGCACAGGCTCCATCCACTGCAGCTTCAGGACAACTCAGAGGTGACTGAAGGAGTGTGAGGTGGGCCATCCAGAGCATATACTGCTTGCTGCCCATTTAAGAAATATTTCACTCATCAAGGATTTGTTGAGTACCTACTGTGTGACAGGAATTTGTGTTCTCAGGTTAGTTAAAAGAAGCAGAGTGGAACTAGAACCTGAGGTATGGAGTGGGCTGGAGGAGCGGTTGGTCCACTGCCTAGAATGTGAGCATCCTTCAATGGGGCCAGGAGGCAGGTGCTCTGGGGATAGGTGTGCTGCTTGGAATCCCAGTGTGCACTTGTCCTGCTCAGCCTTCCTGCCCTTTTAACCCTCCCCTCACCATGAAGTACAGTGTTCCCTTTATCATTATTTAGTTCCCTCTTCTTCACAGCTAATCCTGTTATGGGCCAATTTAAGCAGTGCTAGAGTCTGGAGCTTTTATGACTTCAGCAATTGGGGATCTCCTTCTGTTAGCAGTGACGAATGATATAATAAGTAAGCAGAGTCTCAATTAAAATACTCATCCATCGTGGTTGATGTCACAGAGTCTAATCTCAAACTCAGTAGGTCTGTAAATTAAAAATATTCTTGCCTGGAGGATCCCAGGGACGGCGGAGTCTGGTGGGCTGCCATCTATGGGGTCGCACAGCGTCGGACACGACAGAAGCGACTTAGCAGCAGCAGCAGCAGCCAGCGGGTCATCCAGTCTTAGAGCCTCAGGATACTGTCCCATAATCTGGGTCGGACTCCGTCTGTCAGTTTCACACCCTCCTCAGCCCAGAATTCCTATGTTCTCTGGCCCAGTTGTCTTCCCTCCCCATAGTGGGGAGGCCAGCAGAGATATGGGGCTGTCAGGAGGATGGATGTGCTTGTCCTGACCACCTCTCTTGGGGCTCTCGGATCCCAGCCCACAGAACCAGAGCTGAGATTCATAGGGTGTCAGCCCCTTTAGCAGCTGTGGGGCCCAGACAACCATTTCACCTACAGAAGCCCCAGCCTTCTGGAGCTCATGACTTCCTCCCCCTACAAGTGAATGAAGCGCGTGGGAGCAAGGGCCAGCCTCTCGCGATGGCTTGTGTGCAGTGTGGGAGTTCAGGCTCTCTCCTCTGTTTTGTTTTCTTTTCCCTCTCTGTCTGCATCTGGTTTTTGATAGCAAAGGTTAATGTTATAATTAAACAATCCATTTAGCAAATTTTCTTTGGGGATTTCCTTGCCTTTCCTTTTGGCAACTGGATCTCCTCTGATCTCCGGAGATCCCCTGTGATGTACATCTGAGGTGTTTTTGCTTTCCCTCATGTGTAGTTGTGGCCTTTTTTTTTTTTTAATGCTGTTTTCAAGGGCTAACAAATGATAAATAAGACACAGCATGTGCGTGGTTTATATAAGCAGGAAGGGATATATCAGCTTCTCTCTGCAGGAAGATAGAAGAAGGAGAGGAGAGAGGGGCAAGCTGATAACTATCACCCGAGGCCTTACTCCCAAACACCACAGGGATTTGAAGTCTAAGAATCTTAATTGGATATTGTGAGAACAGGGGCGATTTCAAATACCCACTGGGGACATGCTGTGCTAAGTAGAAAGTGTGTGAGAAAATTTACAAAATATTGATCGTATTTTCTTCCCTGTTTTGTTTCTTGTGCAAAACATATACGTAGCAAGAGATGGGAGAGGGAGTTCACGGAAGGAAGAGGAGGAGAAATAAACTTTGAGAATTCTGGTTGCCATGACAACATAATGAGCTCCCAAAGTGGCATCTCTGAACTAGTTTTGCATGGGGAGGCAGGGGAGCCCAGAAGGAAAGAATTAAAATAATACAAATAATAAAGCAGCGATCATGAGGCCAAGGACACCTCTGAAGAGGCTCTTAGCACGTCCTGCTGCTCTCTGGGGACCTGGGCAATGGAAGATGCTTGCTGCTGTCTGACCGTGGCAGGGAGTGCATGGTTGCTGTGTCGCGTACAATGCTTCTCGCAACCTCCTTGCCCGTGGGCAATGCGAGGCTGAGAGAGTCTGACGAAGGAAACTGCATTGTGTGTGGAGCGTGCTGTGGGGGAGAAGCCTCTGAAAGCCAGCCTCTCCTCCTCTCCTGCCCCTTCGTCACCTCCCCGACCCCGTCCCCGGCGTGCCTGATTGCAGTGGGTACTCTGGTACCCAAACGGCAGTGTGTGCTGTGCCTCTCTCACCCAACAGGTCAGCACAGAAGGTCTCCATCACAGGGCACTCATTGTAACTAGATGGCTCTTTTCTTCAGCCCAGTGCCCCAAACTGTGTGGGATTCAGACAAAGGAAGGCAACACTGAGAAACATAAATGTGAGGGCTGAGAAGGACTTGTAAGTAACGGTTTGTCTGTCTACCGTTCTCAAGTTGGAAACGTACCTGAAGCATCTTAGAATTGTTTACTCTTTAAAAAGGTTTATTGTAAAGCAGTTACCCTCCAATTTAAAAAACAAAAAAGTATATTTAATGAAGAAATCTCTCGGTGCTATCTTGTCCTTCTTCAAGGATCATTCATTTTTTTCTCATCAGAATAAACTGTGAGCATTGCAATACATCTCCTTCCCTCATATAATCAGCTTTTATCTTTCGGCATTTTGAACAAATCCACAAATTAACATGCATGTTCTTACAACTGGGTGAAATCGGGGATCCTGCTGCCACCTTGTGCTTGCTTGATATCGATACCCATTAGTCTGTACGCTGTTACATCTCAACCGCCAAGCACAGTAGCTGGCACACAATAATTACTTGATATATGCTTGTTGAATGAATGAATGGTGCTCGATTCTGGTTCAAGCACCAGGCCCTTCTTATTATGTGTGCTCTCACCAGACTCTAACAAAGGACTGTTTGGCCATAATCCACATCAAGCTCTACAGATGATGTATGAGTGAGCCCCTCTACTCCTAAGGAGGATAGCAGTGCCACTGAAATTAGCAAATCATTGGGTGGGTTCTTTGGATCAGCAGAGACTAATCTACTAATCTCCCTTTCAGGTATTAAGCAGTTACGTTGTTAGTAACTGCATTACACTTTCTATATTTTAGACGCATTTTTAGGGCGCCTTTTCTCTGGCTTCATGTGTCCATGTGGAGGAACTTCCTCTAGAAAATACTCAGTCTCTTTCCCTGCCCTTCATCCACTCCTCCTGACTCATATCTGGTAAGCTTAGAAGAACTGAGTGTGGTTCCATCAGTCTCTTTCTCCTTTTTAGAGCTGGCCTGTCTCCAGGTGTAGGGGTCCTTACCTCCTCTGGCTTTTAGCTTAGAGAGAGTGCCCTGTAATAGGGATGGCTTGGACTCATAGGTCATACCTATGACTGGGTGTCTTAAAAGTCATAGGGTGAAGGGATGGAGTGGAGCCATGGTCTCCACTGGGCTGGATCAGAAATAAAGCTGATGTTTTTGTCTTCTTGTATCAGACTCCTGCATATTCTGTTTATCTCAGTTGGTTCTATAATCAGGAGGAGGAAAAGTAGTACACTGATCCCCACAGTACTGTTAGGCTTGATTAGAAAGTCATTTTTTCCCCCTTAAACGTGCAATTTAAAATGATACAGTACAGTCTCAGATATGATTTCTGTCACATCCAAGGAATCCAGAAATTTTAGTGTGCATGCCTTAGATATTTATGTTGAAGGTCAATTGGGAAAGCATAGTTACAGAACAGAAATTACGTTTATAGCATACCACACTAGTGTATGACCTTCTGATCACCAGAAATAGGAGAATGAAAGAGAAGTCTGAGAACTGGTTCTTCCTCTTGGGGGCTTATGTCTTCCCTAGGAAGCTTAAACCTGCCATTCTTTCATATTGGCCATCACTGCAACAGGTGTTCTGTGGCTGGGGATCAACCATGGCTTCTAGCAGAAGAGCAGCTTTGTGGAAAGAAGGAGGGTTTGAGCTGGGCTTTGAAGGGTGGCTAAAATCTAGGTAAGCCAGGAATGGCTTGGATTAGGGTTAGGGGAGAGGAACATTTCAGGCTGGAGGAACAGGATGAACATCACCTTTGAGGCCCTAGTTTATTTGTGGGATAGAGAGGACAGTGCATTTGACGGTGTTACAACCAAGGTTGGCTTCATTGAGTGTGGCCAGATGATGGGAGGGATTACAAAAGAGCCCTTGTGAGCTTTGGCTGGACCCTGCAGGTGGGTGAGACATCTTGCGAGCTGGATGGAGCATACAGGATGACCATGCAGGATATGGTATTTTATTGGGTTGGCCAAAAAGTTCATTTTGGTTTTTCCATACAATGTTATGGAAGGACAGGGGACTCACAGACTTGTCCTGTGGGCAAAGACACCTGCTTATCTAGTTCCTTTGCCGCCTCCCCAACTCTTTCATCTTCTGGGAGCTCTGAGCTACCCCTACATGAGGGCTATGGCTGTGTCCCTCTGTCACTCTGAACTGTGGCAGACATGCCTGGTATAGAAGGTAGGCTAGGCTTCTTCTGATAGGACTGAAAGAGCTTTCATTCCACTGAGAACATGGCTGTGAGGTTTGAAGTTAGGCATGAGAATGCACATTGTTTCAAAAGAAAGGCCTTTTTTCAGATACGTGAAAAATCAGAAATAATAGTCACCATTCCCCTATAAATACACTCATCTAGAAACTGTAGCAAGGGACTGTACATCATAACAATAGCAATAATAAAGCCTCTGTTTATAAAGTGTTTGCTGAGTGTTAGGACTTTTCTTACTGTGTTTGGGCATCTCTAACATATGTCTTTAACAAGGACATATTAAACAGTCATTAGGATTTTACAGTGCTGGGGATAAATACAGACCAAAAAAAAGGCAACCTCGGATGTGAAGGTTTTGAAAGAATCTCTTACCGAAAGTGGGAGAGAGTCTAGCATAGTGGTTTTGGAATTGGAGAGTTCAGGTTTAAATTCTAACTCTTCATTTTGCTACAGTATAATTACAAATTTTCTAACCTCAGTGAGCTTCAGTTCCCCAATCTTTGAAGTGGGAATGGTAATAGTTCTTAGAATATTTTTGATGTCAGTTAAATGAGATAATGAATGCAAAGAACTTTGCACAGCATCTGGCACGTGGTGGATATTCAGTAACATATAGCTATTATTATTAAGGTCGTTCTTAACTAACTTCCTGTGGAACATAATTTTTCTATTATCTAGTATATCTTTGAGTTGAGGCTTCATAAGAGACTCTAAATAACTAAAATGCAATATATGGTGAGAGTTACACGTTTTCTCCCTCGGGCTCCTTTAACACCTTTGCATGACTCATTTATTAGCACCTTAGAACAACAGAGAGCCTCAGAAGAGTGGTACCCAGGCAGGACAGAATCATTTTAATAGCTAAGGAATGGAGTTGTAAATGATAAAGGAGTCTGGAAAAAGCCAAAACATCTTGTTCAAAACCAGACGTATTGAGTAATCACAATATGATAGGAAAATTTTATATATTATCTATTTCATTCTCATGTCAACTCAGTAAGATAGGCTGTTCTCATTATATTACAAGTGAGGTAATGAGACTATAGGAGATGAAATCATTTGCCTGAGGACTCCCAGCTAATCAATGGAGGGATCAGGATTTGAACTCAGGGCTCTCTTAATCCAAAGCCTGGGTGCTTTGTCCTCTACTCTGTCCTCTACTCTGCCCTGGGGAAATGCACAGAGCAATGATGCCTGTTGGAGGAAGGCAAACTCTGGGGGCCAAAGGCCCTAGGAGAGCCAGGGAGAGGCTTAAGGGTATAAGGCCAAAGGGCCCAGTATAGAGATATGAGAGAAGTGAACTTGTTAACAGGGAAGTGGGGGGAAAGTGGAGGGATGATATACTTCCACAACTGCCATTGTTCTTTAGGGCTGACTTGGTCTGGGAGAGACAGACTGAGCCCCTGACCACACTCCCCAGACACAGAGCCCATCAGGACAGTACAACAGGGTTGGGGCTACTCAACATCTGTCCCTTCTCAGTGGCTAGGCAAAGAGCAGGCCAGACTGGGCAGTGGCCTTGGGAGCTTAGGATAGGCAGGCCACTTGTTATTTAGCATGGCAGTGTATAGAATTGACAAACATCCATGCCCAGAAGGGGACTGATGTCAGAGTGAGGACTGGTATTCTAAAGGTGGGTCCCCATCTAAGGGGCTACAGAGAGAACAGGAATTGGGATACAGGCTGGAGGACCCAGTGGGTAGGAGCAGTCATTGAGTAAGGAAAATCAACACAGACATGAGATGCGGAGATGGCCCTGGAAGGATCCCTGGGCAGAAGGTGGGCTTTTAGTGTGGTTTCTCTGTCCTTCTTGTGAAAGCAGGCTGGGCACTTTGTAAGCAGCCAGGTCAGAAGTGCTGTAATGTACAAAACTGAAACTCCAACCCCAGGGGCAGGAGGCGGGGTATGGGGGGAGGGATGTAAGACACACACCAAGGGTGTGTCACCCCAATGGGCTTGAGTGAATGAAAGCTGCCACACTGAGAAATGTGTAGGTTGCCAACCAGCAGGGCCAAGGCAAGTCAAGAAACTGTGTGTTCTCTAATTCACATGCAAACCAGCCCAGGCCATCCTGCCTCTCAGGCTCTCTGTCTCAAGCAATGAAGAGTCAAAAAAAAAAAAAAAGGAAAGAAAACCCCCTGACAGTGGGTTCTACAATTTTCCAGATATAGGTCTGCTGCTGGTAAGTCACCTCAGTCGTGTCCGACTCTGTGCATCCCCATAGACGGCAGCACACCAGGCTCCTCCATCCATGGGATTTTCCAGGCAAGAGGACTGGAGTGGGGTGCCATTGGTCTACTTGGTGGCAAACTTCACCACACCTGGTGCTCGTCTTTAGTTTTCCCCCTGGATCCCTGTTGGCAAGTCAGTAGTCTCTTCAGTCTTGAAACTCTTCCACATCTTTGCAGTGTTTGAAAATGTTGATGACTTCATGGAGACCTTTCCTCCTCTCTTGCTGCTGCTGCTAAGTGGCTTCAGTCGTGTCCGACTCTGTGTGACCCCATAGACGGCAGCCTTAGGTTTCTCTTTTTTGCTTTCTCAATTTCTGATCACTCCCTCTTAGTATCTGTGTACTGTAGATTGATTAAGGGGCTTCCCAGGTGGCTCAGTGGTAAAGAACCCACCTGCCAATGCAAGAGACTCCTGTTCGAACCCTGGGGCAGGAAGATCCCCTATAGTAGAAAATGGCAACCTGCTCCAGGATTCTTGCCTGGAAATCCCCTGGACAGAAGAGCCTGGTGGGCTGCAGCCCATGGGGTTGCAAAATGACTGAGCGGCTGAGCACACGAGCACAAGTTGATTAAGTTATGCGACTGAAACAACCCCCCATCTCAGGAGCTCGGAGCATTAGATGTTATTTTTAACTCACACTGCAAGGTCGGAGCTGCGTATCACAGGTACCTCCTGGAGACTGGGGCTGGTAGTTCCATATTCTGGTACAGAAGTGCCACCTAACCTAGCAGTTCTCACATTTCATCGGTCAGAACCTGTCATTAACCTTGCCTAGTGTCAAAGTTGGGAAAGAGCAGTCCTGCATGGGCTCAGAAGTCGAGGAGAACTATCAGTGACATCTCCCGCACTCTGTTTGCTGTTCTTTCTTCCCCTGGGTCCTCGTGAAACACTGGTTCCCCACAGGGTGCCATTCTGAGCCACATGTCCCTGCCCTTCCTGGGAAGTCTCATTTACTCCTCCAGCTATAAGCCTTCCATGTCCTTCTGACTCTGAATCCCCATCCCCATCCCCGACTTTTGCTTCTCTTCTCTGCTGCAAAGCCGTATCCTCAATTGTGTGACAGATCTGAATAAATTACTTTAAGCTCATCATCCGTTCAATTCAGTCATTCAGTCTTGTCCAACTCTTTGTGACCCCATGGAATGCAGCACGCCAGGCCTCCCAGTCCATCACCAACTCCCGGAGTTTACTCAAACTCATGTCCCTTGAGTCAGTGATGCCATCCAACCATCTCATCCTCTGTCATCCCTTCTCCTCCTGCCTTCAACCCTTCAAGCTCGTCATACTGCAAACCAAATGAACTTCCGGTACCAAAATCCCCTACCTCCTTTCTCTCCTAACACATGTGCTTAGCCATCTTGGGGACCTTTGAAATTTCTGGCTTATCTGGTCTACAAATTCCTTTTTATTCTGTGAAATGTCTGTTTGTCTGTTCATCCTCCTTTCCATTGTCAATGCCCTTGATTATGCCAGGCCCAGATTCTCACCGCAGTCTACCAAATAGTGTTTCTTCTTCATTTTTAGTCTTTGGCAAAAATATAGCAATTTTCCCCCAAAATAGATCTAATCGTGTTGCTCCCTTATATAAAAACCTTTGAGAATTTCCTCCAACCCACAGAATAAAGTAAATCACGTCAACTCCTTAGGGAGAACAGGGTTGTATCTGAACAGAGACAGACAAGAACCTGAATCCTGGTCTGCCGCCTACTAGCTGTGAGTAAGCTATGTAATCTCATTGACTCTCAACTTTCTCATCTATAAAAAGAAAGCAATACCTATCTCATGGGTTGCTTTTTTTTGCTTGCATTCGTGTCCATCATCCAGTTGACTGGGGGCTGGTTATTATGCTTCCTCTTGAACCTGGGCTGATAGAGTCGCCTCTCTCTGACCTCCTCCTTCCCCATTGCCTACTGTACTTCAGCCACTGACTCACACCGTGACAAGGGGGACGAGTGCTCTGGAGGCTCTAATCCTAGAAGTGAAGTGTTTGTCCTCAAACATATCTGCCAGAACTGGCAGTGTGGCCATATCTAGCCTGAGGAGCTGAAAAGGCTGAGAGCCAAAAATACTATGTGAGCAGAATGAATGACTGCTCCCTTACCCCATAGCAGTCACCGCAGACCCTCACCCTCTGGGTCACCTCCTTGCCTGATCAGGGTCTGAAACTGAGACCACTAGTCAGTCAACCTTGTCAGGTTTTCGTTCTTCCAAAGAGAGTGGGACACAACAGTTTTAAGTATGTCAAGGACTTTACAGTAAGCACTAACCAAAGATACTCTGACTAGAAGGGACGCAAACTATCTTGAGTCACATCTCCGCATCACTGATGAGGAAACCAAAGGACCAAGAAGGGCAGGACCTCCCCACCTCCAGCTCCCTAGCATCTTAGTCTCAGCAGGTCCATCCGGAGCCCTCGTTATCGCTGCCAGCAAATCCCACCACGCAGCCTGTGTTTTCTCAGTGGCTGTTACCATTTATTTTCCACTTGTCTTTCAAAAACACGTCTTCTTCCCTGGACACCTTCCCTTGTTCCTTTCTTAGCATTGGTGCCTCTATCTCCACTATTTTATCCATGTCTCATTTATAGCATATGCCATTTTTTATTGTTTTACTTGTCTGTCTCCTGGGAAGATTGGATTTACTTGAGTACCAGAATGGTAGCTCACACATTGTTGTATTTTCCAATCTAGCAGGCAGCACTTTATCCAGTGCTACTGGATAAGATTCTATGTCTGAGTGATTGGAAACAAAAACAATTCCCTCAACCACGCAAACAGGCAGAGTTGGTGCTGAAACCCAAGACTCCTGATTCTTGTTCCCACTTTCTACTGAATTTTATTCAGCTTGTAATTTTTCAGTCGCTTACAAAATTGTGTTCCATGCTGTTGTTCTTGGGTATAAGAGGCTGTTTCTTGTCAGAGTTTTTTCCTCTATTGTTCATTAGGGTTTGCTGATTTGCTTTGTTCCTTATTTGGTAATAATACCGCTTTGCATTCTAGATGGATATACTCCCTAAACAAAAGATTTCGAGTTTTTGTTTTTTTGCCATTTAATTGTCATGTTACAGGAAATAAACAGATTAATTCTAATTTGCAGTTTGATAGCCTGAATTAAAGGATTCTATATTGTTTGGGGGGTTTAATATTTTGCAAAGACTTACTCTTTTTTTTTCCTTTTAATTGCTTTACGATATTGTGTTGGTTTCTGCCATACAACATAAGTTACTCTTGAGGTACTTGAAGGTTTTTTGCAAACTATAAAGGATCATACTGTAATGACACAAGTATTATACTTAACATCCAGCATCATGTCTGGTGCATAATACATGCTGAATGAGAATCTGATGAGCAAACTAAGACCTTTTTTCCTCTAGGTGTATGTTTGCAAAGAAAATGTTTCCTTACCTAGCTGGGTTGCACAAAGCTCGTTTTTAACTTTTCAAATTGTTTTTATATCTATTATTTCATGTTGTCCTCATGACAAAATGCTTTGCAACTACAAACCATACCCTGAAAGTCAGTCACTGCTGTGTTCTGAGGGCCTAGTACAAGTTCTCAGGGGAACCAACCTGGACCCTGTGAGCGACAAACTATAAAGGATCAGTGCCGTCTACTTTCTACCAACAGCAACCCACCACACCATATTCCTCCTTGGGGTCAGTCCCCTTATCCTTATTGACTCAGGCTCTCTTGGCTACCTCTTTTTTAATTTTTTTTGACTTCCAGAAGGATCACAAGTCTTTTCCTCATGTTCTAAGGTTCCCGTTTGGGGTAGGTGTTTCCAGTGGTGGAGGTCATGTCAGTAAGAGCCTCTCCAGCAGCTGTTTTCTGTCCTAGTCTCACTCATTCAATATATACACGTAGACCGCTTTGTCCCGGGCGAGGCGGCGGAGGTTGCCGCGAGCAGCGGGCGGGAGGCACAGACCCGAGGAGCTGGATCCGGAGCGCAGGAGGCGGGGCGCGCCGCGCACGGCCCCACGCCCAGGCCCGCGGAAACCACGCCCGTCCCCGCGCGCACTCGGCCGCCCTGCCAGTTGTCGCCTCCGCCGGCGCATGGCGGATGCCCAGCAGGAATGAGGGGAGATTCTTACTTCATTGGGATGAGGAGTCTGGGGCAGCAGGGCCACATCCCGGAAGATGGAGGACTCTTCTTGCTCAGCTGCATAGACAGATACTGGACTGTGACTCAGTGTTTCACGGAGGAGGCCTTTCAAGCCATCACGGACTTCACCAACCTCCCCAACTCACTCTTTGCTTGCAACGTCCACCAGTCGGTGTTTGAAGGGGAAAAAAGCAAGAAACTGTCCACTAATTGTCTAGTTTTTTTGAAATACAAAGTAATGGGAATGGAAGGAGAAGGAACAAGATGGCGGAGGAATAGGACGGCGAGACCACTCTCTTCCCCACAAATTCATCAAAAGAACATTTGAGCGTGGAGTAAAGTCCACAAAACAACTTCTGAATGCTGGCAGAGGACATCAGGCACCCAGAAAAGCAGCCCATTGTCTTCGAAAGGAGGTAGGAAAAAACATAAAAGATAAAAAGAGAGACAAAAGAAGTAGGATGGAGCTCCGTCCCAGGAAGGGAGGCTTTAAAAAGAGAGAAGTTTCCAAACACCAGGAAACACTCTCACTGGAGAATCTGTGGCGAGCCTTGGAACCTCAGAGGGCCACATAACCCTCTTTTTTTTTTTTAAGATTTTTTTTAAAACCCACAGATTAAAAAAAAAAAACCCACAGATTACCCACCAAACGGTAACTCCCAGCAGAGAAGCAGCGTAGACACCTGCATACCCATTAGCAAGCGGGGGCTGGGCAGGGAGGAGCTGGCTGAACTGCTTAGAGAGAGGACTGGGCTTGAATGTTGCGACAACAATCTGAGAGAACTGGGGCTAGCAAAGCAGACTGGGATAGCTTCCCCATGAAAAGGCGGAAAGCTCTAACCTAAAACTCCATCAGCCCCGCTCACAGAACAAAGGACTGAGCAGAGCGAGCCGGCTGCGGTCAGCCCATCCCCCATCCCCCGCCGAGACAGGCAGGGAGGTCAGCCAGAGCTGGAGGGGGCAACCGCGGTCCCAGAAAGGCATCCTATACAAACTGCAGGCAGGCTTGTTGCTAATCAACACTTCTTTGGCTCGGGCTGGTCGATATCCACCTGAGAAGGTGAGCTGGTTGTACACCCAGAAAACCAAGTGGCAGGGACTGGGGAGGCGATAAGTCGCAGCGACCGCGCTCGCCAAACACCTGGTCACCTGAGCTGCCCGGATGGGGAAGGGACAAAAAGCAGGCCCAGCCAAGTCTGTGCCTTTGTGGAGTACCCAAGAAACTGAACTTGAGCCGTTCAGACCTGGGAAGTGCATACAGCCCAGCGCCGGCCTTGGACAGTTCCCGGCAGAGCAACCTAGAGCCTGCGCAGTGTAGACTGGGACAACACACGTGCTGTGAGCGGGGGCAAACACAGTGTGACCGAGACGCTGCGAGCACTCCCCACAGATGCCAGAGATATTTGTCTGCAGCGTTCCTTCCTTCCCAGAACAGGACTGAACAACTGAGCCTTAAAAAGTGTCCACCCACCCCCTAGTATCAGGGTGGAAATTAGACACTGAAGAGATCTGCAAACAGAAGCTAAAACAGAGGAAACCACCTTGGAAATGACAGATAGAGTAGTCTAGAGGCTACTCCAAGAATAAGACCAAAAACCAGAGGCAACAGGCTTAAGCCTGAATCCTGAGAACACCAGGGAACTCCTGACTCCAGGGAACATTAATCGATAGGAGCTCATCAAACATCTCCATACCTCCACTAAAACCAAGCACCACCCAAGGGTCAACAAGATCCAGGGCAAGACATACCACACAAATTCTCCAGCAACACAGGAAAATAGCCCTGAGCTTCAATATACAGGCTTCCCAAAGTCACTCCAAACCCACTGACATCTCATAACTCATTACTGGACATTTCATTGCACTCCAGAGAGAAGAAATCCAGCTCCACCCACCAGAACACCAACACAAGCTTCCCTAACCAGGGAACCTTGACAAGTCACCCGTCCAACCCCACACACAGCGAGGAAACTACATAACAAAGAGAACTCCACAAACTGCCAGAAGAGGGAAAGGCCACCCCAAGCAAAGCAATATAAGCAAGATGAAGAGGCAGAGAAATACCCAGCAAGTAAAGGAACAAGATAAATGCCCACCAACACAAACAAAAGAGGAGGATATAGAGACTCTACCTGATAAAGAATTTCGAATTTTGGTGGTGAAAATGATTCAAAATCTTGAAAGCAAAATGGAGTTACAGATAAATAACCTGGAGAAAAGGATTGAGAAGATGGAAGAAGGACTTAGAGAAAATAAAAAAGAGTCAATATACAATGAATAATGCAATAGATGAGATCAGAAACACTCTGGAGGGAACAAACAGTAGAATAACAGAGGCAGAAGACAGGATAAGCGAGCTAGAAGATAGAATTGTAGAAATAAATGAAACAGAGAGGAAAAAAGAAAAATGAATTAAAAGAAATGAGGACAATATTAGTGACCTCTGGGACAATGTTAAACGCTCCAACATTCGAGTCATAGGAGTCCCAGAAGAAGAAGACAAAAAGAAAGACCATGAGAGAATACTTGAGGAGATAATAGTTGAAAACTTCCCTAAAATGGGGAAAGAAATAATCACCCAAGTCCAAGAAACACAGAGAGTCCCCAACAGGATAAACCCAAGGCAAAATACTGCAAGACACATATTAATCAAATTAACAAAGATCAAATACAAAGAACAAATATTAAAAGCAGCAAGGGAAAAGCAGCAAATAACACACAAGGGGATTCCCACAAGGATAACAGCTGATCTTTCAACAGAAACTCTTCAGGCCAGGAGGGAATGGCAAGACATACTTAAAGTGATGAAAGAAAATAGCCTACAGCCCAGATTACTGTACCCAGCAAGGATCTCATTCAAATATGAAGGAGAAATCAAAAGCTTTCCAGACAAGCAAAAGCTGAGAGAATTTAGCATCACCAAACCAGCTCTCCAACAAATGCTAAAGGATTTTCTCTAGACAGGAAACACAGAAAGGGTGTATAAACTCGAACCCAAAACAATAAAGAAAATGGCTACGGGATCATACTTATCAATAATCACCTTAAATGTAAATGGGTTGAATGCCCCAACCAAAAGACAAAGGCTGGCTGAATGGATACAAAAACAAGACCCCCATATATGTTGTCTACAAGAGACCCACCTCAAAACGAGGGACACATACAGACTGAAAGTGAAGGGCTGTAAAAAGATATTCCATGCAAATAGAGACCAAAAGAAAGCAGGAGTAGCAATACTCATATCAGATAAAATAGACTTTAAAGCAAAGGCTGTGAAAAGAGACAAAGAAGGAAACTACATAATGATCAAGGGATCAATCCAAGATGAAGATATAACAATTAAAAATATTTATGCACCCAACATAGGAGCACCGCAATATGTAAGACAATTACTAACAAGTATGAAAGGGGAAATTAACAACAATGCAATAATAGTAGGAGATTTTAATACCCCACTTACATTTATGGATAGATCAACTAAACAGAAAATTAACAAGGAAACACAAACTTTAAATGATACAATAGACCAGTTAGACCTAATAGATATCTATAGGACATTTCACCCCAAAACAATGAATTTCACCTTTTTCTCAAGCGCACATGGAATCTTTTCCAGGATAGATCACATCATGGGCCATAAATCTAGCCTTGGTAAATTCAAAAAAAATTGAAATCATTCCAAGCATCTTTTCTGACCACAATGCAGTGAGATTAGATCTCAATTATGGGAGAAAAACTATTAAAACTGCCAACATATGGAGACTGAACAACAAGCTGCTGAATAATGAACAAATCACAGAAAGAATCAAAATATGCATAGAAATGAATGAAAATGAAAACACAACAACCCAAAACCTCTGGGACACTGTAAAAGCAGTGCTAAGGGGGAAGTTCATAGCAATACAGGCACACCTCAAGAAACAAGAAAAAAGTCAACTAAATAACCTAACTCTACATCTAAAGCAACTAGAAAAGGAAGAAATGAAGAACCCCAGGGTTAGTAGAAGGAAAGAAATTGTAAAAATTAGGGCAGAGATAAATGCCAAAGAAAAGAGACCATAGCAAAAATCAACAAAGCCAAAAGCGGGTTCTTTGAGAAGGTAAATAAATTGACAAACCACTAGCCAGACTCATCAAGAAACAAAGGGAGAAGAACCAAATCAATAAAATAAGAAATGAAAATGGAGAGATCACAACCGACAACACAGAAATACAAAGGATTATTAGAGAATACTATCAGGAATTATATGGCAATAAAATGAATAACCTGGAAGAAATGGACAAATTCCTAGAAAAGTACAACTTTCCAAAACTGAACCAGGAAGAAGTAGAAAATCTGAACAGACCCATCACAAGCACGGAACTAGAGGCTGTAATCAGGAATCTTCCAGCAAACAAAAGCCCAGGTCCAGACGGCTTCACAGCCGAATTCTACCAAAAATTTAGAGAAGAGCTAACACCTACTCTACTCAAAACCTTCCAGAAAATTGCTGAGGAAGGGAAACTTCCAAACTCATTCTATGAGGCCACCATCACCCTAATCCCAAAACCTGGTAAAGACCCCACAAAAAAAGAAAACTACAGGCCAATATCACTGATGAACATAGATGCAAAAATCCTTAACAAAATTCTAGCAATCAGAATCCAACAACACATTAAGAAGATCATACATCATGACCGAGTGGGCTTTATCCCAGGAATCCAAGGATTCTTCAATATCTGCAAATCAATCAACGTAATACACCACATTAACAAACTGAAAAATAAAAATCATATGATTATCTCAATAGATGCAGAGAAAGCCTTTGACAAAATACAACATCCATTTATGATAAAAACTCTCCAGAAAGTGGGAATAGAAGGAACATACCTCAACATAATAAAAGCTATATATGACAAACCCACAGCAAACATCCTCAATGGTGAAAAACTGAAAGCATTTCCCCTAAAGTCAGGAACAAGACAAGGGTGCCCACTCTCACCACTACTATTCAACATAGTTCTGGAAGTTTTTGCTACAGCAATCAGAGCAGAAAAAGACATAAAAGGAATACAAATTGGAAAAGAAGAAGTAAAACTTTCACTGTTCGCTGATGACATGATTCTCTACACAGAAAACTCTAAAGACTGTACCAGAAAACTACTAGAGCTAATCAATGATTACAGTAAAGTTGCAGGATATAAAATCAACACACAGAAATTCCTTGCATTCCTATACATTAATAATGAGAAAATAGAAAGAGAAATTAAGGAAACTATTCCATTCACTGTTGCAACGAAAAGAATTAAATACTTAGGAATTTATCTACCTAAGGAAACAAAAGACTTGTACATAGAAAACTATAAAACACTACTGAAAGTAATCAAAGAGGACACTCATAGATGGAGAAATACACCGTGTTCGTGGATTGGAAGAATAAATATTGTAAAAATGAGTATACTACCCAAAGTAATTTATACATTCAGTGCAATCCCTATCAAGCTACCAATGATATTTTTCACAGAACTAGAACAAATAATCTCACAATTTGTATGGAAATACAAAAAAACCTCGAATAGCCAAAGCAATCTTGAGGAAGAAGAATGGAACTGGGGGAATTAACCTGCCAGACTTCAGGCTCTACTACAAAGCCACAGTCATCAAGACAGTATGGTACTGCTATAAAGACAGAAATATAGATCAATGGAACAAAATAGAAAGCCCAGAGATAAATCCATGCACCTGTGGACACCTTATCTTTGACAAAGGAGGCAAGAATATAAAATGGAGAAAAGACAGTCGGGGCGGATTCATGTCAATGTATGACAAAACCAACCAATATAATATTGTAAAATAATTAGCCTCCAATAAAAAAAAACGCAATATATAAATGTAGTTCCTACTATGAGCCAGGTGCTATGTTAAGTTCTGTGGGAAAAGCATGACTAGACCTACTTTTAAGAGACCCTCTCAAACTTTGTCTCCAGGACTGTTTAGAATAATTCACCTTATTATCCTTGGTTTCCAGAGTTTATGAAACCCTGATTGTTTTGCTTTTTATACAACGTGGACCATTTCTTCATATGCTTCACCCTTGCAGCCTAGTTCTATAAATTTCACTTCCTGGGAGCATCAGATGTGACTAGTATTGGGCTTCATTTGAATGATAACCTAAGAATTCTGAGGCTAGCAAGGGCCTTAGAAAATATTTCACAGCTGAGCTAGAGTCACCTCTGCCCCACAGATTGTCTCGACTAAGACCTTGGAGTGGCAAGTGGCAGAGTTAGACTGGAATTGAGGGCCCTTGACTCCTATTCAGTGTTCATTGTTTATCTGCCCTTGTCAGTGAGCTTTTTGTTACCTCACTTCCATCCTTGTTTTCCCTGCTCTTGATTTGGTGCTGAGGACCACAGTTTTTGCCCCTTATTAGATCCATTACAGAGTCTTGGAGGCCAATAACAACCCGCATTTCCAAGCAGTGGCTTCAGGTCTTTGAGTGATGACCTTTCAGGCTGATGTGCTATGGCTTATACCAAGTTGATGAGCCTCTTTTAGTCCTTATTGCTGTCCAGATACTGCAGCCTGGATTGCAGCTCGTAGGAATGACAAGATCCTTTAGCCCAGGGAGGACATGTCCAGAGGACAGGCCAAGGTGGGGATACTAGCAGGGCTTTTCTGTGGAGAGTTCTCTGTGTGGAGGTGTTTAGGAAGCAGGCTCATGGGGCAGGGACAAAGAGAATTCTAAGAAGACTCTCCAGTGGACTTTCCTCTGTGCTGCTGCTGCTAAGTCGCTTCAGTTGTGTCCTACTCTGTGCGACCCCATAGACAGCAGCCCACCAGGCTCCGCCATCCCTGGGATTCTCCAGGCAAGAACACTGGAGTGGGTTGCCATTTCCTTCTCCGGGACTTTCCTCTAGCTCCTCTCAAAGAGGAATGGAGATCCTGGGCACCTTGCAGTGCTAATTTTTATTGTTCTGAAGGGAAATAGCAACCCACTCCAGTCTTTTTGCCTGGAGAATTCCATGGACAGAGGAGCCTGGCAGGCTACAGTCCCTGGGGTCTCAAAGAGTCTGATTCAATTGAGCGACTAACACACACGCGCACTCTCTCTGCTGGTACTATGGTTGGGTTTCTTTTGCTGTCTCCTTGGCAAGGGAAATGTGATTGGCTTGATTGGGAACATGAGATGGGGACAGGGGAAGTTTTAGCAAGCTCCAATTAATTTACAGATTTCAAGAGACACAGTTGTTGGAGGTACAGAAGGGCTCCTCTTGAAGGAAGAAGTATAACATCTAACCCCCACTAGCCAGATGGCAGTGGAGACCCTGGAGTTATCAGGGCAGCAGGTGCTGGGGCAGGGAGAACAGATGGCACTTTTGCACCACTCTTCACAGTCTTCTTTTGGGATTTTCCTCTTTTCTGTCTTAATCTTTAGCGTTCCTTTAATGAGCTCTGGATTCAATGACAATATGCTTTGGAAAGTCATTCAGGGTGATACACTGAGAAGCGGGGTTTGCTACTTAGGAACTTAAATGGCCTAGGGGTTCCTCATAGCTCCTCTGGCTTGTTAAGCCCACCCCTCAGTTGCCTGAAGCTTGGCCCTTTGAGAAGGTGGTTAACTGCAGGCTTGGGAGGAAGGCATGACAGAGGGTCTGTTTAAATGAACGCAGGCAGCAGAGTCTGAGAGCCCAGAGGCTCACCCCTGAACTTGGTGAGGGTAAGTATTAAAGTGGTTTCTAAGAGTTTAATAATTTCCTGTAAAGGGGGGCATTGGGTCAACTATAGAAGAATGCAGATGACAGGCACAGTTTCTTGAACTGGAAGGAAAATTATTTCCTGCTTATGTTTTAGGGTCTCTCTCTCTCTATATATATACACACACATATGGCTTATTACCTTTTCCAGAACACCTTTGCGTATATATTTTATTCCTTTATTCACATCATAACTTCAAGAGAAATTATTATCCCTATTCTGTAAGAGATAGAGGTTGACTGGTGGCTTAGCCAGGGTCACATAGCTAGGCGATGTCAGAGCCAGGGCCAGAAGCCAGCTCTTCTGCTTCTATTCAGTGCTTTTTTTCTTATTACTCAGAGTAACTTGACACCCTCATAACCATGAAGCAATGTGTTTTCATGACTCATGTTTCATTGACTCACAAAAACCCTTCTGTCTGCAATATTTCGTATACACAAAAGAACAAATATGTATGTGATTTTGTATAAGGTTTGTACCATATATGTGCTATAAACACGAATGCCATGAGTATCTGGTTATTCACAATAAAGCTGGAGAGACAGCATTATTACTGGTACCAGTGGAGTCCAGTGGCCTTTTTCCAACTGCTGCTCCCACCTCCCCTCAAGGGGTAGCACTTACTATTCCTTTGCTTTTCATTAGTTTTACTATGAATACCTATGTCTGTTTCCTTACAAAATAAATCAGTTTGGTTATATGCATTGGAACATAACGTGTATGTTTTTATTTACCTTGGGTCATTGCTGTGTAGAATTCCACTGTATAAATGTGCTGCAAATTGTTTATCCATTCTCCTCAATGGATCCTTCTACTTTTTTTGCTGATGCAAATATGTTGCCATGAAAATTCTGCAAGTAGTTTTCTGGAATTATAGGGCATATGCATGTTCAACTCCATGAGATAATACTCATTATTTTTTTTAAGTGATTGTATCAATTTATAATTTCACCAGAAGTTTATAAGAGCTTCTGTTGTTCCCTATCCTTGTTAACACAAACTTTTTGGCCTCTGATTTTATGTGAACTTGAAGTGTGTAAACAGCATCTCATGGTTTTAATTTGCATTTTCTAGATTCCTAATGAGGCTGACTGTGCTTTCAAATGTTCATTGCCCATTTTTATTTTACCTGTTTCCATCTTTTGTCTCTATTTCTTTTGGATTGTTGATCTTTTTCTGAGTTCTCTATATATTCTAGGTAAACATTACTTTTGTTGTTTGTTTTTGTCTTGAAGTATCAGTAACTCTTCACAGTTAGTAGCATGTCATTGTGTTCTAGGGTGTCCTAACTGAGCAGAAATTTGAAGTTTTAATTTACTCGTGTTTATTTTATTTTTATGGTTTATATTTTTTTAAATCTTGTTTTGAAAAATCCTTCTCTACTTCAGGGCTTCCCTGGTGGCTCAGCTGGTAAAGAATCCACCTGCAATGTGGGAGACATGGGTTCGATCCCTGGGTTGGAAAGATCCCCTGGAGAAGGGAACGGCTACCCACTCCAGTATCCTGGCCTGGAGAATTCCGTGAGCTGTATAGTCCATGCAGTTGCAAAGAGTCAGTCATGACTGAGCAACTTTCACTCTACTTCAAAGTTATAAAGATATTCTTTTATGCTCTTCTAACAATTTAAAAATTTTGCTTTTTACATGTAAGTCTTTAACCTACTTGGATTTATGTGTGTGTGAATGATTTAGAAAGGGACCTATTTTCATTTATTTTCCATATAGACAGTGAATTGCCCAGAACCACTTAAAGGAAAACAGCTAACTCTTCTTGGTAATTTTCTTTTCCATAAGAATTTTAGCATCCTTATCAGGTTCCAAGAAAATATCTGTTAGTATTTTTATTGGAATTCTTCTTATCCTCTAGCATGATTTAGGGAAACTGGTATTTACAATAAGTCTATCCATGAACATATAAATATCTTCATTGTTGGTGCCTTCTTTAATGTCTTTCAATATAATTTCATAACTCAGGAAAGGTCTTGCATATCTTTTATTAGATTTATTCCTAGGTATCTCATGATTCATATTGCTATTACAAGTTGTACTTTTTATTATTCATTTTGTAATTGCTCTGGTATCTACAGTTTCCATTGATTTTGGAAATTGACAATTTGTGTTCATTAATATTGTTATACTTTCTTAATTCTATTAAATTATACATAGATTTTTTGAGGTTTTCAGTATATAGTCTTATCATCCAAAGATCACATAGCTTTGTAATTATTTTTTCCACTTAGTCTACTTATGCCCTCCATCAGATATGAATTTGCATTCTGTTTATTTTCTTCCAGTGACTAAATTTTAATTTTTTCCGTGCACTTCAAATTAATGAAATTTTTATAAACTCAATACATTAATGCTCTTACCTTGTCATATAAAAACTTAATTACTTATATTGCCTATTTTTTTGGCTTCTAAGCTATTATTGGTCAATGTGAAACTCTAGGGTTTTGCTTTTTTTTTCCCTTTTTCCTGGCCGCACCATGTGGCTCGCTGGATCCTAGTTTCCCAACCAGGGATTGAACCTGGGTTCTCAGAGATGAGAGCACAGAGTCCAGACCCCTGGATCACCAGAGAATTCCCTCTAATCTTTTAACTCAACAATTTAGAAATAAACATTACAATTTTAAACAACTATATTTGTTAGATTTATTGTATGTAATATTTAACATGCCTACCACTTTATTCGATTACCATTCTTCCATTGCAATGGAAGGAACTTTTTTTTTAATTGTTTTCTTTCTTTCTAAAGTACATCCTTCAGAGTTTTCTTTGGCAGAGATCTGTTGGTGCAGTTCCTTCAGTTTTTATCTGAAAATATCTTTATTTTGACCTCATTCTTAAAAGTTTGTCAGGATTTATAATTCAAAGGTGGCAGTTATTTTGTCTCAGCATTCTAAAGGTATAATCCCTGTATCTTGGCTTCCAAAATTACTGATGAGATCTAAATGACATCCCTTAATAAATGATGATATTTAAAAATCTCTTAGGATTCATTAGAGACTTTGCCTTTGGTTTTATATGGTTTTAGTCTAACGGCACTAGTTACGGGTTTCTTTTTATTCATTCTACTTTTGATATGTTGTGCTTACTATATTTGAGTGTTTCATCAATTCAGAGACAATTCAGGTATCTTTTCAAATATTTCCTCTCCTTCTATCTCCCCTATGTTTTTGGAACTCTGACTTGATCTATTTAAGATCTTTGCCCAATCTAACATTTGTATTAACTTCCCTTTCGTCTTTCCTATCTCTATTTTATTGGGCTGCCTTAAAAAAAATAAATCTCACAGTTTACTGACATATTTTCTCATTGCTATCTACTTTGCTGTGTAACTTATCTTTGAAATTAAATTTCAAAGAAAGAGAAAACAGATGATCAACATTAGGAATGAAAATGAGATCATCACTATAGATCCTACATATATTAGAAAATAGGGATATAGCATGAGTAAATCTATACCAGTAAATTCAGCAACTTAGAGAAAATGTAAGTTCCTTGAAAACATAATTTGCCAAAATTTAATGGCAACCCACTCCAGTACTCTTGCCTGGAGAATCCCATGGACGGAGGAGCCTGGTGGGTTACAGTCCATGGGGTCTCAAAGAGTCGGACATGACTGAGTGACTTCACTTACACTTACTTATACAAGAAACTGAAATTATAATTAAACCCGTATCTCTTACATTTAATGAATAACATTTTCTCACAAAGAAAACTCCAGCCCACATGGCTTCCTCAGTAAGTTCTGTCAAACATTATACCAAACCTTCATGAACTCTTTAGACTACAGAGGAGGATAGAAAATGCCTCAACTCATTTAATGTGGACAACATTACCCTAATACTTAAATTGTTACTGTTGCTGTTCAGTCACTGAGTTGTGTCTGACTGTTTGTGACCCCATGAACTATAGCATGCCAGGCTTCTCTGTCCATCACTATCCCCTAAGTCTCTTCAAACTCATATCCACTGAGTCATTGATACCATCCAACTGTCTCATTGTCCCCTTCTCCTGCCTTCCATCTTTCCAAGCATCAGGGTCTTTTCCAATGAGTCAGCTCTTTGCATCTTGTGGCCAAAGTGTTGAAGCTTCAACATTAGTCCTTCCAATGAATATTCAGGATTTATTTCCTTTAGGATTGACTGGTTTGATCTCCTTACTGTCCAAGGGGATCTCAAGAGTCTTCTCCAACACCACAGTTCAAAAGGGTCAATTCTTTGGTGCTTAGCCTTCTTTCTGGTTCGGTTCTCACATCCATACATGACTACTGGAAAAACCATGGCTTTGACTATATGGACCTTTGTCGGCTAAGTAGTGTCTCAGCTTTTTAAAACACTGTCAGATTTGACATAGCTGTTTTTCCCAGGAGCAAGCTTCTTATAATTTTGTGGCTGCAGTCACTGTTTGCATTGATTTTGGAGCCCAAGAAAAGGAAATCTGACACTGTTTCCACATTTTCCCCGTCTATTTGCCATGAAGTGATAGGACCAGGTGCCATGATCTTAGTTTTTTGAATCTTGAGTTTTAAGCCAGTTTTTACAGTCTCCTCTTTCATCTTCATTAAGAGGCTCTTTAGTTCCTCTTCACTTTCTGCCATTAAAGTAGTATCATCTGCATGGTTGATATCATCTGCAGGTTGTTGATATTTCTCCCAGCCATCTTGATTCCAGCTTGTGATTCATCCAGCCTGGCATTTCTCCTCATGTACTGTACATATAAGTTAAATAAATCTATTGTTGTTTAGTTGCTAATTTGTGTCCCATGGACTGCAACATGCCAGACTTCCCTGTCCTTTACTATCTCCTGGAGTTTGCTCAAACTCATATCCATTGAGTTGGTGATGCTATCCAACCATCTCATTCCCTGTCTCCTCCTTATCCTCGTGCCATCGGTCTTTCCCAGCATCAGGATCTTTTCCAGTGAGTCAGCATCAGGTGGCCAAAGTATTGGAGCTTCAGCATCAGTCCTTCCAATGAATATTCAAGGTTGATTTCCTTAAATCTGACAAACATGTAATTAGAAAAGAAGGTTGCAGAATAATACTGATCATGAACATAGGTAAAAATTCCTTAACCAAACATTATCAATCAAATTTGGCAGACTATAAAGGATAATGATATTTAACCCATGAGTTCGAGGTTGGCTTGGTATTTGAGTATCAATCAGTGTAACACATTAATAGTATTAAAGGGGAAAAAAAACACATGTAATAACTCAATAGATGCCAAAGAAATGATAACAAAATCTAATAATCTTTTATGATTAAAAACTCACAGAATTTTCTCAATCTGATTAAACGGCATCTTAAAGCCTACAGCTGAGCTGGTATCACAGTTCAAGGTGAAATATTAATTCCTTTTTCCCCTGTGATATGGAAATAGGCAAGAACTTTCACCTTCACCTTTCTGTTCAACATTGTCCTGTAGATCTGCGCTATTTTAATCACAATAGGAAACAAAAATAAAGGGCACACAGATCAGAAAGGAAGAAGTAAAACTAATTTTTTTCACAGACAATATGATTGCATATTTTGAAAGTCTAGCAATAGACTCTACAAACTACTTAAGCTAATAAGCAAATTTAGCAAGATCATAGGACATAGATCATATACAAAAATGTAATTGGGTTAAATATACTGGCAGTGATCCATTTCAATGTAAGTACATTAAAATTTTCTACTGTAAAAAAATTCAAACATCTAGGAATTAATCTGACAAAAGATGAAACTGGACACCATATTTGCATAATATGTATCTGTTTTCATCTTTTTAACCTTAGAGATTTCTGTTACTTTCCTGTAAGCTTAAGAATGTATTAATTAGCATGCATCCTATAATTTACCCAGTATCTGGATATTTTGTGTAAAAGGTATTTCAGGACATTAGTACATGGTTCTGTTTGAAGTAGAAGTCAGTTTTTTTGATTCTGCAGAATACCTGTGAGATACAGCAGTTTTTGAGCAGCTTTAGGTGGAAATACAATTCTAGCATGATAGTGACTGTCTTACTTCACACTTAATCAAAACTGTTGAGTCAAAACCTATCAGGCTACCCCTTCAGACATAAAACCTGTACTTACTGCTTCCCCAGATAGGAATCGTGACTGCAAAGCAGTAGGCTAACCTGTGAAAACACTGTCCGCCTGGTATGTGTCAGCTTTCCTTTACGTGGGGCTCTGTCTATACATGTGTTCCGTGTTGACCCATCATATGTATGTGCCTTTTCATGACTGTGGATATAGCCACAGGTATGCATAGATAACGTTTTCAGAAAAGAGTGAAGATTTGAAAATAAGTCATATTTTAACTTAAACTTAGAAGCCGTGGTAGTATTTGTATGCCAGATGTGTGAAAAAATGATTAGTGTTTATAAGCAGAGTGTATTTAACTTACAAAAGGATATGGCCGTGATTTATGCCATTGAAAATTGATGCGTTTAATGAGAATTCATTTCTCTTAACTATCATTTGATAATGAAAGAGTAATGTAAATTTACTACTCCCTGTACATTCTAAGAATATGAATTTCATGCCTCCTTATGGGAAGGGCAAGGATATCCTGTAGTGGAGTCCAGGGGTTTTTGTGACCTCAGGGATGAGAGACAGAAGGGAAGACAGAAAAGAAAGAATGGAAAAGAAGAAAAATAAGCAGAGGAGGACAGCACACACACAAAAAAGAGTAAGATACATTGAAAAGATGTGACTGAATGCTACCAATATAGTCATAAGGGCATCAAGTGACACTGACCTCCTAGCTGCCAATCTGCCTCTCTAGAGCTATTTGTGGTCAAAAGAATCTTGGTTCTGTCACTGCTTTACCTTATGGCCTTCAAGCAGGTTTTTTAACATCCTTTGGCCTCTTTAAAAATGAGATGATAGCATGTGTTTTGTGTCTTTGTGAAAACTAAATGGTGTAGTACTTTTAAAACACTTAACAGAGTTTCTGAGACATCATAAACACAAAATAAATGGTAATACGATGATCTCCATACCACATCTTCTAGACACACACACACACACACAAATCGGTTCTGCTCTGGACCATACTTCTCCAACTATCTGTAGTGAAAAGTCACTTTTTAACATTCCCAGTCTAGTGTGTGTTGACAGTTTTGTAAAATGCAATTGTAGCAAAAATGGATTGCCACAATAATGAAATGAAAATACAGAGACATAAATATAAGCATTCAACTTTTATTCTAAAATTAAATTGACATTAAATATCTATCAAGTTATTATAGAAGTTACTAAGCACTTTTAATTTCTGAATTTATTTTATCATGTTCTAGTAGCAGTGTACAGATGGGCATTGGTCCATGGACTATACCTTGAGTACCATTGCTCTGCGAAGAGCAGACCTATGATGGCTTTATACATTGAGGATGAGCTTTGCTAAGAGAAGGGCCTGGAAGTTCTTGGAAGTCTGTGTTGGGCTGAGGGGTTATGGCCTACGCTGGCAGCTCTCCCTCTAATGCATTCATTTGCACACATGTCCCTCATTGTTCCAAACTCTGGAAAAATTTTCTCCAGAAATTCCCATCAAAAAGTCCTATGCAAGAGTGATTTCTTCTGCAGGTGGCCTGTTGTTGTTGTTCAGCCACTAAGTAGTGTACAACTCTTTGCAACCCCATGGACTACAGCACGCCAGGCTTCCCTGTCCTTCACTGTCACCTGGAATTTGCTCAAACTCATGTCCACTGAGTCAGTGATGCCATCCAACCATCTTATCCTCTGTCGTCCCCTTCTCCTCCTGCCTTCAATCTTTCCCAGCATCACGGTCTTTTCAAATGAGTCAGTTCTTTGCATCAAGTGGCCAAAGTATTGGAGCTTCAGTATCAGTCCTTCCAATGAATATTCAGGACTGATTTCCTTTAGGATTGACTGGTTGGTTCTCCTTGTGGTCCAGGGGACTTTCAAGAGTCTTCTCCAACACCACAGTTCAAAAGCATCAATTCTTTGGCCTTCAGCCTTCTTTATGGTCCGACTCTGACATCCATACATGACTACTGGAAAAACCATAGCTTTGACTACATGGACCTTTGTTAGCAAAGTTATGTCTCTGCTTTTTAACACACTGTCTAAGTTCTTCATAGCTTTTCTTCCAAGGAGCAAGTGTCTTTTAATCCCATGGCTGCAGTCACCATCCATAGTAATTTTGGAGCCCAAGAAAATTCTATCACTTTTTCCATGTTTTAGCCATCTATTTGCCATGAAGTGATGGGACCAGATGCCGTGATCTTAGTTTTCTGAATGAGTTTTAAGCCATCTTTTTCACTGTCCTCTTTCACCTTCTCAAGAGGCTCTTTAGTTCCTCTTCATTTTCTGTTGTTAGGGTGGTATCATCTGCATATCTGAGGTTATTGATATTTCTCCCAGAAATCTTGATTCCAGCTTGTGCTTCATCCAGCCTAGCATTTTGCATGATGTACTCTGCATATAAGTTACATAAGCAAGGTGACAAGATACAGCCTTGATGTACACCTTTACCAATTTGGAACCAGCCCCTTGTTCCATGTCTGGTTCTAAATGTTGCTTCTTGACCTGCATACAGATTTCTCAGGAGGCAGGTAAGGTGCCTCTCATCTCTTTAAGAATTTTCCATGGTTTGTTGTGATCCACACAGTCAAAGGATTTAACATAGTCAGTGAAGCAGAAGTAGCTGTTTTTCTGGAGTTCTCTTGCTTTTTCTATGATCCAGCGGATGTTGACAATTTGATCTCTGGTTCTGCTTTCTAAATCCAACTTGTATGTCTGGAAGTTCTCAGTTCACATAATGTTGAAACCTAGCTTGAGGGATTTTAAGCATTACCTTGCTAACATGTGAAATGAATGCAATTGTGTGGCAGTTTGCTTTGACATTACCCTTCTTTGGAATTGGAGTGAAAACTGACATTTTCCAGTCCAGTGGCCAGTAAGTTTTTCAAATTTGCTGGCATATTGAATGCACCACTTTCACAGCATCATCTTTTAGAATTTGGAATAACTCAGCTGGAATGACATCACCTCCACTAGCTTTGATCATAGTAATGCTTCCTAAGGTCCACTTGACTTCACACTCCAGAATGTCTGACTCTAAGTGAGTGACCATATCATCATGGTTATCTGAGTCATTAAAACCTTTTTTGTACAGTTCTTCTGTGTATTCTTGCTACCTCTTCTTAATCTCTTCTGCTTCTGTTAGGTCCTTACTGTTTCTGTCCTTTATTGTGCCCATCTTGCATGAAATGTTCCCTTGGTATCTCTAATTTCCTTCAAGAGGACTAGTTCTCTAGAAATTTATGAGATGAGCAGTTAGAATTGAGAAACAGCCAAATGGTTTACTAATATTTTAGTAATATAGACTTTGTCAAAAGATACATTTTTGTCCTCTGTGAACTTCACTGATATTCCTTCTTTTCTAGTGTTGATTTATATTATCCTTCACCCAAATGCTTGTTTTGAGTTGCTGTCCCAAGGTGATAAAATAGCAAGTGTCATCCACTCACAGTACTTTATGCTTTAAGTGAACTAGCTACTCTGGAGCTTCAGATTCAAATTCAACTTGTGCATGTTTAAGATGTGCCATGCTCTGCACCATGATGGATACCTTTTGATCTTTTGAGCCCACTGACACAACAGCTCGGTGAGACTGGTATTTTTATCAGTGCCATTTATTAGAAAATGAAGCCTCAAAAATGTTGAACGATGTTCCCATGGACTATGATTCAAACGTAGGTGTGCTGCATCCAAATATAGTTCTTTTATACTATAGTACATATTTAATTATCTCTTAGAACATCTTATTTCTTTGGGTGTGTTACAGAGCCCTCACTGGAAATTGTATAGTAGCCAACAGTAGTCCTAAACAGTAATGTCCACCACATTCCAGCCTTTCAGGAGAACATCTTTGCTTATACACCACCTGCTTTTGTAGCATTTGTTTCTAATGGACATTGAAATTTTCAGCAAAGTCATAGTGAGTTACATTTTCATGAAGAACTCCAGTAAACTGTAAGACAAGCTAAAAATGTGGTGATTTATTAAATATTCCTGGTGGCTCAGACAGTAAAGAATCCACCTGCAATCTCTGGGTAGGGAAGATCCCCTGGGAAAGGGAATGATACCCACTCCAGTTTTTTGCCTGGGACATCCCATGTACAGAGGAACCTGGCTGGGTACAGTCTAGTCAAGCTGAGTCCCACCCTCAGTTCATGAGGTCTGAGGGTCGGACATGACTGAGAGACTAAGCACACAGCACAACTTGGGAAAGATTTCTAAGTAAAAGATGATATAATAAACATAAGTGAGACTGCAGAAGGATGAAGTCTCAATTGCAATAGAAAAAATTTAAGTAGAATACACTAAAGAATTGCCTGCCTGATGGTGCTTTACAGCTTTGGAGTGGTTTTGAAAGTTCATGTTCAAAGACACAGTGCAGATTTTACTTTTAGATTGGGTGGAGAATTAATTCTTGAAGGTAGAGGGACTGATCACACTACCACTAGATAGGATCTGCATTGGTCGTGACTCATAACAGTAACTTACCTCCAGAAAAAAAAAATATAATTCTGCATGTTTGGTTACTTTTATTCATTCATCCAACAAGTATCTATTGCATTCCTTGTTCTTTGTTTGTGTGTTTATTTATTTGGTTGCACTGGGTCTTAGTTGGGCCTGTGGGATCTAGTTCCCTGACCAGGGCTTGAACCTGGGCCCCCTGCATTGGGAGCTCAGAATCTTAGCCACTGGACCATCAGGGAAGTCCCCTCCTTGTTCATTCTTATGCGTGTGTGTATATGAGTTACTCAGTCACGTCCGACACTTTGCGACCCCACAGACTGTAGTCCGCCAGGCTCCTCTGTCCGTGGAATTCTCCAGGCAAGAGTACTGGAGTGGGATGCCATTTTCTTCTCCGATGGATCTTCCTGACCCAGGGATTGAACCCAGGTCTCCCGCGTTGTGGGCAGATTCTTTCCTGTCTAAGCCACCAGAGAATCTTATAGAAGGACAGAAAACCAAATAGTTGAACAAGGTAATCTTTTAGCAACAAATGTTGTTAACAAAACAGATGACTGTAATAGAGTGTAACAGGTAGCAGGATTACTAATTTTAGTTCTCTGAATCAGGAAGGGTCCCCTAAAGTCAAGGAGACAGACGAGAGTCAGACTCCTGTGGGGTCTTGTAGACAACTGTGGGATGCCAGGGGAGAGTCTGAAGCAGGAGGGTAACGTGGCTAGTTTGTATTTAAAAAGCTGCTCCTTCATTTTCTCTTCTGAGGGAAATAGGGGGATTGGGGCAAGGGTAGAAAGAAGAAGTAAGTTAGAGAGGTTACTGCAGGACACTGAAGGTGGAGAACATCCAGGTAAGAAACTGGGGTAGCTTGGGCTCAGGGGCCAAAAGTTTAAGGGGGACAGTAGGAGGGTAGGAATTGCTATTGTATTGGTCTGGGGTTGTAGTGAGAGAAGAGAAAGAATTGATAATGACTCCTAGGGTGGGTGATATTCTTTACTGAGGTGGGAGAGTCTAGAGGAGAAGTGATTTGGGGGAGAAATACATTTGATTTTGGCCATGTTAAGTTTGAGATGCCTGTTGGACACCCAGGTTGCTGAACACAGCAGACAGTTGTGTAAATGGGTTTGCAGCTCATTGGAGAATTGGGGCTGGAGCCCTAGATTTGATAGTAGAGAGATGATGTTGACTCTGTGGGCTCAACGGGATCATCTCAGGGGAACACGGCTAGCAGAGAAGACCTAGGCCTGGACACTGGGGCACTCCCATATGTTAGGGAGAAGCAAGGAGATAGAGAAGAAGCAAAGCAGAGGAACCTAAGAAGTTTCTTTCTCCTGAAAGAATAAGCTGGCGTTGCACACCCACATGTGCCCCCTGCCCCTTGTTGACTGTGCACATCCAGGGCCCAGGTCTGAGACACAGCCCAGGCCGCACTCCCTCCACTGGACCCAGTCTCACCTCTTGATCCAGAACCCGGGCCTGCTGCTTGTCCAGTGGTTGCCCCTCCTGTGAGGTGCCCTTTGTTCACTTAGCAAACTTTTCTTGAACAGCTCATTTGCTCTGAGACCGTGGGTGTAACGCTCAGCAAGAATGGTTCGGCACAGCTCCTGCCCTCAGGGTGACCAGCAAGTGGACCATTACAATGAACAGAAATGATGGAGGTATAGCTGTTTGATTAAAACAGCTGTGTGACCCGGGCAAGTATTTAGTTCAGTTCAGTCGCTCAGTTGTGTCCAAGTCTTTGCCACCCCTGTGGAGCGCAACATGCCAGGCTTCCCTGTCCATCACCAACTCCCGGAGTTTGCTCACACTCATGTCCTTTGAGTTGGTGATGTCATCCAACCATCTCATCCTCTGTCGTCCCCTTCTCCTCCCTCCTTCAATCTTTCCCAGCATCAGGATATTTTCAAATGAGTCAGTTCTTCACATCAGGTGGCCAAAGTATTGGAGCTTCAGCATCCAATATTCCAGTGAATATTCAGGACTGATTTCTTTTAGGATTGACTGGTTGGATTTCCTTGCAGTCCAAGGGACTCTCAAGAGTCTTTTCCAGCACCACAGTTCAAAAGCACCAATTTTTTGGCCCTCAGCCTTCTTTATGGTCCAACTCTGACATCCATACATGGTAACTGGGAAAACCATAGCTTTGACTAGACGAACCTTTGTTGGCAAAGTAATGTCTCTCCTTTTTAATATGTTGTATGGGTTTGCTGTCTGGGTTTCTCATAGCTAGTATAGTTGCTGTTGTAAGCCTAAATTTCCCATCTGAGGGAATGGAATTAAGTGTGAGGGGCTCTCTGATGTACCCTGAGGATGTGATGGATGGATAAGCAAATGAAAACTCCTCTCTCGTCCCTCATGGAACATCTAAAGAGACAGTGAGTGGGGAGGCCTGGTCAGCTTCTCCGTGTGGTGAGTCGACATGTGGTATGTTAGCCTACAGCAAGTCTCTGGTTTTTCTTCAGATGTCTGCTCTTCTCCTCACCCTTCACCATTCCTATTCTGTCTGCTCTGGGCCTTCTCTTTGGTTCTACTTGTCTATCCCAAAGCAGAAGAAAGGGCTGGTTTTAACAGAGAAGAATCTTTTGATGTTGAACCAGGAAGATGGGTGGCCAAAAACTTCATTCGTGATTTTCCATAAGATGTTACAAATAAACATTTTGGTCAACCCAGTACCATCCTGAGAGGAACCTTTAATGTTTAAATGATCTGGGAAAGTGGAACAAAGGATTCTGAGAAATTCAATGCTCTTTACACAGAGTACCAAGTGCCCACACAGCGTTCTGTGAATGATGGCTGAGCTCGGTAATAAACTCTCAGCCACACCCTTAAACCCAGCCACACCCACTCCTCACTTGCCTCAAAACCTTTCGGGGAGGGTACTGATTGCAGCAGCTTCTCAAAAGAGTGCAGAGAGTGTCTCTGAAAAGAACACAGGCATTTGTTCTCTGTCAAGATGCCTCTTTCATACTGTAATTAGAGTGCTGTGGAGGGGTGGAAATGGGGAGAAGGAGGAACATGAATTGCTCTGACTTCCCTCATGGCTTTTTCTTCCTGCACCACAGGGCTTTGAACTCACTGAAATATCGCGACTGAAAAACATTCTGTTATATGCAGAGAGAGGGAGAAAGCAACATGTGTGCCCCTGAGTTTGTGCCTCCAAAGTGTCTGTGTGCTAAAGCCAGGAGGGGCAGCTTGGGGTGGACGCAGGGCAGAATTCCACAGAGGAGGGAGATCAGAATTCCCCCTTGTCACCTTGTGTCACTCCAAGAGTCACACTGAACTGATGTGGCCTGCATCCGAAGTTTTAAAGAAGAATGAACAGATTCCTCACAATAAATGCTGGAAATATGTTTATGTTCACATCTGAGAACATTGATAGGAATAATATATCCCTAAGAGTGTTGCATCTTCAGGCCTTTATTTTCCCTATCTGCAAAGTAAAGTGATGATCCCTTAATTCTATTCCTGAAAGGCTGTAAGGACAAGCTTGTGAGAACTCAAAACTTTTCACAGGGTTCATAGTTCCTGCTGTTCCACAGTCATCTTTGCTAAAACAAGGAGATGATAAAGCTTACTGGTGTGAAGTAGTGCAGCATTCAAGAGTATTTGTGGGGTTTTGTTATGTTTGAATTGTATTTGCAGCAATAGCAACAATTTCTTGATTCCATTTTGCAGAAAAATTAGTTAGCATCTTTCTAACACTTGCTGGCAGGGGAGGAGAAAGAAGGGTGTGGAGATAGTCTCCAGCGACTGTTTCAGTCACAGTAGATGACGTTTAAAGCAACTGGCACATTTCATGTAGATAACAGAGAATTGATGCTCTTGGGCCCAATGATGTTCAACAAAAATGTGTCATGATATCCAGCAGACTTAATACGCAGCTGAACTCCTGGTCTGCCCTCCAGAAACGACTCCTCACGGTATCTTTTCCATCTCAGTTTATTGAACTCCATGCTTCTAGTTGCTCTAGGAGAAAACCTGAGGGTCTTCTTTGACTCCCATCTCTCTTATGGTCCATGTTTAAGGTGTCAGCAAGTTTCCCTAGCTCTACATCGCAGTATACCCAGAATCCCAGTGTTTCTCAGTGTCGCCACTCCTGCCACTCTGGCTGAGGCAGGCGACATGATCTGGAAATAACCGGGGAGGTCTCCCCGCCTTCACCTGTAGCCTCATCAGTCTGTTCTCAACAGGCAACCAGAGACAGTCCGTGAAACCGGGAATCAGATCCTATGACTCCTCCGCTGCAAACTCCCCGCCCCCTGGTTTCCAGATGACACCAAGTAAAAGTCAGGTTATTATCCACGGTCTACATGGTCTAGCCCCCTACCTGCATGTGGCCTGTTACCCACTCTGAGCTCACCTTATTAGAGTTTTCATTTATTCCAGCCATATAGGCTCCTTTCTGTTCTGCGGAAGCTCCTCCAGGCTCTTCCTGGCCCACAGCTTGCCCTGCCCGCCACTTTTGGAATACTCTTCCTCAGACATCTGTGTGGCTCACTTCTCAAGTCTTCTCAGCGAGGCTTTTCCCAGCCGCTTGACCCCCAAATCCCAGACCCTCTCCCCATACTTACTATTCTTCTTCTTTGCTTTGTTTGTCCATCTTATCAGTATTGAACATACTTTATATTTGTGCTTATTATCCTGGTTATCGTCTGTCTCCTTTACTAGAATATAAGCTTCATGAGGCCAAGGATGTTTGCTTTTGTGTTTGCTGCTGTATCCGCATGTGCTAAAGCAATGCTAACCAGGAAGTAGGCACTCGGTAAATTTTATTTTTTATTTTGGAAGCACAATGAGTAGATACATAGACAGTTCAGTTCAGTCGCTCAGTTGTGTCCAACTCTTTGAAACTCCATGAATCACAGCATGCCAGGCCTCCCTGTCCATCACCAACTCCCGGAGTTCATTCAAACTCGCATCCATTGAGTTGGTGATGCCATCCAGCCATCTCATTCTCTGTCGTCCCCTTCTCCTCCTGCCCCCAATCCCTCCCAGCATCAGACTCTTTTCCAGTGAGTCAACTCTTTGCATGAGGTGGCCAGATTATTGGAGTTTCAGCTTCACCATCAGTCCTTCCAATGAACACCTAGGACTGATCTCCTTTAGAATGGACTGGTTGGATCTCCTTGCAGTCCAAGGGACTCTCAAGAGTCTTCTCCAACACCACAGTTCAAAAGCATCAATTCTTTGGCGATCAGCTTTCTTCACAGTCCAACTCTCACATCCATACATGACCACTGGAAAAACCATAGCCTTGGCTAGACGGACCTTTGTTGGCAAAGTAATGTCTCTGGTTTGTAATATGCTATCTAGGTTGGTCATAACTTTCCTTCCAAGGAGTAAGCGTCTTTTAATTTCATGGCTGCAATCAGCATCTCAGTGATTTTGGAGCCCAGAAAAATAAAGTCTGACACTGTTTCCCCATCTATTTGCCATGAAGTGATGGGGCCAGATGCCATGATCTTAGTTTTCTGAATGTTGAGCTTTAAGCCAACCTTTTCACTCTCCTCTTTCACTTTCATCAAGAGACTTTTGAGTTCCTCTTCACTTTCTGCCATAAGGGTGGTGTCATCTGCATATCTGAGGTTATTGATATTTCTCCCGGCAATCTTGATTCCAGCTTGTGCTTCTTCCAGAGCAGCGTTCCTCATGATGTACTCTGCATATAAGTTAAATAAGCAGGGTGACAATATACAGCCTTGACGTACTCCTTCTCCTATTTGGAACCAGTCTGTTGTTCCATGTCCAGTTCTAACTGTTGCTTCCTGACCTGCATACAGGTTTCTCAAGAGGCAGGTCAGGTGGTCTGGTATTCCCATCTCTTTCAGAATTTTCCACAGTTTATTGTGATCCACACAGTCAAAGGCTTTGGCATAGTCAATGAAGCAGAAATAGATGTTTTTCTGGAACTCTCTTGCTTTTTCAATGATCCAGAGAATGTTGGCAATTTGATCTCTGGTTCCTCTGCCTTTTCTAAAACCAGCTTGAACATCTGGAAGTTCATGGTTCACGTAATGCTGAAGCCTGGCTTGGAGAATTTTGAGCATGACTTTACTAGCGTGTGAGATGAGTGCAATTGTGCGGTTTGAGCATTCTTTGGCATTGCCTTTCTTTGGGGCTGGAATGAAAACTGACCTTTTCCAGTCCTGTGGCCACTGCTGAGTTTTCTAAATTTGCTGGCATATTGAGTGCAGCACTTTCACAGCATTATCTTTCAGGATTTGAAATAGCTCAACTGGAATTCCATCACCTCCACTAGCTTTGTTTGTAGTGATGCTCTCTAAGGCCCACTAGACTTCACATTCCAAGTTGTCTGGCTCTAGGTAAGTGATCATACCATCGTGATTATCTTGGTCGTGAAGATCTTTTTTGTACAGTTCTTCAGTGTATTCTTGCCACCTCTTCTTAATATCTTCTGTTAGGTCTCTTCAAGAAAATTAGAGATACCAAGGGAACAATTCATGCAAAGATAGATAGATAGTGGCCTTAATAGTAGGTTGTGTATATTGTGATACATTCTTAGGAATGTCAGACATACTTAAAATAGACACTTGCAATACCTGTTCTGTGCTAGATACTATACTTTACACTTTCCATCTCTTATTTAAATTAATCCTCAAAATGCTTTGAAAGAGGCGTGGTGTTTATTGCTACTTTACAAATGAGGAAACACTCAGAGAGGCTTCCGAACAAGTCCCACCCTGATGTAGCCATGATTCAAGCCCAGTGCAGTCATGGTTCAGAACTTCTCATCACTGTGGTGTAATGGTCTGGATTATACCAACTCCAAGGTTAAAAAGCAAAACAGGGAAATAAAGCTCCGTCGTGATCTCCTTTATGCTAATTGCCAGGCCTTTTATTTTTTATTTTTATTCAAGATTTATTTATCTCAAATAAATAAATGAGATCTCAGTGTCAAGAAGAAGAAGAAGAAGAAAAAAAGACTATGAAAATTTCCCCAGCATCTTAAAATCATCTGCCTCCTTGAGGTCTCATGACTGCAACATCATGAAGATGTGAATGGCACTGACTGTGAACCTGGAGATGAAAATGATGCTCTAGATCAGCCGCCCCGTGCACTGTCGGCCTTGGGCCAGCAAGCCCCTGACCTCTCTGTGCCTCAAGCTCCTTGCCTGTAAAAGGCAAGACTCGGGACTGTGACTTGCCAGGTCCTCCCACTTGATATTCTGGCCTGTGAGACTCATGGCCTTTCTTTCATCACTGTGGGAGTAGTATGGCAGAGTCAGGGTAGACCATCACGCTCTGTGCAAGGCTATTTATTTGCCTTCTCTGCTTTAGGCAAGGACTTCTGCTCATTGGAGGAGCTCTTCTAAAGGCCCTGATCTCTAAGGAGAAGCGACATAGTGTGATGCAGTGCCTCAGTTCATGCATTCCCCATCCTCCAGCACGCCCATCCATTCTGCTTATTAGAGTCAACATTGGATGGCATTTAGAGGATTGCTGTTTTGGCCTTTATTTATTGACAACCTAAGTCTCCTTAAATCCTTTCTGGAACAAATCAAGGGATAAGGTGTAAATAACTGTAATACAGCTGAACCGTGTGACCTTCAGTAAGGTATTTACCTTCTCTGGGCTGTGTTTGCTCCTCTGAAAAATGGGAGAAAAGGTCCCCCAGGCTCCTAGCACACTGAAAAATTATTTTACGGGCCCTGAAACTCATGCCACTCAAACCCCCACTCATGCCATTCTCCAGTGAAATTGAAAACACTGCCAACACAAAATTGCCTGTATGACCTTCCCCAATTTCTTTGTTAATTTCAGAACGGGTAGGGTCAAAGTTTTTTGTTTTTTTTTTTTGATGTCTCACCTAAATCCTCTTTCCTAAAGCAAACGTGTTATAGGAGGACTGGCAAGGTTCCCCTCATGCAGTGAGGCACTTTAGAAATGTGGGCTTTGAATACTAATAGGAATATGACCACGTGGTCATTTGTGAGCTTGGCAGAGTCCATCGTCCAAATATTCTTCTGCATGCCAGCGTGAGCAGGTGCATGTTCATGCTAGTGTGTGTGTGATGAAGCGTACAAGTGTGTACAGAAGTGAGGGTAAACAGATCTTTGAGTCACAGGGGCCAGCCCCTCCGGGCAGGCTTTATCTTCCTTTGGTTGCCATGACAACAGCAAGGGCCTCTGCATCAGTAAACAAAGCTCCCTGCTTAGACTGAACCAGAAGGAGGGGTCTGGAGCTAGAAGCCAGAACTGGAGCCATGTAGTCCTCCAATAGAGTGTTGTTACAGCAGACCTACCAGAACATCTTCCCCATTAGGTGAATACAGAGATGCCTGTTCAGATACCCTGAGACTCTGCGGTGACATAATGTGGGCAGGAATTTCCAGTTGGAGCAAGGCTTCAGTGAAGCGCACTCTAATCCCCAACTGTTAGTCATCTCATAGAGAATTCTAGCAATGTGAAAGACCAAAGGCCCTCCCATCACCCTGTGGATCCATACCAATCACTTTAGTTTATTAATAGGCAGAAAAGCTGCTGTGTGAATTATCTGGGACTCCTCTATAAGTCCCGAAGTTCATCAAATAGAAATCAATTTAATATTAACCTAAATATGACTTCACATACCCCCTAGTCACACATGATAAACACACATGGATAAACACACACCTTGTCTGAGATGATCTTTATCATTCTTCCACTTTAATCATAAATAATATGGAATTGGCTATGTATGAATAGTTGATTTGTACAAATTATGCCTCTCATATAAACTGCTAAAAAGCAAAAGCAGTCACAAGTGTAAATTTACTAAGTCGGCGGTCAGAAGAAAAGTGTACTTAACCATGCAGTATGGTGAGATCAGCCTCCTCCTTAGTTGCAGTGGCTGAAGTTTAGAAACCCAGACCTTGCATGCACATGAGACCACCAGAATAGAGGCTCAGCTGTGCTCCTCTTCACATCATCCTCCTCCTATGTGGTAACTGTTATGAGGGTAACTGAGGGTTACCTTCCCAGGGGGAAAAAAAAAGACAACCAAAAATTATGAGTAACGGAATTAGTTAAGTATTCCAATGAAATGTGCTAGATTATCCCCCCCACCAGTTGTATTGTGATATAATTGACATATAACACTGCATTAGTTTAAGATGTATCAAATGATTCAGTATTTGTAGGTATTGTAAAATGATCACCACGATAGGTTTAGTTAACATCCATCACATCACATGGTTACATGTTTTTCTTATGATGAGAACTTTCAGGATTACTCTCTTAGCAACTTTAAAATATGCATAATATTGTTGACTATTGTCTCTATGCTATGTGTTACATCTTCAGAACTTGTTTATCTTATAACCGGAAGTGGGCACCTATTGACCGCCTTCACCCAGCCCCCACCCCCACCTCTGGCAACCACCAAAATATTCTGTTTCTGAGTTCAGTCTTTTTTAAGTTACACATATAAATGAGATCATACAGTACTTGGCTTTCTCTGTCTGACATATTTTACTCAGCATAATGTCTTCAAAGTCTATCTATATTGTCCCAAATGGCAGGATTTCCTTCTTTATTATGGCTGCATAATATCCTGTTGTGTGTCTGTGTGTGTACGTGCACGAAGATGGATACTTAGATTGTTTCCCTGTTCTGGCTATTATAAATGGGTACCTATAATAATTCTGACATAAGAAGAGTGTTCATGTTCCCTAAGTCCACCTGGCATTAACCTATGGCTCAAGGTAAGAGGATGGGTAATCAGCTCCTTTTCATTTGTTCATTAGTATAAATGATGCTGCCATAAACATGGGGATACAGAATCTCTTTGAGATAGTAATTTCAATTCCTTTGAATATATACCCAGAAGTGGGATTGCTAAACCATATGGTAATTCTATTTTCAGTATTTTGAGGACCCTTCATGCTGCTTTCCATAGTGGCTGCACAAATTGATACTCGTGCCAATAGTGCAAAAGGGTTGCATTTTCTCCACATTCTCCCCAGCAGTGTCTCTCGTCTTTTTGTTGAGAATGCTTGTAACACATGTAGTTTTGATTTGCATTTCCCCAATGATTAGTAATATTGAGTATCTTTTCATGTACCTGTTGGACATTTCTATGTCTTCTTCAGAAAAAAAATGTCTGTTTAGTTCCTTTACATGTTTTATAATGGTTTTGTTTTTGTTTTGCTATTGAATTACGTGAGTTCTTGCTATATTTTGAATGTTAACCCCTTATCAGATATATGGTTTGCATATATTTTCTTCCTTCCCATAGGTTGCCTTTTCATTCCGTAGCTTGCCATCTCATTGAATTTTTTATCACTTTACAGTCTCTTGCAAGAATCCATTCAGGACTCTCAGACTAAAACAGATTTATTCCTACTCTGGTTATGAGCAGAGCTTATTTTGTGTTTTTCTAATGTCAACCTTGTCTGGAAAGGAAGCCGAGACAGAGAGGTTGACTGCTCAGTTTTTTCGCACCAGAGGTTACTGGAGTACCTCGCTCCAAGAGTAAACTTGGTTGTATTTATGCTGCATCATGTGGGGGTTTATTTTTGGTTGCCTGGTTTGAAATTCTGAAGTCTAGATGCATCCAAGTCTGAATTCTGTTACATCTAGGGCGTAGACACACTGGATGGAGCAAATGAAAAGGAGCTGATTACCCAGCCTCTTACCTTGAGCCATAGGTTAATGCCAGGTGGACTTAGGGGACATGAACACTTCTATGTCAGATTTTCTCCTTTGGAACTTCTTGTGGCTTAATCCAAAGAAACTGGATAAAATGAGATATTCATAGGGCCATTCCTTGAGGCACGTTTTATTAAGAAGTTTGGCAGTGGATGGCTAAGTAAGGTAACGGCCATATGTTTTATCTTTGCAAAAGCATCGGCATCTGAATAACTCCAGGATAATCCTCTATGAAGAGGAGAGAGTATTCAGGTCCTCAGGGAAGAGAGGGACCAGAAGGAGGAACACACGTCCCTTTCCTCAGTCTGGCTACATATATTCTTTTGAGACTGGCAAGTGTGTTGTATCTAAGGTTAGAAAAATCACTTATTTGGGGCAGGTTATGGAGCTAGATCCTGTTTGTCCCTGCTTTCTCCAGAATGCAATATAGATATAAATGGTGACTAGGATACACAAATCCAAGCAGTGCCTCACTAATTTGACTATTGCTACAAGTTTTATAATAGGTCCTTATTAAGCCAACACAGAACAACAGATTATATGCTTCTCTCTCGATTTAAAAGTAGTCCTTTTAGAAAAAACGCAAAATTTTGTTTTTATGTCTTTATTTTCCTCAACCTTTGGCTGAAGAATAAATCCCTTTTGTGGGTTTTAAATGTGACTGCTAGACACATGGAAGACAGCTCAGGCCTTGTAGAAACAGCACTTAATCTGGAATCAAAAGACATCTGTTTAAATTCCAGCTCTGTCTCCTGCTAATTTGGTCATTTTGAGCAAGTAACCTTTCTGATTCTCCCAGGATTTCCACAAATCTACATGAAATAATTTACATGAAAGTGATTTAGAAAATGAGACTTTTACAAATGTGCCTTATGAACATTCAGTTCAGTTCAGTCGCTCAGTCGTGTCTGACTCTTTGCGACCCCGTGAATCACAGCACGCCAGGCCTCCCTGTCCATCACCAACTCCCGGAGTTCACCCAAACTCACGTCCATTGAGCTGGTGATGCCATCCAGCCATCTCATTCTCTGTCGTCCCCGTCTCCTCCCGCCCCCAATCCCTCCAGCATCAGAGTCTTTTCCAGTGAGTCAACTCGTCACATGAGGTGGCCAAAGTATTGGATTTTCATTTGTAGCATCAGTCCTTCCAATGAACACCCAGGATTGATCTCCTCTAGAATGGACTGGTTGGATCTCCTTGCAGTCCAAGGGACTTTCAAGAGTCTTCTCCAGCACCACAGTTCAAAAGCATCAATTCTTCGGCGATCAGCTTTCTTCACAGTCCAACTCTCACATCCATACATGACCACGGGAAAAACCATAGCTTTGACTAGACGGACCTTGGTTGGCAAAGTAATGTCTCTGCTTTGTAATATGCTGTCTAGGTTGGTCATAACTTTCCTTCCAAGGAGTAAGCGTCTTTTAATTTCATGACTGCAATCAGCATCCGCAGTGATTTTGGAGCCCCCCAAAATAAAGTTTAACACTGCTTCCACTGTTTCCCCATCTATTTCCCATGAAGTGATGGGACCAGATGCCATGATCTTTGTTTTCTGAATGTTGAGCTTCAAGCCAACCTTTTCATTCTCCTCTTTCACTTTCATCAAGAGGCTTTTGAGTTCCTCTTCACTTTCTGCCATAAGGGTGGTGTCATCTCCCGGCAGTCTTGATTCCAGCTTGTGCTTCTTCCAGCCCAGCGTTCCTCATGATGTACTCTGCATACAAGTTAAATAAGCAGGGTGACAATATACAGCCTTGACGTACTCCTTCTCCTATTTGGAACCAGTCTGTTGTTCCATGTCCAGTTCTAACTGTTGGTTCCTGACCTGCATACAGGTTTCTCAAGAGGCAGGTCAGGTGGTCTGGTATTCCCATCTCTTTCAGAATTTTCCATAGTTTATTGTGATCTACACAGTCAAAAGCTTTGGCATAGTCAATGAAGCAGAAATAGATGTTTTTCTGGAACTCTCTTGCTTTTTCAATGATCCAGCGGATGTTGGCAATTTGATCTCCTGTGCATCTGCCTTTTCTAAAACCTGCTTGAACATCTGCAAGTTCACGGTTCACATACTGCTGAAGCCTGGCTTGGAGAATTTTGAGCATGACTTTACTAGCGTGTGAGATGAATGCAATTGTGCAGTAGTTTGAGCATTCTTTGGCATTGCCTTTCTTTGGGGCTGGAATGAAAACTGACCTTTTCCAGTCCTGTGGCCACTGCTGAGTTTTCTAAATTTGCTGGCATATTGAGTGCAGCACTTACACAGCATCATCTTTCAGGATTTGAAATAGCTCAACTGGAATTCCATCACTTCCACTAGCTTTGTTCATAGTGATGCTCTCTAAGGCCCACTTGACTTCACATTCCAAGATGTCTGGCACCAGGTGAGTGATCATGCCATCGTGATTATCTTGGTCGTGAAGATCTTTTTTGTACAGTTCTTCTGTGTATTCTTGCCACCTCTTCTTAATATCTTCTGTTTCTGTTAGGTCCATACCATTTCTGTCCTTTATCGAACCCATCTTTGCATGAAATGTTCCCTTGATAGTACAGCCACTATGGAGAACAGTGTGGAGATTCCTCAAAAAACTGGAAACAGAACTGCCATATGATCCTGCAGTCGCACTCCTGGGCATACACACTAAGGAAACCAGAATTGAAAGAGACACATGTACTCCAATGTTCATTGCAGCACTGTTTATAATAGCTAGGACATGGAAGCAACCTAGATGTCCATCTGCAGATGAATGGATAAGATATCTCTAATTTTCTTGAAGAGATCTCTTGTTTTTCCTATTCTGTTGTTTTCCTCTATTTCTTTGCATTGATCGCTGAGGAAGGCTTTCTTATCTCTCCTGTCCTTAATATTTTATTTTTGTAATCTGTGGTATCTGCTATAATACTCGGCTGTGGATTAAACTTCCCAGGTCCTTGTTGGAATGTGGTGTGACTCCGACTCTACTTGGCCTCCTGGAACCTTCAGACCTGTCAGAGAGAGAAGCCTTGGCACACACACTGACGGCAAGGGAGGGGTGGGAAGTGTCATGAATGATATGGTGCCACACTTTGTGCCCTGGGCTCCCAACTGAAAAACAAAACAAGCTGCTTGATAAAGATAATACAGAAGGCCTCCAAACACAGCCCTTCTTCCCCCCCAGGGACGTGCAGAAAGCTGCTTAGAGACTTTCCCTGTTGGTGCACACTCTGTTTCTCTGAGTTGACTCACTGGAAAAGACTCTGATGCTGGGAAGGATTGGGGGCGGGAGGAGAAGGGGACGACAGAGAATGAGATGGCTGGATGGCATCGCCAACTCTATGGACATGAGTTTGAGTGAACTCCGGGAGTTGGTGATGGACAGGGAAGCCTGGCGTGCTGTGATTCATGGGGTCGCAAAGAGTCGGACACGACTGAGAGACTGAACTGAACTGAACTGAACTGTTTCTTTTAGCCAAGAGGCTTCTTAAAAAGTCCAAGCCAGATTTGTTGGGCTCTGGGCCTGTAGGATGCCAGGTGGGAGGGTGGGAGGAAACGGGGGCCTGCAGTGGCAGAGGAGAGCAGGCAAACCAGCTGGTGAGACTGGAGCCAGGAAACTTCCAAAGATAAAGAGAGATTAGGCTAGGATGACTTGCCTCTGCTACCGGAAATGAAGCCACATGTACATTCTGGGGAATGGGTAGAGGTGACATGCTGCACACTTCATCGACTAATGCTACAGAGATTTTAGTGGAGCCAGACAAAGAAGCATAGTGGTGGCCGTGTCCAGGAGTTACCTGGCAACTGCTGTGTTCTCGTTAGTTCACCCGGCTCTGCTTGGGTCCATGCAGAGATGCTGTGTCCCTTCATTTAAGCCTTTGGAATTCAGGGCAGATCTATCAGTATGGTTTTCAAGTCAGCCTAGATATTGTAATTTTTAAAAAATCTATTAAATAAGTACCACACACTCGGCCTAGTCTAGTTCTGGAGGCTGCAAAGTTGAGTAAGACAGAATGTTTCCACAAAAAGCTCGCAGAGAGGGAGAGAGACGGTCACACGTATAGCTTACTGCCGTAGACGTCTGGCTGTAAGACGAGCTATGAAGAGACAGGGAAGGTATAGAGCAGAGGTCAGAAGGCTGGGGGCAAGGGAGAGGGGCAAGCTAAACATTAGAGGTGACATTTCAGCCTGGCCTTGAAGGATTTTAACAGAGTCAGGCAGGTAAGTCTGTGTTCTAGGCCAGTGTGAATTAAACCTTTAGATCCCTCACTGCTCTTTCAGGAACCGTGGGAAGTGTGCTGTGGCTGGAGCTTGGCAGGAGTGGGGCTGCAGGTAGGCACGAGGTAGATCGTATTGATGGGAGGTGAGGTTTGAAAGAAAGGTCCAGATCTAACCATGAAGGACTTTGAAAGGTCTGTTGGATATTTAGCAGGTGGTGGAGGAGATGTGAAGGAAGAGAAGACAGAAGAGGGAATTTATAGGATCTGAGGGCCATGGTTCCTCTTAGTGGCACTGTGTCTTAGGACACTTGCCCTTTCAAATGACCACTTAACTCCCGTTAGATTCAGTTTTCTGAGCTGGAAAATGGAGATGTTGGTAATAAGGCAGATGCTAAAAGATTATTGTGTTTCTTTGCTCATAGCTCACTTATGTATGTGTGTGCTCAGTTGTGTCCGACTCTTTGTGACCCCATGAACTGTAGCCCGTCAGGCATCTCGGTCCATGGGATTCTTCAGGCAAGAATACTGGAGTGGGTTGCCATTGCCTCCTCCAGGGGATCTTCCTGACCCAGGGACTGAAGCCATGTCTCCTGCATTGGCAGGCACTCTTTACCACTGAGCCACCTGGAAAGCCCCACAGTGTGCTTAAATTCTCCTGTTTCAAGGTCTTGCCCAAAATACTGCATCCTGCTAAACCCTCCTGGATTCCCCTAGAGCATAGTTTAAAAATGAAGGCACAGACGTATGAAAAGGTAGAAAGCTGCATATAAATATGCCACTGGGCTAGGCAGATATGTGGGGAAGCTGGGCTCTTAGAGCAGAGAGGCCTAGGGTTCCAAATCTGGCTCCATCTCTTAGTTAAACTTGAATGAGTTGTTTAACTTTTAAGTTGAGGCTGAAAATACCTGTTTTGTCGCCTTCTCATTTTGATTATAAAGATTAAATGCACAAAATGGATGAAGGTACTTGGAAATGAGAAAGTGCTCCACAAATGTCACTCACTGTGGTTGTAATTTTAGGTTTGGACATGGTAAGATCCAGTGCATATTTTAGAAAGATAACTCTAATTGCTGTGAAATGGATGAAATGAAGGGAAAGAGGCAGGTGGCCGAGAGACCAGGTACATGCTATTTCAGTAGTCCAGGCAGGAAAAGGTGAGGTCCTAGACCAAGGCAGTAAGAATGAAGAGGGAGGGTGGATCCAAGCGCCATTTTGAAGACAGAACCAACAAAACAATGACAGGGATAGAAAGACAAAAGGAAAGAACTTTCAGGGACGGGGGAGCCTGGTGGGCTGCCGTCTCTGGGGTCGCACAGAGTCGGACACGAGTGAAGCGACTTAGCAGCAGCAGCAGCAGCAGCACCATGAACCGAGCTAGCTCCTTGTTACTTTCTTACTTGCTGAAATCCAGAAGAGTAGGTGGAAAAAAAGAGGTGCTCCAGGGGTTAAATTCTGTTACCCTGACTCTCACTGGTCCTAGTCAACGCTTCCATCCCCCCAGACACCCTTAGTAGAACCCACTGAACCTGACACCAAGTCCAGGAGAATTTCTCCTTGTAAGTAGCCTTGTCCCGGCGCCCTTAGCCTGACTGTGACCTCTGTAAGGTGCCTGTGCCCAAGGAATCCCCTGTCTTGGAAGGAGAGTCCAGATGAAGCATCAACTGGTATCCCCCTGCCTCGTGGTAGATTGGCACTGCTCCCTGTCCTGCGCTGGGGCTCGGGCATGTCCCTTTGCCCCTGGCTCCTCTCCTCCTCCCTGGACATGAGGCAGTAGGTAGCAGGATCCTCAGTGGGTGCTGGACTCTGTTATCTTCAGGTTGCTGCTCTTTGTTGATGCAGAGCCCGTGAATAAGTGAAACAGCTTTCAGGGCAGTAGGAGAATGTGTGAGCCATGGCTGGGAGGCACTGCGCTAGCAAGGGGTGTTCTGGCTGGAAGGGTGTTTGATGATGAGAAGGGCGCTGGTGCAAATGTGGCATCCGGAGGGGCCTACTAGCCAGTGAATATTTCTTGATCCCCATTTGCTCACTCGTTGATTCTCACCGTCCTCCTCTCTGCCAGGAAGTCCTCATTCCTCTTCTCTCTCCCATAGGGCTTTAGTGGTTGTGTCTGTTTTCTTCGTCTTTTGTGCAGAGTGGCTCTGTCCCCTGTTAGGGGCTGTGTCTTCCGTCTGACCCTCATGCTGGTTTTATCCCCCTGTCTCGTTTTCCCCTCCACCTCACCCCATCCTCCCACTTTCTTCTGGAGCCACGTGCCCTTCCTGTGTCCTTTCCTTTCTTATCCAACCTTGACCAGCCATCTCCAAACAGCATTTCAACCCTTCAAGGCATCAGTGTCCTGGTCTTCAGTGGCAGCACACACTAAGCACCACTCTCAGTGAGTCAGGCCACTGGAATTAGAGTTCAGATCCCAGTAAGTGACAAGTGACTGCCCTCCCCTAAGCCTTGGTTTCCCTATCTGTTAAATAGGGTCTTAATAGTGCTTACATCATAGGGTGACTGTGAAGATCAAATGAATTAATGGATATGAAAAACTTCATATAGGACTGGCACATAATCATCAATAGACAGTACTCACTGTTGTTATTAAAAGCATAAAGGATAGTTTGACCCCTCAGAGGGTTGAGTTTCTGTTGTAGCCAGATAATATATAGCATTCTGGAACCTAGCTTGTCATATTACTAAGTCAGTAGCTTTCAAAACAGAGCAAGCAGATGAGATCGGGCACTTTGCTATACAGCAAAAACATTGTAAAGCAACCATACTCCAATAAAATTTTTTAAAAATCTCACCTTTATAAGTACAAAAAAGGAAATTAATGCAAATGTTATTAATTTCAGCTTTTTAAAATAGTATTCTATTATAAGTTTCTTCCCAAGAACCTGATATACTCATAGTACAAGTTTTATATGTATAATTCAGTTATTTTCTAATTTCTATTTAATTTTTTTCTTTGATTGAGGGATTTCTTAATGGTGTATTCATTCATTTCCAAATATATGAGTGTTTTCTAGTTGTCTTTTTGTTATTGATTTCTAGCTTTATTGCATTTTATTTCAAGAAGATGATTTATATTGGAAAAAAAAAAGAACAGAGCAAGCAGAAAGTTTTAGTGCTGACTGAAATGAAGCTGATCCGAGAGAAGACTTCCTGCAGGAGGCTGAACAAAGTTCATTTCTGTGCAACATTTTAAGATTATAGTTGCAGGCTGGAACAGAGGAAGTGGGGTCTGCACGGTGCCTGCTCAAACACTCTCTCCCACCTGCTTCACTTTTTCTTTTGGTCATGGCACTGCCCAAGCCTAGTGACTCTTACCCACTTTGTCCACAGGGAATTTGCCAAAGAGAGAGAGAGAGTGGAGAATCGGAGAGCCTTCATGAAACTGCGGCGCCAGCAGCAGATCGAGCGTGAGCTGAACGGGTACCGTGCCTGGATAGACAAAGCAGGTAAGACCTGGGGGCTGGAGGAGGTCGGTGATGGGCTGCACAGACATCCGGAACCTACCCAGTGCCCATTCCCAGCACTTCCGCTCAAACGGCCAGTCTAGACCAGAGCGGAGAGAAGCTGGAAATGACTCGTTGGCTTTTGGGGTTTCCAACTGGTCCCATTTTCTCCCTCTGGAGCCTGTCCCTGTTCTTCTACCAAACATCTTTCAGGAGGCAGACGTTTTAGCAAGGTGAGCTGAGTAAAAGTTCACAAAACCGAGTGCGAGAGCCAAGCGTGGGCTGATGCCATTTCACACTGCTGCCGTTACTACTAACAACAGTCCGTTCAGTCCACAGATGTTTATTGAGAGCGTACTTTGTGCCAAGTCCTGTTCTAGGCTTTTGTGATACAGCAGTGAGCCAGAGCTCTACTCTCATGGAGCTCAATTACCCTATAGCTGGGAAGGCAGTGATGAACAAAATAAGGCGTAATTTTTCATAGGGTAATAAGTACAATGAATCGCTTTCCTGGTGGCTTAGATGGTAAAGAATCCACCAGCATTGCAGGAGACCTGGGTTCAATCCCTCAGCTGGGAAGATCCCCTGAAGAAGGAAATGGCTACCCACTCCAGTATCCTTGCCTGGGAAATCCCAAGAATAGAGGAGCCTGGCAGCTACATACAGTCCATGGGGTCACAAGAGTTGGATGTGACTGAGTGACAAAGGTTTCCACTTTCAAATACAATGAAAACAGATCAAGATAGGGTTAGGAGTTTAGGGTGAGTTGCAGTTTTAAATGGAGGGTCAGGGTAGACCTCTTTGGAGAGAGATGTGAAGGAGAGGAGAGAGTGAGCCATAGGGAGACCTGAAGGAAGCATACCCCAGTGTTGTGGCTCTAAAGTGGGAGGAGACCCAGAAGGCTCCAGGAACTGCCTGAGGTGTGAGCAGGGGAGGGCAGGAGCTGGGATGAAGGCATTCTCGTGGTGGGAGCAGGCGGCAGAGCCTGTAGGACCTTTACCGGTCCTTGTCAAGTTCGGGGCTTTCCTATGAGTCAAGTGAGAACCACAGGGGGGTCTTGAGCAGAGAAGATTTCAAGAAGCACTTGGTTACTGCATTAAGAACAGATGGTGGGAAGACCCGGGCCTGAGCAAGGAGACTGATAGTGAGACTACTGCAGTAGGCCAGCCAAGAGATGATGCTGAGAACTGGTTTCCCTGTTCCTTGCTGCCATCAGCTCCTCACTCATGGCTCAGCCTCGGGAATAATTGTTGCCCAGCCCTGGGGAAAGGTCCAGGTTTATCCTGATTTTATGAACCCACAGAGAGCCTTCAAACTCAAGAGTGACTGTGGCTTTGCTATTTATGAGGGGCGTCAATCACCCCATTTCTGTCAGTAAAGAGGATACATTTGCTTTCCTTGTTATTTTAAAGGTTGCATTGCATTGGTGTTATATATCTTCATTTTCTTACTGAACAAAGAGTACATTTTTTTAATTAAAAAAAAAAAGCATGACAGTCAGCATCTTTGCTCTGTTCCTAGTAGAAAAGCAGAACACAAAGAGATTTCTCGGGAAGAATTTGGAATAGGATTGGGTACTTAGTGGCCTGACCCTTATTCTTCTCTAAGCTTTGGAATAATGGCTGTTATGACTCCTGTTCTGACCACAACAGATAACAGGCTCTCTCAGCTCAGGAGTCGACGTTTGATCATCTGTCAGGTGGAGAGAGAGCAGGTACGATGCAAAGTGCCATGCCAAAGCCAAATAAAAGCCACTCCTCATTTGGGACTATCTGCATTTCTTTGCTGCTTCAGGAAGCAAGAGCCATGGAGTGGTGACTGTACTCCCATTTCATCCTTGCTTCTCTGAGACTCTTGTGTGGATGTGGACTTGAATCTTCGGTCCCTCTTCTCAAAACAGTAACTCAACAGATTTGCCTCCAGGGCAGCCTGGCAGATTGAAGCTCCCAACTGCCCTTGGCTTCCTGGGCAAGGGAGCCATCTGACAGACCACCCTAGCGAGCAGGCTGGCAGCAAACCCCAAAGAGAACCCTCTGCGCCCTTCCCACAGCCCCCTTCAGGGTCAGGGGGCTCAGGATGTTGCTCTTTGCAGCTCTGCTTTTCAAAATACATGCAGAATTCCAAGGCTCCACTTTCTTCCAGTTGGCAAAGCCTGCTCTCTTCTCCTTCTAAGAAAAAAAAGACGCACTGCGACGTCAAATTGTGCTTCTTGGCCCTTTCCTTTACAAATGGAGCGTGAGTGATTCAGAGACATATGGGTTACGTTTCCCTGGAAAGACACTCGCAAGTTCCAGAGTGAACTTGGCAAAAGGCATTGGGGGAGGGGGAGGTGCCAGCCCATCAGGAACCCTCGAGCGCTCCCCAGAGGTACTCAGCAGCACCATCCACCCTCCTCCTGCCTCGGGGATCCTTGGATCTGCCCATCCCAAAGCCCCAGAAACTGCGCAGAGTGAAAAAGACTCTGGCTGAGGTCATTCATCTTGCTATGAGGTATTTAACAAATACCTAATTTTAAAAGGATGGCCTCCAAAAACCAGTGCTATCAGTGAGTTTCAAACCTTCTATGTGCACATCAAGGAACATCCCACCAATAACACTTAACCTGTTAACTTAGTTTTGCCAGAGGGCTGTACTTAAAAAAGAAAGCTAAATGTTATGACTTTATAATGGCCATCCTGCATGGTACATTCCGAGCCTCAACATGGTCCCCTCCCTGGGAAATACATTACATACTCTCAGTTTTATGTGCAGGTGGAATTATGGTAATAACTTTACCCTTTTATGCTTGTCTTTGTACTTGTTAGAAGTGCTTAAATTAAGCCATTGCTTAATAGAACTGCTGCAGGCTTATCCCCAGCTGCTGGGATCTTAGGGAATGATTGCTGGCACTTCCAGGTCCCCTCGCTTATGGCTGAGACAGGAATGGGGATCAAAACTCATCCACACCACTCTCAATAGGGAGCTCAGAATACCACTATATGTGCGACAGAAGGTCTGTTTTGTTGATACATTTGAGGGATGTTGTTATTGTTGTTTTGTTGCTAAGTCGTGCCCAACTCTTTGTGACCCCATGGACTGCAGCACACCAGGCTTTGCTCCATTATCTCCCGGAATTTGCTTAAATTCATGTCCATTGAGTCAGTGATACCATCCAACCATCTTATCTCCCCTTTCTCCTGCCTTCCATCTTTCCGAGCATCAGGGTCTTTCCCAATGAGTTGGCTCTTTGCATCAGGTGGTCAAAGTGTTGGAGCTTCAGCATTAGTCCTTCCAGTGTATATTCAAGGTTGATTTCCTTTAGGGTTGACTGGTTTGATCTTCTTGCAGTCCAAAGGACTCTTGAGTCTTCTCCAGCACCACAGTTCAAAAGCATCAATTCTTCTGTACTCAGCCTTCATTATGGTCCAACTCTCACATCCATACATGACTACTGGAAAATCCATGGCTTTAACTATATGGACCTTGTTGGCAAAGTGATGTCTCTGCTTTTTAATACATTGTCTAGGTTTGCCACAGCTTTTCTTTCAAGAACCAAGAGTCTTTTAATTTCATGGCTGCAGTCACTATCTTCAGTGATTTTAGAGCTCAAGAAAATAAAGTCTGTCACTGTTTCCATTTTTTCCTCATCTATTTGCCATGAGGTGATGGGACCAATTCCCGTGATCTTCGTTTTTTGAATGTTGAGTTTTAAGCCAGCTGTTTTGCTCTCCTCTTTCACCTTCTTCAAGATGCTCTTTAGTTTATCTTTGCTTTCTGCTATTAGAGTGGTGTTATCTGCATATCTGAGGTTATTGATATTTCTTCTAGCAATCTTGATTCCAGCTTGTACTTCATCCAGCCCGGCATTTCACATGATGTACTCTGCATATAAGTTAAATAAGCAGGGTGACAGTTCACAACTTTGATGTACTGCTTTCTCAATTTTGAACCAGTTCATTGTTCCATGTCCATTTCTAACTGTTGCTTTTTGTCCTGCCTATAGGTTTCTCAGGAGACAGTAAGGTGGTTTGGTATTACCATCTCTTTAAGAATTTTCCACAGTTTGTTGTGATCCACACAGTCAGAGGTTTTTGTGTATTCAATGAAGCAGAGGTAGCTGTTTTTCTGGAATTCCCTTGCTTTTTCTGTGATCCAATGAATGTTGGCAACCTGATCTCTGGTTCCTCTGCCTTTTCTAAGTGTGTACATCTGGAAGTTCTCAGTTCAAGTACTACTGAAGCCTAGCTTAAAGGATTTTGAGCATTACCTTGCTAACATGTGAAATGAGTGTAATTGTACGGTAGTTTGAACATTCTTTGACATTCCCTTTCTTTGGTATTGGAATGAAAGCTGATCTTTTCCAGTCTTATGGCTTCTGTTGAGTTTTCCAAATTTGCTCGCATATTGAGTACAGTCTTTTAACAGCATCATCTTTTATGGTTTGAAATAACTCATGCCAGAATTCCATCACCTCAACTAGCTTTGTTCATAGTAACGTTTCCTACGGCCCATTTCACTTCACATTCTAGGATGTTTGACTCTAGATGAGTGATCATACCATCATGGTTATCCGGGTCACTAAGACCTTTTGTGTGTATTCTTGCCACCTCTTCTTAATCTCTTCTGCTTCTATTAGTTCCTTGCAATTTTTGTCCTTTATTTTGCCTATCTTTGCAAGAAATGTTCCCTTGGTATTTCCAGTTTTCTTGAAGCGATCCCTAGTCTTCCCCATTCTATTATTTTCCTGTTTTTCTTTTCATTGTTCACTTAAGAAGGCTTTCTTATCTCCCCTTGCTATTCTCTGGAACTCTACATTCAGTTGGATATCTTTCCCTTTCTCCTTTGCCTTTCGCTTCTCTTCTTTAGTGAGGCATATTCTAATAAGTCTTGGCGGAAAATAGTGTCTCATCCATGAGGACACCTCTATGGAGTAAAGGACTGCTCCTGGGGAGGTCAAGAGGGGAGTCCAAGGAACTGAGTGGTTGTTTTACAAATGCCAACAACCAAATAATGCCGTCCCAACACCAACCAGGTCTTTCCCTTTCTAGCACTAGTGGGGTATCCAACCATTCAATTCAGTTCTGACACTAAACACAACCCAAAGCTAGTGCAGCCCCCACAAGCGAAGGGCTCCACCCCATATGCCTATCTCTCCTTCACACACCAGCCACAGTAGGGTCCCCAGGTGACCTGTACTTCTTCCTGCCTGAGGACAAATTCAAAGGGTTCCAGATTTGATAATTCATTAGAATGACTTACAGAACTCAGGAAAAACTATCACCAGTGTATTATGAAGAATACAAGTCAGTAACAGCCAAATTCAGGAGATGCACAGGGTAAGATATAGGGGGTAGGGATAATGGGTGAACGACAGAGCCTACATGCACATCCAGGCACATCACCCTCCTAGCACCCTGATGGACTCACCAACTTGTCAGCAAGCTGGGCCCCATCCTGTAGGGGTATTGTTTGGTTGATTTTTAAAAAATGATTCGTTTATTTATGTTTGATTGTGCGGGGTCTTTGTTCCTGTGTTCGGGTTTTTTCTAGTTGCGTCGAGTGGGGGCTGCTCTCGTGGTGTGTGGGCTTCTTACAGCAGTGGCTTCTCTTGTGGAGCACGGGCTCTAGTCATTCGGGCTTCAGTAGTTGTGGCACACGGGCTTTAGTTACTCCGTGACATGTGGAATCTTCCCCGATCAGGGATCGAACCTGTGTCTCCTGCATTGGCAGGCAGATTCCTGCCCACTGCACCACCAGGAAAGTCCCATGTAGGGTTTTAAATGGAGGTTCCCTCATGCAGACCTGATTGATTGGATCATCGACCATTGGTGACTGATAGTGTCAAGCCCCTCTCCTCTCCTGTGGGGTGAGAAGGGGGATGAGACTGAAAGCTACAACCTTCTAATCATGCGGTAGGGTTTTTGAGTGACCATCCCCCCTCCTTACACTATCTAGGCCTCTCCCTCAGTGAGTCATCTCATTAGCATACAAAAGACAGTACATCCCACGGGCTTTGGAAGCTCTGTGCCTGAATGGTGAGCAAAAACCAAATATTTATATTTTATTATGTCACAGGGACAGTTTCATGATGGGCCGAAGCCTCTTCAACTCAGGCTTTGCTCAACAAGGCAGGATGGACATGGTCGGGGGAGAAGAAGCAAACCCACAAGGCTGCTCCTCTCTTTGAGGGGCCGTGAGCATCCTCCTACGCCACTTCCTGAAAGAAGTAGGCTAGACCCCCAAAACGTGGTCTCCTCTTCTGAGTGAGGGGGAGGTGTTATGACCTGGGGACTACTGCAAACAAGCAAAATTAAGGAAACTCCTGTTGCTAGAATAGCTTTAAGGAACCTGGATAAAAAAAAACAGAAATGGAAATTTTTTATTTTTATCCATTTAGGATGATTTTAGTTAAAAAGATCAACTCTCGCTCTCAGAGCTGTTTACTCTCCTAAACATTGTATCAGACAAAGAGCTGAATCTTAACCCATCACCCCCGGTTCCCCCTTCACTAAAGATCTTCCTTTCTGTTCTGATGCTCCGATGCTCTGTCCGTGACCCTTGATGTCTTTCTGATGCTGGTGCCTGCAACCGGCTCTGAACTCTGCTCTCTCTCCATATTGCCCTGGAGCCAGAGCTGTTCCTCAGGGATTTTCATTTCGCAAAATAATTTGGCATTTACCGATAATTTACTAAACTATTTGTTTCCATATAGAGGAAGTCATGCTTGCTGAAGAAAACAAAAATGCTGGAACGTCAGCCTTAGAAGGTAAGGAAGTGCTCCAAGGCCTCATTGCTCTCTCATCTGCCCCCTCGTCTGTGGCGGCTATGTCTCTTGATCAAAAGAGGAGAAAGAAAGAAAAGAGGGGTGCTTTGGGATTTGAAATGCGAGTCTCTCTGTCATAAAATCCCTCATGCTTTAAAAGGAAGGGAATTGAGTCATGGGTTTAGATGCTTTTTAAAGTGATGAAAATGAAATCCAGGAGTTGTTTCGTTCCAGGGCGTATGATTGATAATGGGCAATGAAAAGGCCATCATACAACCAGTGGTTCTGAAAGGGATCTTCTTTGACAATTTGCGGGGGGCGTCTTGGGACCACTTTCATTGGCAAGAAGTGACATTGTTTATGAAGAGCCAGAACAAATAGATACAGGGTACCTGTTTACCTACTGCGTTTAGAAGAGCTCCCGCAAGGAGTCAGGAGCTTTGTTGCATGGGATTCAAGAGCCTCGTGTGTCAGAGGTGCTGCTGAGCAGGGGAGCCACGTTTCTGCAGACGTTTGTCACTTCTCTCACCCTGATTCGGGTATTTAAAGGCAGGCGCCTGTGTCACAGGTGCCTCTAGGCCACAGTCCTGTTTTGACAGACCGATCCGGTGGTTCTCATGTCCTCTCTCTGCCCCTTGCTTCCCTGGTGTAGTGCTTCGGAGGGCGACCATCAAAAGAAGCCGGACCGAGGCCATGGCACGGGACTCCAGCGACGAGCACTGCGTGGACATCTCCTCTGTGGGTGAGTGGAGGTTGAAGGATCATCTTTCACTCCTCTGAACCTCCCGTGAAAGGGAGCATCCTATCTTAGGAGAAACGCCACAAGGAGGAGGGGAGCCCAAAGAATCCAGAACTTTGCAATGTAATTAGGGAAAGGCACTGGAATCTAATCTCATCAACAGTGACTTAAAGGAAAAAAGAGAAAATGGACCAAGGGATAATGTTTATGCAAAACACGGGGTTTGGGGCCAAGAATCCAACCCAGATTCCTCTAGCGTGGCAGATGCATCTCTTCAGTGTGTGTATCCTGTCTCCTGGATGTGCTAACGAGCACCCACTTTGGGATATTGTTCACTGAGGACGCCCATATGAGAAACTGCGATCATTTGCTTAATCATAGTAACATCTACCTACTTGTATCACCTGCTTCCATGTGATGCTTAAACAGATTCCTGCTGACAACCCTTTAATTCGCCTGCTGTTCCATCCCAGGTTCTCTTAGAGAGTCTGGCCGATGGCAGACTTTTCTTCTCCAGAAAAAAAGGGAAGGGTCTGACTTCATCGTGAAAGGCAGAAGAGGCGTACAGAGCTCATCACTGCCTCAGATTGCCAGGGGTAGAAAAGTCACAAATGCAGCAGGGTGATTTCGGTGCCTGAAGCATATTTAAAAAGAAAAGCGCAATCTGCTACAAACATAAACAGGATCCTATTAGGATTCAAGATACCGGCTGGATGCCTGCTATCCTGCCCAGGGGAATCCTTCCATTTCCTAGGACCAAGAGTGCCCAGAGGAAAAGCAGAGTTCCCTGCTGCGCTGTGGAAACTCTTAGCTCGTAACATGGGGATGCCCCAGCATCTGTAACGTGGCAGTCCCCTAGCCCTGGGACTGAAGCTGCCCACCTGGACCTCTGAATGCCCCTTTGTCATGGAGGGTGATCTCTTGCGGCTTCATTCTTCCTCCTTCCTTCTTCCCCACTAGGCACACCTCTCGCCCGAGCCAGCATCAAGAGCGCAAAGGTGGACGGGGCCTCCTATTTCCGGCACAAGGAGCGACTTCTGCGTATCTCTATCCGCCACATGGTCAAGTCCCAGGTGTTTTACTGGATCGTGCTGAGCCTTGTGGCTCTCAACACCGCCTGTGTGGCCATCGTCCACCACAACCAGCCCCAGTGGCTCACCCACCTCCTCTGTAAGTGAACGGAGACTGCTGGTTCTGACGGCTGCCGCTCGGTTGGTGTGTGAATGTCAAGGGAGCAAGGTGGCACGTGGACTTGGCAGGGGTTCTGCCCGCCCAGTGGCTCTGCCTCTCCACACATTGTGGCCAAGGCCAGAGTTGTCCCCGGGGGGTCAAGATTATCCATTTTCAGCTGTCATTTCATTATTGAATCATAAATCTTTAGTGATGAGTCAACAACTTAGTGTTATACCTTGCATAATCCAGGGCCTTCACTTAATGCCTTCAGGAGGCTCAATGATTAGGCAGTCTTGGTCACCCAAGACCTAGGGGCAAGTTCTTAGGGAAATGGATACCTTCAGCAGACCAGAAAGGAAACCATATAGGTCAGCCCTTGGTAAGGCTGCCCCGGGTGCGGGTGAGTCTCCTGGAGGCTGTCACAGCTGGGTGTGTGGAGAGTAAATCCAGCTCTTTCATCAAAGCCATGCTTAAGCCCTTTCTGTCTCCTGAAAGCTATCTGCCACTTAAATGGTAGCAACAAACCCACCTGTCAGAAGAGAGCAGAGCTGACGTGTGGAGTGTGCTGGGACTCAGTCTGGGCCTGAGCGTGTTCAGACAAGGAGACGTTTTGCCTGGCACTGACCTTGTCCATGGTCACTGAATGTCCTGCCCGTGTGGGTCCTGCTGCTCTTGAGGGCTCCTCCATAGGTGATGGGGATGGGGTCGGGGAGGACAGGAGCCTGTGCCATCCATGGAACCAATGCTTCTGCTTTTAATGCTTTCAGACTATGCAGAGTTTCTGTTTCTGGGGCTCTTCCTTCTAGAGATGTCCCTGAAGATGTATGGCATGGGGCCTCGCCTTTATTTTCACTCTTCCTTCAACTGCTTTGACTTTGGGGTAAGTGCTCCGGAGCCGCCTATCTTTCTGCCTGGGGTTTCTATGCTGTGGTTTGAGATAAGCACCTTGCTCCGGGGCTCAGCGTGAAGCCTTGAAATCGGAATTTATTAAAGGAGGATAGATAGGATTAGCCAAAGGGAGGTCAGGAATGTGTGAATACTTGCCATACAAGGATTTGTTGGTGTTTTTGAAATGCTCTTTTATTTTTAATGTTTTTACTGAGATGTGTAACATGCATACCAGAGAGTAAACACTTCAGTGTATATAGCTCAGTAAATTTTACAAAGCTCCCCATAGCCAGCATTTTGAACCGCTTATTACCTTGGAGTAAGCCTGGGAGAGAAGAACAAAAGACTTGATCCGGAAAGTGGTTTGATCAAAACTGAGAAACAAATATATTTATGTTTTTAGTTCAGTTTAAAATTAAGAAAATTATCTCTATATACCCTTAAACATTCATACTCATACGCACATACACCCTCTTATTATTAGCAAGTCCCCACGTAGACGTCACCCAATGTCCACATTCCTAAAAAATAACGATACATGAATGTGTGCATTACCAATGCTCTTCAAGGTGCTTTCACATACGGTTTTGTCCTCTGCCATTTTCAGTCCTGCCCACGATGTTCAGTATTGGGAGTTCGGCTACCCGTTTACACATGAGTCAACAGGGGACCTCGTGTGCAAGTTCACACAGCCAGTTAGCAGCAGAACTAGGTTGCAAAACTTTGGGTTCCTGAACCGCCTCTCCTTCTGCCAAACCCACTTCTTTTTCTGCCAAATCTCCAGTTAGGTGCTAACGATTTTGAGCACTTGCCAACCTACATTTTAACTTGGAACATATGCTTCTGGGTAGAGGCAATTTTCAGGCATAAGAACTAGTGAAAGACCATTTTTATCTTAGTTCCCTTATGTACATACTTTTCAGCGTTGCTGTGAGGATTAATATCTGTTATTTCTCTTAGTGCAATGTGGGGAATGTATTAGCCCTTCAATAAACATATAATTAAAACATAAAACAAATTGAATGGCTAATTTGACATTGCTGCTTCCTATAGCAATCAGTCTATGCCACTAATTAGTACCATCACATCCAGGTGTGTGGGGCCTGAGTGAGTGAAAGACATTTCATGCACAGGTGACTGAAACATTCTTGTTAGCACTTAATTCTAGGCCAGTGAGAGAACGTGGACCTTCTCAGGAGTTCTTCTATTGGAGAGCAATCTGTATTCATTTAAATTTGTTTTCTTATTTGAGGACTGCTCTTTTGTCTGTCTGTTCAAAGTGTTTTAATAAGAACAGTACAGCTGTCAAATCTGTGCAGAAGTGGTGGATGACTTGTAGTTTTCAGGAAAGACAGAGCAGTAGGTAAAACAATCTACAGTATGAAGGAGGAAATTTAGCGAGGAGAGTGGGGAATAGTGGGGAGAGAAGTGGTAGAGTCTCATTTTTCCTTGGCAGCCTTCACAAATAGGTGGTCCTATTGGAGGTGGGCTTCCCTGGTGGCTCAGCTGGTAAAGAATCTGCCTGCGGCGTGGGAGACCTGGGCTCGATCCCTGGGTTGGGAAGATCCCCTGGAGAAGGGCACGGCTACCCACTCCAGTATTGTGGCCTGGGAAATTCCATGGACTGTATAGTTCATGGGGTCGCAAAGAGTCAGACAGGACTGAGTGACTTTTGAAGAAGAAGAAGATTGGAGGGAGGCAGGGTGGGGAGGGAAAGGTTTAACTTCAGAATAGCCCAGTGAAAACTGTTGCTCAAGGAATACCTCCTCCCCTTCTCCCCCTCCCCCTCCTCCCCCTTTGCCTTTTCTTCTTCTCACTGTGGCTGGCTTTGGCTCTTTAGGTCACAGTGGGCAGCATCTTTGAAGTAGTCTGGGCCATCTTCAGACCTGGTACATCTTTCGGAATCAGTGTCCTGCGAGCTCTCCGGCTTCTAAGAATATTTAAAATAACCAAGTAGGTGATCAGCATCTAGACTCTTCCCAAACACCTCTGGGCGTGGAAGCTCCTCTTTGCCACATTATATTACATCCTTACCACAGGATCCCTTCCCTCACCCCACTTTCTACTCCACTCTTCAGCTTCTCTTCCATCTCCAAAGACCAAACCCGGGAAAATGCCTGAGTGCCAGCTCCTGTGCCACCTTCCCGAGGGGAGCCATATTATTGCTCCTTCTCTCCTTCCTACAAGTATCCAGATGCAGCTTATCGCATAGGTCTCCAGGCAGATGCCCAGCTGGGCCTGGGGGTAATTTGGTACTCAGTTCACTGCTGTAACGCCGTCTGGGTTTTTGTAGGTATTGGGCTTCCCTCCGGAATTTGGTGGTCTCCTTGATGAGTTCCATGAAGTCTATCATCAGTTTACTCTTCCTCCTTTTCCTCTTCATCGTTGTCTTTGCTCTCCTAGGAATGCAGCTGTTTGGGGGCAGGTAAGCACCGATGAAGTTTCCAGCCGAAGCAGCCTCAAAACCTCATCTGTTTGTTCACCATGTTACCATGTGTTTGTTCGTGTCCATGACCCAAATCAGCCATGCACGTTATGCGTGGGACAAATGTCTCTGTTTTTAATCCTTCCACACCATACGGGGCTCTTATTGAGGGGACCTCTCCCTTTGGAGCTGCCCCTGAAATGTGCAGCTTGGGGTCTTGTAAGTCAAGATAAGTCCAGATCCCATCACCAGTGCCCTTCAAGTGCATAGTTCCTGGTAGTAATCAACAAAACTGTCTTTGTAAGTTAGTGGAATGGGGGGAGAGTAGGGAAGACAGGGATGTGAAGAAAGGGGAAAGGAGTGATGAAAATGGCATAATTTTAGGAAGGGGAAACTTGGTGTGTGAGATTTTCATTTCGTTCTCTCTGAATCTCCTTTTCAGGTTCAACTTTAATGATGGGACTCCTTCAGCAAACTTTGACACCTTCCCTGCAGCCATCATGACTGTATTCCAGGTATGAGGATGTTAAAAATGTTACTTGGGATCCCTTGGTGCACGTCCTCCAAGGTGATGATATTGTAAAAGAATCCTTCCTTTCCTCTCCAGGCTCCTCTCAGGCAGTACTTAGTACTCTTGATTATTAAGTAATCATCACCACTGTAATTCCTAGGATCTCTATAGCTCTGTTCTCACGAATAATAAAAGAGCTCTATTGTGATGACCTCATTGGCCTTCTCCTCACACTTGTGAGTTTGCAAGAGATGTTAATTAAGTCAAAGACAGTAACATCACATTTCTGGTTTTATGAAATTTGAAGTACCTTCTAACTTACATGTCCATTTAATGAAGAATCTTTTCCACCCCCACCCAATCCTTTTTTCTTTTTTTTTAATCATGAGAGGAAACTCAAAACTGGTGATGTTTAAGAGCTAAAGGAGAACTCTGTTTAGCCAGAATATGAGACTGAACCAGAACTCAGTTTTCTGGAACTGGAGCCCTTGAAGCTCTTTCCAACAATGCTGCTGTCTCAGGAGCTGTATCTTGGCAACTCCAGAAGATAGTCCATCAGTGCCTGGACCACCTGCTCTGTGTGGTTCCCATAGACTTGGCAAAGCTGGGATGTGGGATGGGAGACCGGAGATTCTACGTTTTGAGGAAGAGAACTTTTCCTTTTGATATTCTTCTTCCATTTTCAAAGGCTAAAATCCTCTTACATATCAGAAGGCAGTTGAGGATTATTCATGGGCGTGACTTTTTTTTCTCCCTGACAAGAGGGTAAATGGAAAAGACTCAGACTCAGAATTCTCTCCTTTCCATTGACCCCATTTTCTCATCCAGCCCAGGTCTCTAATTTACCTGTTGTGTGTTTGTGTAGATCCTGACGGGTGAGGACTGGAATGAGGTGATGTACAATGGGATCCGCTCCCAGGGCGGGGTCAGCTCGGGCATGTGGTCTGCCATCTATTTCATTGTGCTCACCTTGTTTGGAAACTGTATCCTTTTTAAAATGCTTCTCTGTTCTGCCGGCCTAGACCAGCATGTGAGGAGGAGGAGAGGTGGCCGTGGTGGTGGGGATGCTGGTAATACTAGAGGGTGGGTAGCAACGGGGTCGGAGAAGGCAATGGCAAGCCAGTCCAGTACTCTTGCCTAGAAAATCCCATGAATGGAGGAGCCTGGTAGGCTGCAGTCCGTGGGGTCGCTAAGGGTCGGACACGACTGAGCGACTTCACTTTCACTTTTCACTTTCACACATTGGAGAAGGAAATGGCAACCCACTCCGGTGTTCTTGCCTGGAGAATCCCAGGGACGGGGGAGCCTGGTGGGCTTCCGTCTGTGGGGTCGCACAGAGTCGGACACGACTGAAGTGACTTAGCATAGGATAGCATAGCAACGGGGTAGACTGTGTTAGGTATACTAAGAGAAACGAGGATCCCGCGCTTAAGGAACATTTGCTATTTGGGTAAAAGAAGATGAGTATAAATAAATAGAGTATCATCCCAGTTATCAGATATCATAACATCCAGGTTATCAGATTATCATCACAGATAAAATCATGAGTCTGTTATAGTAAATGACTGGAGGGACTATGAACTGGGGAAGCTAAGAGAGGACGGAGATCACTATAGGCTGAAATAGTAATAACCGGATTATAACATTAATGAATGAATTATATGTTTTCTTTTATTTAAACATGTATTTTTGTATAAGTATAGTAGATTTACAACGTGGTATTAATTTTAGGTATACAGAAAAATGTTTCAGTTATACATACATACATATATATATATATATTCCTTTTCAGACTCTTTTCCTTTATAGGTTATCACAAAATATCAAGTATAGTTGCAGGTGCTATACAGTAGGTCTTTGTTGGTTTTCTGTTTTATTTATAGTAATGGGTATATGTTAATCCCAAATTCCTAATTTATCCCTTCCCCTCTTTCCCTTTCAATAATAGTAACCGTAGGTTTGTTTTCTATGTCCTTGGATCTATTTTTTTCTGTATATAACTTCATTTGTATCATTTTTTTAAAGATTCCACATATAGGTGATATCATATATTTGCTTTTGTCTGGCTTACTTCACTTAGGATGATATCTGTAGGTCTATCCATGTTGCTGCACATCATTAGTTCATTATTTTTTATGGCTGACTAATATTCCACTGTATAAATATCCCATATCTTCTTTAGCCATTCATCTGTTGATGGACGTTTAGGTTGCTTCCATGTCTTGGTTATTGTAAATAGTGCTGCAATGAACATTAGGGTGCATGTATCTTTTCAAATTATGGTTTTCTCCGGATATATGTCCAAGAGTCGGATATGTTAACAGAGAACAGAGCCTTCCACCTAATAAGTTCTCAAAAATATTAGTATTTTGATTACTGCTAATACTGCTGAGCATAGCTAGCATTTATCATACTTGTGCTGTTCATGAGACCTCATACTAAATGGTTTTCGACACCATTTCATCTAATCCTTACCTTACTAATCTTAGAGGAAATGGGTTGATCAAAGTCAATTACCAAATTATATTGGGAGACTAGAAAATAAGTGCATTTGATTCCCAAACCCATGACTGGTCTTGGAATCTAGACAAGGAAGATTTAGGTTTTAATCCCAGCAGCTCTGCTTACCAGCAGTGTGGCCTTGGGAAAGTCACTTAACCTCTCTGAGCTTCTAGTTTTCACATCTGAAAAGAGGAAACAATATCTATGTCCTTCGTTAGTTTTAAATAGTAAAATGAGATAGTTTACTTGAATATTCCACAGACCAGAAACTTCTACATGATGTTTTGGACAAGTGGGACTTGTCTTGAATTGAGATCACTCGAGTGGAAAGGGGACAGCCATGTGTTGCAGATGTATTTTTTGCCTTTTCCACAGTCTCACAGAGCATAGACATTCCTTTAAGTTTTCTGCTCTGAAAACTTCTAAGGGCCAGAGTAGACTATAAACAAATACGAGAAACCCATATAAAGAAAGCTAGGCAGTGAGTCACGGAAATGGAAGGCCAGTTTGCCTTAATAGCAGCACCTTAATTTTCCTGTTACTTTGAGGGTAGTCAGACCTGGACTTTTGTGCTAAAATAGATGTATGTTCCGTAACATAAGCGCCTCGAGGATAATTGGAAAATTGGGACTTCTGAGGTTAGAGTGTGGAATAGAAATGGGCTCCATAATGATCTTGTGTGCCCTGAGACATTTTGTTCAATGAAATATGGCAGCTTCCCAGGACAAGAAGATTGAGAAATGTTAGCATCCCATTACTGAGAGATAGTAATGAGTCTGTAGAATCTCATTTTTTTTTTTTCATCTTTAAGGTCAGACTAGCATGACTGATCTAGGTGGGCTTCTATTCCAGCCTCCTGGAAAGGAGAGATGAACTCCCACCTCTTGTTCCCTGCCTGTCTTGTTGTTCAGTGGTTCTCTATTCAATGTTGCCGTACTTAGAGGCTGTAGCTGTGCAAAGGCCTCCTCCCTCCATCTCCCTCTTCCCTGGGGGCTTGGATTCAGGTATATTTCTTTGTCCGGTGCAGAGAGATGATGTGTGGAAGGAGAGAAGACGTATTCTCCTTCAAACAGAGCTGCATAATATCTCTCCTGCCACCACAGTCCCTGCTTAAGTGACTCTTTGGGGTGACTCTGTCCCTGCTGGTGTCCCAGACAGGAAAGGCATGGAGATGCCTTCTCAACCTTGCTGGGGCTCCTTTTGCTTTTCTTATTTGCCCATCCTTAACTCATTGCCCCAGACACACTGCTGAATGTGTTCTTGGCCATCGCTGTGGACAATCTGGCCAATGCCCAGGAGTTGACCAAGGTGAGCCTTGTTCTCCAGGGATCTAATGGTTCTCTGGGTCATTGGGTGCCCACTAGGCTTTGGGGCTACCTCCAGAAGCCTGCACTGCCTGGCTCAGACATGCAGGAAAGGCCCCTTCTGGGAGCTCATGGACACCTGGAGAGCTACACATGTCCATGAAGGGGGAGCCTGGTTCACTTTCACTGAGTTTGCTGAGCCTTTGACCAGATGGGGTCTCTCATTGGATACTGAAGATGATCACTTAGTCACTGCAGACTCTTAAAGATAGCCTTTGCAGGCTTGTGACTTGGAAAATAGAGAAAACACCAGAGTCTTGGATTTAAGTTCCACCTCAGCTCCTGTGACCTGTGGCTGTGTGACCTCAATCATGTGCCTTCACCCTTCTGGGTTTGAGGGTGAGAGGCTCCAGGACTGTGGCTATTGGGATATTCCAGTGCTCACTTCTTCTTGGGGGAAGTTTCCATGAATTTCAAAGAAGCCAGATACCATATTTCTCAAAGAACAGTTCCTTTCTTTCCTCTGAGTCATGTCTTCAGGGGTAGAGACAATACAGTTGCAGTGGGATGGTCTAGGGAGATGAGTGAAACCTTCTCCCCGCATAATACAACTTTGGTTTAAGGCAAAATCCATAGCATCCTAGTGATGTTTATGAGCTTTTGCCATGTATTCCTTGAGGGTTATCTGCTCTTTGCATTTTCAAGGATCTTCTTACCTGCAGACAGGGTAAGCTCTAGTAGCTGAAAATCTGGCTGTGAGTCACACATCTGTCACTTACTGGCCCTTTTAGCTTAGACTTGACCCCTGGTCTCTATTAGTGTTGCTTCCTTCGTCTGTAAAAAAGGTAATGCTATATCTGCCTTGCATACCTCTCAGGAGGACAGCAAGGATCAAGCAAAAGGACATGTATAAAAACCAGAGCAGTCTTTGAAAACGTATGTATTCTTAGTAGCGCTAGTCATTTTACCTGAACCGGGTTTCCGTGATGTCATCACATAGAAAGTCATTTATAAGCTGGAGTGTGGGTGAGGAGCTGAGGTCCCTGCCCAAGCACCAGGGTAGGGGTCACTTAGCTGTGCAGGGAAGAGGGTATGATGAGGATTGTGGTGTTCATCTCAGGGGCTCTGCCTGGAAGGTCCTTCTCCATTATTTCTGGACACTGCAGAGCATCCGAGAAGTGTCAACTCTGGCCTCTGACCTCTACAGCCCTGGCCACCTCCACCGAGGGCTGGGGTTTGGGGTAGACTTTCAGGTCTCTCCTGAGGAAACATGGGGGCCTGTGGGGCAGGATGGGGGCCAGAACAGCTGGCTGCCCAGGGCTGTGGAGGCTGCTGTCTCAGGAGGCCTGACTGCGGGTTGCTGGAGGTCTGTGAGCCAACCTGACCTCACTCTGCCTGTTTCACCTCTTGCTCTGCTTTCCTCGCTTCTCCAGGTCTCCAGAAGCTCCCTCAGCCCTTCTGGGCAGGGCCGAGGAAGCTACTCTCCTTCATGGGGATCCCAGACAACGCCATCTCTACTTTGTGTCTAGGATGAACAAGAAGAAGAGGAGGCCTTCAACCAGAAGCATGCGCTGCAGAAGGCCAAGGAGGTCAGCCCGATGTCTGCTCCCAACATGCCCTCCATCGAGTGAGTCGCTGTCCCCGCGTCACAGACCCCAGGGCTCCTGTGTCGACAGCCCAGGGCTCAGCTCCACAGCTGTTGACCCTTGGAGGGAGTCTGCTCTGTGCCAGGAAGCGTCCTGTGAATACAGTACTGAGCAAGACAGGGTCAGGGTCTCTTTTTTTTCACAGAACATTTATTTCATTGAGCAAGATAGCTGATAAATGCACAGAAATAATTTTGGATAAAGTAAGTAAAACAGGGTACTAAGGCAGAGGAATAGGAACTGGGTACAGTACCTCTGCGCAATTTGGGAGGAGTTCTCTGAAGCGAGGATGTTTAAGCAGAGACCAAACTGTAGAAGGTGGTTGTGTGATGTTATGAAGATGGAACAATCCCAGCAAGGCCCCGGTGTGGCTGGTGTGGAGGGAGCAAGCGGAAAGAGAGGGAGGTATGGCCGGGGGGTTCCTAAAGGCTCAAGTGAAGGACTTCGCTTTTGTTCTGGCTACAACTGTAGCAGGCTCTAGAGGGGAAGGATGGGTAGGACTTGATTCATACTTGAAAAGGTCACTCTGCTCTGTGGAGAGTGGACTGAAGGGGCCCAGACTAGAGGCGGGAAGGCAGAGATGGGCTATTCGAGTAAAGCAGTGAGAGCTGGCGGTGGTTTCGACCATGGCAGTAGCAACAGAGGAGATGAGACTTCATCTCATTCAGTCTGTATTTGGAGGAAGAACCAACAGGATGAGCTGATGGAATAAATGTGATGGAAGTGGAGATGAAAAAAAAGGAGAAGCAAACATTTCTCCCAGATTTTAAGGTTTGATGCCTGTGTAACTGGAGAGGTGGTGGTGGTATTTACAGCCACCTGAAGATGGAAATCCAGTGTTCCTTTTGATGGCATTAAATTTGAGATGCATATGAGACGAGCAAGTGAAGATGTCAAATGGGCTGTTGGCCACGTGAGTCTGAAGCTCAGAAGCCAGGGTTAGAAATAAGGATTGGGGGGAGCATTTGCATTTGGATGGCGTTTAGGCTGTCATCCCAGGGAGAGGTGGGCTGAGAGGCTGAGGCCAGAGGCCAGAGAGCACCCTGTGTTCAAGGAGAAACCCACGAGGCCAGCAGGTGAGCAGGGTGTCCTAGGGACATGGGGAAGAACACGCTTCTGGAAGGAGGAGGCGGATAGAGGAGCTCAGGACTACTGAAAGATCACGGAGGATGAGGACAGAAAAGGGAGCGTTGAATTTGGCAAAATGAACGCTGTTGGTGAACTTCACGAGAGCCATTTAAGTGGTGCAGTGGGAACGAAATCCAGTTGGAGTGGATTAGAGAGAGAATGGGGGGTGATACATTAGAGCAGGCAGTGTAGATTCTCTTTGAGGATCCAGCCCAACCCTGTAGCTGTTGGTGGAACTAGCAGACCGTAGGGCCCTTTGGGCGGCTGTCCTCTGCGTGGCTCTGGGGGAGGGCCTTGGGGGAGAGGCTGAGAAGTGACCACAGAACCACTGAATTCCTGTTGGGGCTTCTGGACCCACATGAGGACTGCGTGAGGGGCCCTGGGGTATGGCTGGGGAGGGTCTGAGGCACCTGGCAGCTGGACCCAGACCCTGTCATCTGTTAACTTGAAACTGATCAGCAAGGAGCGCTTCCCTTCCCAGAGCACATGTGACAGGCTCTGAGTGTCCTCGGCCTCGCCTCGTAGGGACATTCCAGAGTTATGTGGGGGTCCCTCCCCTGCATGGCTGTGCCCATCTCACCTTTCGAAACTGAAGGAAGGCCTGGCCTCTGGGCCGTTCCTCTGTGAGTGAGAAAAAAATCTCGCTCCAAAATTCGTTGAAGATCGATGAAGATGAAACGACTCCTTCTTCCCTAGAATTTTCTCTGAGCCGTGAGCAGTTTCTACCCCACTTTCCCTGCACTCATGAGTTTGGGCTAAGAATAAATACACACAGGTATCCAAACATGCTGGTGGGTGGAGCTGGCTGCCACTTTAGGAGTGGGTGGTTCTATTTCCTGAGATGAGGAAATCTGGAGGAGGAGTGGGTTTGGAGATATGAGGGGGAAGCTTGGCCCAGCGTGGAAGCTCACTATTTATGGAAGGAATGAATGAGATGCTGGTAGGCACAGGTCCGTAGGGCGTGAGCTGTGTGCGTGTCCGGGCACAGTGAGGTGGGAGGAGTGCTGTCACCATCCCGGGTGAGTAGAGATACAGGCTTTGGGTGTGATGAGTGTGCTGCTGGCTGACCAACAGAGTGTGTTTGGACATGCAGGCCAAGACCCCTGATTTCCGGACTATAGTATGATTGAGTGCAAATGTGGCACCTATGACATTATTACAAACCAAAAAGCCTGAGGGCTGGACATAGCTCTGTCCCTTGTGCTGTGACCTTAGAGTGAGAACCTCTCAGCATCTCAGAGTCCCTGTTTCTCCGTCTTTGAAATGAAGACTACCAGCCACCCATCCTGGTCCCCATGGTCCTTGCAGGGTGTGTGTGAGGTCACATGCGTGTGAATTGGGGAGCTGCTTCTCTGTGTGATTGTAGGAAGGTTGAAGATGTACTAATGGTTGTGATGGGATGTGAATCTGGATCTTTGTACGTGCAAGTGGAGAAATGAAGTTTGAAGTGTGGATCTGATTTGTGCGGAAATGAGAGGGTGGTTTTCTCTTTGGCCTGGCCTCTGTGTGCGTGTGTATGTGTGCACACACACTTGTGAGCATGCAGAGAATTCTTCCACGTATTTACACTGTTCCACACATGCTTCTGGAGGGCCAGTGTGTGACAACTTGAGAATTTGCAAATAGCTGATGTAAGTGTTAATCGCTTAGTCGTGTCCCACTCTTTCCGACTCCATGGACTGTAGCCTGCGAGGGTCATCATCTGTCCATGGAATTCTCCAGGCAAGAAGACTGGAGTGGGTTGCCATTTCCTTCTCCAGGGGATCTTCCTGACCCAGGCATCAAACCCAGGTCTCCTGCACAGCTGCAGAGCTCTCACTGCGGAGCTGGCGGAAGGTGCTTTTCCTGGTGGGTGTGCGTGCTGCCTGTCTAGAGCGTGTGCCTCTCTTTCTCTGTGCTGCCGTGCCTCTTGGCACGGCTGCCCCGTGTGCATGGCAGCCACCAATGCTGAGGGGTACAGGGGACCTAGTCACAGGCATCTCCACAGCCTTGGCCACATCCATCCTGTGCCCTGGGCCTCTCCAGGCTCAGACCAGCTGCCTCTGCTCCCCCTGCCCACTGTGGACCGGGCTGCTCTGCGGACGTGGACGTGGCGGTCGAGTGGCACTAGTTTGCCTGTGTGTTTTCCACAGGTGGATGTCAGTTTCATCAGGGAAGGAGCCACATTTGCCAGCCTCCCAGGTCCTGGCAGGATCCGTTGGGCCAGACTGGGTTTGTCACCCCAGGAACTGGGGCAGGCTCATTCCACAAGTGTCCCAGACACGTCTTTCTCTACCTGAACACTGACCCTGCGCTGACAGCTTCATTTCCTGTTTGCCTTTGTGGGTGACGTCCTCACCCCACCATTGACTTTCCCTTGACCTTGTGGTCGAAAGGACATAGCACTTGTGTGTGTGCAGAAGAGATTTTTCCCTGCACAAGGCCAGGAAGGGTAATGCTTGCTTTACCCAGCTGAATAGACAGAGTCCAAGGCCTTCGGCCAGGGCCACCACGGTGCACACGTGCGGGGGGCACCACTCCCATCCTGAGGTGTGTGGATGGCAGCCCATACAGCAGTGGCCCTGCCTTTGGTCACGGGCCGATGGTGTGCACGCTAGAGCATCTGTTCCCTGCATGTTGTGTGAGATGGGAGGGATGAGCCAGGGAGTCATACCTTTGTGAACATCCTGGATGTGATCAGGGGGAAATGAACTTCATCCAGGTTTCCAGGGTTTCCAGAATAGGTCTCTGAAGGACACTTAGGTGAAACGTGAGTGCCAGCAGGGCTTGATGACTGAACGTCCGAAGCGTCTATGAATTGATGGACCCTGTGTGTGCCTGCATGTTCGGTTCAATACATTAGATCCGTGTGTTTGCACACAGCAAGGAGCCAAGGCCAGTCCCTTGGAGAGTTGACGGTTGGGCGTGTGCGGAGGGAAGCAGGCACCGAGGGGATTCTGTGCCTCTCCCTGGAGATCGACTGGTGGCCGTGGGGCTGGCGGGGCCGAGAGGTGGCGGTGAACTGAACCTGTCCGTTTTTCTTCCCCAGAAGAGACAGAAGGAGAAGACACCACATGTCGCTGTGGGAGCCTCGCAGCAGCCACCTGTATGTGTGTACTGGTCTGCGTGTTTGTGAGTGGTCACGTGTGGGTGCGGGGACACCGTGTCTTTGTCCTGGCCGGGGTCAGCGTGGCACCGGGCGTGCACGCGTTGGTGTGGGCCGTGGCGGGTGCGTGTGCGTTCTGCGCACACGGTCTGTGGATCTGCCCCTCCGCACCATTCACCGTGTGCCCCTCAGTGTGCGTCTCAGGTATGTGACCCCGTGTGTAGTTTGCTCTTCCGTGTGGCCTGTGAGTGGATGTGTGTCGGCATGGGTTGTTTGTGCCAGTGGGGTGCCTTTCATGCAGGCGCTTGTGGACAGCTCGCGTGGGCCCCTGTGAGGATGCACGTGGGCACCTATGAGCATCCCGTGCACGGGCTCTAGAGGTGCGCCCATGGGCGCATGGGGGTGCCGGTGCAGGCCTCCACCCTCCACCCCCTGTGGAAGCCCACCTTGAGTCACGTTTGTGTGTTCCTGCTGCCATGTGAATGGTCAGCTAGGCCTCCAAGCTGAACTGTTCGGCGGTGGTTTTGAGTATGAGCTGCTCATGGTCCCTGAACATAGAGACCCTTGGATTTTATCAGTGGTTCTGGAAGAGACCCCACCGCATCGCTGCGAGGGTCATGCCCACACTTGTTATAACATGGGTATGCTCCCTGCTGTTGTCAGTCACCCTTTAATAGGACCTGCCCTTGTACTTCTCAGCCTTAGCTCTGCCAGGCTGGCATGGGAAAGGGAAAGAGAGGGAGAGGAGGAGGAAGAAAGGCCTCTGACCTTGAACTAAGGGCCATTGGCGTGCACAGAGCGAGTCCAGGTTGATGCCCTGAAAGCAAAGGGGAGCGGAGAGTGAAGAAACTTCGTACTACTGTCTGCAGGCCCTGGCCACCGGGACTCGATCCTGGGCTGCCCTCGCCCCTCCTCAGCTACTTCAGGGCAGGGATCAGAGCGGGAGACCCCACAAAGCTGGGGCACCGGTCCAACCACCCGCTCGGCCCCTCGCATTTTTCTGTGCTTCCTGTCTGCAGGTCCTGGGCTCTCCCGTTTGCCCCCCCACCGTGTGTTTCCCCCCGACCCCGTGCCCTGGCTGCCACGGGCTGGTCTGGGCCCCTGTGGCCGCCCTCCCCGGCCCTTGGCCGGCCGTTCTGACCTCGCCCTCGCCTTCTCCCCTTTGCCAGGAGGGAGCGGAGGCGCCGACATCACATGTCCGTGTGGGAGCAGCGAACCAGCCAGCTGAGGAGGCACATGCAGATGTCCAGCCAGGAGGCCCTCAACAAGGAGGAGGCCCCACCCATGAACCCCCTCAACCCGCTGAGCCCCCTCAACCCACTCAATGCGCACCCCAGCCTCTACCGGAGGCCCCGGGCCATTGAGGGGCTGGCCCTGGGCCTGGGGCTGGAAAAGTGTGAGGAGGAGCGCGCCAGCCGCGGGGCGTCCCTCAAGGGGGACAGAGGGGACCTGGCGAGCTCCCTGGACAGCCAGAGGAGCCCCCTGGCCCTGGGCACACGGGAGCCGCCCTGGCTGGCCCGGCCCTGTCACGGGAACTGCGACCCCACCCAGCCGGAGGCAGGCGGAGGGGAGACGGTGGTGACCTTCGAGGACCGGGCCCGGCACAGGCAGAGCCAGCGGCGCAGCCGGCACCGCCGTGTGAGGACCGAGGGCAGGGAGCCCTCCTCCGCCTCCGGGAGCAGGTCCGCCAGCCAGGAGCGGAGTCTGGACGAAGCTGTGCCCGGCGAGGGGGAGAGGGACCGCGAGCCCAGGGCCGGCCATGGGGGCAAGGAACCCATGATCCAGGAGGAAGAGCGAGGGCGATGCCAGGACTTACGGAGGTAAATGCCACATAGGAGCGCCCTGGAGACGGGTAGTGTGGCCCCCGTTAGGGGTGCTTCAGTGTAAGCCTTTCTGAACCTATTTCCCCTTCTGTGTACTGCACCTTTTATGAGGTGCCTGTCAACACAATAGCAGGTAAATTCAACATAGGACCCCCCGGAGACAAGTAGTGCGGCCTGCGTTGGGGGTGCTTCAGTGTAAGCCTTTCTGAACCTCAGTTTCCCCTTTTGTATACTGCACCTTTTACGAAGTATGTGCCAATACAGTAGCAGTGAGATCTGTTCCCTGGAAACCGGGGCATCCCCTGTTGGGAGTGGGGAGGGCGTGATGGGCAGGAGTAGGTCAATGGATGCTGCCCCGGTGGACCTCAGCTCCTCTGCCTGGTGAGGGGGGAGACAGCGGGTGCCACGTGTTCTCCAGCAGGGCCGCACGGACTCCCCTCACCTTTCCCTCTTGCCAGGCACAGCAGCCGTTTCAGAATCGCTTCCCAGTGTGAGCAGCAGCTGTCTTCTCCTCTGTCCTCACAGGACCAACAGTCTGATGGTGCCCAGAGGTTCCGGGCTGGCAGGGGCCCTGGATGAGGCTGACACACCCCTTGTCCCGCCCCAGCCAGAGCTGGAAGTGGGGAAGGACGCGGCCCTGACGGAGCAGGAGCCGGAGGGCAGCAGTGAGCAGGCTCTGCTGGGGGACGTGCAGCTGGACATGGGCCGGGTCAGCCAGAGCGAGCCCGACCTCTCCTGCGTCACGGCCAACACGGACAAGGCCACCACCGAAAGCACCAGCGTCACTGTCGCCATCCCTGACGTGGGCCCGCTGGTGGACTCGACCGTGGTGCACAGTGAGGACGCAGGGCCCGCCCCTCCCCCGACACCTCCCACACCCCCCGGGGCTGGGGGAGACATGGTTCTGGAGCCACCTCAGGAAAGCTGCAAGGAAAACCCCACCAGTGGGATGGAATCCTTCCTCAACATATGAAAGAATAGCAGCAGTTTCAGCCCCGTTTGCAAGAGAACTAAGCTAGAATTTTCTCAGTCTTAAGTTTTACCCATAAAATGTCGTTCAGCCCGTGGCCCCCCTAGAGTCTTCAGAGAGATCACATGCGATTCTGTACCCCTTTGTCTGTTCAGCTACTTAATTTATCTTGTGGATATCTGATGGCATATTCTCTGGGCCGCCCCTCCCCAGGTGCTCGGCCACCTGATAAGTTAGGGGACCTTTGCTGGCAGGAGGGCCCATGTTGGCCCTGGTTCTGCTCAACGTGTGGCCTCCAAAAACCCTCTCTCTCTCGAGGCCTCAGTTTGTCATCTGTGAAGTGAGAGCGTTGAACCAGATGACCTCTGAGACCTTCCTCTGTGCTATCATTTCTTGAATCTTTTATTGACTCTCTTTCTCCCAGGAGCTTTTAGTCACAGTTTCTCTCACAGTTCCCGGAGGTGGTGGATACTCATCTGTGAGACCTTAAAGGGAAACACAGCGCAAAAGCACTTACCCCGTACCCGTCCGTGCCCCGATCCTACACCCATGTCTACATACCCCCACCACCGTCTGTCCCCTAGGCACTGAATTGTGACCACAGGATTCCGCTCTTGCTTTTTTCCTCCCAAGTTTTTTTCTTTTCACAAAACAGCCCTCTCTCCCTGTTTTTCTTTCTCTCGCTGCTCTGTCTCCATTTCTTCACCTTCTCAAAGTGAAACACATCTCAAAGGATTCTTCGGAATGCCGGTACTACTTTATAATCTCACACGTCCAGTAACCCCTGCTGTCTTGTTCAATTTCATGCTCTAATAAGGAAGTGTTTTTGGACCCTCTTTTATGAGGGTCGTAGTAGTGTATGTCTCATAAAAGAGGGTTGGACTTCCCTGGTGGCTCAGGGAAGAACCTGCCTGCAACGCAGGAGACCTGGGTTCCATCCCTGGGTGGAGAAGATCCCCTGGAGTAGGGGATGGCAGCCCACTCCAGTATTCTTGCCTGCAGAATTCCATGGACAGAGGAGCCTGGCAGGCTAGCTACAGTCCATGGGGTCACAAAGAGTCAGACACGACTGAGCAGCTGACACACACTCTTATGAGACACAATATTAAAAACGTTTGACTCTCTTCTGTTCTCATTCTGGGGCTAGTCCCTGACCTTGGTCGTACATAAGAGCGAGTTATCAGAGGGGTTTTGGACGCTTTGGATGACTTGCCTTTTGGAAGGACCTGGAAGGGTCAGGACTTTGGAGGTCTGCTACTTACACAGGGCTCCAGGGCAGAACCATTCACCGAATGGGAATGTGGGAGAGGTGCCCCTGCCCCGCTCTGATGGCCTCGTCCTCTCTGCCACTCACCCCGCACCGGGCCTTCCACGTGCACACTGAGAGTAGAGGCCCCGCATCCCCACTTGGTCTGTGCTGCTTCATCCTCTCAATCCTGGGAGAAGTCATAGACCCATCTTCGCATGAATATTGCATTCTCATTTCTGCATTAATCAGGACTGGAACAAGAACAGCCAGATGGGCAGCCACAGACAGAGTCATGGCTTCTTAAAATCTTCCACTGCAGTGTGGTTTCATTGAAAGGAGACAGAATTTTGAATTGGGAATGTATACCAGGTGTATGGGGCTTCCCTGGTAGCTCAGCTGGTTAAGAATCTGCCTGCAATGCGGGAGACCCCAGTTCGATTTCTGGGTTAGGAAGATTCCCTGTGGAAGGGACAGGCTACCCACTCTGGTATTCTTGGGCTTCCCTGATGGCTCAGATGGTAAAGAATTCACCTGCAATGCAGGAGACCTGGGTTCAATCCCTGGGTTGGGAAGATCCCCTGAAGAGGACATGGCAACCCACTCTAATATTTTTGCCTGGAGAATCCCCATGGACAAGGAGCCTGGTGGGCTACAGTCCATGGGGTCACAAAGAATCCTCCACGACTGAGACAGTAAGCACAGCACCAGCTGTATGAGCTTAGGATAGGTCCTTGAATTCCCCGAACTTCAGTTTTCCCACCTGTAGAAGGGGAATAATAATATATGCCCTTCCGGTGTACCAACGTGAAAAATGCCCTAAGTATAGAAGACTCTTGAGAGTCCCTTGTACCGCAAGGAGATCCCACCAGTCCATTCTAAGGGAGATCAATCCTGGGTGTTCATTGGAAGGACTGATGCTAAAGCTGAAACTGTAATACTTTGGCCACCTCATGCGACGAGTTGACTCACTGGAAAAGACTCTGATGCTGGGAAAGGTTGCGGGTGGGAGGATAAGGGGACGACCGAGAATGAGATGGCTGGATGGTATCACCGACTCTGTGGACATGAGTTTGAGTGAACTCCGGGAGTTGGTGATGGATAGGGAGGCCTGGCGTGCTGTGATTCATGGGGTCGCGGAGAGTCGGACGCGACTGAGCAACTGAACTGAACTGAACTGAAATATATACAAAGAATCCAGATTTTAGATAGAGGTAACTTTGTAAACTTTACAACAGAAACAACCATTCTTTTTTACCTAGGGAAATATGATTGTTATTTATATGGCACAAAAGGCTCTTCCACCTGAAATTAGGGCAGGGGTAAGGCTAGGAAGAGAGCCTGGGTTTCACTCAGTGTAATTTAACAGACACCCTGACTTTCACAGGCACCTTTCTGGGCCTAGCTCCCTCTCCCACCTTCTCGTCCCATCCCCAGTGGAAAATAAAGGGCACCATTCTGCATGTAGCAAGGTTTTTTAAGAGTTCCATGTGTTCTTCTTGCAGTCAGCAACAAGACTGATGGAGAAGCCAGTCCCTTGAAAGAGGCAGAGATCAGAGAGGATGAGGAGGAGGTAGAGAAGAAGCAGAAGGAGAAGCGTGAGACAGGCAAAGCCATGGTGCCCCACAGCTCGATGTTCATCTTCAGCACCACCAACCCGTAAGACACCCTCCATTGCCACCTCCCTTTGGTGCTGGAGGTTTTGAGCCAAGATTTGAGCCAGGGCAGGGTGATGGGAAGGAGGGATGAGGGTTCGTCTTCCTCCTGAGCCTTCCTGGTGGAATATGGCCGGATATCTGAACGCCTCCGGGGTGCTCACTAGTTGAGGTGGGTCATGGAATTAATGAGCAGCCTCTGAGCTCTGTGTCCGTAGTGTAAAGAGTCATTTAAGATAGAAGAACATGAGAAATGTCAGAGGAAAGGACCCTTCATCTACTCTGTGGTTAGTAGGTTGCGGGGGAGGTTGGGAAGGGAGGATATCTACTTGGGATGTGTCACCAAATATTCCAGAGGTGGATCAAGCTGAGAATAGGAAGCCTAGGATAACTGGATCATCCACTGGCTGCCCTGCACATCAGTTGTGAAGTGGGTGTGTTCCTCAGAGCAGAGTCAGGGCTGTGAGATGGGGTGGGCAAGTAAGAATCTGGAAGGGTAGATTCAGGAAAGACGGGATGTTGAAAGAGAAGCCGCCTTCTGCCCAGGAAGTGAGCAAGATGTATACATAGACCAGCTTCGGGGTCTCAGAGGGCAAGAAGGCTTTCAGTGACCCTGTGGGCAGTATTCCGGCACGGCCCTGGGAAGGAAGGAACCTGGGCTAAGAGATGTCAGGCCAACCGAGGCCAGGATGCAGTCAGTCTATGGAACAGTCACTTTGATCGGAATACCCGTGGCTCGGGAAAACCAGTTGCTGCTTTCATCAGGAATCTTAGAACCAAGGTCTGTTTTTATGTTTCTGGGTTCTTAGATTTCCTTGCTCTGCTCCAGTCTCTGTACGGTGGGGGAGCAGACACTGAGGCACAGTGGAAGGCAACGTGTAGCCACCCAAGCGTGTGTCTTTTGATGCTGGCTGCTGCTCCCCACGGTAGCTCAGACGCGCACGCAGATAAAGTATCTTGGCTTGCATACTGCAGCCTCTAACCAATCTGATTACTTTCCCCCACTGGGGCTTTAAATCAAGGGTGGTGCCTGAGAAATTAAATTGCTCTCCCCACAGCTTCCTCTGGCCAAGGCCTGGCTGTCTGGAGAAGGCTGATGTGTATGGGGGTGGGGCGGAAGGATGGGATGGGAGGGAAGCAGGGCTGGCTCAGTGGGCTCATCTGCTGCCCGCAGGATCCGCAGGGCCTGCCACTACATTGTGAATCTGCGCTACTTCGAGATGTGCATCCTCCTGGTGATCGCAGCCAGCAGCATCGCCCTGGCGGCCGAGGACCCCGTCCTGACCAACTCAGAGCGCAACAAAGTGCGTGCACGGGGGCTGTTTGCCAACCTCCATGGTACCCCGGTGCTCCCCACTCCCAGAGCCTACCATTCCAACATTAGAGTGAACTAAAGAAGCTTTCTGGAGGACGGGACAGGCTTAAGAAATTGCCCAGTCCTGTTCCTCGGGGCAAAGTAGGAACCATTTCAATACCAACCCCCACCCCAACCCTAACTGCCCAACCATACTGCTTACCTTTATGCTCAGCGGTAGGGTCTTACCCCGAGAGCCAGCCAGGGCTTTGAAAGGGGCTTCCATGGTTGCTCAGTGGTAAAGAATTCTGCCAATGCAGGAGATGCGGGTTCAGTTCCTGGGTCGGGAAGATCCCTTGGATCAGGAGATGACAATCCACTCCAGTATTCTTGCCTGGGAAATCCCCATGGATGGAGGAGCCTGGCAGGCTACACTCCATTGGGTCAGAAAGAGTTGAGCCCAACTGACTGACTGAACCACAACTGCCGCCATCCATGGGTTGGATGTGGGGTCTGACCTAGGGGCACGGGTAAAGTTGGAGCCCTACTGCTCTGCGTGGGGAGTGAAATAACTTGTGGAGGCCCAGGATGGACATCAGGAGGGATGAGGGGGTGGGGAGGATTGGAACTGACAAGGATCCCAGCAGGGGAGAAATCTGTGGGGCAATTCAGACCCAAGATATTAAGTTCTGACCACAAGAAGGGAAAGGCCGAGGACTGGCCACCAGATCAAGTGGCCCCAGCAGCATCCATGGTTCCTCTCCTCCCTTCTTCAATTAGCAGTTATAACTCTGAGCTTCTGTTCTGACCTTGAAATGAGCAGGCCTCAGGGTAGGTATGTAGGAGAGCTTGTGTTTGAGGAGTGTATGTAGCCTGATGGTCTGCACTATGTGTCCTGCAGGTGCTGAGGTATTTTGACTATGTGTTCACTGGTGTGTTCACCTTTGAGATGGTTATAAAGGTAAGAGCCACTGGAGCACACTGGAGCACACCTGGTCTCTGGGGCTGGAGGGGTTACTTGTCTATACCTCTAGGACAGTGCCTTACCCCAGGGCTGTCACCTCCTGGCCAATGACAGAGCCTCAGTAAGGCCTCTGCTGACCCCTCCTCCGGCCTCAGATCCTGGCGAGGTCTGTCATGGCAGGACGTGATCACTTGGCTCTCCTTAGACTGGCACAGGCCTGTGGGCATGGCCTGGGGAGGAGTCAGGTCTCTCCTAGGCAGGCAGTGGGAGTCCCACAGGCGTGCGCACAGGAAGTGCGTCCCTCATCGCACTTCCTGGTTTGCGCCAGTGTCCCGGCCAAGGCTTAGGTAGGGATGAATCTTCCTGGCCTTGTATAGTTCCAGCCGTACTCACCACCCTCCACTCTGTTCCCTGCCAGCCTCCCAACCTGCATTTCTATCTTGTTCCCAGCCTCACCCATCTGGAATTGTTCCCATCTGTGCATATACTTGGTGTTCTGAGCCACTAATGAAAGGGAGGGCTGGTGGGGTGCTGGGAGCCAAGGAGTCTAAGGGAACCCTGGTGACTCTGAAAAGGGCCTCGGGCCTCACAGTTCAGTGGAGAGAGCCCGTGGGGCCTGTTCCTCCTGATCTTTGGATCCTCGTGTGGGGTTGGGTTAGAGGCAGTGGCAGTGGAGACACTGCCGTGGGGAGCCCAGAGCTCAGGGCCCGAATGATCAGCACCTTGGGACTCATCGGTGGCTGTTCCCACCCTTCTCCTACAGATGATAGACCAGGGCTTGATTCTGCAGGACGGCTCCTACTTCCGAGACCTGTGGAACATCCTGGATTTCGTGGTGGTGGTTGGTGCGTTGGTGGCCTTTGCTCTGGCGTAAGTAACTCTTTTTCCCATCCGTTTTCCTTCCCTCCTCCTTTCCTGAGACTGACTGGTCTGAGGGCTTCTCCAGAGCTCGTTCACTCAGTGGTGCCAGCGAATACTGCCCTGGGAGTCTGCTTCCCAGTTGCCCCTCAACAGGGCTCCCAAGAGCCTTACAGCTTCAGCTAACCTGCCCCGAATGAGTAGGACTGGCGAATGGAGAGCAGGGCAAGACTCTAGGGAGAAGTCAAAGGCCCTGCTGTTCCTCCCTTCGAGTTGAGATGAATGAGCCTGGACAGCACTCACCTGTGTTCCCTCATGGATTCAGGGCGAGACCAGGGACGACTGGTGTATCCTTGCATTTTTAATTCTGTCAATAAAGGATCCACTTGAAAGAAAAATGAGGCAGGTAGAACAGAGTTGGGGACCACAGAATCCTGGGCATGGGGAGATTCTCTGCTCATGAGCAGGGGTCCCCCAGAGCTGTTCCAGGGACTTAAGAACCATGTTAATGTGTGAAACTCCTGAAGGAAAGACTTTTGCAACCTTCCTTGGTAGCATACTTAGGAAAACAGTCTTAAACCATCCAGGTAGCTAACTATGTTCCTTACATTAGGGGATTTTTTTTTTTTTTTGAACATTGATTCAGGAAAGGACTCTCCTAACCCTCCAGGGTATAGCTAGGAAGTAGGCATATTGTCAGCGCCTTTTCCTTCAGCTGGTGGGTAAAGAGCCCCAGAAGATGAATGACAGCCTTCTGGGCTCTGTCTGGACCTTGTTCCACTGTCAGAGCAGCTTTGCCCTCTCCCAGTGGGGCAGTGGAATTCCCTCCAGCCTCTCTGAGTACAAGAGAAAAACCGAGTCTTCTAGGCAAGACGAGCTGCACAGTGTGATGGGGCACAAGGGAAGCCCGTGGGACCTGCTGTCGTTGATGGCAGCTGCAAAAGGGAAGGAACAAGGCATCTCCATAGTCTTGACCTCCTGGTCCAAGTGGTCAAATTTGGATCATCCATTCTACCCTCTCCCCAGACACTGCCAGCTTTCATCCCTATCCATTCTGGCAGAGAAAGAAATGGGAGAAGAGTTAAGAATGTTCCTCAAGTGACTGAAATTGGGGAGCACTCTGTCTGTAGGAGAGATGAAAGGTCCCCAGGTGTGCTAAGAATTTGAGACCTCCCAGAACCTGGAAGTAGACTGTGTCCATTGCTGCCCCAGCCAGGGGGGACCCTCCAAAGGAGAACCAGGCTGAATGTGACTTGTGACCCTGAGCTGAGCTGGTCATCAGGACAATTCCAGTGTTCCTTGTTCTTATGTGCACCAGTGTATTAACCCCATTAGAGTCACATGGAGTCACTCATGCCCTTCACAAGGAAGAAAAAGATTGAAGACAGGAGGAAAAGGGGACGACAGAGAATGAGATGGTTGGATGGCATCACTGACTTGATGGCCATGAGTTTTTGAGCTAGCTCCAAGAGTTGGTGACGGACAGGGAAGCCTGGCATGCTGCAGTCCATGGGGTTGCAAAGAGTTAGACAAGATTGTGTGACTGAACTGAACTGTTCCCAAGGAGATGTCACGAAAGTATTTTCCCAACAATCTGGTCCCTGTGTGGACTGTCAGAGCAAGATTAAAATAAAGTCAACTCTGGCTCTGCTAAGGGGACTCCTAGCTCCTCTTCCTCCTCCTTCATGGAAAAAATTATCAAAGACTGCCTTTGTCCTAAGGAGATCTGCTGTTTTTGTTAGAGATAAATCTTACCCCTCAGTTTTTAAAGTCAATCTCCCATCTCATTTTACCAGTTCATTTGTGTACATTATCCATCATATTGTTCTCTCTTGTTTTGATCTCGGTAAAAATAGGTTTTCGCTCTGAAGAAATAAGGGACAGAGAGAAGCATATAGAAAGGAGGTCACCCCATCTTGAAGAACAGAGTTCACTGGGGTCCCAGAGTGGGAGGAAGGGGATGGGCTGTGGAGTCAGGAAGGCCCAGCTCCTCCACTTACCAGCTTCATGGCCTAGAGCAACATAGCAAGGTATTAACCCGTTTAACTTTCGTTTCTCATCTCTGACAAGGGAACAGAATGATGTGTTTCAAGCACTTAGCCCAGGGCCTGACCCAAAGTGATCAGTAAATGTGAATTCCCTCCCTTATGCTTCCATTCTTCATCACAGTGAATGCGCAGCAAAATACATTGCTGCATAACAGATGCAAATAGTTGAAGATGAGCACCAGTCGGCTTCCCAGATTTGGCTGTTGTCCTCACACACCTGGTCTGTGTTGGTGCCACTGGGGAGGAGGTGTGTTTAAAGGAAGGCTTTCTGCATGCCAGCCTCGTGTCCGCAGTGCAGCAGTTTCTCCTCCGATCCAGAGCAGTGACGATGGGCTGGAGGGCTGTCATCCGTCTTGTTCTTTCTCTCTGCCTCTTTGAAACATGGCGGTGGTAGCTTTGGTGCTGGCGGCAGGGGGAAGCCTTAACAGCCCCGGAGCTGAAGCCTCTCTGTTGGTCCTCAGACCAGGTACAGTGCAGGGGACCCCAGGATTCCTCTGGTTCTGGAATCCACACGTATGTGATGGATTGAGCCTTTTGATCCATCACTTGCTTTTAGTGATGTCACTTCTCAAATTTTTTTTCATTTCTCTCCAAAGTATAAATGGAACTTGCTCATCCTTCTCCATCCACACTCTCTCTTTTATTAGCCTCCTTCTAAGCTTGCCATGAATAACTCCTCTCCCCTTTCTCCTGCTTATGGGACACTCCCCATCTCCTCTGGCCTTCATCACGCTTGCTGGGATCCAGGTAATGCTGTCTCTTGCTTGTGTGCTCGCTCTTCCTAATTCTGTTCCCTCCCTTTCCTCATTAAGGGCCCAGAGAATTCAGCTATCTCATCATTTCAGTAGGGCTAGCCAGAGTTTCCCCTGCCAGCAGAGTGAGGGCCTCGTCTGGGTAGTTGACATTGAAATAAGTCCTGTGCATGGCGGGGTCAGGGGCTCAGGCCAAAAGGCTTGTCAAGGACCTCCCTCCCTGTGAATACAGCTTTCATTGTCATTTCCCATATTTTTTGCCCTAGGAATGTCCACTATTCACATAACATTACTCCTGCCCTCTCTGGCTCCCCCCTTGAAATTGAACCTCACCATACTAAGGCTTCTGCAAAGGCTCAATTTGAGCAGAACCGATGGTGATTGCCATGGTAACAGCTTCCCATGGCTCCTCAGAAGTCAGAAGTGAATTGGTGTCCCTTCCACTACTGGCAGCCAGAGCCTTCTCAGAACCCAGCCCAAGTTCCAAGAGCAACACCCCGAACCAAGGGGAGAGAATGCCCCCTAGCTGAATTCTCAGAGAGAGCTGAGCCCTTCTACAGCAGAGGTCTGCACCTGTTGCCATGTATGTTTTCTGGAAGCATATATGCTGTTTCTGAAGTGGCCGAAGAGGAATCTGTCTTCTCTGTAGCCACGCACATCAAGTGAAGGGATTCTTTATAATGTAAACTCGACAAATTCCACATGGGGACTTTATTGACTTTTGTGGAGGAGGGGACAGGGGTTTATTTTCTGCATGTGGGCGTAGCAGGGGACAAGAAAATAAACGGAAAGATACCTGTGATAGCACCTTTTCCGTTCTTCCCCATCCACTTTTACATTATAAAGCATTTATAAAAACACTCAGGTCTCCCTCCCTAAGCTGGGTAACCTGTGTAGAGGCGGGAGGGCTTCTGGCAGAGTGTGGCTGCCTCATCCCACTGCCCTCACAGTGCCCCGCTTTCTTGGCCATGTGAAGACAGAGTGTTTGCCGACTATAAATGTCCTGACTGCCGTTTCCTCCCTGTGGTTTCAAGAAAAGTCTGGTGAATGACTAGGTCTCTGAAGCCATTCTCTTCTTTTCTTTTTGTATTTGAAAAAGAGGGTTTCTGTTTTTGCTTTTCTTTCCTGTTTGATGGTTATTGTCCACCAAAAGACCGGAAACCGCTTTTCCCAGTCTTCTCACACCTTGTTGCCATCGCTTCTGCTTCCCATCTTGCTGGGTGGGAAAGTAGAGATGGCTCCAGCCTTGGCATTTCTGGGTATCTGCACATTGGGCCCCTCACTTTGGGGCACCATGCCCAGAGTCAGCTGCCTTGTAGGGAGGTCTTGTGTCCACTATGCCGGTTGAGTTCATGAGCCTTGTGGGATCCTGCCCAGTGATGGCGCTGCTGTCTGGCCCCCAGGCTTCCTGTCATCCGTGTTCAGCGAAGGGCTTCCTGGGCAGGCGGTGGGTGTGGCCACCTCTCAGGAGTGACCGCAGGGGAGGACGGGAAGGCTGTGATCCTGCGCTCCAGCCTGGGTGCCTCCCTCTCCCCCTTGTCATTGCTATTGCTCTACAGCATGTTGCTTGACCAGCTCAAGTCAAATCACCAAGCGAGCTGTCCTGGGTTGGATTCTAAATAGTAAGTCTGAGGCTTATGATGGCTTCTCAACACAGTTTAAAAATGACCAGAATTCTGCTCCCACCTCCTCCCAGATATAGGTCTGTACATCAGTCAGAGTCATGCAGGCTCATGAGCAGCTGAAAGCTTCCCATTACCATTTTCCATCATAGCAGGGCATGAGGTGAGGTCAGGACTTCCTGGCATGCAGAGGCTCTGGATCACAGCCGTACTTGGCCTTTCATTATTCAGTGCTTAGCCAGGAAAGTAAAACATGAGTCAATCTGCCTCTTGATGCCAGAAGGAATGGAATTCCCACATTAGCTTTTATTACATTCTTTTCATTGAAGTATGTCACTTTCTGACACTTGACCCTCTGCCCTAGTCTCTCAGATGGATAAGGTCTTTTGAATGCATTCACCAGCCACAGCAGCAGAGCTGGTTCTGAATTTGTTCAACGAAATATACAAGCACAGACCATTTTAGACTTGAAAATGGCACTCTGGTTCTGGTTTTGCGTTTGAGGTTTTGTGTTTGTGAAGGTGGGAACGTGCACACATGAGAAAGGAGTGACTGTTTAGAACTGAAATGCTGGTACGTGCTCACACTTGGCAGAGCTTGGTAACCATAGAACTGACATTTCACCTCACACCTGCCTGGCCCTTCCTCCTGTCCTTTGCAGTCTGCCGTGTCTAAGGCAGTCCTCTCCAACCTCAAGCTTTGCCTTCGGGGCTTGTTTCTTGACAGCCCTCATTCTTTTAACTGTGAAAGGGATGTCTCCCACAGGAAGCTATGACTACACATTAATCTTGGAGGAGGGAGAAAGGTGGACAAAGTCCTGCTCCACGCCAGGAAGACCCATTTACCATTGAGCCAGACAGTTCATCCAGTTCCACTGCTCTGTGGAAGAGACTGAAGGATTAAAATTAAATTTAGCCATCAGGTAGCCCATTAACTGTGGATTTAGGATGTCGGCTGAGTTGGAATTGGAAATTTCCAGCCGTGAACAGATAGAAGGATGTCGTTGCTTGAGACTCCAGCCTTAGGAGTCACCTCGAGAGTGACTTTATCTGACTTTGTGCCCCAACAGGGACTCTGAAGATGATTAATGACCATGGGCTATTGGGGGTCCCACTGCTATATTTTATACCCTGGCAGCCTTGCGTACTGGGTTGGGGAGGAAAAAAGGAGGGTCGTGGTGTTAGCACATGGAGGAAGTGTCTGAAAGAAGGAGGTAAGTTCCCAGTCTACCTGCTCTTAAGCCTCAGCATGCCTGTTTTTTAATGAACACTGGAAAATGCATTGTCTTTTACAAGTGCTGTTGGTGCTGCTGGGGAACCCTCTGTAGAATGTGTGCTTAGGGACTTTTATCATATGGAGACAGCGAGTGTGAACACCTAAATATCGCTGTTTATTAGCAAGCATAAATTGGAGAGTTGGTTGTTTGTAAACAGGATCTCAGCTTGTGGTCACAAAACCAACCAAAATGAAATGGTCCAATCCACATGATACCCAACAGTTTGACTAACCAGTCTCTGGTCCCAGAGCACCCAGCACAAGAAAGTGAGGCTTCACAGCTATGGGAAGAGCCCACTTCTGCAGGATTAGTGGAAACTCATCACAGTGCCCTCCATATTTAAAAGTAGGTTTTAGAGTAATTTGGGTCAGAAGATTTCATGATGAGACTTGGAAAGTATCAGCTCAGATCATGTGACCTGCCAGTCATCTGCTTCATCCACACCCATAGAGGCACAGCCTAGCATTATGAATTAGTCTCCAGCTGAGGGAGTGTATGGGCTGGACTTTAGCTGGCACCAGTGCCTTTGTAGAAAGATCAACAGATGAGGTGTCTTTGGGTATGTTCAGATTATGAAGACTAAGAAGCTAGATAGATCAGGCCACTGTTCATCAGCATGAATAACAAAATTGCTAGGCAAGCCTTTGGTGGTGCCAGTGGTAAAGAACCCACCTGCCAATACAAGAGACATCAGAGACATGGGTTCAATCCCTGGGTTGGGAAGATCACCTGGAGGAAGACATGGCAACTCACTCCAGTATCTTGCCTGGAAAATCCCATGGACAGAGGAGCCTGGTGGGCTACAGTCCATGGGTCGCGAGAGTCGGACATGACAGAAACGACCTAATACACACGCAGATGCTTCGCTATCTCTTGCTGCTTCCCAGTGCTTAGACAGAAATACCTTCCATCGAGAGTATAGTGCTGGTGTTTTGCAAAGGAGAAAGTTTACAATGGCAATAATCATTGTGCACAGGGGGCCCACTGAGGTCCATATACCAGAAGAAAAAAGCTTTGCACTAACCACTTAGTGTAGAGCTAGTGCTCTGCTCACAGAACAAAGAAATATGGCAGAGTCCCAAAGGATTTAGAGCCCTGGGTGAACCCAAGAAATGCTGAGGTATGGGTCAGGAAGGAAAATAATCCCCAAGTGGCAGTAGCTGGTCAGTGACAAGGTCAAAGTGCTGGATTTAGATGCCTCACAAGACCTAGCCTTGCCATTGAGTACCAAAGAGTTCTGTTTCCAGAGGCAGGTGTGGCCAATGCAAAGGGGCACCTTCTTCCTCACTTCCATGGGGCTTTAGAATTTTTAAAGTGCTTTCACACTTTTTATTTCATTCGTCACTCTACAGTCCTGTTTCACAGTTGAAAAATGGATTGCCTGAGGTTTGACTAGTTTGACTCATTTGAGTAATAACAGCAAAACCGATTCTTAAACAACTGATAATTTTGATTTCGAGTTCAGGGCTTTCTGCATTACATTAAGCTCCCTTCTACCTCTTAGAAGATAGTTCTAAGTAGTTCTACTTCGTTCCAAGCCATGAACCTCTGTAAAGTCAAAGTCGTGGCTTGGTATGGATTTCTCCTCATTCCACAGATCCTGTCTCTGCCTGGAAACAGACAAGACCTGGTAGACCAGATGGAGAAAGCATTCCTGACCTTGTCCATCTTGCTGTTTCATCTGTATCTTTTTCTTCCCATGAACCCTTACAGGCCCTAGACTGATGAAGGATACTAGGATAGATGGCTCAGTATTTGAGCTCATGAACTGCTGATTTCTTTTGCTGTTTCCTTCTTTGGTTAAAACCCTCCATTGGTTCCTATGTGAAAAGGCATTGTAACATCGTAAATCGTAACACCGTAAATAAGAGCCTAGGTTTCAGAGTCAGGTGTTAAATAAGCTTAGCATTCTTAATTATTAACCCACCTTTGCTCTCTGAACTACTTGCTCATCTGTAAGTAGAAATGAAAAATAACTATTTTGGTCTTGTGAGAATTAAGGTAAAATATATTATGTCCAGTATAGTGCCAAATACTTTGTATTATATTAGTTAGGAGTTATTATTGACTATTTAATAATAGTCCAGACACTTTAGGAAGGTTCAGGGTTTCTCACAGCATAACCCCACTGCTCCCCTTACATTCCAGTACTCTGTCCATTCCCCTAACGCAAGAGATTCCTTAAAATCCCATTACTGTTCCCTGCTGGGCTCAGGGGAGGGCAGAGGACCATTCCACTTAAAAGACGGAGGGGCTCTTCAGAACCCGGTGTTCTGGCTGTCTCCCCCACCCCCAAGCACCCTCCTATGAAAGAAGAGTCAGTTCCTAGCAGAAATCAATTTAAGTCCTTTGAGAAAGTATGTTGCGGGGAGGGCAGTGAAGCTGGAAAGCAAGATTACGGTGAATGATGAGTGATTACACATGGAAAATCTGGAGGGCAGCTTGACAGTTGAGCTGGAAAATTCTCATCTTTTACTGATGAGACAAAAGAGAAACGTGGCAGTTATTTTCTGGAGAGCAGCCAGGAACTTAACAAATAAGTAGGAAATATAGTAAATGGGGAAATGGGGAGCCTGACTGAGCCCCTATTAAAGTGGAGCCAGTACATCCTCACATATGAAATTATCTTCACATTACAGTCAATTTTTAAAACTGAGAAAATTTCACTAATTAGCTAGGCAGTGTAAAAAAAATTCTGATTATACATCTAGTAGCAAAGACTAGCAAAGTGTTATCAAATGATTATATTTAGATGATCTGTAAAAAGCCCATGAATTTTTTTCTAAAACAATATGCCTCAGTTGAAGTACTTGAAGAGGTTGTCCTCTTAGTTTGATAAAGCCTTCCCTTGCAATCTTGTTGACTTGGATAATGGCTTAAATGATTCTTTTATGCAAGGATTTGGGAGAGACAGTTTGGCCTGGCCCATGTGTAAGTTTATGATATACTTTAATTAATGGGGCTACATTGTTGATTGACACTTTTCCTGACTCTGTGGCTTCATTAGCAAGTATTCCTTTCATTTCAATGAAAATTTTCAAACTGTACTGGAATGTATCTTAACAAAACTGAGAACGCAAGCTTTTTCACAGCCATTCAAGAGCATAGCTTTTCAGTGGCTCCTCTGCAGTGAGAGACCTGTGTGAAAAATGTGCAGAGCAATGACTGATCTTCATTTGACTTTTGGCCTGTGTCTAATACTAGCCCTGGCTCCACTCTGTGGGAGTCAGAATGGGACAGGTAGCCCTCCAGCCAGGACTTGGGCAGTCACAGTCAGCTGTAAAGATCAGAGTGCACTGTTGAAGAACTCCACTTCCCAAAACAAGGGACACACAAGCACACTGGTCAGAGATCCCCTTTGTCCATAGCATGATATTTTACTAAGACCTTGGGATAGTATTAATTGTAGACAGCAAATTCTGCACTTTATCTGAGTGTGTGAGAGGAATAAAAATTATTGAACCTTCCTTCACACGATGGGTATCTGTGAAAATGAACCCATTTAGACTCTACTGGATCTAAAGTTCTTGGGGTTAAAGTCCTGAGCTAAGAGAAAGATGAAAGCCTGGACCCCCTGCCCATCCGTTGGTCCCACTCTTCTCTCCCTTCAGGGATATGGGAGATTCTCCTTTAGCTTCTCCTCAAGATGCATGCAGCCTAGGAAAGAGATGGTGACCCATGTAGCTGTTTTGGTAGAATTTTCAATCAAATGATTCTATTTTTCCCACAGCATTTAGCTTGCAGTTTTACCTTCATTTGCTTGCTTGTTTATTTGAGACCTGTATTCTCTCCTAGATTAGGTGAGCTCCAGGAGGGCAGGGACCTCATTTGTTTTGTTCACAACCATGTAGGCAGTACTTAGGATAGTGCCAAACATTTATTAAAGACTCCATCAGTGCTGTCGAGTGAGTGGATTAGAGGTATATTTGGCTGACCTACCACGTGTCCAGTCTCGTGCATGAGAAGACACTGTTACAACTCAGGAGAAGACATTACCTCTGCCTTCTGAGAAGTTGGAGATTATCACGTGAGAGATTTAAGGTTTTATAAGGCCTTGGGGTTTAATTCTCAAACAACCATTCATTTGACATTTACAGTGAAAAGTAATATACTTTCCAAAATGGGGCCATTCCCTGAATAAAATCGTCACTAGAAGTCTTTGCTTGTGGCATATGATGGTGTAACACAGGTTTATGGTACATAAAAATATTAAAGGAAGAAAAAGTACCCTTCACAGCGGACTGTCAACCAAGAAGCAAAGACTGAATTCTAGGCACTTCTCCATAGCAGCAGGCCTGTTCACCCGTGGCGCTGGGGCTCACTCACTGAGATCTTATGCAAGGCACATCTTCCCCAGGCTGCAGTTTTGTTTGCAGTTAAGAGGATTTCAGGGATCTCTTCCAGCTCTAGAATTTGGTGAGCCATTTGACAGAGCCTGGAACTGAAACCTGCTGGCGCAGAAGCTAGTGGTGCAGAACGAGAGCTCGGAACGTCACGCAGACTTGGGTTCAAGTCCCAGCTCACCCTGCCAGTGCTGAGCGTTCAACCTCTCAGCATCTGATCTATGAAACAGAGACAATAATACTTTTGTCCTAAAGTGATTCAGATGTCCAAATAAAGAGTTGCACTAAAAGTGCTTAACACTGACTCTGGCCAAGGATAAATATTAAAGTTAGTCCTCATATCTCATATGCTTTCTATTCATGCTTTCCATCTTTATTTGTGGCATTGTTAAACCCCACCCCAGAGCAGGGGTGATTTGTCTTCCAGCTGCACAGTAAATAGCTCCCAAAGGACAGGCGGTCACTTAATTTATCAAAAGGCATCTCTCTGTGTGACATCAGGACCTTGATAGACAGTGCCTTCCCCTATAATTCAAGGTGGATTTGTGATGTGGCCCTTCTGTGCTTTTGAGAGATGTCAGAGTAGCCCTCTCCTGGACATTGCGTGTCCCTCTCCAAATGAAATCCTTCGTAAACATAAATATGCCACGATGCCTTGAAACACCTTTCCCAAGACATAGTTTCTGGCCCAGAGTAGGCATTTTTCCTCTAGTCTGATATCTTATACATTCATTGGAAACAGAGTTTGACTGAAGACTACTAAGGAAGAGGACGTGAAAGCCTACATTTAGAAAACTTCAGTTCAGCAAGGCTCCATGGAATAATGTACAACTCGGGGAATGCCATCTAGTTAGAGGCAGCGTCACTAATGCCTGCAGAGGGTCTTAGCCTTTCCAGGGTAGAGAGGTGGGTATGGAGCCGCGGTGAGCTGGCCCTTCCTTTCACAAATCGTGTGGACTCTGCAAGTGCCAAGGCTGTAAGCGGGATCACCCGGGTCTGGACTTCTCCAATTTCCCATCACCCTAAATTCTCCTTTCTCCCTGCAGTTTACTGACTGTCTCCCTTCTCTCCATTCCCCGCCCCTCTTGTTTTTTTTTTAAACTGCTTTCTGCTTGGATCCTCCATAGGAATGCTTTGGGGTAAATATTTTTTTCTTCAGTTTTCTTTGAAGTGAAAAAGTACAGGGAGTGGGGAGGAGGAGGGAGAATGTGTGATTGGGAGGTAAGGAGCTGACTCACTGAGAAAGTAGTGGTGAGTTTATGTGAGTGGTGTGTTCTCATTGACATCTAAGAAAACCGAAACTAGGAGTCACCAAGCTTTCTTGGGAAATGATCATTCTTACTGGTTTGGATGTGTATTGGGGCTTTTATGTTGCCTTCTTAGATAGTTAGATTGGCCAACCTAATAAAGTAAAAGAATTTATCGAATAGACAAAACCCATGGATGCAAAAGACCATTGATATCAATGTGATACTTTTGGGTTATCTACATTCAGATCTACAGTTGAGTAAAAGTGACTTATAGGTCATGGATTATAACCATTTAAGAGCATCTCAAAATATACATTCGAGCCAGTCAGTATTCCATTAAATGTCTTCCTACCTTGCCTTGTATGAAAGAATAGATGGCCTTTGATCTTCCTGTTCGGGAGGATGGGTATGGCAGGGAAGACAGGGTGGAAAACAGGCAGAAGCCTTGGAGTTTCCATCTGATGTTCTAGATGGATCCCATTTCTTCAGATTGTCGGTGTCATGGTAATCTGGGCCAGTGTGAGGGAAGAACCAGAGCCTGAGCTCACTATTTAGAGTCTCATTTCCTACCATCTGTGTGTTTTACAAATTGCACTTGTTTGACTTGAATGCAAAGATCTCAAGGGATGAGTGGGGTGGAGAGAGAAATGCAGGTTGACTTATTCATTTCCTTCCTAAAAATAGACGTATTTTGTCTACTAGGAGCAAACATTTTTGAGAGGCTGAAGGGGGAGGGTCATCATCTGTAAGGCAAGGATAAAGGTGGGCGGGGGCTGCAGATTGGGCCTCTCCCAACTGTAGGCTGTCCACAGTTTGTGCTGGATGCAGAGGGCTTGAAATGGGAAGGACTTCAGGAAGAGCCAGCTGCACAGAGATAATGGGGGTGTGAGCCAAGGTCCTGGCTGGAAGCCTGCATGACATACTGTCTCTGGAGCAGGCAGCCTAGTACAGCAAGGCATCATGTCCCCACCAGCCCTCCTCACCCTGCTCTCCCTGGAACTCTGCAGAGGTGATCAACCTATAAAGCAAAAGAAAGGACTAGGTTGAGTCTTCTGATAAGACTTGCTCTCAACTGGGGCTTCTTATTCAATTCAACAAATATTAGGTTGGCCAAAAAAGTTTGTTCGGGTGTTTCCGTTAAGATGTCATGGAAAAACCCAAATGAACTTTCTGGCCAACCCAATATTATTAGAGAGCCTTCTACTGAAGACTTCCTAGCTCGGCACAGTGCCCATCCACAGTGGGCTATGGCCCTGCTCCTTAGTCGATGGATCATCTATTTTCATTTGGCCAGTGTGGTCATGTGCAGCATGGCTCTGGCTGTTGGGAGGGGGAGAAGTGTTGATTAACATGTGTGCATGGGTGCCTCTGTGGTGTCCCTGTGTCTCCCTCTGCATGAGTATACATGGATGTGTGAGTGTACATGCGTGCATATGAGTATGTACACCCTGGGGAGTGATTGGGAAGTTTTCCCGGAGCATGTTTCTTGGGGGTCTCCCTGAAGGAGTCTACTCTGACCCAGTTTCTAGCCTCTTGCCCACCTCTCCCGCCCTTCCCCCTGCTTTGTTAATGCAGCAATGTGACCATCTCTTTAATTTCCCCCTGTCCTGTAATTCCCTGGCGCTTCTCTGCAGAACCAACAAGGGCCGGGATATCAAGACCATCAAGTCCCTGAGGGTTCTCCGTGTCCTGAGGCCACTGAAGACCATCAAGCGCCTGCCCAAGCTCAAGGTGACGTTCTCCAGTTTCTTCCCTTCAGCTCCTCTTTGTCCATTTTTCCTCTCTAGCCACCATTGGCCTGCTTTTGGAGAATTGTTTCTGGAAATATTCCTGTTGCTCACATGAGGACTAGGATTCTTTTTGTCTGCTAAAACTAAGGGTCTTAGTCTCAAAGGAAAATAACCAACGTCCCAAGAACTCTCCAAGGAGGCTTTCACCTCTTGACTCCAAATCAAGGAGGTATTTTTCTACCCACTGTGGCAAGTCATAGGAAGAACCTTGTGTGGCTTTGTCCCAGGGCCTCCTGTGTGGTTAAGGTGGGTCAGACACCAGAATGGAAGCAACAAGAGCCCTGCATGTCGTGGTCTGTGTACTTGGTCAGACAAAGTAACCTGGGATGGTTTCTTTCCTCGTGATTCTAGAGAAAGAAAGGACCTTCTAGCCTTGATGCTTCATATTTTTGAGGCATGAATAGGTCAATAACTTGCCCAAGGACAGAGCCGTTTTTGGCACCAGCAGAAATGGGGAAGTGAGCTTCCACAGCTAAGTTCTCCCTATTGCCAAGACCTGTGTCTGTATAGGTCTAAGTCTGGGTTCCCCTGCCCCCTGACCTGATGGCCCGTCCTGAGCTCCTTCCCTGAGGCTTCCTGCCCTCAGGTTGCTGGCATGTGGAACCCGCCTCTCCCACACACATTCCCTGCTGTTACGGAAGCTGAAGCCTCATGGGATAGAAGTTCTTCCTCCCTGTATTCCTGTGAATGAGAGCCAGTCACCACTGGGCAGGGAACTGGGGACCCCCATGCTCCCCATTCCTCTGTCCCATTGAGTTTGCATAACCTCTAATATTCCCCACCAATCCTCCACCTCCACCACCCCAGCTGCTTCCCTTTCAGCCCTCTGGCCTGCGGGGGGATGGTAAGCCAACCAGGTTGATCAGAGGCTTGGGATCACAGGAAGGTCTCTTTTGAAAGACCCCTAACTGGCTGATATGTGGCTTCCTCTCAGAGCCCAGGGCCCTGGCCACTTGTATGGGTTCCTGAGGAGAGATGCTCCTGCCTCACAGGAAGTGTCCTCACTGCCTGCTCTCCGTCTCCACTGCCCGGCCTCCCCTCCTGGATGAGGCGCCTCCCATGGTGATGGGCCCAGCACAGGGCCTGGCCCGGCTCAGCACCGTGAACATTCATTCCTTTCTGCCTCACCCCCAGCAAAATATGGCCAGGAGCCCTGGGGCCCGACAACCACTGTCGTTAGCCGCAGCCCAGGTCTGCTGGTCTCATCTCCTCTGAGCTATGCTGTGGTCCAGAGAAGAGCTCAGACGGGCGGATGATATTACTCACCAGGCTGGAGAAGGCGCCCCCAACCTTGGCTAATTCCAATTAATTAGGAAGGGCTGGCTCCTTGCTCTGCAGTTCCATAACCTGAGGGAAATGTAGGTGGATCTGATAATTCCACGAGGCTGCGTGTTGCTCCCATTCCCTGCAGTGCTAAACTAATTAAACCAGCAGTGTTCACCCAGCACTGTGAAGAGGCAGCCGCTCAAACGCAGCGCCACTGTGGGGCTAGACTCGCCAGTGCGCCAAACCCACAAACCTAGAAAACAACACAAAAATGGTTTGAAATACGTTGAATTACCATGTAGCTCTTCATGGCGTAGGACCTAGAAGGGATTCTCCAAAGGGAGATTCGGTGTCTTGAACTGAAGTGCAAGTTTCTGGTTCTGTCCTTCATCCCTCCCGTCTCTAAGAGGGCAGCTCTCACCCCGTCCCACATCACCTGTTGAATCTTTAAACCCAGCACAGCTAGCTTTAAACTAGAGAATCTTTATGTGAAGTGTGGAATGCAGTTGGGGGTAAATGTATGAACTTATTACAGAATGTCATTAAAATGAACAAAGATGATAGTTTATCACTCCCCGCTCCATTTAGAAAGGCAAAGGGAAAACAATACATATTCAATATACAAATCAAATCTCAGAATGTGCCCCAAATAAATGAGGTTTATAGATAAGCTATTTAATGTATGGCAGAAAAGGGATCCTTGAAATCATTTAGCCTATTGAATGCCTAAAACGGGCTAAATGATTTCGAGGATCCCTTTTCTGCAATACATTTCTGTTTCACACTAAGTGAAGTACATGTAATGGAATTCCACAGAGGACTCCCTCCACTGCCTGCTACCATCTGGTCTCTTCTGCTTCGGGTTTCCTTTCAGATTCAGAGCATGTGTTCCCCTCCCAAGTGGCAGGTTCCTGTAGTCATGACCAGTTTAGAGGCCAGGTCTGAATCCTGTGAGTGTCGCTTCTTAATAGGGTAGTATCTTCTGGGGCACCTTCTCTGAGCGCCGACTGCTGGTTCTCTGGGTCCCATTCAGCTGTAGGAAGATCCACGGGCCATTCCAGGGACTCACACACCAGGGCTCTTTTTTTTTTTCTGTTCTCAGGCTGTCTTCGACTGTGTGGTCACCTCCTTGAAAAACGTCTTCAACATACTCATTGTCTATAAGCTCTTCATGTTCATCTTTGCTGTCATCGCAGTTCAACTTTTCAAGGGCAAGTTCTTCTACTGCACAGACAGTTCCAAGGACACAGAGAAGGAGTGCATGTAAGTGCCACCAGCAAGTACCATTCACTTTCTGCTAAAGTGTGTTTTGATAAGGTCCACTCCTCCCTTTATAGATAGGTCATTTCTTTCTCTTTTACTTAAATCCATTCCATTTTGGGGGGGAGTCAAAATATGAAGTTGCTACAGTTTGATTGAGTACATCTTTTGTGTCAGGCATGGACATTTCACATCAGGTTTAAATTTTAAATCTTTCTCATGACCTTCTGAGATAGGTCTTCTTTGCACATTATAGATGTGGAAGTTGAAGCACAGAAAGTTTAAGTTGCTCAAGATTACCCAGCAACTGGGCTTCCCTTGTGGCTTAACTGGTAAAGAATCTGCCTGCAATGCAGGAGACCTGGGTGCGATCCCTGGGTTGGGAAGATCTCCTGGAGAAGGGAAAGGCTACCCACTCCAGTATTCCGGCCTGGAGAATTCCATGGACTATATAGTCCAGTTGTGTCCAACTGGACACAACTGAGTGACTTTCACTTTCACCCAGCAACTAGTGAAAGGATTGAGATTTAATCTTCCATGTCTGTTGGGCACGAAATCTCATTTTTGTTCCATGATAATATGCTGTCATAATAAAATCCCTCCTTCCTTGCATTTGAATGCTAATAATTCAGTAATTACTAGGGTACATTATTATAGTCCCTAGAATTTCTCTGCTCTTCTGTGAGCTGTTGTGACAAGGTTCTGGTTCTTTTGTGCTCTGGTTTTAGAGGCAACTATGTAGATCATGAGAAAAACAAGATGGAGGTGAAAGGCCGAGAGTGGAAGCGCCATGAATTCCATTATGACAACATCATCTGGGCTCTGCTGACCCTCTTCACTGTCTCCACAGGGGAAGGATGGCCTCAGTGAGTAATGGGTTTGACTTGGTGTGCTTGTCTGTAAGCTGGGCTGGGACCGTGTGTTTGCCTTGAGAAGCTGATTTAAGATGAACAAGGCTAACCTTTGTACCAAGGAAGCTAAGTGGTTATGAGTAGGTGAGACAGGCAGGAGAGAGGAAGAAAGAAAATCCCTCAGACAGGAATCAAGCGGGATCTGACGAAGTCAGGGAAATATCTGGTGCACTTCATGTTTTAGCTGATTATCAAGGAGTTGAGTGGAGCCATCTGACTCTTACAGAACAAATGAACTTTGAACAGCTCTCCACACCTTAGAGTCCCTGAGAACTGTTTTAGACACATTTATCATCCAGGCTGACCCTGGACACGAGAGAGGGCTGAGGGTTACAGATGAGCTGGCAGCACCCAGGGACACTTGCTGTGATCACACCTTATTTGGCGAAAGTAACAGAATGCAGTTTTTTTTTAAGCTGCTCATGACGCTAATGGTAAAGAACCCACCTGCCAATACAGGAGATGTAAGAGATGCTAGTTCAATCCCTGGGTCAGGAAGATCTCCTGGAGAAGGAAATGGCAACCCACTCCAGTATTCTTGCCTGGAGAATCCCATGGACAAAGGAGCCTGGCAGGCTACAGTCCATAGGGTTGCAAAGAGTCAAACATGACTGAAGTGACTTAGCACATAGCTGCAGGCTGAGTTTTTTCAGAGACTTGGCAATTACCAAGACACCACTTTTTGGTGGCAGCATACTCTGTTGGCAGCAAAATGCCAAAGGGGAATTGCAGAGTCTTGCTATAACAACCTCAACTATAAAATTAATGTCACTCTGGTGCTTAGGAGTGGATCCATGACGTCACAGGGGCTAGAAATAGCAGTGGCTTGAGGGTCACCAGATCTCCACCAACTTGGTTGTGGAGCCCCAAATTCATGGAGGATCCATGAAGTTTAAAGACTCAAATAAGAAAATGCAGGGGGCTTCCCTGGCGATCCAGTGGTTAAGACTTTTCCTTCCAATGCAGCATGAGTGGGCTCAGTCCCTGGTTGGGGAATTAAGAACCCACAAGTGTAGTGGCCAAAAAACCAAAACATAAAACAGAACCAGTCTTGTAACGAAGTCAGTGAAGACTTTAAAAATAGTCCACATCCAAAAAAAAAAAATCTTTAAGAGCATATATATATATATAATATAATAGGGGGCATATCAGCTAATGAAGCCGAGTCAGAGCAACTGCCGAGACCACCTCCACCATGCCTGCCTCCTCTTTCTGTCCCCAGAGTCTTGCAGCACTCGGTCGATGTGACAGAGGAAGACCGAGGCCCGAGCCGCAGCAACCGGATGGAAATGTCCATCTTTTACGTGGTCTACTTTGTGGTCTTCCCTTTCTTCTTTGTCAACATCTTTGTGGCTCTCATCATCATCACCTTCCAGGAGCAAGGGGACAAGATGATGGAAGAGTGCAGCCTGGAGAAAAACGAGGTGAAGCGGGGAGTCTGGAGCGTGGGGCAGCGGGGGCTCCAGAAAGGACTGTCAGACCAGCAGCTCTAGGAGGAAGACAGAAGGACAGGATGCTCTCCACCCGCTTATGGATTAAAGGGAATTGGGGGGATACGCTTTAGTTGGTCATCAAATAAACGTCTTTGGAGCATTTGCTGTTTTTAAAGCCCAAGAATAGGGCACAGGAATGGGCTTCCCTGGTGGCTCAGATGGTAAAGAATCTGCCTACAATGGGGGAGACCTGAGTTCAATCCCTGGGTTGGGAAGATCCCCTGGAGGAGGGCGTGGCAACCCACTCCAGTATTCTTGCCTGGAGAATCCCATGGACAGAGGAGCCTGGTGGGCTGTAGTTCATGGGGTTGCAAAGAGACATGACTGAGCAACTAACACTTACATTTTCATGAGGCCCAGTGACCTGGAAGGGATCTGTTTAAGATGCAGTCCTTACACAGCACGTAGTCTAGAGGTTTGGGGTGAAAGATGTGTGCTAACATTATAACATTAGGCCATCTGCTTCCCTGGCAGTGTCCCTCAATGGTATATATTTGCTGTAAGGGTAGGGAACAAGTCTTACTTATTACTGCTTTTGTAGTAACAAGTGTGGTTCTAGCACATTGTCGAGTTCATTGTGTTTATCCTGGAACTGCACTAGAAATCGTTAAGAGTCTATAAGACAAATGCAAAGAAAGTACTGTGGGAATGCACAGGGAGATAGATTTTTACTTCTCACTGCAGGCACCAGGTACGGCGTCCTGCCTAGTCATCTCAGCCATGTGCTGTGTAAGAGACCACTACTATCAATGAAAACATTAAGAATGGGACTTACTGTATGACAGTATTAAGTCCTTACTGTGTGACATCCCACCTGTAGCTTTGTCCAGATAATTTCTTTTGTACTTTCACCTCTGCTTGTCCAGCCCTAGCCCCTTCTCCTACACTGTCCTCTTCTCCTAAGCATCTAACAGAGAGCCCCCCAGGGTGCGAGGTTTGGGGGATCTGAGCCTGGCTAACCAGTGTGACCCTCCCGCAGAGGGCGTGCATAGACTTCGCCATCAGTGCCAAACCGCTCACCCGCTACATGCCCCAGAACAGGCACACCTTCCAGTACCGTGTCTGGCACTTCGTGGTGTCTCCATCCTTTGAGTACACCATCATGGCCATGATCGCCCTGAACACCGTCGTGCTGATGATGAAGGTGAGAGGGTGGTGGCTGGGAGGTGCTGGGGCGAGCTGAGCCTCGACGACTGCCCCCTCACAGGGCACTTGTGTGTGTGCCCAAGACACTGAGAAAACCCTCCAGGAGGGTGAGGGGGAGGTAGGGAGGACGAATGGGGACTTGGTGTTTAATGGGAACAGAGTTTCTGTTTAGGAAGGTGAAAAATTTGGAAGGTGGGTAATGGTGAGATTTGTACAACAGTGTGAATGTACTTAGTGCCACTGAACTTTACAGTTAAATATGACTAAAATAGTGTGCTTTGTATGATGTGACTTTTGCCACAATAAAAAAACATTTTAAAAAATTCAAGATTGGGAACTCTCTGGCAGTCCAGTGGTTCGGACGCCTCACTTCTATTGCAGGGGGCACAGGTTCAATCCCTCCTCAGGGAACTGGTATGCCACAAACTATGCACCATGGCCAAAAAAAGAAAAAAAAAAAAAACTTGCCTCCTTACCTACCTTTCCATCGTGGAATCTCTCTTTGATCTTGTCTCCATCAGCAACCCAACCTCTAGGTCCTTGGGGTAAAATACAGTGAAATACATAGCAGTAGTCATGGAACTCTGAAAACAAAGGTTGGTGATGGCAGTCAGATGCAGATGAGGGTGGAAATGTCATATGTGGGTGATTGTGGGGTTCTAAGAGTCAGAAGAGGTTTGATGTTATTTAATACTAAATGGTAAAGTAGTTAGGAAATGTTTCTGCCCTTCTCTCCTTCAGTTTTAGTAAGACTGGCCATTTTGCTAATAAGATTTGTGTTCTTCTCTGTTTTGTTTTGCTACATAGGATGTGTACTTCTCTCTAGCCCTAGGTGACCATCTTTCCTTCTACATCATGCACCAGAATGTCCCCCTAGGGCAGGGATGCCAGATGGCCAACCTCTGTGGCATGGATATGGCTCTCACCTTTCCTGTTTTCTCTTCCTGGCAGTACTACTCTGCTCCCTGTACCTATGAGCTGGCCCTGAAGTACCTAAATATCGCCTTCACCATGGTGTTTTCCCTGGAGTGTGTCCTGAAGATCATCGCATTTGGCTTCTTGGTATGTCATGGGATTTATCCTGGCCATGCTTGTCTTCCCTTCTCTTTGGCTTCATTCCCAGCCTCTGCTGGAAGGGAGGGGTGGTCACTGCTATTCCAGAAATGGTTCACCCACCCACCTACCTAACTGTAAGTTTGTTTGGACTGCTCAATAAATGGTCATAGAAGATGCTGTGTGAGGGTGTTAGGAGAAAAGGCAAAGGGAACCAGAGCCCTCATAGAGACCTCAGCTCTGTTCCTCTCAAATTCTATCAGTGGTCAAGGGGCCACCATCATTGGGTCTTACTGGAACTTAGTAAGATTTACCTGTTGAGGAGGAGCCAAGCAAGGACTGGACTAGTAAACCCGAGTGCTTATTTACTGATGGAAGGTTTAAACTCTTATAACTCAAATGGGAAGATATCTATCCCTCTTAGCCTCCAACATAGAAAATAATAGATTTTACTAATACCTAATTGTCCTCCTCCCTTTAGTTAAGTGAAGAGTAACTTTTGCCAACAAAAATAAATGTTTAGTACTAAAGCTTACAAAGACTAGTGACCGTTAAAGTGTCTGTATGTGAGAGAGAGAGAGAGAGGTGGGCGTTCTGGAATAGGTTTGGGAGCATTGGGATGAGTATTTCTGGCATGAGTCTTCCTTTTACTTTTCTTCAACTGCTAATTATAGTTTTGGCATATTCTCACATCTGCCATCAAGCAAGCAAACCTAGCCCTTTGCTTCAGTGTCCTATAAACAAAACATTTCTCTCTGCCACCCCACTCCCCACCCTTGCTCAGTGTTTAAGTAAGATCAGTGGGATACAGATAAACCCACCTGACAGCTGTTTCACACTTATTTTGTGTGTGAGCTACCATTTCAAATTATATGTGTATATGGTGTTCCCTGTAAGAAGAGAAACTTAGCTTATTATCTGAATGTGGGTTTGACTGGTGGCAGCTCGAGCAGGGACTCTGACCTCAACTTGCTGGTTGTGAGTGTTGATAGTGGGGGTTGCTTCTGGCTTCCTAGTGGTTCTTTGCAAAGTCATTTATTTGATGGTGTAGGGAGGAGAGTTGAAGGGAGCCCATGGCAGGTGGCTGTATTGTTGGTTGTTGGACTCCCTTTTGAGTCTTAGAGAAATCAAAAAGTAAACTACCAGCCATAAAGATGCCTTTATAATACAGTCTAGCCCTGGGCAGGGGAAGCAAGGGGTGGGGAAAGCTTATACAACAACAGGAAAAGTTTTCCTCCGCATCTTGATTACTTACATGTTGGATTGATATTGTCTGTGCTTAAGCCCCCAATTACGTGTCAAATTATAGGGAATACTGAATACCTACTTATAAGCTTAACTAGGTGATTCAGCCCCACAGCCTGCCTCCTTCCCACCCTCACCCGCATATTTTCATTCAAGGTCTAGAAGCATTCTGAACACTATAAAAGGCACCACTAGCCCCAAATAAGTCTTTTCATTGATATGGTACTATAGGTTTTCAGAATTCCCTAATATATACTGTTTTGTCAGATCTTCGCAATGACTCTGAAACAGGCATGGCAGAAACTATCCTTGTTGTTGTTATTTTCAATGAGGAAATTGAAGTTCAGAAAAATTATGTTGCTTTTTGAAGGTTACAGACTAAAAGGCAGTAGAATTAGATAGTGGAATGGGAATAAAAAAGGAAGGAAGAAGAAGAAAGAAAGGGAGAGAATTAAAATACATTGGTTGTCTGGAAAAAGAAAAGTGAAAGTGTTAGTCGCTCAGTCATGTTCGACTCTTTGTGACCCCATGAACTGTAGCCTGCCAGGCTCCTCTATCCATGGGATTCTCCAAGCAAGAAAACTAGAGTAGATAGCCATTTCCTTCTCCAGAGGATCTTCCTGACCCAGAGATTGAACTCAGGTCTCCTGCATTGCAAGCGGATTCTTTACCATCTGAGCCACCAGGGAAAAAAGCTTTACATATTATTCATTTTACCTTCATAAGAACTCTATTAGATTGAACATTATGGTTTTCTTCTTATATGGATGAGCTGGGCCTCAACAAGATTCAGGACTTCACATAAGTTTACTAAGAGGCAGAGCCTGTGTTCAGATCCTGGTCTGTCTGGCTTCGGAAGCCCACACTTTGTCCTTCATAATCTCCTAGTCTATAGTATACTCCTCTGCGCTTTACCATGCTGTATTGTAAAGCCTCCTCTACTGGAATCCAGGGCTTCTGTCCCCCGAGACTTAGATTTGTATTCTTGCTCATATATGGGGACTATCTAAGAATGCAACGTGGGAGACCCATGTTCAGTCCCTGGATTGGGAAGATCCCCTGTAGAAGGAAATGGCAATCCACTCCAGTATTCTTACCTGGAGAATTCCATGGCCAGAGGAGCCTGGCAGGCTACAGTCCTTAGGGTTGCAAAGAATCAGACATGACTGAGCGACTTTTGCTCACTCACATCTAAGAATTAGGAAGCTCACCCCAGGTTGGGAATAGGAGAGCCCTGAGATGTGAGGAACTTGACTCAACTTGGCCCCAGTCCTGAAGGAGTAGGCACCCTTAACAGCGGTGAATTTGTGAGGCTGGATGTCTGGTTTATCTACATGCCTGGCAGGTGCCTGTGACTTTTGAATCAGACAGACCTTTCCAAGCCTCAGTTTTCTGGTGCATTAAAGGAGGATAACAAGAACTGCCATGTACAGCCATAGATACTGTGTGTGTGTCCAATCAGGGAATACACCTAAGACCTCTGGTCCTGAGTAGGCGCTCATAAATGTACCTTCTCTCTCCCCACACCATTTCTCCCTATCACGTCTCCCTCCCCACTCTTCATGCCAGCCCTACCACTCAGTAATTTGTGAAGTATTTATCACTACCTACTTAGAGCATCCATGGGAGGAGTAAACGAACTGAAAGAATGCTGAGGAAGGGTCTGGCACAGAATCTGGCGTGTATAGTAAGGATTCTTGAATGCCAGCCACGGGGGTGGGAGAGGGTATAGTTGTGCAGTCTCAAGGGTCACTTACAGGAGCTGCCACCCACGGGCAAGTGGGTAATGTTTTGGAGACCCAGGTATTCTCTTTCAAGGAATATAGCCCAAGCTCTGTGTTCACCTGAGCCTTGGAGATGAGAGCAGAGTCCACTTTTCTCTAACGTTCCAGAGCTGAACGTTTTCTGGTTGGTGCATTTTCCAGGTCCTTCACTCCTTCGTCTCCTTTAACCTTCTCTTCTCATTACTGCTTCCTTATATTTTATTTATTCACACCTCCTCGAAAGATGTAACAGAGCTGAGAAAGATGGGAAAGATGATTTTGTTCATCCTATTGCCAATCAGAAGTTGGTTTGAAAAGGTTCAGTGAAGTTAAGAAGAAGTTTTTGGCGCATCTTTGATCTTTAGGCACTTAGGACATCTCTGTGACTTTTATTGTTAGTTGAAAGTCAGAATGGTGTATTTATAGGGTCCCATTATACTATTTAAATAATTTAAAAGTTGTAGTTATAGAAAACCTTAGACTAATACTATAAATCATTTTATTGTCTTGTAGGTGACAATGATGATCTTTCTTTTCTTGGAGGTCAACATGTTCTAGGCTACAAAATCACTTTCTTGCATATTTTTATATAGTATTACATTAAAAAATCTTACGTGTTCTTTATATAGCTTTTTAGTGACAGTTTCAAAAACAAGGTCTTCAAATAGTGATGAAACTGCTTCCCAAATGAGAAATTCTCAAATTAGTGAAGGAGAAACCACATTTTTGGTTAGAAATAGGAAACTAAAACCAAAGTTAAAATGAACTTGTCTTGCAATTGAAAAGCTTTAATTCCAAGTGAAAGAGTTATATCATGAAAGATATTTTTTCTTCATTTTCCCCCCTTGTTTTCTTTTCTTTTTTCTCCCCCTAATGCTCATGGCCGAATTCACTTTGCAGAACTATTTCCGAGACACCTGGAACATCTTTGACTTTATCACTGTGATTGGCAGTATCACAGAAATTATTCTGACGGACAGCAAGGTAAATAGCTCATCGATCTTTCTCTTTAAGCTCGGCCCTGGAGTAGCATTAAAACAATCCTCAGCACATTCAGTCCACTTTTAACTCCTCAAACCCAATGTGCAGCCCCCTATTCACTTCCTCGGTCCCGAGCTTTCCCCAGCAAATGGGACCATTGGAGGGCACTGGATCTCATGGAAGGGTTGGTCCCATTTGCACGACTCAAATAGGTGAGTAGGATAGAGGGCCCAGGAGAGGCCATGTCACAGTGTTCTGCTAGATTCTTCAGGAGATACCAAGAATCCTGAGGGCACAGGATCTTTGCCCTGTGCCAGTTGTTAGTCCTGAAGTGGTTCCCTGAGATGGTTCATCCCAAACAAAATGTGGAGAGCTCATCACAAAACCATCATGTTCTAGAGGGATTGTGAGGTCTGCTCTCTGACACCCACGTCCAGATTTAGGACCACTCAGAGAAGACTGGGGAAGCCAGTTTTGCCAACTGTGTTCAGGGCACCCATCTGAGGAACTTCTGTACCTTCCTGCCTGGGAGTAGAGGGTGGGCCTGGAGAGGTTCAGAGATATGGTCCTCTCTGGCCCACCAGCTGGAGACAGGGTTAAAAATGAAAGACGCCATTCGTGTTCTATTTTATGATCTGAATGAGGGATAAATGCACAAATGCTAGTGCTTAACTTTTCTAAATGACCCGCATGTCACTAATGATATGTTTCCTTCTGGTCCACCAGCTGGTGAACACTAGCGGCTTCAACATGAGCTTTCTGAAGCTCTTCCGAGCGGCCCGCCTCATCAAGCTGCTGCGTCAGGGCTACACCATCCGCATTTTACTCTGGACCTTTGTGCAGTCCTTTAAGGTAAAAGGCCTTGCCAGTTCCTCCTCTCTGAGGGTTGAGGGGCCCCTGTCACATCAGACAGAACACAGCATTCTTCCGCAGGTCCCCTCGCCTTTGGGAATGGGCATTTGTCAGAAGCATCAGATAAACACAGCAGTCCTCAGCTATAATACAACTCGGCCAAGAGGTGGTTAGCTTAAGACTGATTGGTTAGGATCTCGTTCTAGAAAGCATCCCAACTTTGAAACTCAGTTATCATCTCTGTTCACTGAGGCAGGGGGCTTGTCTTATGAGGTGTGTTCCCTCCCAAGTATTCCAGAATGCCCGGAGCAATCTTATCCATGGACAGAGCCAGCCACTTGTAGTCACATATCCTCTGCATTTTCAGAGGTTCGTCCACGGCTTTATTTCACCCAACAGTTTTTCAAAGGACTCCTTGAGTTGTGTTTTATAGCAAGATGATTCATACCATTCCCACATATGTCATCATTAGTATGTAATTCCTGAACCACTGAATATATGGCATGCTAATGGCCACATCTGCATCCAAATGAATAGGACATCTGGGCAAGATTAATATGGTGAGCATCTTTTGAATGACCTCATGGAGTTGTACAGAGGTATATGTGTAATGAACAAGTTAAAAACTGAAACCTGAGATCCATGTAAATGGCAGAGACTTTCAGTAAAAGAAATTTTCCATATTTAAATATTTGCATGCTGTAGCAAATATAATTAGTTTTTGAAGTTTGGGGAGCATTGATGCTATTCAAAAACTTACTATATTCTTCATAAAATAGAGTTTTTCAATAAATGTATTTTTAAAATCTGATGAAATTGATTCAAAGATGAAAAATCATGAATTCAATAATTGCCTTCTTTAATTATTTATACATTTTAATTTTATTAGTTGATGTTTGGCTGTGCTGGGTCTTCATTGCGGCATGTGGGCTTTCTCTGGTTGCAGAGAGAAGGGGCTATTTTTGATTGTGGTGCTTGGGCTTCTCATCACAGTGGCTTCCCTTGTTGCCGAGCACAGGCTCCAGACACATGGGCTTCAGTAGTTGCTGCCCTCAAGCTCTGGAGCTCAGGCTTAGTAATTCTGGTCCGCGGGCTTGGTTGCTCCAAGGCATATGGAATCTTCCTGGACCAGGGCTTGAACCCATGTACCCTGTGTTGGTAAGTGGATTCTTAACCACCAGACCACCAGGGAGTCCAATTATTTGTACATTTTTATTCCAAACTGAACTGAAGAGAGCTTGTTAGTGAATTCATGGTTTTTTGTTATTTGAAAGGGACTTCACCCCACACCATCATGACTGAATTACTTCTCCATCAAGTTCCTGTGCATCTGAAATGTGAGACCAGTTGTAAGGATGTCAGGTTCCCACAAGCAACCTTGACATCGTTATTCTCATCATAATTGTTTGGTGTGATAATTCCCACAGAGGCCTCACCTCAATGAAAACTGTTTCTCCAAAACTGAATGACAGAGGAGAAATCAAAACCCTTAGCAAGAATTTAACCATTTGAGTCTTGAGTGGAGCTGGATTTAGAATTTGAAACACAAGATGCTCTTAAAACCTCTTTGTAGAGGCCTGCCCAACAAGTTACAGTTATTAGTCTCTTAAGAAATATGTGTCAGCCTGTCATATTCTCACAATCACCAATTCTCTGTGAAAGTGTGTACTATTGAGGACACAGAAAAGCATGTCAAAAACTGATGGCCAAATGGTTGGCTTATTCCAGTGAAAAGAGAAGAGTGGAGACAGTTGTATCTGTCTCCAAGTGACACTATATGGATGGGTGTTTCCTTTTTGGAGCTGCTCTGGGACACAGTGTAGAAGTTGTTTTCTTGAAGCTGGTTTAACAAAGGCTGCCTCTGCACACACACGACAGAGAGTCACACAGTGTAGACAGCATTGCACCTGTCTCTGCCTCCCCCTCCCTCACCCTGAGCATCCCCTCATTTCCTACCACTGTCTCCTACGCAGTGCTTCTCTCTCTTCCTTATATTTTTTTCTTTCATAGTTTAACGATGACACTCACCTGTCTTCCGGTTTGCATATTTTCTGACCGGAAGTGTGTTGTTATTCTTTATTCTGTGAATGTGTCGTGTCTTCTCTTTCTCCGGGTGTTTTACAATCCTTTCTGAAAAAAATTTTTTGGCTGTGCCACTCCACATGTGGGATCTTAGTTCCCTGACCAGGCGTCAAACCCATGCCCCTGCATTGGGAGCGTGGAGTCTTAACCACTGGATCACCAAGGAAGACCCTCTTTCCCTTATTTTGTGTTGGAATGTATGCCATGGCAAGAAGAGAGATCAGGATGGGAGAGAGGTACCAGGGGCTAGAGATGATGGAGTGCGGAAGGCAGAGTAAAGGCAGGAAGCACGACATAGAAGGTGATGGGAAGAGGCCAGAAACCTGCCTCCCTGCTCTCTCCTTTCAGCAGAGGGTGTCTTCACATGCCCGTGGGGGACGTAGCCACTCCTCACAGACCTTGAGAATAAGCACTCCATCAGAGAATGGGTTCTCCCACCAACTCTCAATTTCATTTTCATGTTTATTCTTTATTCAAATTGTAAAAAGTCTCCCAGGGCTCTTCATTTAGTTAGCACCGTTGAGAAGCTCTGTCTGGCTCATGCAGTCTGAAAGCCTTCAATTGTCCTCCTGGGAGTCGTGCTGTACGCACTTGAGAGAATGAAGACTCGGAGTTGTACCAACTGCCAGGGAGGCTTCCTGGGTGGTGAAAACAAGGGGCTTCCATTGTCAGCACCAAGATCCCCTAGAATTGTAGTGCCTTCCCTGACCCCCAAACCAAACTGCCCTATGTCTTCACCCTCCCCCAGCCACCAGGGGCAGCTCCCTGCCTTCCTTTTCCTTCACTCACCCCTTCACCACCACCTTTAAAGTGTTGTCACCCCCAAGGGGCAGGTAGCTTGCACAAGATGGAATTTTGTGCCACGTGGCTTCCCAGCAGGGTTTTGTGGTCACTCACACTTTGAAAGGCTTTTTGGAATTTTGCACAAAACAGACTGAAAGGTCAGCAGGCTTACACATTGGAAAAAGATGCTTCATCAGAGCTTGAAGGCGCCTTCTAGGAACTGACCAATGACTGAGACCCCAGCCGATTCATCCTGTTTCCAGATGCTCCATTCGGAGCCTCTTGTTGAGTGAAGGAGTGGGAAGGGTAATACGGGGATTTGGGAGTCAGAGCTGGATGCTTGCTGTGTAATTGGCATCATAATTGCCCAGGTTATTAATATTCTGCATATGGAGTGGGATGAAGCCCAGACCCAGGAATTTTCCCAGCTCTCCCTCAGAGACCAGGCCACACGCTTTTCTGGGTCTGAGAATATTCTTGGTGGGGAAGGAAATTACGAACCTCTCTGGGGCCAACCTATCAGACGACGTGGACATCTGCAAAAACATGGAACTCCAAAACAGAACATCCCAGGGGATCAGAGAGCCACTGCCCTGTGTTTAAGTCAGTCTCAAGGCGAGAGTTCCTGCACTGCCTGGGGTGCAGTTTGTTGACCCCAGAGCTGCCTGCCTTTAAATTCATGGTCGTATCTCTGCTTCCTTCCAGGCCCTTCCCTATGTCTGCCTTCTGATCGCCATGCTTTTCTTCATCTACGCCATCATTGGGATGCAGGTGAGTGGGTGCCTTGGGAGCCTGATGGGGAACAGCTATTGCCCATGTTGTCTCTGACTTTCCAGCCTGAGCCTGCAGGATTGAAGGTGTTTTAAAGAACCCCTTCTTACCCAGAGGTTGAAGTGTTAGTAGCTCAGTCGTGTCTGACTCTTTGCAACCCCAAGGACTGTAGCCCTCCGGGCTGCTCTGTCCATGGGATTCTCCAGACAAGAATACTGAAGTAGTTTGCCATTTCCTTCTCCAGGGGATCTTTCCGACCCGGGGATTGAACCTGGATCTCCTTCATTGCAGGCACTTTCTTTACCACTAAGCCACCAGGGAAGCCTCTTGCCCAGAGCTTCACTCTGATATCTTGTTGCAGTATGACCTTGGGAATTCACATGTGCGGTTCCCCACTCAGGCTGCCCAGGTGGTCAGGGTGGTCTGATCCCGGGGTTTCGTCTGTGGTTGTCAGGCCCCGGTGCCTCCTCACAAGCAGCTGGACTCTCCTGAAGATAATGCCGTTGTTCTTGGCCAGAGGGCGCCCCCGGAAACTAAGGAGAGGGTGAGGCTCCTGAGGGTCCATATCTCAGGAGCCTCCCATATTTGAGCCAGACCTAGAAGATCAGGTGGTTGCTCTCCTATAGACATAGACACAAAATGTATGTGAGTTACACCCCAAACAGCTGAGATTGGGAACAACTCAGAATCCCTGGCAGTGTGCCCAGTCCTTGGGAAACCCATGGGCCACATTCCAGCTGAGGCCTCTCAAAGGACCATGCAGCCCACTGGATGGTTCTCCTGGGTTAGCACGTCCTTTCTGCTTTTGAGATTGAGACGTGCATGACGGTCCCACCGTGGGTACTCACGTAGGTAACCAGGGGCCCACTGAGCAGAAGGGGCCAAAAGATCTTTCAAAAGGCAGTGGTCATTTGTGGTGGGTGAACACCTACCATAAACACTCTGCAGCACATCCCAGCACCTGTCTGGTTGGGAACACAGGCTCTACTGGGCTCCGAGAGGCCGACTTTCTGACTTGGAGATATGGAGGCTACACCCCGGTGTAAGACCTCAGCCACGTGGCCGTCTCCTGCAGTCAGGCAGTCTGGCTGCCTTTGGACGGCCAGCTGCCTTCTCAGTGGTGGCTGCCACCTGGAGCCACTGCTCACATCCCCCAGACTTGCCATGTCGGCAGCCCTTTCTAGAGCTTATCTGAAATGTCATCTTTTTGCTCCTCTCTCTTGCCTGCATTTCCCAATTTTGTTCATCTTTTAATCCCATTACTGGAGAGTTTGTTCTCCAAAAATACAATAGAATGTCAGGTGTCAGAAAATGTGAAACTTGGATGAAAAGTAATGAGTTCTTCACGGAGAATATTTCGGTAGAGCTTTAATGATGATGTCAGGGGTGTGTTGCAAGCTGAATCCCAGCTGAAGCTGAAGCTTGTCTTACTGACTTCTATTAAGTCCTTTCTAACTCTGAAGCATTTGATTCTAGAATTTAAATGTTCTTGAATAGCCAAATGAAACTTGATTAAATTAGGTTGTTTGTTTGTTTGTTTTCTGGTCCACACTTAACGGGGAAGATCCCCTGGAGAAGGGAATGGCAACCCACTCTGGTATTCCTGCCTGGAGGATTCCATGGATAGAGGAGCCTGGAGGCCCCCAGTCCGTGGTGTTGCAGAGTTGGACAGGACTGAGCAACTAACACTTTCAAAATAGTTCTTATCCCTTTTCATCTTCAAGCAAAATAAACTAGAATAACACCATTTCAAACACCTGTCCGTGATACTTCTGATAATGATGAATACTGTTCACTATCACTTGAATTCCTAAGTGTTTCAGTCGCTGGGCTGAATGTATGCTCTTACCTACTCCTGCCTCTCCCTTCCTCTCTCTCTTCCTCTCTCTCTCCCTTCTAAAATGTATATATTATACACACACATAAATACAGGACTCACAAGATGCATAACTAAAGTATTCAGGAATGATGTGAAAATGTTTACAGATGGGTTTCATTGTTTGCATTGTTGCTTAGCGTGGTTAAGTAACTTGGAACACACTCCAGATCTTAGGTAGTAAGTGGGAGAGCTGAGTTTAAATCTCAGCTCTGTCTGCTCCGCAGCCCATGTCTGCACCTTCTCTGTTCTGTCTCTCCTCCCACCAACAAGGAAACACAAGTATTTCTTATACTCTTCAGTGGGAAGTGGAAAGTTCTTCAGTTCTGACATTGTGATATTTACAGTAGCCATAATGTGTAATAATTTATTGCCCGTAGACTTATTTCCAAAAAACAAAAGCACTGTTCCCATTCTACCGAGACACAAATGGCATCCCCATTTTGATGTACCTTTAGCTGGCTGTCTTCATCATGGCCCCTGATTGAGACCCCACACCATGAATGAAGAAGACACCTAAAAAAAAAGCAGACACCTAGCTTGTTACTAGAAAGGTTGTTTCTCGTGTAGCCATAACAAAGCAGGGGGATCCATACCAACAGAAAAGCAAAAGGAGAGTAGAGAAGCATTGGAAAGACAGAGATAGCAACAGGATATATCTTTGAGAAGTACTGTTATTCTGAATTCTCAAGGGCTTCTTGGAAGAAGAGAACTTTGCAGACAACTCTGAGGGTGAAAAGAAGAAGTAAGTTGCTGGGTTTGAGAAAGAACCCTGGGACTGCTAGTAGTTGGGAGGTGTGGCTTTTAGACCTTTGCTCCACCCACTGACCAGCTGTGCAAACTTAGATCACTGAACCTCTCTTGGACTTAACATCATCACCAGTGCCACAGAGGAGTTGGAGAGACAGCTTTATGGATCCCTTCTAGTTCTAAAATTTTGTATGTATGTGCTCAGTTGCTCAGGCACGGCTGACTCTTTGTGACCCCATGGACTGTAGCCCATCAAGCTTCTCTGTTTATGAAATCTTCCAGGCAAGAATCCTGGGGCAAGTTTCCGTTTCCTGCTCCAGGGGATTGTCCTGATCCAGGGATCGAAACCTTGTCTCCTGTATCTCCTGCGTTGGCAGGTGGATTCTTTGCCACTGTGCCACCTGGGAAACCCCAATCCCCAGTGAAAACAAGAGTTAAGCATATAATTTCATTAAATGTTCAGATGCGTCTCAGCGAACCTTCTTTCTCTTCCATAGCCTTTCCTTTTGATATAGGAGATTTGGGTTAATGACAAGGCCTAAGTGAAAAGCTTTAACAGAGGTGAAAAAGTTTAAAGGCCACCTTTGTAATAAATACGCACTTTCAGCTTAACAATAGCTCCTTGACTATTACACACTTAACTTTTATAAAATAACAGTGTACCCTCTGGCCAGTTCATGATTGGTAAGGTGTTTGAGAAAATTGTAGCGAGGACAACTAATGAAGTCTTCAGGAGAGTCATAGGGAGAAAAAACACCAAGTTGTGCATGTGAGAATCAGGGGATAAGTCGTGGATTTTGAATTAGGAGGATGAAAAGAAAGACAGAAGGAGACAAGAATATGCGACTGTTTCCTCCTGGGGCGTCCAGAATTAGGTTTGATTGTTTGGCTGGGATTTTTTTTCAGTGCTGCTATTTGTCTGATTGGGGGCCCTCAGCCTTATATCTCCCTTCTTCCCTCCTTCCCCAGTGCCACCTAACTTGCCACCTCCATTCTCCCTGAGAGAGAAGTAGTATTTAAGTTTTGAAAATTAGCGATGAGAACAAATTCCCCAAGCAGGTGTCAGTGGGAGTTATTTGAGCAAAATAGCAGAGACTGTTCCTCAATTGCACATTCCAGACACTGTTAGGAGGAAAGTGTATTCCATTTAGCACATATTAGATAAACTGAAGCTTGTTAAATACAGGCTGAAGATTATCTCAAAAGGCTGGAAAAGTGACCTGTAAGCCTTCAGTCGCACAAACATTGACTTTCCAATCCTGAGATCGGAATCATGACTGGGGAGGACAGTACATGTGTAAGGATGCCCTTCCCATCTAGAGAGGGCTTCCCTGATAGCTAGCTCAGCTGGTGAAGAATCCACCTGCAGTGCAGGAGACCCCAGTTAGATTCCTGGATCAGGAAGATCCTTTGGAGAAGGCATAGGCTACACACTCCAGTATTCTTGGGCTTCCCTTGTGGCTCAGCTGGTAAAGAATCTTCCTGCAATATGGGAAACCTGGGTTCAATCCCTGGGTTGGGAAGATCCCTTGGAGAAGGGAAGGGCTACTTATTCCAGTATTCTGGCCTGGAGAATTCCATGGGCTATATAAGTCCATGGGGTCACAAAGAGTCAGACACAACTGAGCGACTTTAACATTACTTCACTTCCCATCTAAAGAGATGTGGGATATACCTTGGCTCCAGGCGGCACTGTGTCTAGGAGTTCATCCTTGTTCTCTGTGGCCAGAGGTCTTGTGTGTGCCTCTTATTTCCACATGAATTTGCACAGTAACTGCATTCTTTTTTTTTTAATAGAAGAATACTTTTATTCCTTTAGGATAGGGAAACCCTTTCTAATAAGTAAAACACAAAATCACAGCAATAAAGGAAAACAGTTGGACACAATGAATCAAGTTAAAAGATACAGGCAATAAAACAGAAGTAAATATTTACCACCTTTTACAGACCAAAGATTATTATTTAGCTTTAAATCATAAGAGTAACTCCACATAAAGATATCTATTTCATCCAACATGGCTCCTCAAAGCAGTAACCGCATTCTAAGCTCAATGAGCAACAGCAGATTAGAAAACTCACTCTGTAGCCAGATCTGCCCAAACCTGTTTTCTTTTTCCTTTTCCAAGTATCCAGTTTTCCAGACTTTCTTCATCTGATGGGCCTGGGTTATAGATGTATCACACTTCCAAGGTGTGACTCTCTGGATGGGAGCACATCCCAGGAAGATAGGGATGCCCCCCTCTGACTTACACTGCTTGCAAATTTCAGAGCAGCATCTGCCTATTTCTTTTTTACAGAGAATAAACCGCATCTTCTACAAATGCATATGCTCTCATCATTACCAGCTGAGACAGGAAGAGAGGGGAGGTAACGCATTCCCTGCACGCCTATCATGGGGTAATCTTGTTGACAGACGGCTTGAATGCCATGGTGAATAGGTATCATAGAAATTAAAAGACCAAATCAGGTGTGGGAGGAACTACATCTAAGCAGAAAGACTTCCAGAGATCTTGCCTTCTATGGTCTGTGCAAGCATTCCTCCTCTTTGCTTCCCAGGAGAATATAACTCTTCACACATACCAGGCCAAGAACGTGGGGTCTGCCAGCCTTCCTGGGTTTTGAGTTGTCTGCCTCAGGGATAGGCCATCAGGAGGAGCCATGTAGGTGAAGCTACTGCCCCTGCCAGTATGTGCTTGGTTGGGTCAGACTCTTTGCTTCCCCATGGACTGTAGCCTGCCAGGCTCCTCTGTCCATGGCATTTCCCAGGCAAGAATATTGGAGTGGGTTTGCCATTTCTTCCTGCACAGGATGTTCCCGACCCAGGGATCGAACCCACGTCTCTTGCGTCTCCTGAATTGGCAGACGGGTTCTTTACCATGGCACCACTGACCCCTGCAGGTCCCACTGCTCACTGATGGCTCAGGGCTTTCTGCTGTTTTCTCATCCAGGTCTTTGGAAACATAAAGTTAGATGAGGAGAGTCACATCAACCGGCACAACAACTTCCGGAGTTTCTTTGGGTCCCTCATGCTGCTTTTCAGGTACCTGGGTCCGTCCCTGCGGTGGCCGGAGCGCTCCTGAGAGAGGCAGTCACCTGCCTTTCCTGCCTGTTCCCCTTTGTCTGCCTGCTCTGCTCCTGTGAGGATAGATGGGGGTGGGATGGTGGCGGGGCCTCCAGAAAACCGCCCTGCTGACTTGAGGAAGTTTCCTCTGAATCTTTGACTCAGTAGTCAGTTTACAAATGGCAACTTGAGCACCTCCTCTGTCCTTAAAGAGGACAGAGTCCATTAAAAGGCTGAAACCATAGATGGCCAGGTTTACATGGAGTCTTGGAGTCCCACAGCCCTCTCTGCCACTGTCAACAGAAGACAGAGAAGCAGTGTGTGAGGTTGCAGAGCCCCAGGAGCCCTCCCCGGTACTCTCCATCACAGGATGGAGAGCATAGGCAGAGGCTGCTGCTGCTGCTAAGTCACTTCAGTCGTGTCTGAATCTGTGCAACCCCATAGACGGAAGCCCACCAGGTGCCCCATCCCTGGGATTCTCCAGGCAAGAACACTGGAGTGGGTTGCCATTTCCTTCTCCAATGCATGAAAGTGAAAAGTGAAAGTGAACTCACTCAGTCGTGTCCGACTCTTAGGGACCCCATGGATTGCAGCCTACCAGGCTCCTCCATCCATGGGATTTTCTAGGCAAGAGCACTGGAGTGGGGTGCCATTGCCTTCACTGTAGACAGAGGCTAACAGGTAACAAAAGGAACCTAGGGAGGGAAGAAGGGATGCAGGAATCGGGAAGATGGCCAAGGAAAGGACAGGCCGTGCAGAACTGCTATTACTAACCGAGTTGTCTTTGGGTTCAGGAGTGCCACGGGTGAGGCCTGGCAGGAGATAATGCTGTCGTGTCTCGGGGAGAAGGGCTGTGAGCCCGACACCACTGCGCCGTCGGGGCAGAGCGAGAGCGAGCGCTGTGGCACCGACCTGGCCTACGTGTACTTCGTCTCCTTCATCTTCTTCTGCTCCTTCCTGGTGAGCAACAGTGTGCTGTCAGCTCAGGAGGGGGTCCAGCCCACCCGTCTGATGAATAGATGACAGGTTTCCTTCTGTGTACCTTCAGTCACACGCTCCAGCCCATGTTGAGAAAAGGTCCTCCTCAAGAGAGCTCTTGGAGGCCAAGGTGCTTGTTGGACGCCCGGGTGGGTGGCTTTTGTTGGCTGCGAAACGTCTCTGCTCCTTCTAGGGTAGGACTGCGTGAGGAGAGGTGTTGAGGGGAGTTGATGGGGTTCAGCAAATACAGTATTAAATGTCACCTTGAATTGGTGGTGACCCAGAGTAAATCTTTCTCTTCTGTATCTCCGGTGTTTTATCTTACAAGCAGGGCTGAGAATCTCATCTCTCTTTTGGAGACCTTTGGACCCTTTGAGAAAACGTGCCATGAAACTCTAAGGGGATAGCATTAATCGAAGCAGGGTGATGACAATGTACAATGGAATGGATGTGGTTCTTTCTTAGGTTGCTACGTTTGATGGCACTTGGCCAACTTGATAGATTTGAAAGGATATGTCTGTTCTAGCATTGGTAAATATTGAGTAATGTATGAAGCACACCCATCTATAAAATGGTGAGAAGCCCCAGGTGCCTTCTGAATTCTCTTTTTGGGAGAAAGCCAAAGAGACTTGGCTTCCAGAAATCTCTACCCTGCACCATCAGATAAGTGGTGATAGAATAACGGGCAAGGTGCTACCAGGTCACTCAAAGGGTTAGTGCTGTGTTTCTGGCCATCCTGATGTCCCTCAGCTCAGCTCCCCTGCTAATGCCACCAGCTGAACAAAAAAATGTCTCAAACTAAAGTGCTGCCATTTAAAAGTGGCCAGCTTCATGGCTGGGCATCCCAAAGTGAATTGTCTGGTGTCCAGGCATTTCTACCTCTTTCAAGTGACCCAGAAGGGACTTGGCACATGTCCAGCTGTCAGGTGTGAAGAGGCCAACAGACAGACTAGTAAGGGTGTCAGGCAGGTGGATGTAGCAGGGGATGAACTAATCGGAGCCTTGGGGAGCCCACATTGGTCATGTTGCTTTCTAGCTTTAGCCAAGGCACCTTCACTTTTGTAGCTTCTGTAAAATAGAAAGAAAAAGTACTTGGTGATAAGACTATTATCTGTACAGTGAACTGATGCATGTGGATGTGCAAGGTTTCTTAATGAAAAAAAGAACAAAAAACATCATCTTATTTATAAATAGGAAAGTATAATGAAAATCACTGCAAGGAAATTTAGAATGATGATATAAGTTAGTTTTCGTTTATCCATGCCTGTATTCAGCTCATTTTTACTGAGTGGCCATTAAAAGGCTCACATTGAGCTAGGCACTGGGGTGAAGCCCTTCAGTCTCTCTGTCACCTAGATTTGAAAGGAGACAGTCATACAGGAGTATTAGTGCCCATCATGCGGGAAGGGGAGCATAGAGAGGGCCATGCAGACATCTCCATTTTATCTTCCATCATTTAAGTGTTTAATAATAAATATTTTAAAAGAAACCAAAGATATAACTGGAAAATTAATTAAAGACTATAAAGTACTTTTAGAATTTTGAGTTAGAGGCTACTGCATAATTCACGTTAATGTTATTTTTACAGAGGCTATATTCAGTATGAGATGATAGGCTTGCAAATCTCAGCCTTACACTGACTCCATGACCTTGGGCAAGTCACACAGCTTCCTCAAGACAAACCAACCACTCTGGAAAGATTTACCGATGCGCTGGGATGTACCCGGCTGTGTGCTTGGAGCTAAAGAATATAAATGTGTATAGGAAGTGCTTGTGTCCTTGAAGGGCTGATGGTAATTAAACCTGCCTCACAAAAGGTTAGAACAAGCATTAAAACATATGATAGGTGTGAATATATACACAGTGCTATAAAAGACTATGCAAATGTAAAGCAATAATAATACAAATAGATAGTTTTTGCTAGCATTAATAATAGAATCTGGAAAGGAGTGTTAAAGAAAATGCGTGGATACAGTTGGTCCTATCTGCAGGTTCTGCCTCCATGAGTTCAACCAACCTCAGACTGAAAATGTTTAAAAAAAAAAACTCCAGAAAGTTCCAAAATCCAAAAGTTGAATTTGCCACGTACCAGCAAATGTCCATTGCATTTACATTGTGTTAGGAATGTGTACAGTGTAAATGTACGTTGCATTTACATTGTGTTAGGAATCATAAGCAATTTAGAGATGATTTAAAGTGTACAGAAGGCTGTGCATAGGTTATGTGCAAATACTACACCTTTGTTTTTGGCCACACTGTGCATGGCTTGTGAAATCTTAGTTCTGGACCAGGGATCAAACCCAGGCCCCCACACTGAAAGCATCAAGTCCTAACCACTGGACCACAGGGGAATTCCTGGTACTTTACCATCTTACATAAGGGACTTGAGCATTTACAGATTTTGATATCCGGGAAGGTCCCGGAACTAGTTCTCAGCTGATGCCAAGGGATAATGGTGCTGTGCACTGCCACACAGTCATGTTCAACTCTTTTGCAACCCCATGGACTACAGCCCACCAGGCTCCTCTGTCCGTGGAATTTTCCAGGCAAGAATACTGGAGTGAGTTGCCATTTCTTCCTCCAAGGGGATCTTCCTGACCCAGGGATAGAACCCGTGTCTCCTCCATTTCCTGCATTGGCAGGCCAGTTGTATATGGAAAACCCTCTATAACCTGGACAGTGATTAAATAAGTTTCACTGTGGCTCCAGGCACAGTGACAGAAGGAAGAGTCCATGTTATGATTAGATTCAGCTACTTGAAACGGAACTCCTCAAATAACAGTGGTTTTACCCGGGGGGATGTTGTTTATTTTCCTGGCATGTCAGTGAAGCCTGGAGGAAGGCAGTGCGGGCTGGTTATGTTGACTTCACAGAGTGTCTGGTACCCCAGACTCTTTCCCTCTTTCTGCTTCCTCACCTCCACTGAGTGTCCCTCAGCTTTGTGGTAAGAAGACAACTAGATTCCAGGGATCCGCTTCCATTCTAGGCAGTGGAATGGAGAAGGAAGGAAGGGAGGAGACCAGTTATTAGGATGCAACCAGCCATCTCTGTATTGCAGAGGAGACTCCCAGCAGGCCCTGGCTGCAGACTTTCTCTTGATCCTGAGTATCCTGTCTGCTGGGCACTCCCACCCACAGCCGCTTCACCTGGGAATCAGCAGCAGAGGCTCCATTTGCTCACCCCCCACAGGCGATTCATTTCTGTCAGGCAAGATTCTTTCCCTTGCAAGTGACAGAAAGTCCAGCTGCCTCTGACATGAACAGAAAGGGATTTTATCGGCTTATATAAATGAAGAGTTGGGCAGAACAGGCTTAAGCGAGCTAGGTCTTGGGCTCAGATGACATCATCCCCAGGACCAGGTTTCCTTCTCTGTTGATGGGTCTCTTCCCCACACGAGCTTCTCCACACGAGCTCTTTCCTCCAACAACCCCCGACCGTGGTTCCAAGATGGCAACAGCGGCAGCAGCTCTGGCCCTCAATCCTGACATATTCAAGGCCAATGAGGAAAAACAAGTCCTCTTGCTCAGAAGAGTCGATGCCATTTTCCTGGCCTTAGTTGGATCACCAGCACTGTAGCCCCAGGGACAAGATTCAGTGGCTGGTTGAGGCCTAGGTCATGGTAGTGTCCCACTAAACTGTATTAACTGGGACCAGGCAAGGGGTCTGTCCCTGGGAAACCAGAAGTAGTGCTGGGTGCTGCTGTTCACTGTGGCCGAGGCCTGTTGAGTCCACCTCCTGAATACTAAATGTCTTTAAGAATATTCAAGTAATAGCATCTAGTGATCTCTGTATCCAGGCTGCTGTCATGCCACTGGCCTGGCCCAGGAGCACCTCACAAGTCTCTGCCTGGACTGCCAGCAACCATCCACCCTGCTCCCAATGCAGTCTGAATGCACATAGCTCTTCTTTTTCTCCTAGTTCAGCCTCTTTAGTGGTTCCTGTTGCCTCCTGCCTAATCTAGATGAGAGCCTAGCGAGTCATGGACCACAGGCTAAATCCAGTTTGCCAGTTGTTTTTGTATGGCCTGTGAGCTCACAATGATTTTTACCTTCTTCAGTAGTTCAGAGAGAAACTTAAAAGAGGAATGATATGATGGTATGTCCTGACATGAAAATTATGTGAAATTCAAACCTATACACTTTTGTGTCCCTGTTGTGTGTGTTTTTTTCACGGCTCTCAAAACAGTCTGTAGGAACTTCCTTGGGGTCCAGTGCTAAGAATCTGCCTTCCAGTGCAGCGGAGATGGATTTGATCCCTGGTTGGGGAACTGAAATCCTGCATGCTTCAGGGCAACTAAGCCCACTTGCTATAACTAGGGAGATGCTGGAGGATGGCAACAAAGAGCCTGCATGTTGCAACTAAGAGTCGATGCAGCCAAATATATATATATATTTAAAATCTGTCACATTTGTATGTTTCCAGTAGTCTCTGCTGAATTCTAAATGTCTTTAAGAATATTCAAGTAACAGCGTCTAGTGAACACCTGCTGTGCTTTAAGGAATGTGGTAGTCATGGAAATCTATCTCAGACCCCAACTTTCTTACCTCCCACCCCTGACACCTGGAGCTCTGTCTGGAACACAGTAGGTGCACAATAAATGTTGAACAAGTAAGCAGGAGAACAGGGTCTAGGAAGCACTTGAGAGCCGTGAACAGCTTCAGGTTGTTGCACAGTAAGCCCAGCATCCACTGTAAGGCATCCCACCAGGTCTCTGATAGGCAGCTGTGGTGAGAGTGGGTAGGGAAGAGAGACTGGAAGAGAGGCTTGGTGTTGGGCCTTGACTTCCTCTGGCCTTTGAGAATGTGTTGCTACTGCTGCTCCCTCTGCTGCTGCAATAACAAAGAAAGAAACTGGATAGACCACAAGAGTGACTGAGGAGTACTTCGCAAATATAAAGTGGCATAGCAAAGTGGATTCACAGCACTCGCACAGGGGGATGTGTGCTTCAGTTGTGAAGATCCGTTGCCTCCAGCAGGATCAACAGGGCTATGGTTAGGAGCTTTTAGCCTTACGAACTTGTGAATTCTTTACTTGCCTCACAGTTTGTTTTTCTGCTCTGGGTCTCCCCTAATTCCCCTTCTCCCCCTCGCCCTCCAGATGCTCAACCTGTTCGTGGCTGTCATCATGGACAACTTTGAGTACCTGACTCGGGACTCATCCATCCTGGGGCCTCACCACCTGGACGAGTTTGTCCGTGTCTGGGCAGAGTATGACAGAGCAGCATGGTGCGTAGGCCTCTCGGCCACCCCCTCTGGGGCCCCTATCAAGGGCCTCTGGGGTTCTCAAGGAGGAGGCTGGGATGGGAGCCACCCCATTCTTGCCTGTTGCAGAAGGAGAGGAGAGTCCTCCTGGCTGTGGGCCGGGGAAGAGGCCAGGTCCTCAGACTGGCTCTGGGATCAAGCACGCTATGGACCACTTAGCTTCTGTGTTTTCCTTTCCCTGCTGTTTCCTTCTGTAACAGGCATTTTCCTTTCTTTGACAATCTCAGTACACAGTCTGGAACTCAGCGTGTTTGAGTTCAGTCCCCAGAGGAGCTTCCAGAATGGTTAGTGGACTCCTCTGAGTCACAGGGGAGTTGACAAGGGTTCTCTGGGTCAGCTGGACATCTGGCCACCTTAGTCCTTTCTCTCTCTCATCCCTCTCGAAATCACAGTTTCATATAACTCTGAAATTATATAGACAACCAAGCAAGTTCTTCAAACTGATGGCTTACACACATGTGGGTTGTTATTGCATGGAACTGAGTTAAATGGCAGGAATTTGCAGAGATTACCTCCCCGGATCTTTTTCACTTTCCAGTAGTTCTCAAGTGAAATTGTGCCTTCTGGACTTTAAAGCAGAGGCTGGAAAACTATAACCCATAGGCTCAATGTGGCTCACTTTATCTGGAAATAAAGTATAATTGGAGCACAGCTATGCCCATTTATCTATTGTTTATGGCTGTTTTCACATATTGTGATAAAGACAGTAGGACCCTCAAATTAAAAAAAGAAAAACTTTATTATCTGATCCTTTACTGAAAAAGTTTGCAAATCCCTGCTTCAAGTTCAAAGGCAACCTTTTGGTCCTCACAGTGGAAGAAAAAGTGAGAGTGCTGTGAGCACTCATTCCATGGGACCTTTGTCCCAGCTTATTTTAGTTTTAGGATCTTATCTCACTAGTCTATCCATTCTGGCCTGCCTCTGAAAATACTATAAGAAATGCCATCCTTCATAGGAGCGGACCACGTTGCTTCCACCTGGAACCATTTCATAATCTGAGACTCTTCCCCAAACCTATCCTCCTATGAGGCTGTTGCACTTGGGTCACTTCTTTAGGTGTTGGAAGAGCACATAGGAATTCCTCTTCCCCTCAGTCAGAACTTAAAGCACAGAGTTCTCTGAATCCGTTATTGTTACAGTAGCTGAGCAATGGCGCTTACTGTCTGGGCCTCCGTTCTAGTAGGATAGGGTGATTAGAATGCCATGGGCAGTGTGATACAGGCGAAGGGAGCCAGGCCTTCCTCTTGTCAGCTGTGTGGCCTTGGACAAGTCACTCAACTGCTCTGAGCTCCCATATCTATTGTATAATATGGTAATGATCCTCCCTCCGTGAAGGCTGGTTGTGAGGATTATATTAAATCATGTATGTAACTTTTGTTATCATTAGTAAGCATATGGGAAAGGAAGTAGAAAGTGTGAAAAACTGGTGTCTATAAAGCTGGATGGCCATGGGATCAGGACACCAAGAAGGGACCTCTATCCCTCACCTGAGAGAGAAGAAACTATTTGCCAGCAAAGGTGTTCTTTGCTCACCTAGCCCCACTCAGGTGAGAGCCCTTGGCTCTCAAAAACTTCAACTTCCTGTGGTTTCACATTATTTGGGGACTCAAGTCCCTTGTGCATTAAACATGCTGCTCCCCAGTTCTTCCATCTGCTGGGAAGAGCAGTTCCATGAGGACTAATCACGAGACTCAGACACGTGAGCTGTGAAAGACCAAGGAAAACCTCTTGCATCTGCTTTGAAATTCCCAGAGTGACTTGTCCTGGTTAGTTTCACTGGCCTTCTCTAGGAGATGAGAGGGGAAACTAACCAAGGTGAAGTGGGCCAGTGTCTTCAAAAGGGAGATACACAGGTTGCAAAGTACATCAGCCTATAGACAACAGAACCAGTTCACCCACACCTCAACCACCATAAGGAACCAAAGAACACGTGGTAAAATGAACCTCCTCTCAAGAGTCAAGAGACTTGGAAGTACTGCTGAGCTATTTGGAAGAAGAGGAAGAATAACAGCAAAATCAAGAAAACATTAGGAAGAGTGGAGCTGGGGCAAAGTTGTCATCTTGACATGGCTGGTGAGGCTTGGATGCTTGGAGGTGGAGGTGTGTGCTTACGGTTTGCGGTGGAAACCCGGATCTAAACTGGGGTGTGTCCAGACCCACAGATCTCTGGCCATTGCTGACTGGTTCTAACCCCTCACAGAGCCTCTGAAAATGAGTCAACTGTCATTTCTCTTCTTTCCACAGGAAGCCAAAAGTCTCTAGCAGGCTCTGTGAAAGGGGGTTGATGTGACAGGCCACAGTGTTCCTGGAATTCTGACTGGATCTGACCAGGCTGTCTGCGGGTGGAGTGGCAGGAGCAGGACTGGAGAGGGAGCCCTGTGGCTCCCTCGCAGGCTGCTTTTTGGGCACAGATCCCATCAAGCTCCTACCACATTGAGAAATGTTTGCCCAAGCAGAACTCGGGGGAAAATCTGCCACAAAGAGAAGCAAAGTCCTTTGCAGATTCCCTCCTGCCAACTGTGCACCTTGCTAATTAGCCTAATGGGAAATTTCTCTCTCGCAGTCCAGAAAAAGACACTGACTTCCCACCACCTGACAAGCGGGTCTGATTAGCTGCCTGTAAGCAGTGTCTGTGAAAAGCAAAGGGCTCTGCAGTCCACTTCACGGCAGCCTGACATCTGCTCTTGATGGCGGTCAGAGGCATTTGTGAACTGGTGGACTTGGTTCTTAGAGGCCTAGCTGGAGCCACACTCCATTTGCCGCAGCTGGCTAGTACGGCCAGACACATCGTGGGGTGCTCGTGGTCACTAGGTATTGATTTCCATGGAAAATCGGAGGCAGTGTAGTTTGCAGAGTGATGGTTCTCTGATGCTAACCATCCTCTGTCTCTCCTGGTCTGGCTTTGCCAGGCCCCAAGAAAGAAGCCACCCATCCTACTCCGGCCGTTCCTTTCATGACTAGGCTGTCGTGTCTCTCCTCCCCTTCTTTGAGTGTCCTATTAACCCACCTGTGCTTCCTTTACAGCGGCAGGATCCTGTATAAGGATATGTACAAATTAGTGCGGGTGATCTCGCCACCTCTGGGCCTGGGAGAGAACTGCCCCTACAGGGTGGCTTGCAAGGTTTGCCTCCGGTCCCCAGCCGTGACCGTGACCATGCCGTGACCGGCAGCGGGGTGCAGCCTCCAACCCCCTCCTCTCCGTTTTGCTCCACCACCACTGCGCCACATGAGGGAACCTTCATGTTGCTTTCCTTTGAGTTTAAAGAGGTCCAAACCCTTCCAGAACCAGCAGCTGATACACAAGGAAGAAGGGCATTTTGGGGGGCGGGGGGAGGGACGTGGATAAAGAAAGAGCTGAGGGCTTAACTACAGAGGCTGCTTTGACCTCTGTTTTCTTCACACACACATTCTCCTTTTTCTCTTTCTCATTCCCCCTTATTCTGTGGATTTAGAGGAACCTAATTCAGATGAACCTCTCCCTCCTCCACAGAAGGCAGAAATCTTTTTAATTCAGCAAGGAGTTCTGGTTTCTTTCCCTTGGAGATAGAGTGCCTCCTTCTCACACAGGAGTAGCATCCTCCCATAGAGAAGGTAGAAAAGTGTGATTCTAACCAAACTTACCCCTGCCCCATTCTAGACAGTTGGGACCCAAGCAATTATTTTGGGTCGGTTGGCCAAAAAGTTTGCTCGGGTTTTTTCCCATAAGGTCTAACAGAAAACCCTGAACAAAACATTTGGCCAACCCAATGAAAGCTATAGGACAGAAAGGTGAGAAACAATTAAAAAAAAATGAGGGCAGAGGTGAGGATAAGTAAAGAAGGTGAAGAGGATACAGTCCATGGGGTGTGGGAGAATTTCATAGCTCAGGGGGTCTGGGAAGGTCTCAGTAGAGCAGAGGGCTCCAGAGCAGAGTTCTTGCCTGAGGGTCCTGCTGTATATTGTTGAGGGGTCTGTTGTGACTGCCCAGTTACTGCTTGTTTGTGAGACCAGGAACGTGGTTCAGGGGCACACAGGGGACCCCCCTTTCCAGCTAACACAGTGGCTCCACCCAGCCCCGGGCCAAGGCCAAGCCCCTGAGATAAGGAAGCCTTTCCTGGTGTGCCATGAGGGATGCGCAGGCTCCCTGGGGCGCAGCGCAGTCCGGCAGCTGGAAGACGACTTAGGCCCAGAAAGATGCCAGCCTGGGCGATGGGGGAGGAGCTGGCCGGGGCCGCGGCAAGTGATTCCTGTACTCGGGCAGGCCGAACAGCTGCCTCTGCAGAGACTCTTTAAACTCCACCCTGGTGAACCCCGCGCGGCCGCATGTGGGAGAGCCCGGGAGGGCAGCATGGCATGCGAGATGCTCCTCCTCCTCCTGGTTTTGTTTCTTCTGGCGCCAGCATGCCGCCGCCCCGGGGCATGCCGGCACACACAGAGCACTCTTAACCCACAGAGCCAGGTGGAAGCAACGGGCCAACTAGCAGCAGCCTCCGCCCACCACTTGCAGCGCCAGCCGCCGCCTCCTGCAGCACTCACACCAGAGCGGGATACACGATGCCCCCGCCTACGGGTCCGAGCAGAAGGGCCTGACCTCCGGGCCAAGGAGAGGGGGCCAGAAACCCCCAGCGCAGGGCGGGAGCACCGTCTATCTGGTTTATACCGCTCGCACACAGCCCTGGGAAGTGAAGACCAGCTTGTGTTGGAGCGGGCATGGCTGGTGTGAACAGGGAGGTGGGGTGACGCTCCTCCGGGAGGGGATCACCAGTCCCTAGGACAGCGCGGGGCAGAGGACCTAAGGTTGCCGCCACGTTCCCGGGTCTGTGTGGGGCGTGATATAAATCCGCACCAGGATGGAGACGCGTGTATGATTTGCCTTGATTAACAGGTTTCCTATTCTTTTCCTGTTTGTCCATTTTGTTTCGTTTCTCTTCTCCTGTTTTCCGTACTCTTTTGTTTGTTTTGGCTCCCCCCGGGAATGCCTGTTCTCTCCTCCCTGTCTGCATTCTTCCCTGCCACCCTCCCTGCCCTGCCCCCGACCCCCACCCCCGCCATGAGCAGTGGCCGCATCCATTACACTGAGATGTATGAAATGCTGACTCTTATGTCACCGCCGCTAGGCCTCGGCAAGAGATGTCCCTCCAAGGTGGCATATAAGGTAGACCACTCCTTCCTTTGTTCTGGGCTAGTGACCGGCAGGAAATGGGATCCCGCTGTGGGGAGGTCAGAACGTGGGGGAGGAAGCTGGGCTGGGAACCGTGGGAGGAGGGAACCAAGGAGAAAAGAAATGATGCGATGCAAGGGTCAGGAAGGTTCACGGAAGGATGATACACAAGGTGGTTTGTAAGACTTTAAATGCGTTCTGTTTCTACAAGTGTGTGACTTCTTGTGAGTGGGTTACTAGAAAAGAAGTAAGTAGCATGTTTCCTTTAAGAGGAAGCAGAGTGGTGGCCTGCCGAAGAGCATATCTGGGCAAGAAGGACAGCAATCAGAGCTTATAAAAAGATTTTCCATCGGATAAACTAAGAAATAGGAAATATGCATAAATTCCACTAGACATGGTTCAAGAAGAAATTTTTAGGAGAGAGGAAAACTCTTTTAACAAATTTCTTCCTCCATGGCATAGGAAGGAACAGTGGTATGGTTCCTTCTAGGTACCAGGAAAAAAAAAGAGGAACACGACCTCCACCCCTTGAGACATGATGAAGAATGCAGCTCCCTTCCCCCATTAGCCCAACTACCCGTTTTTCCTGGCAGTATCAAAGGACAGGGTGATGATGGGCACGGGCTGCATTCAGCATTAGGCCTGCCTTCTTGGCATGACTGAGATATGGATGGACTCCCCTCAGTTTGCTTAGAGCAACATTGTACATTAGGAGTCACCAGCCAACAGGGTGCTCAGCCTTGAGGCCTGAACTTTTCCTCCACATTCAGTAATGTGTGTACTCAGTCATTTAGTCATGTCAGACTCTTGCAACCCCATGAACTAGAGCCCGCCAAGCTCCTCTGTCCGTGGGATTTTCCAGGCAAGAATACCGGAGTGGGTTGCCATATCCTACTTCACATTCAATAATAGCTACTGTTAATCCCCCATTGCTATTTAGACTGACTCAGAACTCCGGAGCTCTTTCATTCACCTAGCAATACGCCCTGGCAATGGCGCCACTTCTCTGGAAGCCTAAAGCAGTGGGAGAGAGGTGGAACTCAGATACAAACCGGAAACTGGCCTTACACTCTAAGATGCCATATTTGTGGCGTCACATTAGGCGAGATGTTTTAATGGAGTGTTAGAAACCCTGCCTTGGAGAGAGATGCTTGACTTCCTGCTAGGCTGGTGGTTCTGCTGGAGGACCGTCTCCTGCTGCTCCCTCCAGGTTTAAAGCTCCAGAGAGCATCTCATTGGAACAGGGGGCATCTATTAGGGACCCTCGTCCACCCCACTACATGGCTCCTCCTGTGCAGCTTAGGAGCCGACCTCCTTTATGCTCATGACTCCACATCTTAACAGGTGATGGACTATATGGCCCTCACTTCTTTGAATTTCAGGGGTGAAGCTTGGGACGGGGGCACCAAGGGTTGCGGGAATCAGAGGAAAAATTCGTTCCAAAAGCAAGATACTCTCTGGAAAGTGGATTTGGCCATTTCCGTTTGATCCCCTTCCTCCGGGTGAGGGGGACAAGGCCTGCCCACTCTGCTGCTGCCTCAGTCACCCTTCTCTCCTGTCTTCTCCGCTCTCCCCAGCTCTCTTCCCCTGGACCCTGTTTGCATTCTCTCACTTTTCCATTCTGCTCCACCTCATCCTTTGGATAAGCTGGACTTCTGCATGTTCAACCATGTGCTGGCAATTTAAAGACTCAAAAAGGGGGCATCAGGATGCATATTTCAAGTCAGATAAGCAAAATAAAATCTACCCCCCCCATCACTGTCTTTTCACCTGAGTTTTTGGGGGTCTTCATGGGACAAATGGGATTGTAGAACAGCCCTGAAGCAGGGAATGGAGCCACCTCCCTGAGCTGACTCCTTTCCCTGAGACATTGTTTTTAGGAATCCTGATTAAAGACATTCTTAGGACCCTGGAGGAGTCCTACAGAATGATAAGTCCTTCTTCCCTTGGAATTTGGCATCATTACCTAGGGGAAAAAAGAAAAAACAGCAGCCAATGAGCCTTCAGTGAGAAGCAGGGCGAGAACAGGACTGGGACGGGGGATGGGGGAATCCTTGCCCTTCTTTTTTGTCTCTGCATCTGACCTCTGCGCTTTTCCTCCCTTGTTGCCAAGGTCTCTTTCGATATATGTTTTCTCCTGCTGTTTCTTTTCTCTCTTTCACACAGAGGTTGGTCTTGATGAACATGCCAGTGGCCGAGGACATGACCGTCCACTTCACTTCCACGCTGATGGCTCTAATCCGGACAGCTCTGGACATTAAAATCGCCAAAGGTCAGTAACCTTAGGAAGGAACGAGATTCTGGAACAACTCACCCGGAGTGATGCAGGACAGAGATATTTGAACTTCATCCGACCGTGAAGTAACCTGGAGATCAAGTAGTTTTCACCTCTGAGATACAGTAACTGTTACTGTATTGTTTAACTTTTGCCCTTTCCTCTTAATGAAATGAATGACTTGATATTCACTAAGGCTCCTCTGAGCTTTAAGAGTATATGATCTTCAATGTCTGATAGTAGACATTTATGTACTATCTAAAATGTTTACCATCTACTATCTAAAATGTCTAATAGTAGACATTTTAGTAATACTTGTTGAACGAACAAGTGAGTTTCGGTTCTGGTTTTGTGTTTTTTCTTACACAGTGTTTTCATGGCTTAGAAGGCTTCTGTGGCCGGTGCTGTCATGGCAGTGATTTGTTCCTCTTGACTGCTTATTTAGTAATTTAGGAAAGAAGGGTTTGCTATTTTCAGCAGGGCCTCCAGTTTCCTGCTCTTACCTGATCCAAGTCCTTTTTAAAACTGATTCACTCAGACTCTGGGGTTGGAGCACTGGAAGAACTGATACACGTATAATGAGGCAGAGGAGGCGGGCTTGTGGCACTCTGCATTTCCCCTCCTGATATACTGAGCAGCTGGGAGGCTCTGCGAATGAATGAGGAAGCTGATCTTGGTCCCCAGGGCATCAGCTCTCTGTGGCGGGATATCCCTGAGTCACTGAAAACAGGAGCCAGAATGCGTTCTGCTTCTTCAGCAGAAAGACCCGGGATGGCAAGACCCACAGTCTCTAAGTACCAAGATCTCCTCCCAGAATGAGGCGCCGTGCTGGCGCAGCCTCTGGCCCCTCTCCTCCCCCTATCCTTGTTGTTCTGTTTTCGTTGTTAATAAAGGTATCTTCTCCCAGGTGGTGCAGACAGGCAGCAGCTAGACTCAGAGCTCCAGAAGGAGACCCTGGCCATCTGGCCTCACCTGTCCCAGAAGATGCTGGATCTGCTCGTGCCCATGCCCAAAGGTGCGGGGTCTCCTGGCTGGCCTTGTCACTGTGGGCCCAGAATGCCAAGCCCACATCTTTGGGGGCAGCGTGGAATGATCACAGAGATAAGGGAAGGGTGCTCTTCTATTCTTTGGAAACAGAAATCCCTCACTTCTCAATTGTCATTCATTGAAAGCAGTTTCTTTTTGCTTATTGAAGTATAGTTGATTTACATTGTTAGTTTCTGCTATATAGAAAAGTGATTCAGTTATACATATTTTCTTTTTTATATTATTTTCCACTCTTGTGCTATACTAATCTTGTCATTTATCTATCGTGTATAGATAGACAATACTAGCCCCAAACTCCCAGTCCTTCACTCCCCTTTGGCAGCCACAAGTCTGTACTGTGGCCATGGGTCTGCTTCTTTTTCATAGACAGGTTCATTTGTGCCATTTTTAGAATCCATATAAAGTGATATATATTTGTCTTTCTTTTTATGACTTACTTAAGTGTAATAATTTCTAGTTGTATCTGTTGCTGCAAATGACATTATTTCATTCTTTCTATGGCTCTGTAATATTCTGTTGTGTAAATGTACCACAGCTTCTTTATCCATTCATCAATGGATGGATGTTTAGGTTATTTCTATGTCTTGGCTATTGTGGAGTGCTGTTATGAACACAGGGGTGCATGTTTTATTTTTGAAGTATAGTTTTGTCTGGATATAGGCTCAGGAGTGGGATTGTTGGATCATACAGTAGTTCTGTTGTCAGTTTTCTGAGGAAGCTCCATCCTGAAAAATAGTTTCTTAAGATAGGTCACCATGGTTGTGGGTGAAGCTTCTTGGGTGCACAGCTCTATCCTCCCACATAACACAGTTCAGCAAACCTTCAAGCAGTTGGGGAAAAGGTGCTTTTACCGAGAGATGGAAATCAAGACCTTTCCAGGGGTTTGGGAGGGTGCTTACTAATGTGTTTCTTATCATTAGTAACAGGACCCTCCCTGGGTGGCCGTGGACGTCCCCTCAGGATAGCTCTGGGGACCTGTCTGCTCTGTATCCTCAGTGCCTGGCACAGATGGAACTCTCCATCAGTGTTGGATGGCTGGGCAGTGGAAGGGGCAAACCTGCCCCCCAGGCGTCCTCACTGTCTCCCCATCTCCTCCTGTCTCCCTCCATGCCACACTGGTGCCCTCAGCCTCTGACCTGACTGTGGGCAAAATCTATGCAGCGATGATGATCATGGACTACTACAAGCAGAGCAAGGTGAAGAAGCAGAGGCAGCAGCTGGAGGAGCAGGTGAAGGTCAAGGACAGTCTGTGTGGCGGGTGGGTGGGCCCCTGAGGGGACAGGCCAGTGCATCCCTGGGGGACAGTGCCCGCAAGTGCATCCAGGCAGAGGCCAGGCCTTGCGGGGCCCAGGAACTGCTTACGATCGGGGGATGAGAACCCCAGTGGGGCGGAGGTTCAGGTAGTCACCCAGAGTATCAGTCATATTCCCGTTCTACTCAAGTCACTGGTGTTTCCCCCACAGTCCTTTGAGTTCCTTTTTCCTCCTTTCCACTTTTAACACAGAAAAATGCACCCATGTTCCAGCGCATGGAGCCCTCATCTCTGCCTCAGGAGATCATTGCTAATGCCAAAGCCCTGCCTTATCTCCAGCAGGACCCGGTTCCAGGCCTGTGAGTATAACCAGGAAGCCCACAGCTCCCCTGCTTGCATTGTCACTTGTGTCATCAGGCAGACCCACAGATTCATTGCCTAGAAGTACCCGAGAAATAATACTAACTCTGAGATGAGTTGATGCGCCCCTCTCTGAAACAGAAGACAACATGTTGTATCTTTTTTTTTTTTTTAACTTTTTATGGTAGCCCTTTTAATATCTTTAAAATTTTTATTTATTTACTTAGTTTTGGTTGAGCTGGGTCTTCATTGCTGTTGTCAGGCTTTCTCTAGTTGCAGTGCAAAGGTTTCTCATTGAGGTGGCTTCTCTTGTTGCAGAGCATGGGCTCTAGGGAGCATGGGCTTAGTTGCCCCGTGACATGTAAAATCTTCCCTGACCAGGGATCAAACTCGCATTGTCAGGTGGGTTCTTAACCACTGGACCAGCAGAGAAGTCCAACGTGTTGTATCTTAAAATGGCTATTCAGCGGAGAGTAACAGAAAAGCAGAATGAGCACAATATTGGTGCCGTGGCCAGCTCGAGAGAGAGGGAGCCCTGTGAACGGACAAAGGAAGAAGGGGCTGTATTAGTATCACCACTTCACAGTGAAGAAACTGGTGGCTCAGAGAGATTCATTAAATCGTCCAAAGCCACATGGCTGGTAGGACGCTGAACTGGAATTTAAGTCTGTTATTTCTAAGCCCAGAGTCTTCCCTTTTTATCCGAAATGAACAAGAACCTTTTATCAGGCAAAACAATTTTTTTAAATTTTCTATATTGAAAGCAGAAACAAGACTCTAATTAAGGGTACCGGTTCTTCTGAGTTGTAAGCCTTAGCCCCAGTGTGGCCGTGAGTCATAAAGGATGTATTATATTATTATGTACACACCTCATGATAACACTCTCTCTCATTGCAAGCATGTAGTGAGTACTCAAAGGGCATGAGTCCATCTTCCCAGTGTAAATGGCATTTTGTGGTTGGTTGTGCTAGTGGTAAAGAATCCAGTTGCCAGTGCAGGAGACATAAGAGACATGGGTTTGATCCCTGGGTGGGGAAGATCCCCTGGAGGAGGGCATGGCAACCCACTCCAGTATTCTTGCCTGGAGAATCCCACGGACAGAGGAACCTGGCGGACTACACACCACAGGGTCGGACACGACTGAAGTGATTTAGTGTGCACGTGGTTAGTGAATTTTTTTCCAGTCTAGCTTTTATGGAACCAGTAAATCACTAAATATCATCACATCTTCAGTAATTATCAGAGGAGTGAAATCCCAGGCTTGGGAATGAGACCTCTGTCAGAACACCATTCGGAACCTCTCACACCTTGAATTTCCTTCTCCCTGTGGCGTTTTTGGCATTTTCCTTCTCCCTGAGATCTGTTTTTGAAAAGTTGTTTTCATAGGTCACAATCCACATTTGAAAGTGAAGAAAGATGACCAGGGCCATCGGTCATTTTTACAAAAACACGTGATGTGTTGAAGTAGCAAGTGTGGATTCTCCTGTCTACAGAAAACAAGTTCATGTTTCTCTTTGGTCTGTGCAGAAAGGTCAGGAGGTATGATCACTAGTACTATCTTCTTAGAAGAGTTTATGGTGTTTTTCAAGGGTCTTTGGCTTAGAAATAGAGGAAACCATCCCTCATCTAGATCTGTTTTGCCACAACGATTTGCTGTGCAAACTGTAACTCCCACCATTGGACCATCCCAGCCTCTCTGCCTTATGTTTATTGATCCATTTATTCATTGATTTGACCAATATTTACTGAGAGCCAGTGTAACCCAAAACTGGTTTAGTCACTGGGGATTCAGTCAACATGATCACAGTTTCCATGGACACAGTCCTTGAAATAGAAATTACAAGAGTTGTAACAGTTAAAATGCGTGTGTGGCGGGGAGCGGGGCGGTGGTGTCGGCTGTTGTGATGCTGTGTAAAGGAAGCAGCGCATGTAGTTTGAAGATTTGAGGAAGCTTCCCTGAGGAAGCAACATTTGAGTAAGACTCAGAAGCAAGCACTTCAAGAGATGAAATAAAAGTCGGGTTAAGTTTAAGGAACCTAAACTGTGTCATGATGGATGGTGCACAGAGAGATCAGAGGAAGTGGCAGGTGACAGATTTGGCAGGGCTAGGAGACAGAAGTTTAGTTTCATCCGAGGGTAATGGGGGACACAGTCATCAGAGTGACGTGATCAGGTTTCAGCTTTCCAAAGGTCATTCTTTAGTCTGGTGAGGGCTCAGTGGATTGGAGGAGACAGTTTGAGAGGTGGAACATCACCTGGTACATGACTGCAGTCGCGTGACTTATTAAAGACTGTGGCTTGGATTAATAGCAAATGGAGAGAGAGAGACCCAGATTGGAGAGGCAAGTCATACACAGAATGGGTCCGACTGGCTGCATGGCATGAAGGAGGGGAAGCAATCAAAGATGACCTTTGGGTTTCTGGCTTGAGCTTCAGGTAGATGACGGTCCATCTCCTGAATTGGAGACACATTCATGGAGCGGCGCTCGTGTTCCTCGGGACCAGCTGTGTTTCTCGAGCCCTGTAGTGTTCAAGTAGTGATTGCTCTGGGGGCAGCGTGGTGAACATGACTGGGCTCCTCTCTCACTGAGTTTACACCTGGTAGAAAAACAGACATGAAACAGAATTATCGGACAGAAAAAACTTGTCATTTCTGATGATTTAATCACAATTCTAGTAAGTACTAGGATGGAAAAAAATGCGTTATGATCTGAGTGCATGTGGGAGAGGGCTCTGACCAGTTTATCAGATAAGATTTCCTCAAGGAAGTGACTTTTAAGAAAAATTTTGAAGGATAAATTTAAAAAATGGCTTGCAAGGGACTGGCTGTTTGAGAAGCATGCTGTATGCTGGGAACAGCCTTTCTTAAGGTCCTGAGGCAGAAAAGGAGTCTGGCACATTGAACCAAATGTGGCTGAGAGAGCCTAGCATGTTGGACTTCAGGGAATAAGAGATAGTTATGCAAGAGAAGGGGCTTCCCTTGCAGCTCAATTGGTAAAGAATCTACCTGCCATTGAAACATGTATATTACCATATGTGAAATAGATTAGCAGTCCAAGTTCGATGCATGAAACAGGGCACTCAAAGTCGGTGCACTGGGACAGCCCAGAGGGATGGGATGGGGAGGGAGGTGGGAGTGGGGTTCGGGGTGGGGGACACATGTACAACCCGTGGCTGATTCATGTCAATGTATGGCAAAAACCACCACAATATTGTGAAGTAATTAGCCTCCAATTAAATTAATTTTAAAATAAAAAGGAAACATGCACAACAGAAGGAAAAAAAAGAATCTTCCTGCAGTACAGGAGACCCAGGTTCAATTCCTGGGTCAGGAAGATCCCCTGGAGAAGAAAGTGGCAACCCACTCCAGTATTCTTGCCTGGAGGATCCCATGGACCAAGAAGCCTGCCAAGACTACACAACTGAGAGACTAAACCATGCAAGAGGAGGATGTTCAGGCCTCTAGACTCTTCCCTAAGAACACTGAGGAGCTGGACAAGGCTTTCAAAGTAAGAGGGCACTCAGCATTCAAATTAGTCAAGTCTTCTTGCCTGGAGAATCCCAGAGACGGGGGAGCCTGGTGGGCTGCCGTCTACGGGGTCGCACAGAATCAGACACGACTGAAGCGACTTAGCAGCAGCAGCAGAATGTTGTTCAGTGATTTTAAGGGTCCTCTCTACCCATTAGGGACCCTGCAGTTACTCATTTTCTGTAGGACAGAAAGGGGCCCATTTCCTGTAGAGCTGTGCTCATCTGTTCCCTGTGTTTCTCAAGCCAAGGCCCGAGGAGGAGGAGGAGGAGGAGGATTGACATTTCAGCAGTTGTTTCAATAGCAGATGGCTCTCTCACAGTTGTGAAAATTCAGCAGAAGCCCTCACCGGCAGCAAGGGGACAGGTCGGGTGAAAAACCTGCTCTTCAAACCTTCCCCTGTGCTTCCAGTCTAATGAATTACTTTTAAGTAATTGGCAGTCCTTGCTCAGGCCTCAGATTTTCCAGTGGGTTCGAGAGTCTTACAGCCACAGACTCTGCAGCAACTCTTCCCATCTCATCTCTCCCTGCTGACCCCATTGCACTGAGAGCTGCTGCCGCGTCACTGACCACGTCCCTCTTCTAGAGATGAGGAAGCTCAAGCTGCATGCTTGCTTAGGGCAAAGCGGGTGCGTAGCAGTGAATGGCGACAGCAGCGGTGGCCATACTCTCAGGACAGGTTCTTGGCATTTTTTTTTCCCTAACTAGCCAGGTGGATCTCATTGGCTGACAGTGTCTGCAGGTACCAAACGGTGGTTTACTCATAGGCACATGGCAACAGGTCTCTGCACGTTTCATTCAGAGGCCCCCAAACACCTAGCCAACTTTGACCTTTTACCTCATCACCGTTGAAGCATCCTTCCACGTAGCCATCGACCCAGATGTTGTCGCCTCTTCAGCATCACCTCCGACATCATTCCACCCAGTTCATAAGCCAACACACACAGTATCTGGTACAGCGCAGTCCTTCAGTAAATGTTCATGGCATTCAGTTGTTTCATTTGGCCATGGATGTTGGCACAATAGAACCATACTCTTACTGAAAGTGGAGGAAATTTCTTAAAAGACCGTGACTGCTTAATATTTAAACAAACTGTTCACTGTTTAAACTATGGCATTTTTCTGCCGAAAGGAGAAGCTGAGCAGAAACAGGTTTACAATCTAGCATTGGTCTTCCATATGGCTGAGTGTGACAAATGATGTCATTTGTCACAGATATGCCAGTCGCCAGCAAAATGATGAATCATTCCAAATGCAGGTTGAAAACAGTGGTTTCTCTTTTCCAGTGTTCCCTCCCACTCCCATGCCCCCCAGGGCTAGCCACCTGTAAGCTGACAGGCTTACAACCTAGCCAAGGCTAAAGGGTATTGCCCTTTCTGGGAAGAAATTCTTGTCTGGGTGGGAATTAGTAATGGCAGTTATGTCATGACCGTTTCTCTCTCATGCACACATTACCTCTGAACGTGGCATTGCTTTGCAGGAGTGGCCGGAGTGCATACCCTTCGATGAGTCCACTCTCCCCGCAGGAAATATTCCAGTTGGCCTGTATGGACCCAGCTGATGATGGACAGTACCAGGAACAACAATCTCTGGTGAATAAATTCAAAAATTGCTTTCTTGGTTTCATGATCCCTTCCACTCTTTTTTTTTTTTTCATGTTCTATTCCATAACCATGATCCATCAGAAAAAAACACCTTTCTGATAATCCACCCAATTACCCTGGGAGTTTCCTGCCTTCTCCACTTTCCTGGCTGTTTCTCATATTCTCTGACAAATGCTCCCTCTTCAGGTTTTAAAACCCCAGAGGCCCCTTACCTGCTGCAGGAACTTATAATGCTTCAGGCCAAGCTCTCTTAGTTTGTGTCCCTGGGCTTCACATGGAGAAGCAGAAGTAACAAATGAAATCTTGCCTTTGATTGGGAGCCTTAGGATGAGTCATCATAAGAGTGAGTGGCACCAACCAGGCAGAGTCATGTGGCCTAGGAATGCCACCTGCCTCCTGAAGAACTCGGGGGTGGTCTGTACCAGTGACTAGCTGTCTGCTGGGAGAGGCAGGAGAATCTCATGCCTCTGCTCTGTGTGGATTCAGGAAAATTGGCCCTTGTGGTCACAATTCTATAAGATCAAATACATTCAAAGAGGGCCCTAAAATCACACTCGTGACCCTAAAGATTTTCATCAGCAGAAATGGGCAAAATTTCTAAGAACTCTGTTGAATAGAGTTTAAACTTAGAGATAAGAGGGCAGATGGAATTTTGGATTTTACTAATACAAAGCTAAAATAGGATTCCCAGAGATGACAGACTTTACTGTTATTAGTTCAGAAGCCGTGAGGTCAAGTTCCCTCTGGAGCTTTGAATTAAAGCCCAAGTGTTGATTGGTCTGGAGAGAAAAAGGGGTGAAACCTGACCTCTGCAACAGTCTATGTAGACAGTTTGTTTTAAGTGAGTTCCATGTCCCTTAGATTCTGATGCACCTGTGTTCTTCTCACCCCTTCATTTTTCCCCTGACCCCTCCCAGGGTATGCCTCTGCATACCCCAGAGCTTCCCGGATGGATGTGTGGGTGGAATGTGGGTATGGCCTGCTTGTGGGTGGCATGTCTGATGGGATGGGTACCCTCGGAAGGGAAGAGACACTTCAGTAGCACCAGCAAATGAGTGATTTCATTTCCTGTGACTGGGGAAACCTGGAGTTATGCGTGGCTGTCCTGGGGTGATCATCGGACCAGAGCCTCCCCTCCCCTTGGTGTGTGAGTGGCAGCCTGAAAGTGTTCTTGGTAAGGTAGGTAAAAATACCTGCAGTAATTCCCTGCCTTCCTCTCTGAGGAAATTAGCACCAAGGCCCTGGCCTAATTGGTACAGACAGTTTAAAGGGACCTCTCATCATTTTATGGCTTGCCTGGTGTTGTGTCTGCTAAGAAAAATCTCAATAATGTGTTCTTTCTTTCACAGGGAGACTTTATTGCATCATCCTTCCTGCAGGTTCCCCAGGGCTGGGCTGTAGTGCCAGGATTTTCTGGATCTGTGTTCATCTCATTGTCAGTCCTAGTGTCTGTAATCCAGTTCAGGTGTCAGCCCGTGCTACACACTCACCGCTGTGTACTCCTGTTCCACGTCCTGGGGCATGGCTGTGATCTGTGTGTGTCTTGCACCACCTCTGACACCCGTAGACTGCAGTATCGTTACCACACAGGCTGCAGCATTATCACGTTTCAGGTCGGACACGTGTACTATATAAAGCATACACTGCAAACACCATAACTTCCTCAAGTGCACGTATCCTGTCCCATGAAGGCAGTGCTTCCCATTCATACCAGGGACCCCGCAGCCAAATGGTCATGGAGGCCAAGGGGGTGTCTTTGACACCCTTACCTTTAACAGTACCCTACTCATACACCCATGTTTTTAGGGTGTCATTTCCTGAATATAAAATGCTCTTTTTCTGGTATAATCTCCAGATGTCCGAAATATTCCTAGCTCTCTCTGTTGGGTAGCCAGTATAAACATTTTTAAAGCAGCTTTACTCTCTATGCAGTGATACTAGCTGTCTATGTAGAGCATGGACATTTGCCAAACTAACATTCCTTAACCAGGATAATTCAATGATTTGGGCAGGAATCTAGAGATTTCCAATCCAACTTCTTAAAGCTCTCCAGTACAATAGCTACTGCCCACATGTGGTAAGTGAACACTTATAATGTGATTAGTCCAAACTGAGATATAAGTGTAAAATACATACCCATGTCAAAGACTTGGTGCCAAAAAATGTAAAATACCTTATTTTTATATTGATTATATGTTGCCACGAGAATATCTGTATATATTGGGTTAAACAAAATCTCTTGTTTCATATTTATTTTTGCTTTTTAAAATGTAATTACTAGGAAATTTTAAATTACATAAGTGGTTTGCAGCATATTTCTATTGGACTGCACCAGTCTAGAGCATTCTTGAAAGATGGCTACCCACACCCTTTTTTGGTTTTAGTCATAAGAAAGCTCTTAAAAGCATGTCTTAAGATTTCAGAAATTGGTGACTTTCCTTAAAACACTGCTTTCTATTTAATTGCCAAATTCTTCAGATTAAAAGAATAAACCCAATACTAGCAATTTACAGAAAGTAAATTTCACAAAGTGGTAAGATCTGTTGCATTGCTTAGTAATAATTAAGATGGTCCTTAACTAGAAAAGGTGATCTTTACCCCTTAATCCTAGTTAGAACTTTCTGTTTTGGGACATCTGGTATACCACATATGTGCACACAGAAACACAAACCTATATATGCCTACAACTGAGACCTTAGAGATGGATGTCTCTCTTCTGAAAGCCATTCTTCATATGGAGGAGGCAGAATCATCCACTGAAAGTGAGAAGCTATGGGATGGAATCAAGTCCCACAAGCTTGGCCGTGTGTTTATTTCTAGGAGCCAGAGGTTAGTGAATTAAAAAGCGTGCAGCCCTCTAACCATGGCATCTACCTTCCTTCGGACACCCAGGAGCATGCGGGCTCTGGGAAGGCATCCTCTATGCCACGCCTGACTGTGGATCCCCAGGTAAAAGGCAACCACCACTCCTATGTTCAGTGGCATCCTGGGCTGTATTGAATTGGTGGGTTATGAAAACACATCTGACATCTTCAGGTGAGCCCTTGACTTGCTCCCACGCCTCTCTAAGAGCTGGCTCATGGGCCTTCTCTATGGAGCATGCTCCTCCACACTGTGTTTTCAATGACAGTGTAGCCACAACAGGCCAGCCAGCAAAAGGGTGGGGCCTTGATGGTCTCCACATCCTCACAACTCCACTGGCTAGGCAAGAATACTCTCCAGGATGTTCCCCACGGGTTTTTTTCCTTCCTTTGCTCTGTTCCTGGCTCTTCTAGCACATATGCAGTTACTTACACACACAGCTCTGTGTCAGGACTGTCTGTCCTAACCAGCACAGACCACACCTCATCCCTTTGTCTGTTTTCCTGGCTTCTTTTTTTCTGTCTGTCTGTCTTACATCAAAGTTTTGACAGAGACAAGAAATTTTTGTGGATCTGTTTTAATATCTGTGGCAAATCAAACTGCCTGAGTTAAATGTGGAGCTGGGGTGGGACTGATGGAGAGAGCAATGCATTCTCAGGAGGCTTGCAGTATCTATTCAGTTACCAGCTCTCCTAAGCTCTAGCACAGTAGGGCAGCGCCTTCTCTGAGGGGGGCAAGATACAAAGAGGCAAAGCCATGCCTCTTGCATCGTGGAGACTTTCTGACAGTAGCCCTTATTTCAAAGCAGCTCAAGGTTCACGGCAGGTCCTGGCTGGGTCCCTGGGGTAGATGGCTCTGGGCAGCTTGCAGAGGACACTTAGCTCCCTGCTCCCCTGAGCATGACGAGGAGCCCTGCAAAGCCCGGTGACCATGTTAACGTAAAGATGCTTTCTGGAACAGCCTCCTCCAGCATGAGGTCTGAACAAGAGGGAGTCACGGGAGGTGACAGTTGGCAGTCTTCAACTGTCTCAGTCTTCTATCTTCCTTACTTTTAGACCATTTCAGTAATTAACCCATACCTTGTGTTCCTGGGTGGGGCGGGGGCTCATGTTTCCAGGTGGTGACAGACCCCAGCTCCATGAGACGTTCATTTTCCACCATTCGCGATAAGCGTTCGAATTCCTCATGGCTGGAGGAATTCTCCATGGAGCGAAGCAGCGAAAACACCTACAAGTCACGGCGCCGGAGTTACCACTCCTCCCTGAGGCTGTCAGCCCACCGTCTGAACTCTGACTCAGGTGAGAAGGTCTTCACTCTCTGCCGTGCTCCTGCTCTTGAAGGGCTGATCTGAAAAGAATTGAAAAATCATGGCAACAGAATCCAGATAAAAGGGTTATAGGAGTGAAGGAAGAATGCTCCTTAATAAAAGGGGTTCCCTATCTGACTCACATCATGAAACACAGCAATAAAACCCTCCCTAGTCATCGCAAAGGCTAATGAGATTTCTTTCTGCCAGACCAGGCTGTAGAAATCATGAAAGTGGAGGTTTCTCAAGGGCCTTCTGCAAACCACTCCTCTGCCTTAGGGATGTATTAGAGACCCCATGGCAGGCTCTGGGTTTCACCCAACAACTCCACTTCACCCCAGACAATGCTACCTGGAATCGGTTTATATATTTGAGTTTTGTTTTGTGTCTTAAGGGAAGGGGTCATATTGATAAAAACAGAAAATCACTAGTTTGGTTCAAGCTGTTCTTGAGCCAAATAGCTATTCAAGCTGTTTCTTCATTTTACTAAATGAAGAAAGATAAAAAAAACCAATGACATGCCCCATATCATAGGGCAGGTAAGTGGCAGAAAAGGAGCATGTGTGCTTAGTCCCTCAGCCGTGTCTGAATCTTTTCGACCCCATGGACTGTAACCTGCCAGACTCTTCTGTCCATAGGATTTCCCAGGCAAGGATACTGGAGGGGGTTGCCCTTTTCTCCTCCCAGCGATCTTCCTGAGTAGAAGTGAAATCCTTTGACTTCAGTCTCAGGACATTACAGTAACTATATCCATGATGTCATTCATTCAGTTCAGTTCAGTCGCTCAGTCGTGTCCGACTCTTTGCGACCCCATGAATCACAGCACGCCAGGCCTCCCTGTCCATCACCAACTCCTGGAGTTCACTCAAACTCATGTCCATCGAGTCGGTGATGCCATCCAGCCATCTCATTCTCTGTCGTCCCTGTCTCCTCCCGCCCCCAACCTTTCCCAGACCAGCATCAGAGTCTTTTCCAGTGAGTCAACTTGTCGCATGAGGTGGCCAAAGTATTGCAGTTTCAGCTTTAGCATCAGTCCTTCCAATGAACACTCAGGACTGATCTCCTTTAGAATGGACTGGTTGGATCTCCTTGCAGTCCAAGGGACTCTAAAGAGTCTTCTCCAGCACCACAGTTCAAAAGCATCAATTCTTCGGTGATCAGCTTTCTTCACAGTCCAACTCACATCCATTGCAGCCATGAAATTAAAATACGCTTACTCCTTGGAAGGAAAGTTATGACCAACCTAGATAGTATATTAAAAAGCAGAGACATTACTTTGCCAACCAAGGTCCGTCTAGTCAAGGCTATGGTTTTTCCCATGGTCATGTATGGATGTCATTCATAGCAGCTTCTTAATTCCCTTCCCCTAATGCCGTTTTCCTCCTAAAAAGTTACACACCCATGTTTAGGACATAGAGGATTCCTGGGCCACACTGCTGGCAAAGATTCTACCTTAATTATATCTAGCACAAACAGAAGCAGAAGAGAACAGTTGCATCCTTGGATTTGTAAGTCTTTCCAGTGACAACTTGCACACTTACCTCTTCACAAAAGGTTAATTTTCCAGCCTTTCTCTTCTGCTTCCCTTTCAGATCACCTGTTGACATGCCTGCAGAAGTCAGGGTCCTTGAGAGGCTCGGTCCCACGCTGTAAGAGTTGTTCAGCAGCCAGGATGGGCAGAGTTATGATTCACTGCTTTTTCATCTCTCATAGGCCACAAGTCTGACACCCACCGCTCAGGGGGCAGAGAGCGGGGACGATCGAAAGAGCGAAAGCATCTTCTCTCTCCTGACGTCTCCCGCTGCAACTCCGAGGAGCGAGGGACCCAGGCCGACTGGGAGTCCCCGGAGCGCCGTCAGTCCCGGTCTCCCAGTGAAGGCAGGTCACAGACCCCCAACAGACAGGTGAGCATGGAGGGGAAGCCAAGCCTCTGCAGGAAGACAGGGAAGGGCGGGCTTTTAACACTGGAAGCAAAATGTGTGCATCCAACACACACAGACCTCACCGTCACAGGAAATTATATCCATTGTGCACAGAGGTTAGCTACTTAATGCTTATGTATTCAGAAATGATATAAATTCACAGAAAATCAGAGAGTACCCCAAGAAAGACAGTGGTGTCTAGGGGTCAGTCCAACTGGGTCCTCAGAAATCAGTTACAAAGTCACAACAAATAAGTTCATAAATATCTCAGGCAGATTTCAGAGGAAAGGAAGATTTTTTAAGGCAAAAAAATGTATCTTTGACTAATTGCATGATCCTTAGTATTGGTTGGAATGGTGATTCCTCTCTTAACACAGGATACAAAAGATCACTCCAATTTCATTTATCTAGCTTCCAGCTATCCCAAGAGGAAGACCATCTCTCCTCCTGCCTTGTTCCTGAAACAAAGCCCAGTCTAAGAAATAGCTACCAGAGCTGTGTGAAAACATTCCCTGGCCCTGTTTTCCTCCTCACCGCCATCCCTGGCTCCCTGCCTTACCTCACTCCAAGGCTGTCAGAGGCCAGATGGTGGACCCACTCAGTGGCAGTGGGGAAGAGGAAGGGCTTCCATAGACAGGTTTTAGAGGCTGTTGAGAAGGGTACTTCTAGAGCAGTGGTGGCGCACTTCAGTGCAGAATGGAATCACCTGGGCTTGTTATAACTGCACATTCCTGAGACCTTCTGCTTCAGCAGTGACACCCACCAGAAAGGAGAACCCAGAAATCTACACTTGGAAGGACCCAAGAATCTCCCAGAAGATCTCGAGCAGGTGGCTCCTAGATCACACACACCTTGAGAAATGCCTCCCTGGAGGTCCATTTACCATCTCAGGGACCTTGGGGACTAGGTGAGCAGGTCAAGTCAGGCCTGAACCAGCAGATGAGTAGCTGGGTGTACGAGCTGAGCTAACATCAGCTCATCAACGAAAACACAGATGCAGAAGAAGAAGATGAGGGAAGGTATTTGCCATGTCCTGAGGTCCAGTTCCCAAGAACTTACCCCAGACAGAGCAACTCTAGGGCATTCATTCACCTTCCATGGAGTTGTCTCTCCTAAAACGTCAAGGCTTTCTTTTAGCATGCCACATGATAGAGAGAGCTTTCTGAATCTTTGCTACTTAATGTGTTTATTCCATGGAACAAACATCTGAGAGCTTGTTATTGGTAGAAATGAAGGGATCTCAGGCCCCAGCCAGACCTTCTGATGCCAGAGATGCGTGTGTGCTTATTGCTCAGTTGTGTCTGACTCTTTGCGACCCCATGGAACATAGCCCGCCAGGCTCCTCTGTCCATGGGATTTCCCAGGCAAGAATACTGGAGTGGGTTGCCATTTTCTCCTCCAGGGAATGTTCCCAACCCAGGGATCAAACCTGTGTCTTCTTCATTGTATGCAGATTCTTTACCCACTGAGCCATTAGGGAAGCACAGAGATGCATAAGCATGATGAAAGTTGACGCACCCAGTAGGACTGGCTCCTCAATCTCCTTTCATCTCTGCATCCCTGAGTGATTGTGATTGGTATTGCATTGGCCAAAAAGTTCGTTTGGGTGTTCTGTTACATCGTAATGAAAACCCCGGATGACCTTCTTGGCCAACCCAATAACAGAGGGGGTTCCAGTGGCTCTCAGTAGGAGGGGTTAGAGAGCTTAACCAGGTCCCAAGTAGGGAGGATGCCAAACCCAGACTAACATGCCATATTTCTCCTGCCACACAGGGCACGGGGTCCCTGAGTGAGAGCTCCATCCCCTCCATCTCCGACTCCAGCACCCCACGACGAAGTCGGCGGCAGCTCCCACCGGTCCCTCCCAAGCCTCGGCCCCTCCTTTCCTACAGCTCTCTGATGAGACATGCTGGGAGCATCTCCCCAGCAGCTGATGGGAGCGAGGGTGGCTCCCCACTGACCTCCCAAGTTCTGGAGAGCAACGACGCCAGCCTGCCCGAGTCTTCCAACCCCCGGCAGGGCCACCCCTCCCCACAGCGCTACATCTCCGAGCCCTACCTGGCCCTGCACGAAGACTCCCACGCCTCGGACTGCGGCGAGGAGGAGACACTCACCTTTGAAGCAGCCGTGGCCACCAGCCTGGGCCGGTCCAACACCATCGGCTCGGCCCCGCCCCTGCGGCACAGCTGGCAGATGCCCAACGGGCACTATCGGCGGCGGAGGCGCGGGGGGCCTGGACCGGGCATGACATGCGGAGCTGTTGGTGACGTCCTGAGTGACACGGAAGAAGATGACAAGTGCTAGAGGCTGCTCCCCCCTCCGATGCATGCTCTTCTCTCACGCGGAGAAAAACCAAGACCCGAATTGGGAAGCCGGTGCGGCCCGGGGGGGAGGAAGAGGGAGGAAGGAGCTGGAAGGACACCGCGCAGTTATCAGAGGAGAGGAAGGGAAGGACCAAAGGCAAACCAGTCAAACCCACCAAATCGCTGTATTTCCCTTTGCAAGATGGGCACTGCCATAGTTCTGCCTCTTTGCTGGGGAAAGAAAACACAAGAACAACGGAGGGTTATTCCCAGGGGAGAAGGGACACGCAGATGGCTTTGCCTCCCCTTGCCCCCTTCCCAGTTTTCTACAGCCGTTGGGGGGAAATTGAGCCGGCCTGTGTCTGTGCCCATTGCCCTGAGAAGCCTGGGAGATGTTCTGGCTCTTCCCCGGGGGAGTCGTGCAGACCCCAGGAGAGGAATCGCCTCCCGCACCAGCTCTTCCTCCTCAGCCAGCACCATGGCCACCAGGGCCACCGCGACAGCATCTCACGCGTTTCCCTGTGGCTTGCTTCCCCGCAAGGAGCACAGGCTAAGTTCAGGAGCATCGGATGTCAAGGATGGGAGGTGGAGAGGGAGGAGAGCAGCGAAGGGGAAGGGGTAAGGGTGCCGTGGTGGCAGCAGCAAGGGCTGGTCTGAATGACCCAAGCCATAGTCCGGCAGCCCTCACTGTAGAGGCAGGGGCGGAGATGCGGAGAGCTGGGGTGCTGGTCGCTACAGTCCTGTCTGAGCCTGTCACCTGCTCAGGAGGTGCAGTGTTCATTAGGATAGGCTAAGAGGTCCCCTTAGTCCAGGGAGGTGCCTGAGGCGCTCTGGTGATATTCTCAGAACATGTAACAATCGGTGTGGCCAGGACACCAGATGATGATAACAGAGTTCGGCCTTAGCGCCGGTGCCCCATGCCACAACAGGCTTCAGCCTGGGCGATGCCGGGCATAGGGGAGCCCTGGGAGGGGGAGCGGGTAAGCGTGGCGGGGGCACTTCAGGGACTCAGCAAGTCAGTTTTCCAACCAGTATGGAGGTAATTCGGTATGTGGAGTGGGGCGGCACCGTCTCGCACATACTGACTGAGTGTCAGCCCAGACTTTGGTCCACGAGCCAGGCCCATGCCGTGCCAAGGCCAGTGAGCCCCAGTGTCAGGGGCCTGGCCACCCCCCCAAGAGGGCCGCACACACCTCTACAAGGTGGGCTACACTTCACCTGCTAGGGACTTCCGTAGAGCTGAGAAGGGCCGAAACCAGAGACGCTTCAATAAGAGAATCTGTCTGAGTTTACTGAGGCGTTCCTGCGAGGGAGGGACTCTCGGGGACGGGCAGCTTCTGCGGCTGGTGTGTGGTTGAGGATCAGTGTGTCAGGAGTCTTTAAGGTGATGAGTAAATATACCTCAGCTTAGACCTGGGCTGCTGCTTCTAGCAAAGCAGGCTCTGGTGGGGCCTCAGAATACAAAGTGATAGGCCTGGAGCCCCGGTGGTCCTGAATACTCCCCTGGGCATGACCCCTCCCCAGAGTAGGAGCTGAGCAGAAGACAACCTCAGGACCTTCTTCCTAACCCCCCGAACTCAGAAGCATTGAGAAAGAGCGTCCTTTCTTGGCCGATCAGTGCTCCTTTCACTGTATCGAGTATCCATTCGGGGACCGTCCCTTTACTCCCCTCTCTAGTTCCCCAGCACCATCGCCATTAGGTGGAAGGATTTCCTGGAGGCGGGATACCAGGCAGGGCCCTCCTCCCCCAGCCAGGAGGGGACGGAGCCTGCCTCCTGGGGCTCTCCCTGGGGAGACTCCGAGGCTCCCTGGCTGAGATTACGGCAGATAAGCAGATAATACTCTATCCTCCTCCAGCCCTGGCAGACTTCACCTCTTAGGCAGGAGTAGTCGGTGGCTGTTATTTTTCTTATGAAATTGGGTTTTTTGGGTTTTGGGGGTTTTTTGCTTTGTTTTGTTGTTGAAATAGAAATAAGGTATCATCGTATCAGCTCTGAAAAGCCAGATTCAACGCTGCGGTTGCAAAATCATTTGTGATGGCCCTGCCTTCTGCCCTAGACAGGGATGGCGCTTCCTGGCTGCAGTCAGCCCCCAACCAAAGTAGTCCCCTGCAGGAGACCAGTGAGGCAGACACATAGGCCGCCCGCTCTGAAGCACTGTTTTCCCTTTCTTCTCCGGCTCAGCACACCCGTGTGCCCCAGGGGTCGTTGGGATTGGGACCGTGTAGCACCCAGACCCTAAGAGGTGGAGTTGTGACATGAGACTCAAGACGCGGGGCCTGTGCTGTCTTAAAGGTTTCCTCCGCTCCGTGTCATTTCCTGCCCAAGTGCTGCTATTATGGGCTGCTTTGCACAAAACTGCTTGCTTCCACCTTGGCAATGCAGCTTTCCCAGTGAGCCCGTTGCTCTGTGTTTTGAGAAAGGGCATTGCAATGACCCCTACGCCATGGCGACAGGAGACATGGAGGCTGGCAAAATTACCAGAAGTGGGATTGGCCTGCACACGACATTACAGACAGTGTGCTGTGCCGGGAAGCTTTCCTGGACACCTGAACTCCTTCAACTCACACTCACACAAGCACTTGGTCCCAGACAGGAGGGTATCACGCACCGTAGATTCAGGTCCCTGGCCAGCCCCCTGGGCTTTTTTGTTTTAGTACACATGAACTTACCAACTCCTCTCTTTTATTCCACTTCCCCTGACTGAGAAATTAGATTCCTTATCCTTTAGCCTGCATTTGCCCTTCTATTAAAACCAGAAAATAAAAGGCAATTTTCTGTTAAGTCACGGAACACATTAGCATAATCTTATAATGGTTTCCTTCCACCTCTGAATAAATATGAACCCAAACCTTGCCTGTCACAACCAACCAGGAGATCCATTCCTGGGTAGCAGATTCTGCCTCTTTGCTTTGGCAAGAGGCCCTCTTTGAATCACAAAACCTCTGCTTCTCTTTGCACTAAGAAATATGGCAGCAACTTGAAAAATTCCAGGTAGACCACTAGCTTGCTTGAGGCACACAGCATGATCAAGCTTCGTACTGTAGGTCCCCTCAGAAGAGTCTTTGGCTACATGTCCGTTTTCCTTTGCTAATATCCCCTCAAAATAAGAAGGGAGGTGATGGGGAAAAAAGGAAAGAGAAGGAAAAGAAACCAAGGCGCAGAGAGATTCTAACTAGCTTTGTGTTTAGATACTCCTCTCTTCACTTAAGGCTCCAGATAGACTTCTGGTGGGAAATTCTTCTCTCTTTATATATGTACGTGCCCCTCTGCCAGTCTGGGTCGCCAAGGGGGCCAAGTGCCAGCAGACCTTCAGACAAGGGGGTGGAGCTCTAGGCCAAGGTGCCCTGTGAGCTGGGGTCAGGATAGAACCACCTACACTGTGAAGGGACGGCACCCTTGAGGGTCCCCCACGCTCAACATGAACCATGAGCACAGCTGCCCAGTGTGGGGCTGCGTCCTTTTCTAGCTGAGCAATCTCTTTCTGTTCTGGGGTTTGCTTCTTGCCATTCAGCGTTCCTATGAGGTTCTGAGATCCCTGATACTACCAGTTCTCTGAAGCCGAGCTCCAGATCTGGTTTTGCGAAGACCCCATGTTCCACCACCTGGCCGGTGCGCATCCTCCATACCCATCCTCTTCTGCGTGGGCTTTGTGACGAGTCTGGGTGTCCTCCCAGCAGAGCCCCCATCTTGCCATGTACGAGCAGTGACGTGGCTCCCGAGAAGGTTTTGTGTGTGTGCTTAGTTGGCTCAGTCATGTCAGACCCCATGAACTGTATAGCCCACCAGGCTCCTCTGTCCATGGAATTCTCTAGGCAGGAAAACTGGAGTGGGTAGCCATTCCCTTCTCCAGGGGATCATGTTAAGTCCACTCAGTCCAAGCTTATCTGCTGACCTAGCTGCTTCTGCTGGGCTCTCTGCCCTTTTGGGCATGCTTGAGTCTCATGAAATACAGTCAGGGACTCACCTGGTGATTATTCATGAGATGATCTGAAACAGTATAAGCTCTAAAACTGCTGCTGGTGTGTATAAAAATGTGCACATACTCGATGAATGCCCATTGCAGGGAAATGAGGTCTCTCCTGGAATAATGAAACAAAATTGAATAATTCTGATGTTTTAAGAAAGTTTGCATTTTTTTTTTTTTCACTACATCCTTATTTCTAAAGCCTGCTCTGGATGTGTCATTTTTGGATAGAATATTTCTTTAGTGGGTCACGCCAGGGATAAATTGAGAAATTCTTTAATTTCTTACTTCCTCTTATAAGGTTGGATTGGAAAAGGGCATATGTGTCACAGGAGGGGAGCAGAAAGTCTCCTCTTGCGGGGATTTTATGAGACCTGAAGATTAAGGAACTCTGACTGCTGTTCTTACCAGTTTCATGTCTGTTGATGTTTTGTGATCCTCAAAGGCCCAACGCCAGTGTATGCAAAAAATCAGGGTGAGGAGAGACATGTCCATGCCTTGGGGTAGATTGTTCTTCACTTGCTTCTCATCTACCCTGTCCATCTTTCTCTCCTGAATTCCAGAACACTGAGCACTGTTCTGGAGTTTCAGGAGGGGACTTTATGCTGTCAGAAAGGACGATGACACGGGCCCCCTGCGAGTGGACAATTGGGGCATGATGGTTTAACTCCAGACACCCAGAAGGAGTCAGGTCCAGATTTGGATAACTATATATCCACACTAGAGACTCTTATTTTAACAAAAGCCAAACGAGATGAACTCAGGAGTTATGACCCAACCTTTCCATGAGGCGATCAGAGGAGATCCTACATGAATAAACACTGCCCCTGTCAGCCGTGTGGACATTTTGATTTTTGTTTTTTCCTCTCTGAATCACCCAGTACTTTGTAGCCAGGTCTAATAACCGGACAGAGCAGCAGCCAATGGTTCTCTGCTGACTCCAGGGGCAGGCTCACCTCCAGCCTGCCACAGTGATTGTCAGCTGCCATGTGCTGCAATTCACCCAATCAGAGAACACAGACAACCACTTGTGGGGTCAGGGGACAAAAGACTAGGAAAAGACAGAACCATCTTTGGTATCTGAGGGCTGTTTTTTCTTCTCTTGAGTCCATTCTGCTTTGAGCCTCTGAAGCTTATGCATCTTAGAGAGATCACTCCAAGCCAAAGAGAACAGATTAATAGATTCTCCCATCCCACCCAAGGGCCTGGAATGCTGCCCTTAAAATTCACACCAGTTAAGAAGCAGGACTGGAACTCAGATTAAAGTCTCACCATGTTGCTGGGGTGTCCCCAAACTGCCTATTTTTATAATCTTGTTTCCCTCTACTCCCTCGCCACCCCATGCCAAAAACATGGCGAGTATCTTGACCTTCTAAACGCGAGATTTTATAATAAGCTGTGCTATTATGTAAATTGGAGAAGGAAATGGCAACCCACTCCACTGTTCTTGCCTGGAGAATCCCAGGGACGGGGGAGCCTGATGGGCTTCCGTCTATGGGGTCACACAGAGTCGGACACGACTGAGGTGACTTGGCAGCATTATGTAAATTACTGAGTTTGAATTCTTGTTTCTGGGGGTTTGAAAGAGTTGAGTAGATCAAGTAAAAAGAGAAAAGGGGATTTGTGTTTAATTTGGATTTTGTTTTGGTTTGGCTAGTTGCACATTTTGGTAAAAGACCTACTCTAGAACAGCAGAGAGGGATAAATATGTGCTCTGCAGTGTTTCTGAATTAGCTTTTCTTTAGGAATTAATTTCTGTCCAGTTTAATGATGTGATACTTAAGTCAAAAATCTGAGGTTACACAGTACCAAATCTAGCTTCTTTCTCTGGTTTCCTTTTTATCTTCTTTTTCCTTCTAAGTCAGATTTTGTCTCTTGTTTCTTTTCCTTTCAGGGACTTAATATGTTATCTTGAATACTGAAAAACTATGAAAACAGGGAAAGCCCAGGAAATAATAAAATGGATGTGGGATTTTTATAGGATATCTTTAATAAATACAAAATTTATGTCTTTATGAAAAGATTAAAAAACTTTTAAGGGCATAGTAATTGGGGAAATGAAAATGACTGGAAGTCAAAAATCATAAATGCTACTCTAGCCTTCTATGGAAACTTATGCCTTCAGCATAAGTTTTCCCTTATTGGGAAAATTAAAGTACTAATGCTCGGCTATCGTGGATATGTCAAGTGTTTGGAAGTAAGTTAATAACTCAGCGTTTTAATAAAGCACGTGTTCTCTACAAATCAGTTTAGAAAAGCCTTCACTCCCTATATTCCATTTAGTCTTGGCATTGCTCTAAGCATTTTTTTTTAAGAAACTTCATGTTTAGTGAAACCTGAATCCAGTATTTGCTTTAATTTCACCCTCTGTTTTTTCCCATCTTCCCCTTCCTCCTTTTCTTCGCTTTCTAACAACAACAGAAATCCAGACTTTCTTGTTTTTAATCCAGGAAGACAGCTGAGGATTCAGAGCTTCCCAGTGCCATCTTTGTGGACACTGAGCCAGTCTTATGTCAGATGCTCACAAGCTAACTCGTAGGATCCTCCTGAGTCACCTGCTCCTACTCAGCACTGGAAATCTGGATGGCGCTTTCTGTGTGTGTGTGTGTGTTCTGCCAGTTTGTCAGAGATAAGAATGGATTTTTCTCTGTGTTCTGGACCAGATTCTAGAATGTATACCAGGCAGTACCACTTCCTTCTTGGTTCACTCAGAGGAGGACCCCCCAACCTGCAAGGGGACTAAGTCAAAGCTACCAAATTCAACTTTGACCTTCTCTGGTGACTTGGTTTTCTTTCCAATACTCTAATTTCTTCTAGTGATGGCCTGCATCACACCAAGAACCGCCACTCAAAGCAAGCCTATTAGATACCTTGATAAGGGATGAGCAGGAAAAAACACACTCCAAAACTTCAAAGTGCCATTAATCAACTTTTAAAAATAAAGGTAACAGGAAATGAGGGCTAAACAATGTACTCTAACTGCCAACTAAAGTCTACTGTAGTCTGGTCTTAGTTACATTTGATATGGAGCTATATAGTGTTAAGCAGATTCCAACAGATTTAGTAAAAACATAGGTATTTTAATGGCTACCAATGGAGATATATACTTAGCCTGCAGGCCAAACGTCAATCAGTGTTTTTCTATCCTGGGGTTTTGTCACCAAGCCAAAATTTATACAAAGCCACCCTAAGTGCTGCTGATTGCAGAGGAACCTCCCTCTTGGTGGCATTAGAGAGCTGTCCAGCCAGCTCCACTCAAACTGAGTCCATGATTTGGAATTCACGCATAAAAACAAATGGAGGAGAAAAATCTAACGAAGTTAGTGTGCGGAGCATCTCATAGCTGGGCCGAGTCGGGTATAGGTGAGGAAAACAAACTCTAGAACAAAGTCAAGGTTAAGGTGGAAAATACCAGCTGGTCCCAGAAAGAGGAAAGCATGTGACCTGGGATCCTCATTTATGCCAGATCAGGGACCAACTTGTTAACAGGGAAGGCATGTGACCTGGGATCCTCATTTATGCCAGATCAGGGACCAACTTGTTAACAGGGAAGGCATGTGACCTGGGATCCTCATTTATGCCAGATCACAGACCAACTTGTTAACAGGCTACTAGAGACGGCTTCTTTCCACTCTAAGTAGTGGGTTTAAAGGCCTCAGAGGATTCATAGAGCCCTGGAAAATATTTTCCAGGCTTGGGAGATGGAGAGAAAGGAGCTTCTTGCTTTCAAGCAGCCTGAAGACAATCTCAGTGACTTTAGCTGCTCTTTGATAAAGTAGTGCCAACAGTGGACAGATTTCTTTGACCTTCCTAGTGGCACAAGTGTCCTGGGAGGGGAGAGGGAGGAGGGGAGGGGAGAGGGAGGAGGGGAGGGGAGAGGGAGGAGGGGCGGTGAGCGGCACAGGAGAGGAGTCTTATCATCAATAAATGTCAGACTCCACACGGCACTCTGCTAGTAGCCTCAGAGGATAACGTTGCTAGGAAGTGGGCAACAAGGTGTTCGGGTCAAACCCTCTGTCCTTTGGGATCCAAAGTGAGGACATTCTCCCCCTTGGTTTGCTCTTGGAGGATGCGCACATCAGATGGGATCGAGAGGGAAACTGGGTGCTCTGCCTTAGGCTGTTAAACGCTGCCACCTGTGTTACAAAACACATGCGAGTCAAGGCACTCCAGACGCTTCCTTACAGGCAGCATCCACTGCGGTGTGGCGTGCCAGCCTGACGCCCCTTCAGTGACCGCGTGTGACTGGCAGCCAGTGCTGGCCCGCCCACAGTATCAGTGCAGCTCACCCAAAGCCAGAGTTCAGCACTGCATGTTGACCAGGTGGATATCCTGTAACATAGATGCTCGTTTGGATCCAAAAGGAAAACCATTAAAAATTAAAGAAAGACAAACAACTTTAATGTTTCCTTGGGAGGTGTGGTCCAAGAAAATAAATAAAACCTTGTTGTAAAGAATTCATCAGCCTGATTTCCTTCACTCATTCAATGTGTTTCTTTGAAAGTGAAGTCGCTCAGTCGTCTCCAACTCTTTGCAACTCCATGGACTGTAACCTACCAGGATCCTCTGTCCATGTGATTTTCCAGGCAAGAGTACTGGAGTGGGTTGCCGTTTCCTTCTCCAGGAGATCTTCCCGACTCAGGGATTGAACCAGGGTCTCCTGCATTGCAGGCAGACGCTTTACCGTCTGAGCCACCAGGGAAACCATGTGTTTCTTTGCTCCCACTCAAAAAGGAGATCGTGGGAGTGAAACTCTGCTGTCAGGGATGCTTCGCGAGGCAGGGGGGATGAGAGTGGCAACAGCTTCCAGATGTGGATGTCTGCTCAGCCCATCTGGTTACGAGGAATTACAAGGTTTCCCAAAGTTCAAGGACATCGTGTCCTAGAAGATTTTCTTCTATCATAAATGTTCGTCTTAGAAGAAATAAAAAACAAACAACTGAACAAACTAGTTCCCTGAAGCTGAAAAAGCTGGGCAGATTTTTCTGATCAGAAAAATACCATCTCCGGGGGAAGAATTTAAAAACAGGCGGGAAGCTTCTCTGGTGGCTCAGTGGTAAAGAATTTACCTGCCAGTGCAGGAGACACAGGTTTGATCCCTGGTCCAGGAAGATCCCAAATGCCCATGGGGGTAACTAAGCCCATGCACTAGAACTACCGAGTCTGTGTTCTAGAACCTGGGGACCAACTCCTGAGCCCACATGCCATGACTACAAAAGCCTGAACGCGCCAGAGCCTATGCGTCACAAGACAAGCCACTGCACAGGGCCACTGGCGCAATGAAGAACGTGTCCGATTACGGATCAGATCAGAAGAGAAGCCACTGCGGTGAGAAGCCCCTGTGCTGCAAGTAGAGAGAGTAGTCCTGCTCACCGCAGCTAGAGAAAAGCCTGTGCAGCAGTGAAGACCCAACACAGCCAAATAAAATTTTATACATACACACACACACACGCACACATAGCTTAAAAAAGGCAGAGAACCTCTTTATGGAACACAGGGCTTCATGAATAAAACTATAATCAACCTCCCTCCCAAAAGGGAGGGAAGATTATGGGATACCAACTTAGCTACCAAGTTCAGGAGGGAGCAGACGCCCCAGGATTTCAGGAAATGTCCATTCTTCCCTTCCACTCATATCATCCCTCCTCTAACATCACGGCTCCTTTAAGAATCAGTCCCTGGGTTCCGTGACCCCTTTGAGTTTCCACGCTGAGAACAACTTTTTGTCTCATTCTCCCCATCATCATCTCTTACTCCTAGTATTGGGTTTATTATTTTAATCTGAATAACTCTTTTATCAATTAAATAGAACCCAGAATTCTAGGGTAAGCCCCCCATTTTTGCAGTTCCATCAAAAATAAACTCTGAAGCCCTAAGAAAAATAATTTTGTTAAGTGAGAATTATTGCACCATATTTTTGGATAGTTTTGACTGTGAGAAAACGGCCTAGGTCCTTGCAGGCTGGATTGGAAATCTCTGAATTCCTGTCCAACTCAAGCTTTGTGTTTTCTGGTCACAGTGCCTTTTCCATGGCCTCCATCACTGTGGGAGCTGGGAAGAGTGAGTGTCAGCCACATTCTTCCTTACCCACATTCTTTTAGGTATTACCAGTTGGTTTGATCAGGCAAAGGGTGGTTGGTAAGGAATTTCCACAGGGTTTGTTTGGTTCCCTTTTCGTCTAGACCTTAGGTCCATAGTATTTCACAGGGTAATGGCACTAGGGAACATACATAAACAGACACTATTCTGAACTTCTTTCTGGTGCTTCTGTATTATGATACTGAGCATCTCTTGGTTACCCTAACACATGACCTTTAACCTAAATTTTCTACAATATTAAAAACTTGTTTTGTATGCCAAGTTCCTTTGCTGATAAGCTAGGAAAGCTCCCATACCAAATACCAAGATGTCAGTTCCTTAAACACAAAATATTGGGATGAGGTCACAGGTGTAGATGGCTCTAGAACATCTCAAGCATATGAAGCAGACAAAGAAGAGAGGCTACAAACACAGGTGCTGGAGTCAGACCCAACTGAGTTCAAATATGTGCACCGCCATTCAGGACCTGTGGGCCCTTGAGCAAGCCACTTAACCTAACACTTTCTTCATCTTTAAAATGGAACAGTAAGAACTTCCCCAGTGGTCCAGTGGTTAAGACTTCACCTTCCAATGCAGGGGGTGCAAGTTCAATCCCTGATCAGGGAACTAAAATCCTACATACCTTCTGTCCAAAAACCCAAAACATAAACCAGAAGCAATATTGTAACACATTTAATAAAGACTTTAAAAATGGTCCACATCAAAAAAAAATCTTAAAAAAAATAAAATGGAAAAATATAACAACTACCTCATAGGGTGGTTGTATAGACCAGACTAGTTATTGCATATAAAGAGAATAGCCAGGACTTCCCAGGCAGTCTAGTCGTTAAGACACCACGCTTCTAATAAAGGGGGTGTGCTGCCAATCCCTGGTCAGGGAACTAAGATCCCACATACCTTTGTGTCCACCCCCAGCCCAAAAAAGGAAAGAAAGAATAGCCAGGGCCTGCCCCATGACAGGCATTTGATAAAAGTCTGGGAACACTATCCCTGTCATCACTGTCACATAAAAGTACATTCCCCAACTCCCCTAAACCCAAGAAACTTAACCCCTCAGTGTGTGTGTTAGTCACTCAGTTGTGTCTGACTCTGCGAACCCAAGAACTGTAGCCCTTCAGGTTTCTCTGGCCATGGAATTCTCCAGGCCAGAATACTGGAGTGGGTTGCCATTTCCTTCTCCAGAGGATTTTCCCAACTCAGGGATCGAACCCTGGTCTCCTGCACTGCAGGCAGATTCTTTATCGTTTGAGCTACAAGGAAGTCCTACAGAAGAGTATGCTGGGTGGGTATTCCCCTTCTGTCAGTGAAACACAGAGGACAATCTGATCCATAGACAGCTTTCTAATCAGAAGGGAATAAATTAAACTTTAAAAAGTAAGCAAATCATTATTATATATCTATTTTTAAATAATGCCTCCATTCTTGTTTGAGAAACAAGCCCTAATTTGCTTCTTCTTCACTTCTATTTCCATTTTCATTTAATAACAAAATGGGAGAAACATTAGTGGGAGATAGTAATTGTAAAAGTAGCAATAAAGTAAATGGCAACATTAAAAATACTGCATGCACATGAATGTAGCAATAATCAAGGCAATTTGAAATAAGAAGCAACTCACGAATTAATGGTACATGCAACTGAGTCCATCCAGGAAGGGGATTCTCATGCCTCAGGGCCTTGTTTCCAAATCTGTGGTCTGATGTTTTCAAACTGTGATGCTAGAGAAGATTATTGAGAGCCCCTTGGACAGCAAGGGGATCAAACTGATCGATCATAAAGGAAATCAACCCTGAATATTCACTGGAAGGACTGATTCTGAAGCTGAAGCTCCAATACTTTGGCCACCTGATCAAAGAGCAAACTCATTGGAACAAACCCTGATTCTGGGAAAGGTTAAGACAGGAGAAGGGGGCGACAGAGGACAAGATGGTTAAATGGCATCATCAACTCAATGGACATGAGTTTGAGCAAACTCTGGGAGATAGTGAAGGACAGGAAAGCCTGGCATGCTGCAGTCCATGCGGTCACAGAGTATCGGACATGACTTGGAGACTAAACAACTGCCTCTGCATGCCGGACCACATGTGTGCATAAAATACCTATAGCCTCAAGCTGCTGATATTTAAATGATTCTGTAACACATGGAAATCATAGAACCAGAATGTTAACGCAGGAAGGAGCTTAGGTGTCAATTCTGGCCCAAGCCAGTTCATACATGAGGGATGTAAGATTTAGAAAAACTCTAACATGGGCTTTTCCAGAGATTAAGGAGGTCTCCTGTGAATCTGGAAAACCACACGAGGCTTCAGCCACCCTAGCACAACTTTCAAAAAAGAAGAAAACAGCAGAGAAATACTGAGGAGGGCCTCTTGCTCATATGTCCAGAAGACTCCTTTTATAATCTAATGGAAGCTATGGACTATCTTCCTTGATAAAAGCCCCAAAATCTGAGTCTTCACATCCCTCAACCCCACCCCAGAGCCTGTTTCTAACTCCCCTGCAACAGTCCCAGGAGGTATTAGGGAAAGACCAAGCACAAAACAGAGCTACTTTCATCAAAGGAATTCAAAGGAAGAGCTGTGACATCAAACTATTTGGACCCAGAAATAAAGGATAGAATCCAGACCCAGTTCCCAGGCATACTGGAAATACTTCTTTCCTCACCCTCAGAATCTGAGATCTGATGGCTTGACTTGGATGGGAGTACGGTGTGGGCTGGGAAAGGTTTGAGAGGGGGAAAGGGTGCCTTATGTAAACACAACTCAGTAAACATGCTGACATAAAGCAAGAGATCTGGGCCCAAATTCCAGTTATACATCAAATAATGCCCACAGCCATGTTACTTGACATGACACTGAAAGATGACTCCCCTACTCCCAGGTCAGTAGGTGTCCAGTATGCTACCGGAAAAGAGCAGAGAAATAGCTCCAGAAAGAGTGAAGAGGCTGAGCCAAAGCAGAAATGACACCCAGTTGTGGATGTGTCTGGTGGTGAAAGTAAAGTCTGATGCTGTAAAGAACAATATTGCATAGGAACCTGGAATGTAAGGTCCATGAATCAAGGCAAATTGGAAGTGGTCAAACAAGAGATGACAAGAGTGATCATCGACATTTTAGGAATCAGTGAACTAAATGGACAGGAATGGGCGAATTGAATTCAGATGACTATTATATCTATTATTATGGACAAGAATCCCTTAGAAGAAATGGAATAGTCCTCATAGTCAACAAAAGAATCCAAATGCAGTACTTGAGTGCAATCTGAAAAATGACAGAATGATCTCAGTTCATTTTCAAGGCAAATCATTCAACATCACAGTAATCCAAGTCTATGCCCCAACCACTAATGCTGGAGAAGATGAATGGTTATATGAAGACCTACAAGAACTTCTAGAACACCAAAAAAAGATGTCCTTTTCATCATAGGGGACTGGAATGCAAAATTAGGAAGTCAAGAGATACTTGGAGTAATAGGCGAATTTGGCCTTGGAGTACAAAATGAAACAGGGCAAAGGTTAACAGAGTTTTGCCAAGAGAATGCACTGGTCATAGCAAACACCCTCTTCAACAACATGAGAGAAGACTCTGCAAGTGAACATCACCAGATGGTCAACACTGAAATCAGATTGATTATATTCTTTGCAGCCAAAGATGGAGAAGCTCTATACAGTCAGCCAAATCAAGATCGGGAGCTGACTGGCTCAGATTATGAGCTATTTTTGGCAAAATTCAGACTTTACTTGAAGAAAATAGGGAAAATTACCAGGCCATTCAGGTATGACCTAAATCAAATCCCTTATGATTATGCAGTGGAAGTGACAAATAGATTCAAGGGATTAGACATGATAGACAGAATGCCTAACGAACTAGGAATGGCGGTTCATAACATTGTACAGGAGGTGGTGACCAAAACCATCCTCAAGAAAAAAAAATGCAACAATGTAAAAAGGTTGTCTGAGGAGGCCTTATGAGTAGCTGAGAAAAGAAGAGAAGTGAAAGGCAATGAAGAAAAGGAAAGATATACTCATCTGAATACAGAGTTCCAAAGAATAGCAAGGAGAGATAAGAAAGCCTTCCTCACTGAACAATGCCAAGAAATAGATGAACACAATAGAATGGGAAACACTAGAGATCTCAAGAAAATGAGAGATACCAAGGAAACATTTCATGTAAAGATGAGCACAATTAAGTGCAGAAGCAGTAAGGAGCTAACAGAAGCAGAAGATATTAAGAAGACATGGCAAGAATACACAGAAGAATTGTACAAAAAAGATCTTAATGAACCATATAAGCATGATGGTGTGGTCACTCACCTAGAGCCAGACATCCTGGAGTGTGAAGTCAAGTGGGCCTTAGGAAGCATTACTAAGAACAAAGCTAGTGAAGGTGAAGGAATTCCAGCTGAACTATTTAAAAGCCTAAAAGATAATGCTGTGAAAGCGCTGCATTCAATATGCCAGCAACTTTGGAAAACTCAACAGTGGCCACAGGACTGGAAAAGATCAGTGTTCATTCCAATCCCAAAGAAAGGCAATGCCAAAGAAGGTTAAACTACTGAACAATTGTGCTCATTTCACATCCTAGTGAGGTAATGCTCAAAATCCTTCAAGTCAGGCTTCAACAGTACATGAACTGACAACTTCCACATGTACAAATTTGATTTAGAAAATGCAGAGGAGCCAGAGGTCAAATTGCCAACATCCCCTGAATCACAGAAAAAGCAAAGGAATTCTAGAAAAACACCTACTTCTCCTTCACTGACTACACTAAAGCCTTTGACAGTGTGGATCACAACAAACTGTGGAAAATTCTTAAAGAGATGGGAATATCAGAACATCTTACCTGCCTCCTGAGAAACTGTAAGAAGGTCAAGAAGCAACTGCTAGAACCAGACATGGAACAATGGACTGGTTCAAAATTGGGAAAGGAGTACATCAAGGCTGTTTATTATCACCCTGCTTATTTAACTTATATGCAGAGTACATCCAGAGAAGGCAATGGCAAGCCACTCCAGTACTCTTGCCTAGAAAATCCCATGGATGGAGCACCCTGGTAGGCTGCAGTCCATGGGGTCGCTAAGGGTCGGACATGACTGAGCGACTTCACTTTCACTTTTCACTTTCACACATTGGAGAAGGAAATGGCAACCCACTCCAGTGTTCTTGCCTGGAGAATCCCAGGGATGGGGGAGCCTGGTGGGCTTCCGTCTATGGGGTCACACAGAGTCGGACATGACTGAAGTGACTTAGCAGCAGCAGCAGAGTACATCATGTGAAATGCCGGGCTGGATGAAACACAAGCTGGAATCAAGATTGCTGGGAGAAATATTAACAATGTTAGATACGCAAATGATACCACCCTAATGGTAGAAAGTGAAGAGGAACTAAAGAGCCTCTGATGAAGGAGTGAAAAAGCTGATTTAAAACTCAACATTCAAAAAACTAAGATCATGGCATCCAGTCCCATCACTTCATGGCAAATAGATGGGGAAAAAACAGAAACAGTGACAGACTTTATTTTCTTGTGCTCCAAAATGACTGTGGATGGTGACTGCAGCCATGAAATTAAAAGACCCTCATTTCTTGAAAGAAAAGCTATGACAAACCTAGACAGCATACTAGAAAGCAGAGACATTAATTGGCTGACAAATGTCTGTATAGTCAAAGCTATGGTTTTTCCAGTAGTCATGTATAGATGTGAGAGTTGGACCATAAAGAAGGCTGAGTGCCCAAGAATTGGTACTTTTGAACTGTGGTGCTGGAGAAGACTCTTGAGAGCCCCTTCGACAGCAAGGAAATCAAACCAGTCAATCCTAAAGAAAATCAACCCTGAATATTCATTGGAAGGACTGATGCTGAAGCTGAAGCTCCAATCCTTGGCCTCCTGATGCAAAGAGCTGACTCACTGAAAAATACCCTGATGCTGGAAAAGATTGAGGGCAGGAGGAAAAGAAGGTGACAAAGGATGAGATGGTTGGATGGCATCACCAACTCAATGGACATGAGTTTGAGCAAACTCCGAGAGACAGTGAAGGACAGGGAAGCCTGGTGTGCTGCAGTCCATGGGGTCTCAAAGAGTCAGACATGACTGAGCAACTGAACAGAATCCTTAGTTTTCCCCAATATGGAATTAGGTAACAAGACCAACCTTGCATTGTTGTATTTAGGATTAGAGATAATAGCTGATCTTTGAGCAATGTAAGGGTTAGGGGCCCTAACCCCCTGAGCCATTGAAAATCTGCATACTATTATCTCTCTCTCAAAAATAGAGAAACTGATATATGACTCAACCTGGGCAGGAAGCTGAAACAGTTTGGATAGAATAAGGATTTAAACCTTAGTTCTTTTGATTCCACATACTGTGATCTCTACTTGAATACAAATTTTTCCCCACACTTAATGATCTGTAAAATGAAAATGCAGGTACTATTATATACTTATTGAAAAAAATCTGCCTATAAGTAGAACCAGTGTTGTCCAAGGGTCAACTGCATGCACTTATACACACAGACATGCACACAGTACTCGGCATGGTGCCTATCACATAACAGGCATTCTATAAAGCATGATTGCTGTTATTATTAGTTCACGCACCCATTCATCAAATGTATTTATTGATCATGCAGTGCTGTGCGGAGCACTAGGGTTTTGATAATGAACAAGCCAGATGAAGCAATGGCTTTGAGTTGTCCACCACCTAATGATATTTTAGACAACAAATAAACCTCTGCCCTAGACTGTGATTTGTACAGGGTAGGGAAGTTTCAGGGTAATATGGAAGCCCCTAAGAGGGGCCGAGGAGTCAGAAACAGCCTCCTGGAAGAGCCAGTATTTGAACTGAGGGATGAGACAGAGGTTAGTTGGGCCACAAGAATGGGGAAGAGAGTGACAGATGAAGGTGTGGGAGAAAGTAGCCCACTGTAGTTCAAGGGCAGAGCTCTGAAAGGATGTGTGAAGGGATAAGTTTGGAGCCTGAAGGGAGAGAGCTTAAACCAGGTTCAGAGCGTAGTCTTCATGCAACCATCACATTACTCAATGGCAAGCTTTGAATTATCAGAAGACTAGACACAGATACCACATGGGTGAGCCAGAGCAGGTTCACTTGCCTGAAGAATAAAGAAGAAAGCCAGGAGAGTCAGTATACACTAAAGAGAAATAAGTGTTCTCCAAGGCACAGACACAGTCTTCTGGCCACCACATTCTGCCCTGGGAATACACAGCTGAAGACGATAATGTGAGTGAGCGAGGGTCACGTCAAACCCTTTGGAGGCTTAACCATCTCCTCCAGGTTTTCCACTCCCAAGCACGACGCCAAAGCTGTTCTCGGTGTAGGGTACCTGGAGCAGTGCCAAGGGACGTCTCCCGCTGCTGCACCCCATCAGTCTTGAAATCGCAGAATACCCGGGCTGGAGGGCACTTCCCGTTTATCACACTTGGTCCTACCCGCTCCCTGCCTACCACAGTCCAGCCCACATCAGTCCCTGAGTTTAGTGAGAAACCCAAGAGGAGCCCGTTTCTCAGGAGACTGTGGGAGCCATGGTGTAGCACACTCTCCGACCTTGACTGTTTGTCCCCAAGACTTCATCCTGAAGTCAGTGAGCAGCCACTGAGGTGGTTAGAAGCAGAGGAAAGACACGGTCTGATCTATAAAAACAAAAACACTTTGGCTGAAATGAGACGAACTGGGTTCAAAAGGGAGAGATTCATTATCCTGGACGAGGACAATGACAGCAGAGATGGAAAGAAGTGGACAGAACTGAGGAGTCCGTTTAGGAGAGGATTAGGCAGGATCTGAGGACTGGCTGGTGTGGCCCACGGATGCACGAATCTGTAGTTTCCAATGAGTGAGCCAGCAAGTTAGTTAAGATGATGTGTCAGTTTCTCTTTGCTGCTGCAACAAATTATGCAAACAAGTGGCCTGAAACTATGCAAATTTATTCTCTATAGATCTGGAGGTCAAAAGTCCAAAATCAGTGTCACAGGACTGAAGTTAAGATGTTTGCAGGGCTGGTTCTTTCTGAAGCCTCTAAGGGAGAATTCCTTGCCTGCCTTTTTCTAGTGGCCTCCCGTATCCTTTAGCTTCTGGACCCTTGCTCCATCTTCAAACTGTATCACTCCGAGCATCACAGTACCTTCTCCTCTCAGAAGGCAACCCCTCACTCCTAAAAAATGTTACAATTACACCACTCCTTACAGGTTCAGTTCAGTCGCTCAGTCATGACCGACTCTTTGCGACCCCATGAATCACAGCACACCAGGCCTCCCTGTCCATCACCAACTCCCGGAGTTCACTCAAACTCATCTCCAGTGAGTCGGTGATGCCATCCAGCCATCTCATTCTCTGTCATCCCCTTCTCCTTCTGCCCCCAATCCTTCCCAGCATCAGAGTCTTTTCCAGTGAGTCAACTCTTCACATGAGGTGGCCAAAGTATTGGAGTTTCAGCTTTAGCATCAGTCCTTCCAATGAACACCCAGGACTGATCTCCTTTAGAATGGACTGGTTGGATCTCCTTGCAGTCCAAGGGACTCTCAAGAGTCTTCTCCAGCACCACGGTTCAAAAGCATCAATTCTTCGGTGATCAGCTTTCTTCACAGTCCAACTCTCACATCCATACACGACCACTGGAAAAACCATAGCCTTGACTAGATGGACCTTTGTTGGCAAAGCACATGTTACTGTATACCTATTTTTAAATAGGGCTTCCCTAGTGGCTCAGTGGTAAAGAATCTGCCTGCCAATCCACCTACGGGAGACATGGGTTTGTTCCCTGGGTCAGGAAGATCCCCCGGAGGAGGAAATGGCAACCCACTCCAGTCTTCTTGCCTGGAAAATTCCATGGACAGGGGAGTCTGGTGGGCTACAGTCCATGAGGTCTCAAAAGAGTCAGACATGACTGAAGTGACTAAACAACAGGAACAATAATTTTTAAATAATTCTCCCACTCTTGTCTCAAAGACAAGTCCCAATTTGCTTAATTTTCATTTCTAATTTCCATATTCATTTCACGACAAAACGGGAGCTGCTCTGCCAGATAGAGGTACTCGGAGAGGATTTTCAGGCACCATGACTGGCCCCCAGCTGCTAACTTCCCTTGAGAAAGGGAGAGAGAAAGCTGGGATAGGAGAGGAAGGAGAAGGAAGAAGTATTAACACAACCAAAGTACAACTTTACCATCACCAAGCATCACCATCGAGTCACCAAGCATGACAGAAAGGTTCTTTTGTAATTAGAAAAATCAGCAGGTTAGTCACATACTAATCGAGACCTATTTTTGCTTGAATTAGGTCAGTCTTCGTTAAATGCCCCTCTAGAAATAAGCGGAGGTCGAACTCCCCATGGGTGGTTTGCACTGATGCAGCAGAAATGACTCACGTTCGCTGCTGCTACAAGCTACACAGATGGCTGGGAGCGGCTGAAGGAAGCTGCCCTGCCAACTCCCCCAAGACTGAAGCCCACCCTCCCACCATCCCTACTTCAAGCCATGCAAATAGACTGCAGGTAGGCAACCGTGGTTTCTGAACTGACCCTCATGCTGGGGGACACAACAGTTTCTTAATCCTCTGCTATCAGAATGCCAGGAATTATATCTCAGCTAGCTGTGTATTTGTGACTGGCACAGAGAAGGTCCTGGCATCCTGATAGACTGGCATGTTTCTCTAGTGGAATAAATAATCACTCCAGTTGGGTTCTCATTGGGTGATCAACTTGTTCCAGCTTGCCTGAAAGGTTTGCATCCTGGGTAAACCAATCATTGGTCAGTCTAGAGCTCTTCATAAAGGGTAAGATGCAGGGTCAAATCGCTACTTGAAAGATATTCCAGGTTGTCCACAGTGTATGAAATAATGTTCAAGACGAAAGGGATATTAGTGAATATCTAATCTAGTAATTCTAAACCATAGTGTACATCAGAATCCCCTAGGCTATTTACTGAAAATGCAGATTCCTGAGTGCTACCTCCAGAAATACTGATAAAATAAGTCTTGGTGGGCTCCATATTTTGCCATTTTATAAGCATCCTGGATGATTCATATTAAAATGGTCCAAGAGGCCATGTTTGAGAAACAGGAATTTAATTCTAGCCCCTCATTTTACTGATAAGAAATCTATCCTGAACTGAATCACTTTGCTGTACATCTGAAACTTACACAACAGTATTAATCAACTTTATTTCAATATAATATAGAAATTTCTAAAGAACAAAATCTATCCTACATAAGGCCACACAATAGGCCAATTACAGCCTGATCTAAAATAAAAACTCAAAAACACAGTCTTTTCCAAGTTCAGTTATTTCCATTTAGACCTTTTGGGGGCTATGTGAGCCTTCCTTTTTGAAGAAGTCTGTTTATATTGTCCCTCCAGAAAATATCATCTACCTGAGAAAATATTTAACAAAAAGGAAAACTGAGACTTATTGGATATAACCACATTTATAGGGCTTGGGTTTTCTTTTCTGTTAGTAGCTTATGTCACGTTCAAAGGAAAAGAAGTTATAATGCTTTGTTTTCCTTCTTGAAGGATTTCTTAGAAACATCAGTTGCTTTGAGCCAGTCTGCTCTTATATAAAAGGTTTAAGACCTCACCCTGACTCAGCTAGGATAAGTGATGTTAATTATAAAGGTACCTAGGATTAAAACAGAACTTCCCTGATGGCTCAGATGTAAAGAATCCACTGCAATGCATGAGACCTGGGTTTGATCCCTGGGTTGGGAAGGTTCCCTGGAAAAGAAAATGGCAACCCACTCCAGTATTCTTGCCTGGAGAATCCCATGGACAGAGGAGCCTGGTATGCTACAGTCCATGAGGTCACAAAGAGTCAGACACGACTGAGTGACTAGCACACACAGGCTAAGACACAGTCACAAAATCCTTAAGTCAGGCTCCAAAATTTGTCCTTTGTGAAACTGGACCCAGGGCATTTCCTGTCAATGTGACTCTTCTCTGGTTTGCCCATACCCTGTAGAGCCAGTCTTTAAATATCAAACAGCAAGCTTTTGAAAGTAGTGTTTTAAGGTATGTATGCTCAGTCGCTCAGTTGTGTCCTACTCTTTGAGACTCCCCATGGACTGTAGCCCACCAGTCTCTTCTGTCCAAGGAATTCTCCAGGCAAGAATACTGGAATGGGTTGCCATTTCCTACTCCAGGGGATCTTCCTGATCCAGGGATCGAATCCAGCATGTTTTGTGTCTCCTGCGTTGGCAGGCAGACTCTTTACCACTGTGTCACCTGGGAAGGCCTAGTATTTTAAGGTGGCTCTGACTAAATAGGTGGCCATCTGAGATGGACCCCATTTGCTGCTGTTTTATTCCCCATCTGTGTAACTTACATCTACCACACATAGACCCGTCCTCTGGAGCTAATTCCTCTTCCAGAAGACTGGTCATCAAATGTTTAAAGACTGTTACCAAGACACCCAGGATAAACATCCCTAATTCACCCATGGGTCCTCTTTCCAAATCCCTCCTCCTCCTCAGGGTGTGATCTTGAATTCTGCTGTCGTGTTGAAGTGTGTCACGCAGACCTGAGCCCAATTCCTAGGACCCACCCTCTCCCCTCACATCAGCATCCATCATTAGAACTTAGGGAGAGAGGTGAACAGAGGTGACATTTTTCACACAGAGACTTGAAGATTTTTAAGACTGAAAAGAGTTTGTGAAAAGGGGCCCACCCCAAGCATGGAGGAAGAGAATGTCCATACCTCCCACAGGCCAGGTAAGGACTAGAAATAGCTTAAGCAGTACTGACAATAAACTGAAGTCATGTGGATTTGTCTCAATTAATCAATTTACAGGGACTTCCCTGGTCGTCCATGGCTAAGACTCCGTGCTCCCAATGCAGGCGACCCAGGTTCAATACCTGGTCAGGGAACTAAATCCCACTTGTTACCACTAAGAATTTGCATGTCACAGCTAAAGATCCTGCATGATGCAAATAAGACCCAGTGCAGCCAAATAAATAAATAATTAAAAAAAAAACAAAATAGTTATAGATACAGTTCACATATTGCACGGTGCATCCATTTAGTTATAACTCAGTATTTTTAAAAATTATATTCAGAGTTGTGCAACTATCACAATTGACAACATTTTCATCATCCCCCAACATATAATCAAATTTTAAATAATATCCTAATCAATTTATTTCCTAATTATTGATCATCATTTATAAGACGTTCATACTCTGCACTGATACTTAAGCACTCAGTATGAAAGCATGAGGAAAAGAACAAAGCAAGGCAATGCAAGTCTCTTCTTAGAGACTATATGACCCTGTTGTGCATCATTAACTACTAAGTATTTCACAGTTTCCTAGAGGCTAAGAACAAGGACTCTGGGGCAAAGTTGGTTGGGTTCAAATTCTGGCTCACTGCTTACTGACCTTGGGAGAGTCAGCTCCATCTATAAAATGAGGATGATAATTGTTCTCACCTCATATAATTCTTTTTTTTTTTCCTCATATAGTTCTTATAAAGATTACACAGATTAACATGGAAAGCATGTAGAAAAGAATCTGGTTCTACATCACTGTTGCTAATTTAATTATTGTATATATACTTTACTATTATGGATACTGACCAAGGTAACACTTTGTGACAATATGTGTTGTGAGATTTTGCATGTATATCTAATGTTAGCAGTTCAGTATGTACTGAAAGTCTGTGGTTAGAATTAAAGTCCCTGTGAAATTATTGGTTATTGGGCAGTTTACCTGGGAGAAAAATCAGACAATTTAGTCTTATTTCATGAATACAAAGAAATTTACATGAGAGATTCCAGTGACCTCCTCCTTCAGTTCAGTTCAGTTGCTCAGTCGTGTCCTATTCTTTGAGACCCCACAGTGGCTGACTTTATTTTTCTGGACTCCAAAATCACTGCAGACAGTGATTGCAGCCATGAAATTAAAAGACGCTTACTCCTTGGAAGGAAAGTTATGACCAACCTAAATAGCATATTAAAAAGCAGAGACATTACTTTGCCAACAAAGGTCTGTCTAGTCAAGGCTATGGTTTTTACAGTGGTCATGTATGGATGTGAGAGTTGGACTATAAAGAAAGCTGAACGCAGAAGAATTGATGCTTTTGAACTGTGGTGCTGGAGAAGACTCTTGAGAGTCCCTTGGACTGCAAGGAGATCCAACCAGTCCATCCTAAGGGAGATCAGTCCTGGGTGTTTATTGGAAAGACTGATGTTGAAGCTGAAACTCCAATACTTTGGCCACCTCATGTGAAGAGCTGACTCATTTGAAAAGACCCTGATGCTGGGAAGGATTGAGGGCAGGAGGAGAAGGGGATGACAGAGGATGAGATGGCTGGATGGCATCACCGACTCAATGGACAAGGGTTTGGGTGGACTCCGGGAGTTGGTGATGGACAGGGAGGCCTGGCGTGCTGTGATTCATGGGGTCGCAAAGAGTAGGACATGACCTCCTCCTTGGGTTTGATTAATTCACTAGAGTGACTCACAGAACTCAAAAAAAAATTTTAATTTACTAGACCACCAGTACATCATACAAGGATTTAACTCAGTAACAGCCAGATGGTGGAGATGAGTAGGGCAAGGTATGAGGAAGGGCACAGAGCTTCCACGCCCTCCCTAAGCTCACCCTTTTGGTAGTATTTTAGAATGAGATTAATGCAAATCTTACAAAATGAATTAGGAAGCATGCCTTCTTTCACTGTTTTCTGAAAAGTTTTATGTCAAGTTCACATCTCTTCCTTAACATATCCATGTCTTTTTATTAAAAATGAATATTTTGTAAAAAGCATATAGTTGGGTCTTGCTTTTTTTGTTTTTGAAAATCAAATCTGACAATCTCTGTGTTTCAGTTCAGATATTTGTATCATTTCTACTCAATATAATTATTTACATGATTATTCATCTATTTTTTCAAGTATTTTTTTCTACCTTTCCTTCTCATTTACTCTTTCTCCATTTATACATATGTTAAACTACTTATTATTTTCCACAGGACACTGAGGCTCTGTTATCTTCTGCTAATCCCAGTCAGTGACACTTTAGTTGCAAATATTTCACTTTTCTTATCTGAAGCTCCACTGATATTTTTATATCTCCGCTGATTTCCTTTAGAAATTAAAAGACGGTTACAGCAACTCTTTTACATCCTTTTTCCCCCCTAATGCTATCAAATCTGTTCCTGTTGACTGATTTTTCTCTAATGATGAGTTGTTTTCCTGTTTCTTGGAGCATCCAGTAATTTTTATAGGATGCCGAACTTTGTGAATACTTGTTGTTGAGTGTCTGGATTGTGCTGTTTTTCCTTAAATGTTGGTCAGTCAGTTAGGTAATTTATAGATCAGTTTGATATCTTTAAGGTCTGTCTTTAAGCTTTTCTAGAGCAGGCCTAAAGTAGTCTTCACTCTATGATAGCACAGCCCTAGTGCTAAAGTGTGGGGTCTACCATGAATGCCCTGGTGTGATCACCAATAGCTCTCCAACTTGACTGGTCATAGTTTGAACACATGTCATTGACCTGTATAAGCTCTGGGGATTATTCTGATTACAATTCTCTTAGGTATTCTTTGCCTGGCTTTGTATAGTTTCCTCTATGAATATGTAGCCTTGTGCTCAGCAAAGACTCATGAGAATCCTTTTTTAGGTTTCAGGAGTTCTTTCCCTGCTCACATTTTTCTGAAATTCTGCACTGTACATCCACTTCAACTTTTACCCCAAATCTTTGTTCATCTTTAGTATTGCTTTGAAAGTATAAAAAATTATATATTTTAGCAAGAGTTTTGTCTCATTGACCTATAGATAAATAACACCTATTCTAAAAATAATTATGCTAACCTAGGCTGCAGTCCATGGGGTCGCTAAGAGTCGGGCACAACTAAGCGACTTCACTTTCTCTTTTCACTCTCATGCATTGGAGAGGAAAATGGCAACCCACTCCAGTATTCTTGCCTGGAGAGTCCCAGGTACAGAGGAGCCTAGTTGGCTGCCGTCTATGGGGTCGCACAGAGTCGGACACGACTGAAGCGACTTAGCAGCAGCAGCAGCAGCAGCAGTACGCAAAAGGTGGAGAAGGCACTGGCGACCCAATCCAGTACTATTGCCTGGAAACTCCCATGGACGGAGGAGCCTGGTAGGCTGCAGTCCATGGGGTTGCTAAGAGTCGGACACAACTGAGTGACTTCACTTTCCCTTTTCACTTTCATGCATTGGAGGAGGAAATGGCAACCCACTCCAATGTTCTTGCCTGGAGAATCACAGGGACAGGGGAGCCTGGTGGGCTGATGTCTATGGAGTCACACAGAGTTGGACACGACTGACGTGACGCAGCAGCAGTAGCAGCAGCAGTAAGCAAAAGGGGTTACGTGCCTTGAGCAAGGTTCTGATATGACCTGTAAACTGCATATATTTAAAATCAGTTATGAGAAATAAACCCATCCTGGTGTTCCCAAAGTCCTTTCTACCTTAATACAGACCAGACTTCCCTGTGAGCCTGACAGGACAGTAAAGATCCATTGATACATCCCTGAATGTGTGCAGAAGAGTATTTAAAGACAGAAACCAAAAGTTCGCAGCCCTGGTAAGATTTATAGAATAACTAAGCAGATAAGTCAATAGTGTCCAAAAAAAGCTGAAAATAACCTCTGCTGAAAACTTTCCTTTAAAAGTCCTCATATGTTATCATTTAGTCTGAATTAAAAGCTACTGGGAGAAACAGGTAATATCTATATATATGTGGACTTCTCTTACGATCTCTCAGACTGGAGCTGTAGCTCACCCATAGGAATGATTATGTCCCATAGGTGTAAATGATTAGCACCATCATTCCCAAGCACAGTCTTCTTACAAGTATTCATAAGAAAGAAAACACTTTTTCTTCTAAATTTAATAACCAGGGCCTCTTGGGGGACTCGTGCCTTGCTTTGATCTAACTTGCAGAGCCATAGCAGTTACTGCTGAGAAGGAACGACTTTTAGAAAGAACTAGATTATCTGTTCAAAATTGTTTTCTGTCTGAAAGTCTGCCAAGTCAGTAAGCAGGGAATACACAGACAGAGTATATGTCTATATTCTCAAAAACTCACATGTACATGCATATTTAAAAGTTCATTTCAAATGGAAATCCTTTATTGAGTTTTTCTAAATTCTGGAAACTGTATTAAGTGCTATAAGGGATATACAGATGTTAAATAAGGCATGGACTTTGAATGAAGCAAGTTCACAAGTCAGAAGAGAGATAATCATAATGTATGTAATCCTAATAGAAAGCAAAGAATAATAAGGTATAAAGTGCTAAGGAGTAACACACATACAACCCAAGGGAGTAAAGGTGGCTGGCATATAATAGGTTCTCAAATATTTATCTGTGGATAAATAAATGATGAATATATTTCTCTGATCATATATCTTAAATACTATCATCATTGCATAAACTATTATTTGGAAGGGAACAAAGACTGCGGACTAAAAAAACACTCATAAAGTAGTCTGATCTTTCATTCATGATTCAGACCTGTGTAGTCCAGAAATACCAGAAAGAGATGTTTCTAAATAATTTTTCTAAGTATTTTCTCTAGGAGTTATGTCATAGTGAAATACTGTATTGGTATGTCATCAGTTATCAGTATTAGGTACATTTTGCTTTCCACCTACAGTACACGCCCAGGAAGAATGGTCCCAGAAAGCTGAAGCATTACATAAAGGCAGATTGCAGATCCAGCCTGTATACTAAAGAATATACTAGAAAAAGAGAAACCAAATTAATTTCTGATGCTGAGACATGCTAGAGGAATGTGAACTCCTATAGGACAGGCAGTATGACTTCTAGAATTCCATTCCTCTTCTTCCTTTCAATGCAAAACTGTTTCTACTCTTTAAAAAAAATGAAGCTGTAGGGACTTTGGCTTCCCTGTAAGAATGAATAATAGGAACCATATCTAACCTTACATCTGAAACAATTAAGAAAGAACTAAACATATGAAACAAAGGTTTGCAAGACACTACATATCAGACAATGAAGGCAAGTGATCCTTGAGATATAAGAAACATCATATTCCTATGAGAGGTGATGGCCATAGTGCAGGGTGGAGGGATGTGAGTGCAATCGTGAACTCCCTGAACTGAGGAAAAGGCAAGGAGAGTTTGTAGGAAACCATGGCAACTCAACTTGGTAAAAAAAGAGTACCAGAAAGGAAAGTGCTACACAGAGAGAGAACTCGGAGATACACAAAGATTTACTCTTGAGTATTTAGCTGAATACTGATTAGCACATGCATACAAGGAAACTACTCAAGGCTGGGCAAACCTATTTGAAATAATTAGAGATCAAGGTGTCAGATGTTTTGAATTTTACTTTGTGGGATGCTGGATATTTTTATAATCCCATAAATATTCTTGAGCTTTGTTATGGGTTGTAGTTATGTTACATGATGGCCAGACTGAAAAAATTTGTAGACACAAGTCTCTTGCATCATTAATAGGGAATAATTAGCCATGGGTTGATAACTTTCCTTATAAATCTTAATAACAAAACTTGAAAAGATCAAACAATTTTCATGTAACATAACTACAACCCATAACAAAGCTCAAGAATATTTATGGGGCTATAAAAATATCCAGCATCTCACAAAGTAAAATTCAAACCATCTGACATCTAGTAAGAAATGGCCAGAATGCAAAGAAGCAGGACAAATGCAACCCATAGTTAGGAAATAAATTAATCAAATGAAATTGACTCTAAATTGATAGAGATGTTAGAATTAGCATACCAACACATTAAAGCAATTATCGTACCTGGGTACCAAATGCTCAAAACTTAAGAAGAGACATGGAAAATAAATAAATGACTAAAACTGAGCTTCTAGAGATGGAAATTAAATAGATAAAAAATTAAATAGGTTAAAAAAAACTGTATGAAATGAATAGCAGATTAAGCTTAGAAGGAAAATCAGTAAACGTCAAGATACAATAAAAGAAAAAAATTTAAACACCATACACACAGAGAAATGAGAATTTAAAAATGTAAACAGCGAGATTAGTTCAAGATGGCAGAGTAAAAGGACATGAGCTAACTCTTTTCTTATGAAAACACCAAAATCACAACTAACTTCTCAACAACCACCAAAAAAATCCCACTGAACCTACCAAAAAAAAGATACCCCAGATCCAAGGACAAAGAAGCCACAATGAGATAGTAGTGAAGTGATGTCACTCAGTTGTGTCCAACTCTTTGTGACCCCATGGTCTGTATTCTGCCAGGTTCCTCCATCCATGGGATTTTCCAGGCAAGAATACTGGAGTGGGTTGCTACTTCCTTCTCCAGGGAATCTTCCCAACCCAGGGATCGAATCCAGGTGTCCCACATTGCAGGCCAAATTTTCACCATTTGAGCCACCAGGGAAACTCAATGAGACAGTAGGAGGGGCACGACTGCAATAAAATCAAAATCCATACCCACCAGGTGGGCAACCCACAAACCAGAAAAAATTATACCCCAGAAGTTATCCCACAGGAGTGAAAGTGCTGAGCCCTACATCAGGCTTTGCCATCTAGGAGTGTGGCAACAGGAGAAGGAGTCCCCAAAGAACTTGGCTTTGAAAGCCAGCAGAGTTTGGCTGCAGGACTTCATATGACTGGAGGAAACCGAAACTCCATTCTTGGAGGGTACACACAAAGTCTCACGCATACCAGAACTCAGGAGAAAAAAAGCAGTGATCCCAGAAGAGACTGGGCGAGACTTACCTGCTAGTACCGGAGGGACTCTGATGGAGGTGGGGTGGGGGTTGGTTGTCACTCACTGCAGGGACAGAGACACTGGCAACAGCAGTTCTGGGAAGTAGTCATTGCTTTGCACCCTCCCGGAGGCTGCCACTAGTCCCACCAAACAGCCTGTAGGCTCCAGCGCTGGATCATCTCAGGCCAAACAACCAACAGGGCAGGAACACAGCAACCCCACCCATTAGCAGACTTGTGGCTTAAAGTCTCCCCGAGTATGGCCCTGCCCACTAGAGAGACAAGACCTAGCTCCAACCAGCCCTGGGTAGGAACCATCCTCTTCCATCAAAAAGCCTTCACAAGCCGCTTAGACAGACTCATACACCAGAGGGCAGACAGCAGAGGTAAGAACTACATCCTGAAGAATGGAAACCACAATGACAAAGTCAGAAAAAATGAGATGGCAGAGAAATATGTCCCAGATGAAGGAACAAAATGAAACCCCAGAAGAATAACGAAGTGAAGTGGAGATAGTCAACCTATCAGAAAAAAAGAATTCAAAATTATGATAGTGAAGATAATCCAAGGTCTTGGAAAAAGAATGGAGACAACAATCAAGAAAATGCAAGATATGATTAAAAAAGACCTGGAAGAACTAAAGAACAAAGAAATGAACAATATAATAACTGAAATGAAAAATATACTAGAAGGACTCAATAGCAGAATAAGTGAGACAGAAGATAAAATTTGTATGGAGACACAAAATGCCGTGAATAGCCAAAGCAATCTTAAGAAAGAAAAATGGAGCTGGAGGAATCAGGCTCCTTGACTTCAGACTATACTACAAAGCATAGTTATCAAAATAGCATGGTAGTGGCACAAAAACATTCAATATTATCAAAACAAAGAGCTCAATCAAAAAATGGGCAGAAGACCTAAATATAAATTTCTCCAAAGACATACAGATGGCCAGGAGGCATGTGAAAAGATGTTCAACATTGTCAGTTATTACAGAAATGCAAATCAAAACTACAATTAGATATTACCTCACACCAGTCAGAATGGACATCATCAAAAAAAATCTACAAAAAAAAAACAAATGCTGATGAGGGTGTGGAGAGAAGGGAACTTTCTTACACTGTTGATGAGGATGTAAATAAGTGCAGCCACTGTGGAGAACAATATGGAGGTTCCTTTAAAAACTAGAAATAGAGCTGTTATATGATTATTCAATCCCACTCCTGGGACATATCCAGAGAAAAACATGGTCTGAAAAGATATGTGCTCCCCCAATGTTTACTACAGTACTGTTTACAACAGCCAAGATATGAAGCAACCTTAATGTCAATCAGCAGAGGAATGGATAAAAAAGATCTGGTACACACATCATGGAATATTAGTCAACAATCAGAAAGAAAGAGATCATGCCATTTGCAGCAACATGGATGGACCCAGAGATTATCATACCGAGTGAAGTAAGTTAAACAAAGAGGAATATTGAATGGTATCACTTATACACAGAATCTTTTATTTAAAAAAATGATAAAATGAACTTATTTACAAAACAGAAAAAAACTCACAGACTATGTTGAGAAAAAAAAATATGGTTACCAGAAGAGAAGGATGGGAGGGAGGTATAGTTAGGAAGCTTGGAACTGACATGTATACGCTGCTTAATTTTAAATGGGTAAGCAACAAGGACCTACCGTATAGCACAAGAAACTCTGTTCAATATTATGTAACAATCTAAATGGGAAAAGAACTTGAAAAAGAACAGATACATGTATGTATATAGCTGAATCACTTTGCTGCAAACTTGATTGCTAATCAGCCACAATCCAATATAAAATAAAGAGTGAAAAAGTCTGCACAAATTCTTTCAGAAAATTGAAAAGAAGGAAATACTCTCCAAGTCATTCTATGAGTTCAGCATTTAATGTAAATCAAAACAAAACAATTATAAGAAGTGAACTACCTATCAATATCCCTCATAAACATAGACGCAAAAGTTCTAGGCAAAATTTTAACAAATCAAATACAATATTTAAAAAAAGATAATGCATCATGGCCAAGTGAGGTGTTCCAGGAATGCGAGGTTGGTTTAACATGCAGAAATCAATGTGCATGGAAGGATTCTGGGAAGATGGCAGAGTGGGAAGCACCAGAAATCTGTAACGTCACTTAGATAACAGCAGCATTGGCAGAATCTGTGTGTTGCAACTACCGTGGAAGTAGTACTGAAGGCTTGCCACTCACAGGAAAAGTCTTTGATGGTAAATTGCAGTTAGTTTCAGTCAATTTCAGTTCTTGACATGGTAGCAGCTATCCATTCCCCACTCCTCCAGCCCATGGCAGGCAGCCATTTTTTTTCCTGGAGTCACTTGTATACAGTTTGCAGGAGCCAGGGTGGGCAAAAAGAACCCAGTCCTCTAAATGGGAGGTAGCTCTTTTGACTGCAGATTCTGATCAGAGATTTGCAAATAAAGGAGTGATAGCTTAAATTGTTGTCTATCCCCCCATTTTTGCAAGTTCCTCCTCCTCTGACTAAAGTGACTCAATGGAATTTATAAAGAGTCAGTGCCATTTTTCCTTCCTTTTTCTTTCTTTTACCCTTTGTGTGGCAGATACTGAAGCGACAATATTTAAGGGAAAGTTAGAAAGTCACTGTGTATTCCCAGGGAGGGCACAGGCTCAGAAAAGACTTGAGAAGACTGCGTTTATATCTAAGGTGATTTGTCACACAGAAATAGTCTAGAACAACAAAAGAACAAAACCAAACCAACAAAAACAGCAAACCATGGGGAAGACAGACAATCATTTTGATAAATACTGCATTATTAGATTCAAATGTCCAGTTTCCAACTGCAACATCACAGAATACAAAGGGACAGGAAAATATAACCCACTCAAATTAGAAAATAAACCAACAGAATTGTCTCTGAAAAGGAACTGATCCTTTATCTACTAGACAAAAACTTTAAAACTGTTTTAAAAATACTCAAAGACCTACATTAAGACAAGAAAGTCAACAAAATAATGAACAAAATGGAAAGATCAATAAAGAGATATGAAATCTAATAAAAAAAACAAAAAATAATAATTTAGAACTGAGACGTACAATAACTGAAACGAAAAATTTACTAGAGGGATTCAAAGGCAGATTTGAGCAGCCTGGAGAAAGAATGAACCTTGGTTGACTACAGAACTATGAAATTACTGAATCTGAGGAACAGAAAGAAAAGAGATAGAAGGAAGGTGAACAGAGCCTGAGAAACCTTTGAGACACTATCAAATGAAATGAACCAACATATACAATGTGGAAGTTCCAGAAGGAGAAGAGACAGAGAAAGGGGCAGAGAGAATATCTGAAGAAATAGTGGCCCCAAATTTTATGAAAGACATGAATACATCCATCAAGAAGCTCAACAAACTCTAAGTAGGATGAACTTAAAGAGATCCATACAAAGATATAATCAAATTGCCAAAAGCCAAAGGCAGAATTTTTAAAGCAGCAAGAGGAAAGGAACAACTTGTTACACACAAGGGATCCTCAATTATGTTATCAGCATAGTTCTCATCTGAAAATTTGGAGGCCAGAAGGCAGTGGGCTGATACAGTCAAAGGACTAAAAGCATCAACCAAGAATCTTATAGCTGGCAAAACTGTTTTTCAAAAGTGAAGGAGAAATAAAGACACTCAGATGAACAAAAGCTGAGTTTATAGTCACCATATTTTTTCCTGAAAAAAAAAAAAAGATGTTAAAGGGAGTCTTACAGGTTGAAATTAAAAGATACTAAGACTATAAACACAAGAAAAATGAAAAAGTAATTGTTTCACTACAAAAAAAGAATCAACTAAATAAAAGAACACAGTAAAGCAGGCGACTGGAGACAAAAAAGCTGTAAGGCATATTAGAAAATATTAGGGGTAATTACTGTAAATGTAAATAGACTAAACTCTATCAAAAGACGTAGATTAGCAGAGTGAATAAAAAACATGCCCCAAGCATATGCCATCTGCAATAGGCTTACTTTAGATAAATGATACAAATAGTTTGAAAGGCTAGAAAAGGATATTCCGTGCAAATATTATAGTCAAAAGAAAGCAGGAGTGGTTATAATAATATCAGATAAAATAGACTTTAAATCAGAAAAAGTATACAAGGGCTTCCCTGATAGTTCAGTGGTTAAAAATCTTGCAACCAGTTTGATCCCTGGTTTGGAAAGATCCCACATTCCGAGGAGCAACTAAACCCATGAGCCACAACTACTGAGCCAGTACTCAAGAGCTTGTGAGCAGCAACTACTGAGCCCACAGGCTGCAACTACTGAAGCCTGAATACCTTAGAGCCCACGCTCCACAACAGGAGAAGCCACTGCAATGGGAAGCTTGCATACGCAGCTAGAGGTGGCCCCCCCCTGCTGCAACTAGAGAAAAGCCTGTGCAGCAACAAAGACCCAGCACAGCCGTAAATAAATAAATAACTCTTGGGAAAAAGTGTACAAGAGACAATGTCATACATTAATAAAAGTTTCAATATAGCAAAAATATAATGATTATAAACATGTATATAGTAAATAACAGATTGTCAAACATATAATGCAAAAACTGACAGAATTAAAGGGAGAAATAGACAGTTCTACAATAATAGCTGGAGACTTCAACACCCTACTCTCCATAATGGATACAGCAACCAGACAGAAGATAAGAAAGAAAATAGAGGACTTTACAACACAATTAATCAACTAGATCTAACATATACAGCCTCTACCCAAGAACAGAATACACATTCTTCTCGAGTGCACATGGAATGTTTTCCAAGACAGACCATAGGTCAGGTCACAGGTTAAGTCTCAATAGATTTTAAAAGATAAACTCATACAAAATATTTTTTCTGACTATAACAGGATGAAGTTGGCAATCAATAACAAAAGAAAAAGCTCCACAAATTTGTAGAAATCAAATAACACATTTTAAAATAACCAACGTATGAAAGAAGAAATCACAAGAGAAGTTAGAACTTAGAATTGAATGAAAACAAAAGCACAACAAACCCAAGGGTGCAGAACACATGAAAGCAGTACTAAAGGGGATATTTATAATGTTTATGTTAGAAAACAAGAAATATCTCAAACTAACAACATAACTTTGTAACCTAGGGAAGTAGAAAAGGAAGAAAAAACAACCCAGAGGTAGTAGAATTAAACACTAAAAATTAGAGAGGAGATTAACTAAATTGAGAATAGAAAAATAATGGAAAAAAAATCAATGAAACCAAAAGTTGACTCTTCAAAAAGACCAGCAAAGTTAACAAACTTTAGCTAGATGTACTGAGGAAAAAATAAAGAAGAGTCAAATTACTAAAATCTGGAATGCAAGTGGGGATATTACCACCAATTCTACAGAAATAAAAATAATCATAAGAGTACTATGAGAAATTGTATGCAAACTAATTGAATAAATACATGAAATGGAATATTCCTAGAAACACAAATTATATCCAGAACAAATCACTAAGAAATAGAATATATATATACATAGAATAAATATATATATAGAATATATATAGAAATAGAAATAATATATATAGAAATAGAACATATATACATATATATATATATATATATAAAACTAGTATATATCACTTTCACTTTTCACTTTCACACATTGGAGAAGGAAATGGCAACCCACTCCAGTGTTCTTGCCTGGAGAATCCCAGGGATGGGGGAGCCTGGTGGGCTGCCATCTATGGGGCCACACAGAGTCGGACACGACTGAAGCGACTTAGCAGTATATATCCTAGTATATTAGTATAGTATACCTATAACGAGTAAGGGAACTGAACCAGGAATCAAAACTTTCCAACCAAGCAAACTCTGAACCTAATGGTTTCAATGATGACTTCCACAAAATATTTAGGGTAGCATTAACAGCAATACTTCTCAAGCTTTCCCAAAAAAATTAAAGAGGAAGAAATACTCCCTAACTTATTTAACTAAGGCCAGTATTAACCTGACAGCAATGTAAGACAAATGCACTACAAAAAAAGAAAGCTATAGACCAATATTCCTTATGAAAATTTGTGCAAGAATCCTTAACAAACGATTAAGCAAACCAAATTCAGCAGTACATTAAAAGTATTATACACCATGACCAAGTGGGACTTATTTCTGGAATGTAAAGATGGTTCAAACAGAAGAAAACCTCAGTGTAATATACCACATTAACATAATGAAGGGAAAAAAACTACATGATCATCTCAACTGCTGCAGAAAAAGCATTTGGCAAAATTCAAAACTCTTTTTCATGATTAAAAAAACACAAATTAGGAACTGAAGGAACCTAGCTCAATGTAATAGAAGCATATATGAAAAATCCACAGTGAATTTCATACTGAATGATGTAAATCCAAGAGCTTTTCTTCTAAGATCGGGAATAAGACAAGGATTCCCACTTTCTTCACTCTATTCAACATAATATTGGAAGTTTTTGTCAGAGCAATGAGGTGAGAAAAGGAAATAAAATGCATCCAAATTGGAAAGGAAGGAGTAAGATAATTTCTGGTTGGATAATATAGTCTCATACACAGAAAATCCTACAGACTCTCCCCTCCAAAAAAAAAGCACCCTGTTAGAACTAATAAACAAATTCAGCAACGTAGCAGGACACAAAGTCAACATACAGATATCAGTTGCGTTTCTATACACTAACAACAATCTGAAAAGGAAATTAAGAAAACAATTCCATTTACTATAACTTATGGTACAAAAAAAATATGAATTAACTAAGTAATTGAAAGGTTTGTACAATGGAAAAAATTTCTAAAAGAAATTAAAGAAGATATAAATAAACGGTAAGACATTCCATGTTTGTTGACTGGAAGACTAAATATTAAGATGTTACTACTACCCACAGTGATCTACAGATTTAATGGAATTCCTATTAAAATCCAAATTATCTTTTTTGCAGAAATAAAGAAATCCTAAAATTTATATGGAAACTTAAGGGACCCCCAAAGAGCCAAAACAATCCTGAGAAAGAACAACGAAGATAGTGACTCACAGCTCCTGATTTCACAACTTATCACAAAGCTAGAGTAACCACAATGGTGTGGTACTGACATAAATTCAGACATGCAGACTTATGGAATAGAACAGAGAGTCCAGAAAAAGTCCAGAAAAAAACATTCTGGTATATGTATGCGGTCAGTGAGTTTCAAGGGTGTCAAAACCATTCAATGGGTGAAAATACAGTCTTTTCAACAAATGGTTCTGGAAAAACTGGATATCCGCATGCAGAATATAGTTAGATTCTTAACTAATTTCGTAAACTCAGATTAACTCAAAATGGATTCATGATCAAAACACAGGCCCTAAACTCTAAAATTGAAAGAAAACGTAGGATAAAATCTTCAAAAACTAATTTAGCAATGATCTAGCATATGACAACAAAGACATAGTCAATAAAAGAAAAAAACAAACTGAATATTGTAATTTTTTTAAAAAAAAATATACATCAAAAGATACCATCAACAGGGTAAAAAGGCAATCTACAGATTGGGAGGAAATATTTGAAAATCAAATATCTGATAAGGAATCAGTACTCAAAATTTATAGAGAATTCCTAAAACTCAGTAACAATAACTAAAAAAAACCAATTAAAAATAGGTAAGGTACTTAATATGTATTTATCCAAAGAAGATAAACAAACAACCAATAAGCACAATTAAAGATACTCAACATCACTAATCATTAGGGTGATGTAAAAGGGCGATATAAATAAAAACTACAATGTGATAGCACCTCATACTCATCAGGAAAGGCACACATATTAAACAGAAGCTTTCCAGGTGGCGCCAGTGATAAAGAACCCTCCTGCCAATGCAGGAGACATAAGAGATGTGGGTTCGACCCCTGCGTTAGGAAGATCCCCTGCAGGAGGGCATGGCAACCCCCTCCAATATTCTTGCCTGGAGAATCCCATAGACAGAGGAGCCTGGTGGGCTACAGTCCATAGGGTCATGCAGAGTCGGACACGACTGAAGTGACTTTGCAACAACAAAAACACCACGTGGAAGAATTAGAACACTTGTGGACTGTTCGTTGAAATATAAAATGGTGCAGTCACTGTGGAAAACACTAAGGTGGTACCTCAAAGAGTTAAAACTAGATTTAGATAAGATCCAGCAATTTCACCACTGGGTATACATTCAAAAGAATTAAAAGCAGAGTCTCAAAGGGATTTTGTGCACTATCTTTATAGCAACATTATTCACAATAGCTAGAAAGTAGAAGCAACATAAATGTCCATTGATAGATGGATATATACATATAACAGAAAACTATTCAACCTTAAAAATTAAGGAAATTCTAATATACAGTTCAATATAAATGAACCTTGAGTATATTATCCTAAGTGAAATAAGCCAGTTATGTACAAAAATACTGTATGATTTCACCTAGATGAGGCTACAGAAAGCATAGAATGATGGTTGCCAGAGGCTGGGGGGAAAGAAAAATGGAGAGTTCTTGTTTAATAGGTATAGACTTTAAGTTTCGTAAGGTAAATAGTGTTCTAGATGGATGGTATTAATATCAACAGTTGTACAACAATACGTACTTAATGCCACCAAGTGTAAACTTAAAAATTGTTAACATAGTAAACTTTATGTATTTTGCCACCAAACTGTAAAAGACTTCTTTCTGACTTCCCCTCAGCCTCACTGAAACTATCCAATGAATTTTGCAGACTGGACTCAGAAGGTAGAATAGTGAAGGTAGAATAGATGCATCAAGAAAAAATACTCAAATTGAAAAACTGAAGAAGTGAATGAAAAAGTTTAAAAAAAGAAAACAGAGAGAGTAATACATGCATTAAAGTGAAGTCACTCAAATCATGTCCGATTCTTTGCAACCCCATGGACGATAACCTACAAGGCTCCTCTTCCATGGGATTTTCCAGCAAAGTACTGGAGTGGGTTGCCATTTCCTTCTCCAGGGGATCTTCCTGACCCAGGGATTGAACCCAGGTCTCCTGCATTGCAGGCAGACGCTTTACCATCTGAGCCACCAGGGAAGTATAACGTATTGAACACAGTAAAAATAAATAGTCTATCATAGGTATGCTTCCCAGGTGGTGCAGTGGTAAATAATCTGCCTGCCAATGCAAGAATCACAAGAGATAGGGGTTTGATCCCTGAGTCAGGAAGATCCCCTGGAGGAGGAAATGGCAACCTGCTCCGGTATTCTTGCGTGGAAAATTATGGACAAAGAAGGCTGATGGGCTACAGTTCATGGAGTTGCAGAGTCCGACATGACTGAGCGTGTGTGCATGCGTGCGCGCGCGCACACACACACACACACACACACACATCATAGATATAAGTCCCAGAAGGAGAGGAGAGAGAGAGACTAGGGCAGACCTAGCAACTGAGAGATAAAGGATCAGAATCTTTTGAATGATTAAAAATATTCAGCAATCTCCAAAGAGGATAAATACAAAGAAAGCCAATCAAAGCACATATGTTAGCCTGTTGAAAACCAAAGACAAAAATAAGAGCTGCTAATTCCAGTTTTCCCCAGTAGCCAGCCCTGCCTGGGCCAAGTCTGATATCTAGTCCTTTTCTGGATTTGTCAAATGCCTCCAGGAAATAAAATGATGCCAACTTCAGCTTATATAGGTACTGGTCTTTCTCCCTCCAGAATTTTACGCTATTGAGTCCCTACTGCTTCCACATTTCTTTGGTGTCTTAAAATAATTTTTGCAATTTTCCTATTATTTCTATTTGGGGAGCAGAATCTCATCTAAATACATACCTTTGTTCTGTCTGCCTGTTCATGGAGAATGTAGTTTTTCCTAAAGATTTTCCTATTTATTGTGGATGGGGTCAAAGTGGAGAAAAAAAGAGAATAGGAAGGTTGTCTGAAAATCATCTAGGGAGCTTTGCAGGAGGTATGGGAACATCATAATAGAGAAGGCAAGAAACCATATATATGTTGAAGTCCTCTCCAAATGATCCTGACATCCCTCCATCACTCACTCCTGAGTATCAACAGATTTTAGAAAAAAGAGCACATCGTAGCCACATGAAATTCTAGCCCATGTGACAATTATTCAGTTGACCCTTAAACAGTGTGGGATTTAGGGATGCTGACTCTCTGCACAGTTGAAAATTCATATAAATTACTGTTGTCCCTCCATACCAATGGTTCCTCCATATCTACAGATTCAACCAACCGAGGATCATGTAGTTCTGCAATATTCACTACTGAAAAGAATCCATGTGTAAAGGGACCCTTGTGGTTTAACCCCATGGTGTTCAAGTGATAATTGTATTTCTTTTCATAAGTTAACAAATACTGATGTATATAGTGATTCCTGCAGGTGTAGTTAATATAAAGCTACTCCTGAGGATTCAATTCATTCTCAGAAACCCAAACCATTTTCAGGTGCCAAAACTGATGACCAAAATCTGGACTGAGGTGAAGTCACCTGGTTAAATGGCAGCCAATCACCTGGTCTTCCCTGATGCTACCTGATCTTGCGATGGGAACTCTTGATTTTAGGCAACAAATTAGTGGGAGGCCTAATATCGTGAGTTCTTTCTAGTTCCTACCTATGAAATAGGGATAATACCTTCTACATACGGTTGTGAGAACTGAAAAGGTAACAGATAAAGAGCCTGGTACATCCTTCAGTTCAGTTCAGTCACTCAGTTGTGTCCGACTCTTTGCGACCCCATGAATCACAGCACTCCAGGACTCCCTGTCCATCACCAACTCCCAGAGTTCACTCAAACTCATGTCCATTGAGTCGGTGATGCCATCCAGCCATCTCATTCTCTGTCGTCCCTGTCTCCTCCCACCCCCAATCACTCCCAGCATCAGAGTCTTTTCCAGTGAGTCAACTCATCGCATGAGGTGGCCAAAGTATTGGAGTTTCAGCTTTAGCATCAGTCCTTCCAATGAACACCCAAGATTGATTTCCTTTAGAATGGACTGGTAGTGCGGCAGATTAGTTTGGAAGTTTGGGGGCTCACCAATCCAACTTTTTATGCACAGAGAAATGTTACATTTCCCAGACTCCTCTGAAATAGATTGAGGCCACCAGATTCTGGTTAATAGGATGTGGATATAAGTGATGCACATCACTTCCAGGTTGGCTGCAAAAGTCCCTACACAATTTGTGACCCCCTGCCCCACCCTTTTCTCTTTCTATGGTGCTCTTGGACGCAACATGTTTAAATAGCAGTTTCACAGGACACAAAGGTACTGAGCCCTGTGTTCACTGCCAAGTAGAGAGCTCCTGATCTTCATAGTGTATGCTTGCTCAGTCGTGTCCGATTTTCTGGGACCCCATGGACTGTAGCACAGATTCCTATATCAATGGAATTTTCCAGGCAAGAATACTGGAGTGGGTTGCCACTTCCTCCTCCAGGGGATCTTCTTGTATCTCCTAGGCAGGCAGATTCTTCACCAACTTCGTTTACCAACTGACCTTCATTAGATAAGGGTATAAGGAAGAAATTAATCTTGTGGTTCTTAGAGCAGATAGCGTGAATTCCTCTAACACAGAAATTGGTATCTTGAATTGGGATGCTACTAAAAATCAAAGCCCAGAATTTGTGCCAGACCCTAAAAAAATCAGCATTGAGTGACAAGCAAACCATTGTTGGAGGCTAAAAAGATTATATTAAACAAGTGTCATACACTTGCTGAAACACTGGAACTTGAAATACAGTGCTATAACCTGGATGTCAGATCATGTGTCTAATGACCTCATAGCTTTAGGGAAGAATTTGGAAAACAGGATGCTACCTGTATTTATTGAACACTCTTGGTTGCTTTTGATGAGGTATTACAAAAATAAAGAGATAAATTCAGAAAAGAATCAGCTTGTTTGCAAGCAGAAATAAAATGAATAGAAAGTCTAGAAATCCAGGGCTTTGAAGGATTGTAAAATCTGTTGCTTCTAACTCTGAACTGTTAGAGATGGGATTTTTGAAGCCTCTGAAGACAAAATCCTTGTAAAACTTCTCATCTGATAAACATAACTAGGGAAAAGATCAGATTAAAAGTTCCAAATGGTTTCATGATAGTCATATTTTAGCCATATTTAAGTTGAGACAGAGAGGCATTGAGGTGAAGAAACAATGATTTTCAAAACCATATCTAAGAACTATGTTTCAGGAGAAATCTGGGTAGGTTTACTCACATAAGAGATGGATTTGAAATAGATTAGAAGCCCACTATGTTTTTGAAGGAATTATGTTTCCTAAGAAACCATGAATGTGGATTTTAAAAAGTATTTGATTGTTCAAAACTTAAAAACAATCCTTAAGACTTCCATAAACATACATAACATGCTTTATAAGCTACACAATTCCCCTAAAGAGCATTTTATATATTAAGAAACAGTACAGACTGGTGAGCCATCTCAAAGAATCAGGAGCCATAGAGAACAATGAATAAAAGAATTGTTCCCAGAATCAATATAATAAAGGAACCACTCCACCCCAAGGACTGGTGACTTAATGACACCTACCCAATACGTCTTAGAATTACCCCCACCACCACTTTTTTTTTATTTTGTATTGGGGATTGAAGGCAGGAGGAGAAGGGGACAACAGAGGATGAGATGGTTGGATGACATCACCGATTTGATGGACATGAGTTTGAGTAAGCTCCAGGAGTTGGTGATGGACAGGGAGGCCTGGTGTGCTGCAGTCCATGGGGTCGCAAACAGTCAGACACAACTGAGTGACTGAACTGAACTGATAGCCAATTAACAAAGTTGTGGCTGCTTCAGATGGACTGCAAAAGGACTAGCCATACAAATACATGTGCCCATTCTCCCCCAAACTCCCCTCCTATCCAGGCTGCTACATAACACTGAGCAGAGTTCCATGTGCTGTACAATAGGTCCTTGTTGGTTCTGAAGGGCTGTTTATTGTGGTTACCCCAGACCAGTCCCATCAGTGTGTTCTGTTTGTGTGTGGAGGGATAGGGAATGGGGAAAGGCATATAACTTTTTAAATCTCATCAATTGCCAAGCTAAGAAAACCAACATGTGGACTTGATGGAAATGGATACACAAAATTGGGTTCCTGAGCTTTAAGCAGAGAGCAGGGACTGGGTGGGGCTATGAGTGGCCCCCTTGGTGTGCATGTCCTATGTGTGAAAGCAGAAGTGAAAAAGACTTCCATGGTCAGATTGGCAGCCTATGGCAGAGGTTTGCTAGATACTCACCAATCCTGTTCCCTCTTCTTGACACAGAAGACTACATTTCCCAGTATACTTTATAGTTAGTTGGAATAGCAAGAATGGCTTCTGGCCAGTGGGATATGGATAGAAATGATCATACTTAGTCCCTGTACCATCTAATAAGGTGGTCACTAAATTTAAGTTTAAATAAAATAAAAAGTTGAATTTCTCAGCAACAATACATTTCAAATGCTCATCCCATGTCTAGTGGGATCTGTACCATACCGGCTGGTACAGATACCAAATGTTTCCTTCATCACAGAAGTTCTATTCAGCAGTGCTGCTCAAGTCCTGCTGCAGTGACCTTGGCAGTCATTTTCTAAATGAGATGAAGGCTCAGAAGGCCCAAACAGTGGGGAGAATGGTGACTCTAATGATTAGGACAAATTTTATAGATTTAAGTTTCAATTAGAAGGAAAATGTACCTCTAGTTAATAGTGACCAGTGGATAAAACAGTCCTATTTATGCCAGCAGCAGATAACTGGGACAAGGGGAATAATGCTTGCTGCTTTAATAACAATGTTATCAGCACTGAAGATGTTAGTATCCTTTATCTGCTTATCGTATTTGCAAAGTGCTATGTAAATAAGCCAACAGATTATCCTGACTTCTAGACTGATTATCCCCTCAGAAATCTTATTACCACACTCGAATTATGCTCTCTACCAAGGAAGAGTTTGTAAATCAAAGGGAAACCTCAGGGCTTGCTGAAACACATTCCAAATTAATAAAGTCCTGCGATGACTGCAAAAGTGCTTTTAGAAAATTGAATATTATCTAAATTATGATTAGGGCCAATGGCTGCTTGTATGAAAGATTCCTTATGACCAACCTAGACAGTGTAGGTCTAAAAGCAGAGACATCATTTTACCAACAAAGGTCTGGATAGTCAAGGCTATGGATTTTTCAGTAGTCATGTATGGATGTAAGAGTTGGACCATAAAGAAGGCTGAGTGCAGAGAATTAATGCGTTCAAATTGTGGTGCTGGAGAAGACTCTTGAGAGTCCCTTGGACAGCAAGGAGATCAAACCCTAAAGGAAATCAACCCTGAATATTCATTGGAAAGACTGATGCTGAAGCTGAAGCTCCACCTGATGTGAAAAGCTGACTCACTGGAAAAGTCCCTGATGCTGGGAAAGATTAGGGGCAGGAGGAGAAGGGGGCAGCAGAGGATGAGATGGCTTTTTGGCATCACCAACTCTATGGACTTGAGTTAGAGCAAATTCCGGGAGATAGTGAAGGACAGGGAAGCCTGGTGTGCTGCACTTCATGGGGTCACAAAGAGTGAGACACGACTTGGCACCTGAACAACAAGCATAAAAATTCTTCCCACCCCTCCACCCGACAGAATCAAATTAACAGAGAACTTTGTGAAAATAAAATGAAGTGGATAATTTCCAACATGACATACTCTCTTTCCTGATTCGGTTTTTTGAACATTTCACCACAAGAAACTAATGGGTTACAAGCATCCTTCATGACCTTAGCTTTCTCTCTGATGCTTCCAACAAGGTCAAATGGCTCATGTTAGTCTAGACCCACAGGTGTTTTTGTTTTTGTTTTCCATTCATGAGTATGTGTCTATCAGATCAGATCAGTCACTCAGTCATGTCCGACTCTCTGCGACCCCATGAATCAGAGCACGCCAGGCCTCCCTATCCATCACCAACTCCCGGAGTACACTCAAACTCATGTCCACAGAGTCGGTGATGCCATCCAGCCATCTCATTCTCTGTCATCCCCTTCTCCTCCCGCCCCCAACCTTTCCCAGCATCAGAGTCTTTTCCAGTGAGTCAACTCATCGCATGAGGTGGCCAAAGTATTGCAGTTTCAGCTTTAGCATCAGTCCTTCCAATGAACACCCAGGATTGATCTCCTTTAGAATGGACTGGTTGGATCTCCTTGCAGTATAAGGGACTCTCAAGAGTCTTCTCCAACACCACAGTTCAAAAGCATCGATTCTTCGGCGATCAGCTTTCTTCACAGTCCAACTCTCACATCCATACATGACCACGGGAAAAACCATTGCCTTGACTAGACGGACCTTGGTTGGCAAAGTAATGTCTCTGCTTTTCAATATACTATCAAGGTTGGTCATAACTTTCCTTCCAAGGAGCAAGCGTCTTTTAATTTCATGGCTGCAATCAGCATCTGCATTGATTTTGGAGCCCAAAAAAATAAAGTCTGACACTGTTTCCACTGTTTTTCCATCTATTTCCCATGAAGTGATGGGACCAGATGCCATGATCTTTGTTTTCTGAATGTTGAGCTTCAAGCCAACATTTTCACTCTCCTCTTTCACTTTCATCAAGAGGCTTTTTAGTACCTCTTCACTTTCTGCCATAAGGGTAGTGTCATCTGCATATCTGAGGTTATTGATATTTCTCCTGGCAATCTTGATTCCAGCTTGTGCTTCTTCCAGCCCAGCGTTCCTCATGATGTACTCTGCATATAAGTTAAATAAGCAAGGTGACAATATACAACCTTGACGTTCACCTTTTCCTATTTGGAACCAGTCTGTTGTTCCATGTACAGTTCTGACTGTTGCTTCCTGACCTGCATACAGGTTTCTCAAGAGGCAGGTCAGGTGGTCTGGGATTCCCATCTCTTTCAGAATGCTCCACAGTTTATTGTGATCCACACAGTCAAAGGCTTTGGCATAGTCAATGAAGCAGAAATAGATGTTTTTCTGGAACTCTCTTGCTTTCTCCATGATCCAGCGGATGTTGGCAATTTGATCTCTGGTGCCTCTGCCTTTTCTAAAACCTGCTTGAACATCTGGGAGTTCACGGTTCACATATTGCTGAAGCCTGGCTTGGAGAATTTTGAGCATGACTTTACTAGCGTGTGAGATGAGTGCAATTGTGCGGTAGTTTGAGCATTCTTTGGCATTGCCTATATGAACCTATAAATAAATTACACACCTTCCTTTTTAAGATTTTGCCTTTCTGTAAATCTAAATCCAAGCATGCTCCAACACACACACAAACATATCACACCAGGAGCAGCAGCATTTTGAGGGGAAAGACAAATAACATGATTCTACCAGTATCTATGTGACCATAGGCATAGTCACTTAATTTTTTAGGACTTGTTTCACTCTAAAATGCACTCAAGAATGGAATAATCTCTAAGATCCTTTAACTCTCATTACTTATGACTTTAATGCAAAATAAAGCCAAATAGAAAAATATGTCAAGAAATATGCTACTTAAAATTTCATTCTCCAGTTTAAACATTTATGAGATTTAGGGAAGAATATTTGACTTATTTATTCATCTCTATAAACAAAGTTTCTCTGAATTTACCTAAGTATTCTTGAATTCACAGAAACTTTGGCTATAAGGGTAAACTCTCAAACCAGTAAATGTCAGGATTGATGGGCTGATCTTACTGGCTGGATAATCTAGGATGACATTTGCTGCGATACAGAATTTGACCAAACCAAATGTGTATTTTTGTCCTATAAATTGAAAAATTGTCCTGCTGACATTGTTATCTCATGTGAGGCTTCATCCATCTAACTTTGAGTCACTCTAATCTCTCAAATAGCTTTCTTCCATCAGGTTCTTTTTAAGTAACACAAATCATCATATAACCTCAGAGAAAATACTCGATCCTTGTCAGTGTCCCTTAATACCTCCAGAGGAAAAGAATGTTTAGTCAGGGGACAGGACTATAATGTGGAAATAGTGTCACATTGGGAACCAGGAAAACTAAATCTGAGTTTCATTCAGAAAGTTTCCATTCAATCTTTTGAGTTTCCAATTCAATGAAAAACACTTATTGAGTGATAACTGCATCCACAAGTGTTGGGCTAGGATTTGGGGATATAGTGGGGAATAAGATAGAAAAGGCTTATTAACTCAGGAAGGGGTGGAAGATAAGCATTAAACACGCAATTCCAAGTGTGATAAGAATTTCCAAGGGAGATATAAAGGGGGATATAAAGGAAACACAGAAGAGAAGACTTTACTAAGTCTAAGGGATAAGCTGAGATCAGAAAATTAAGTGAGAGTTGTCCAGAGGGATATAAAGGAGAATTAATCCAAGCAGTGGGGAAAGCGCGTGCAAAGGCTTAGAGGCAAAGGAAAGCATCATGCGTATGTGGAAATAAGGGAGGCTGTAACCAGCAAGAGTACAGAGAACAGGGGAAAATAGCCTGAGATGAAGATGAGGTGCCTAGGAACCACAGTGTGGAAGACTCAGAAGTAACATTAACCAGCTGTGATCCCAGGACCTCTGAGGCTCTGTGACCTCTTCACCTCTCCAGGCCACCAAGCTATGGGAGGCTACAGTAGGGGGACTGCACAGAATCTTCCAGCTCAAAGGTCGAAATGTCTGTGACATCTAACTGGTCTATGTTCCAGAAGTTAACTAGCTTAAATTCAAGGGTTGAGAGACATGCAGCTATTTAGGGTAAATATAGTCTGATGTCTCAAGCAATTTTTCACTATTCCATGAATTTTATGGATGTCTCAACACAAGACAAGGACGTCAAATTGTCATGCTGTGTGGTCTAGTCATGAAGTGGAGATTCTGAGAATATGAGGTCATCAGTCCTGCTTTGGGTCTGTTGCTGACTTACCCAGATGATTACTAAGTTCCACCTTATCAGTTCCATTCATCCTTCTGAACTCTCATGGGTGTACTGAAAATGCTTCTCTTAGAATTGTTGTGGTTTAGTCACTAAGTTGTATCTGACTCTTTTGTGACCTCATGGACTGTAGTCCACCAGGCTCCTCTGTCCATGGGATTTCCTAAGCAAGAATAGTGGAGTGGGTTGCCATTTCCTTCTCCAGGGGATCTTCCTGACCCAGGGAGCAAACCCGCATCTCCTGCATTGGCAGGTAGATTCTTTACACTGAGCCACTGTGGAAGCCCCTCTCCTAGAACAGTCATGATTAAGATGTATAAGATGTTTTAAGTGTATATGTAGAATAAAAGGTATGGGCAATATAATTGGTTCAGTTCAGCCCTGCCAGGTAAGTCATCTGAATTTCAGCAAGATCACATTTCTTCATATTCTTATGTGTTAGGTGAAATAATTTGACCTGGAACAAAGTTCTAGTAAGCAGATTCACAGAAGGCAAATAGCAACTGCCAAGAGTGCATGCCTTGCAAAATCAGAAAAATGTCTTTTTTTGTTCTGCTATATTTAGAACACCTAGGCAGTGTCATGGCCATAACTCAATAAATATTTATAGAAAATGCAAATTTATCAAGATGTCTCTTAGTATAGTTTATGTTGACCCAACTTACCTTGGTAAATATGCAGCAAAAATTCATAAATATCATAGAGGATATTAACTCACATTTCTAAAACTGATCCATTTTCTGTTACCCATTCTGGTTTGCTTTGTGTAGTTCTTGACTTCCTTGGTTTTTTAACCTTAGTTTGGCTCAGTCACTTGATGTTAAATTTGATCTAACCACTCTTGTATCTGATAATCCATTTTGAGCTCACCGCCCCAGCTTAACCGGCAACTTACTTTCTACCAAAGGTTAATATTTGACCCTTGGAAGATCACACACTCTGACAGCAACCTTTAATTTAAATCTTCTGGTGATACAGAATAAGCTACTAATAAAAGCAAGGTGCATACATCACCAGGAAGTCCTTCATTGCATTATGGCAAAAGTTGCTTCCCTCAACTTTAAGTTATTTATGGAGAAGGCAATGGCAACCTACTCCAGTACCCTTGCCTGGAAAATCCCATGGATGGAAGAGCCTGGTAGGCTGCAGTCCACGGGGTTGCAAAGAGTCAGACACGACTGAGCGACTTCACTTTCACTTTTCACTTTCATGCATTGGAGAAGGAAATGGCAACCCACTCCAGTGTTCTTGCCTGGAGAATCCCAGGGACGGGGGAGCCTGGTGGACTGCCGTCTCTGGGGTCACACATAATCAGACACAACTGAAGCGACTTAGCAGCAGCAGCAGCAACTTTAAATCATTTAAAGTAATTCTTTCCCTTGGAGAAACAGAATGAGTCTACTCCCTGTTTCTCATGACAGTAATCCAAATAAGTGAAAGTTAATGATTATGTTCTTCCTCAAGCTTTTCTTCTCCAGAAACTCTTTCAACTATCCTATAAGACATACTTATGAAATTATCTACCTTTCTGATAAATTTGAGTACTTAAAACAGAAATTCCATGGTAAAAGCCACAACAACCAAAATCAAGAGGGATATATCAGATATATAACAGATTAAAGCTAGTATTTCTATTGACAACATGTAAGTGACTCATACAAATTAAGAGAGGCACAAAACTCTGATTAAAATATTGGCAAGTAATGAATAAACAATTAACAAAAAATATATAATGACCCTCAAGTAAATGAAAAGATGCTCAATCTCATTGTTGACCCAATTTACCTTGGTAAATATGCATAATTAGATTTAATTACACTGAATATATCACTCTCATCCAGCATAAAAGTTAAAAAAAAAAAGAGAGAGACATTTTGTTCGTGTTGCTCTGTAGAAAGAGGCACTCTCATACACTGCTGATGGGAATATAAACTAGAGCCAGTTTTCTGGAGAAGAATTTGGGTTTACAAGGACTGATGCTAAAGCTGAAACTCCAATACTTTGGCCACCTCATGCGACGAGTTGACTCACTGGAAAAGACTCTGATTCTGGGAAGGATTGGGGGGCGGGAGGAGAAGGGGACGACAGAGAATGAGATGGCTGGATGGCATCACCGACTCGATGGACATGAGTTTGAGTGAACTCCAGGAGTTGGTGATGGACAGGGAGGCCTGGCGTGCTGTGATTCATGGGGTCGCAAAGAGTCAGACACGACTGAGCGACTGAACTGAACTGAATAATAAAAAAAAATACATATGCAGTTACCTGTTGAAACGGAGTTCCTCTACTGAGTTTATCATTAACCTCTCTATTCAAAATTTTATTCCCCTTTTTGTTCTGAACCTGTTTCCCTCGAGACTGAGAAATATCAAAGAAAAGGGTATATTGAACCTACAAGCCCCTGTGTCCTTTCCTTTGCAGTAAAAGGCTTTTGCTTTAGTCTTCCAGGCCTCCCCTGAGTTTCAAAAGGTTGGCTTAAGAGTTAATGATTAAAAAATGTGAAGAGGCAGAAACAAAAAATACTTACTGGGCTGAGAAACAGCTAACAATTTAAATTATAAACCAGTTGCATAGCAGAATCACAGAGCTTCCAGTTCCCTAAAGATGTAGATAAAGCTCTTACACACATTCCTAAGTTGTTTTTACAGGAAACAAATGAAAACTGTTGACCACAAGCACTTAGACACCAGGCAGGTTGAAACCAGAAGATTGGAGACACTTGAGACTTCACTTTGAAGCCATCCCATCTGAGAACTGTGCATGAGTTGATCACACACCCTGAAAACCCCTCCCCCTCACACTGTCTTTAAAAAAATTTCCCTGAAAGCCATCAGGTGGTTTGAGTCTTTTGAGCATGAACTGCTCATTGTCCTTGCTCAGCACCATCTAATAAATGTTGCACTTTCCTTCACCACAACCTGGTGTCAGTAGATTGATTTTACTGCTCAAAGGCAAGCAGAGCCAAGTCCAGATTCAGTAATACTGTTGACCCAGCCAAAGAGTTAAAGCAATTGCTATAAGTAGTTGTAGAAATTTACCCTATAAACATACCCTTATTCACTGCAGAACTGTAACAGCACAGTATTGGAAACAAATATAGCAAAGTGATTGAATAAATTATGGTACACGCACACAATGTAGTACTACCATGTATCTGTAAAAATAATGAGGACATTATCTATGAACTGATATAGAGTAATTTTTAGGGTATAATATTAGGTGAATAGAAGCAATAAATTCCAGGGTGTCTACTGCATGCTACTTTGAGTATAAGACAGGAAAAATAAGAAAATATATATAAATGTACTTATTTTAAAAAATAGGATGAACTGAAAACTAACAATTTTGGTTACCCACAGACAGTGGGTAGGAACAGGATGGAAAACAGGAATGGGGTTGGAATTGGGGGATAACATTCCTTGAGCAAAAAAATTACACAGCTGTAACTTCAACTATTTAATATCTCACATAATCAAAATACAGATATTTAACTAAAATGAACGGTGAGGAAGGCGATGCCAAAAGGAATATTAACAGAAAAAGGATGAGCCAAACTCTATTACCAATAACAAAACCACACTGATGATGTGGTGGTGGTGGATAACTAACCAATGTAACTTCGAGAAACAGTGGTTTGACTACATAACCTAAGACTAATTAGAAAAGAAAAAAAACTATACAAATATTGTATGTTTAGTTGGTAGGTTTGTTTTCTACAGGGTTACGGGTTAGCAATTCTGAAACTACTTCATGAACAGTGTATGAATCAGTATATATATTATGAATAATAAGAGCTAGGTTGCTCTCTGTCAGAGAAAAAAGTTGCAAATCAGGAGAAGGGGAAGGCTAGAATAAGCCTTGAGCAGCTGAACTGAAGTTGGAGGAATTAATATAAATTCAAGGACTTAAGAATATATAGAAATAAATAGAATATATAGAAATAAAAATAGTTATAGGGGTGTGTGTGTGTGTGTGTGTGTGTGTGCAAGTGTGCGCACACATTATAGTTCCATCTACTGAGGAGGACTACAGTCAATTATATCTCTACATTAGTAAGCATACCTGAATCCTATACTCTAATAAACGTAACTGTTTCAATAAAATGTCATTCTTAATAAAAGGAACCAGGACTCCTTACAGGGACATATCTCAAGGCTTCTGTGTGTTAGTCGCTCAGTCATGTCTGACTTTTTGTGACCCCATGGACTGTAGCCCAACAGACTCCTCTGTCCATGAAAATTTCCAGGCAAGAATACTGGAGTGGGTTGCCATTCCCTTCTCCAGGGGATCTTCCCAACCCAGGGATCAAATCTGTGTCTCCCGCATTGCAGGCGGATTCTTCACTGTCTGAGCCACCAGTTAAGATATTCAAAGCTTGGGCAGTGAAAATATAAGATGAACCTGGAACATTTTATCAGGACAGAGATTTGGAAATGCTTGAAAAATGATAGAACCATATCAAAAAGACTCCAAAGCCAATTGAATAAGCTACACTGAACAAATCCAGAACAATTTGAGCAAAATAGAGTGAAATAAAAATCCGTAAGTCCACAGAGATATAAATAATTGAAGAGATACATAAATAGTGGAGAAAGGAAAGCTCCTCCTTGACTTAGACTCCAATTGATAATGTAGAAATCTTACTAGGAAATCAGCATTTAGTAAATATCTGAGTACAATTATTCAGTGAAGACTTATCAATGGAAGCCAAAATTCGTAGACAAAAGTATGAGAAACAAGCTATTTACATGGTGTCAAAGTATCTCCCCATAAGATACTTATTCATTACAAGGAAAAATAATACAGTGAAGGAGCCTGGCAGATACCAGCTTTCCCAATGGTGAAAGATGCAATGTGTGATCCTAGACTAGATCCTCATTCAGAAAAATGACAGTCCTGGAATAACTGGCAAAATTTGAACCAAGTCTGTAGAATACATAATATAATGGTATCAATGCTAATCTTCTGATTTTGATAACTGTACCATCGGTGTTATGGGCTGAATTGTGCCCTTCCCCCCAAACCCATGTGTTTAAGAACTCACTCCATCATCTCAGAATGTGACAATTTGGAGGTAGGGCTTTTAAAGAGGTGATTAAGGTAAAACGAGGTCATGTGGGTAGGCCCTAATCCCACATGACTGATGTCTTTATAAAAAGAGGAAACTGGCAAACTGCAACAGAGAGATGACTATTCAGGACACAGTGAGAAAGTGGCCATCCGCAAGCCAAAGAGAGGGGACTCAAGAAAAGCCTAAACTTGCTGACCCCTTGATCTGGGAATTCTCATTTCCAGAACTCTGTGAAAATAGATTTCGTTTCAGCCACCTGGTCTACAGGATTTTATAATGGCAGCCCTAGAACACTAGTACAGTGAACAATGAAGTATCATTCAGTCTTAAAAAAGGAAGAAAGTTTGACCACATGCTAGAACATGATGAACCTTGAAGACATTATGGTAAATGAAACAAGCCAATCACAGAAGGGCAAATACTGCCTGAGTCCACTTACATGAGGTACCTAGAGTAGTCAAAGTTATAGAGACGAAGGAGAATGGTGGGGGCCAGGGACTGGGAAAAGAAGGGGGCTGGGGAGTTGGTATTTAATGGGTACAGAGTTTTAGTAATGCAAGATGAAGAGAGTTCTAGAGACCACTTTGTGATGGTTTGCAGCAACATGAATGTACTTAATGTCACTGAGTGAAAGTCGCTCAGTTGTGTCTAACTCTTGCAACCCCATGGACTGTACAGTCCATGGAATTCTCCAGGCCAGAATACTGGAGTGAGTAGCCTTTCCCTTCTCCAGGGGATCTCCCCAGGGACTGAACCCAGGTCTGCTGCATTGCAGGCAGATTCTCTACCAGCTGAGCCACCAAGGAAGCCCTCTGCTAATGTCACTGAACTATACACTTACAAATGGTTAAAATAAGTTTTTATGATATGTATATTTGGGCAGAATTAAAACTAAAAATAAAGGAGAGGGAATTTTGGATACAGAGACAGGAGGCACAGGGTGGGCATCATAGAATGATAAAGGCAGAAACTGGAGTGAGGCAGCTATAAACCAAGGGTGGCCAGGAGCCCCCAGAAGCTAAGAGAAGCCAAGGAAGGATTCTCCCAAGAGCCCCAAGAGGGAACTCTGTCTTACTGACACACCTTGATTTCAGATGTCTAGCTTTCAGCACAGTGAGAGAATACAACTTTGTTGTCTAAAGGAAAGGTAAGAAGAAAGGAAAGGAGGGAGAGAGGGGAAGGGAAGGGGGAGGGAAGAGGAGGGTCCGAAGGAAGGGGGAGGGAGGGAAAGAAGAAAGGGGAGAAGGAAGAGGAAAAGAATAAAGAAGAACAAAGGAAACTGTGAACCTGAGAGAGCCTGTCTGTGATACAAAATACAGCGTGACTTACTAGTCCACTTGGAACCGATTCAGGAGAGTAAATGATCACTACTTCACGTGGATGAAGTTCTGAAAATGTGCAAGTCTTAAGTGTCTGGAAGTACATCTGCCCAAACAACAGTCAAGTAGCATTCTTTCCCTGGTGGAGTACACTTATCTTTGTAAATCATTGCCTAACACCGCGTTACCAAGAGGAAAGGGTGGAGCAGACTCTGGTCTCCTGTGACCCTATTTGCAGCTCCTCCTACTCTTCTTGTCCTTGTTCAGTCACTAAGTCATGTCCAGCTCTTTGCGACCCCATGGACTGTAGCCCTCCAGGCTACTCTGTCCATGGGATTTCCCAGACAAGAATACTGGAGTGGGTTGCCATTCCCTTCTCCATCTTCCCATGCCTGCTTTTCACCAAAACAGCAGTGAAAGTGAAAGTGTTAGTTGCTCAGTTGTGTCTGACTCTTTATGACCCTATGGACTGTTGCCTACCAGGCTCCACTGTCCATGATATTCTCCAGGCAAGAATACCGGAGTGAGTTGCCGTGCCCTTCTCCAGGCGATCTTCTGAGCCCAGGGATCGAACCCCTGTCTCTTATGTCTCATCTATTGGCAGGCGGATTCTTTACCACTAGCACCACCTGAAAGTAGTAGTGGTGGAGCACAAATGGTAAAGGAGTTATGAGACTTCATTTTCTGTGTATGTTCACTTTTTCACTTATCTGCTCATATTCAACAGTCAACCATTAAGTACCTTATATGTTCTGAGGGGTAATTTACTCAGTTGACAAATATTGATCATGTGTCTGCCATGTGCTAATGTAGGTATCAGAGATACAGTAGGGAATAAGACAGCATCCTTGTGGCCGCCATGAAAATGCGCATCTCAGGGAATGCCATTTACTGACTGCCCCAGCTTCTGTGCTGTGAAATCTATCACTATATTCCTGCCAAGGGTACACTTCCAAAGACTCCTCCCAGTTAACGACCGAACTTGGCAGAAGTAAGAAGGCCGACCAGGTCCTGGAAGACACGATTCCTTTGATGTATGACCTTTGACTGACTTTTTCTTGAAACATTCTTAAAGTTATACTGCAAACTGCAGTGTCCTTCCTTCTGCCTTCCACCCCCTCTTCTCCACTGAGGTCAGAACTCCATCATGGTTTACACTCTCTACCAGCTTCCTCTGGTTCTTTTCCCATATTCTCTGACTGGGGTATCCCCCAATAAATTTCTTGCATGTCTGATCCTATGCTTTTTTTCCAGGTTTTTGTTTTTATTTTTTATTGGGGCTTCCCCAATGGCTCAGACAGTAAAGAATCTGCCTGCAATTCGGCAGACTAGGGTTCAGTCCCTGGGTGGGGAAGATCCCCTGAGGAAGAGAACGGCTACCCACACTTCAGTATTCTTGTCTGGAGAATTCCATTTTGGTTTTGTTTTCATTTTTATTGGACTATAGTTAGCAGCAGCAGCATAGTTGCTTTATATATGATGTTGTGTTAGTTTCTGCCATATAGGAAAGCGAATCAGCTATTTATATACACATATCCACTCTTTTTTTTTGGATTCCCGTTCCATTCAGGTTACCACAATGCATTGAGTTCCCTGTGCTATACAGTAGGTTCTCAAAGTCTTCTATATCATACATAGTATCAATAGTGTCAACCTCAATCTCCCGGTTCATCTTCTTTCCCCTTGGTATCTATACATTTGTTCTCTCCATCTGTGTCTCTATTTCTTTAATCCCACCTTGGTGTCTGCTTCTTGGAGAACCCTGACTAACACAGCCCCCAACGCCCTGCAGGAAGGGGCAGAGGGAGCATGCCCTCTGGAGTCAGAGACCAGTCTTACCACTTATTAGGAAGTTATTTCATCTCCTCCCACCTCAGTTTCATTACAGACTTAGATTCAGTGTCATCACTTGTAAAATAAGGGTAATAAAAATAAACTAAACTCACAGGGTGCTTATGAGGATTAAACACATTATTATATGGGTAAAGCTCCTGCATGGTGCGAGGCACATAGTCTGTATAAATGCTGGTTATTACAGACCTTGCATTTTAGTGAAGAAGAGCGAGAAATCAGATACACCAAACAGGTGGCAATCATCCTAAGGTGAAAGTCAGGAGGAGGATGTGACGTGATCAGGAATTAGGAAATGTCTATAAGAGAGTGTTCACCATGCTGAGATCTGGAGAAGGCTGATTAGCTGAAGGAAACAGCTTGTGCAAAGACCTTAAGGCAAACGTAAGCAGGTCATGCTTCAGAAAGGATAAGAAAGTGAGGAAACTGGAGGGGAGAGAACAAGGAGAATAGTAGGTGAGGAGACCGGGAGACATGTGGAAGCCAGATCATGAAGAATAGAGTAGGCCAGACAAGGAGTTTCATTTCATCTCTTGTTAATTAATCTTTTGCACATTTGCCAACCACCCAACTAAGTGCAAAACCCCCTGATAATTCTGGCTCTACATTTTCTATTCCCATGATTAGAGTCAACTTGAAGTAGCAGTAACCTATGACCCCAGGCAAAGGTCATACGGGGGCAAAATCATCTTCTAAAGAACCTCTTTCCTTCTTTGAGTTTTTGCATAACTAGATAAAATTTTCTGCTCTTGTCACATTTTTTATATTTTTAGACATTTTGGGGATAAACAGGATTGTTGTTTTACTAAGCTTTACCTTATAGATACTTTACTTTTCTTAATAAAAAAGTGAATATATATAAAAATAACTTTATTTTTTAAAATATATATATATATAAAACATTTTTTAAGTTAAAAATAACAACTAGATTCACTTTGTTATCAAAGTCTTGGTGGTTTAAAGCAACTACCACCACCACCTACCAACTCTGTGATTGGCTGTTATCCTAAGCATTGCTGAGTTTGGCTAAACTTAGCGCACTCCAGTTGACCTGACCAGCAGTCAATGAGTGCCTTTCACAAATGGGAAAAGATTGATAACCACTCTAGCCATTACATAATAGTCTTGAAATGCCCAGGAGAAGGTGTGTCTATTTTACTTTGTGTTGTAGTCTACTGTAAAGCCAGAGGCTGAAGTTTGGTGTTTTCAAGGTCCTACGTACTCACTTACTTTTCCTTAACCCACATCTGTCTCTGTACTTGTCTATGGCCATATAATTGATCGGGGTCTCAGCTTCCTCACTTGTAAAATGAGGATAATATATCATTTCTACTTGCCTTGGGAGGCTGAGTGAGTGAAGTTTCCTCTGGTAGATTCTTCTGAATCTGGGTCCATGAGGCAATAAGAAGTCATGGCGGTGGGGTGGGGTGGGGGTGGCGGTTATCCATTTCCCCCACAAGTTCAGTGAAGTTGAAAAAGTTTCTAACTGGAATTCTAGATGGGAAAGTGATAACTAAAGTATTGAGATAGTGAGACAAGCTGCTGTGTTTTCATGCCAAGTTAGAGTTCTGATAACAAGAATAACATTTGCAGAAGCACCCTTCTGGGCAAAATTACAAGGGATATCAGTCTCTAGGACTCAGGCTGCAGACTGGCAGTCTTGGGTCCTCCCCCAAGGGGTGCCTTAATTTCTCTGTTAAAATCTATGGACACCCGGGGAAACCCAGGGATTTCCTTGATAGATCTACCTCTGGTTAGTTGGTGCCTTACACCATTCACTGACCCTCAACTGTTCAGTCTGCAAACTAGAACAACATACAATTTAACCAACCTATCATCTTCCAAGGTTAATGGTGAGCTGTACCAGTAACCAGGGAGGGGAGAGGATAACATAGTCAGAGAACAGAGTGGGCAATTGGAGGAAGTACTTCCTGGAATCTTAACATTGAAGGAGAAGAATATAAAATTAACTATTCTCTAGGTTAGACAACGGAGAAGGCAATGGCAAGCGACTCCAGTACTCTTGCCTAGAAAAGCCCATGGATGGAGGAGCCCGGTGGGCTGAAGTCCATGGGGTCGCTAAGGGTCGGATGCGACTGAGCGACTTCACTTTCCCTTTTCACTTTCACACATTGGAGAAGGAAATGGCAACCCACTCCAGTGTTCTTGCCTGGAGAATCCCAGGGACGGGGGAGCCTGGTGGGCTTCTGTCTATGGGGTCACACAGAGTCGGACACTACTGAAGTGACTTAGCAGCAGCAGCAGCAGCTTAGCAGGTTAGACAAAGGGCCATAACAGTAGGAAGGAAATATCTTCTTTTCTTAAAGGTTGTTTTTTATTTATTTTTTAAAAACATCTTATTATTGTTTATTATTTATGTGAACCAGTTTTAAAGGCTTTATTGAACTTTTATGTTTTGAATTTTTGGCCACGAGGCATGTGGGATCTTAGCTCCCCAACCAGGAATCAAACCCACACCCCCGGCATTGGAGAGCGAAGTCTTTACCACTGGATCACCAAGGAAGTCCCAGAAATATTTTCTAATTTTGGATTATGGAGGAAGGAAAAAACAGATTCCCTACATTGTATTGCTTATCTGACCATGGAAAATAAAGATATTATTTTTTCCTGATGGTATTCTTTAGCCCAGAGCACAAGCTCTTAAGTTTGGTTGCTTCTCAGAGTCATCTGTTAAGCCTAATTCAATACTGCTTGAGAGAGAATCTCTAGGACTTCCACTTAAGACTAGGAGTAACAGGGATCATGTTTATTCGCCCACTGGAAACAGCCAAAACATATAAATCAATAGTTTCCAAGACCGTGGGCACAGGCAAACAAAGGACAGTGATCTCTGAGTCCCAGGAAAGAAACAAGGTAAGTCTACTGATTAGCCCAGGTTGGAGCACTGTGGACTACTTGAACTGAAGAGGGTAAGCCGAAATTTTGGTGAAATTAAGTTGGTAGAATTCTCAGGACAAAGTATCAGAGAGAGAAATGTGATAAAGAGAGTGTGTGTGCCTTGAATATTTGCAGAGTGCGTGTGCTAAGTCGTTTCAGTCGTGTCCGACCCTCTGTGACCCCATGGACTGTAGCCTGCCAGGTTCCTCTGTCTATGGGAATTCTCCAGGAAAGAATACAGGGGTGGGTTGCCATTTCCTCCCCCAGGGGATCTTCCCCACCCAGGGACTGAACCTGTATCTCCTGCATCTTCTGCCTGGGAAGCCCATTTGCAGACTACCCCTTGAGTATTCATCTTAATATTGATCAGGGCTTCCCTTGTGGCTCAGCTGGCAAATACTCTGCCTGCAATGTGGGAAACCTGGGTTTGATCCCTGGGTTGGGATGATTCCCTGGATAAGGAAAAGGCTTACCCACTCCAGTATTCTGGCCTGGAGAATTCAGTGGACTGGGTTGCAAAGAGTCAGACACGACTGAGCGACTTTCACTCACTCACTCACATATGTATAAAAAAAGCTACCTAAAACTAGTGTGAAAAAAAATCTGAAAGGATTAAAGGTGACAGTGTCCAGCACTCATACAGGGCCAAGAATAGTGTCTATTCTCAGTACCCAGAATGGAAAACCTTAAGATTCAAGGATAGATTAAACAGAAGTTTTCAGTCATAGGGAATAATTAGCCCCTAACTGATAACTGCTTCAGTCCTGCCTAACAAATCTAAAGAGCAAATCGGAAAGAATCAAAGTGTTTCCAGATAACTTAATTTTGTTCCAGAAGCCTAAGTATACAGAAATATTCAGCACTCAACAGGGTAAAATTCAAAATGTTCAAGCATCTAATTAAAAAAAAAAAAACTACCAGGCATAAAGAGAAGGAAGAAAATGAAATCCATAATGAGATAAATCAAATAAATGAAAACAACCCAGAACTGACACAAATACTAGAACTAGTAGATAAGGACATTGCGTTTATACACTGATTTTATATAATTTGAAAGTTAGAGACACGGAAGATATTTTAAAAGAGCTAAAGAAAACTTACAGAAATAAAAACTACAATGTCATGTATACCCGTGGCAGATTCATGTCAATGTATGACAAAAACAATACAATATTGTAAAGTAATTAGCCTCCAAAAAAATTAAAATAAAAAGAAAACTACAATGTGTGAGATAAAAATTCACTGGTTGGGAATAATAGCAGATTAGACATGACAAAATAAAAGATCAGCAAATTATGAAGGCACAGCAATACAAACTATTCAAAATGAAACATACAAAGATAATTTTTTAAAATGATCAAAGCATTAATGAGCTGTGGAATACCTTCCAGCTGCCTGATATATTTTTAATTGGAGAATCCAAAGTGCAAGAGGGTGTCATAATAAATATTTGAAGAAATAATGACTAAGATGTCCCCAAATTTGATGAATACAATAAAAATACAGATGCAAAGATTTCAGTAAAACACTTACCACAGAAACATTAATAAATTACATCAAGATACATTAAATAAAACTTCAAGACCAGTGATAAGGAGAAAATCATAAGAGCAACCAAATGAATAAAAGACATATTATTTGCAGAAGAATAAAGATAAGGAATGAAACAGATGTCTCATTGGAAACAATGCAAGTGAGAAGACAGTGGAATCACACTTTAAAGGACTAAAATAAAACAACTGTCAACCTAGAATTTTAGGCCCAGAGGAAAATATCTTTTAAAAATGAAGGCAAAATCGTTTTTCAGACTAAGAAACTAGAAACACTTTTTTTTTTTCACCAAATCTATGCTATCATAAATGCTAAAGGAAGTCCTTCAGGCAAAACAAAAGTGATACCAGATGGAAATATGGTGTAGAAAAATGTATGAAGAACAGTGGAAATGGAAAATATATGGATAAATATTTATGATTTTCTCCAACTCTTTAAATCACTTAAAAAGACAATCATCTTTTTAAACACAAATGATAGCAATATGGTGCTTAGTTTATTGTGGTTTTATACATATGTAAAGGTAAAATATTTGACAAATAAAGTACAAAGTTGAGGTAAGCAGAAATATACTATTGTACAGTTCTAGTATACATGAAGTAGTAAAACAGCACTCAAATATGGAGTTTGATAAGTTAAAGCAGTGTACTATATATTCTTAAGCAAACACTAAAATAATAAAGCAAAGAGTTATAAATAATAAGCCAATAAAAGCAATAAAGCAGAATCATAAAATCCATTCAAGTATTCCCAAAAGAAAGCAGAAAAAGAAGGAAAGCAGAACAGGGAAGAGTATAGGGAACAGATATTAAACAAACAACAAGACAGAAAAATCTAGTCATATCAATAACCACAATAAATAGAACGGTCAAAACAGGACAACTGAAAGGCAAAATGTGTGAGTGTACAAAACGTGAGACTTAACTATATCATTTGCAAATATTTTCTCCCATTCAGTATATTGCCTTTTAATTATTTTATGATTTCCTTTGTCGTCCAAAACTTTTAAATTTAATTAGGTCCCATATGTTTATGTTTGCTTTTGTTTCTTTTGCTTTTGGAAGGAGATCCAAAAAAATATTGCTCAGTTTATGTCAAAGAGTATTCTACCTGTTTTCTTCTGAGAATTTTGATATTACATTTATGATTAAATGGTCTTCAATCACTTTGAGTTTATTTTTGTATATGGTAAGATAAAAATGTTCTAAACTAATTCTTCTATATATCAGGTTTTCCAGAACCACTTATTGAAGCCATTCTTTTCTCCATTATATATTCTTACCTTCTTTGTCATAGATTGAGCATATTTTCTTTCTTTCTGTTATACTGATGTATGTGTCTGTTTTTGTACCAATACTGTACTGTTTTGGTTGTTGTAGCTTTGTACTATAGTCTGAAGTCAGCAAGTACAACACCTCCAGATCTATTCTTCATAACCAGGATTGTTTTGCTATTCAGTCTTCCGTATTCCTATAGAAATTTTAAAATTACTTGCTCTAATTGTGGGGAAAAAATCCATTTGTATTTTGATAGGGATTGCATTGAATCTACTGAGATTGTTTTGGATAGTATTAATATGGCCATTTTAATATTAATTCTTCCAATCCAAGAACACGGTTCAGTTCAGTTGCTCAGTCATGTCCGACTATTTGCAACCCCACGAATCGCAGCACGTCAGGCCTCCCTGTCCATCACCAACTCCTGGAGTTTACTCAAACTCACGTCCATCGAGTCAGTAATGCCATCCAACCATCTCATTCTCTGTTGTCCCCTTCTCCTCCTGCCCCCAATCCCTCCCAGCATCTTTTCCAATGAGTCAACTCTTCGCATGAGGTGGCCAAAGTATTGGAGTTTCAGCTTTAGCGTCAGTCCTTCCAGTGAACACCCAGGACTGATCTCCTTTAGAATGGACTGGTTGGATCTCCTTTCAGTCCAAGGGACTCTCAAGAGTCTTCTCCAACACCGCAGTTAAAAAGCATCAATTCTTCAGTGCTCAGCTTTCTTCACTGTCCAACTCTCACATCCATACATGACCATGGGAAAAACCATAGCCTTGACTAGACGGACCTTGGTTGGCAAAGTAACGTCTCTGCTTTTTAATATGCTATCTAGGTTGGTCATAACTTTCCTTCCAAGGAATAAGCGTCTTTTAATTTCATGGCTGCAATCACCATCTGCAGTGATTTTGTAGTCCCAAAAAATAAAGTCTGACACTGTTTCCCCATCTATTTCCCATGAAGTGATATATCTTTCTATGTGTGTCATCTTCAGTTTCTTTCATCAGTATCTTATAGTTTTCTGAGTATAGATCTTTTACCTCTTTCAATAAGTTTATTCCTAGGTATTATAATCTTATTCTTTTTACTCTGATGGAAAATGGGACTGTCTATTTAATTTCTCTGACAGTTCTCTGTCAAAATATAGATATGGAATGGATTTCTGTATATTAATTTTATATCCTCCAACTTTACCAACTTCATTGATGAGCTCCAGTAATTTTTGGTGGCATCATTATGAATTTCTACATACAGCATTATGTCATCTGCAAACAGCAACAGTTTTACTTCTTCCTTTCCAACTCAGATTCCTATTATTTCTTTTTCTTATATAATTACTTGGGCTAGGACTTCCAATACTAGGTTGAATAAAAGTGGTTAGAGTCAGCATCCTTATCTTGTTCTTGATCTTAGAGGAAATGCTTTTAACTTTTCATGTTGAGTATGATGTTAGCTGTGGGCCTGTCATATATGACCTTTATTATATTGAGGTGTCTTCCTTCTATCCCTACTTTCCAAAGAGTTCTTTTTATCATAAATTGATACTGAATTTTGTCAAAAACTTTTTCTGTACCTATTGTGAGGATGATATGGTTTTTATTTTGCAATTGTTAATGCAGTATATTAACATGATTGATCTTCAGATATTAAACCATCAATTTTTGTCGGGGGCACTGAGCACAGCAGTGTTTGCACGGGATCTTTTGAAGGAGTTCACTGTTCATTACCTCCACCATTGTTAGGTCGCAGGTCAAACAACAGAGAGGGAACATAGCCCCACCCATCAACAGAAAATTGGATTAAAGATTTGCTGAGCATGGTCCCATCTATCAGTACAAGATGCAGTTTCCCCCACAGTCAGTCTCTCCCATCAGGAAACTTCCATAAGCCTTGGATCCTTCTCCATCAGAGGGCAGAGAGACTGAAAACCACAGTCACAGAAAACTAACCAAACCGGTCACATGGACCACAGCCTTGTCTAACTCAATGAAACCATGAGCCATGCCGTGTATGCCCATCCCAGACTGACAGGTCATGGTGGAGAGTTTTGACAAAATGTGGTCCACTGGAGAAGGGAATGGCAAACCCCTTCAGTATTCTTGCCTTGAGAAGCCCATGAACAGTATGAAAAGGCAAAAAAATATGACACTGAAAGATGAACACCCCAGGTTGTTAGGTGCCCAGTATGCTACTAGAGAAGAGTGGAAAAATAACTCCAGAAAGAATGAAAAGATGGAGCCAAAGTGAAAACAATGCCCAGTTGTGGATGTGACTGTTGATGGAAGTAAAGTCCAATGCTGTAAAGAGCAATACTGCATAGGAACCTGAAGTGTTAGGTCCATGAATCAAGGTAAATTAGAAGTGGAGATGGCACTACAAACAGGAGATGGCAAGAGTGAACATCGACATTTTAGGAATCAGTGAACTAAAATGGACTGGAATGGACTAATTTAATTCAGGTGACCATTCTATATACTACTGTGGGCAAGAATCCTTCAGAAGAAATGGAATAGTCCTCATAGTCAAAAAAAAGAGTCCAAAATGCAGTACTTGTTTGCAATCTCAAAAATGACAGAATGATCTCTGTTCATTTCCAAGGCAAACCATTCAATATTAGAGTAAATCAATTCAATGCCACAACCAATAATGCTGAAGAAGCTGAAGTAGAATGGTTCTATGAAGATCTACAAGATCTTCTAGAACTAACACCCAAAAAAAGATGTCCTTTTCATTATAGGGGACTGGAATATAAAACTAGAAATTCAAGGGATACCTGGAGTAACAGGCAAATTTGGCCTTGGAGTACACAATGAAGCAGGGCAAAGACTAACAGAGTTTTGCCAAGAGATCACATGGGTCATACCAAACACCCTCTTCCAACAACCCAAGAGACGACTCTACATGTGGACATCACCAGATGGACAATACCTAAATCAGTCTGATTATATTCTTTGCAGCCAAAGATGGAGAAGCTCTATATAGTCAGCAAAAACAAGACTGGGAACTGACTGCGACTCAGATCATGACTCCTTATTGCCAAATTCAGACTTCAGTTGAAGAAAGTAGGGAAAGCTACTAGACCATTCAGGTATGACCTAAATCAAATCCCTTATAATTATACAGTGGAAGAGACAAATAGATTCAAGGGATTAGATCTGATAGAGTGCCTGAAGAACTATGGATGTAGGTTCGTGACATTCTGCAGGAGGCAATGATCAAGACCATCCCCAAGAAAAAGAAATGCAAAAAGGCAAAATAACTGTCTGAGGAGGCCTTACAAATAGCTGAGAAAAGAAGAGAAGCTAAAGGCGAAGGAGAAAAGGAAAGATATACCCATTTGAATGCAGAGTTCCAAAGAATAGGAAGGAGAGATAAGAAAGCCTTCCTCAGTGATCAGTGCAGAGAAATAGAGGAACACAATAGAATGGGAAAGACTAAAGATCTCTTCAAGAAAATTAGAGATACCAAGGGAACATTTCATGCAAAGATGGGCTCAATAAAGGACAGAAATGTTAAGGACCTAACAGAAGCAGAAGATATTAAGAAGAGGTGGCAAGAATACACAGAACTATACCAAAAAGATCTTCACGACTCAGGTAATCATGATGGTGTGATCACTCACCTAGAGCCAGACATCCTGGAATGCAAAGTCAAGTGGGCCTTAGGAAATATCACTACAAACAAAGCCAGTGGAGGTGATGGACTTCCAGTTGAGCTACTTCAAATCCTAAAAGATGATGCTGTGAAAGTGCTGCACTCAATATGCCAGCAAATTTGGAAAACTCAGCAGTGGCCACAGGACTGGAAAAGGTCAGTTTTCATTCCAATCCCAAAAAAGGGCAACGCGAAAGAATGTTCAAACTACCGCAAAATTGTACTCATCTCACACGCTAGCAAAGTCATGCTCATAATTCTCCGAACCAGGCTTCAACAATACATGAACCGTGAACTTCTAGATGTTCAGGCTGGATTTAGAAAAGGCAAAGGAATCAGAGATCAAGTTATCAACATCCATTGGAACATAGAAAAATCAAGAGAATTCCAGAAAAACATCTACTTCTGCTTTCTTGATTACGCCAAAGCCTTTGACTGTGTAGATCACAATAAACTGTGGAAAATTCTTTCAGAGATGGGAATACCAGACCACCTGACCTGCCTCCTGAGAAATCTGTATGCAGATTTCTCACACATATGCAAAAGCAACAGTTAGAACCAGACATGGAATAACAGACTGGTTCCAAATTGGGAAAGGAGTATGTCAAGGCTGTATATTGTCCCTCTGCTTATTTAATTTATATGCAGAGTACATCATGCAAAATGCCTGGGTGGATGAAGCACAATCTGAAGTCAAGATTGCTGGGAGAAATATCAATAACCTCAGATACACAGATGACACCACCCTTATGGCAGAGAGTGAAGAAGAACTAAAGAGCCTCTTGATGAAGGTGAAAGAGGAGAGTGAAAAAGTTGGCTTAAAACTCAACATTCAGAAAACTAAGATCATGGCATCTGGTCCCATCACTTCATGGCAAATAGATGAGGAAACAATGGAAACAGTGACAGATTATTTTTCCTGGGCTCCAAAATCACTGCTGATGGTGACTCCAGCCATGAAATTAAATGACACTTGCTCCTTGGCAGAAAAGCTATGACCAACTTGGACAGCATATTAAAAAACAGAAACATTTACTTTGTCAACAAAGGTCCATCTAGTCAAAGCTACGGTTTTTCCAGTAGTCATGTATGGATGTGAGAGTTGGACTATAAAGAAAACTGAACACCAAAAAATTGATGCTTTTGTAGTGTGGTGTTGGAGAAGACTCTTGAGAGTCCCTTGGACTGCAAGGAGATCCAACCAGTCAATCCTAACGGAAACCAGTTCTGAATATTCATTGGAAAGACTGATGCTGAAGCTAAAACTCCAATACTTTGGCCACCTGACGTGAAGAACTGACTCATTTGAAAAAACCCTGATTCTGGAAAAGACTGAGGGTGGGAAGAGAAGGGGACAACTGAGGATGAGATGGTTGGATGGCATCACTGACTCAATGCACATGAGTTTGAGTAAACTCCGGGAGTTGGAGATGGACAGGGAGGCCTGGCGTGCTGCAGTCCTTGGGGTCGCAGAGTTGGACACAACTGAGTGACCAAACTCACTGGCACCCATAGGATAAATCCCATTTGATCATGGTGTATGATCTTTTTAATGTGTTGTTGGGTCCAGTTTGCTAATATTTTGTTTAGGAGTTTGGCATACTCATCAGTGATCTGACCTGTAATTTTCTTTTTTGTGATGTCTTTGTCTCGTCTTGGAAACACATTTTGTTGGACTCATAGAATGAGTGCAGAAACATTCCTTCCTCTGTAATTTTTTCGGAATAGTTTGAGAATCATAGCAACTGATCTGCTCACATTTTCTATTTCTTCCTATTTGTGTCTTGGGAGATTGTACATTTCTAATAATTTGTCCATTTCTTTTAGGTTATCCATTTTATTGGTATATAGTTGTTCATAGAAATCTCTATGTTCTTTTTTTTTCTGTGGTGTTGGTTGTAACTTGTTTTCATTTCTGATTTTATTAATTTGAGCACTCTTTCTCTTTTTTTGATGTGTCTGGCCAAAGGCTTATCAATCTTGTTTATCTTTTCAAAGAACCAGCTCTTATATAGTCAAATGATTTTTGACATGTGTGCTAAGAACACCCAGTGGGGAAGTATAGTTCCTTCAATTAATGGTATTGGGAAAAGTGTATATCCACATGCGAATGAAACTGGACCCTCATTTCACACCATTTACCAAAATAAATCAAAATAGTGTAAAGACTTACTTAAGACTGGAAACTGTAAATCTACTAGAAGAAAACATAGGAGGAAACCTTCTTGACTTTGGTCTAGGCAATGATTATTTTAGATTTAGCACTAAAAGCATAAGCAACAAAATAAAAAATAAATAAGTGGGGATGTCACTTCATTAAATCTAAAAGTTTCTGTAAATTGAAGTAAATAATCAACAGAGTAAAAAATGCAACTTATAGAATGGGAGAAAATATACATCAACCCTGTATCTGATAAGTGGTTAATATCCAAAAGGTATATAAGGCACTCATACAACTCAATAGCCAAACCCAAATAATCCAATTTAAAAATGTCGGAGAGGGTGTGGAGAAACAGGACTGCTCTTACACTGTTGGTGGGAATGCAAACTGATACAAACACTATGGAGATTCCTTAAAGATCTAGGAGTGAAACAACCGTATGACCCAGCAATCCCACTACGAGTCATAAACCCTGAGGAAACCAGAACTGAAAAAGACACTTGTTCCCAAATGTTCATCGCAACAGGATTTACAACAGCTAGAACATGGATGCAACCTAGATGTCCATTGGCAGATGAATGGATACGGAAGCTGTGGTACATATACATGATGGAATATTACTCAGCTATAGAAAGGAACACATTTGAGTCAGCTCTAATGAGGTGGATGAACCTAGAGCCTATTATACAGAGTGAAGTAAGTCAGAAAGAGAAACACAAATATTGTATATTAATGTATTTGTATGGAATCTAGTGAGATGGTACTGATGATCCTACCTGCAGGGCAACAAAGGAGACACGGACATAAAGAACAGACTTTTGGACTCAGTGAGAGAAAGAGAGGGTGGGGTGATCTGAGAGAACCGCACTGAAAAATACCCATAACCAAAAGAAAAAAAATGGGCAAAGGGCCTGGATAGAGGTCTCTAAAGAAGACATATAAGTGGCCAACAAGTACATGAAAAGGTATTTAACTTCACCGATTATCAGACAAACGCAAATCAAAACCACTGTGAGCTTTCTCACACCTGGCTATTAACAAAAATATAGAAGACATCAAGAGTTGATGAGGATGTAGAGAAAAAGGAGCCCTTGTACACTGCTGAGAAGAATATAAATTGGTATAGCCCCTATGGAAAAAAGTATGGAAGTTCCTCAAAAAAGTTAAACATCAAAAATAAGAACTATCTTATGATTGAGTCATCCCACTACTTCTGGGTATATATCCAAAGGAAATGAAATCAGATATGTCCTGAAGAAATATCTGTACTCCACATACTCATATCAGCATTGCTTACAATAACAGATATGGAAATGCCAGTTCAAGTTAAATGTCAGTCAATAGATGAATTGATGAAGAAGATGTGATTAGCTATCTATCCATCCCTCCACCTACCTACCTATCAATCAATCAAACACATATAGGTCCAGGCGCACGCATGCACGTGCACAGACACACACACACACACCACATAAAGGAAGGTTATTCAGTCTTAAAAAGGGAATTTTGCTACTGTGACAACATAATGAACCTGGAGGACATTATTCTAGGTTAATGAAGCCAAACACAGAAAGACAAATACGGCATGGTCTCACTTATATGGGGAATCTAAAATAGGCTAACTTCATAGAAGAGGAGAATAGAATGGTGGCTGCCAAGAGCTAAGGCAGGTGGAAATGAGATGTTGGTCAGTGGGTACAAAGCTTCAGTTATGTAAGATGAGCAAGCTCTGAAGATCTAATGTACACAATATGACTTTAGGACACTATGACTGTATTGTATACTTGAGATTCGATAACAGGGTAGATCTTAAGTGTTCTTACCACACACAAACAAAAAAGAAAAAGGAAGAGAAAAGGAAGAAAAAGGTAACTATGTGAAGTGATGGATATGTTAATTAGCTTGATTTTGATGATGATTTTACCATGTATGTGTGTATCAAATCTATACTATTTTATCTGTTGACTACATCTCAATAAAGTTACAGAAGAAAAAGCTCTGAGTACAAATGGCTTCACTTATGAATTGTTTCAAACATTTAAGGAAGAAATAATTCTTATGATATACTAACTCTTCCAGAAAATTGAAGAGAGGCTGATATGTCCCAGTTCATTCTAGAAGGCCATTAATATACTAATAAAAACCAGATAAAGAAAATACAAGAAAAGAACACTAAGACTGGTATCTTTCATAAACACAAATGCAAAAATTCTAAACAAAATTTTAGCAAATTACATCCAATGATGCATAAAAAGACAATACCTCATGATCGATTGGCATTTCCCAGGAATGCAAGGTTGTATTTTTTTTTAATAATTAATTTTACAATATTATTGTTGTCATATGTGAAACGAATCAGCAGTTCAGGGTCAATGCATGTTACAGGATACTCGGAGCTGGTGTGCGGGGATGACCCAGAGGGAGGATAAAGGGAGGAGGGAGGTGAGAGGGGGGTTCAGCAAGGTTGTATTTTAACATTTCAAAATTAGTCAGTGGGCTAACCTGGTGGCTCAGTGCTAAAGCCACCTGCCAGTGCAGAAGACATGGCTTTGATCCTTGATCTGGGAAGATCTCACATGCTGGGAGCAACTAAGCCTGTGTGCCACAACTACTGAGCCTGTGCTCTAGAGCCTGTGACTCTCAGCCACTAAATCCTGTGTGCCCAGAGCCTGTGCTCCACAAGAAAAGCCACCACAGTGAGAAGCCCACACACTGCAACTAGAGAGTAACTCCTGCTTGCTGCAACTAGAGAAAAGTACACAGAGCAACAAAGACCCAGCAGGGCCAAAAATAAATAAGTAAAATTATTTTAAAAATTAGTGTATTTCTCCATTCACCATATTAACAGACTAATAAAGAAAACCTATATAATTATTTCAATAAATGCAAACAAAAATATCGATAAAATCCATCATCCATTCCTTACAAAAACAACTAGAAAACAAGAAATTCTTTCTCAAGCTAATAAAGGGCATCTACAAAAAACCTACTCCTAATGATGAAAGAATGAATAATAATGCCTCAGACACGACTGAGAGACTTCACTTTCACTTTTCACTTTCATGCATTGGAGAAGGAAATGGCAACCCACTCCAGTGTTCTTTCCTGGAGAATCCCAGGGATGGGGGAGCCTGGTAGGCTGCCATCTACAGGGTTGCACAGAGTCGGACATGACTGAAGTGACTTAGCAGCAGCAGCAGAAAGATTAATAACAAGATAAGGATATCTGCTGTCATTGCTTGTATTCAACATGGTTCTAGATGATCAAACCATTATAGCAAGGTCAGAGATACACACGTCATTAATGATTAGGGCAATGCAAGTTAAATCTGTAATGAGATATCATTACATACCTTTTAAAATGGCTTTAAAAAAGGATTTACCATACCATGTAAGGTAAAAGTCAAAGATATAGAGGATCTGGAACTCTTACAGACTGCTGGTGGGAATGTTAAATGGTGCAGCCACTTTGGAAAACAGTTTGGCAGGTTCTTAAGCTAAAAATATAACAGCCATGTGCGTGCATGCTAAGTCACTTCAGCCTTGTTCAACTCTTTGCAACGTTATGGACTGAAGCCTGCCAGGCTTCTTTGTCCATAGGGATTCTCCAGGCAAGAATACTGGAGTGGGTTACCATGCCCTCCTCCAGGGGATATTCTTGACCCAGGAATCAAACCTGGGTCTCCTTAGGCTCCTGCGTTGCAGGTGGATTCTTTACCACTGAGCCACAGGGGAAGCCCATGATCAAGCTATTCCACTGTTAGGTATTTACCCAGTTCAGTCCAGTCACTCAGTCATGTCTGACTCCTTGTGACCCCATGGACTGCAGCATGCCAGACCTCCCTGTCCATCACCAACTCCCAGAGTTTACCCAAACTCATGTCCATTGAGTTGGTGATGCCATCCAACCATCTCATCTTCTGTCATGCCCTTCTCTTCCTTCCTTCAATCTTTCCCAGCATCAGGGTCTTTTCAAATGAGTCAGTTCTTTGTATTCAGGTGACCAAAGTATTCGAGTTTAGTCTTTCCAATGAATATTCAGGACTGATTTCCTTTAGAATGGATTGGTTGGATCTCCTCGCAGTCCAAAGGACTCTCAAGAGTCTTCTCCAACACCACAGTTCAAAAGCATCAATTCTTCGGCACTCAGCTTTCTTTAAAGTCCAACTCTCACATCCATACACGACTACTGGATATTTACCCGAGAGAAATTAAAAACATATGTCTATATCATGACTTACACATGAATTTTCATAGAAGTTTAATTTGTAATTGTCCAAACCTTGAAACAACCCAAATGTCCATCAACAGCTGAATGGTTAAACAAACTGCCGTATATTCATTCACTGAAACACTATTGCAATGAAAAGCAATAAACCATTGATCAAAGAACATGGTTGAATCTCAAAAAAATCATACAAGTGATAGAAGACAAAAAAGAATATATACTGATATTATTTACACAAAACTTCAGGAAATGATTAATATGTTGTGACAGAAATTATATCTGTAGTTATCTGATAAGGGGGTTAGAACAGTGGAAGGGGAGAGAATTGCCAAGAGGCAAGAGGAAATTCTTAGGAGTGATGAATGTGTTCATCTTCTTTATTGTGGTGATTGTTTTATGACAAAACTTACCAAACAGTACATTTTAAGTAGGTTTACCTCACTGTATGTCAACTAAGTATCAGTAACTGTTTTGATAAAAAAGAGAATCTCTGGGATGGAGGTCCAGGTATACATATTTTATTCTTTTATATTAAGTTATAGTTGATTTATGATATTAGTTTCAGGTGTATAACATAGTGTGTATATATATATATTCATATAGATATTTATTTAAATTATATATAAATGAGAGGAGAGAACTACTGACTTAAGGGGGGGGGGGGTTGGAAAAGGAGAAATGATGATCCTCCAAGAGAGTTGACCTGAGTTCCCTTGACAACCAGATTGCAATGGCAGCCTGGCAGTGTCCTGTCTCCAATGCAGCTCTGATGCTCAGCTGTATACCCTTGCCTGGAACCCCTGACAATGCTGTTTGGTCTTGTAACTTTTTTAGCATAATGTTTCCATGCTTATGATCTCACTTGTAGCTCCCCAATTTTAGTCTGTCATAGAACAGTTGCTTAGTTACCTAGCTGGCTATCATCTGTCCTCTAAACATACCCACTGGAACAGATGACAACACATTTAGAATTGCGAAACTGCAAAAAAATTTTGTGGGAAGTCCTATAAGACCATAAGGTAGGTGAGGCATCCTCCCGGCCCTCATGCACATTTTCCAGCGAAATGAAGATGGTTTGTTTGTTTCTTCAGTAGAAATAAGACCAAGACCGTTTAACCACCTCGTCGTAGAGATGTAGGCATTTTTTTTCTTTCAAAGCAGTTAAGACTATTTGTCCTCCAGTAAGTTGTCCACAAAACATGATTGTAGGAGGAAATGTCCTATCTTTGTGAAGTGTGTTCAGGAGTGATAAAAGAGCCCGTGATGAATGATCGCAGGAATGACTCTACTTGGAAAAACCTAGGGACCATATTTGAGGCTTTGTGAAATTCTTGAACAAGAAGCTGAAGGCCCAAGGAGACTGTAAAGAGAGTTTTGGATAAGATAAGGCCTGACAAGTGATTGGTCAGCTGTACCCATACTGTACTAATTGGGATCTGGCTGGACCTTCTAATCTGAATCTCCAGCCATAACTGGAACCCCAAGTACCCTTCTCACATCCTACAACCCCGCTAGCAATATATAAATGTCTGTCTCTATCAGATGGGAACCCCCTTTAACTCTGGCCCCCAGACTTGCAAGGGGACCTGCCTTATTCATTCTTTCCTTTCTCATGCTATAATCAATGGGGAGAGATCTCTGGGTCCTATGTCACCTCCCTCTCAGAAATTTGCCCCTGTTGGTTACTTCTTCCTTCCCCTGTATCTTCACTTGTTTCTATTGAGTTTCTTATTGTTCGTATTTAAATGAGATCAAATCATTTCCATCTTAACACATAAACATAACATACTCTCCCTTTCAGTTCAGTTCAGTTCAGTTGCTCAGTCGTGTCCGACTCTTTGCGACCCCATCAATCACAGCACACCAGGCCTCCCTGTCCATCACCAACTCCCGGAGTTCACTCAGACTCATGTGCATCAAGTTGGTGATGCCATCCAGCCATCTCATTCTCTGTCGTCCCCTTCTCCTCCTGCCCCCAATCGCTCCCAGCATCAGAGTCTTTTCCAGTGAGTCAACTCGTCGCATGAGGTGGCCAAAGTATTGGAGTTTCAGCTTTAGTATCAGTCCTTCCAATGAACACCCAGGATTGATCTCCTTTAGAATGGACTGGTTGGATCTCCTTGCAGTCCAAGGGACTCTCAAGAGTCCCCTCCAGCACCACAGTTCAAAAGCATCAATTCTTCGGCAATCAGCTTTCTTCACAATCCAACTCTCACATCTCCCCTTCATAGTTAAACTACTCAAATAACAGTCTCTTACTCACTGTTCAACTCAAATATGCCTTTCTACACCAACAACTAAAACTCCTCTTACCAAGGTTGCTAATAAGTGTCTTGTTAAATCTAATGAGCACTTCTTAGACTCTGCAGACCAAATCTCTGTAGTGTGTGACAACACAGTTAGGTAGATTGGTTAAGAGCATGAACTGTTTGGTCATGAGAATCTAAATCTGGATCATGACTATTCCTCATACTAGCTTTGAGTAGGTTATCTAACTTCTTAGGTTTGGCTTTGTGAACAATGTTGCCTGCCATATCAGTAAACAAAGGATGCTGCAGCTATCAACTGATCATATTAAAGCCACGCTGACAGTGCTCCCTGAGGGACCTCGGGATGGAAACAGGATGCCCACTTTCTAGTGGTCAACCGCTGCAGCCACCCCCACCAGTGCACCCTGAGGAGACTCAGGATGAGAAAGCACAGGATACTGGCTTCTGAGAGCTCTCATGCAAATGAAAGGAATGATTTCAATGAGCGCAGACTCTTGCATCTTTCAACATAAAGAAAAGTGCTAAATTCCTTAACTTGAGATTATGCGGTTTTCTTTAATTAACAGTCATCTTTAGATATTCTAACTACTCAGTCTTTGTTGCAACAACTCCTAAGTATCCTTGCTCCTCCTTCTTCACTGCCTCTTTGGAGCAGTCTCTCAGAGTTAACTGAGATGCTATGTCCCAGGTTTAACTTCTCAGACTAAATAAAATGTAACTCAACTTCTAGATTGTGCATTTTTTTCAGTCGACAGTTTCCTTATCTATGAGGATGAAAATATTCACCGGATGGAACGGTTCAAAGGATGTGATGAGCTGTATACATGTAACCCTTAGAACAGTGCCTATTACATGGTGAGCACTCTTACTTTTTTTTTCTTTCTGGCCTTGCTATGTGGCATGCAAGATCTTAGTTTGCCACTTGTGCTCTCTGCATGGGGAGCACAGAATCTTAATCACTGGACCACCAGGGAAGTCTCCTGTTACTATTTTTGACCTCCCCCTCTCATGTTCCTGAAACACTCTTTCCTGCCTTTCTGCACTTCTCCAGTTTTCCATCTACTTATTTAATTGCTCCCTCTTGTCTCCTTGGTAGCTGCTCTTTCTCTGCCCATTCTGAAAGTGTTGGTGTTCCCAGGGTTCTTAAGTCTTCTCTCCTTACTTTCCTTGGGTGACTTATCCTAAACCAAGCTTCAGTTCCTTCCTATATTCAATGAATCCATTTCTACCCACTATGGTTCACGTCTAACTACCATTTACTGCCCCACTGACGCTCAAACTAGACATGCAAGTCCAAAACTAAATTTACTGTTTTCCTCTCGAACGCTCATTTCCTGTTCTGTGTTCACTATCCCAGTGAATGACTGAACCATCTTTTCAGAAGCTCAAGTTATAACTTGAGTTGAACCTTCATTTCTTCGTCTTACCCTTTACAACCCATCATTCAGTAAGTCAGATGTCCTCTATAAATAATTTTGATTCTATTTCTCTCTACCATTACTTTCAGTCTCTGGTTGAGGCTGCCACCATCTTTTGTCTGGTTTATTATAAAAATGCCTAATTCATTTCCCTTCTTTCAGTCTTGTTTCTTTCTACACAGAGCTTTGACTGCAGCCATAAGACCCTGGTACAAAAAAAAAAAAAAAAAAGACCCTGCTACAATGCAAATCAATTCTTATCAGCTCCCTGTACCAAACTGTTCAACATTTCGTCCTTTTCTTAAAATCAAAATTCCTAGGCATGGTGTTCAAGGGTTTTAAGATCTTTCACTTCAACCTCTTTCTGACCATTCTCTCCCTTTAACTGCAGTCCTAGTGACTATAGTCCATCAGACTAGGCTAAATTCAATTCCCCACATGTTCCAGACTTACATGAAGTTCTCTTTCCCCTTCCTGCTCTCTCCTACCATCATCTGGTTCATCCCTACTTGGTTCAGATGTCACCTCTCATGTTCAGTAAAATACAGTTGATTATCAACCTGTTAATGTTGACAAGTTTTGCATCTATTAATAAATCCTTTGAAAAGCTTATCTTTTAACAACTAGGAGATAGGTTTACTGTAATTATCCCTATTTTGCTGCTGATGAAACTGGGACCTAGTCAGTGATGAAGTTGGAGCAAGAAAGATTACTATTAAGTGGCAGAGAAGGGCTCTAAACAAGCCCATGCTTTAAGTACTACCCTACCCCATCTTCTGTGAGAAGTTGGGGATCTTGTCTATTTTGTCCACCATGGTATTCAGGTAAAACAGTGCCTGGAACAGGCAGGTACTCAGTAGATATTTAATAACCTGTGGGCTGAATTAACTGGTTGGAATCCAAGTGTCTGACAAATTTCAAAACTTGATTTTCTGACAATTCTATTTCCAAGGAAGTAGAAAAAAAAGGAATCACACATATTGCTATACCAGGGGATCAGGAAAATGCATGAGACATACTATATTTGGATTTCAGTATTTGACACGCCACTTGACAATGTCTCTCATGATATCCCTTTGGGGAAGAAAACAAAATATAAATTAGATGTCATTAGATGGTCAAAGTTAGTTGAAATACAAGGATGCTGACTTCCAAATTACAGAAAGTAAGACAGGACTCTGTCTTTTTCTTAATTTGGCTTAACATTTTAGTCTGCCTTACATAACAGTCTTCGTTTTATTAACTATATAGCTCTAGAACCTAGAACAATACCTGGCATATAGTAATTGCTCAATAAACGCTGTTTTAATGTGTGAATGTAGTGACATACTTGAAGACTGGATAATAGAACTGCAATAAACAAATGAAAATACATTGGATGACCTCTCAGCAGTATCTGATACAATGGATAACTCCTTCCTCCTTGAGTGCTCCTTGCTGGTTTCCATCTGTAACTCTGGGCATCCCCTTTCTCCCCTTTTGTGGAGTCCTCTTCCTCTTCTAAAATTTAAATGGTTGGGTTTCTTACATTCTTGTCTCTTCTTACCATCTTCTTACCACGGAACCTCTCAACTCCGCCTTATATTCACTTCCTATCAGTACACTGTGTGTGCGTACTCAGTCACTTCAGTCGTGTCCGACTCTGCGGCCCCATGGACTGTAGTCTGCCAGTCTGTGGGATTCTTCAGGCAAGAATACTGGAGTGGGTTGCCATGCCCTTCTCCAGGTGATCTTCCTAACCCAGCTCTCCCACATTGCAGGTGGATTCTTTACTGTCATTCTTTACCACCTGAGCCACCAGGGAAGCCTATTAGTACACTGATGATTTCCAAATCTTTAACTAGATCTTCAATCTGTCATTCAGATTGACATTCTTGTATTCAACAGCCTACTTGACATCTCCCTTGTCAATTGAAGCTCATGATGTGCAAACAGAACTTATTACTCACCCTGCACCTAATTAAACGAGCAACAAAACCAAGGAAACACCTGCTCCTCTACCTAGATTCCCTTTCTCAGTGAGTATGCCAGGTGTGCATCCAGGTATTCGAGTCAAAATCTCACGTATTATTTTTGCCACCTTTATCCTTTACCCCCTCTAATCTTTCAAGAGATTCTGATATTTCTACCTCTAAATATCTTGTTCACCTTCTCTCCATTGCCACTGCTGCTAATGTCTTTCAGACCACCACCATTGCTCACCTGGAATACTGCAACAGCCTAACTGGTCTCCCTGCCTTCAACATTGTTTCTCTCTTGAGTCCATTCTTAACTGTGAGGCCAGAGTGATATTTATAAAGTAAAGATACCATGCCACTACTGTATTTATATTAATAGCTCTTTATTTCCTTTAGGATCATGTTTAAACTCCAACTTGGCTTACCTGTATAGCCTTGTTCTCTGATGCTTCTTTCTGATCCTACACTGCTAACCTGCTTCAATGGCTCCATGCAGCTTCTCTCTTCTTTGATTAAGCTGTTTGGTTTGGGGAAGGAGATTATTCTTCCTTTCTTTCTGCTCAACCTACACCTCTGTCACTCTTCAGCTAAAATACCCCTTCCTCCATGAAATCTTTCTTAATTCCCCAAATCTGAGTTAGAGATTCTGTCATAGCATCCTGTACTTTCTGTTAGAGCGCTTATCTTACCCAGTCGTATTCACTGGACTAATTGTTCCTATTCCTTATTGAACTGAAAGATTCAAAGACTGTGTCTACTATATTCATCAATGCATAGTCCCAGAATGACTGCAAAATACCAAGAGATCATAAAAATTGTTTGAATGAATGAACAAGTTAATAAAGAGTCCACTCCTAAGAATACCCATCTAAATGCCAGGATTGGCTCTTATTCCAAAAAAGCATCTGCATAAGCCAGGTAAAAGAGAAGGAGCTTAGCAATAAATAGCACATGTGAGAGAGATTAGGAATTGTGTAGTGAAAGGCTGAGGATGAGTCAATACTCTGTGGCAGCCAAAAAACGGATTCAACTTTGGCAGCACTTACATAAACTATGGTATTTGAAAGATGGCAGCAATGGCTTTTCTACACTCAAATTATAGCATAGTTGGAGCTTTGTGATCACTTCTGGACACTGGGTTTGGGGTGTGATAAAGACAAGTAGGAGACAGTAAGGAAGTGACTAGAAAGATGAAACTTCGTGGAAAACTATAAGATATTAATGAAAGAAACTAAAGACAAAAAGATATTTATCTTCATGGATTGAGAGACTATTTTAAAAATGTCTATACTACCCAAAGCAATCTATAGATTCAATGTAATCCCTATCAAAATTCCAATGGCACTTTTCATAAACATAGAACAAGAAATTCTAAAATTTCTATGGAATCACAGAGACCCTAACAGTCAAAGCAATCTTGAGAAAGAATAACAAATATGGAGTAACAAAGGCATCACATTCCCAGGTTTCAAATTATATTACAAAGTAATAGTAATCAAAACAGTATGATATTGACATAAAAACATATATATATACACACACACACACTTACAGAATAGTGTCCAGAAATAAACCTATGTATATACGGTCAATTTATTTATGACAAAGGAGCCAAGAATACACAATGGGAAAAGAACAGTTTCTTCAGTAAACAGTGTTGGGAAAACTGGACAGTCACGTGCAAAAGAAAAAAATCAGACCACTCTCTTATACCATACACAAAAATTAACTCAAAATAGATTAAAGACTTGAATGTAAGACTTGAAATTCTAAAACTTCTAGAAGAAAACATAAGCAGTAAACTCCTTGATTTTCCTTTTGGCCATGGTTTTTTGGATCTGACATCAAAAGCAAAGGCAACAAAAGCAAAAATAAACAAGTGGGACTACATCAAACTGAAAACCTTCTGCAGAGCAAAGGAAACCATCAAAGGATGAAAAGGCAACCAACAGAATGGGAGAAAATATTTGCAAGTCATATATGTAAGGGATTAATATCCAAAATACAGTTTTTAAAAAATTCATACAACTCAATAGCAAAAAAAGCAAACAATCCAATTTGAAAATGGGCAGAAGATCTGAATACACATTTTTCCAAAGAAGACATACAGATGGCAAACAAGTACATGAAAAGATGCTCAGTATCACTAATCATCAAGAAAATGAAAACCAGAATCATAGAGGGATACTACCTAACACCTGTTATAAAGACTAGTATCCAAAAGACGAGTATTTACTAAAAAAAAAAGAAAAACATTAACTTCAAAAAATATATGCAATCCTATGTTTCCTGCAGCTTTAGTTACAATAACCAAGTCATGGAAACAACCTGTGTCCACCTATGGATAAACACATGTACACCTGGGGCAGATTCATGTCAATGTATGGCAAAAAAAAGTACAATAACATAAAAAAAAAAAAAACCACCAGTGGATCTTAAATGGATATATGTAAGTGAAAGGAGCCAATATAAAAAGGCTACATACTGAAAAAAACCACACGCAAAAAAAACGAGTAATTAGCTATTCAGTAATTTTTAAAGACTAATTTTAGAGCTCAGCCACACAGCAATCACACAAAAAGTTTTGAATGGATTAAAGAGATAAATGTGTTGTTTTGTCTGGAAACAAAAACAAAAAAAAAAAAGTGTGGCATATAAATATAATGGAATATTATTCAGTTATTAAAAACATGAAACTTTTGCATTTGTGACAACATGGAGAGACCTTGAGGGCACTGTGCTAAGTGAAATGAGTCAGACATAGAAAGACAAATGCGGTATCATCTCATGCGGTGGTGTGTGCAACATCACTTCAGTCGTGTCCAACTCTTCGCGACCCTAAGGACCATAGCCTGCCAGGTTCCTGCCCTTGGGATTCTCCAGGAAAGGATACTGGAGTGGGTTGCTGTGCCCTCCTCCATGGGATCTTCCCAACCCAGGGATTGAACCTACATCTACATCTCCTGCATTGGCAGGTGGGTTCTTTACCACTAACACCACCTGGGAAGCCCCGTATCATCTCATATACATGTGAAATTAAAAAAACAATTCAAAATTCATAGATACAGACAACAGATTGGAGGTTGTCACAGGTGGGGAGTGAGCAACATGGGTAAAGGGTCAAAAGGTATAAACTTCTGCTTATAAAATAAACAAGTCATGGGCATGTAATTAGAATATGGCGATTATAGTTAATACAACTATATTGTTGATGGACATGAGTTTGAGTGAACTCCGGGAGTTGGTGATGGACAGGGAGGCCTGGCGTGCTGTGATTCATGGGGTCGCAAAGAGTCGGACACGACTGAGCGACTGAACTGAACTGAACTGATTGCTTATCTGAAAACTGCTAAGAGAGCAAATTTTAAAAATTCTCATCACAAGAGAAAAAGTTGGTAAATATGTATGCTGAAAATTAATAACATTACCTAGGCTTCCCTGATCGGAGAAGGCAATGGCAAGCCACTCCAGTACTCTTGCCTAGAAAATCCCATGGATGGAGGAGCCTGGTAGGCTGCAATCCATGGGGTCGCTAAGGGTCGGACACGACTGAGCGACTTCACTTTCACACATTGGAGAAGGAAATGGCAGCCCGCTCCGGTGTTCTTGCCTGGAGAATCCCAGGGATGGGGGAGCCTGGTGGGCTTCCATCTATGGGGTCACACAGAGTCGGACACTACTGAAGTGACTTAGCAGCAGCAGCAGTCTTCCCTGATAGTTCAGCTGGTAAAGAATCTGCCTGCAATGTGGGAGACCTGGGTTCCATCCCTAGGTTGGGAAGATCCCCTGGAGAAGGGAAAGACTACCCACTTCAGTATTCTGGCCTGGAGAATTCCATGGACTGTATAGTCCACGGGATAGCAAAGAGTTGGACATGACTGAGCAACTTACAGACGCAGTAGTGATCACTTCATAAAATAGAAAAATATTGAACATTATGTCGTACACCTAAAACATAACAATGTTATAAGTCAATTATATCTCAATTTTTAAAAATACACATTATTTTAAAAGTAGGCCAATATAGGAAAGCATTTTTCTTTCAGTCATATTCCCCATAGTTTATTTTTAAAAGCTGAAACCAAGTGAAGGGTGAGCCAGGAAACAGGTGAGCGACAGGCCAGACATTTACAGCTGGACTCCTGTTCACATTTCTTGGGGCAGGAGGTAAGTGGACTCCAGACTAGATATTTATGAACAGCCTCCAAAGTCTGCACTTTGAGATATAAATATCAAGGGGAGCAGGGTAAATAGATGAACTTTGTTTCCTGTGGACACTCTAAGATAACAGGGCAGGGACAGAGAGTCAGCAAACCCTGTTTGAGTAAAAGATCAAGAAGTCACGTATTTCTCATCCACGGGGCAAGGGAGACACCACACATGTGCAGAAAGCCTCTCCAGGTGTAAAAAGGGGACACCAGACCATAATAAGTCATGTCAATCCTCCCCCAGAGACCACTGTGCTAAAATCCATCTTGGCTGAGGGGTGTGCATGCACAGAGGGGCGGGCCCAGAGGCAAATCATCTGTGGGGTCAAAGCAAGATTGGACAGAGGGAAAACAAAGAGCCAGAAGACTGCTCCCTTATAAAGGATTCAAACTTCCCAAAGGCACAACTCTGTCACTGAGTTCACCCCAGCCTCTGCCCACACATTCTCTGCTTTTCTAACAAATGCTCTACTTTCCTCTCTACCTTCCACCTTCTTATGATGATGTTTTCTTTCCAAGGCAGGCAAGGACCCAGGACCCAAACTCTAGCCATTGGCCAAGTGGTTAGGACTTGTGGTTCTCACCACCAAAGACCAGGGCTTGATCCCCGGTCAGGGAGTTAAGATCTTGCTTCAAGCTACTGCTCACTGCTGTGTGTGTCCAAAATCAAAGGGCATCAGAACATGCCACCCCAAATATACTTTGGGGTGGCATATTGGCATATTGATTTGCATTTGTGTGTCATGTCTGACTCTTTTTGACCCCATGGACCTATTGATTATTTTTAGGTGAAGGCAATTGATTGTCAGGTGAAGGTAAACGAGAAACAACAGATGCAGAAAGGGTTCTCTGACCTCCTCCTTTCTATCTAAAAGTGGGTCATAACATTTCCATGAAAAAGATGTCATTCTTATATCATGAAGAGAAGAATATTCTTGTCAATAGAGATAGGAAGTTGACACCAAGATGAGTCTGTACCAATCTCACTAACATAACATTTAACTTCCATTAGATTTCCCAATTAATTTCTAGTCACGTTCCTACAATATGCCACCTGTCTAGCCCAAACACCTTTTTCTTTGTCTTAGCATGACTTCACAAAGTATCACTCTTTGTTCAAATGGTATCTAAGGCCCTGGGTCTAACTGCTTCTTTGGGGTTTTCACTTCTTTCCATGAAGCCTCCCCCACCCCATGCCACATAAAAATATTAACATCAAATAAAATTCATATGCTTTTTCTGCTACTAATCTTTTTGTTTGTTTAATGTATAGGCCTCCAATACAGAAACTAAGAGGATAGAGAAAAGTCTTCCCCTACACATGTGAATTAACAAACTACCAAAGGCTGAAGAGAAGAATACTGCTTTTGAACAGAGATGATTTCTTCCAATCCAGAGTTTCTACAATTGTGACACTTAGGTTTATTAATCTAAAATTAGGATACCTAAGAGAGTGATGAAAAGCAATAGGCCTCGAATATATTTGCTGATTGATCATGGACTTTATCAATTGATTAGGGCTTATTTCTTAAAAAGGCTGAGCGGTTTTCTTATTCCTGTCACTGTCACAGAGTTTAGATATGGTTTTTTCATTCCTGTTAATATTGCATAATTTTATATGTTAAATACTGATTTTCTGTTTTTCTCAATGCCTTGGAGTCCTATGGCGGAAAAGTGAGGACTTTCCAGTTTGAGCAATTTGGCTTCTCCACTCTCCTTTGGAAAAGTAGATTAGGTGCAAGGGTGTTTAATTACCTTCTAGTCGCTCTAAATAGGTGTGAGAGTCCAAGCTTTATGGTCCTGGATAGCTATAACCAGCTTATGTAAAGCTGTTCAAAGTAGCTCCTATGGCCTATTTCTTCTTTCCTTTCATTGTGAAGTTTTCTGAATGCCTCTAAGAGTCAACATTTGCATGTCCAGTGGGTATTGAAGTGGTCCAGAATATACCGCCCCAAAATATGCCACTTTGGCCCAAGGATTATTTTGAGCTAAAGGCAACTGAACATCAACAGATGCAAAGAAAGAGTTTTCTGCTCTCTCCTTATCTGCTTAAAAGCAGGATATACATTTCCCTTTCAGGATGTTGCCCCCAGTCACCTCCCAAAGGAAAACAGTACTCTTATCAAAGATGGAGAGTTAACAATGAAGTGAGTTTGCATGAGCAGACCTTACAAAAATAACTCTTCTCTCCCATTAGTTCCCACCAATATTTCCTAGTCCCTCCCTCACTATTTGTCATTCCTGGGAGAACAAATTCCTTTTCCTTTGTTGAAATGGTACATCAGCTCCCAAGTCTAACCACTTCTTTGAATTTCACTTTTTTGTGAACTCCTGTGGAAATAAATATTAATAAAAACTGTGTGCCTTTTCTTCTATTAATCTATGTTTTGCTGGTTTAATTCACATGCCTGAACCTAAGAGGGTAGAGGAAAGGATTTTCCATCCTGACAGTATTCTCAGTCCTATAACTGTGCTAGGACTGAAACAGTTCACTCAAAGAATGATTTCTGCTCTTCAGTTCAGTTCAGCCGCTCAGTCGTGTCTGACTCTTTGCGACCCCGTGAATTACAGCATGCCAGGCCTCCCTGTCCATCACCAACTCCTGGAGTTCACTCAAACTCATGTCCATCGAGTCGGTGATGCCATCCAGCCATCTCATTCTCTGTCGTCCCCTTCTCCTACCACCCCCAATCCCTCCCAGCATCAGACTCTTTTCCAGTGAGTCAACTTATCACATGAGGTGACCAAAGTATTGGAGTTTCAGCTTTAGCATCAGTCCTTCCAATGAACACCCAGGACTGATCACCTTTAGAATGGACTGTTGGATCTCCTTGCAGTCCAAGGGACTCTCAGGACTCTTCTCCAGCACCACAGTTCAAAAGCAACAATTCTTTGGCGATCAGCTTTCTTCATAGTCCAACTCTCACATCCATACATGACCACGGGAAAAACCATAGCCTTGACTAGACGGACCTTTGTTGGCAAAGTAATGTCTCTGCTTTTTAATATGCTATCTAGGTTGGTCATAACTTTCCTTCCAAGGAGTAAGCATCTTTTAATTTCATGGCTGCAATCAGCTCTGAAGTGATTTTGGAGCCCAGAAAAATAAAGTCTGACCCTGTTTCCACTGTTTCCCCATCTATCTCCCATGAAGTGATGGGACCAGATGCCATGATCTTTGTTTTCTGAATGTTGAGCTTCAAGCCAACTTTTTCACTCTCCTCTTTCACTTTCATCAAGAGGCTTTTGAGTTCCTCTTCACTTTCTGCCATAAGGGTGGTGTCATCTGCATATCTGAGGTTATTGATATTTCTCCTGGCAATCTTGATTCCAGCTTGTGCTTCTTCCAGCCCAGCGTTCCTCATGATGTACTCTGCATGTAAGTTAAATAAGCAGGGTGACAATATACAACCTTGACGTACTCCTTTTCCTATTTGGAACCAGTCTGTTCTAACTGTTGCTTCCTGACCTGAATACAGGTTTCTCAAGAGGCAGGTCAGGTGGTCTGGTATTCCCATCTCTTTCAGAATTTTCCACAGTTTGTTGTGATCCACACAGTCAAAGGCTTTGGCATAGTCAATGAAACAGAAATAGATGTTTTTCTGGAACTCTCTTGCTTTCTCCATGATCCAGCGGATGTTGGCAATTTGATCTCTGGTGCCTCTGCCTTTTCTAAAACCTGCTTGAACATCTGGAATTTCACAGTTCACATATTGCTGAAGCCTGGCTTGGAGAATTTTGAGCATGAGGGCTTTATGAGGCTTATTTCATTTAAGCCCTTTAAGTAAAATAACCTAAAACTTGGAAAATAAGGTTAAAAGGCTCCATCGTGAGTTCTCAAAGTTTTACACAGTAGTGTCTAACAACCAACCTAAAGGTCTTCTAATTTTCTAGAGGAGGTAACTCCAACATACCATTTAGTATTGCTGAGGTCCATTACTTACATAGGTAGTGTTTAACTACTAGGAAATTGGCATGTTACAAATTTTTGTAAATCTTTTTTGTCTGATAGAAAAGATAACCCCAAAAGCCATAGTTTTGTTTCTAGAATATTAACCAGTTTTATATCAAATGTTGTGATCTTATTGCAGCATTCTCTCTCCCGATGATTATGTATCTGTTTATTTATCCTCCTTTAAACCAGTTTTGTCATCCTTCTAGTTCCACGTCAAATAAACCTTTGATACAATCCTTTATATATATATGAATGTTTTTAACCTTTTGGACATTATACTTTGACAAGAGAGTCCTTTGGACTGTAAGGAGATCAAATCAGTGAATCTTAAAGGAAATCAACCCTGAATAGTCATCGGAAGACTGGTGCTGAAGCTCCAATACTTTGGCCATCTGATATGAAGAACTGACTCACTGGAAAAGACTCTGCTGATAAGAAAGACCGAGGCACAAGAAGAGGGAAACAGAGGGTGAGAAGGTTGGATAGCATCACCAACTCAATGGACATGAATCTGGGCACTCCAGGAGATAGTGAAGGACAGAGAAGCCTGGCATGCTGCTCCAGTCCATGGGGTTGCAAAGAGTCGGGTGTGACTTAGCGACTGAACAACAAAAGTACTCTTAGTGATCCTGTGAAGGATTTGTTATAGTCATTATCCCTATACAAAGCTGAGGAAACTGGGACACAGAGGAGTTAATTACTTGCCCAAGGACACACAGACAGCAGGTCACAGAGTCAGGATGAGAATCCAGGCAGTATGATATTAGAGTTTACATACTTATGAATTTTTTCCTAGGAAGGGAAAGACAGTAGAAGAGTTAAATAACTTCACTATGATGACCCTGCTCTAGTAAGTGTAAGAACCTGGTTTTTCTGGCTCTGGCCCCATGTTCAGAACACCTGTGTCCTTCTGTATATCATTTATAGGCTGTATGGTTTAAAGGAGGTGATTAAAAATGAGATAAAGAAGAATTTAAATAAATCTTCGTTCTTCTCATCTTTTTTTGCTAACTCCATCAGGGTTACATCATGAGAAACCAAACCAAGGCAATGAAACAAAGCAAACAGACAGTCCAGACACCATAAAAGTGACAAAGTATTTTTCTCTTCTACATCAGCATTTTCTCCTTTGCCAAGTCAACAAATGAGCTTGCTAATTGCCCAGAGTTCCAAACTCTTGGTTTTGCATTCATCCTGATTTGCACTTCAGTGCCATTAGGGAAGATTACTGGAAAATAATTTAGAGGATGAGTCCACTGCTGGTACATATGCCAGTGACAAAGCCAAGTTTATTACTTAACCAAGTGAATCAGTGTAGGAAGTGATGTATTGGCATTTACCAGATAGAGATTTCTAGGTAGTCGGGAAGCACATGCCTTTAAAAATATGCCTGTTAACCCCCAAATTTTGGACTTCTTTGGGAAGAGAATGGAGTAGAATCTCTGTTAGGATTGACATATACACACCACGATAGCTGTGGCACTGGATGACTCCTGAGAGTCCCTTGGACCGCAAGGAGATCCAACCAGTCAATCATAAAGGAAATCAGTCTTGAATATTCACTGGAATGACTGATGCTGAAGCTGAAGCTCCAATACTTTGGCCATCTGATGGAAAGAATTGACTCATTGGAAAAGACCCTGATGCTGGGAAAGATCGAAGGCAGGAGGAGAAGGGGCTGACAGAAGATGAGATGGTTGAATGGCATCACCGACTTGATGGACATGAGATTGAGCAAGCTCTGGGAACTGGTAATGGACAGGGAAGTCTGGTGAGCTGCAGTCCATGGGGTCGTAAAGAGTCAGACATGACTGAGTGACTGAACTGAACTGATATTTAAAATAAATAACCAACATGGACCTACTATATAGCACAGGGAACTCTACTCAATTTTCTGGGATAATCAAATGAGGAAATAATTTGAAAAAGAATATACATATATTATTCCATTTCATATATTATGCATAATTCCATTCCCTGGAATGGTTATCCACTCCAGTATTCTTGCCTGGAGAATTCCATGGACAGAAGAGCCTGGCGGGCTACAGTCCACAGGGTCGCAAAGAGACAGACATGACTGAGAGACTGACACTTTCAGTCATATATATATATATATATATATCTGAATTGCTTTGCTGTGCACCTGGAACTAATACATTGTATATCAACTGTACTCCAATATAAAATTTAAAAAGAGAGATAAAACATCTTAAACCAGCTCTGCTAACATGAATGCACACAGGAAGGTAAGTAGCATGAAGATATCAGAAGAGGATTCTGGACCCTTCTTCTGATCAGAGTGGGCAGTCATTCCTTTGTTCAGCTGATTATGACCACATGTTGACAAAGGCTCTATGTTACCGCATTATCCCATTTTTAAAAAGAAATCCAAACCTCCAAATTTTATGTAAAAATTCTTGCTTACATATTTCGGCAATTATTTCAATTTTTTAACAGTGTGTCAACTAAACAAAACATATCTGAAGTCCAAATATGTAGCCCACAGGTCCACAACTCCTTTTTAAAATAAACCTATTATGGGAAAATATAGATTTAAGCAGGTGTTAAAAACAAAGCATAATTATTGTTTTAAAAAGACTCATCATAATTTTCCTTAGAGAACAAGTTATTCTCTGTATTTAAAATATTACTAGGTATAGGAAAGCTTAATTCTAGACTCATTTTTGAGTAATACATCAATTATATAAAACACCTTATTTGCAGAGACTACCAAATCTTGCTTGATCCTATTCTTCTAGTTCTTTGAATTCAGACTATTTTAATTAAACTTAACACTTATTCAATGGACATGAACAAGATGGTCATTAGGTGACGAGAAGTGTTCAAGGTGCTGAAAATGTTAATACCAGCAAAGATAAGACTTGGTCCCATAAAAGCTCATGTTTATAGGAAGGTAACACGCATAGTAGGAAGAGTGTGGATGCCTTTTGAATTGATGAATTTTATTAGCATCTTTAATCTGATTATTATAATATTAGTTCTATTATGTGTTACTGGCTCTATTAATCTTCAGCAGTTTCAGTTTTTCTCATCTGTAAAGTAAAATAGTTCCACCACTCTAATAAGATCTCTTTAGAGATATGGAAAATCAGTAGGCAAATAGTATATGCTCAACAGTTAACTAAATCTCCAAAATTCATATTCTCTGCCTCTCTTTCTATCAAGTAGAAAATTTTGTTGCAAGTGACATAAACCCAATTTGAAATGCCAAGGCAAAAAGGTGAGTTGGACTATACAGTCAATGGAATTCTCCAGGCCAGGATACTGGAGTGGGTAGCTGTTCCCTTCTCCAGGGGATCTTCCCAACCCAGGGATGGAACCTAGGTCTCCCACATTGCAGGTGGATTCTTTACCAGCTGAGCCACCAGGGAAGCCCATTAACAAGAATACAAAATAAATTATGTAAGCAAAAGAAGAATTGAATAAACAAACCGGAATGTATCAGGCAGGGAGAGCCTGAAATGCCATCAGGGTTCTCTTCTCCTGCCTTTTCTGTTGTTTAATTTCCTCCACATGACAGTGCAGATGCCATGGTTCTTATTTCACAGATTTTACTTCCAGAGAAGGTCTACAGCTTTCATTTTAGGACTAGATCAAAGAGGACCAGGAAAGTACCCTGATAGGCTTGGCTTGGGCCAACAGCCACTTGTAAAGCAACTATCCAAAGTCAGTGAATGTGGAAGATGTGAACACACGGAAGTCCCTTATAACCACACAAGCACCTGCAGAAGAAACAGTTCCAGGAGGAAGGGGAGATGCTGATGGTCTCCTGAGAAGGAAAAGCTGGTGGACAGACACAATGGCCAACAATCTCAGCTCCTTAGAAAGGGGTTTAAGACACAGCTGCATTCCTTTCCACCAAGAATACCTACTGTAGCGGAGAACTGATGCTCCTAAAGAAAACTCAAGAGTTTTTAGGAAGATGGAGTAGTTTATGGATAGTCAAAAAATGATCAAAAACTACCACTTATTTGATTTCAATTATTAGGTCCCACATTGATAAGCTGGCCCCTGATTTTCTGTTCTTAGCTATTACTAGCATAATTCTCCAGCTAATATGCCTTCTGGAACCCCTTTAATTTCCTGTGTTCCTTTCTTGCTCTGGGAGTTTCTGCCTGATAAGCCCACCAATCCTTAATCATACAGTCTTCACCTCCTATCTCTGCTTGTGTGCATCTAATAACGTCTGACATTCCAGTAGATATCAAATCATTTCCCACATTTACTTAATTATTTAATGCTTGCAGCACCTCCAAAAGAGACAAGGTAAGTATTACCATCCTGTTTTATAAATGATGAAATAATTCCAAATCAGGCCATAGAACTAAGACCTAAGCCTGCTATATAATTTTCATGTTGAATCACTATATGCTGAGTATGACTTGCTTTTCCCATTAGATTCATAAGTTCCTCTAAGGACTAGAATATCGCTGACTTTAAACAATGAGCACTGAGCAAAGGGCTAGATACATGTGTCAAGGTGACTGGGCCTGTCAATAGATGATCTCACAGACTCTTTCCCCACTTCAAAGACAATCCCAAACTATAGGTTCAGAATGTCTGGACATATCCCCATTTGATGTTCCATGAAGATCATGGCATCTGGTCCCATCACTTCATGGGAAATAGATGGAAAAACAGTGGAAACAGTGTCAGACTATTTTTTTGGGCTCCAAAATCACTGCAGATGCTGATTGCAGCCATGAAATTAAAAGACTCCTTAGAAGGAAAGTTATGACCAACCTTGATAGTATATTAAAAAGCAGAGACATTACTTTGCCAACAAAGGTCTGTCTAGTCAAGGCTATGGTTTTTCCCGTGGTCATGTATGGATGTGAGAGTTGGACTGTGAAGAAAGCTGATCGCCGAAGAATTGATGCTTTTGAACTGTGGTGCTGGAGAAGACTCTTGAGAGTCCCTTGGACTGCAAGGAGATCCAATCAGTCCATTCTAAAGGAGATCAATCCTGGGTGTTCATTGGAAGGACTGATGCTAAAGCTGAAACTGCAATACTTTGGCCACCTCATGCGATGAGTTGACTCACTGGAAAAGACTCTGATGCTGGGAAAGGTTGGGGGAGGGAGGAGAAGGGGACGACAGAGAATGAGATGGCTGGATGGCATCACTGACTCTGTGGACATGAGTTTGGGTGAACTCCGTGAGTTGGTGATGGACAGGGAGGCCTGGCATGCTGTGATTCATGGGGTTGCAAAGAGTCGGACATGACTGAGCGACTGAACTGAACTGAACTGAGCTGAACCCAGCTCATGAATCCCATTCATGAATCACCCCATGAACTCAAGTACAGGGATAATATTCAGACCATCACCATTTCTAACTGTGCACAGAAAAAGTATCCCATGGGATGCCTGTCTCAGGCATTTGTAACAGTTTTATGGAGATATAATTAACATACCATAAACTATACACATTTACAGGGCATAATTTCATATTTTAACATTTAAATACTACCACTACACAAGCCATCACCACAATCAAGAAGTGAACCCATCAACACAAATAAACTCAATTAAAGAATGAAATATAAAGGTGGATGCTCTAAAATTCCTACAGGAAAACTTAGGCAGAACACTCTTTGACATAAATCACAGCAATATTTTTTTGGATCTATCTCCTAGAGTAATGGAAATAAAAGCAAAAGTAAACAAACGGAACCAATTAAACTTAAAAGGTTTTGCACAGCAAAGGAAACCATAAACGAAATGAAAAGACCACCTACAGAATGGGAGAAAATATTTGCAAATGACAAGACCAAGAAGAGATTAATTTCCAAAATATTCAAACAGCTCATATAGCTCAATATTTAAAAAAAAATCCAATCAAGAAATGGGCAGGAGAGCTAAATAAACATTTCTCCAAAGAAGACATACAGATATCTACTAAGCACATGAAAAGATGCTCAACATCACTAATTATTACAGAAAAGAAATTAAAACTACAATGAGGTATCACTTCACACTGGTCAGAGTGACCATCATCCAAAAAGACTACAAAGAGGGTACGGAGAAAAAGGAACTCTACTATGCTCTTGGAAGAGATGTAAACTTGTGCAGCTGCTATGGAGAACAGTATAGAAGTTCCTTAAAAAACTAAAAATACTTACCACGTGGTCCAGTGATCTCATTCCTGGGCATATACCCAGCTTAGCTTAGCTTAAGTCACTCAGTCATGTCCGACTCTTTGTGACCCCATGGACTGTAGCCTAACAGGCTCCTACGTCCATGGGATTCTCCAGGCAAGAGTACTGGAGTGGGTTGCCATTTCCTTCTCCAGGAGATCTTCCCAACCCAGGGATCGAACCCAGGTCTCCCGCATTGTAGGCAGATGCTTTACCATCTGAGCCACCAGGGAAACTCTGTGGGTCTTATGCCACATATACCCAGAGAAAACCATAATTCAAAAGGATAAATGCACCCCAATTTTCACTGTAGCACTATTTACAATAGCCAAGACACAGAAGCAGCCACTGAAAGATGAATAAATAAAGATGTGGCATATATATATATAAATATATACATACATACACATTTATACAATGAAATATTACTCAGCCATAAAAAATAATGAAATAAGGCCATCTGCAGCAACATGGATGAACCTAGAGATTATCGTACTAAGTGAAGTAAGCCAGAGAAAGACAAACATAGTATGACATCGCTTAAATGTAGAATCTAAAAACAAATGACACACACTTATTTACAAAACAGAAATAGATTCACAGAGAAAACAAACTTATGATTACCAAAGAGGAAAGGGAGGAGGGATAAATTAGGGATTGGGGATTTTTATATTATATATAAAAGATAACCAATAAAAACCTACTATATAGCACAGGAAACTATAATCAATGTCTTATAATAATCTATAAGAGAAAAGAATCTGAAAAAGTATATATATATGTGTGTATATATATACCTGATTCGGAGAAGGCAATGGCAAGCCACTCTAGTACTCTTGCCTAGAAAATCCCATGGACAGAGGAGCCTGGTGGGCTACAGTCCATGGGGTCGCTACTAGTCGGACAAGACTGAGCAACTTCACTTTCACTTTTCACTTTCACACGTAGGAGAAGGAAATGGCAACCCACTCCAGTGTTCTTGCCTGGAGAATCCCAGGGATGGCGGAGCCTAGTGGGCTGCCGTCCATGGGGTCGCACAGAGTCGGACACGACTGAAGTGACTTAGCATATACCTGATTCATATATATAACTTAATCATGTATGTATATAATCACACATATATGACTGAATCACTCTGCTGTATACCAGAAACTAACCTAACTTTGTAAACCAACTATACTTCAATATAAACAAAAAAAGGAAAAGAAGCTATCACCACAATCAAGACAGCAAACGTGTTTCATTCCCCAAAGTTTCCTCCTGCCTCTTTGTAATCCCTTCTCCATTCTCTTCTCCCCACCTTTATCTCCAATTTTATACAAATGGAATCAAACAATATGTACTCCTTTGTTCCTGGCTTCTGTCACTCAGCAGTTACTTTGAGATTCATCCAGGCTGCTATGAATGTTAATGGTTCACTCCTTTTAATTGCCGAGTAGCATTCTTTTGTATGAATATGCCACAGTTTATTCATCCATTCATCTGCTGATGGACAATTGGGTTGTTTCCAGTTTGAGGTTACGGAAAATTAATTAAATATGATCAGTGAATAAACTGTAGTATGGACATATGCTTTTATTTCTTGGGGCAAATAGGAGCAGAATAGTAGGATCGTATGATAGGCATATGTTTGGCTTTTTCAGAAACAACTGTATTGTTTTTCAAGGTGATTATATCATTTCACATTGCCATCAGAAGTGTCTGAGAGTTGTACTTCCTTTCCACCTTTACCAGTGCTTTATATGCCCAGTCTTATTCATTTTTTCCACTGTGAAAAGTTATGCAGTGGCATTTTATTTGGTTTTAATTCACATTTCCCTAATTAATGTTTAGTATCTTTTCATGTGCTTAAGTGCCATGTGTATATATTTTTTGGTGTAGTGTCTGGGCAAATACTTTTCTCTTTAGTATTTGGCTATTTATGTTCTTATTAAATTTTAAGAATTCTTTACATAGTCTAAGTACAAGTCCATTCTCAGATATGTGCTTTGCAAATGTATTTCCCCAATGCATGGTTTTTCTTGTGGCCTTAATAGTCCTTCAAAGAGTGGTTTTTAAATTTTGGTGAAGTCCAATTCACTGTTATTTTATGGGTCATGCTTTTGACACCAGACATTTTGAACCTTTAGAAACCTGTAACTTAAAGTAGGAAACTGGGAAAAATAAAGAGAAGTGGGAGATAAGGGAGGAAAATGGATATACTAAAATTAGCCAGCAATTTGGCTGTAGCTAGCAAGCCTTGTTCTAAAGAGATTATTACAAAGCTTTTATTCTGCGGGACACACACACACAGCTATTTAAGCACTTTCTAGAAGAGATGAAAATGTTTCCAAACAGCATTTCTGGCTAGTGTTGTCATATCCAATTGGCTTTATTGTTTGCTTAGGTTTTCTTTTTCCAATTTTCTCCTCTGCTTTCTTCTCAACAGACATTCAAAAGGTTAGTTTGTATGCAGAACACTCATGTCCAAAACATGGCCCTTCTTGGCATTGCTAAAAGCATTCAGCCAAGATTGACCTGAAATCTGTGTTGATGACTTTAAGTGATCCAGAGATGCCCATCTCAGTGACACCCTGGGCATTGTTGGCAGTGTGGTAGGTTCGTTTCCTGGAGGAGCAGAACAGAGGCTCTGTTGCTGGGGTTCCCGGGTATTAATAGAATCAAGGGAGTTGGATGGTGTTAACTCTCAGGTTACCACGGGCACGCACTGGACCAAGGAAGCAAAACCTCGGGAGCTGTGTGATGCAGCTGCACCACGGGATCACGGATGGTGTTTTCATTAGACTCCTGATGACAAGGACTATCAGCAGGGCCCCCACTGCAGAGCACCCAGAGGTTTAGCAGGCACAGGGGACACCGGGCTGTGTTACAATCGATCACTCCACCCTCCCCTGGAAGCAAACAGGAAAGCTCAATGCATACTCAGCGCCTTGAAGTATCTTGTGGTGAGGTGCTGCGCCCTGGGTGGAGTGTCACTGCCAATCAACAACACCATCTCCGCCCACCAGCAGCCAGCATAAAGTTACAGGCAGAACGTTCTCCAGGTAAGGTCTCCCTGCAGGGTGACTGAGGCCTGGGGTTTCCCCAGAGGCTGTGGCAAGTGTAGTCTGTGCTGTGGGGCGGTCCGTAAAGGGAGAATGCATCCTGTTTTCAGTGACATCTGCAATGTACTTGATTGTCTGGAAATACCCAGGGGCACTATTTTGTCTATTTTTTTATAAATTTTTGTTGGAGTATAGCTGATTAGCAATGCTGTGTTGGTTTCAAGTGTACAGCAAAGTGAATCAGTTATACACACACATAAATCCACTCATTTTTAGAATCTTTTTTTCGTATAGGTCATTACAGAGTACTGAATAGAGTTTCTCAGACCTCCATCCCTCACAGGAGCATATTTTCCCTCCTAGGGTGGAAAGCTGATGTCTGAATGAGTAACAGTTTCCCACGGCCAGGGAATCATCACTTCTGTTTTCCTGGATTGTAGGTGACCAGGATGCATATATCGTGGAAATTACCAGCTTGGAAAAGGGTTTGTGGAGAGGGAAAAGGAATAAGACCCATATTTCTGACCAACTGCAATAGTGATGGTATAGCTTCTCCAGTGGAAACAAAGAACTCTTTTTCTGTCCAGAAAGTACTCTTGGAGTCCAAAAGGTGTTTCACAAGGCCCCATATCTGGTACATTTCCACCTAATCCCGGAGGTATCCACCACAATATTTAACTGAATTTGAGGAGGCAACAGGGGCACTCAGCTTTTTGGAAGAAAAAACTTTGCAGACTCTGAGACAATCCCTGCCAAAACACCACAGGATGTGAAGTTCCCAGATAATAATTCCAGGGGAAGAATGGCTGGAGAGTCTAAGGAAGGTGCTGTGGGTGAAAGAAGACTAATCTCTGCAGACTTGGAGGACTTAAGGAAAGATGACCCGTTGGGCTTTTGGTCATTGGGCGGTGGACCTCCCAAGGAACCTGGTAAGGAAGGCTTGGAGACGCTCATGGGAACGTCACCTCCATGAAGAGTACTGTGGGAAGGAAACCAATGAAACTTTATTGATGGCCAACCTGTGCCAGACAATGAGTACTGGGAGGAACCTGAGCTGTGATTATCCTGCACAAGCTACAGGTACCACCTCACCTCATCCAAAGTGCAACGCTGGGAAGTAGGCATCTTTTCCCCCACTTCAAAACTGATGCTCAAAGGAGTTTGCTTAATTCATTCCTGTACCCTAATTTACTGAACAGCTCCTATGTGTCATCACTCTGACATCCCCTGGGGATACAAAGATGAATGAGACACAGTCCCTGGCTTTGAGGAACTCGTGGTCAAAGCAGCCCGATTCATGGGGTCAGACATGTCAGCAGCAAAATTACAAGACACTGCTCTGCAAATGTTGTTTTAGTCTCATTCAATCTGAGTGGCAGTGCAGTGTTACAACAGAAATAAGACTAAACAAAGGAACAGCGGATTTGGACCGAACCAGTTGTGGAAGGCTTCTCATAGGGAGCAACCTTGAATCAGGTTCTGAAGGGCAAAGAAATTAACCAGGCAAGAGAGGAAAAGCATTTTCCAGAGTTCTATGCTACTGCATCTCAGAATGGAATTTGAGCCTGGCTCTGATTGGCAACTCTTTGTCTCTCTGCTTTACCAGCTACTAGGGTCCCAGCCTCAGAGGCTCCTGAAGTCCCATAACCTGTCTGTCTCTGAGGGAGTGGGGATGGCTCCAGTCTGGGTGGAGGATCAGGCTTCTAGGAGGCAGGTGAAGCTCTGATGGTCCTGTTTTAACTATGCTCCTAAATTGGCAGATGATTGTTACTCCTTAGCTTCTGAGACTTGTGGGGCAGATCCTAAGCATCCCTGAAACTAAGACAAAGAAATTCAATCATGTCCATCTTTCATGGGAGAGTCAAGAGTAATTTACTCCTCATGAAAGCAAATGAGTGACTTCTTAACATCTGGTGGTTTTCTTAGTGGTTGATGAGAGATCTTATTTACTGAGTGCTTTGTGCAAGCTAAGCTGCTTCAGTAGTCTCCAAATCTTTATGACTATAGCCTGCCAGGCTCCTCTGTCCATGGGGTTCTCCAGGCAAGAATACTGGAGTGAATTGCCATGCCCTCCTCCAGGGGATCTTCCCAACCCAGGGATTGAACAAGCATCTTTTAGGTCTCCTGCATGGGCAGGTGGGTTCTTTACCACTAGGACCACCTGGGAAGCCCGTTGAGAGCTTACTAAGTATTGTTTTTAATTTTTACATATATAAACTCATTCTATATATTTGTTGCTTTCAGTTGCTAAGTCCTGTATGACTCTTTGCGACCCCATGAACTGCAGACCGCCAGGCTTCCCTGTCCTTCACTATCTCCCGGAGTTTGCTCAAACTGATGTCCGTTGAGTCAGTGATGCCATCCAACCATCTCATCCTCTGTGTGTTTAGGTAATTAGATATCTTCCCTACTTGATAGATGAGGGGAATGAGGCACAGAGAAATCCAGCTGATCTTGTATGGACACAGCTACCTACCGCGATATGGTGAACCACTTTTCAAGACCCAGAACCAGACCTGTTAAGCTACAAGAAGCTCTAAAAATGAGGAGGAACCTCTCAGCACATCATCTGAATCACAGTTATGCACCAAGTTTGGGCAAAGACTCTCATTTTTCAAATCTTGTGACTATAAAACTCCCTAATTGCAAGTATCAAGTAGTTTAGAGGGAGCAACCCAGAAAGACAAGGTATTATATCTGACTTACACGTAGCTACACTTAGCTGCCCTTGACTCTCAAGAGAACGGGAGAAGATCTCTGGTAGTATAACCCCACTCTCCTGCCACATATACCCTGCCAGGTGGACGGTCATCCTTTCAGAAACTTTCTGCCTTTTTCACACCTTCAGGGTTTCCCTTAATAGCCACTGAAATCAATGAAGAGCAATCTGCTCCAAGTGGCACAGATTCCCCTGAGGAGGGTCTGATATGACTGGTGTTTTACACTCACTGGACATCCTCTCCTGGGTACAGTGTATGTGTGTCTGTGTGTATGTGCATGTGTGCATGCATGTGTGTGCGTGTGTGTGCACTCAGTCGTGTCTGACTCTTTGTGATCCCATGGACTATAGCCTGCCAGGCTCCTCTGTCCATGGGATTTCCCAGGCAAGAATACTGGAGTGAGTTGCCATTTTCTACTCGGTCCTGGGTACACTACTTTTAGTATAAGTAAAGGCTTCTTGACTCACTGACTCATTGACTTCCATCTATAGGGAGCACTGAAGCTTCTGCAAGAGGGGACAGTGTTCTGCTAGGTAAATAGTCACTGATCAAATTCTGACTGTTGGAATCATTTTCAGGGTTTAAAACTCATGTACACCCAAGGGATTTTTCAACATCTCCCCTCCTTCAATAGAGACAAGAATGTTAATTCCTTCTTAGTTGCCTCTGACTTGACTCTTGTCTTCCTTCTTTCCCCAGCCCCAGAAAGGTATTTGAAAATGGTAAGTTTTATCATTATTTATTTATCATTATCAAGGCAAACAGACCAGAAAGTGATTGCCATTGAAAAGGTAGTTTGTTATACTCAGAGACCGTAATAGAAGAGGACATGCCACACCGTGGTGGGGGTAGGGGCACTTGGAGAAGCACCAGGGGAAATCAGAAGGCAGAGGGAACAGGGAACACAAGGGAGACAAGCATGCGAGGCAGGGAAAGCAGGTTTAGCATTGGCTAGTTTCAGTAATTTCAGCAAGTTCTGGAGCATAAACCTATTTGCCTGATACCTGGCTTTGGAGTGATGAGAGCCCATTGAGAAGGTGGTTGGAGGTCAGGGCTCCAGATTGGTTTATTTGCATATGTAAGCCATGCTTATAGGCCGGTCTTTTACTATTTCTTGGAATTAGCTAACCTGAGGCCATATGGGTTCAACAAAGGTCCATATAATCAAAGCTATGTTTTTTTCCAATAGTCATGAACAGATATGAAAGTTGAACCATAAAGAAGGCTGAGCACCGAAGAACTGATGTTTTCTAACTGTGGTTCTGGAGAAGACTCTTGAGAGCCCCTTGGACAACAAGGAGATCAATCAGTCAGTCCTAAAAGAAATCAACCCTGAATATTTATTGGAAGGATTGATGAAGTTCCAATACTTCGGTATTGGAAAGAGCCAATGATGGAAAGAGCCAACTCATTGGAAAAGACCCTGATGCTGCAAAGATTTAGGGCAGGAAGAGAAAAGGGTGACACAGGATGAGACAGTTGGATGGCATCACCTACTCGATGGACATGAGTTTGAGCAAGCTCTGGGAGATCGTGAAGGACAAGGAAGTCTGGCGTGCTGCAGTCTGTGGGGTCGAAAAGAGTTGGACACAACCGAACAATTGAACAACAACAACCTGGGGCGGGACCGTCCCTCCTAGGGCAGTAAGGCCCCAAGATGTCAAAGCATGAAATACAGAAACTAGAGAATGTGTTATTTACAGAAGGGAGATGCTAGATTCTCCTCTGTCACCTCTCTCCAAGGTCCTGCCTTAGGTGGCTTTTACCACATTGAGAGGTATTCTGACTCATCCTGGTAACACTCCATTTTCTCTAATTTGCATCTAAAAATTAAAATATCCAAATTCAGCAGTGGATTTGGAATTCACACATCTTCGTATGTGAGGCTGGTTTCCCTGGATCAAACACAGCTTCCTCTTTCGAAGAAAGATTGTTAAGTCTCTCTAAACTACTGAAAATGGAGTGGTGGATCCCAAGGTCAGCTATAAATAACCAACTGGTTCAACCACTTGTGGGTCAATGACTGAGAAATCAGTCAAACACAACAGCAGCCAGTCCATACCAGTCACCTGAATAGCAAGAACAGTGAGGGGAAGGGTAGGTATTCTTCACAGTAGCTCTCAGCCCAAGCTGCAAATTTGTATCACCAGGGGAATTTTTAAAACCTACCAATATTTGGGCCCTGCAGCAGATTAATTAAATCAGAATCTTTGAAGGTATAGCCTGGGTAACCACATTTATCAGAAATTCTCGATGTGATTCGAAAGTTCAGCCACCATTGAAAAACCAGTTGTTCTATAGCTAACTGAATTATTAAACAACTGGACAATGGCTCATTAGAATAGTTTGTTAATGGATGCTATAAAATTAAAATGTGGGGTTAATTTGGAACCATCTTGATTTTGTGACTTGGAGTTCTTGCCCTAAAAGAGATGGGTCTCAGGCACCCAGTATCTGCTTCTTCCTGCTTCTAGAAACTCTATGTCTACCTTTCCCCTTGTGCTACCTCGTTGGACTAACCAGACTGGACTGAAAGAAATATTGGTCCTATTATTCCTTTACCCTATGAAAACAAAAGATTATTGGAGGCTCTAGTAGATTCTGAGAGGCACATTTTTACTTTCCATTGCCATCTGGGTAGGAAAGTGAAGACCTACCCTCCATGAGACATGTCTCCGCTACTGATGGAGTCTGAATGCAATGCCAAGAAGGGACTGAAGCATCTGACTTCAGGCCAGGATGCCTTTGATGTCTGTTTTCCCACATCCCTGGCAAGGCTCTGTTTACTCCAGTTTTTGAGAGAAGCAGTAGCAGAGCAATTTACCCAAACCAGGTCAGTCCTGCAGCAGTTTGTGTTTCTTTAAGTACCAAGAAGAGAAGGTCCTTCAAGAATCCTTGTGGTTTCCATAAAATCCTGGGGAGGGGAGGATGGTGTCCTCCCCTCTATACTTGGTTGCCAAGGTGTCTTAGCCAACCTTTCTTTAAGAATTTTCTGTTTCAGAGATTCCATCATTAAAACAGTGTGAAACCTTATTTTGGCTGGATGTTTAGAGACTGATTATGCCAACTCCCTTTAGAATACTGCAGATTTCTCTTGCCTTGATTAAGAAACTGAAATACTCATTTTACTGGGGAAACAGAAGTAGCCAGGCATGAACTAAAAGGTTTTCTCAGTGTCACTGAGAGGCCATCTTCAGATTCTCTTACATAAGGTGTCACATATATGAGTATGGTCATAGCAGACACTCTCTTCCAACAAGAGATGACTCTACCCATGGACATTACCAGATGGTCAATACCAAAATCAGATTGATTATATTCTTTGCAGCCAAAAATGGAGAAGCTCTATACAGTCAGCAAAAACAAGACTGGGAGCTGACTGTGGCTCAGATCATGACTCCTTATTGCAAAATTCAGGCTCAAATTGAGGAAAGCAGGGGAAACCACTAGGCCATTCAGGTAGGACCTAAATCAAATACTTTATACAGTGGAGGTGATGAATAGATTCAAAGGTTTAAATCTGATAGAGTGCCTGAAGAACTATGGACAGAGGTTTGTAACATTGTACAGAAGGTGATGACCAAAACCATCCCCAAGAAAAAGAAATTCAGGAAGTGAATAGCTGGGAAAAGCAAAGTGAAAGGTAAAGGAGAAAGGGAAAGATATTCCCAACTGAATGCAGAGTTCCAGAGAACAGCAAGGAGAGATAAGAAAGGCTTAAGTGAACAACACAAAGATTTAGAGGAAAACAATAGAATGGGAAAGACTAGAGATCTTGAAGACTAGAGATCTCTTTAAGAAAATTGGACATACCAAGGGAACATGTCATGCAAAGATGGGCACGATAAAGGTCAGAAATGGCAAGGACCTAACAGAGGCAGAAGAGATTAAGAAGAGGTGGCAAGAATACACAGAAGAACTGTACAAAAAAGGTCTTAATGACCCAGATATCCGTGATGGTGTGGTCACTCGGCTAGAGACAGACATCCTGGAGTGTGAAGTCAAGTGGACCTTAGAAAGCATTTCTATGAATAAAGTCAGTGGAGGTGATAGAATTCCTGCTGAGCAATTTCAAATCCTAAAAGATGATGCTGTGAAAGTGCTGCACTCAGTATGCCAGCAAATTTGGAAAACTCAGTAGTGGCCACAGTACTGAAAAAGGTCAGTTTTCATTCCTATCCCGAAGAAAGGCAATGCCAAAGAATGTTCAAAATATCACATAATGCACTCATTTCACATGCTAGCAAGATTATACTCAAAATCCTTCAAGTGAGGTCTCAGCAGTACATGAACCAAGAACTTCCAGATATATAAGCTGGATTTAGAAAACCAAAGATCAAATTGCCAACATCTGCTGGATCATAGAAAAAGCAAGGGAATTAAAAAAATAATCCACTTCTGCTTCAGTGACTATGCTAAAGCCTTTGACTGTGTGGATCACAACTAACTGTGGAAAATTCTTTAAGATATGGGAATACCAGACCACCTTACCAGTCTCCTGAGAAATCTGTGTGCAGGAGAAGAAGCAACAATTAGAACTGGACACAGAACAACAGACTGGTTCCAAATTGGGAAAGGGGTATGTCAAGGCTGTATACTGTCACCCTATTTAACTTCTGTGCAGAGTATATCATGCAAAATGCCAGGCTGGATGAATCACAAGCTGGAATAAAAATTGCTGGGAGAAATATTAACAACCTCAGATATGCAGATGATACCATTTTAATGGCAAAAAGTGAAGAGGAACTGAAGATCCTCTTGATGAAAGTGAAAAAGGAGAGTGAAAAAGCTAGCTTAAAATTCAACATTCAAAAACCTCAGATCATGGCATTTGGTCCCATCACTTCATGACAAATAGGAGAAAAAGTGGAAACAGTGACAGATTTTATTTTCTTGGGCTCCAAAACTGCTTCGGATGGTGATTGAAGCCACGAAATTAAAAGATGCTTGCTCCTTAGGAAAAAAGCTGTGACAAACAAAGACAGCATATTAAAAAGCAGAAAATCACTCAGCCGACAAAGGTCTGTCTAGTCAAAGCTATGGTTTTTCCAGTAGTCATGTATGGATGTGAGAGTTGCGCCATAAAGAAGGCTTAGTGCCTAAGAACGGAGAAGGCAATGGCAAGCCACTCCAGTACTCTTGCCTAGAAAATCCCATGGATGGAGGAGCCTGGTAGGCTGCAGTCCATGGGGTCGCTACGAGTCAGACATGACTGAGCGACTTCACTTTCCCTTTTCACTTTCACACATTGGAGAAGGAAATGGCAACCCACTCCAGTGTTCTTGCCTGGAGAATCCCAGGGACGGGGGAGCCTGGTGGGCTTCCATCTATGGGGTCACACAGAGTCGGACACGACTGAAGTGACTTAGCAGCAGCAGCAGCAGTGCCTAAGAATTGATGCTTTTGAACTGTGGTGCTGGAGAAGACTCTTGAGAATCCCTTGGACAGCAAGGAGATCAAACCAGTCAATCCTAAAGGAAATCACCCTGAATATTCATTAGAAGGATAATGCTGAAGCTGAAACTCCAATATTTTGACCATTTGGTGCAAATAGCCAACTCACTGGAAAAGACCCTGATGCTGCGAGAGATTGAGAACAAGAGGAGAATGGGACAAAAGAGGATGAGGTGGTTGGATGGCATTAATAACTCAATGGACATGAGTTTGAGCAAACTCTAGGAGACAGTGAAGGATAGGGAAGCCTAGCATGCTGCATTCATGGAGTCACAAAGAGTCGGACGTGACTTAGCAACAGAGCAACAATATATGAGTGATGATCTCAACGATTCTAGAACCTATATATATATATGATCTTGAGAATCTGTAAAATATAGTCCTAATAGTAATCCCTCAACATATGATGATTTATAAAGCATCTTTTTCATAGCATTGCTGATGACAGCTAAACTTAAATGACAGCTTATTATGTGCTGGGAATTTTCACTTTTAATTTTCACAAAACCTTATGGAAATAGGTGCTACTATCCCTACTTTCAAAAGGGAGAGAGGACAGGAGGGAGAATGAGAGGAAAAACAGAAGGAAAGAAAGAGCAGGAGAGAGATGGAGGAAACAAAGAAAGACAGGAAAGAAAGGAAGTTACTTGAAGAGAGGTTAATAGCCTGGCAAACTTTTCTCACTGATAAATGGTAAAGCTAGGACTTGGCCACCTGATGGAAAGTACTGACTCACTGGAAAAGACCCTGATGCTGGGAAAGATTGAAGGCAGGAGGAGAAGGGGATAACAGAGGATGAGATGGCTGGATGGCATCACCGACTTGATGGACATGAGTTTGAGCAAGCTCCGGGAGTTGGTGATGGACAGGGAAGTCTGGTGTGCTGAAGTCCAAGGGGTCGCAAAGAGTAGGACATGACTGAGTGACTAAACTGAACTGAGGACTCTAACTTGGGTGAGTCTGGCTCCACAGCTCATAATATTAGCCATCCAAATGTCTATAAAGGGCCTGGAAAGTGATATACAAAGGGGAAAGCCAGGTATAACATAAAACTCTGTTTTCCTGGATCCTCCGTCCTTCCAGATCTCTAAATGTAGAAGAGTTCTTGTCCTGGGGTCTCCTCTGCCCACCCTTGCTTCATAAATTATATCACCCAGTCCCCTCTGTCTACCAAGGGCTCCCCAGTGTTTACGTCAGTCCTCACCCTCTCTCTCACAGTCTTGTATATATAATGCCTACTGTTCCTTTGCCCTTGGATGTCTAACAGGTAACTTCCATGTAACATGCACAAAACCAAACTCGAGTTCTCTCCTTGCAGGCCACCTTCTCCACCCCAGTGTCTCAATCAATAGGCCAACATTCACCCACGGGCTTCAGCCAAAACCCTTGGAGTTGGCCCTTCTTACTCTCAGGCTCCATAATCAACCCTCTGACAAATCTCAACAGCCCTACCCTCCAAGGATATCCCAAGTATGACTCTCTATCCCAATTTCACTGCTAGCATCATAGCTCAAGCCATTTTTCCTCCTAACAGTTCTCCTTGTATCCTCTTCTGTTAAGGTGAGGTAAGGTAAGGTGAAGTCGCTCAGTTGTGTCCGACTCTTTGCGACCCCACAGACTGTAGCCTACCAGGCTTTTCCATCCATGGGATTTTCCAGGCAAGAGTATTGGAGTGGGTTGCCGTTTCCTTCTCCAAAGGATCTTCCCGACCCAGGGATCAAACCCAGGTCTTCCACATTGTAGGCAGACGCTTTACCGTCTGAGCCACCAGGGAAGTCCCTAGACAATTCACGCTGAGGGAAAACATCATTTGAATAGCAAACTATCAGCTGAATTGACTGTTCAAGCACTGTCAGTTTTACCTCCACCTGGTTTGGCTTAGAAACTGTCATCCTCAGCGACAACACTCCCACCCTGACCACAACCTCTGGGCTTTTGCGTTGGGTTTCAGATCACTCCTCTGGCAGCCATGCTGTGGAGTTAATGCTCACCACAGGGCCAGTGTGCTGTTCCTTCTGTGCCAGTCCCCCATCTAAGATTGGGGGTCCCGAGACCTACTGTATCCCTGCCCCAACCTATATACAGTAGGCCTCAGTTTGGATGACTGGGCTTATGCTTGTTCTGTGTTTATTTTTTTTAAGAGATTATCAGGCAGAAGTAGCCACAAGAGGAAACAGAGGAGAGGCTCAGATAAGCAAAGTGTGTGTGATCCCCACAGGTCCTAGAGAGGAGGTTACCACATGCCATGCAGGGGGATGGGGGAAGAGCCATGTTTGGGTCATTGACAGTAGACCGGGCAAGGGGAGAGCTTAGACCAGACTCTTGACTCTTCAAGAATTGGAGTTCTTTCAGGAACGGCAAGGGAGGGTAAACAGTTTAGGATGGGCTAGTTTGAACCATTTTGGCAGGCTTGAGGCTATCGGGGTGGTCTTCAGTTGCCTGGTGACTGGCCCTAGGATGGTTGAGGTAGAGGGATATTGCCCCCTGGGGTAGACAGATCAGATAGAGTAAGTGTGGCTCTGGAGTAGTTAGTTTACAATCAAAGGCCTGCTCCTGGCTGAACCCTTTGCTGTCTCTAAGAACTGATTAGCCTTGGGAGAAAGGTTCATAAGACATCAAAGCACCATAACATATGGAAAATATAAAACAGATATATAGCACAGTGCTTCAGCCCCAACCCAGATTCCTGTTCCAGGAAGTTGCCTGTGCCCTCAGACCCTCCTATGAGCAACAGGCGCTGCCTCCCCTTGCCAGCCCCTCTTAGGGAATCAAGACCTGCACCCAGGTCCACAGTGAAGCTCATATCCTGTTACTAAGAAACAGATATCCCAGCTGACCTCCTTAGGCTTCATCAAGCCTCCCCCTACTCATTAGGATACCTGCTCTAGGCTCCTGCCCTGTCCACCGTCTTCCCCAAGAGCAACATTTCTAACATTTTCTAGAGCACTTACTAAATGTGCTTACTATATGGGGTACTAAGCACATCATATTTATTACATAATTTAATCCTTCAAAACAACTATATAAGTTGGGCACCATATAGGTAGGATTCAGAGCTTTGCAATGGGTATGTCTTCCCTACTCATCTGAATGCAGATCCTCGGGTTTGTTCCTGAGAGAGGCCCTCTCTCTGCTTCAGAGGGTGAATGGCCAGGGGGCTCTACAAGCCCTACTGGAGGAGGGTAGTGACATACCATCTCAGCAGGACAACTCTGGAAGTGGCGACTCTGCAAATGGTTCTCCCCAGTTTGACCCTCAAGGCCAGGCCCAGAGGTGGTGGGCAGGCTTTTGCAGGACATTGGGAACCAAGATAACACCTATGCTGCTGGGCTTCCCTGGTGGCTCAGTGGTAAAGAATCCACCTGCCACTGCAGAAGACACAGGTTCAGTCCCTGGTCTGGGAAGATCCCACATGCATGCCAGGGAGCAGCTAAGCTCATGCACCACAACTATTGAGCCTGAGCTCTAGAGCCCGGGAACTGCAACTACTGAAGCCCATGAGCTCTAGAACCTGTGCTCTGCAACAAGAGAAGCTACCGCAATGAGAAACTAATGCACTGCAAATAGAGAGGAGCCCCTGCTCACAGCTGGAGAAAAGCCCACCCAGCAACAAGGCCCAGCACAGTCAAAAATTAAAGAAAATACCTGTGCTGATTTATAAAGGACCTGTCTGCTCCCTGAGTATAGGATGCTATGGGTAACAGTGAAACCTCAATCAACCCAAGGAATGGGGGCAGCCAGGTTCCTTATCATCCCAGACCAAAGTGTTCAGATGGGCACAAATGAGCATCTAGGCAAAAAATGATAAATAGTGAATAAATTCAACCTACATCCAAAGGCTAGAAATTGACTATGTAAGAAACACTCTCAATAAAAAAAGAATGAAATGTTGCCATTTGCAGCAACATGGATGCAGTTGCAAGGTATTAGACTAAGTTTATTAAGTCAGACAGAGAAAGACAAATACTGTATGAAATCACATATATGTGGAATCTGAAAAATACAACAATAAATAAATAAATACAACAAACTAATGAATGTAACTCGGAGAAGGCAATGGCAAGCCACTCCAGTACTCTTGCCTAGAAAACCCCATGGATGGAGGAGCCTGGTGGGCTGCAGTCCATGGGGTCACTAAGGGTCGGACACGACTGAGCGACTTCACTTTCACACATTGGAGAAGGAAATGGCAACCCACTCCAGTGTTCTTGCCTGGAGAATCCCAGGGAAGGGGGAGCCTGGTGGGCTTCCGTCTATGGGGTCACACAGAGTCGGACACGACTGAAGTGACTTAGCAGCAGCAGCAATGAATGTAACGAAAAAGAAGCAGACTCACAGGTATAGAAAACAAAGAGGTGGTTACCAGTGGGGAGAGGGAATACAGGGGCAGAGATCTAAGGGGTGTGGGTTCCCCTGGTGGCTCAGACAGGAAAGAATCCGCCTGCGATGCAGGAGACCTGGTTCAACCTTTGGATTGGGAAGATCCCCTGGAGGAGGGCATGGCAACCCACTCCAATATTCTTGCCAGACGAATCCCTACGGACAGAGGAGCCTGGTAGGCTACTACAGTCTGTGAGGCTGCAAAGAGTTGGACACGACCGAGCAACTAGGCACAGACTAAGAGGTGTAAGTTTATGTATAAAATAAGCTACAAGAATATATTGTATGATGTGGGGAATATAGCCAGTGCTTTATAATAATTATAAATGTAACAGAACCTTTAAAAGTTGTGACTCACTATATTGTATACCTGTAATTCATATAGTATCATACATCAACTGTATTTCAATAAAAAAAATTTTTTTTAAAAGAAACACCCTCAAGAAGTAACAGGATAGATTAGAGCCTGCAGACCTCTGTCTTCATGGTACTTGTGGCCTGGGGCTTTCGAAGCACTTTGAAGAGGAGGAGTAACCTCTCAAGGTCGCACAGCGGCACCTGCAGAGGAAGGTCCACCGCCTCAGATGCAGGGAGTGAACCGCCTGTCTGACAGCGCTGGAGCAGGAGCTCTGCCCCTTCACGCCTCAGCTCTGCAGCCCTGTGCTTTTCACAGAGCTTCACAAAGCACCTCCTTAGACACTGTGCCATTCGACCTTCTCAGAACCCCAGTGGTCAGGCTGTATATTCATTTCCTAGGGCTTGCCATAATGAATGACCACAAACTGGGTGAATTAATGGAAATTTATTCTCTCACAGTTCTGGAGGCCAGAAGTCTGAAATCAAGATGCTGGCAGAGTTGATTCCTTCTGAACTGAGGGAAAATCTACTCCATGCTTTTCTCCGAGCTTCTGGTAGCTGCTGGCAACTCCTCGCATTCCTCAGCTGATACACAGATCATTGCAATCTCTACCTCTAGCTTCACGTGGCCTCTCTCTGGGTTTCTCCTGTGCCTATGTCTCCTTTACTATCTCTTATAGGGCAGCCACCACTGGATTTAGGGCCCACCTAATCATCTGGAGAACCTTACCTTAATTACTAGATTTGCGAAGACCCTTGTCCAAATAAAGGCACATTCTGAGGTTCCAAGTAGACATGTATTTTAGAGGCCATTACTGAACTCATTACAAGCTGATATTATTCTCACTACATAGACAGAAAACTACATAGACGTTCCATGAGGTTAAATTGTCCAAATCACAGAGTTAGTGGTAAAAGTGCCAGAACTGAGCAAGGACTTGGGAAGCCACATCTCTGGGGATGCTCTGAGGCATTAGGACTCTCAGTTACCTGCTCATGCTAGAAGGGGTATCCCAACTTAGGTGCTGACTGTTAACTACAGATGAAGGAAACATCTTTGACCACAGGTAACGTCAACACCGGAGAAAGCAATGGCAACCCACTCCAGTGTTCTTGCCTGGAGAATCCCAGGGATGGGGGAGCCTGGTGGGCTGCCGTCTATGGGGTCACACAGAGTCAGACACGACTGAAGTGACTTAACAGCAGCAGCAGCAACGTCAACACCAAGGGGCTTCCCAGGTGGCTCAGTGGTAAAGAATCTGCCAGCTATCACAAGAAACGCCAGAGACACAGGTTCGATCCCTGGGTCAGGAAAATCCCCTGGAGGAGGAAATGGCAACCCAGTCCAGTATTCTTGCCTGGAGAATCCCCATGGAAAAAGGAGCCTGGTGGGAGTCCATGGGGTCGCAAACAGTTAGACACAACTGAGCACACATGTCAATACCAAATCACCTCTACATACATCTCTTTGCCTCACTGCTTTCAACAGAAATTCCTTCTCAATTTGTATGTGGTTTCTTTGAACCTGCTGTCTCTGAGAATGTACTTACTTTCAGCTTATTTACTTATATTCACGGGACCAGTGTTTACCAAGTGCCTGTTACGTGTCAGATACTGTTCTGGGCAGCACAGATGCAAAGATAAATAAGACATAACCCCTGTCTGCACGATGCTTTCTGCCTGGTGTTAGGTGTCTACCCACTGAGGTCCAGAACAGAGGTGAGGGTAATGGGATATTCCAATTACCGAAAAAAAAGGCCAAGGATGGGAACAGTAATTACGCCCAAGGATTAGAGGGCAGGGCCCAGGAAGCAAGCTTTTACAGAGAGAAATGTGATGTTTCCTCAGGGATACACATGGGGAAAGGATTCTAGAGCAAGAGAATAACATGAACAGAGCTAACCATAAGTTGGTAAACAGGACTGTGTAGGGGAAGGGGAGGATCTGTTAAAGGGTGGAAAAGGTAAGCAGGGACCATATTGTTACAAGCCTTGTATGCTAGACCTGGAGTTCGGGTTTTATTCCACCCCGAGGGAAACCACTGATGAGCTCTAAGTGGGGTCAAGTGTGTATGTAACTGATTTGCATTTTCAAAAGAGCCAGCAGCAGGAGAATGGAGTATACATGGGCAAAGGCCTAGTTTGGAGACAAGGAGACTATTAAGAGGCTTTGTAAGAGTCCAGTTATTAACACTTAGAGCTTTATGGAACACGTTCCATTGGGGATGGACAAGAGGCAGAAACTAGAAAGCTTGGTTAGTACCCACCCTGACAACCCTCCTCCCCCAATCTGAGTTCCTGTCCTCTTTTTCCCTCCCACAGCATGGCTGGCATAACATATTGTTCATGTATCACATTATACCATATATTTGGTTTACAAGGCTGTTTCCATCATTAATCATGGGTTTCTTGAGACTGCCTTATTCATCTTTGTTTCCCAGAACCTAACAGAGATGTCCAATAAATACATATTGATTGAATTTTTAATGAGGCAGAACCAACAAGAATTGGTGATCAATTCTATATGGGGAGTGTGGAGGAAAGGAGGAATTCAGGACTCTAAAGACCTCGCTTCTGTGGCTGGGAAGATGGTGCCATTACTAGTAAAGTCTCAGGAGTCTGGCTGGTTTATTGTTACTATTTTTCAAGAAAAGACACCTCATTAGATGCAGCTTGGTAGAGCAAGTCATAAACACCTCAAAAACTATGTTAGCTTGAATTATCTGATGGGGAAAAACCCACCATCCAATGGCTAAACATCACCAGGGTGAGACTCAGAACTGAGTTCGACCAGTGGTTCTACTCTGACACTTACTAACTCTCTGAACTCAGAAGTGGTCCAGCCTCTCTACCTGGACAGCCTTGCTTGCAAACCTAAATGCTTCAAATGCCACCTCCTCCTGGAAGTTTTCCCTGACCTCCCCTTTTGATTAATCCCCACTTCTTCAGATATTCATATTCAGATCTCCCCACTCATCACCCTCTCGTGGTCCATTCTCATGGTCTTTTCATCACTCTCCACTTTTTATTACATTTCAGGAGGCGCACATCCCCTCATAGATTAAAACTACCTGGAGTGGGATTCATGGTAAATGCCTTTACCAACAGTATGAAGCAAGTACCATTTTAAATAATTTTGCTGAATGAATGAAACATTAAGAAGTAGGAAAATGGATCTTGAAGACTTCTAGTTTTTACATTTATTGGACAGTCATTTCCTGACTTAGGGGATGAACCTGGTGTCAGGGGAAGGAGCAGAGGGCAAATTTCTGGGCGAAAAGGACTCAGCCAAAGTTTTCTTACAAACCAGAGCATCTTGCAGGAAATTGCAACCACTTCCCTGAAGTTGCCCCAGTTTGGAGAATAACAGAGCAAGCAACTGGCCCATTGGATCTGGAAAAAAGGACACTCAGAACGGACAGGTTGCTGGTTCCCATAAAGCCCCTGAGAATATTTTTATTCCACCCTGTCCCTTCTTGTAAATGAGGATGCTTCCAATTTACAGCCTACACCAGCCTTTAATTTGGCTTGGGTTGTTTATTCAGTGTCCAGTTAACTGAACATACTCCGACCAGGATTCCCTTGGAGGGTTAGGGTCACATACCCCCCCTACCCACACAGACAGGCTTAAACAGGCCTGGCTGGAGTCTGCCTGGTCAAGGAAAGATGCGCTTTAGCGCAGCTCCTACATCAGCACCCATGGGGGCAGCTGATGGTGCCCTAGGCTCCTCCATGCTGGGAGGGCTCACGCTTGTAATCGACTAAAATACTCAGGGCTGCTGTGACTCATGCCCGCCTGACATTTGTCTAATTAATTCTGGCTCTTAAATTCCTGCTCTCTCATCCATGAAGGTGGAGGTGTGGGAGCCTGGAGCTCCAGGTGAACATTCCAGGGCAGCCAGCAAGGGGCTCCTCCAGGAGAGGGGTGGGCAGCTGGAGCCCTCCCAGCCCTAAAGGGAACGTGCTGGGGGGTGGCTGACTTCTCTGCTGCCTTGCTGGGGAGGCCTGGGGAAGGATGCCAGAGGCTGAGGCTTGTCTTCCTGCTATTGATCATCATCAATACAGTCGCGCTCCAGGCTGTTCTGCATTGCTAGGTGGGGTGGAGGGTCTGACACAACATAATCTACACTGGTGGCGGGAGATAGGCAAGGAGGCTTCCCCTCGGCAGCATAATCTGGGTCCAGCCTCTTGCTCCATTTGGACGTATTCTGATGGGGCTAGAGATGTATCAGGATGCTAGTGGGGATTTTAAGCTTCAGAAAGGAGAGGGTTTTAAACTTCTGTATAATTAAGATCATCCAGGAAGCTTGTGAAAATACAAATCCCTAGACGCCGCCCATCAAAGTTTCACTGTAGATGTTATAAGCTCTACAGGGATGCTGATGCAAGCAGACCTCACTCCAACACTTGGAGGGAGAGCAGGACGAAATGGCCATCCCATGCCAAGAGGGTTCCCCTCCAGCGGCACTGACAGCCTCCTTGGATAATGTTGCTAAACTCATTAAACTCTTCTCTCTAAACTCACGAGGCAGAACCCCAGATTTACCCTGGATGCTGTATTGCTACTGGACAACACATACACACCTGGGCAGGCCAGTGGTCCTCAAAGGCAGGGTTTCTAACTCACCTGAGGACAGATTTTACAACCCCCTTTGCCACTTTCCCCACCTCTCCCGTGACCACCTGGCCACCCCACTCTTTGCAAAACCTGTTAACTTCTACTTTACAGCAAAATAAAGGTTCTGAAGTTGACCATCCTCCCTTTCCCAAACCCGCCTAGAAACATATCTGCACAAGCATCCACCCTTCCTTCTGGTCTCGGGGGCAGAGACCTCAGTCACTGAGAGCAGTTAGCACCACGGCCCTTCTCTCTCATCTTTTCCTCATTGGCTGTTTCCCATTAACACTTACTCAAGCCAGGTCTCTCCATCTTAAAAACTCTCCCTCAATCCTATGCCCTTTCACCATCTAGGACTTCTCTTCACCAACTTTTTGAATGAATGGGTGAATGAATCTCCACTTTTCACCTCCTGTTTGTTAGATTCCAGCTCCCCCATTCCCACCACTATCTTTCTGAACTTGCTCTCATCAAATTAGAAAAGTATTTTCTGTTGCCCAGTACCACTGACAATTTCTCTCCCTACCTCACTTGGTCTCTGGGCAGTTCTTAAACCTATTCAGATCACCTTCCTTGATACTATCTTCTTCTCCAGTCACACCACCTACTGGTTTTCTTCCCATCTCTTTGACTCCTGCCTCTCATTTTCCTTCCCAAAGTCCTCTCTTTATCAGCCTCAAAAAAGCACCCTTTCCCTAGGTTCCACCCTTACTCCACACTCTTTCATGGCTTCAACCACCATCCCTGTCCTGATGGCTCCCTAATCAGGATTCTGAGCCCAGATCTGCTCCACAAACTCTGTTCTATCTGGTATATTGGCTATCTCCACTCAGATGCCTAACAGAGATGTTGCTGTTGTTTAGTCGCTAAGTCGCTGACTCTTTAATGGGCTATAACCCACCAGGCTCCTCTGTCCATGGGATTTTCCAGGCAAGAATTCTGCAGTGGGTTGCCACTTCCTTCTCCAGGGGATCCTCCTGACCCGAGGACTGAACCCGTGTCTCCTGCACTGAAGGTGGATTCTTTACCGCTGAGCCACTTGGGAAGCCAACAGAGACTTTGACGCAGGTCTAAGACAGAATTCAGCTTCATCTCTGCCATTTTTACCTCACATTCTTCAACTTTCCTTGTATTTTGTAATTCAGGGTTTCTCTAAATTTAATATTTATTTTTATATCCTAGCATATATGTCACCTTTTCAGAGAAGGTTCTCCAACTACTTTACCTAAAACAGCAGTTCTATCCCACCTTCCATGAAATGCCACCCCCTTATCTTACTTTTTTTCATAGACTGTATTGCTAGCTAGACATTGTTTATTATATATGTTTGGTTTACCCTCCCTCTAGCCCATCCATTTAAAGGTTCTACAAAGGCAGAGAATTGGTCTCATTCACTGAAGCATCTCCAGTGCCTAGAAGAACATCCAGCACATAGTAAATATGTGTTGAGGAAATGAGTGGACATCCCCTGGGTTGCCTTGGAAACGTAGATGCATGGGCCCAGCTTCCCCGACTAAATCAGCATCTCTAGGTATGGTGTCTGGGCTTTCCAGCTGGCAAAGTGGTAAAGAACCCACCTGCCAATGCAGGAGATATAAAAGTCACAGGTTCAATCTCTGGGTCAGGAAGATCCCCTGGAGGAGGGCATGGCAACCCACTCCAGTATTTTTGCCTCAAGAATCCCATGGACAAAGGAGCTTGGCAGGCTACAGTCTGTAGGGTCACGTGGATTTGGACATGACTGAAGCAACTTAGCATGCACACACGGAGGCATGGTGTCCAGAAATTAGCATTTTTACAAAGTTCTCTAAGTTAGTTCTTATAAGACCTATTTCCTAACAAGATAAACGTCACTACCACTGGCCCATGAACCTGCACAGCCTCCCTAACTCCCTAACCTTCCTCTTACCTTGCAGATCTGTTGTAAGCATGCCCTTTTCCCCCTTTTCCTTGTGATCTCGTCCCATCTATTCCATGTTTTTGACATCACTTAGATGCATATCTTCTGCTTTGTATTTGTCAATATCACTACCTTCACACTTTGTCAGTTACCTAGGAATCAAATACCTAATTGATATCTCGACTTCCAGTCTTGACCTAATGCAAGCCATTTTTCTATCCTTCCCTGAGATTGAACTTTCTGAAATGCAAACATCACAACAGCACTCCCCTCTTAACAACCTTTGATCCATTCCTCATTGCCTTTGAAATTAAGCTCAAATTCATTACTGTGTTCCAGCTACCACATTTCTCCAGTGCCAGCCTTCTTGAGCAAACCTTATCCTCTCTACTGCAATTAAGCCAAACAACCCGCACAACCCCAAGCTAACCATCTCCCCTCCTGGTCTCGCAGGTCTTTAGCTGCTGCTCCTTTGTCAGAATGTGCTCCTCTCTGGTTTTCTCCCTAGACAAACCCCAGGTACTCTCATCCTCATCAAGTTCAGGTCCTCACTCAGAACCAAGCATGCTTCTAGGTTACAGCTGACTCAGAGGGGGTCCTTCCACTAAACTCCAGGCATCCTCAGAACCTACCAGCAGGGGTGTGCTGGAGCCAACTTGCTTCACCTTGAGAGGGTCAACTGGGTCCATCTCTTCCCACTTCCACATTTACATCGGTTGTTTATAACTGGCCATGGTGGGAGCACATGCTGTAAGTCAGGATTTGGGGGAGAGCTCGTTATTATTAAACATTGACTAGCATGCCACTGCCTACGGGGAAGCTCATCTAACACCCAGTATACATTCAGCTTTATCAATGCTTGTTGGATGAGAGAATGAATGTGTCAGTGAATAAAAGTTTCAAGAGTCAAAGTTTTCTTGAAATTTCCAACTTTATGTTTCTTGTACAATACTTTCCCCACATATTCTCTCTTTCATAAAAAAAAAAAAGATCTTAAATAAGATCGTGCTTTACCTTAGTCTTCCACGTTTCACACCAAAGTTCCTCGATCTGAAGCCATGCTTCAGGGCACTCACCATACTGGTGATGTCCCTAGAGAAGTAATGGTGTGTGAGGGTTCCTTTTCAAAACCTGTGGCTCCCAGATGTGACACAATGCTCTCAGAATGGTCTGGCCAGTGCTGGCCACAAAGCCACCGTCACTTCCAGTAACTGGCGTGTGGTGCTTCACCACAGAAGCCCAAGATGTAAGCAGTGTTCTCCCAACACATGTGCATAAACCCAACTCCATCATTCATGTGGGATATTGAGGCAAGTGCCAGTTTTCACATATCCTTAATAATTTTCTTCCATTTTTTTTCAGTCTCAATACTCCAACGTATTGAAATGCTATTTAATCTTGATTCTGTCATCTCTCAATGTTTTTTTTTTTCTTCTTTGACATCTGGGTTCTGAATTATGCATCAGAGATTCTTCAGGAAGCAATAGAAGAGGAACCACGGGAAGGAAAGAAGCCAACGTGCACTGGGGAATGCCTTCTATGCATAAGGTATTAAGCAAGATATATTGATATATTTTGCCTCCTTTAATCCTAGTAACAACCTGCAAGGAAAATGTTGACAGTACCATTTTAACAGATGGGGACTTTCTGGTGCTTCAGGGAATTAAAGAATTTCTCCACAATCAAGTGGACCTGGAATTGTAACCCACATCTGTCTGAGTCTTAAGTCTATGTTCTTGTACACCTTTGCTTCCCATAAAATATTACTAATGACTAACATCAGCGTGCATAGAATTCTTTCATAGTTACTTCCTCTTGGGATGCTTACAACTTGATGAAGAAATTTCTATTTCCCTACTCTGTGGACATGAGTTTGAGTGAACTCCGGGAGTTGGTGATGGACAGGGAGGCCTGGCGTGCTGTGATTCATGGGGTCGTGGAGAGTCGGACACGACTGAACGACTGAACTGAACTGAACTCTCTTTGGAGCATATTAAAAAGCAGAGACATTACTTTGCCAAAAAAGGTCCTTCTAGTCAAAGCTATGGTTTTTCCAGTGGTCATGTATGGATGTGAGAGTTGGACCATAAAGAAGGCTGAGCATTGGAGAATTGATGCTTTTGAACTATGGTGTTGGAGAAGACCCTTGAGAGTCCCTTTGGCTGCAAGGAGATCCAATCAGTCAATTCTAAAGAAAATCTGTCCTGAATATTCATTGGAAGGACTGATGCTGAAGCTGAAGCTCCAATACTTTGGCCACCTGATGCAAAAAGCTGACTCATTAGAAAAGACTCTGACACTGGGAAAGGTTGAAGGCAGGAGGAGAAAGGGACCACAGAGGCTGAGACGGTTGGATGGCATCGCCGACTCAATGGACATGAGTTTGAGCAAAATCCAAGAGACAGTGAAGGACAGGGAAGCCTGGCGTGCTGCAGTCCACAGGGTCGCAAAGAGCTGGACATGATGGGCAACTGAACAATAACATCAACTCTCTTTGGAAGACTTATTTCTTCAGCTAAATTTAGATAATCTCCTTGGAGTGACCAAAGAATGGCCAACACTGTCTGACCACGAGGTTTAATGCCACCCAGGTGGACCACTGCTGCATATAGCCATGAAAGTGCTCACCAAACCAACGCTCTCTTTGGAGCATGTGTTGGACACTCATGTGCCAGGCTCTGTGAACCTTGCTAGTGAACTGATCTTGAGTAACATTCACAACCAGCCTATGAGGGAGAAATGACTATTTTCCCTATTTTCTAAGTGTATTAACTAAAACTTCAAGAGGTCGATTCACCCACCCAGGTCACAACTAAGAACAGGCAGAACTGGGACTTGACTCCAGCGTGCCTGACTTCTGCACCCATGTTTCCCTCCAAGACTTTCAAGGATCTTCTTCACCCAAAGGAGAGCAAAAGTTCAGGTCATTGCACAGGTCACTTGGAAAATTCCTGACCTTTTCTATAAGATCTTTGGATGTTCTTATGTATTTGCCATTTGGTAACATTCAGATCCATGCCCAAATTTCATTTATTGTTTAAATCTATTATAAGAAGCAAAATAAGCAAAGAGAAAACGGGAAAGGATTTGTGTCTGTTCATTCCAGAGCTGCAGTTTTTCTCCCTCCCAATGCTGCCATTCTGGGGCTATAAGAGTCTAGTTCCCTCCACCATGTGCATATCTGATGATGTCAAAACGGTCAATCACCCAGGCTCACAAGGCTGCCTGGCTTCTGTGTCAGCATGCCACAGCATGTCAGTGTTTGAACAGGCCAATGGGTTCCTGACAGGTCTGTTTGCCACAGACGGATGTATAATCCCCATCCACTCCAAGAAAATGGTATCATTTTTCCTTCACTTGTTCTCTCTTACGTTCTCTCCTTTGCCCTGGACTGGTCCTGCCCAAACACTGTCACCACAGTGCATCGTGAGCTGTCATGCACAGTGAAGCCTCATGCTGCTGGGGCTCTACCTGCTAACAAGAGCCTGAGATGTTAAGAAGCAACCCTTCCGAAGCCAGAATAGCCAAGCAGAGAGAAATACTGCTAAGCCTAGGTGTTTGGTCCAGACCAGCTCCTCTAACTCCGTATCATTCCATCCTCACCTCACCTATCAGAATAGATGCACATAATTGGTCCCAGGTGTGAGTTTGGTACCTGCTTTTTTGACTCTACTGCAGAGCCTGTGACCTGTTCACACTGCCTGACCTCATGTCCCTCCCACCTTCCCTTGCTTCCAAAGACCCTTCCAATTAGTGGACCTTCCAGTGGGTTAGCCAGCTATCCTAGGCGGACCTTCCACAATCCAGCTTCTCTAACTAAAAGATCACAGTTTCAGTGTATTAAGGTAGCTACTGGTTGGCTTCTTGGTCACCTGTATGAGTTGTGCTTCTTGATTTCCAGTCTTGTGGGAAACAGGCTGATTTACTGACGAACTCAATACAAGGAGGATGTCCTACACAATCTCTATTAGCTAGATTTCCAGCCAGGACATCTGAATCAAAACTCGATGTCCCTGAAGACGCTACAAGCCCTGCTGGAGGATCCACAGTCCAGCCCAGCTTTGGGTGACTCTGCTTCTATTAGAACAAGGTAGGTAAATGTGCTCTGCTGCTGCTGCTAAGTCACTTCAGTCGTGTCCGACTCTGTGTGACCCCATAGACGGCAGCCCACCAGGCTCCCCCTGGGATTCTCCATCCCTGGGATTCTCCAGGCAAGAACATTGGAGTGGGTTGCCATTTCCTTCTCCAATGCATGAAAGTGAAAAGTGAAAGTGAAGTCACTCAGTCGTGTCCAACTCTTAGCGACTCCATGGACTGCAGTCTACCAGGCTCCTCCATCCATGGGATTTTCCAGGCAAGAATACTGGAGTGGGTTGCCATTGCCTTTTCCAAAATGTGTTCTAGAGCCAAGGAAAGACGTTTGAGAGGATACAACACTCATTCTTGATCATATCTCTTCCCCTACAAAAAAAGATGGTAGTCATAAACACCCACCCTTCCAGAACCATGCTTATCTTGACTCAATGACAAAAACAATCCAACTTATTCCCCATCCCAAGGCCACCCTTAGTTCCAGACCCTGATGCTCTGTTCTTGAGGGAGGGAACCAAACCCACTGCATGTCCCAAGTTTGAAGGAAATTCCTTAAGAAAAATTAATCTGCATTTCCATTGCTCACCATCCCCAGGAATGATGAAATAGGATTTAGAAAAATATCCTCATTTAGGGGCTTTCAGTTGCCAGGACAATTGGGCCATTCATCTCTCCGCAGTTGAGTTCATTTATTAAAAATGCAATACAATTTCTACTCAATTCAGCAAAATTCATTGAGCATCTAGGTACCTGGTTCTGTGCTAGATCTTGAGGATGTAAAAATAGGTAACAGGATTCTTTCACTCAAGCAGTTTATAGTAGGAAGATCCAATCTTTTTACATAATCATATTATCTATGCAAGAAGTGTGTATAAGGTTGAGACACAGAAGTGTTATAAAGAAGGAAGCATTGGTTCTGTAAGTGTGGGGGCTGTCAGGGAAGATCTTAACAGGAGGTCCTACACCACAAGGGTTGGGAACACATTTGTGTGCTGCCTGTTACAACCGGTGGAGTGAACACAGATTATCTCTACTACCTCCTGAAATCCTACTAAAAATGGTAATACAGGGATTTTTTTAAAAGGAATAAATCTTTAGGGACAAAGAGAATAAGAATACCAAGCATAATTTTGAAGTAGAAAGCAGATGGGCATTTGATAACAACTCAACAGAGCTGAGAAGGCTGAAATCTTAGCTGGCAGTGTAAGTAACTATACTGTAGAACCCATGAAAGTTATGTCTCTAACAATGAAGGTGATGGAAGAGGTGACAGCAGAAAGGTTGAAGGCTGCTTTAAGAAGCAGTAAGACCCCCAGATACCTTCCACCACCACCCTTTCCTATTGGCAGGAGACTGGAGAGGGTGGGCTGGAGGGATGCTGGATCAGAGACACAAGGTGTAGCTAAAGGCAGAAGGGCTATCCTGAAGGCAGCGACATTCAAGGAAAGTATGCACACAGAACTGGGAGAGCCTTCTACTTAATACAACCAGGACATCAGCACCAGGCTCCTCCCCTCCAAGAAAAGAATGAAAGGGTGTTCTGTTTATTCTGAAAACAAAAACAAAAAACTGCTGGTCTGAGAGACAAAACTAAAAATGTTCCACAGTGGAACAACTCAGCCAGGTCACCCAACAGTGAAGCTGTTTCTGGTCAATAAACTCCACTTAAAAGCTGGCTTAAAATTCAACATTCATCACTTCATGGCAAATAGATGGGTAAACAGAGGAAACAGTGACAGATTTTGTTTTTTTGGGCTCCAAAAGCACTGCAGATGGTAACTGCAGCCATAAAATTAAAAGATGCTTGCTCCTTGGGAGAAAAGCTATGACAAACCTAGAGAGCATATTAAAAAGCAGAGACATTTACTTTGCCATTAAAAGCCCATCTAATCAAAGCTATGGTTTTTCCAGTAGTCATGTATGGATGTGAGAGTTGGACCATAAAGAAGGCTGAGCGCCAAAGAATTTATGCTTTCCAACTGTAGTGTTGGAGAAGACTCTTGAAAGTCCCTTGTACTGCAAGGAGATCCAACCAGTCCATCCTAAAGGAAATCAACCCTGAATATTCACTGGAAGGACTGATGCTGAAGCCGCAATACTTTGGCCACCTGATGCAAAGAACTGACTCATTAGGAAAGACACTGATGCTGGGAAATATTGAAGGCAGGAGGAGAAGGGGAGGACAGAGGATGAGATGGTTGGATGGCATCACCAATTCAGTGGACATGAGTTTGAGCAAGCTCTGGTGAAGAACAGGGAAGCCGGGCATGCTGCAGTCCATGGGATCGCAAAGAGTTGGACATGACTGAGCAGCTGAACAACAAGAAAAAAAGCACGAAGACTCAAAAACATTGGGAAGATAAGTTGAAGAAATCTCCATGTGAACAGAACAAAAACATAAAAAGATACAAGGTAAAAAGAATGAAGTTAGAGAAATAGCCCAGACCTACTAAGGAATTCCAAAAAGAGAAAATGGCAAAAAACAGCAGTTATCAAATAAATTCAAGAACATTTCTCAGGCCTGAAGGACATTAATGTCGGTATTATAAAAGTACCCCATTGTCCGGCACAAAGGAAGAAAACAGACTCACCCGACAGCACATCATTGTAAAATGTCAGAACACCAGGGATAGAAGACCGCAAATGTTTTTAGGAAGCCATATACAAAGGATCAAGAATTGGAATGGCATAAGACTTGCCTCATTTTCTTCTTTGTGTTTACCGATAATCCACTCGCAACAACACTGAAAGCTAGAAAACATGAAGCAATGACTTCAAAACACTAAAGGAAAATAATTTCCAGCCCAGAATTATATACACAGCCAAACTGTAGATCGAATGTGAGAGAAGAACAAACACATTTCCAGACAGGTATGTTTTTCAAAATATTAACCTCCCATACATGGTTTCTTAGGAAGCTACTTCAGGAAATGTTCTGGCAAAGGGAAGGAGTAATTAAAGACAAGACAGAGACTTTCTGGTGGTCCAGGGGTTGAGAGGCCACCTTTTGACACAGACGGTGCAGGTGCCACACCTGGTGGGGGAAATAAGACCCCACAAGCCACAGGGCAACCAGGCGCGCAAACGTGAACTAGAGAAGCCCTAGACAAACCCACGTGCTGGGGCTCTGCAACAAGGGAAACCCGTGCAGCAAGGAAGATGCAGCTCAGCCAAGAAATAAATAAAGTTACGTCTTTAAACTGGAGCCTATTATACAGAGTGAAGTAAGCCAGAAAGATAAACACCAATACAGTATACTAACGCATATATATGGAATTTAGAAAGGTGGTAATGATAACCCTGTATACGAGACAGCAAAAGAGACACAGGTGTATAGAACAGTCTTTGCGGCTCCGTGGGAGAGGGTGAGGGTGGGATGATTTGGGAGAATGGCATTGAAACATGTATATTATCATATGTGAAACAAATCACCAGTCCAGGTTCCATGCATGATACAGGATGCTCGGGGCTGGTGCACAGAGATGACCCAGAGGGAGGATAAGGGGAGGAGGGAGGTGGGAGGGGGGTTCAGGAAGGGGAACGTACGTACACCCAGGGCAGATTCGTGTCAATGTATGGCAAAACCAACCAATATAATATTGTAAAGTAGTTAGCCTACAATAAAAAAATATATATAAAAATAAATAAAAATAAAAATGAAGACAGGATGACATGGGATCCATGAAACAAGGAGCTGAGCTCAGCCTAGGAGAGAGGGGAAAAAGATTTCTAGGATGAAGAGGAAGAGGAATCGGGAAGACAGCTGCTCGTCAGTCCTAAAGTACAGGTGGTACAAGTTGGGGAAGAAACAGATCCAAGAAGATGAAGTTGATGAAATAGTTGATTGTGTGAATATATTAAGGAGAAATTTACATCTATGGAAGAACACCTAGCTAGGAATTAGTGGTAGGTGAACAGAAAACCAGGTGAATGAAGGGACAAGACAATTATTAACTCCAGGGAAAATTAAAAGTTGCACAAGAAAGGAAATGCAATCACGCTGTCCTACACGGGCATGCTGTGAGTACAGTCATAATTATGTGAACGCTGACTACTGATCTAACTAAAAATGATGATGTAAGTCTACTGGGAGACCGAGGAGAGGAAAACTGTGGAGGTGGGTGAGGGAGGTGCTAAAGGGAGCTAAATCTTCATCTTTCAGAGTTAGAATTTAATAGGTAATTCCCAAAATTGGAAATCAAGAGGTTGGGAGCAGAAACGTGTTATTTAGCAATGTGAAAGTAAATACCTAAACAGCAACCATTAATGGTTACCTTGGAGAGAAGCAGGAATGAAGGATGGAGAAAAGGGAAGGTCAGAAAACTGCTGTTTTTTATAATAATGTTTATAACTATTTGACTTTAGAATATGGATAACAGATGAATATTTTTAAAAAAGTATAAGTGAGTATGGCCAACACAATATTGTAAAGCAATTATCTTCCAATTTTAAAAAAAGTGTCTGTGAGAGTTCTCTGGGTGGAGATGGGGAAGCCATATTCAAGGCTGAGGAAATACTACATAAAATACACAGATACGTGATACAGTGTGATGTACTGAGAATTGCCCTGAAGCACAGAAGGGACTTAGGAGGTGGGACAGGGAAGCAGAATCCAGGCTGTGAAGGGCCTTATCTGCCATGAACCCAGACAGAATGCTTCCCAGGGGGCTGGAAGAAATATGGCATTAGACTAATGAACCGTGGATAATGGAAGAGCTGCCAGGGTCATAAAACAAACAAATGTGATCTGATTTCCAGAAAGGGGAGTTTGATGCCACAGAATAATGGCTCATTGGTTAAGTTCTAGAATGGACTTTCAAATAGACAGTTTTCGGAAAGAAAAGAATAACAAGAAATCAACATGAGTTCATGAGGAAGTCACGCCAGAATGATCTCTCACCTTTATCCAGCCTGGTTACGAGATTGAGAGACCAACAAAAAGCCATGCACACAGGGACTCTTAATTTCAATTAAATATTAATATTGATCTTGTTGCCATCCCTATGGAGAAGGCCTATGGGCTGGGTGACAGAACAATGGTGTCACTATTTAACTGCCTGATTAATTACACGCAAGAGTGTATATCATTTGCTTAAGAATTCAGAATGATCAAGGCCAGTGCAAAGACTCAGAGGAGACCTGTGTCAAAACTGTGAGCAGTCATCTTTGTCCCAAACGTTTCTTGTCCCAAATCAATGTTTTCAACTATGAATTGAATGGGGGCTTTTTTTTTTAAATCAAGTTCTTACATATTATAACCTGAGAAGGTAGATTAATAGTTGGGGCTGGAAGGGGCAGTCTCCTAAATGATCTTGAGATGTTTGAAAAATGGACTGAATTTACAATCTAGGCTTAACAGGAACAAGGTGTATTTATTCACATTACCTGCCCAGTTTGACTTGTAGCCACAAGTTTCTTAGACTCTGGGCAAAGATAACAACTTCCCATTTTGACATGGGTCCCCTCTGTATCTTTGCAAACTGGTCTTGCTTCTGCTATTTGAAATGTCCTCCCCCTCTCCCTTCCCACTTCAATGCTTATTCAACACAAGCTCAACCGTCAGATTTGTCTGGAGTCTTCTAGACATTTCTTTCTTACTACAACTTATTTTTATTTTATGGGTCACCCCACGCAACATGCAGGATCTTAGTTCCCTGACCAGGAATCAAACCTGCACCCCTGGCAGTGGAAGAGAGGCGCCTTAACTGCTGGACTCCCAGGGAGGTCCCTACAGTTTCTCTCTCTCAGTCCCTGTGGGGTTTAGCGTCCCCTCTTCGGGCTCCCACTGGATCCAGTTGCTGTCTGTCAGAGTAGCGGAGGCACATTAGGACCACGTGTTCCCTTTCATGAGTGAAGAAGTATGACAAGGTCGTTAAATAGTGGCTGGAGGCTGGTTCCGCTACTCATGGGCTGTGCATTGCTGACTAAATCCCTTAACTTCTGTGGGCCTCTCTTTTTCCCTCTAGCAAGAAACGGTGGTAATAGTTCCTGCCTTCTAGGATAGTTCGGAGGATTAAATGAGTTACTGTTAATGACCAGCACAGTGAATATTAGCTGTTTCTATATACATCTGTCAATTGTAACAGCCAGTGGCCACCCTGCCATCCTCCTCTCTGCAATGCAGCACCCCAAGGCAGGATAGGGCACACAGCCGGGCACCGACTTTAAACCCCTTCTGAGCTCTCCACAGCGCCCAGGGAAATAGCCCAATTCCCAACCCGCCTACTACCTCACAAGCCTCTCCCCTCCCCTGCACACCCCTCAGATCCTACACGCCAGTCTGCAAAAGGAACTCCTGGTGGTCAAAAGATCTCGGGCACCGACCTTCTCCAGACCTTTGCTCTGGGCCATTCTGTTCCCTCTGAATAGCATCAGAGCCACATGTACTGCGAGGCAGCTTGGAGGAGAGCGAAGGTGGGTGGAGTCAGGCTCGCTCTCTCTGTAGGTTCATCGCTGTGGATCCGGACATACGCCACCCCTCAACCATCATCAAGATCTTCCTTCACTTCAACGGCTTCCCAAGGAGCCTAGGGGCACAGTAAGGGGCCCCTCACCCCACGGAGTGGTCGGCCCTCCGGGACAGTTTGCAGTGTGCCCCTACCCCTTCTCAATTAGTCCACACCCAATCAGTCCAGTTAATTTTGGACTGCTGTAAAGCTAAATCAACACTAACTAGACCTGGGGATATTGGCCAAGAACGTTCTGATTTCTCTTACATTCTAAATGAGCTCTCTGCGGTCAGAGACTCTGTCATCTCCACATCCCAGACCCTCAGATTCTTCACTCAGAGTCATGAACTTGGAAGTAACTTCCCAAACCTCACTGCTGATTTTGATAAGCTGGAAGACCCCGGTCTGGGGTGAAATGAAAGAGGTACTTCACAATGAGAAGAAATGAGATTATATGACCCTCTATGGCAACTTTTCATCACTACTTTACTTTTAAAATTTTTAAAAGAGAAATGTGAAAGTTGCTCAGTCATGTCTGACTCTTTTTGACCCCATGGACTATATAGATCATGGAATTCTCTAGGCCAAAATACTGGAGTGGGTAGCCTTTCCCTTTTCCAGGGAATTTTCCCAACCTAGAGATGGAACCCAGGTCTCCCACATTACAGGCGGATTCTTTACCAGCTGAGCCACAAGTTAAAACAGAAAGCACTGTGTAAATCTCAAGCTTTCCAGGGATTTTAGGCTTCCAAAAGCTAGGGGCCATTTCCTAATGCAGATGCTTATCTTCTGAGTGGGACAGCAGTGCCATCTAGTGGCCATCTTGTGGAATACAGCAGCTCCTGCCTGTTCCTGCTTATTATAGAAACATGTCTTCCCCAAATCGTTTGGATATGCTGACATTTCTCTCCCTTGGTTTAACATCTGTTGACCTTTTGAAGGATTAATATTTTACAGAATTTCTTGGAGAAAAAAATTAACTCAAAGTGTGGTCCAGGAACCACTGTAGATTCTCAAGAGCCTTTTAAGAGTTCTGCAAGGTCAAGATAACTTTTGTAACACTAAGACATTATTGGCCTTTTTATTCTTTCATGAGTGTACAGTGTATTTTTCCAGGGGCTATATGACCTGTGACAAGCAGAGGCAGATATGAGTATTGATCTAGAACTGAGCTATTAAGGCAGATGTTAAAGAGACTTGCAAAGTTACAAAAGCAATCTCACTTTTTTGTTTTGGAAGTTATTTTTCTTAAAAAAAAAATGTTATTTATATGAACATATAATGGGTTTATTATTGTTATTTTAAATTTATTATTGTTATTTTTTAAAGTTTCTGTTTTAATTGTGAAAATGGTTTAAGTATTGAGAGATCTTACCTATCCACAGGAACAAAAGCTTCTGGATGCATGTGCTAAGTTGCATCAGTCATGTCCAGCTCTTTGTGACCCTACAGCCTTAGACATCCAGGCTCCTCTGTCCATGGGATTCTCCAGGCAAGAATACTGGAGTGGGTCGCCATGCTCTCCTCTAGGGGATCTTCCTGACCCAGGGATTAAACCTATGTCTCTTAACTCTCCTGCATTGGCAAACAGGTTCTTTATGGCTAGTGCCACCTGGGAAGCCCAAAGTTTTGGGGGTCCTCTATAATTTTAAGAATGTGAAGAGGCACTAACTAAAAGTTTTTAAGAACCACTGATTTAGAGCCTCATTGAAATGTTAAGCTGTGTTACTGTCACCACTGCTGGACTGAATGGTACACGGGGAGACCCGTGACTTCACTGATGGTAGGGCACAACATATGCGGGTATATTTTTCTGGGGAGGAGGTATTTTTCTTTCATTGGGTTTCAAAGATATCTGACACAGTCTGCCTCCACAAAAGGGTAGGAACCATTTGAAAGTGGGCAATAAGCCGAGGCTTGGAATTTTCATCCTAATCTATTTGTGATTTCAAGAGGAAGAGGTGGATACAAGATCATTCGGAACCATGTAGGAACTATAGAGAAATCAGATAAATCTTCCTTTTCTTTCCAGTTAAAGAAGCAATCTTTCATGACCTTTTAAAGTGTGATTTATACCTTGCCTTGTCCATAAAAGGACTTAACTAATAAGAAAAACATAATGTACATCCTGGGGTAACAATAGGACACAAGCCTGAAATGAAAATGCTTTTCCAAACATTGTTCTATGCTATTGACCTTTCAATCAAAGTTCAGATGATTGGGTTTATTGATCAATATTATTGCCTTTTATTTTCCTGTTTTCTAGTTCACTGTTTTCCTTGGTTGACTGTTTTAAACATTTTATTAGTTTTTAAGAATAAATCATTTAACACTATTTTTCCCTTTAAGCATAGCTTTGGCTATATCCTGTTTTTATATAAGATGATTTAATTTTAGGAAAACTCTAAATCATCTATGACTGGAGTTTTCTTTCATCTAAAAATTGTTTCAGAGGCTCTTTAAATCCCTATTTTCTTAAAAAAAAAAAAAAAACTTCATTATTAATGTCTAGTTCCTTATAATGGAGAAGGCAATGGCAAGCCACTCCAGTATTCTTGCCTAGAAAATCCCATGGATGGAGGAGCCTGGTGGGCTGCAGTCCATGGGGTCGCTACGAGTCAGACATGACTGAGCGACTTCACTTTCCCTTTTCACTTTCACACATTGGAGAAGGAAATGGCAACCCACGCCAGTGTTCCTGCCTGGAGAATCCCAGGGACGGGGGAGCCTGATGGGCTGCCGTCTATGGGGTCACACAGAGTTGGACATGACTGAAGTGACTCAGCAGCAGCAGCAGCAGCAGTTCCTTATAATAGCTTTGAAAGTGAAAGTGTTAGTTGCTCAGCCATGTCTGACTCATTGTGACCCCATGGACTGTAGCCCGCCAGGCTCCTCTGTCCTTGGAAATCTCCAGGCAACAATACTGGAGTGGGTAGCCATTTGCTTCTCCAGGGGGTCTCCCTGACCCAGGAATCAAACCCAGGGCAGATCCTTGATCATCTGAGCCACCAGACGGGAAGCCCTTATAATAGCTTGACTGAGATAAAATTCACATACCATGAAATTTACCCTTTTAAAGTGTACACTTCAGTGGTTTTCAGTATATTCAGAGTTAGATAATAATCACAACAATCTAATTGTAGAACATTTTTATCACCCGGAAAAGAATCACTATATCATCTCACCACCCCAAACCACAACATTCCCGCCCAGCCCAGCTCCAGCAACGCTTAACCTACTTTCTAACCCTATAGAGTCTCTCATTGAGGACACTTCATATAAATGAAATCATATATATTGGTCATACATACATGTCCAATTGGTCTTATATATATGTTGGACATGTACGTGACCAGTCATACAATCAGTGGCCTTTTGTGTCAGGTTTCTTTCACTTAGCGTAATGTTTAAGGTTTATACATGTTGCAGTACAGATCAGTCTTTTATTCCTGCTTATGGCTGAATAATATTTCATGGTATGCCTATATTACATTTATCTATTATTTGGTGGACATTTGGGTTGTTTCCACTTTGAGGTTATTAATAAACCTGCTATGAATCTTTGTGTATAAGTTTTTGTGTAGATTTTGTAAAAAATTTTTGTTTGGTATATACTTACGAGTAGAGTTGCTGTGATATACAGCATTTCTATTTTTACCATCTTAAGACATTGCCAAAGTCTGTTCTAAAGTAGCTGCATAATTTCACCACCCCACCAACATTTATTCCTATCTTTAACAACGTTTATCATCTTTTTAAAAAAAATTTTATTCATCCTAGTGGGTATGAAGGGAATCACCATGGTTTTGGTTAGCATTTCACTAGTGACTAATGATGCTGAGGTCATTTCACTTTGATCAGAGCAATTGTGACCAGCTTTTACAACGTGATTTTTCTTTGCATTTTAATATGTGATCAACAAAATGTTCCTTGAATTACATGAGGCAAAAAAAAAAAAAGTCTATGTTCTTTTGTAAGACATGCTGGTTTGTTTTCTCTGGAGAACACTATATATTTTTATATACATATTTAATTTTGTCCTTATTATTTACTTGTTGTTTAGTTTGTTAAAGGCTCAAAATGTATCAAAATCTTTTCCTGCTATTATATTTCTGCTTCTTCTCCTATTGCCTTTCCCTTAAATACACTGAGGTAATGTTGTCACTTAAAGGTTTATGAGACAGTTCCAGCTTTGATAATAAAATTGCTCTAAATTTTTGGGTAAAAATATTTGCAAAAAAATAACTTTTGACTAATATTGATAATGTTCATCATCAATATACTGTAATGGGTTTTTATGCTTTTCAAACAGACTATGTTCTAGAACACTTTTAGATTCACAGAAAATATGAGTAGTTTGCACACAGCCTGTACCCCCATCAGGCACAGCTTCCCCCACTGTCCAAGGAGCATGCGCGCATCACTGGTGCTGACATTGCTTCCTGTTAGTTGTATTTGCATAAAATACCTGTCATGCCTTATTATAGGTTTTAATGCCACTTAACTTCAAGTCAGTCTGATTTAAAACAAAACCTGATGCTTTCAAACTATGGTGTCAGAGACGACTCCTGACAGTCCCTTGGACAGACATTTAAACAGATCTATGTATACAGTTAGCAAAAACAAGACCAGGAGCTGACTGTGGCTCAGATCATGAAATCCTTATTGCCAAATTCAGACTGAAATTGAAGAAAGTAGGGAAAACCACTAGACCATTCAGGTATGACCTAAATCAAGTCCCTTATGATTATACAGGGGAAGTGACGAATAGATTTAAGGGACTAGATCTGATAGATAGAGTGCCTGATGAACTCTGGACGGAGGTTCCTGACATTGTACAGGAGACAGGGACCAAGACCATCCCCATGGAGAAGAAATGCAAAAAAGCAAAATGGCTGTCTGAGGAGGCCTTACAAATAGCTGTGAAAAGAAGAGAAGCGAAAAGCAAAAAGGAAAGATATAAATATCTGAATACAGAGTTCCAAAGAATAGCAAGGAGAGATAAGAAAGCCTTCCTCAGTGATCAATGTAAAGAAATAGAGGAAAACAACAGAATAGGAAAAACAAGAGATCTCTTCAAGAAAACTACAGATTCCAAGGGAACATTTCATGCAAAGATGGGCTCGAAAAAGGACAGAAATGGTATGGACCTAACAGAAGCAGAAGATATTAAGAAGAGGTGGCAAGAATACACAGAAGAGCTGTACAAAAAAGATCTCCACGACCAAGATATTCACGATGGTGTGATCACTCACCTAGAGCCAGACATCTTGGAATGTGAAGTCAAGCGGGCCTTAGAAAGCATCACTACGAACAAAGCTAGGGGTGGTGATGGAATTCCAGTTGAGCTATTTCAAATCTTGAAAGATGATGCTGTGAAAGTGCTGCACTCAATATGCCAGCAAATTTGGAAAACTCAGCAGTGGCCACAGGACTGGAAAAGGTCAGTCTTCATTCCAATCCCAAAGAAAGGCAATGCCAAAGAATGCTCAAACTACCACACAATTGCACTCATCTCACACGCTAGTAAAGTCATGCTCAAAATTCTCCAAGCCAGGCTTCAGCAATACGTAAACCGTGAACTCCCAGATGTTCAAGCAGGTTTTAGAAAAGACAGAGGCACCAGAGATCAAATTGCCAACATCCGCTGGATCATGGAGAAAGCAAGAGAGTTCCAGAAAAACATCTATTTCTGCTTCATTGACTATGCCAAAGCCTTTGACTGTGTGGATCACAATAAACTGTGGAACATTCTGAAAGAGATGGGAATCCCAGACCACTTGACCTGCCTCTTGAGAAACCTGTATGCAGGTCAGGAAGCAACAGTCAGAACTGGACATGGAACAACAGACTGGTTCCAAATAGGAAAAGGAGTGCGTCAAGGCTGTATATTGTCACCTTGCTTATTTAACTTATATGCAGAGTACATCATGAGGAACGCTGGGCTGGAAGAAGCACAAGCTGGAATCAAGATTGCTGGGAGAAATATCAATAACCTCAGATATGCAGATGACACCACCCTTATGGCAGAAAGTGAAGAGGAACTCAAAAGCCTCTTGATGAAAGTGAAAGAAGAGAGTGAAAAAGTTGGCTTGAAGCTCAACATTCAGAAAACAAAGATCATGGTATCTGGTCCCATCACTTTCTGGGAAATAGATGGAAAAAAAGTGGAAACAGTGTAGGACTTTATTTTTTGGGGCTCCAAAATCACTTCGGATGCTGATTGCAGCCATGAAATTAAAAGACGCTTACTCCTTGGAAGGAAAGTTATGATGAACTTTGACCAATGTCCGTCTAGTCAAGGCTATGGTTCTTCCTGTGGTCATGTATGGATGTGAGAGTTGGACTGTGAAGAAAGCTGATCGCCAAAGAATTGATGCTTTTGAACTGTGGTGTTGGAGAAGACTCTTGAGAGTTCCTTATACCGCAAGGAGATCCAACCAGTCCATTCTAAGGGAGATCAATCCTGGGTGTTCATTGGAAGGACTGATGCTAAAGCTGAAACTCCAATACTTTGGCCACCTCATGTGACGAGTTGACTCACTGGAAAAGACTCTGATGCTGGGAAGGGTTGGGGGCGGGAGGAGAAGGGGACGACAGAGAATGAGATGGCTGGATGGCATCACCGACTCTGTGGACATGAGTTTGAGTGAACTCTGGGAGTTGGTGATGGACAGGCCTGGCATGCTGTGATTCATGGGGTCGCGGAGAGTCAGACACGACTGAGCGACTGAACTGAACTGATGTTATGTGGACTAAGAAGCCATTGCTGTTCCATTCCTGTCCTGATTTCCCTATCTTAAACTTTAGTTTTGCTCCGTCATTCATTTGATGCAAACCCAAATTGCGATTAAAAGAAATATACATGTGTAGGAACTTTTCTTGAAATTAAAAGACGCTTGCTCCTTGGAAGGAAGGTTATGACCAACCTCGATAGCATATTAAAAAGCAGAGACATCATTTTGTCAATAAAGGTCCGTCTAGTCAAGGCTACGGTTTTTCCAGTGGTCATGTATGGATGTGAGAGTTGGACTGTGAAGAAAGCTGAGCGCCGAAGAATTGACGCTTTTGAACTGTGGTGCTGGAGAAGACTCTTGGGAGTCCCTTGGACTGCAAGGAGATCCAACCAGTCCATTCTAACCTCTGAGTCACCAGGGAAGCCCCCAACCAGTCCATTCGAAAGGAGATCAATCCTGGGTGTTCATTGGAAGGACTGATGCTAAAGCTGAAGCTCCAATACTTTGGCCACCTCATGATCTCTTCAAATGCTGTGTGTGCTCTCTTTCTCCCTATCTTTTCCTTGAGGTTAAAATCACAAGTATTTTTGATCTTTTCACCATAACATGTATCTCAAAGTTTTCTCTCTGATTTAATCATCTTCCCTTAATGATTCTTACCTTTTCTTCTTTATTTTATCTTCCATTTCAGCTATATAGAAACTTATTCAGGGTGGGATGAATTGGGAGATCAGGGTTGACAAATATATACTACTGATCCTATGTATAAAATAGATAACCCATGAGAACCTACCACCTAGCACAGGGAGCTCTACTCAGTGCTCTGTGGTGATCTGAATGAATGGGAAGGGAACCCGACAAAGGGGATATATGTGTATGTACAGCTGATTCACTCTGCTGTACAGTAAAAATCAACACAACACTGTAAAGCAACTATACTCCAATAAAAATTTTAAAACAAACCTATTCAGTTTTCATTACAGTTGTCTTTCTCAATTTTAGAATTTCCATTTGATTTTTCTAGCTTTTCTGTCCCAATTTTTCTGCTTGCTTAATTCCTTCAATGTAGTCATCATAAGTATTTTAAAGTCCATAATGACTTTCCTTTTAACTCTCTTCTCTGAATTTCCCACGAATCTGTTTCTATTGTCTGTTTTAACTTTTTCTTGGTTTGCAGTCAAATCTTACATTTTCATATGACTGAGGATGTTTGACAGAGGGCTGGATGTGAAATGAATATCTGTACAGATAGTTGAGGCACTAGATTATATTCTCTTCCTACAGTGTATGTTTTCTTCTCCTGGGCCACTGGGCTAGGAGCACTAGCCATACCATACTGCTTAATGCCATTAGAAATTTAGATCATTTGAAGGTAGCTTTCTGTCCCTGGGGAGCAGATCTATTCTTGATTCATGCTTATTCCTAGGGTATAACCTTTCAAGAGTCCCAGCTGAGAACCTGGACCATTCCTCCTGGACCATTCCTAACTCCCTGTTTCTTCACACATCCCTCTGTGTCTACAGCTCTGCTCAGCATTTTCTTCTCTCAGTAGTTGCTTTTGAACTTGACAGTGCCTTGGCAGGTACATGAAATGCTGGGCTTTTCTCCTTTGCTTTCTTTTATTCTTAAGATCTTAGCCCCACAGATTCTCACTGCTTTGAAAGCTCTCCAATGCTTTCAAACAGATGAATTTTCTAGATTTTCTAACTCTCATCAAGAGAGAAAGTAACCCAGACTACCATGGCTAGAAATGTAAGCCCAGCCTGATTTTTTAAAAAAATGTCTTTTCTTTACTGTTAATTCTGTTTTTTTTTATGTCAATAGGATGATTTTTAATTAAAAAAAATTTGATAGGCTATCTAGCTATAGGTTTCATCTTTTTTTTTTTACATATATACATATTTTTTTTCGACTTAAAAGAACATCATTCTCATTTTATTGTAAGAAATTACAGAAAGTGTTGTTTCTATTTTTTTATTTTTTTATTTATTTTTTCAATATTTCTGCAGGTTTAGTAACATCGTAAAATACATTTCAACTAAAATTCACAAATCTAAAAACCTGTTAGGCATTTTTAGGCGTTTTAAGTTGGAAATGAAGATCAATGTTACATCGTAATATGCCAATTACGAATAGTACTTCAAATAGCAAATACTACAGTTTGTCCCAAACTTTAAAAACTATTCATGAACTCAACACTGAACTATTGATGGCTATGAGAATTGTTTCCTAGCCTTTTTGAAAATTTCAACCCATTTACGTTTAAGGTAATTATTGATAAGTACGATCCCGTAGCCATTTTCTTTATTGCTTTGGGTTCAAGTTTATACACTCTTTCTGTGTTTCCTGTCTATAGAAGATCCTTTAGCATTTGTTGGAGAGCTGGTTTGGTGATGCTGAATTCCCTCAGCTTTTGCTTGTCTGTAAAGCTTTTGATTTCTCCTTCATGTTTGAATGAGATCCTTGCTGGGTATAGTAATCTGGGCTGTAGGGTATTTTCTTTCATCACTTTAAGTATGTCTTGCCACTCCCTTCTGGCCTGAAGAGTTTCTGTTGAAAGATCAGCTGTTATCCTTATGGGAATCCCCTTGTGTGTTATTTGCTGCTTTTCATATTTGTTCTTTGTGTTTGATCTTTGTTAATTTGATTAATATGTGTCTTGGAGTATTTCGCCTTGGGTTTATCCTGTTGGGGACTCTCTGGGTTTCTTGGACTTGGGTGATTATTTCTTTCCCCATTTTAGGGAAGTTTTCAACTATTATCTCCTCAAGTATTCTCTCATGGTCTTTCTTTTTGTCTTCTTCTTCTGGGACTCCTATGATTCGAATGTTGGAGCGTTTAACATTGTCCCAGAGGTCTCTAATATTGTCCTCATTTCTTTTAATTCATTTTTCTTTTTTCCTCTCTGTTTCATTTATTTCTACAATTCTATCTTCTAGTTCGCTTATCCTGTCTTCTGCCTCTGTTATTCTACTGTTTGTTCCAACACTCCAGAGTGTTTCTGATCTCATCTATTGCATTATTCATTGTATATTGACTCTTTTTTATTTCTTCTAAGTCCTTATTAAATCTTTCTTCCATCTTCTCAATCCTTTTCTCCAGGTTATTTATCTGTAACTCCATTTTGCTTTCAAGATTTTGAATCATTTTCACCATCAAAATTTGAAATTCTTTATCAGGTAAATTCCCTATATCTTCTTCTTTTGTTTGTGTTGGTGGGCAATTATCTTTTTTCTTTACTTGCTGGGTATTTCTCTGCCTCTTCATCTTGCTTGTATTGCTTTGCTTGGGGTGGCCTTTCCCTCTTCTTGCAGTTTGTGGAGTTCTCTTTATTACGTAGTTTCTTCGCTGTGTGTGGGATAGGACCGGTGATTGTCCGGGTTCCCTGGTTAGGGAAGCATGTGTCAGTGTTCTGGTGGGTGGAGCTGGATTTCTTCTCTCTCCTTTAGAAGACAATGGGCTGCTTTTCTGGGAGCCTGATGTCCTCTGCCAGTATTCAGAAGTTGTTTTGTGGACTTTACTCCGCGTTCAAATGTTCTTTTGATGAATTTGTGGGGGAGAAAGTGGTCTTGCCATCTTATCCCTCCGCCATCTTGTTCCTTCCTCCCCAAAACACTGGATTCTTATATTCCACTTGGTCGTGGAGTATCTCTTCCCAGCTGCTCCAGCAAGGCGCAGCCGCTGTACCTTACCTTGGACGAGGGGTATCTCCTCAAGGCCGCCCCTCCTGCTTTGAATGTAGATCAGCTCCTCTCGGCCCTCCGGTGCCCAAGCAGCCACCGCCTCCTGGACGTGGTACAGCTCCTCTCGGCCACCGCCCTAACCCTGGGCGCAGGCAGCTCCTCTCAGCCACGATTCTGCACGTGGTCGGTTGCGCCGGAGCCGGGTGTCTCTCGCGTCTGTGCCTGCGCTGCCGGAGCCGGGCGTCTCTCGCGTCTCTAGATTTCATCTTAAAGTTATTAATTTTATCTAAAGCCTGAATGCAAACACTGGGTTGTTTTTTTTTTCCAGATAATGGAAATGCTTTTATCATATTTCTTGGACAATTATGTTGGTCCCATTTACTCTGAACTTTCATCCAAGAATATCTATTATATTCATGTACTGGATTCTCCATCTTCTATCATCCATATACATCATCTTCCTGATCAGCATTTTCCTCCGTTTATCCTTTCAATCTGAATTCTGAATATCTTTCCATTTTTCCCCACTGTTTTAATTCTCTACCATCTTTAGCCTGCTCTTTATGTCTATTACAGCAAATTTTCAATATTCAATTTTGTAATATTTGTATTGCAATTTCCCTGCAAGTTTTATGTCCATTTTTAATCTCATTTTATGATTTCCATCTCAGTTTAGTCTCACTTTGTGATTTTTTTCCTCTTAACTCATAGACTTTACATCTCTTAACTTTTTGAGGCTGGTGGATAATCTTGAAATAATCTAAATCCTGCAATAGATCATTCTTGAATATAAGTTCATCCTTTGAGTCTTCCAGATGCTATTAGATAACTTTTCTTTAGAGATTCATAGTTTGCACACCTATAACTTCTACTGGAGGAATCATTTTAAATATATATAAATAGGGAATACCTTGAGTCCCAAAATTTATAAATAACTCTTAGGGCCACCATTAGAAAACCTGGATCTAATAAAACAAGAATGAAATTGGGTGATTACATTATATTCTGAAATCTTCAATATATAAATGGACCCCAAAATTGAATTTCTTTTTCTTTCAATTTTTGTAACTCGAAACTACCTTAATGCCAGCAGCATACATTAGTTTCTATTACCTGCTCACCATTTATTAATTCCCTGCAGTAATAATAAAGGGAACACAACACAAAAGGACATGCATCTTAATTTCATATAATTTAGTGAGGAAAGGGGGAAAAAGTATTAATGGACAAATTAATACTCCATTAATACTTTAAAAAGGTACTGAAAGGGGTTTGAGGAGGGAATTGGGACTTATTCGACCTATTTCATCCAGAGAAACTATGTATACTGTAAAGAAAGACAACTGATTTATTTGAACCTAATCCCAACCGTATAAACACTAATTGTTTCAGCTAAGTTGCCTAAATTTTATGTGAGCACTAACGTGAAGACACAAAGGATGCCTTGCATTTAATATAAGGGAGTCCTTGTTTCACTTCAAGGGGGGTTATCAATGCTATAATTTTCACTATAATTATTATTCTCTTCTGTGCTTCTCTAGGTCAATAGTCTACTACTTCAGAGGACCGATAAGAAAAAGTCACAGAGAAGAATCTATATGGACTAATGCAGAACATAACCTGTACCCCTGAACATAAAATAGATACATTTTCCCTATATTTCTTGGTGTTCCCCTGAATGAGAGAAAAAAGAAAACAGCTGATATTTGATTCTTAAATGATTTTCTTATGTATAAAATTTCTAAATTAAAGAGATTTGTTATTTCTTTATGTTTACATTTTGTGCCTCACTGTTTCTAATCATACAAAAAATTTTTTCTGCATTTGATTCTCTGCTGGTCCCATCATTAGATATTATCTTGTATTTCGGCAAACAGCAATGCCAAAGACTGCCTGTGAGAACATATGATGTAATTATAACTCATGTTTTGGGGTATCCACTGGTTGCATGCAAGGTCAAAACTGTTGAGATGACTTCTTCCCTTAAAATATCTTAGACGTTTCTTCCTTAGGTTCTATATAGTCAACCCATGAATGTGTGATGATGAAAAAATCACTGTGACAACTGTTTCATAGCTTTCCTTGCTTAGATGATATGCCTTTGACAGGATAGTAAAAGATCATGTGTCTCACACTTTGCATTTTCAATTTTATAGTAGTGGAGATCAGGTGGAAATTTTTCTTTTTCATTTCAAACCCTGACCCTTCTACTCTCTTGAAAAGGTACACAAAGAGCTCTCCCCATGAGCTACTGGCTCTGAGTTTTAAGGTTCATTTTCTGAAGCAAATTGTCTCTCATAATTGCATGTTTGGGATATTTTAACATAGAAAACAGTCTTTAGTTCAGAGACTTGAAATAATTTACCTTCTAATCTATGACCCAGTGTTTACTAAGTTGCATGTCTACTGATTAAATTAAACTACTAAAACAGAAATACAGTATTGCAGCCACTCAAAAATACGTGAGAGAAGAAGAGGTTTATTCATTTGCCCACATCCTCAGCTCTTACTTCCCTCGAAAATCTGGAATGGACAATTTAGTTATCTCTTGAATTTCAGCCACTGGTCCCTAAACTTCTACTGAGCCACGGTGATCTCTGCTCAAGGAATTATTTTGAGAAGTCATGATAAACGCTAAAAAAATTCACCCTCATGGCTAGACCATCATTTCAGCAAACACCTACTGCACAAACTATGTGTCAAACATCATGCCAGACAATGCAGGATGAGAGGAATGAAAAAGACATGGCTCTTGCACCAACAGTTTTTCTCAGGATACCAAATTTTAGTCAGAAGGGGAAATTTAAAGTCTAGAAGACAACCCTCCAAGCCGAGATGTTAAGGACCCTAGGTTCACAAAGGAGCAAGGCTCTGAATGTTTGCATGGGGCCCATGGGCTTCTCTTGTGGCTCAGCTGGTAAAGAATCTGCCTGCAATGCAGGAGACCTGGGTTCAATCCCTAGGTTGGAAAGATCCCCTGGAGAAGGGAAAGGCTACCCACTCCAGTATTCTGGCCTGGAGAATTCCATGGCAGCCTGACTGGTACAGGAACTGGGGCTCTTGGACTCCCTGCAATGTAATAACTCTGTAACCTAGTTGCCATTGAGTTAACAAAAGACCATGACTTTGGGCTTCCCTGATAGCTCACTTGGGAAAGAATCTGTCTGCAATGCAGGAGACCCAGTTCGATTCCTGGGTCAGGAAGATCTGCTGGAGAAGGGATAGGCTACCCACTCAAGTATTCTTGGGCTTCGCTTGTGGCTCAGTAGGTAAAGAATCCGCCTGCAATGCAGGAGATCTGGGTACGATCCCTGGGTTGGGAAGATCCCCTAGAGAAGGGAAAGGCTGCCCACTCCAGTATTCTGGCCTGGAGAATTCCATGGACTCTATGGTCCATGGAGCCTCAAAGAATAGGACATGACTGAGTGACTTTCACTCACTATGGGGCCCATATTCTCAAAAGAATGCAGCCATAATCATAGCTGCCATTGGAGTGGCACTTTACAACTGATAAATATCATTTCCCTGCATAATTTTATCTATTCCACACAGTCATTCCCCCAGCTACATGACCCTGCAAAAGACACTTAACATCATGAGCCTTAGTTTTCTTTTCTGCAAGAATAGGTATAATAGTACCTGTCTCTTAGATATGTTCAGAGGATTAAGTACAGCACTTTAAACACTGAAAATACAAAACATTGCTGAGAAAAATCAAAGAATACCTAAATAAATAGAGGAATATACCATATCCACAAATTAGAATGGTCAACATTGTTGAGGTGTCAATTTGCCTCCAGGTGATCTATGTGTTGGGCTTTTCAGGTGGCTCAGTTGGTAAAGAACCTGCCAAAGCAAGCGCCAAGCAGTATATTTTAAATGAGAACTCCCTGTTTTCTGCTTTCAGAGCCCTGAAATCAAAAGGTGTTAGGGTGGGAAAGAACTGGGGCTGGATGGATGCATACCCCTGGGGTGTGCCATTGTCTAAAACAAAGCACCATGCTGGGAAAGACTCAGGAGCTCTGAACTAAGGAATCGATTTTTTTAAAAATTCAACTCCACTCCACTATCCTGACCAAGATCCCTGGGCCTCGGAGCACCACTGCTGGTTGGTCAAGCTTTTACTGTCACTCAGCTTCAGCCAGAGTGCATTCTCTCACCATATCCTTGCTCTCTCTCTCTCACATTCTCTCTCCCCACTCCCCATCTCTTCCCTCCCTCCCCAAATCAGGCAGAGAAGGCACAGAATTTATTTCTGCACTCTCATGGCAAGGCTGAGTTATTTTTATCTTTATAAATTATTTCCCATTCTTTAAAAAATATCTCATTTAATAAGATGTAGTTCTAAGTGACGAAGGTTATACATATTTCAGCAGGCACCCTCAGGGCCATCTGAAAGCCTGGCTTGGCAGGAAGGTTTCCTAGTTCTCTTTGTTCCTGTTCTAGGTTTGGCCCCAGGAAGCCAGGGGGAAGTGAGTCCCAGGAGAGAATGAAGAGGTAAGATTTATATGGGACGGGGAGGGGGCGGGCAGGTGAGGAGTCAGCGGGGAGAGAGACTCTGCCTTTCTACCGCCATTCTGGCCTGCCATTGTCAGCTAATGACTTTGTAATAACTGGAGTCAGCTGTATAACTGAAGTCGTCAGGATACTTCCACGGAGTCTGGGATGGAAGAGGGCTATAAGATGCCCTTCAGTCCTTGCTGCTAAGTCACTTAAGTGGTGTCTGACTCTGTGCGACCCTGTAGACAGCAGCCCACTAGGCTCCCCCATCCCTGGGATTCTCCAGGCAAGAACACTGGAGTGGGTTGCCATTTTCTTCTCCAATGCATGAAAGTGAAAAGTGAAAGTGAAGTCACTCAGTCGTGTCCGACTCTTAGCGACCCCATGGACTGCAGCCTACCAGGCTCCTCCATCCATGGGATTTTCCAGGCAAGAGTACTGGAGTGGGGTGCCATTACCTTCTCCGAGGCCACAATTATTTCACTGGAAGCTATTGTGTGTAGATCTCATACTGCTGCTGCTGCTAAGTCACTTCATTCGTGTCCGACTCTGTGTGACCCCATAGACGGCAGCCCACCAGGCTCCCCCGTCCCTGGGATTCTCCAGGCAAGAACACTGGAGTGGGTTGCCATTTCCTTCTCCAAGATCTCATACTAGGATAAGTTAAAAAGGAAATCCCAGGTCTTGCCAGCCAGAGTAAACAGTCTGACAGCCTGTATCAGTCTGACAGTCATATCTTCAGCATAGATATTTCAATGATGGGTTGAAAACACTGTGATGCATAAGCAAACCTCTGGATTTTTTAAAAGGAGCTTCTTACATAGGAACTCTGAGAAAATCCAGACACGGCTTTCTCATGTAGGAAAAAAGAAATACGGAGAATAGGAAACATGAATAAAATATGAGAACGAGAGCAGCAATGGCTAAAGAGAACAATGAGCAATAGTGATGTTGTCATTACAGTCTGAATACTGAGCTACAATCCTTCCCTATGGTATCTCATTTAACCTTGCAGTAACTATGAAATAACCATCATTATCCCCATTTTTCAGAGGAGAAAACTGAGTTTTAGAGAGGTTAAGTAACAAGTCCAATTCTAAACATCTCAGGGGCATCAGAGAAGATCTGTCTGCTCTAAGTCTTCAGAGAAAAGGGAAGTAGACTGTAAAGAAATGGGAAAGACATCAGGAGAAGCAGAGAGAAGTTTACAAGTAGGAAGACAGACAGGAAGCAAGTTCTATGGGCGGTAGAAGGAAATATATGGGCTTACAAAATGTATGTCTTATCAGGATACTCCATGAGATGTATTTTCATATAGAAACGTTTTTTTAAAAACTGATAGGTGTCATATTTGCTCAGCTTTTTAAGATAGTGAAAGATAGAAACTGTTCCTGGGGGACATGTGATTCATCTGGTCAGAGGGATTAATAGCTCAGAAAGCCAGCTGGTATTTATTATCACACTTATCATCCACTCTCAGAGTAGTATAATAAGCACACTACTTATTACGGCACTTGCAGAACAGAACAAGGTTCCAGTGCCCTGACATTTCTTGAGAACGGTTAGGTCCACTCAGCTCCTTAGCACTGAGGGCTGAGATTCTAAATAGCCTCTAAATTTCCTTCCTGCCTCAAGGTCTCATCATTCCCTCTTCTCCCGTGTTGCCTTTGTTCTCTGGATCCATCTACCTATTCTATCATTTATAGTCATCTCTGGAGATGGTCCCCACACCAAAATCACTGCACGACTCAGAACTGGACATTTGTGAAGCTTTAAAAAGCTAAGATCAGGTAGAACTTTACAGCATTGTACTAATACATCTTATATTAATCCTGGCAGAGCATATAACAATTTCTGGATTGAGTGCACAAACAGGCAGGTCTCTTACTTGGTCTGCCCCTACCCAAGTTTAATATAGGTCCGCAGGCTGCAAAAATGGCATCTCTAGGGGTTACTTTTCCAGAGTTGATCATAGGCTGGTGACTCTTCCTGGGGATCTGACTGGTAGAAGGAGGTACATTGGCATTAGAGCTCTAAGATAGCCTTTTCTGGCTTTGACCTTTCTGTTTTTTTACTAATTTGGGAGGCATATTGAGGGGTAAGAATTCATTGGAAGGACTGATGCTAAAGTTGAAATGACAATATTTTGGCTACCAGATGCAAAGAGCCAACTCACTGGAAAAGACCCTGATGCTGGGAAAGAGTGAGGGCAGGAAGAGCAAAGGGTGACAGAAGATGAGATGGTTGGGTGGCATCGCTGACTCCATGCACATAAGTTTGAGCAAACTCTGGAATATAGTGGAGGACGAGGAAGACTGACATGTTGCAGTCCGTGGGATTACAAAGAGCCAGACATGATTTAGAGCCTAAACCACAAATATTTTTATTAGCATCTTTCAAAGATGTTCCTAGTATTCTAACGTGTTTTGAAATTCTCAAGAATCAAAGGGCTAAGACCCAGATTTGTCTATTATTGAAGGGGAGAAATAAAAGCTATTTGCATTGAAGTGCTGTAAAGATGTCTATGGAAAAATGAGTTCTCTCTCATTTCCCCTTTCTATTACCCTTTTTGCAACTTCTTCATCCTCTTCTATCCCTCCTCCAAGTAGGGTATTGAAACTCTTGAGGGCAAGATGTAATTTATCTTTGTTTCAGCAAAGCACCTAGTTCTGTGCCTGTGACATGTATGTGCTCGATATTTGCTTGCAGGATAGATGGATGGACACACTGAGATTGGACAGAGACAAAATTGAAAATCTCCTAACCGTGCCACCTACTAGCTATGTGAATTAGGCAGTTTGTCACCTTTCAACCAGAACTTCATACCATCTAAAAGGAGAAACTACACATCATATTTGTTATGAGGAGTCAATGAGATAATCTTCAAAAAGCAATTGAAACAGTACCCAGTGTTACTAATCTGCTCAATAAATGTTACCTCCTTAAAAAAAAAAAAAAAAAGAATGTTAAAATTGGGAGAAAGGGAATTCGGGTCACTCATAGTAGATGACAGTAAAATACAAGATCTTGATTATTCAAGTTGAAGTTTAGGAAAATCTGAGAATAAGTTAGGTCAGTAAGAATCACAAATCTAGTACCTAGTAAAGATAGGGTGGGTAAGGAGTAAACTGGGGACTGGGATCTGATCATGGGTTGGAGGGTTTGGGCAAGCACTTAATTCTGAACAAAACAAGTTCAAGACCAAGGAGTAAAGCTCCTTCTCTCACAATACAGCTGAAAACAAGCCTTATACCTTTAGGGGGATGGTCCCTCCTTTTTAGTTCTTTTAAACTCTGACCTAGCAACTATTTAGATATTTGCTATTTTTCTAGGTATCATATCTTTGTAACAGACCTCAAAGATGAATAAAAAGTCCACAGTTTCCAGTCAAACATAGGAAGATCTTGGAGGTGATGGCTCCTATCCTCATAAGAAAAAATGGAAAAAAACTGGGTATCAAACACTCTTATTAGAACAATCAGACAACAGAGGTCACAGGGCACACTGCCAACCTTTTCACCGGAAAAGTGAAGTTGCTCAGTCATGTGTGACTCTTTGTGACCCCATAGACTGTAGCCTACCAGGCTCCTCTGTCCATGGGATTTTCCAGGCATTAGTACTAGAGTGGATTGCCATTTCCTTCTCCAGGGGATCTTCCCAACCCAGGGCTCGAACCCGGGTCTCCCACACTGCAGACAGAAAAGACATGTAAATACAAAGAATCACAGCTTGCTTGGAACAGAAGTTGCTGCAGGAACCAGTTAGAAACATTTAAGAGTAAATCTCTAATTGCTAGAAACTGAACTAAGACTAACTTGAAAGATAAAACTCCTGGGAGCCTAGCCTTAAGGGGAGAGAGTCCCCATACTTTCATGGGTTTTACCTCCAGGAGCCCCACCAGGTTTGAGGGTGAATATTCAAGAAAAATTCTCCCATGCTTCTGTCATGAAGAGATAAATGAAAGTGAAAGTGTTAGTCACTTTAGCCCAACTCTTTAGCCCACCAGTCTCCTCAGACTCTTTAGTCCAAGTCCTGTAGCCCACCAGGCTCCTCTGTCCATGGAATTCTCTAGGCAAGAATACTGGAGTGGGTTGCCATTCCCTTCTCCAGGGGATCTTCCCGACCTGGGGATCGAACCCTGGTCTCCTGCATTGAAGGCAGATTCTTTAGCATCTGAACCACCAGGGAACCAACAAAACCAAACTCAGATATAGCAGAGATTTTGGAATTATTAAACTGGAAATTTAAAATAACCATGATTAGTGTTAAAAATGGAAAAACCTAACCTCATGCAAGAGCAGATTGGTAATGTAAGCAGAGAGATAAAAACTCTGCAAAATAATTTTAAAATGCTAGAAATAAAAAGCACAATATGAGAAATAAAAAACACCTTTGATGATCATCAGTACACTAGACATGCCAAGGAGAGAATGAGTGAGTTTAAAATTATGTCAATAAAAACTTTTCAGTGGACTTCCATTGCAGTACAGTGGTTAGGACTCTGTGCTTCCACTGAAGGTGTTATGGGTTTGATTCCTGGTCAGGGAACTAAAATTCTTCATGTCAGGCAGCCAGCAAAGGAAAATTTTAAAAATAAAAACGTTTCAAAATGAAAAGAGAAAAAAATGAAAAAATGAACAATAGTTCTAAGAACTGTGGAACAATTATAAAAGGTATAACATATAAATACCAGAAACAGTAGAAAGAAAAAAAATAGTTGAAGTAATAATGGCTGAGACTTTTCCAAAATTAATGATAGACACCAAATCACAGATTAGACCAGCTTCAGTTCAGTTCAGTTCAGTTCATTTGCTCAGTCGTGTCCGATTCTTTGCGACCCCATGAATCACAGCACACCAGGCCTCCCTGTCCATCACCAACACCTGGAGTTCACGCAAACTCATGTCCATCGAGTTGGTGATGTCATCCAGCCATCTCATTCTCTGTCATCCCCGTTTCCTCCCACCCCCAATCCCTCCCAGCATCAGACTCTTTTCCAGTGAGTGAACTCGTCGCATGAGGTGGCCAAAGTATTGGAGTTTCAGCTTTAGCATCAGTCCTTCCAATGAACACCCAGGATTGATCTCCTTTAGGATGGACTGGTTGGAGAACACCAAACAGGATAAATTTAAGAAAACTGTACCTATGTATACTATATTCAAACTACAGAAAATCAAAGACAAAGAAAGTCTTGTAAAAAGTGAAGAGGGAGAACATTTTACTTGTAGAGGAAGAAGGATAAGAATTATATTGGAGTTCTCTATAGAAGCCATGAGATAAGAGTGGAGTGAAATATTTTTAGTGTTGAAAGAAGCCCATTATCTAGAAATAGAGGAGACATGAAAATAAAGGATTATAATGTGTGTTCAGTAATGGGACAAAGGAAGAAATATTTAGCTGTTACTTGAAGTTAGGACCATGAGAGGATGACTACAACAAATAGAAGAAAAAAATGAAATATGAGCAAAAGAGTAGTTATATAAGAGTTTGAGGTACCCATTTTTATTTCCTCAAGTCTTATTTTTTTTCTCCATTGGAACCACTTCCGTGAAACACAAAAGAAATCCTTCTGCAAAGGCATGGATACTTCTGGAGGAGCCTGTGACCAGCTAAGTGGGGCCCAGTGTTAACCAGAGAAGGCCCTTTCACAACCAGTTGACCCTTTCACAATCAATGCCTAGTTGTCAGGGTTCTGTAATTCTGATAATGTTGAAGAATTCAGGGAGTTATGATGGCTAAGAACTGATAAGGTAGAAGGTCAGGGTCACAGGGGATCCTGGTGAACGCATGGTACACAGTGAGAAGGGGAATAAGTGAGGCTGGGGATAGGAAAAATGGGCAGATAGAACTAGGGTGGTCAGAGAACTGAGGTCATGAGGCGGCACAGATCAAAGGTAAATGAAGAAGAGGTTAAAAAATTTTTGTAAGGTTAAAGGGGATTTGAAGTATAGAGTTGGAATAAATGTGAGTGATGTAGAGTTTAATCAGCTTGTATATATTCGGCTAGGTCTCAAAGTATACAGGAAAATGAAGATGGGTATATCCCAGTGCATCTGTACTATTGAACGTATGAGACAGATAACATGCCCTGAGATGGAGGTTGAGTTCTGTCATCTTTACACATTTGCCATTTATTGCAGTAGAGTGACTTCTGATCCCCTGATGCTGGAATCAAGATTGCCGGGAGAAATATCAATAAACTCAGATATGCAGATGACACCACCCTTATGGCAGAAAGTGAAGAGGAACTCAAAAGCCTCTTGATGAAAGTGAAAGAGGAGAGTGAAAAGGTTGGCTTGAAGCTCAACATTCAGAAAACAAAGATCATGGCATCTGGTCCCATCACTTCATGGGAACTAGATGGAGAAACAGTGGAAACAGTGTCAGACTCTATTTTGGGGGGCTCCAAAATCACTGCAGATGCTGATTGCAGGCATGAAATTAAAAGACGCTTACTCCTTGGAAGGAAAGTTATGACCAACCTAGATAGTATATTAAAAAGCAGAGATATTACTTTGCCAACAAAGGTCCATCTAGTCAAGGCTATGGTTTTTCCAGTGGTCATGTATAGATGTGAGAGTTGGACTGTGAAGAAAGCTGATCGCCAAAGAATTGATGCTTTTGAACTGTGGTGCTGGAGAAGACTCTTGAGAGTCCCTTGGACTGCAAGGAGATCCAACCAGTCCATTCTAAAGGAGATCAGTCCTGGGTGTTCATTGGAAGGACTGATGCTAAAGCTGAAACTGCAATACTTTGGCCACCTCATGAGAAGAGTTGACTCACTGGAAAAGACTCTGATGCTGGGAGAGATTGGGGGCAGGAGGAGAAGGGGACAACAGAGAATGAGATGGCTGGATGGCATCACCGACTCGATGGACATGAGTTTGAGTGAACTCCGGGAGTTGGTGATTGACAGGGAGGCCTGGCGTGCTGTGATTCATGGGGTCGTGGAGAGTCGGACACGACTGGGCAACTGAACTGAACTGAACTGAAAATACCTCCAGTCTCCATGTCTTATCTATTACATCAACTGTAGCTATTGCTTTTTCATTCTGTAAGATAATGGTCCCCAACATTTTTGGCACCACGGATTGGTTTTGTGGAAAACAATTTTTCCATGGACTGGAGGTGGAGGGAGGGATGGTTTGGGGATGATTCAAGCACATTACATTTATTGGTCACTTTATTTCTATTATTATTACATCAGCTCTACCTCAGATCATCAGGCATTAGATTCGATAGGTTGGGGACCCTCGCTTTAAGAAATTTCTCTTGGAGTATGGAAAAGAGGGAAGGAAACAATACAAATTTCTACCCCAATAAGCCATTGTGGTAGATTGTCTTGCCACTTGGCATGAGATCCAGATGAACTGTTTCAGAACACTAGAACATTCTGAAACACCACCAGTTCTGAGATGGGCAGATTGCTTCAGGAAGGAAGTGACCACCCAAGTGACAAAGGAAGATGTCTTGAAACCCAGTGTGTCTGGGACATTTGCATGGTTGGCAGCACAAAGCACAGATGCCAATGCTTGATTATTTAGGATTCTCAGGGGAGTGTATAACTTCCTCGGTTCTGTCTCACTGCGGCAAAAGTTCAAAATGGTTGACCAGTGTTACATCTCTGTTACAGCTAAGTTTTATGCTGCAAGCAAAAGAAAGTGCAGCCTCAAGGCATGAGTGCGGGTCGACCTCAAAGGAGGGGCCCCAGTCCATCTTGGCTTCCTCCTTTTATATGTTTGTCTCCTCCCCTCCTTGAGCCTACCCTATGCAAATTGGGCTAGTCAAGAAAGGGGCGTGTTTGTTTCACCTGATGTTCTTACTCCCTGTCCATGGATTTTTCTTTTGTTCTGTTTTTGCGGCCTTTTTCCTTTCTTTGTCTTTTAGACACCACCATTTTGGACTCCTTTTTCCTATTCTGACTACTTAACAGGATGAAGTTTGATGCTTGTGGGACTACAGGAGGCTTTCTTGGTGGCTCAGATGGTAAACAATCTGCCTGCAATGCAGGAGATCTGGGTTCAATCCCTGGGTTGGGAAGACGCCCTGGAGAAGGGAATGGCAACCCACTTTAATATTCTCACCTGGAGGATGCCATGGACAGAGGAGCCTGGCAGGCTATAGTCCATGGGGTCAAAAAGAGTCAGACACAACTGAGCAACTAACACTTTCAATTTTGATGCATGGAAAATGTGAAATAACAGGCCAAACTAGTCATTATGACCTAGATTATTATTGCCTTTACTTTAGTTAAAATAGCTAATTGTGTGGTATGGATTGAGGGCCATCACAGGGAAATGCCAGGAAACCTTAAGATAACACAGCTAGAGAAAACTTCAAGAGCATCTAGCCTAGAAATTCCCTGTGTGTTGTGAGTGTGCCTCAGCCATTAGGACAGCCTCAGTTCAGTTCAGTTCAGTTCATTTCAGTCGCTCAGTCGTGTCCGACTCTCCGCGACCCCATGAATCACAGCACCTGGAGAGGCCTTATTTCTAGGGGTGCTGCACAGCTATCATCGTCTACGTGTTTTTTGATGTGAAAAGCACTAGGAACATTCATTGGCCCAACCTCATCTTCTCTTACTGGAAAGCCTGGGACGATGTGGTGCAGCAGTTTGGTCAGTCATTTTGGGCAGAATTAGAACTGCAACTGATGCCTCCTGAATCCACTTCTCAACCCACCATATTTTAGTTCTTCCTCCACTGGCTTAAAAGTTCTCTACAGAGATTCTGTTAAGTTAGGGGTTGCTCTATTAAGATTTACGTTAGATCATATCCATTCCCTTTTTAAAACCCTCCAGAGGCATCCCATTGCAATTACATGAATTCCAAGCTTCTTATGGGTTTCAAAGTTCTCCCTACGTACTTGTGTGTGCTCAGTCATGTCCAACTCTTTGCAGCCTCATGGACTGCAGCCTGCCAGGATCCCCTGTCCATGGAATTTTCCAGGCAAGAATTTTGGTATGGGGTGCCATTTTCTACTCCAGTGGGTCTTCCCAACCAAACTGCTCCATGACCTACCCCAACTCACCCCTTCAGAGCTATCCTCTGCTTTCTGCCTCTACTGACTACACACATACACAGTCCTTCTCTCTGTTCCCATCCAGGTTGTTCCTACATCAGGAACTCTACACTGGCTTTTTCTGCTGCCTGGAACATCCTGCCTGAGATCTTTCTCTGCTTTTCTTCATTCAGGTGAAGATTCAAATGTCAATTCCTCAATGAAGTCCTCCCTGTTCACTCCAGCTCCCCATTACCTTGCTTTATTTTCCTCATAGAACTTACTGCTACCCACACACACCCCCCAAATCATCTTACTGGTTTGTTTACTTACTTATTGTCTGTCTCTCCTGCTTGAGTATAAGCAGTAATCTTGCTTGAATTCATCCCTTGGCCTTGTTCTAGGCATTCCAATAACTTTATGAATTCACAAGCATACTTCTGTTAAAATGTAAAGTATCTTAGGCAAATAATATGTGAACTAATAGATGATTGTGAATTCGTTTATCAGCCTCTTTCCAGAGCACTAGCTAGCAGGGATTCATGACTATCTCTTTTAGCTCAGCAGGGAAACAAAAGAGGATTAAATTGGACTGCAGATTGGTAAAAAGGTTTTGTTAGGGGAGGTAGAGAAAGACGTCTCAGGGCAGGGGAGGCAAGGTTTGAAAGAGGGTCCAGGCAAGTAAAGCTTTTGATGAAAAATTGAAGAGGCTTCTGGAGAAGAGATGAGTCTGCCTTCAAAACCCCTTTCACTCTCTTCACTGGCATCCCATTGCAATTACATAAATTTCAAACTTCTTGTGGGTTTCAAAGTGCTCCCTGTGTGTGTGTGTGTGTGTGTGTGTGTGTGTGCACTCAGTTGTGACCAACTCTTTGCGGCCCCATGAACTGTAGCCTGCCAGCTCAAAGCTGACCCCAAACGTGACATTTACAAAGGCAGGCAGGCAGGAACCGGAAAACATGTAGGGCATTTGTTTCCACTTAAATGTGACTTTCAATGACATCATCTGTGAAGCACACAATCCTGCCTTCAGGATTCTCTTCAAATGTACCACTCGCAAAGAGGAGATTCAGAGAAACTGCATGTGAACCCACTAGATGTTAGCTGGAAGAGGAACCTAAAAAATAAACTCCTAAGAGCTCTGGAGGCCTGACTTTCTGTGTCCACTCACAGGGGGAGACTCGAGAAAGGAAAGCAGGTGAGCAGAGAGATGTAATGAGGCAGTGAGGGCGGGTGGCAGAGATGCCCCTTTAGGGATTAAATAAGAACAATAACAAAGGCTTTTGGAAATGATGAATGACAACAATGACAGCTCTGTTCTGGAGGGGAGATGAATGCATCTTCGAATCACCCCACAACATCTAGGTGGGAAGCACTTAACAGACATCACTTCCCTTAAATGGCACCACTCACAGCTGCACGGCTAGAGAAGGCACACGGTGGGTTCTCCTGAGCTTCTTATCCTCTCAAATTCCCCTGGATTTCTCTTGTTGGTTCCTGCAAAATAGGGCTGTGCCCTTCCCATCACAGTATTCTGCAAGCCTGTGGCACAGACTTACGTAAGACATGTGCAAAGAAATAACAGGATTTCTGGGAAGCAGATCTTAAAGGCTTATTTTTTTAAACTGCATTGCTAAATTTAGGGAAATGATTCAGAAGACACCCCCACTCCATCACATGCACACCCCTCTGTCTAGTGTTCCATGCACGTTTAGCTGTTCTTCTTGGCATTTTATTTTTTTAATCTAGTTTCAGCAAAGGGCCTTGTTGCATTTGTCCACAAGATTCTTTTTGTAAGGATCATTTGTCCTTTTTTTCTTGGTGAAGTGATGACTTTGACCAACACGAATAAAATATAAAGCAGGGCACGACATCTCTTCACATGGATCAGAAATTTGGGGACTGTGCAGTTCCTGAGGGAAAATGCATTCCTCCTCTAAAGGCCTGGGTTTGTCTGGGGGAATTCTTGACAGTTGAAGGGCATCAAGCTTTGAAATGTCAGGCTGAAAATAAGCACTTGACACCAGATTCCTGTGACTGGCTCATTCATTTGTTTCTTTGCCTATTACCTGGGGGCAGAAGGCTGTGTGGTGACCCCCACTTCCCATTCCCACACTGTGGAAAATGCACAGGAAAGAGAGGTCTAGATCCTAACTCCAGATGTGTGACTAGTAAGTCAAATGTTTCTGAGCACATCATTGCCTCTTTCAGCATCATTTTCTTTTCTATAAAATGAGACAGTTGGACTGGATCATGCTTTCCCAAACTGATACACAGCGCTCTAGTGGGAAAGACACAATCCCATTTTACCCCATTTTTGGTCTTTCACAAGGTTCAGAAGCACTCTGAAGACTAGGTATGTCTTATAATAAACACACAGCGCCACCACAAACAACAAAAACTCCGCCAATCACTGTTTTCAAACTAACTTGGCCATGAAACAGTTCTGATAGCCTTCTCTTATCCGACCCCTTCTCCCCCTGCCAAGCTTTTAACCTCCATCCCATTGAGCCTTATGTTCTAAGGAAACTATCTTTGGAAATCCTGAACTAGATGACCTTGTGGATGACCTTGTAGGCTCCGCATTCAGCTCATTTCTGCCATGAGCGCCTACTTCTTGCCTAACATCTTCCAGGTGCAGTGACGAGAGACTTGGGCCCTGCCTGCGAGCCGCTTATAGTCATGGTCTATTTTGGTCCGTGTGATTGAAAAGCAGGCTGCTTTGGGTGAAAAGCTGATGATATCACTTTGAAGGGTGAGCTTGTGGCTTCAAAAGTCAAGTTGTTGTTCAGTCACTCAGTCGTGTCCGACTCTTTGCAACCCCATGGACCATAGCCCACCAGGCTCTTCTGTCCATGGGATTTTCCAGACAAGAATACTGGAATGGGTTGTCATTTCCTTCCCCATCAAAAGTCAAAGGTAACTTATAATTCATTGGCTGATAAAGAGTTTGCCCTGAGTCCACTGTTGTTTACTTTTCAGTTCATTAGAAAGATGTAGATTCACGGTGAAATATTGATGGAAGCTGTCACCAGCTTCCCACCTAATCCCCTGAACAATGGGCTAAGAGCACTCCATCCTGGCTACGGGGAGAACCATGATTGTGTGCTCATCGCTCAGACATGTCCGACTCTTTGTGACCCCGTGGACTGTAGCCCACCAGGCTCCTCTGTCCATGGGGTTCTCCAGGCAAGAATACTGGAGTGGGTTGCCATGCCATTCTCCAGGGGATCTTCCTGACCCAGGGATTGAATCTGCGCCTCTTTAAGTGCAGCCATTATAGGATAACAAAATGGTTATTGAGGATGATGCAAAGAGTGTCAGTAATTTCTGCCCATTCCTGTCACATCTGAAATTATTTGGGGGAAATACAATTGAATTAAGAGGAAGACTTCTGTTTGATGGTAGAGCAGGTAAAATTTGTTCCAGTACATTCTATTAAAACATTTCTTGGACTTAGGATTCTCTTCTGGACAAGGCAACTCCAAATGTGCCTCAGGCTTTACAGCTAATGGTACCACCCACTGAGTCTCCATATGGCCCCATGACTAAGAACATTTGTTATCACGTTAAAATGGCTCCTAACTGTGCCATAGGCACAATAGTACAGAATATCAAGTTATTAGTGATACGACTTTGGGGAGAAGGACAGAGAGAAGACAGTGGCAGGAGAGAGGCTGTTTCAAGGTACACAGAGGACAGACAGCTCGTCTATGGCATGCGAAACACCTCCTAAACAACAGCTCACCTCTCACGAATGCTCAAAGCCAGGCCACCTCCACTCGTCCTCTGATACAGCGTTAACAGAAATACCATGTTATTGGAAGAACAGTAAATGAAAATGCAAAAACTGAAATGACGCTGTGGGAGACTGTGGAGGGGAGGAAGACAACGTATGAACAGCAGGACCACAAGATGATGAAATGGAGCAGATGCAAATGGCAGAGAATTTCAGGAGTAGAAATGTGCTCCATTTCAACTCTAGGGAAACCGAATGCCCGTTTCCTCCACCCCCCTATACAAGAAGCAGCAGACAAAAGAGAACAATGTTCCCTACAAAGAGAGTGGGATGTCAGGGAGAGGAGTGGGAGAGAGAAACAGCAGCTATTGTGCCACCGTGCTTTTTTTCTAGACTGGACAACTGCTTGGAGACACTCAGAGGGAGCTGGGGAAAAGGGGCTCCTGATTTCCTAATTAGCCCTTCTCATTTCATGTCAGGGGCCAGTGGGGTGGGCTGCTTTATGCTACTGCAGCCTTGCCTCTCAGGGAGAAGACGGGAGAGCCGGGAGGCAGTGATCTGCTGCTCAGAGCCAGCCCCAGCACCCTGGGTGATCCCTGAGTGCCAGGAGGACCAACCAGTCATAACTTCAGAACCCCTTCTGACCACTGCCTTCCCCCATTTTGCCCTTCCTCTCACAACCTTTGTTTGCCTATCTCACTGAACTCTTTTCCCCTCTTCTCTCTTCTTCCCCTCTTGATCCTCCCCCTTCCAGAGTCACAGCCTATCCCAACAGTGACTGTCTCGCCATCATTTTATACAACTTTGTGTTTTGTCTTTATCCTGTGATCACTCTGCAGACTTCTAGCCCCGAGAAACAACAACCATCTCTCACCAATTTTTTTTCTGCTTGGATGGCTCTTTACTAGAGAAAAGTCCAAAAGATTTCTGCTTCAGCTGAGTCATCTGTCATCCCTGGCGTCTTCTGCCCTCAGTGGCTACCTGACATTTTCACTCCCTTTTCAAAAACCCTTTCTTACTCCTGCTTGTCCCTGCCCAGCTCCCCCCACACCACACAGCAGATGGCCTCGCTTCTCTCTGCACACAGGACAATATCAAAATCAAAAAGAGGCAGCTGGATCTTGTTCCATGGGAACCCTTTTAATCAGAAGAGTACCTTGATGAGCTTGGATTTGTATGGGAAGGCTTAGACCAGCAGAGGGGAGCAGGGACTGGGGACAGTTGCTCAGAATAATAGACTGAGAAAATTTTAGCATTCTCAAGGCTATCACAAGAGAGAAGGGGCAAAGGAGAGAGAGAAAAGGAGAGGGAAAAGAAGGCTAACACAGGAACGGCTGAAGCAGACTGACACCCTTTGGTGAAGAAGCCAGTAAATAACCCCAACGGGGAAAACTAAGATTTTAAGGACAAGAGTTGCGTTATGGTTAATTGGAAACTGTGTTGCTAAGATAAATATCCCTCTTTTGACACTGCTATATTTAAAACCAATAACCAACAAGGGCTTATTGTACAGCACAGGGAAATCTGCTCAATGTAATGTGGCAGCCTGAATGGGAGGGAAGTTTGGGGGAGAATGGATACATGTATATGTATGGCTGAGGCCCTTTGCTGCCCACCCGAAACTATCACATTATTAATCAGCTATACTTCAATATAAAATAAAAAGATTAAAAAACCTCTGTAAAGTCTACCACAAATAAAAGTTCTTTGTGAGAATGCCACACTGTAGAATTGGAGGCAGACGCCTCAGAGTGCCCAGAGGATACAAGAGGCTCTCTCAGCCAACTGAAGCCATGATCAAGATCAGAGGAACCTGGGGAGATGCCAGCCCCTGGAACTCTGTACAGATCTGTGAAGGGCTGGGAGACTTTTACAAGGTTTGGAATGATATTTAGATAATATCAGTTTAGAGGGGCAGAAAGGATCCCATGAATGAGTATTTGGATTAAACAACAACAAATGCATCTTCTCGAGTGTCTTCAACTTGGCCCCCATTCTACAAACCCATCTCCAACTCTACCTAATGTCAGCTTCATTCATCTCAAGGAAGAGGTGGAAGTGTGATGTGGTAGAGAAAGAAGGAATCTCAGTGTCAAGTAGACTTGGTTTTTGAATCTTGACTCTAACCTTACCGGCTGTGTGGCTTTGAGCAAATTGCTCAACCTCTCTGAGTCACAGTCAGCTTTCTCATCTGCAGCAGAAGGAATATAACACTTCCGGGGTTGTTATACTTAAATGATATGATATACAGAAAGGGATGTCATAAGCACTTGTGGATTTTGGCATCTGTGGGGCAGAGGTCCTGGAACCAATCCCCCACAGATACTGAGAAACAACTGTTGTTCAGTCGCTAGGGCATGTAAAATGACTGTGTATGAGAGTAACTCCAGAGTCCTTGGCACACAGAAAGTACTCAGTAAATATCAGTTCTTCCTCCTAACTTCCACCTTGATCCTATTCCTTCATCTTCTCTTTGAGGTTGCTCCATCAATCATTCATCATTTTTGTATTTTCTTATTCTCTTTGTATCTTCACATACATAGGTTTAAAACTTACTTTTGGGACTTCTCTGTGCTTCCACTGCAGGGGGCACAGGTTTGATCCCTGGTTAGGGAACTGAGATCCCACATACCTTGTGGAACAGCCAAAAATAAAAAAACCTGCTCTTATAAGACCAATGTTTTCTATTTCCCTGCTTCTCTTCTCCAAGGTAAAAACTCTTGATATAATCATCTCAGCCATATCTACTTTTCAGTGCCTCCATGCCCAAGTCACTGCCCTCTGACTCTGCCCCACCAATTCATGAACATTCTCTTAGTTTGACCTTCAAAATGGCCAGATCCAGAGAATTCCATTCAGCCTCTTTTTACTCAACTTTGGGGCCATTTGCCACTAAGATCACTCCCCTTTCCTTTTGAGACGTGGACCACTCCTCCCTTCAGCTGCTAGGCCACTATTTTGTTCCTTCTCAGTCTTTTAAAAATTGATTTATAGTTCATTTTACAGTGTTATACTGGTTTCAGGTGTACAGCACAATGATTCGGTATTTTTATAGCTTATACTCCATTAACAGTTATTACAAGATAATGGCTGTAATACACTATGCTATATATTAGTGTTGCTTATATGTTTCCTGCAGAGTAGTTTGTGTCTTTTAATCTCATACCCCTAATTTTCCTCTCCCCTCTTCTCTGTCCCCTTTGGTAACCACTAGTTTGCTCTCTGTATCCATGAGTCTGTATGTGTATACTCATCCACATTGTTTAGGTTTCACATGTAAACAATATCATACAGAGTCTTTCACTATTTGACATTTCACTAAGCCTAATATTCACTAAGTCCATCCACGTTGCTGCAAATGGCAGAATTTCATTCTTCTTTATGGCTGAGTAACCTTCCATTGTATATCTATACCACGTTACCTTTAGTCCTTCATCAGCTGATGGGCACTTGGGTTGCTTTCATATCTTGGCTATCGTAAGTAGTGCTGCTGTGAACATTTGGGTGCATGTATTTTTCTGGATTGGTGTTTTCATTTTTTCTGGGTATATACCCAGGAGTGGAATTGTTGGATCATATGGTAGTTCTATTTTTAGTTTTTTGAGTGACCTCTATACTGTTTTCCATAGTGGCTACACCAATTTACATTCACACCAACAGTGTACAAGGGTTCCCTTTTCTCAACATCCTTGCCAACATTTGCTATTTATATTCTTTTTGATGATCGCCACTCTAACAGGTGTGAGGTGATGTCTCATTTTTGTTTTCTTGATGAGTAGTGAAGTTGAACATCTTTTCATGTGTCTGTTAACCATTTGTATAACTTCTTGGGAAAAACGTCTCTTTAGGTCTTCTGCCCATTTTGATTGGGTTGTTTATCTGACAATGGGTTGTATGAGCTGTTTGTGTATAAACCCATTTTCAGTCATATCATTTGCAAACATGTTCTCCCATTTCATAGGTTTTCTGTTTTACCAATGGTTCCTTTGCTATGCAAAAGCTCTTAAGTTTAATTAGATCCCATTCATTTATTTTTGCTTTCTTCTGTCTTAGGAGACAAATTCAAAAAAAGGATTGCTACAACTTATATCAGTTTTCTGCCTCTGTTCTCTTCTAGGAGGTTTATGGTTTCATGCCTTACATTCATGTGTGTAATCCTTTTGAGTTTATTTTTGTATAAAAATAAAGGTATGAAGGAATGTTCTGATTATTTTACATATAATTGCCCAGTTTTCCCAGCATCACTTAAGACTGTCTTTGCTCCATTATATATTCCTGCCCGCTTTGCTATTGATTGACCATATGCATGTGGGCTTATTTCTGGGCTCCCTATTCTATTCCACTGATATACATGTCTGCTTCTATTACAGTACCGCCCTTTTGATTACTGCCACTTTGCAGCCTGAAGTCTGAGAGGGTACTACCTCCCGCTTTGTCTTTTGTGTTTCCATATGAATTTTAGGATTATTTCTTCTAGTACTGTGGAAAAATGTCATGGGCATTTTGATGGGTATAGCAGTAAATCTGTAGTTTTCTTTGGGGAGTATGGCCATTTTAATAATGTTAATTCTTCTGATCTGAGAGCATGGGATATCTTTCCATTTCTTTATATTATCTTCAGTTTTATCAGTTCTTTATAGTTTTCAGCATATAGGTATTTCACCTCTTTGGTTAAGTCCAAGGCATTTTATTCACTTTGATACAATTTTAAACAGAATTTTTTCTCTGATAGTTTTTTATTAGTGTACAAGTATAGAAAAGCAACAGATTTCTATATGTTAATCTTGTATCCTACAAATTTGCTGAGTTTATTTATTAGTTCTAATAGTTTTGGGGTGGAGACTATATAGAATATCATTGTCAGTTTCTTTTCACGGCCCTTTAAAGGTTGTGACCGCCTCTCCCACCTAGAGTTCCATTGTGCCCTTTAAAATTTCATACTCTATATGATCATCTTGGAAATTCTTATTCACCACTAACCCTTTAGCCACCACCCATGCGAATGACTTTAAAATAATTATTTCTCAGAGCAAGAGCTCTCTCCTAAGCACCACTTTCTTTTTTTTTTTTCAAATCCTACCTCTTTAGGTCAATAAGCATTTACTGGAGTGCTTACTATGTGCCAGGACTTTCACCAGGGATATGAACAGAAATGGAACACACCTCCCTGGGATGTCAAGAGGGTCCTGCATGCTTGAATTAAGTCCAAACTTGCCCAGATACTCCCAACTCCGTTAGAAGGGTAAGAAAGGGAACCCCACGATTTCAAAGCAGGGTCATCCTTCCCTAAGAGAGAGATTAAGTTCTGTATCTGCACTAACGCCTCCTAACTGCCAACAACGGTGCCAAGAGAGTCCCAGACACCCACACATCCATGCCCCCAGATGCTTATGGCCTGGCACGCGAAGCCTCCTATCAATGTCTGCCTTGAAGGATTAATATCCAAAATAGAGAGAATGTATACAGTTCACAAGAGAAAACCAAGTAACCTAATATTTTTAGAAAAAGGCAAAGGATCTGAATAAACATTCCTCAAAAGAAAACAAATGGCCAACAGTACATGAAAAGGTACTCAATCTCACTAATCATCAGGGAAATGTGAGTCAAAAACCACTGAGATCACCACACACCTGCTAGGATGTCTGTTATCAAAAAGAAAATATAATAAGTGTTCACGACAATTGGGAGAAAAATGTATACTTGTGCATTGTTCCTCGGAATGTAAACTGGTAACAATCACTGTAAAAAATCATTATGAAAAGTTTAGAGATTTCTCAAATTAAAAACAGAACTACTATATGATCCAGCAAGCTCATTTTTTGGTATATAACCAAAGGAAATGAAATTTGGATCTCCAAGAGATACGTACACTCCCATGTTTATTGCAGTATTATTCATAATAGCCACATAAGGAAATAACCTAAATGTCCATTGACAGATGGATGGACTAAAAAGTGTGGTACATATATACAGTGGATATTATCCAGCCATGAGAAAGAGGGAAATGCTGCCATTTGCGACAACATTGATGGAACTTGAGGGCAGTATGCTAAGTGAAAAAAAGCAGACCCAGAAATACTGAATACTCTCACTTGTATGCAGAATCTAAAAAATTTGAACTTACAGAAGCAGAGAGTAGAAAAGTGGTTGCCAGGGGTCTGGGGTGAGGGGAGAAGACAGAACAAGGATAAGTCATCCAATGAGTATAACATTTCAGTTATGCAAGATGAATGAGTTCTAGAGGTCACCATGTACAGCTTGGTGATAAAAACTAACAAAACTGTACTATATACTTGACATTGCGAAAAGAATAGATCTTAACTCATCTCAGCACACAAACACACCCTAACTACGTAGAGGTGATAGATAAGTTATTGAGCTTGACTGTGGTGATCTTCTCACAATGCTTTTTCTAATATATGTACATCAAAACAGCAAGGGTGGGGAAGTGACGAGATGTGGGTTAAAGGGTACAAATGTCCAGTAATAGGCAAATAGGGTCTGGGAATGTAATGTACAGCTTGGTGACTATAGTTAACAATACTGTATTAGATACTCAAAAGTTGCCGAGAGGGTAGATCTTAAATATTCTCATCTAAAGACCATGGCAATTACGTGACATGATAGATGTTAGCTAACATGGTGGTGGCAATCATTTTGCAGTATACATCAAATCAATACATCAGTTTAGTTCAGTCGTTCAGTCATGACCGACTCTTTGTGACCCCATGGACTGCAGCACTCCAGGCTTCCCTGTCTATCACCAACCCCCAGAGCCTACTCAAACTCATGTCCATGGCATTGGTGATGCCATCCAACCATCTCATCCTCTGTCGTCCCCTTCTCCCATCTTCAATCTTTCCCAGCATCAGGGTCTTTTCCAATGAGTCAGTTCTTCCTATCAGGTGGCCAAAGTACTGGAGTTTCAGCTTCAACATCAGTCATTCTGATGAATATTCAGGACTGATATCCTTTAGGATTGACTGGCTAGATCTCCTTGGAATCCAAGGGACTCTCAAGAGTCTTCTCCAACACCACAGTTCAAAAGCATCAATTCTTCGGCACTCAGTTTTCTTTATAGTCCAACTCTCACATCCATACGTGTCTACTGGAAAAGCTATAGCTTTGACTACATGGACCTTTGTTGGTAAAGTAATGTCTCTGCTTTTTAATATGCTGTCTAGGTTGGTCATAGCTTTTCTTCCAAAGAGCAAGCATCTTTTAATTTCATGGCTGCAGTCACCGTCTGCAGTAATTTTGGAGCCCCCCAAAATAAAGTCAGCCACTGTTTCCATTACTTCCCCATCTATTTGCCATGAAGTGATGGGACTGGATCTTAGTTTTCTGAATGTTGAATTTCAAGCCAACTTTTTCACTCTCCTCTTTCACTTTCATCAAGGGGCTCTTTAGTTCTTCTTTGCTTTCTGCCATAAAGGTGGTATCACCTACATATCTGAGGTTATTGATATTTCTCCCGGCAATCTTGATTCCAGCTTGTGCTTCCTCCAGCCCGGCATTTCACATGATGTACTCTGCATAAAAGTTAAATAAGCGCGGTGACAATATACAGCCTTGACATACTCCTTTTCCAATTTGGAACCAGTCTGTTGTTCCATGTCCAGTTCTAACTGTTGCTTCTTGACCTGCATACATATTTCTCAGGCAGCAGGTCAGATGGTCTGTTAGTCCCATCTTTTTAAGAATTTCCCACAGTTATTGTGATCCACATAGTCAAAGGCTTTGGCATAGTCAATAAAGTAAAAGTAGATGTTTTTCTGGAACTCTCTTGCTTTTTCGATGGTCCAACTGATGTTGGCAATTTGATCTCAAGAACCAGAGATCAAATCAGCACATAGTACATCTTAAACTTAGATAATATTATAGGTCGATTGTATCTCAATAAAACTGGAAAAGGCATCAAATTTGACCTACTAATAGTGTATATTTAACATGTACAGGACTTCCCTCATGGTACAGTGGATGAGAGTCCATCTGCCAATGCAGAGGACGAAAGTTTGATCCGGGAAGATCCCACATGGCTTGGGGCAATGAAGTCTATATGCCTAGAGCCTGTGCTCTTCAACAAGAGAAGCCAATGAAATGAGAAGCTGTGCAACACAGCCAAAAGTAGCCTCCAGTCCCTGCAATTAGAGAAAGCTCGAGCACAGCAACAATGACCCAGCACAACCAAAAATAAAAATTTTAAATGTACAGGTGCTTTCAAAAAAGTTGTTAAAAAAAATTAAAACTCTGCCTTCAGTCCACTGAAAGCGGACTTTTGGATAAAAGTCCATTATGGCTTTTATCCTGGTTTCTATTGGTCACCACAATGCCTCAGACTCCCAGGTAACCCCCATGTCTATCTTCTCATCCCTCATGGCTCTGCATGTGCTTAGTCATTCAGTTGAGTCTGACTCTTTGCGACCCCATGGACTGTAGCCTGCCAGGCTCCTCTGTCTATGGGATTCTCCAGGCAAAAATACTGCAGTGGGTTGCCATGCCCACCTCCAGGGGATTTTCCCCCCTCAGGGATCAAATCCAGGTCTCCTGTATCGCAGGCAGATTGTTTACCATCTGACCCACCAGGGAAGCCCCCTTATGGGTCTATATAACCCCAGTTCTGTTCAATACACCATTCCTTCTAAGCTCCCCAAACCACCCACTATGCTCTCTGGAATCCACATCTGTCATTAGCAAACAACCCCTAGGTCCCCAATCTCTTCTCTGAACAGTCCTTTCACTTTCTTGCCCTACAGAGGCTCTCCCCAGAGGTTACTGCCTCGAGAAGAGTAGGGGCTGTGTTTCCTCCCACAGCCCTGACTCTGGGCTTGAAAGTGGATGAAGTCCTGCTTGCTCTTCTCTGCCACTTTCAGACCCTGCTCTTTCTCTCTCTCCCAAAACACCCCAGCTTTGAGTCATATGTCATCAGACTAGCCCACTCACTACCCTTCACTGTAGCTATAACTTACTGACATTTGCTTCACTTCTGTCTTAATTTTTGGTGATTTTGAAAAGTGAAGTCATTCAGTCGTGTCCAGCTCTTTGCGACCCCGTGGACTGTAGCCTACCAGGCTCCTCTGTCCATGGGATTTTCCAGGCAACAGTACTGGAGTGGGTTGCCATTTCCTTCTCCAGGGGATCGTCCTGACCCAGGGATCGAACCCAGGTCTCCCGCTTTGTATGCAGATGCTTTACCGTCTGAGCCACCATACAAGAAAGTGAAACATCACGCATCCCAGCCACTCACCTCACCAAATGTGCCTACCTAGATGATCTTGCCCTCCACCCTTTCTCTTCCCCCATGGTGACATCCTAGACTTTGTCATAACAAACCTTTGCAACTACTCTAGGATATAAGCCCCATGTAGGCTCTCCTTGAGCCCTCTCCCCTAAACTTCAGCTACTCCCCCAGCACTCCAGTGATTCTGTCTTTTTACTGCCCCGCCCCCTTCCGCTCCTTAGTCAGCTTGTGCTCCATAGTCATTCCTTAGTCACTTCTATGTGCATATCATTTTCCACGTTCCTTGATTCATTGTATTCCCTTGGCTAAACTCCAAACTGGAGCATCTCTGCCAGCCACCTTGGCCTACCAACTCAACACAGCTCAAAGTGACTAGAAACACACACACACACTCTCTCTCTCTGCTGACTTATGTGCTTTACATTTCTTTTTTTTAATTTTTTTTTTACTCTTGAAATACAGAATTTTATTTAGAAACTGTTTAAAAGTAGAAAAAAATCCTGTCAAGAAAGACCAGGTGGAAAATGGGTTCCCAACAAAATGGAATTTTAGGGCAACAAAAGTCTAAAAGGCCACAAAAGAGAAATAGCACCACTGTTATTTGAACAATGGCTAGTTACTTGCATTTTTTGGCATTGTTAATCACTGAATCTGGGTTTTCCTCTGAATTCCACACAGAGCATGCACTACACAACAATTTCATCATAAAACACCTGCTTGCTACACACATTTCAGGACAAGCTACCACCAGAAACAAATCAATACAAATACATCAGGTTAGCGTGTCACTAAATGTTAATTTTCTTTTGCAGAAAATATAGTACCATGCCTGAATTAATTATTAATATTTAAAATATTTCATTCCTTAACTCCCTCATTTGCTTTGCTCACAGCCGACTAAGTTCCTTTGTTTGGCAGAATTCTGCAACATGTGTGTCACCTACTACTGAGATTGTTATGCTTTACATTTCTGCCCCGAACCTCAAGGGGGCCCTTGATGCCACACACACTGTGCTGACTCATATGCCCCTGGTCACTCACACACACACACAGTGCTGACTTATGTGCTTGAAATTCCTGCCCCGAACCTCAAGGGGGCCCTTGATGCCACCCAGTGGCCACATCAGATTCCCCTAGGGTCTTTGCCCTCCCACTCTAAGATGATAAGTTCACAACTTCTTTCTCCTCCAACACCTCTGGCCCCATGACCACTCTTAGCTGACAATCTTGCCTCTTCCTTTCCTCACAAAACTGAAGCAAAAGAGAATTCCACAAACTCCCACTACATCATTTACCACCTCCAACCATCTGCACCCAGATACGCCGCCTTCTTCCTGTTATAAAAGATGGGCTTTTAAACACACCTCTAAAGCCAGCCAGCTTCTCCTGTGAGCATTAATGCCTGATTAGGTGGGTAAATTGTGTGTTTGAGGGATGGGTGGCAGGTTTTTACCCCCTCATTTCTTGCTATTGTGAATAAGAGCGTCATGAATATCTTAATGCCTTTAATTTTGGGGTTTTTCTTAGAATGTATTCCCAAAATGCATAATGACGGGGACCAACTTTATTTGTACTTTCCCAGTGAAGTATAATGGATGGTATAGGGATTGGATGGTTCCCTATAACCTTATAATGGATGGAGGATGGTTGAAGGAACAAACAGCTTCTGACTCACTTTCCTCGGATAAGAGGAGAGAAAATTAATGTTATGAAACACTAATAGAACTTAGTTATGAACTTTAATAGAACTAAAGTACGATAAAGAAAATCAATGGCATTTGGAAAATATGTCTGAAGTTATATGTTACAATATAGTCCATTCAAATGATAACAACGTTTGTATCCATTCCCTTCTCAAAAAAAGTCATTTTTTTTATGTTTACAGTTTTGCTCGGAGAAATAACCAAAGAACAAAATGGTAAAAAGCTGAAATATTAATTCCTGCTTGCCTCATTCATGTCAACTTGCAAGAAAACAATTCTGGAAAAGAAGCTCCAATGATCTGATTTTCTCATCAATAAATATTTGTGAAATTGAAATACTAAATTTTAATATTCCAAAACTGCACAAGGACCTAAGCAACTCTGTGCAAACTTTGCTCATATTAGATGGAGGAAAGTAGAGAAAGGTGAAATAAATCATGTATGCTGGTCACCTTGCTGTACTTCTGCAGACTTCTGTTATTAGCAGTGCTGGCATTTTCCTATCTTTTTTTTTTTTCAGATTTTTCCATTACAAAAGCAATGTATCTCCAGGCAAATGAGGTAGTTTACCATTTGCTTCAAAAGAATTTCTTCTTTGTCCATAAATATAATAAAGGCAAAATGAAAGAATAAAAATATGTAAGTGCACAAGGAACAGGAGACCACAGAAGGAAACCATAGATAAGAAGATTGAGCAGTTTGGGAAGATCTCATTTCTACTGAGTTTAAAATACAGGCACAGCAGAGTAAGCTCCAGTTCACGTGCCTGCAGAGACCAAGGGAACTTGCCTAAGAGGCAGTACCAAGGATGAAAGTGAAGTGGAAGACTGGAAATAAAGGGCTTGTTTGGAATCTATATAACAAAGAATTGAATCCTCCCAGATCCCCCTTCTAAAATTACAGCCATAGGACAGGGCCCTGAAAAAGATCAGAAGTTGATTCTCCAGTGAAACTGAATAAAAGGGTTGCAGATGTGAAAACACCAAGCACTGAAAATGGGAATTTAGTGAAAATCTGCACTTTAAACAAGAAAACCTTTCCTTTCCTTTCCATTCCTTTCCCAGCCTAGCTCCCAGAACATAGTCAAGCACATGTGCTATCCAGTTTCCCAGACATGATATTGAAAGATTCTTCTACTATAATAGATAACCCCAGAGAAACACATTCACATACTGACATACGTGGGTACCCCCAGTGAAGAGTTAACCCTTGACTCTACTTCAGTGACCAAAAAGTTTGTTTGGGTTTTTCTATAACATTTTATAAAATACCTGAACAAATTTTTTGGCCAACCCAATGCCATGGTAAAATCCCATGACTTCTAAGACCTGTGCATGCATACAAGGTTTCACATCAGATTTTAGTACATTATTTTAAAACTAAATATCAAAACCCTAAGACTTTTTGCTGCTGATGCTGCTAAGTCACTTCAGTCATGTCTGACTCTGTGCGACCCCATAGACGGCAGCCCACCAGGCTCCCCCGCCCCTGGGATTCTCCAGGCAAGAACACTAGAGTGGATTGCCATTTCCTTCTCCAATGCGTGAAAGTGAAAAGTGAAAGTTAGACTTTTTAGGAAAGCCTCAATCATTAAAGACAGACAACAAATGGGGGAAATTAATAAGAGGAGAAACAAAGATTATACAAAGAACAGAAGCATAATTACAGTATCCTGAGAGAAAAATATTGCACTCATGAAACAAGACAGAGTACTATGGAAAAAGAACTGTGTTATTATAACAGGCTGTGCTGTAGTAACAAACACTCAATTTTCAATGACGTAGAACAACAAAAGTTTATTTCTTATTTATGTCAAGTCCAAATCAATTAAAAGTTATTCTTCTTTATCTGGAACTCTGAGATCCAGGTTCCCACTATTTCATGATGTCACCATCTTCGCACGTTGCTTACAAGGATATCACAGCAGGAAGAAAGACTGATGGACTGAGGCACAGATTTTAATTTTAACAGCTTCTGCCCAGGAATGACATTTGTCACTCCTGCTCACAGACCAGTGGCCAAAACTAGTCCAAATCTAACTGAGGTTGGGAAATAGAAGCATGTGGAATGTTTGTTGAGTCTAATACCCCTGCGATGAGAACTACCAGAGTAAGAAACAGCTCTTGAAAATTAATATGATAGCTAAAATTTACATCTCCATAGAGAATTTAGAGGATAAAGTTGAGGAAATCAGGAAATAATTTTGTAAAAGACAGATAAATTAAATCTATAATCCACCCGATTGTTAGAAACTCCATCAAGAGTACAGAGAAAAAAGGGAGGAATTTTTCTATGAAGTAATACCAGAAGTTGCCCATAGACTATAACCTACAACTCTACAGATTAAAAGATCCCACTGACACAGGCATTCATCTTGGTTGTGCTAAAAAACTATGATCAGGAGTCTTATAATATAAGGCCCAACAAACTGTGGGTACAATAAGACCTCTCAGAAGCAAGGCCACTACTTAGTTTGACAAAAGGGAACAGTATAACTAGCAAGCATCTTGCAGAGTCTGCTCTGTTCAACAACAGTGTTGTGTTTTGTGTTTATCACTTAACATTATGCAATAATTGTGTTTCCATGGCACTGTATTATTTTCATGGCTGTTACACTTAGTGATTATAAATATCCTATGGAACAGATACACCATGTTTTCCGTAACCCTTCCACCATACTTATACTTACATTTTCAATCAGACTTATGTTTCCAATCTCTCTATCACAACTAGAGAGTAGTCCACGCAGCAATGAAGACCCAGCACAGCCAAACAGCCAAAACAATAAAACTGAAACAAAACTGACTTCCACAATTACACCAGTACATGATGCATCCAGGCACCCCTGCATGTATATGTTTATCCACACACTCACCAGCACTGTACATTTGTATTGAAACATTTTTTGCTAACTTCAGTTCAGTTCAATTGCTCAGTCATGTCTGACTCTTTGTGAACCCATAAATCACAGCACGCCAGGCCTCCCTGTCCATCACCAACTCCCGGAGTTCACTCAAACTCATGTCCATCGAGTCGGTGATGCCATCCAGCCATCTCATTCTCTGTTGTCCCCTTCTCCTCCCGTCCCCAACCTTTCCCAGTGAGTCAACTCGTCGCATGAGGTGGCCAAAGTATTGCAGTTTCAGCTTTAGCATCAGTCCTTCCCATGAACACCCAGGATTGATCTCCTTTAGAATGGACTGGTTGGATCTCCTTGCAGTCCAAGGGACTCTCAAGAGTCTTCTCCAACACCACAGTTCAAAAGCATAAATTCTTCGGCGCTCAGCTTTCTTCACAGTCCAACTCTCACATCCATACATGACCATGGGAAAAACCATAGCCTTGACTAGACGGATCTTTGTTGGCAAAGTAATGTCTCTGCTTTTTAATATACTATCAAGGTTGGTCATAACTTTCCTTCCAAGGAGTAAGCGTCTTTTAATTTCATGGCTGCAATCAGCATCTGCAGTGATTTTGGAGCCCAAAAAAATAAAGTCTGACACTGTTTCCACTGTTTTTCCATCTATTTCCCATGAAGTGATGGGACCAGATGCCATGATCTTTGTTTTCTGAATGTTGAGCTTCAAGCCAACCTTTTCACTCTCCTCTTTCACTTTCATCAAAAGGCCTTTGAGTTCCTCTTCACTTTCTGCCATAAGGGTGGTGTCATCTGCATATCTGAGGTTATTGATATTTCTCCCAGCAATCTTGATTCCAGCTTGTGCTTCTTCCAGCCCAGCGTTCCTCATGATGTACTCTGCATATAAGTTAAACAAGCAAGGTGACAATATACAACCTTGACGTACTCCTTTTCCTATTTGGAACCAGTCTGTTGTTCCATGTCCAATTCTAACTGTTGCTTCCTGACCTGCATACAGGTTTCTCAAGAGGCAGGTCAGGTGGTCTGGGATTCCCATCTCTTTCAGAATGTTCCACAGTTTATTGTGATCCACACAGTCAAAGGCTTTGGCATAGTCAATGAAGCAGAAATAGATGTTTTTCTGGAACTCTCTTGCTTTCTCCATGATCCAGCGGATGTTGGCAATTTGATCTCTGGTGCCTCTGCCTTTTCTAAAACCTGCTTGAACATCTGGGAGTTCACGGTTCACATATTGCTGAAGCCTGGCTTGGAGAATTTTGAGCATGACTTTACTAGCGTGTGAGATGAGTGCAATTGTGCGGTAGTTTGAGCATTCTTTGGCATTGCCTTTCTTTGGGATTGGAATGAAGACTGACCTTTTCCAGTCCTGTGGCCACTGCTGAGTTTTCCAAATTTGCTGGCATAGTGAGTGCAGCACTTTCACAGCATCATCTTTCAGGGTTTGAAATAGCTCAACTGGAATTCCATCACCTCCACTAGCTTTGTTCGTAGTGATGCTTTCTAAGGCCCACTTGACTTCACATTCCAAGATGTCTGGCTCTAGGTGAGTGATCACACCATCGTGAATATCTTGGTCGTGAAGATCTTTTTCGTACAGTTCTTCTGTGTATTCTTGCCACCTCTTAATATCTTCTGCTTCTGTTAGGTCCATACCATTTCTGTCCTTTATCTTTGCATGAAATTTTCCCTTGGCATCTCTAATTTTCTTGAAGAGATCTCTTGTTTTTCCTATTCTGTTGTTTTCCTCTATTTTTTTGCATTGATCACTGAGAAAGGCTTTCTTATCTCTCCTTGCTATTCTTTGGAATTCTGCATTCAGATGCTTATATCTTTCCTTTTCTTCTTTGCTTTTCACTTCTCTTTTTTTCACAGCTATTTGTAAGTCCTCCTCAGACAGCCATTTTGCTTTTTTGCATTTCTTCTTCATGGGGATGGTCTTGGTCCCTGTCTCCTGTACAATGTCATGAACCTCTGTCCATAATTCATCAGGCACTCTATCAGATCTAGTCCCTTAAATCTATTTCTCACTTCCACTGTATAATCATAAGGGATTTGATTTAGGTCATATCTGAATGGTCTAATGGTTTTTCGTACTTTCTTCAATGTAAGTCTGAATTTGGCAAAAGGAGTTGATGATCTGAGCCACAGTCAGCTCCCGGTTTTATTTTTGCTGACTGTATAGAGCTTCTCCATCTTCTGCAAAGAATATAATCAATATTTCTTTATTGACCATCTGGTGATGTCCATGTGTAGAGTCTTCTCCTGTGTTGTTGAAAGAGGGTGTTTGCTATGACCAGTGCATTCTCTTGGCAAAACTCTATTAGCCTTTGCCCTGCTTCATTCTGTGCTCCAAGACCAAATTTGCCTTTTACTCCAGGTGTTTCTTGACTTCCTACTTTTTTAATTTCCCACAAATAAGTCTCAAATGCTGACTCACTGCACCAATTAGCACATCGCCTGCCACCTGAATTCCACTCCGGCTCATTCCACAGGGAAATCTCAGCAGTCACACTGTGAAGCATAGCAGGAATTATCAACTCACCACTCACCTCACGGCCATCCATAGGGCAAGCAGCCCAGCCTCAGGGGGTTTCTCAAGTTCACCTCTGAAGCCAGCACTCTTAAATTGGGTTCCTGAGTTCAGTCAGTTCAGTCGCTCAGTCGTGTCCGACTCTTTGCGACCCCATGAACCGCAGCACGCCAGGCCTCCCTGTTCATCACCAACTCCCGGAGTTCACCCAAACTCATGTCCATTGAGTCGGTGATGCCATTCAACCATCTCATCCTCTGTCATCCCCTTCTCCTCCTGCCCCCAATCTTTCCCAGCATCAGGGTCTTTTCCAATGAGTCAGCTCTTCGCATCAGATTCCTGAGTAGCGAGGACAGAAATGAAGATTCGTAAAAGTGATTGAGAAAGTGCTCTCTGGATAAGAGGAGTGGGACGGAGTAGAAAGCTTAAATAGGAGTTCGGTACTTGCTGAAGACTAGTTTCAGTGCACTCCACGGAAAGACAGGTCATACCACACAAGGTGAAGGGGGATGGGGCGAGGTGGTGCGGGAGGCAACATTTTGTACCACTAAGTCGGCTTCCATTGGCTGAGCTCTGCCCTGGTGGTAGTGGGTGTTGCCAGCTGGGCAAGGAGGCATCTGTTTGGCTGAGGACTATTTAAGGGGCAGCTGTGAAATGACGGCAATGGCAAGCCACTCCAGTACTCTTGCCTAGAAAATCCCATGGGTGGAGGAGCCTGATGGGCTGCAGTCCATGGAGTGGCTAAGGGTCGGACATGACTGAGCGACTTCACTTTCACTTTTCACTTTCACACATTGGAGAAGGAAATGGCAACCCACACCAGTGTTCTTGCCTGGAGAATCCCAGGGACGGGGGAGCCTGGTGGGCTTCTGTCTATGGGGTCACACAGAGTCAGACACGACTGAAGTGACGCAGCAGCAGCAGCAGTGAAATGTTATCAGTCATTAAGACCAGGCCCGAGGATGGGCACGCTGCCTGTCAACAGGATCCAGGTGTGGGCACTAGGAGAAAAAGACAAGCCATTACGCGAACATCTAATGGGTACATACTTGTGTGCGACCTCAGTCACCCAGTCCTGTCTGACTCTTCGCGACCCCATGGATATAGCCCACCAGGTTTCTCTCTCCGTGGGATTTCCCAGCAAGAATACTGGAGTTGGTTGCCATTTCCTTCGGGGGATCTTCTTGACTGGGGAATCAAACCCATGTGTCCTGCATTGGCAGATGGATCCTTTACCAGTGAGCCACCTTACCTTAAATTCTTTTTTATTAACTGTCTTATTTAAATTTCACAACAACTCCAAAAGGGAGGTGTTAATACTGTCTCCATACATTTTCTCAAGGAAAATGAACCTTCAGAGTTTAAGTGACTTTCTGATGATTACAAAATGAGGCATCATGTTTTCAGGTGTAATAAATTTGCAGATAAAAAGGAAGTGCCTCAGCTTATGTACTTGTAAAATGGATACACACAGAACTCATTTAGAATCATATCTTTGGAAAGTGGAGATTCTGGAGTGAGCCAATTGGATTCAAATCCTAAGTTTTAGTGCTTTCAGTCATACTGCCTCTTGAATAAAATTGTGATTCTTATTCCCTAAATATTCTTGATCTCATACGTTACTTTTGTTTGTATATGTGTGTGTATCTATATCAACTTAGTAAATCATAATAAATTAGTTGAACTACTACATTTCCCAGGCCCTAGGATAATAAGTGTTAAAAATTACTAAGAAATTCTCCATTAAGTGGTAGAAAAGCCAGAATATAGTCTAGATATGCAATTAATAATTTATTTGGCTTTTGACTGTGGGTTTACTTTATGTCCATTTTCTCATTATAAAACAGGTACTAGTATCCTATACAATAATATAGATAAGAAAACGGAAACTCTGGGAAGATTATTAACTTTTCCCAAATCACAGAACTAGGAAGGGATAGGTCTGGGAATTGAACCAAAACCACCATCTGACATCAAAACTACTATTGGACATTAAGGAGAAAAATTTAATAGATTCACCTATACAGAGACAACCAGTGATGCAGATTTTCAGTATAAATAAAGGAAATTTTCCACCCTTTCAACTCTTTTTCACATGAGCCAAATCTGAAAGCTACAAAGGAAATGGAAAATTTCAGAAAATACTCACTCACTCAGAGTATCACTGAAGCAGGAGAACAATTCCAAGACAAGAAAGAAGAATCATTAATAATGACCTGCTAAAATAAAAAGTATTTTTCTAGAGCCAGTGACCTGAGCTGACACAGGACGAGTGGCTCTGATTCCACAGCTGGGGTGAAATTATCAAATCAGATTCTGTGGCCCAAAGGAGGATGAGGTTTTGTGACAGGAGTGGCTACCTCCATCACCATGGAAACTATACCAGCCAAACTTGCCCTGGATGGTGGCCTCTGCAGAAGGTTACTGAAGTCTTCTTTGCTTCCTCTCCCTCCTCACCACCCCCTACCCTCAATGAATAAATCCCCTGTTGTATCCCTCTGGTCTGTTACCTCAGGTCACTTTCCAAAGGAAGCAAAATTCTAGTACAGGCAGAAGGCCTCTTCTATTTTCCTTAGACAACTTAGCCTTTCTAGGTATCACTTTCCTTTGGATCATTATGGGGGATATATTTATTTTATGCATAAGGAGTGTGTGTGTGCAAGCCTAGGACAAAATATTTCTGAATACATTCAGATACCTCCCCTATGGTTGTTGTTGTTTAGTCACAAAGTCATATCCAACCCTGCAACCCCATGGACTATAGCCAGCCAGGTTCCTCTGTCCACAGAATTTCCCAGGCAAAAATACTAGAGTGGGTTGCCATTTCCTTCTCAAGGGTATCTTCCTGACCCAGGAATTGAACCCATGTCTCCTGCATTGGCAAGTATATTCTTTACCACTGAGCCACCAGGGAACCCCACCTTCTCTCTACCTCACTCTATTAAAAGTAGAAAGAATTAGGGGAAAGGATTTTCCCGGTTCAAAATTCTTATTGGCTGTCTATGGCCTATGAGATTAAGAACAAACCCTGTCTTGTATTCAAAATCTTCCACAGTATGGTCCCCAATTCCCTTCCCATTCGCCTTTCCCATGATATCCCCCTTCTCACTAGTCACTGAACATTATCTGCATTTGTTTACCTTTGTGCTGTTCTCATGTCCCTCTGTCTTCTTGTACTAGCCTATCCCAATTTTTTTTTTTTTTACTTTTTGGCCACACCCTGCAGCACGTGGGGCCTTAGTTCCCCAACCAGGGATCGACCCTGCACCCACTGTATTGGAAGGTGGAATCTTAACCACTGGACTGCCAGGGAAATCCCCTGCCTCTCCTAATTTTGCCAAAATCTTATCTATAACTTTAATCTCAAAATGTATGGAAATTCTATGCAAATCAAATTTCAGTAAATTATGGAAATTGTGAGTATTCCATTCCGTCAGTGTATTTTATCATTTGTTGTGGCGAAAACTTGAATTTTAAAAATGTTCCTTGATGTTATCAAGCCATGTATTTTAAGTGTACAACTTGATAGATTTTCATGAAGTGCACACACCCGTGTAAATACCTCCTGGATCAAAAAATAGAATATTATAAATATCCAGGTAGCCTTTCTCAAGCTGTTACCTGAAAACTGGGTTTGCCTCTTGGTGGGTATCTAGCCAAGATACAACTGAGCCAGAGAGCAGGAGAAGGAAGGATTTTTTTTTTTAATTTACTTATTTTTGATTGAGGGATAATTGATCTACAATTTTGTGTTGGTTTCCGCCATACATCAGCATGGATCAGTCCTAGGTATACACTTGCCCCCTCCTTCTTGAACCTCCCTAGCACCTCTCACCCTATCCCCCATCTAGATTTTTCAGAAAGCACCATTTTGAGCTCCTGAGTCATACAAAAAGTAGCAGAAGACCGAAACAGACATTTCTCCAAAGAAGACGTACAGATGGCTGATTGCTCATTATAAGAGAATTGCAAATTAAAACTACAATGAGGTATCATCTCACACCAATCAGAGTAGCCATCATCAAAAGTCTACAAACAATAAATGCTGGAGAGGGTGTGGAGAAAAGGACACCCTCTTGCACTTTTGGTGGGAAAACAAACTGATAATAACCACTATGGAGAATAGTATGGAGAGTCCTTAAAAACTAGGAATAAAACTACCATATGACCCAGCAACCCACTATGGGGCCTATACCCTGAGGAAACCATAATTGAAGAAGGAAGGGTTATTACTCTCAGCAAGTTAGCAGAACACTCAGGAAATTTTCTGAAGTGGTATCTTCTCAAATAGCAAAATTGGGGAAGTTTTAACTCAGGGTGCATGTACAGAAGGGACTTGGGTATGGTATATGCATATTCATGAAGGGGCTTGAGCCAAGAATAATTTAGCGTAGAATTGGACACAGGTTGACAGTCTTGGCTCTGCTTTATTGAAGTCACAAGGGTCAGCAAAGGTCAGCCTCATCATTCCTTAGGCTCTGGTTAGTCTGGTGGTTGAGAGGGTTTAAATCTTGCAAAGTAGCTCAGGAATGTGCTTCAGGCTAATCTTTACCTTTGAAACAGAGCTGGGAGTCTTTACAACTGATACATTTCCCTGACCTGGTCAAGAGCAAGCACTGTGGTCAGCTTGAGATCACAAATTGGCTTCGGCCTAAAATGGCTTCTTTTATGTCAAGAAAGTTATGTCTAGAGAAAGATAAATAATCTATGATGTCACTTACACATGGAATCTTAAAAATACAATAAACTAGTTAATGTAACTAGAAGTAGACTCACTGGTATGGAAAACTAACTAGTGGGCACCACTGGGGAGATGGGGGGGTGGAGAGCACTATTGGAGGGGGGGGAGTGGGAGGTACAAACTCTTGGGTGTAAGACAGGCTACAAGAATGTATTGTACAACATGGGGATTATAGCCAATATTTGTAATAACTGAAAAGGGAATGTAGCCTTTAAAAACTGTATTTAAAACATTACATCTGGTTCTCTTCCTCCAGGAACTCCCTACTTTATCTGCCCACAATGGCTTTTCATAATTTTCACACTCTTGTGCAAAGATTGCTGCTATCATGATATCTAATATCATGTATTAGCTTTTTCCTTTTTTTAAACTTTATGTAAGTGGACTCACCCTAAATGAAATCAGTCCTGAACATTCATTGGAAGGACTGAGGCTGAAGCTGAAATTCCAATACTTTGGCCACCTGATGCAAAGAACTGACTCATTGGAAAAGACCCTGAGGCTGGGAAAGATTGAAGACGGGAGGAGAAAGGGACGACAGAGGATGAGATGGTTGGATAGCATCACTGATTCAATTCAGCTTACTCAATGAATTTGAGTAAGCTCCCCGAGGTGGTGATAAACAGGGAAGCCTGGCGTGCTGCAGTCCATGGGATCACAGAGTCGGACACGACTGAGTGACTGAAATGAACTGATAAGTGGACTCACACAGTTTGTGGTTTTTTGTGATGTCTTTGATCAGTCTCATGTTTGTGATATTCATTCATGTCGTTGCACGTGGCAGTATTTCATTCCTTGTCATTTCTCTATAGAACTCAGTCATGAATATTCCATTATTTTTAATGTTTTCCTGTTGATAGGCATTTGGGTTGTTTCTAATGGCCAAGCAGGAAATGTGCTGAGAAGGTCCTCATCTGAGTCAGGTGCATCTCTTCAATCTTAGACAATGTACAATGTGGCTGTAGAGTTTTGTACCATGTACTGACATTTGGACATAGACTCATTTTCTCCCTCAGCCACCCTCTCTCCAAGGTTAGCACAGTTCAGTATGAAAACACTCTTGAACTTAGAGCTGTGGAATTATAACAAGAGTCAGTTATCAAAATGTCTCATGAAGATTTTTTAATGGGGCCTTGAAATAGCCAAAAGCCCTGTTAGGTTTTTTCCATCCAATATTTAATAAAATGTTCAGGAATTATGAGTGTGCGTCCCCATAAAGTAGAGATCTATTTCTTTATGTTTTTTCTAAACCGTGGTGATTCACAAATTACATAATTTTAGAATGTTAGACCTGGAAGGGACTTTGAAGCTCATGCATTTTAATGCCCAATTTTCATGTGATAAAAAAGAAGGCATAGATACATCAGTGATTATTTCCAAGGTAAAATATAATTTCTGGGTTTTAGAATGAGGTCTCAAATCTGACTAGAAGGGTCCTTTCTTCCACAAGATGGCATTACAAGCCACTCAGAAGATTTTATAAATGTGACAGGCCTCCCTTCCCTAGAAACATGCCGCGTTCACCGCTGATAAGGAGACAAACATCCACTTTCCTTCTGGGGTGAGGGGAGACCAAACTTCCACTTTGGGGTCTCTTTACACATCACTTCACCAAACACCAGTGTCTTTCTTTACAGAAAAGCCATCAATAGGGCTTTCCTGGTGGTCCAGTGATTGAGAAACCACCTGCCAGTGCAGGGGACACAGGTTCAATCCCTGGTCCAGGAAGATGCCACATGCCACGGGACAAATAAGCTCATGTACCACAACTACTGAGCCTGTATTCTAGAGGCTGGGGTCCACAGCTACTGAGCCCAAGTACTAAAGGCCTGAAGCCTGCAGGCCTAGAGCCTGTGCTCCACAAGAGGAGCCACTGCAATGAGAAGCCTGCACAGTAACGAAGAGTGACCCCTGCTCACCACAAATAGACAAAGCCCATATGCAGCAATGAAGAGAAGCGCAGCCAAAAATAAATAAAATTTTTTAAAAAAAGAAACGCAATAGAAAATCCAAATGTACCATGCTCTAAGACCACTGGAGGAAGCTACATAGGGATACAGGAGCAGAAATTGACTGTCTACCATTATCCCCTTGAGAAGTGTTAACAGGTGAAAGGCCTTTACTGTTTATTCCAGAAGGAGCAGAGCAGCCGCCGCCGCCGCCGCCAAGTCACTTCAGTCGTGTCCGACTCTGTGTGACCCCATAGACGGAAGCCCACCAGGCTCCCCCGTCCCTGGGATTCTCCAGGCAAGAACACTGGAGTGGGTTGCCATTTCCTTCTCCAATGTGTGAAAGTGAAAAGTGAAAGTGAAGTCGCTCAGTCGTGTCCAACCCTTAGCGACCCCATGGACTGCAGCCTACCAGGCTCCTCCATCCATGGGAATTTTTAGGCAAGAGTACTGGAGTGGCTTGCCATTGCCTTCTCCGAGCAGAGCAGCAGCAGCAGCTAACCTAGACAGAGTGGTTATTATGTGCCAGCTGCCTTCTGAGTTCTTTACACGCATTTGCTCATTTAATTCTCACAATTCTCGAGTAGACACTGTTATTGTCTCCATATTACTGAAGAAGACACTATGGCACAGGGACAGTTGGTCACTTTTATACGGTCCCACTAACTCCTAGGATGAAGATGCCTTCCCCCCATCCCCGCCACCCAGGGGAAAGTTGAGGGTCAAGTGAACCTTCTGGAAGTTCGTGTGATAGCACTGTGAAGGGCAGCAGCCACACTTCACAAAGTAAATGTGTGTTGTGGTGGGGACAAAGGCTCTTGTCCTGAAGTCTGTAGCTCTACTGTATACATCTACAATTTCTTTCTGGTCTTGTGGTGAGTGTTGTCTTGCCCAGACCAGAAACACTTCCCGCAAAGCAGCATAACTTAGAAAAGCCGAGAAATAGTGACAGGCTGAGTAGAAGTCCATAAGGCTTGTAGGCAGTCACATTCCTTCATCACTGCTGGTAATTGAGCCAATGATGTGGGCAGTTGCTTCTGGAATACTCTGTTTTCCCATACATCCCGTTTCCCATAAACTGAAAGTGGAATATGCCAATGGGTAAATTATTTTTTGCTGGAGGAGCATGGAGAGTCCCTCACAATGTTTAGACAAAATGTTGGCCTTCACACCCTAGCTCCTGACAGCTAGTGCAGTCCACTGAATGGCTGTGGCCAGATTTGGACCGAGCCTGGGGTCGCCAGTGCCTTGGGAGCCAAAGGAATGAACTAGAGGAAATCCAAAGAATCAAGCTAGGACCCAATTATCTGGTAGGATGTGTGCAGACAGGTCTCCAGAGAGAAGGTCAGGCCACTAAGCTGGGAGCTGGAGCAGGATTAGAGAGCCAGAAGGTCAGAAAAAAACAAAGGCTGAGAATTCTCAGCAATTTCCTTGAATTCAGGCTGGAATCGGTAGCTCATCCTTATAAAAAGGCACTTGCATACTTAGATTAAGGGCACAGCTGACTTAAATGTCCAGGGAAGAGAATTTAACATCTCATTACAAGGCAAGACATATGAAGAAGAAAATGGCAACCCACTGCAGTATTCTTGCCTGGGAAATCCCATGGACAGAGGAGCCTGGTGGGCTACAGTCCATGGGGTTGCAAAGAGTGGGACTCAACTGGAGCGACTTAGCACAGCACTGCACACACCAGCCAAGGAGATATTCCACAGGCATTCAGGAGCCTCTTTGCATACAGTGGTCTTTCCAGTGGCATTTGACTCATGGCCTTCCAAGTGTTGGCATTCATTGCCCCACACTGCAGCTGAGCATGCTTCACACATTCCTCAATGTTGAAAGAGCCACAGAAACCCATCCTGCTTCTTCACTTTCTGTCAAAAATGTGGGACCAGTTAGGGGAAGGAGTGTATCACTGGGAACTCTTCCCTTCCCTGTTCTTGCTTGAGTACTGTGATGGTGCACAGCATCTCTGGAGCACCTCCTTCCATCAAGCAGAATCAAAAGAACTTGCTGCTGCTGCTGCTGCTGCCAAGTCACCTCAGTCGTGTCCGACTCTGTGTGACCCCATAGACGGAAGCCCATCAGGCTCCCCCGTCCCTGGGATTCTCCAGGCAAGAACACTGGAGTGGGTTGCCATTTCCTTCTCCAATGTGTGAAAGTGAAAAGTGAAAGTGAAGTCGCTAGGTCATGTCTGACTCATAGCGACCCCATGGACTGCAGCCTACCAGGCTCCTCCGTCCATGGGATTTTCCAGGCAAGAGTACTGGAGTGGCTTGCCATTGCCTTCTCCGCAAAAGAACTTAACAGGTCGTAAAGATGGTCATATGTCAAACTCACTCAAGACAAACAAAATATTTTCCTGGGTGCCTTCCAGACCTAGGTCTTCAGAAGTACATATAACTGTTGCTTTGGACTATTGATTTGAACTAATCATTCCACGTCTACTCTGGTGGCTCGGATAGTAAAGAATCTGCTGCAATGCAGGAGACTCAGGTTCAATCCCTGGAGTGAGGAAAATTCCTGGAGAAGGGAATGGCAACCCACTCCAGTATTCTTGCCTAGAAAATTCCATGGACAGAGAAGCCTGGCAGGCTACAGTCCATGGGGTCACAAAGAGTTGGACATGACTGAGCAACCAGCAGACAGTCATTCCACATCTTAGCCTCCAAATCTCAATTTCTTGTTCACTGATTGGAACAATGTCTGACACTTGGCTCTTTATATTTGTCTTGTTCTGTCAAGGTCCTTCTCCTCAAGGTACTTACCTGGGATTTATAACCAGACTCTCAATCCCATTTCTCGCTTCATAAACTAGATTTTTTCAAAGATCTCCCCCGTTTCTGTTTTTAAGATCTCTCTTCTCTTTCCATTTTCTTTCCTCTCTTTTCCCTCAGGTTTTTTTCTTGATATTTTAGCTTTGCAAGTCTATCTTGGTGATGATTGAAGTAATGAGCATAGAAAGAGCAAAATTATCTGGTATGCTCAAGTAATTGGCACTGGGGTGAACCCAGAAGCAAATAAAAATGCTTCAAAGAACTGGCACATAAGGGAAGAGAGAAAATGTGAAATACGCTAGATCCCTCTGGTTGAAAAAATAAAACCTAAATAGTCATTGCTGCTGCTGCTGCTTCTGCTAAGTCACTTCAGTCGTGTCTGACTCTGTGTGACCCCATAGACGGAAGCCCACCAGGCTCCCCCGTCCCTGGGATTCTCCAGGCAAGAACACTGGAGCGGGCTGCCATTTCCTTCTCCAATGTGTGAAAGTGAAAAGTGAAAATGAAGTCGCTCAGTCATGTCCGACCCTTAGTGACCCCACGGACTGCAGCCTACCAGGCTCCTCCATCCATGGGATTTTCCAGGCAAGAGTACTGGAGTGGCTTGCCATTGCCTTCTCCATAGTCATTGCTGCTGCTGTTGCTGTTAAGTCGCTTCAGTCGTGTCCGACTCTGTGCGACCCCATAGACGGCACCCCACCAGGCTCCCCCGTCCCTGGGATTCTCCAGGCAAGAACACTGGAGTGGGTTGCCATTTCCTTCTCCAATGCATGAAAGTAAAAAGTGAAAGTGAAGTTGCTCAGTTGTGTCCGACTCTTAGCAACCCCTTGGACTGCAGCCTAACAGGCTCCTCCGTCCATGGGCTTTTCCAGGCAAGAGTACTGGAGTGGGGTGCCATTGCCTTCTCCATTGCTAGTAATGTTCTAAAAATCCATAAGATGAGAAGAGTTCCTCATAACATAATGTATTGTCTTGTTCCAAATGAAATTAAATTTAGCAAACGTTTATTTGATTATCCACTATATGAAAGTACAGCATTACATGAAGATAATGTATAGCAAGGAAAGGATCAGCAAGCTGCAGTATCCATCCTCAAAGAGCTATCGGTCCATGGGAGAAACAGCCATGCATACACCTGATATTCCAGCCCAGCACTGCCCAACAGAAATTTAATGCAATCCACTTATGTAACTTTAAACTTTCTAGTAGTCACATTAAATAAGTAAAATAAACATATATAAATTAACTTTAATAATATTTTATTTGGCCAATATATTTCAAATAACCATGTCAACACGTAATTAATATTTTAAAATATTGAAATATCTTTCATTCTTCTTATCATATGAAGTCTTTGAAATCTGATATGTATTTTACATTTACAGTACATCTCAATGCACACACTAAATTTTCATCACAAATCCTTGGTTTATAGTTAGACTTCATAAAATTTACGGTTGAGAAACTACATTTATACACCCAAGATGTTTGGAACATATTTTAAAGTTTTCTAATAACTGAATCAAGTATCAGAACGTCATATCCCTTTTAAACCTTCATTCATATTTTAAAAACTTTTTCACCCTTTGTGAAGAATTGCTTTGACTTTGAAACAAATGTATTTCAGGGTCAAAACTATGTTTGTCCAAGTTAAGCAAACTCACTAATTCTTGTATTATTAGCATCAGAGTCAAAGAAATTTTAAGTAAATTGAAAAGCAGCATAAATGGATAAATATTAACAAACCATTATTCAAATTTTCCTGGTAATTTTTGTAGCTAACATATAACACTGCCAATCATGACTAAAATGTGTGGCTTTTGGCTCATATTAGAGAAACTGTAAGAGTCATTATTATCCATTTGTGCTATGAAAAGTTTAAATTTCAACCTCAATACCTGACTATCTAGGACTTATGTGTGTTTCTCTTTTCCTTAGAGCTTCAAATTTAGATGTTTCTATGTATAATAGTGAGAAATTGTAAGTAATGCACTGCCATATTTACCTTTGATTATTGAATATTTGTCAAGCATCCCTTTGGTTTCAGAAAAATTGGAGTAATGGTAGTGTGTGTGTGTGTGTGTGTGTGTGCGCACACACACTCATTGCTCAGTTTTGTCTGACTCTTTGCGACCCCATGGTTGGTGGCCCACCAGGCTCCTCTGTCCATGGAAATTTCCAGGCAAGAATACTGGAGTGGGTTGCCATTTCCTATTCCAGAGGGTCTTCCCGACCCAGGCATTGAAACCAAGTCTCTTGCATATCCTGAATTGGCAGGCAAATTCTTTACCACTGCGCCACCTGGGAAGCCCAATGGTACAGTAAATTTTTATAAAACTTTGTTACTCAGTAAATATGCAAAGAACATAAAAATCATTACCTTTATTATCTCCTATTTCTTTCAACATTCCATAAATAAGCAATAAATTATAAGCATTTGTTCATATACACTGAAAAACACTAATTTTATCATGATACTTTACATAGTTTGCTTGTGATAACTAACTACAAATATTTTCAATATATATCACACAGAGGAGCAGAGCAATTAACTGTTTATCTCTGGCAATTTTCCCAACTTTGAATCAATTAATCTTTGATATTGTTAGAAAGGTTTTGTATTTTATGGAAAATTGTTGATGGGTTAACTGTAGATATTTTCAGTTCAGTTCAGTCGTTCAGTCATGTCCGACTCTCCGCGACCCCATGAATCACAGCACGCCAGGCCTCCCTGTCCATCACCAACTCCCAGAGTTCACTCAAACTTATGTCCACAGAGTCGGTGATGCCATCCAGCCATCTCATTCTCTGTCGTCCCCTTCTCCTCCCGCCCCCAACCAAAGGTCCGTCTAGTCAAGGCTATGGTTTTTCCCGTGGTCATGTATGGATGTGAGAGTTGGACTGTGAAGAAAGCTGATCGCCGAAGAATTGATACTTTTGAACTGTGGTGTTGGAGAAGACTCTTGAGAGTCCCTTGTACCTCAAGGAGATCCAACCAGTCCATTCTAAGGGAGATCGATCCTGAGTGTTCATTGGAAGGACTGATGCTAAGGCTGAAACTGCAATACTTTGGCCACCTCATGCAACGAGTTGACTCACTGGAAAAGTAGATATTTTACTTTTTGTAAAATACTTTTTATTCTTTTATTAATAATTTTCTCACAAAATTCCCATAACAAATAATAACTTCTTTTACCTACCATCTCTCCATCTAGGTGTGTTGGGGGGGGGGAGTGCCAAGTTGTCTTATAGCTGACCAACACTACAAGCTCAACTCCTATTAAAAATCATTAAAAACATTTTCATAGGTCATTTAATTTTGATTTTAAGCAAGAAAGTTCATTGAGTCTCTTTTGACTATTGATCAAATTTATTATATGCTTGGCGAAAATATCCATTTTATTATCTTATTTTTAAAAATATGTTCAGCAAATTGCAATTCACTGTAAAATTTGCAACACACCTTCTTTCAACATTTTTTCTTACTGTACTGGATGCAGTCTTAGCTTCTATATTTCCATTTGCATCTACATTACTATTCTGCCTTCATTTTTAACTTAAAAATCTGCCCATGCTTATTTTTTAATTTGTAAAAATAATTTAGTCACATTATAATGAAAATAATATGTATTTCTATTTAGTTAAGGATTATAATTTACATATATACTACCAGAACTCAAGCTGCATAAAATATTAAAATAAATGCATTATAATGTTACACTGCTACATAAACAAAAATCATTCAAACTGAATCAACAGTTCAGCACCAACTTTTTCAGTGATGTGCTTATGTATATTAAAAGATGCACATGCCTGATACACTCTAATATGATAATATATGAGACAACACAGTGTTTAAAGTGAAATATGATCCTATCAAAACAATAAAACCGTATTTCATGGAAAAATACTATAGCTTTAAATTTTAAATTAATTAAAATTAAATAAATTTAAAAATTCAGTTTCTTAGATGTCCTAGCCATATTACAAATGCTCAACAACATTTGATTAGGGAAAAGGCAGCTTCTGGCTGATTGTCTACCCTCCTAGTCTCTCTTCTACCACTTTTTTTTTTGCTCTTTACCCTTGCCCAAGAGAGAAGGTACTATTAATCAAGTTGGGTTCAAAGTCATTAGTTGAAACATCTCTTAGTGGTTTTTTCTTCCACTTCTCTGTGCCATGTGCATACTAAGTTTCATCAGTCATGTCCAACTCTTTGCAACCTATGGACTATAGCCAGCCAGGCTCCTCTGTCCATGGGATTCTCCATACAGGAACACTGGAGTGCATTGCTGTGTCCTCCTCCAGGGGATCTTCCTGGCCCAGGTATCAGACCTGTGTCTCTTAAATCTCCTGCATTGGCAAATGGGTTATTTACCTCTAGCTCCACCTGGGAAGTCCGCGTAGGTGGGTGGTAATTTAAAACCCCTTCCCTGGACCTCTTCTACTTCCTGGTGACAAAATAGCTGTCCACAACTCCAGACTTACTTCTTATCCTCTTAGCAATTCGCAATGGAAGGAACCTGCATCCTTTTCAAAAGGTTTAAAAAAAAAAAACCCTTCTAGAATTTAATCTATTTGCCTCTGATGATCTTGGCTTGGGCTATATTCCTGTGGTGTCAACCTCTCTGAAACCTTACTGAAACCTCACTGAAACCACTTAAACTCAGAGAAGGAACGAGTGATTCCCTAAGAAGATTCAGGGCACATGTAATCAGAAAAAGAGCAAGTGGTTACCAGGAAAGCAAAAATGATCAATGTCTGATACACAGATAAATTGGAAAAATAGAAATAATAACCCCTAATTTCCTCATTCAAATATAACTGTTGTTGGTATATTGGCAAATTTACTCCCATTATTTTTTCTGGGTATTTTTTATATAATTGTAATTATAGTTTATTTAAAATTTTTCTCCCTATTTTTTTTCCTCTTACCATTCTATTATATGCATTTTGAATGTCTATCATGTTTCTAAGCATAATTTTAATGGTCACATGTATATAAACACTAATTTACTCCCAAGGACACCAAGGTTGCTTCTTTTTCTTTAAAAATTATAAATAAAGCTGTGACAAACATCATGATGTATATAGCTTTCTTCTATTGCTTGGACTATTTCCTTATAATTTTCCAAATGTTGAATTACTGGGTCAAAAGATATGCATATATTTAAGCTCTTTCTAAATTTTTCCCATTTCCCAAAAGGATTGTACTTATTCATAAGGTTGTCATCAATATAAATGTAGTCATCGTATATAAAATGCTCTTGTAAAGTCAAAGGACACCACTAAAGTATGGTGAAGACAGCAATTTCTTTGAGAGTGATAAAAATGCTTATGAAGAGGATTTTTTAACCTTTGATTCTGTATCAGTGTCTCAGAAATCATTCCTACATGGCTCAATTATGCAATTGCATGTGTTGTTTCTTGGAAAATTACGTTAAACATACAAGAAAGCAAATTGACAGGGTATTATTTTTTAAGTAATATGAATAACATGGCATAGGATTATGGTAGATTTCAACTAATTCTCATTTCACTAATATCTTTCAGACTGTATAGCTAATTAGGCGTGCATGCTCGGTTGCTCAGTCATGTCCGACTCTTTGTGACCCTTTGCTCACCAGGCTGCTCTGTCCATGGATTTTTCAGGCAAGAATACTGGAATGGGTTGACATTTCCTTCTCCAGGGGACCTTTCTAAGCCAGGGATTGAACCTGCATCTCCTGATTCTTTACCCACTGAGCTATCGGGGAAGCTAATTAGGCATTGGGACAAAATATAGCCACAAGAACCCATGTCACAACACTTAATAATAGCAACACAATGGAGATCTGCCTCCTGAGTTTTAGATGTCTTTCTCTCTGTTTCCTAGACACCTCAAGCCTAAATGTTTCAAAGTATCACAAAAATATTCAAAATGGAAATCATTCTAGAGCTTTGCACAGTGCCTAGCATGGGGAAAATATAAATCTGTTTGGTACATGAGTGCTGTCCAATAAATCTACTTTACTTCCTATAACCCATCATGATAAATATTTTCTCATCTAAACTAGAAACCTCACTATCCTATAGTCTACCTTCTAGGTACCCTTTGAATTGATTAATCACTAAATTCTCTCGATTTCACTTTAGAAACGACCATTGTCCCTACTCTTCCGAAATATTTCTATGGCCCTGGTTCACTCCAGTATCATCTCTCCTCGGATTATTAGCACAGCTTCTTCGGCCTCCTGCCTCTAGTCTCATCCTGTTTCCACTCTCCCAACAAAATGAGCTTTTCAGAATTCAGAGCCAATCATGGAACTCTTCTGCTCCAAATACAACAGTTCACCATCCACACGGGCAAAATCTGAAGCAATGTGCATGGCGTATAAGATCCTTCCTTTCGTTTGACCTCTGCCTACCCGCCTGGCCTCCTCTCTTCTCTCCTCCCAACCCTGCCCCCAGCGGTTCCCTGCACACTGCATCGTGACTGAACTGATGGCGGTCCTCTCAATCTCTACTAAAGTTTCCCTTCCTTCTTTCTGCATATCGTTTGGCAGCTGCCTCCCTGGAATACTCTCTCTCTAGTTTGTGAGTCTGACAGCAAATTTCTACTTTTTCTTCCAAACTCATCTTAAGAGAAAATAAGTCCTTTGAAAATACTGAAGAGGAGGTCAGATGGGGACAGGCTCAGCTATAGAGTTCTGGCGCATAGTTCAGCATTAGAGCGTTGGTTGAAATTTTCAGAGAGGAAGAATTCTCAGGACAGCATGAAATGAGAGACAAGCAGTGGGCCATGTTAGAAGACAGAATAAGAGGGGAGAAAGGAGTGTAAATGAACGCAGTATTTCAGAGACTGAGGGAGGGGAGGGTTTTTAGCATAATGGTATGACAAAAACTGTCCAAGCAGCAGAGAAATGGAGTAGGGTAATGACCTCATAGCACGCATTGGCTCTGATATAGAAGAGGCTTTTGTAATCTTAGAGCAGTTTCAGTGGAAGGTGGGGGCAAAGTCTGACTGCAGTGCTTTCAGGAAATGTAGTGGACAACTGTAAACTACACTTTCCTGTCCATGGCTGAGAATAAAAAGATGGAAAGATGGCCTTTGGGGGGTGACCTGAGGGGTAGGTAGGAGGATAAGGGATAGATGTTTTAAAAGCGAGAATGTTAGTGAGCAGAGAGGATACAGCAGAGGAGGAGGGAGTGATGAAAGCTAGAGATCTGAGACAGAGGAATATCCCTGAAGAGACTGCAAGGAGCGTGATCGAGAGCCCAGATGGAGGCCTAGGTCTCATGTAGGAGAAGGGCCATCCCAGTTTTAAAGAATGTCGGAAAAGAGAAATATTGCACAAGGTCTTGTTAAAGTTTGCCAAATGATAAAAAAAGATAAAAGGATCCTTGACAGGATTTCTGCATACTTCACAATAATACATCTGGCCAATTTTGAAAATGAGAGGCAAGGATTTAGTGATACACATGAATATGGAAAATGTGATGAGGGTAAACTGAAGATGCAAGGCATAGTCTTTGGAGTCAGATGGACCTGGGGGAATATTGGCTCTACCACACACTAGCTTTCATCTTTTTTCTTAAAAGTTATTACCACTACCTTTTACTATGTAAACTTCTGTCGAGATACAGTGTCCACACACTTGAAACTGTACAATGCTTGGTACCCAGGCTATTGCCTCCAACTCTTACCCACAATCATGTCACTAATACTTGTCTTTCCATCCTCTCTACTTTAAGGAAAAAATCCTTACCTCTCCATTCTCTTTGTCACGTCTAACACTTACAGGACTTGGATCTTGTAACCATGCACAGATCTTCAGAGATTCACTTCTGGAGCTTCTGTCAATACCTCATCCGACAGCTCTAGCCACACCAGTGCCTGGGCTTTGAGACCCTGTGTCTTCCCACTACTAGCTCTGATCTTAAGTAATTTCTTAACCTTCTCTGAACTTGAGTTTCTCCTTCAGAAAATAGGAGAGCGGGGAGCTTCCCTGGTTGTTCAGTGGTAAAGAATCCACCTGCCAATGTAGGAGACATTGGTTCAATCTCTGATCTGGGAAGATCCCACATGCCACAGAGCAACTAAGCCCATGCATCACAAATACTGAGCCTGTGCTCTAGAGCCCGGGAGCCACAATTACTGAGCCCACGTGCCCTCAATCCTGTGCTCCTCAACAAGAGAAGTCACTGCAATGAGAAGCCGCCAGAAAATATCTCCTGGAGATATTTCTTGATTAAATTTAAGAGATCTTCATTAAGGTGTGTGCCGGAAAAGTTTTTAAAAGAAATATGCCGTGTGTGGATAAAGATGGTTCACTTTAAAAAAGAAAAACAGTAAAAATATGAACAGCATGAGGTCAGAATAGGATGAAAGGCAAAACTTGTACAGCGCTTTAGCTTCTAACTATTAAAGATAGTATAAGAAATACTACTTTAAAAGATAATATTGGTTATTCATAGGGAATACTGTAGAGTGAGAATAGAAGAGAGGGAATCACTTTTCTAGTATGAGTCAGTATTTGATTTTACATTATTTTATCACAGAAAAGTAGAATAAAGATGGATTCACCTCAGTGTAATCAAAAGAGCATGGATTTGGGAGCCAGACAACCATAAGTTTTAATATTGACTTTGTTTCACACTAGCTGGTTGACAAATTCCTTGAGTCTCGGTGTATTAGTTTCCTAGACTGCCATAACAAAGTACCCAAACTGGATGGCTTAAAACAACAGAAACTTATTGTCTCCTAATTCTGAAGGCAGTAACTCCAAGGAGACTGTAACAATCAAGTTGTAAGCAAGGTGATGCGCTCTTGAAGACTAGGGGAGGATCTGTTTCATGGCTTCTTCTGACTTCTGGTATTAGAAGCCTCAGCTGTTTCTTGGCTTGTAGATACATCACTCCAATCCTCTCTCTTCCTAAGGCATTCTCCCTGTGTTTCTGGGTCTTCACATGGCTGTCTTCTTTCAAGGCCTACAGTCACTTGATTAGGAACCCACTCTACTCCAGTAAAGACTCCTCAACTGGTAAAGAATTCACCTCCCACACGGGAGACCTGGGTTCACTCCCTGGGTTGGGAAGATCCCCTGGAGATGGGAAAGGCTACCCACTCCAGTATTCTGGCCTGGAGAATTCCATGGACTCCAGTATGCTCCAGTATGCAAATATGCTCAGTAGTTCAGTCGTGTCTGACTCTTCGTGACCCCATGGACTGCAGCCTACCAGGCTCTCCTGTTCATGGAATTTTCTAGGCCAGAATACTGGAGTGGGGTGCCATTTCCTACTCTATTACTCCAGTATAAACTCACCCTAAATAATTATAGCTAGAAAGACTGTTAAGTAATTATAACTGCAGTGATCTTATTTCCAAATATATGGTCACATATCTGAGGTACTGAGGGCTAAAATTTCACCATATTTGAAGGAGACATAATTCAACCAGTAAGACTCAGGATCTTCATTCTTTAGGTGAGAATAAAAGTACACTCCTTGTGAAACCCTCCTGCACCGTTGGTGGAAATGTAAATTGGTGCAGTCACTGTGGAAAACAGTATAGAGTTTTCTTAAAAAAACTAAAAATAGAACTACCATATGATCCAGCAGTTCCATTCCTGGATATACATCTGAAAGAAACAAACACTAATTTGAAAAGATACACACACCCCAACATTCATAGCAGCATTATTTACCATTGCAAAGGTATGGAAGTAACCTGAGTGTCCATCAACAGATGAATAAAGAAGATATAGTACGGATATACAATGGAATACTGCTCCACCATAAAAAAGAGCAAAATACCATTTGCAGCAACACGAATGGATTTGGAGGGCATTATGCTAACTGAAACAAGTAAGACAGAAAAAGACAAATACTGTATGATATCACTTACATGGGGAACCTAAAAAATACAACAAACTAGTGAATAAAACAAAAAAGAAGCAGACTCACAAATAAAGAGAACAATCTAATGGCTACCAGTTGGGAGAGGGAAGAGGGAAGGAGCATTATTTGGGTAAGGGGAAAGGGTTATTAGGGGATCATATGAAATCATGCATGTGAAAATTTGAAAATTGTAAAGCCACTCTAGAATTTAAAGAATCTTTCTTTCTTTCAATAAATAAATATCTAATTAAGTGTGAAAAAAGATACCTTCCTTGCAAGGTTGTTAAGAGAATCCTGTATGAACTTGTGAAAAAATACCTAGCATAATATCTAAAGCAGGGTAATTGAGAAAAGTGAGGACAAGTCAAAGCCAGTCATCAAAGCTGTATTTTGGTTGTCACTGTCTGATTCCCTCTGAGCTACTTGTCAAGAAATCTTGGTGGACAGGTCTTACCAGGTTCCTTGACCCTTTCATATTGCATTCACAGGTGACCTTGATCCCATATTTACTAAGCACTTATTGTATGTTTGACATTATACCAGGTAGAGAGGTACAGAGGAGACCTAAAGCCACCTCTGTGGTTTTCTAAGGTGGTTTGTACTCTAGGATCAACCCATCATCCCACAAAGCACTCAAAATCTAGAAGCCATGGTCTAGAAAAGGGGTCAGAAAACTATGACTCAGGAGCCAAATCCAGGCTATTGACTGTGTTTCTATGTAAAGTTTTATTGAAAGATAGCCATGTCCATTTGTTTATATATTGTCTACGGCAACTTTTGTGTTACCACGGCAGAGTTGAGGAATTGTGACAGAGGTAGGCCTACAAAGCCTAAAATACTTACTTCTGGTTTTTCACAGAAATGTTACCTTTTTCATTGACCAGATCTTGACTTATACTTTTTTTTCCCCCACTGTAGTAGGCTTAGATTCTTCTTAGACTACGAGCCTAATGGTTTTTAGAGCTGCAAGTTTATTTACTGCATGGGCCCTGACCTCTCTAACTTTACTTTGTTTGGTTTTGAGGTTCAGGACCTTGGGGTTGTTCATTCATCATATGTAGCAATACTGGCTCATCACTTGTGCAAATGTACCACACCAGTGCAAGAAGGTACCATTAAGGCACATATTCCCCATAGTCCACTTCAGGCCTTGCTCTACTTTGCTTATCTACACTCTTTTCCTGGGTCCCATTGAATAATTTGTGATTACTTTTTAAATTTGAAAAGATATAATATGGAAAAACTCATTCTTCAGCAAACATTTGTTGACTACCTATTATATGCTAATTATCTTACTATTAATATAAAAATACTGAAGAACTGAAACATAATATATTTATGATGAAATTTGAAACATTATTAGTTTGTAATAGATGGCATTTTCACTCTAAATATTCACTGTCTCTTCCATAGGCCCCTGCCTATGAGAGGATGACATATCTCAGCTCATGGCTGGCACGGTCACGTGGCTTGCTTTGATCTTTGGAATATGACTGGAGCTGACAGTCTCACCTCTGAACAGGGACATTTTGTGGTCCATAACCACCAGCTCTTTTTCCTTCTGACATGAAACTATTATGTTTTAGATAGGGGCTGCTTTCTTATCCTGGGTTTTAGAATGAGAAAGGCATGCAACTGACTCAAACTTCTCTAGTATAGATACGAGAATTAACCTTTGTCATGAGCCCCTAAGATTTTGAATTCTTTGTTTCCATATAGTCCAGACTGATGGAAAGATTACTGATTGTATTTTTTTTCACCTTTTTTTTTGTATCAAATAACATTTAAGAGTTGTTTTTCCAACTTAAATATTATGGATGACAATTTACAACTTCAAGATAATAAAAATAAGGCCTAGAAATAAATGTCACTTGGGAATTAAATGGAAGTATCCAATTCTAGCTGGCGACTTAGAATACTGTGCACATGGCATCCAGTTATGCAAATCCTTTAACGTAACCTGATGTACACTATTTATATTAACATTTTACAGTACTTGTTTATTCACATATCTGTGTATCCATCCAACAATCCATCTTATTTCCTAAAGTATTATAAGTGTCAGGCATCATTACACTTCACCCCTAACCACTTCAACTTGTACATCTTTAACTAAATTTCAATATCTGCTTATGAATTTTTTCTTCTGGGGTAAAATGTTTATGTAATGTACAAACCTTACATATACCATTCGATACATTTTTGCTAAACAGACACTCCTATGTAAGATATAGAACATGACCATCACCCCACAAAATCTTCACGATTTATTTCAATCTGTATATTTGCTGTTTGTATGAGCTTCTCAATGCTGCATGTATTTTTATTCTGAGCTTTGTATGTTTATGGAGAGGTTTAAATATATTCATAGAATTCACACTAATATGTCATGTCTCTAGACCTCATGAATGATACACTTTACCAGAAATTTATTTCTCAAGAAGAACTTTTAGCATCTGATAATCAATATGTATTTTTTCTGGGCCATTATTTTTCTTTTTCTACCTTTGCTTTATGAATAATAATTTTTTTTCTGTAATAATCATCCATCAGGAATGTCCCTACCACACTGTGCAATATAATCATTTCTACATAATTAAAGCTTTGGCAATCCCATGTTCTACAAGAGGCATTAGAGGGGCTGATGCTAATAACAACATAATTAAATTGGCTTAGACTGACCAGCTGAGGCTGGTTAGTAAAAGAAAGTGAAAATGAAAGTGTTAATTGCTCAGTCATGTCTGACTCTTTGTGACCCCATGGACTGTAGCCCGCTGGGCTCCCCTGTCCATGGTATTCTCCAGGTAAGAATACTGGCGTGGGTAGCTGTTTCCTTCTTCAGGGGATCTTCTTAACCCAGGGATCAAACCTGGGTCTCCTGCATGTAGGCCGATTCTTTACCATCTGAGCCACCAAAGAAGCCATAGTAAAAAGTAGGATAACTGCAAACAAGAGAGAGAAAAACAGGAAAGATTTATACTACATGTTTGTGGCTGTACACAGGTGACAGACTGGAGGAATGAACAGTAACAGCTTCAGTAGAGAAGCTGGACCAGCATGAAAAGGCAAGGCAAGAACAGGGAAAAACATGGATTGGTTTTTATGCCACTTGGAACGTGGTCATAATTTACTTCTACTGATTCCCTGCTGTCGTCTCTTTTTTGGCTTCTAAAATAACTTGTACCCATATCACACACAAAAATAAATATTATAGAAGTCTGTTTATATATTATTGGACTTCCCTGGTGGCTCAGACAGTTAAGAATCTGCCTGCAATGTAAGAGACCTGGGTTCAGTCCCTGGGTCAGGAAGATCCCCTGAAGAAGGAAATGGCAACCCACTCCAGTATTCTTGCCTGGAGAATTCCATGGACAAAGGAGCCTGGTGGGCTACAGTCCATGGGGACGAAAAGAGTCAGACACGCCTGAGCAACTTTCACTTCACTATATATTATTATACAATATGGATGCAAAATGCTCAGACCTAAAATCTGTAGGTTTGAGAGATTGCTTCATATTGCATTCACACAGGGAGAGGTAGATATTACTGGAAGTCAGAACAATGAAAGATGATTTTTATTTATTAAATTCACTGTTAAGTACCATTCCAGTTATCTTTCTCAAGACATTTGTCTTTCAAAATTTAGGCACCCAGATTTAAAGGATTAAAATCATATTCTTTGGAAACTGCAAATTAATGGAAGCTAATATGCATCCTTTTTTCCAAGGAGTCTTCAAAGGAACCAAGTTTGGGAAGAATAGATGTCCTGGACAATGCTTAAATCCTGTTTATCATAAAGTAAAGGAATTCATGGCTAAATTGAGGCATCTCACCGTGTTTTAGTCTTAATAACTTTTTCATAATGATCTTTCTTGCCTATAATTTAGAAGACCAGAAATAGAAGAGTGAGAAAAGAGATGACAGACAACATGAAGAATCTATAAAACCATCCAACATCTTCCTTTCTGTATGTCCTCTGAAAGTTCCTTTATCCCAGATCACTATTTCTTGCTCTCCAAGTTCCTTCCTGGCTTCCTGTTGAGGTATTCCTTAGACTCCCTGAATGAAAAAATTAGCTCAAACACAAATTAGTCGGGAGGTTATTACAAGCTTGAAGGCAGTGTCAAAAATTCCTTTAAAGAAGCAGTTCTATCATTAAATCATTCTCCCAGCCCCCACTAATCGCAAGCCCCATTACAGAAAATTAACTGTATCCTCTGTGTTTATTGAAACACAGAAATGTATTTATTTTGTAAATAGAAATAGACTTGGTGGAGACATGATTGTTCTCTTTAGATATCTGAAAAGCTGTCATTTCTAAGATAAACTCTTTTTTATATCTCCCTAAGGCAGTCCCTTGGACTGCAAGGAGATCCAACCAGTCCATTCTAAAGGAGATCAATCCTGGGTGTTCATTGGAAGGACTGATGCTAAAGCTGAAACTCCAATACTTTGGCCACTTCACGTGACGAGTTGACTCACCGGAAAAGACTCTGATGCTGGGAGGGATTGGGGGCGGGAGGAGAAGGGGACGACAGAGAATGAGATGGCTGGATGGCATCATCAACTCGATGGACATGAGTTTGAGTGAACTCCGGGAGTTGGTGATGGACAGGGAGGCCTGGCGTGCTGTGATTCATGGGGTTGCAAAGAGTCGGACACGACTGAGCGACTGAACTGAACTGAAAGGCAAAATTAAGCTTTGTGAGTAGACTTAACTACAGGCCAATCTGAGGCTTCTCTAGGGAAAGCATTTCTAATAACTAGAGCAGTTAGATGGTAGGATGGAATACCTAGTGAATAGGAAAGATTTCTATGATTCAAGTCACTTGAAGTGTCAAGGAAGAAGCTAGGTGAGCACCTGTATGAGTTTCCTGCATACAGTGGCCCTTTATCAAAATTTTGACTCAGTGATACTTAAACCCAAGGACTTTAAATCAGACTTTCATTGATCCAGCCAAAATTGTCTACATATCTATCATATCAGATTGGATGTCATAGTCAAGGGCTTGCAATTGACAGGTATATTTCTTACTGTCAGTAAGCTTGTTCTGGGTTTATGAGCCCTAATAAAGATGGAGCTTTATCAAACTGTTTGTCTCGTATAATTCATCAGTTGACAATCTATCAAATGCATATTGTAGGCATTTGTCCAAACATAAGAGCAAGAGCCTCAAAATGCTCACAATATCAGAACAGGATATGTTGTGTTAGCCAAAGAGTTTGTTCAGTGTATAGTATAGCACAGGGATCTCAGCTCAGTGCTCAGTGATGACCTACAGGGGTGACATGATATATATATATATATATATATATGTATATGTATATGTATATATGTGTGTATATATATGTGTGTGTGTGTGTGTATATAGTATCATGATATATACTATATCCTATAGTATATATATATGTATATGTATATATTTATACATACAGCTGGTTCGCTTCATTGCACAGCAGAAGCTAATACAGCATTGTAAAGCAATATTACACTCCAATAATATTTTTAAAAATCCTACAAAAAGTCAAAAAACAAAAAGTTCATTTAATATCTTATCGAAAAACCCAAACTTTTGGCCAACCCAATTCAGTTCAGTTCAGTTCAGTTGCTCAGTTGTGTCCAATTCTTTGTGACCTCATGGACTGCAGCATGCCAGGCCTCCTTGTCTATCACCAGTTCCCGGAGTTCACTCAAACTCATGTCCATTGAGTCAGTGATGCCATCCAACCTTCTCATCCTCTGTCATCCCCTTCTCCTCCCGCCTTCAATCTTTCCCAGCATCAGGGTCTTTTCTAATGAGTCAGTTCTTCGCATCAGGTGGCCAAAGTATCAGAGTTTCAGCTTCAACATCAGTCCTTCCAATGAACACCCAGGACTGATTTCCTTTAGGATGAACTGGCTGGATCTGCTTGTAGTCCAAGGGACTGTCAAGAGTCTTCTCCAACACCACAGTTCAAAAGCATCAATTCTTCTGTGCTCAGCTTTCTTTATGGTCCAACTCTCACATCCATACACAACTACTGGAAAAACCATAGCTTTGACTAGATGGACCTTTGTTGGCAAAGTAGTGTCTCTGCTTTTCAACATGCTGTCTAGGTTGGTCACAGTTTTTCTTCCAAGGAGCAAATGTCTTTTAATTTCATGGCTGCAGTCACCATCTGCAGTGATTTTGGAGAACAAGAAGATAAAGTCTGTCACTGTTTCCACTGTTTCCCCATCTATTTGCCATGAAGTAATGGGACCAGATCACGTGGATGCTGATTGCAGCCATGAAATTAAAAGACGCTTACTCCTTGGAAGGAAAGTTATGACCAACCTAGATAACATATTAAAAAGCAGAGACATTACTTTGCCAACCAAGGTCTGTCTAGTCAAGGCTATGGTTTTTCCCGTGGTCATGTATGGATGTGAGAGTTGGACTGTGAAGAAAGCTGATTGCCAAAGAATTGATGCTTTTGAACTATGGTGCTGGAGAAGACTCTTGAGAGTCCCTTGGACTGCAAGGAGATCCAACCAGTCCATTCTGAAGGAGATCAATCCTGGGTGTTCATTGGAAGGACTGATGCTGAAGCTGAAACTTCAATACTTTGGCCACCTCATGCGATGAGTTGACTCATTGGAAAAGAGTCTGATGCTGGGAGGGATTGGGGGTGGGAGGAGATGGGGACAACAAAGAATGAGATGGCTGGGTGGCATCACCAACTCAATGGACATGAGTTTGAGTGAACTCCAGGAGTTGGTGATGGACAGGGAGGCCTGGTGTGCTGTGATTCATGGGGTCGCAAAGAGTTGGACACGACTGAGCGACTGAACTGAACTGACTGAACTGAATGGGACCAGATGCCATGATCTTAGTTTTCTGAATGTTGAGTTTTAAGGCTAACCCAATACTTTAGGGAATTAGAGGGACCAGCATATTACTAATAAGACAACCTGTGTCCAATAAAAAATAAATTAATTACAAAAAAAAAAGACAACCTGTGTATGTGATTGTGAAATTCTATAGGTAATCTTAAAGAAGTTATCACTTGATCCATATTCATATCTGGTGCTTATTGCAGCTTAATATTTTCTCTTTAGCAAGCTTTTATGAAGGGTTTTTAGGAGGACACTGTTATTTTTGTTGACATTGTCTTAGAAGAGCTAAGGCTATACATTGTCATACCCCTCTTTTTCCAACAAGAAATCACTTCAAAAATGGCATGGCCCAAGATCTATGCTAAGAAAATTAGCTTCTTTAAAATTTGACTTCCAGAAAAGTTTAATTTGTGTATACTATATTTGTAATTCATGCTTCTTTGAAGTTGAATTTGTGGTTATTCCACTGAGTTTATATGAACACAATTCCCTGGATGTATTTACTATGCTCATGAGATTTAGTGATTTATTATTAAACTTCTTAGAGTTAATTATGCTTATTGCTCCATTCCTCTCTGAAGGAAATGTGGGAATTGTCTTTCTTATCCTTAATTAGGAAATCATAAAACACAATTCTGAGAACATGGGGACCGTTTTCCTTCACTTAATAAGTCTGACCCACTGAGTTTATTAAACAAAAATGTCTCCTGATACCAGATTAAAAGTTTTAACTTTACTATTAAAATATAAAAGGATATTCGATCAAATAGCAAATCAGCTTTTCTCAGCTCTTGGTTCCTCATTTTACATTATCAAGGGAAGAAAGGGTTTTATTTTTTTCCCCTCTGCTAAAAAACATACTTTTCTTTTTAAACAAAAAAAATTGTGTTGTAAAGTTATAAACGTCCTATTAGTGTGCCAGGGCTACTATAAGAAAATCCCACAAATTGGGTGGCTTAAACAACAGAAATTTATTGTCTCATAATTCCAGAGGTTGAAAGTCGAGATCAAGGTGAGAGCAAGGTTGGTTCTTTTGAGGCACATGGAAGGAAATCTGTTACAGGCCGCTCTCCCTGGCTTGTAGAAGGCCAACTTTTCCCCATACATGTCTAACTCTGTGTTCATTTCCCCCTTATTATAAAGACATCAGTCATATTGGATTAGGACCCACTCTAATGGCTTCATTTGAAATTTAACTCTGTAAAGACCCTATCTCCAAGTAAAGTCACATTCTGAGGTACTGGGGATTAAGACCCCAACATTACCTCTTTTGAGTGACACATTACAACCCAGAACAAATGTCATCATGGAAAATGTCTTCCCATGTGAGTTACTTGTCCGGCAATGTTTTTAGCAATATTTTTGATTTGTTAAAAGAAGGAGGAATTACCTTTGTAACCTATTTTTATTCTTTATTTTTCCCTACATTTTAAGCAGAGAAGATAACATGGTCTCAAAATACATAAAGTAAAAGTGCTCAAAACCAGAGAGAAATGGGCAAGTCCATAATCATAGTGGGAACTTTTTATACATACTTCTTTTAGTAATTTACAGAGCAATCAGACAAAACTTAAGGATATAATACCAGGAAAGAATAATCAAGAAACTGTACTTAATGAACAAATATAGAACATTCTACCCAAGACATCAGAATATACTTTCTTTTCAAGCACACACAAAACATCTACAGAAATTAACTATAAACTGGCCCATGAAGCAAATCTCACCAAAGTACAAATGAATGAAATCATAAAAACCAGAGAGAATATATTATTGACCCTAATACACATAATCTAGAAAGGAATAATGAAAGGTAACCAGAAAATTCTCATGTATTTGGAAATTTAGCACACATTCTAACAAGTCATGGTCAAAGAGGAAAAAATCATAACAGAATTAGAAAATATTTTGAACTGAACAATATCAAAATGTATAATCAAATTTTGTACAGTTTAGCTTTAAAAAATCCTTAGAAGGAAATTTACAGCCTTAAAGCCATACAGTAGGAGAGAAGACTGAAAATTAATCAGCAAGCATTCTACCTCTCAGTTCAGTTCAGTTGCTCAATTGTGTCCAACTCTTTGCGACCCCATGAATCACAGCACGCCAGGCCTCCCTGTCCATCACCAACTTCCGGAGTTCACTCAAACTCATCTCCATCGAGTCGGTGATGCCATCCAGCCATCTCATTCTCTGTCGTCCCCGTCTCCTCCCGCCCCCAATCCCGCCTAGCATCAGACTCTTTTCCAGTGAGTCAACTCGTCGCATGAGGTGGCCAAAGTATTGGAGTTTCATCTTTAGCATCAGTCCTTCCAATGAACACCCAGGATTGATCTCCTTTAGAATGGACTAGTTGGATTCTACCTCTAGAGAGGTTATAAAAGGACTAAAAATAAGTACCAAACAGTAGAAAAAAATGAAATAGTAAAGAACAGAAATTAATGAGATAGAAACATATATGATAGAGAATCAACAAAAGAAAACAAGTTTAAAGACTATTAAATTTAAAAGCCTCTGGTGAGACTTTAAAAAAAAAGACAAAACAAATATCCAATATAAGGAATGAGAAAAGAGACCACACTACAAACCCTGTGCACGCATGCTAAGAGGAAGACCTAAGAAAGCTATTCAGATAGAAATTCTCAATGTTTTATTCCCCACACTTCCCAGCTTTGAGGGACTGCCCACATTACTGCTTAAAATAAGTGGATTATTGGATAGACCCAGGAAACACTTATCCTATAGATTTCTTGGAAGCAATAATATGGGAGCCATCTCCTAATTATTAATGCAAGTGAGGGCCACAGGAAGTTCCTACAATCAAATTTTGGGAGTAATCCTCAAAACTCCTTTAAAGCAATGGTGTCTTTTTTCCCCTCACTAAAATGTAATTAATTATCCCAACACATAGTAAAATAGACCAACGTTTTAAGTTTCACTCTCTTTCTAGTGGAGGTGGGATCAGTACAAGGTGCAAACAAAACTGCCATTAGGAAGCCAAATGTTAGAGAAATATAAGCTAATCTCTCTCTGAGTAATTAAAATTCTTTTGTTATATGAGCATAACTTGAAATACTGAACTAAGGGAGCCATGAGCAAGAGGCTGGTAATTTTACATAGAAGGGGTAATGAACTTTAACGTATGTTACCTAGCAATATGCAACTTTTGTATTGTTAAATTACTTTTTAACCTTTGAATTTCCAGTTTTACCTTTGCATAGATCAAGATAATAGCCAGTGTTACTTAACACTTCAGGATATTTGGGTTCCACAAGGCATCACTTGTGTTTCTACATGCTCCTTCCTAGAATGACATTTCTGTAAGATTAGGAACACCTATTATGAAAATAGGGCTTCCAAGGTGGCACTAGGGGTAAAGAATCCACCTGCCATTATAGGAGGTGCAAGAGATGCAGGTTTGATCCCTGGGTTGGGAAGATCCCTTGGAGCAGGAAATGGCAACTCACTGCAGTATTCTTGCCTGGAAAATTTCATGGGCAGAGGAGTCTGGTGAGCCACAAAGAGTTGGATACAGACTGAGAGACTGAGCACAGCACAGCATTATGAAAATAAGAAAAATTATTTTTCTGTTGATAAGTATTTTTTTAGAAGCTCTGATTTAAGTTGCTTTCGTGTGTTCAGAAGCTGAGACATATGCAGAGTTGTAGACACAGATCTGACTTGTCAGGTGCTTCCTGTGTGGAACTTGGAATTCATCAGAGAAAAGAAAAACTTCATGTTTTGCTTTTGGACAAAGAAAAAGATACAAGAATGTACCAAGAGTAACAGAGTAAACATTCACCTATCTGATAGCCAGGACTAACCAAAATTAACATTTAGTAATATTTTCCGTCTGGTCAAGGCTATGGTTTTTCCAGTGGTCATGTATTGATGTGAGAGTTGGACTGTGAAGAAAGCTGATTGCCGAAGAATTGATGCTTTTGAACTGTGGTGTTGGAGAAGACTCTTGAGAGTCCCTTGGACTGCAAGGAGATCCAACCAGTCCATTCTGAAGGAGATCAGTCCTGGGTGTTCATTGGAAGGACTGAGGCTAAAGCTGAAACTCCAATACTTTGGCCACCTCATGCGACGAGTTGACTCACTGGAAAAGAGTCTGATGGTGGGAAAGGTTGGGGGCGGGAGGAGAAGGGGACGACAGAGAATGAGATGGCTGGATGGCATCACCGACTCAATGGACATGAGTTTGAGTGTACTCCGGGAGTTGGTGATGGACAGGGAGGCCTGGCATGCTGTGATTCATGGGGTCGCAGAGAGTCGGACACGACTGAGCGACTGAACTGAACTGAATATTTCTTCAGATCTCTTGATCTATGTTTGGAGGGTAAAAACAAAGAAAGAAAATTCTACAAGTTCTGTATAATCTCTTTTCTAGTGCTTGTCTTCTTCATCCCTCCCGGAGGCAAGCGCCAGGAACTTATTGTCTAGGCAGTGCTTTTGTTTTTAGGACAGATTAAATATCTATAAATTATAGTATTGTGTCTTTATTGTTTTGCAACTTCCTTTTTTCACTCAACATTTTCTAAACCTGCCCATGTAGATACTTATAGCTCTGTTTCATTCATTTTAACTGATATATAGAATCCCATGTTATGACTAGAACACAACTTCCCTTTTCTCTTACTGAGGAACATTCAGGACGTTTCCATTTTGCATTTTTGCCATTACCAGACAATTTGCAGTTAATATTCATATATGTGTATATGTATATATAGATTCAATACATGCATATACATATATATATTCATGAGGATAGATATATTCGAATTTCTTAAGAATAGTGGTCTTCTACTTTGTTCATCAGGCTGTCCTACCTAGAAAACATTTAACTGCCTATCCACAGTATTTCTATATTCATTTATAAATTATATAAACGTACTATCATACCCGTATACAATATCCACTCTGAAATGTAAATTTGTTTTCTTAAAAGATAAAGTAAATACAAAGTTCTATTATTTTCACCCCACATCCCATTTGAATTGCTGGGGCACAGGATATAAACATATTTAACTTTACTTATTGACTCACTGGAAAAGAGTCTGATGCTGGGAGTGATTGGGGGCGGGAGGAGATGGGGACGACAGAGAATGAGATGGCTGGATGGCATCACCGACTCAATGGAGATGAGTTTGAGTGAACTCCGGGAGTTGGTGATGGACAGGGAGGCCTGGCGTGCTGTGATTCATGGGGTCGCAAAGAGTCAGATACGACTGACCGACTGAACTGAACTGAACTGAACTGATATTACTATCATATTATTATGTATCTACCATTTAATATATTATTATTATTATGTTATTCTCCAAAGAACTGTACTCATTTGCATCCTTTCTAGCAGAGTATGAAAATTTCCATTTTCCTACACCCTTACTAGTCAGTTCAGTTGCTCAGTCGTGTCCAACTCTTTGCGACCCCATGGACTGCAGCACACCAGGCTTCCCTGTCCATCACCAACTCCTGGAGCTTCTCAAACTCATGTCCATCGAGTCAGTGATGCCATCCAACCTTCTCATCCTCTGCCATCCCATTCTCCTCCTGCCTTTAGTCTCTCCCACCATCAGGGTCTTTTCTAATGAGTCAGTTCTTCACATCAGGTGGCCAAAGTATTGGAGTTTCAGCTTCAGCATCAGTCCTTCCAATGAACATTCAGGACTGATTTCCTTTAGGATTGACTCGTTTGATCTTGCAGTCCAGAGGACTCTCAGGAGGCTTCTCCAACACCGCAGTTCAAAAGCATCAATTCTTTGGTGCTCACATCCATACATGACTACTGGAAAAACCATAGCTTTGACTAGATGGACCTTTGTCGGCAAAGAAATATCTCTGCTTTTTAATATGTTGTCTACGTTATTCATAGATTTTCTTCCAAGGAGCAAGCATCTTTTAATTTCATGGTTGCAGTCACCATCTGCAGTGATTCTGGAGAACAAGAAGATAAAGTCTGTCACTGTTTCCATTGTTTCTCCATCTATTTGCCATGAATTGACGGGACCAGATGCCATGATCTTAGTCCTTTGAATGTTGAGTTTTAGCATCAGCTTTTTGAATTTTTAGTTGAGTTTTTTTTAATTTAGTTGATTTTTTTGAATGTTGAGTACCTTATTAGTACTTGATATGAACAGATGGTTCAAACAGTTTATTTTGAAAAAAATTTCAAACCAGCAGAAAAGTTGATGAAATGCCACAATGACCTTTTGTATAAGCTTCACCTAGATTCAACAATTACTAATACTTTGTTACATTTACTTTCTTTCTCTCTCTCTTCTTTCCTCTCCTCTTCTTCCCTTCATATGCCCTTATAATTTCTATTTCCATAATGTTTTTCCCAAGCCATTTAAAAATAAGTTGCAGAAAGTATGACCTGTTAGTCCCAAGTACTCCCACATGTAACTCCTAAGAACAAAGACATTGTCTTATATAACCATGGCACAATGATCAAATTCAGGAAACTTAACACTAAAAAACAGTATAACATTTCAGCAATTTTCCCAATTAAGAATTAAGTTTTGTATTTACTTATTTTAGCTTTTACTGGAGCTCAGTAACAACCTAGAAGGGTGGGACAGGGAGGGAGGTGGGAGGGATGTTCAAGTGGGAAGGGACATGGGTAAACCTTTGGCTGATTCATGTTGATGTTTGGTAGAAACCAACACAATCCTGTAAAGCAATCATCCTCCAATTAAGACTAAATAAATTTTAAAAAGAACTAAGTCCTTTTTTAAGAAGCATAATCTCTTAACATCCGAACTTATTATTTATTTATTTTAGGCTTAGCTGGGTCCTCATTGTTTCGTGTGGGCTTTCTCTAGTTGTGGAAAGTGGGACCCACTCTCTGTGCCAAGCACAGGCTCTAGGCAGACGGACTCAGCAGTCGTGGCCCATAAGCTTAGTTGCTCTGTGGCATGTGGAATCTTCCCAGACCAGGTGAATTCTTAACCACTGGACCACCAAGGAAGTCCCCAATTAAGAGCTTTTTAGCAATTTTTTTCTAAAGTCACTTTTCAGTTCAGTTCAGTTGAGTTCAGTCGCTCAGTCGTGTCTGACTCTTTGCGACCCCATGAATCACAGCACGCCAGGCCTCCCTGTCCATCACCTGCTCCCGGAGTTCACTCAAACTCATGTCCATCAGGTCGGTGATGCCATCCAGCCATCTCATTCTCTGTTGTCCCCTTCTCCTCCCGCCCTCAATCCTTCCCAGCATCAGAGTCTTTTCCAGTGAGTCAAGTCATCGCATGAGGTGGCCAAAGTATTGGAGTTTCAGCTTTAGCATCAGTCCTTCCAATGAACACCCAGGACTGATCTCCTCTAGAATGGACTGGTTGGATCTCCTTGAAGTCCAAGGGACTCTCAAGAGTCTTCTCCAACACCACAGTTCAAAAGCATCAATTCTTCAGCGATCAGCTTTCTTCACAGTCCAACTCTCACATTCATACATGACCACTGGAAAAACCATAGCCTTGACTAGACGGACCTTGGTTGGCAAAGTAATGTCTCTGCTTTTTAATATGCTATCTAGGTTGGTCATAACTTTCCTTTCAAGGAGTAAGCGTCTTTTAACTTCATGGCTGCAATCAGCATCTGCAGTGATTTTGGAGCCCCCAAAAATAAAGTCTGACACTGTTTCCATTTCCCCATCTATTTCCCATGAAGTGATGGGACCAGATGCCATGATCTTTGTTTTCTGAATGTTGAGCTTCAAGCCAACCTTTTCACTCTCTTCTTTCACTTTCATCAAGAGGCTTTTGAGTTCCTCTTCACTTTCTGCCATAAGGGTGGTGTCATCTGCATATCTGAGGTTATTGATATTTCTCCCGGCAATCTTGTTTCGAGCTTGTGCTTCTTCCAGTCCAGCATTCCTCCTGATGTACTCTGCATATAAGTTAAATAAGCAGGGTGACAATATACAGCCTTGACGCACTCCTTTTCCTATTTGGAACCAGTCTGTTGGTCCATGACCAGTTCTAACTGTTGCTTCCTGACCTGCATACAGGTTTCTCAAGAGGCAGGTCAGGTAGTCTGGTATTCCCATCTCTTTCAGAATGTTCCACAGTTTATTGTGATCCATACAGTCAAAGGCTTTGGCATAGTCAATGAAGCAGAAATAGATGTTTTCCTGGAACTCTCTTGCTTTCTCCATGATCCAGCGGATGTTGGCAATTTGATCTCTGGTGCCTCTGCCTTTTCTAAGACCTGCTTGAACATCTGGAAGTTCACGGTTGACATATTGTTGAAGCCTGACTTGGAGAATTTTGAGCATGACTTTACTAGCGTGTGAGATGAGTGCAATTGTGCGATAGTTTGAGCATTCTTTGGCATTGCCATTTGTTGCCTTTAATTGTTGTTTCTCTTTAGCCTCCTTTAATCTAGAACAGCTCCTTGGATAGTCTTTCTTTTTCATGACACTGATATATTTGAAGAGTACAGGCCGGTTATTTTGTTTCCTGTTCCTAAATTTGGATTTGCCTGATGGTTTACACATGATTAGATCAGGTTATATATATTTTGGTAGGAATACTATGGAGAAGGACATGACAACCCACTCCAATGTTCTTGCCTGGAGAATCCCATGGATGGTGGAGCCTGGTGGGCTGCCATCTATGGGGTTGCACAGAGTTGGACACGACTGAAATGACTTAGCAGCAACTATATAAATGATGTTTTCTTTTTAGTGAATCACATCAGGAGGTTGTCAGATTATCTTAAGTTTGGCCAATCTAATGGACAAGAAATGAAAATGCATTTTATTTTGCATTTCCTTGATTACTCATAAGATTGAGCACCTTTTCCTTGGTAATTCAAGTTTTTTTTTTATCATCTTTGCTTATTTTTCTTTTGAAAAATCCTTTATAATCCTTTTTTTAATGATTCATCTGAGTTATTTGGCAGTCATATGTCATAAATATTCTTCCAAACAGTCACTTGTCTTTTATATTTACTTATACTACCCTTTTTTTTTTTTAAAACAGATCTTTAAAGTTTCAATGTAGTGAATTGAAAGATTGAGCACCTTTCCAATTCTACCAAGATTACTTTCGGTCTCTTGTTAAAAAAAAAAAACTCTCTTATGCTGTAAATTTATCTTACATTTACTCTTTACAATTTTAATATTTGTTTTTCCCATTTGGGTATTTAATAATTTATGATGCAAGGAAGAAATTTTTATAATACATATCTATAGATAAAATGTCTTTTATTTATTATATTTTTATAATATGTATGTCTTGTTATCCCAATGCTATTACTGACCACCTTGTTTTTTTTGCCACTGATTTGTGATGCCTGCTCTATCATACACCAAGAGCCTACATAAGCTTGGATCTTTTTGTGCGCTCTCTATTTTGTTGTATTAATCTATTTGTCAATCCCTACATCAATAAAAAACTGACTTAAGTACTCTAAAATGACCTGCTGTGTAGGTATCTCACTAACTACTCAGGCTACTCCTCTTCCTCTTGCTTCTTTTTATCCAGTCCCCTCCTCCAAATTATTGTGGTTATTCATGGGTCTTAACTCTTCCATGTAAGTTTTCCAAACAGTTTTAAAAACAGACACTTAAAATATTCATACTGAGGTTTTTACTGGAAGTGCATCAACTTTATGAATTAAGTTACATGTAATTTATTCTTTATGATCTTGAGTCCTTCCATACATAAGCATGAATTTGATCTTATATTTAGTCAGGTCCTATGTTATGCTCTTCAATAACATAATATAATTGTTTCCATGAGTTCTGCTTATATTTTATTGGACTTTATTCCTAAAGATCATAGAGGTTTTATTGCTAATATTAATGTTCTATAGTTTTGTTACATTTTAAAAATTATTGGTGGTGTATAGAAATCTATTAATTTTTATAGTGTAACCTTGCATTGAGTTCCAATGACTTATCTGTCCATTTTTAAGATTTTTTTGTAGACAGATTTATCACCTACAAATAAAGATAGTTTTGTCTCTTTCACAATTTTTACTTTTTTCTTAATTTATAGCATCACATCCTCAAATAGTGTTGAATAGTAACAATGAGAGGCATCTTGTTGCTGACTTTAAAGAGTTTCGCCACCACCATTAAGATGTTGGCTGTATCTTCTGTTTGGGTAACTACAGCAGACATTTTTGGTACCTAATAAAGCTCACTATAGTTCAGCTGCATCTATAGTGAACATTGCTGACTCATGCTAACAGTATCTCCCCTCAAGCATATGCCACATATCTCTGGATTTTTCTTTTTGTTTTCTTGTCTTTTGTTTCCCTCAATGGCCTTTTCTGAAATAGTAGGCCTTTTCCAAAACCAGAGGAGCCTACCAGGTCCTTGTGTGGGAATATTACAAAGTGATACTAGAGTCACCCATGAACTGATGGTGAATGGGAGCTCACAGATGGATACCCTGGCCTCTAGTCTTTCCTTCCTCTGGTGGACAATTCCTTCAGTGCTTCTAGGGGGTCTCAGTGGTACTGATAACTTGTTGCTTAAAACAGTGATATTGGTAACACACATTTATATTGCTTTACCCTCCTTTCTGGTTTCTTTCTCTCCGTGACCTCACTGCTGTTGCCTGGCCTCACCTCCCAAATAAAGTACTCAATACTTTAGTCCTTGTCTGAAGCTCTGCTTTCAAGGGATTCTAAAAGAGTATTTCTCTATTTTGTAGCTTTTATTATGAATTTCTAGTGAATTTTATTGAATATATTTTCTATCACATCTGCTGAGATGATCCTATACCTCTTTTTGTTTAAGTAATGTGGTCAATTACTTCAGTAAAATTTTTTATGTGGAAACATTTGGGGGGATAAAAACCTTTCTAGTCAAAATGTGTTTGTTTCATTGTTGGTTTCTTGCTGTTTGGATTTTCTTTTTTCATGCTGGATTTGACTTTCTGATATTTATTTAGAATTTCTGAATTTGTTTTTGTGAGATTTGGCTATACGTCCCTTTCTTTGTATTATTCTAATCCAGTCTTGGTATAAAAGTCACCTTCTTTCTTTTATTCTCTCAAATGACTTATATTAGAAAATAATCATATATTCTTTGAATATTTAGTCAATTTAATGTAAAACCACAAAGCCTAAGGCCTTTTCTTTAGTTTGAGGGAAAGAAAGACTTGAAATAATATATTAAATGTAAGTGGTTATTATTTTAAGCTTTCATTTTCTTGAGGCCATTTTGATGACTTACATTCTTATAGAAAATTTTCCATTTCACTTCAGTTTTTAAATATATGGGCATCAAGTAAACTTTTTGAAATACTTATTCTAGTCTAGTTCTTTATGTTCATATATAACAGTTGGTTTTAATTTTGCTACACAGCTGAAAACCTAAGTCATAATGACAATAGGACCAAATGGAAAAGAAAAAGCTATATCATTGGCAGAATTTTCAACATTATGAATTTTTAATCCCAACCACCAATTATGCACAGACTTTTGTTGAAATTAGGTTCATAAATTCCTATGTTCTCTGATATCAAATGGCTCTTACAAAACTAATCAAACCCACTGACTTTCTCTTCTGGAATTTTTTTTCAACTGAAGTATAGTTGGTTTACAATGTTATACTAGTTTCAGATATGCAGCATTATGCTGGTCTAGTTTTTAAATTTCCTACTGAAATGTCATCTTGCCTTCCCTTTCATTTCTGAAATTTGTGTGCTCTCCTTCCTTTTTCCTTCGTCTGTCTTGCTGGTGCTGTCTCTCTGCTTAGTGTTTTCAAAGAACCAGTGCTTAGTGTTTCTCATCATGATTTTCTTTCTGTCTCTAGATTATTAATTTTCCCCTTTCTGGATCATATCCAGGCTTAGTGACTCTATCTGCTTCTACTATTCTAGGTACACAGTTTTACATAAGCCATTTCATAGGCTGTGATCTCATGTTCTCCCAACTCAACTCCATTTTTTTTCACTTACACTTTGAAAATCATACACCCGGCCACTTCTGCTGATTCTCTGACCCAGAACCCAACAAGGGTATACCTTTAGCCCCAGCTGCTGCATTTTATTTTTATTCAGTTATGGTCCATGAAGATTTTTATCTTGCTTTTGAGTATATTTTGATATTTTTTCTCTTGCTATATTCATAGTTTCTCTGTCTCTGTATTGCCATGTATTTTGGAAGTGGTAGTTAAAGGAAACTCACAGTACCTGCTTGACTAAAATCAGGCAATTACTGCACTAATCCTTTTCAGAATTAAAGACTAACTGTTTAGAAAAACAAATATCTGTGTAATTCCTTGAGTAAATTTAACTAATTCTACGGATAAAACATCTTTTTCCCCTTTGGAATGTTTAAAAACTAAAATGAAGCTGTATCTGTTTAGAAAATCTGCTTAGAAAATATGTAAGATCAAAGGACCAGAACCTCAAGTTGGGTGTAGAGGTAGCATGGCCATCAGAAGATGTTCCCGGTGTCCACGTGCCACAGAGCCTGGCGCCGCAAGCACTGAGCCCGCGTGCTCTGTGATCTGTGCTTTGCAACTGGAGGAGCCACCATAGAGAAGCCTGAGCACCGCAGCTAGAGAAAGCCTATGCGCAGCAGCGAAGGCCCAGAGCGGCTAAAACTAAAAAAGAAATCATAAATGTTTTAAAAGAGCTAATGTAGCAAGTTTTCTAATATAGTCATTAACTTAGTCCAGGATTTTTTCTCAGACCCTGCATCCTCATGATGGCTTAAAATAAATCTAAGAATGTGGGGCTTTTTTTTCCCCCCACTTAGAAAAGCTACGGTCATTTCTAGCAGGAATAAAGAAGTAGGTATTTACAGGTGCAGATAACACTGCTTTTAATGACAGAAATAAATGAAATTTTCAGCTGGCAGACTCCTTATCAAGAAGCCTTGGCTCTTTTCATAATTTGGGGCTCTGTGTTGTCTTTGAAGGACTAATCCTTAGTGGGTTTTCCGTAGTTGTAACCCCTGGGCAGGTTTGCACGCAGTTTGGGATGCAAAGATACTCTCTCACCTAGAGTACAGTAATTTGGTTTAGCTTTGTCAATAATTGCATTTTTCCCCACCAAAAAAAAAATTGTTTTTCTTAAAAGCTATGACAATACTTTAGCTAGGTGAACTAGTACCTCTTTCAAACTACATATACCATTTTACACATTACAAGAATAATTGTTATCTTTATGAGAGAACATGACTAATTTATCATATTAGTAATAAATTCATTTCAGTATTCAGTATTCAAAGAAATCTGTTTATCCCTTTGGATTATGACTTACCTCAGCCATCTTCTGTTTGATTTTCCTTTTTTAAAATCTGCTAAAAGATTGTCTTTGATAAGGCTTACTTTGTAAGTCTGTTGTAGGCCTTTGCTATTGAAACTGACTCAAGTCCCTGGATTTTGGTGCTGGGCACACATTTGGAAGAGGACTTTAACAGAAATTCTTAATTCTGGGCAAACTGATGGGCTTTACAAAGTCTGTGACTCTCTGAAATCTTAACACAAAACATCAGTAATGTGGGGTTTTTTATTTAGATAGGATCCATAGCTTTCTTTGTATTCTCCCAGAGTCTGATTCAAGAAAAGATTCAGAAGTGCTTTAAAAGATTGTGAAATAGATGACCAGTCCAACTTCGATACACGAAACAGGGCACTCAAAGCTGGTGCACTGGTACAACCCAGAGGGATGGGATGGGGAGGGAGGTGGGAGGGGGTTTGGGACGGGTGGCAGGGGGACACATGTACACCCATGGCTGATTCACGTCAATGTATGGCAAAAATCACCACAATATTATAAAGTAATTAGCCTCCAATTAAAAAAAAAAGATTTAGGGACTGACTTCCAGACTCATTACTCTGGTTTCATCTTTAGTTCTTTCCCACCTTTCTTCAGGGCTGGTGTATTTACAAAAGCATCATCCTTAATATGTCTCTATGAGATGGCTGAATGGCATCACCAGCTCGATGGACATGGGTTTGAGTGATCTCCAGGAGTTGGTGATGGACAGGGAGGCCTGGCGTGGATTCATGGGGTTGCAAAGAGTCGGACACGACTGAGCGACTGAACTGAACTGAACTGAATAAATGCTTTCTTTTGTATGTGATTATATTGGCAGTAATCTCTTTCATATGGTGTGTGTTTTAAGGTATTTTAAGTTTTGATGGGAGGAGAATTCATATAATTTCATGCTAACATTGAAAATATTTTTTGCCTAGATATTAAGTGATGATGGTAGAAAACATGTTAAAATAAGGAATAATAGTGATGGAATAACTTGAAAACTTAGGGAGATCATTTCATTGCGATGGAAATGGGAATTGTGAATGGCTCTTAGAAGGCAGAAAAAGGTATATATTGAGAATTAGAAGCAATTCTAAAATTAAAGCAATGTTAGTATAAAAAGAAAATGTAAAACTGTTCTGATATCTATTTAAAGTATTTTATTTAAATCTATCATAACTACTGAAATGAATAGAGCTAAAGTTACGACTACTAATGAATTTAAAGATTAGAAATCAAACTTCACACAAAAACAAAAAAAGAGGATCTGGTAAAATGAAAAGAGCTCTGGACTGCCACTGAAAGCTGAGTAATTTACAGTTTTTGAACCTGCAAAATAAGTGATCTCTAAACTTCTCCGTGGGGCTTCCTTGGTGGCTCAGGGAAAAGAATCTGCCTACAATGCAGGAGACCTGGGTTCCATCCCTTGGTGGGGAAGATCCCCTGGAGGAGGGCATGGCAACGCACTCCAGTATTTTTGCCTGGAGAATCCCCAGGGACTGAGGAACCTGGCTGGCTACAGTCCATGGGGTCACAGAGTCTGACATGACTGAGAAACTAAGTGTAGCCCAAGGCTCTCTGCAGTTCCAAAATTTCTTTAGGTGATAGAAAAAGTGTACGTCCACTGACCTTTCAGCTATCTTAAATGCAAAAAGTGTTTATCACTTAATATTCTTAGTTGTGGAAACTTCCCTGGTGGCAAAGTGGTTAAGAATCTGCCTTCCAATAGCAGGAGATGCAGGGTCGACTCCTGGTCAGGAAACTACACCTGCACCCCACAACTAGTGAGTCCGTTCACTGCAACGAGGAGCCCATATGCTGCAAAGAAAACCCAGCACAGCCAAAAGAAAAAACTATGTTAAGTTCATAGTTGTAAGACCTCTGACCTCTGATACATTAGAGGTTTGATGTACATTAGTGTAGTAAGCTGAATAATGGCCATCTAAAGATATCACTACAGAGAAGGCGATGGCACCCCACTCCAGTACTCTTGCCTGGAAAATCCCATGGACAGAGGAACCTGGTGGGCTGCAGTCCATGGGGTTGAGAAGCGTCCGTCATGACTGAGTGACTTCACTTTCACTTTTCACTTTCATGCATTGGAGAGGGAAATGGCAACCCACTCCAGTGTTCTTGCCTGGAGGATCCCAGGGACGGGGGAGCCTGGTGGGCTGCCATCTCTGGGGTCGCACTGAGTCGGACATGACTGAAGTGACTTGGCAGCAGCAGCAAAGATATCACTGGGCTTCCCAGGTAGCTCAGTGGTATAGAATCCACCTGATAATGCAGGAGATGTGGGTTCGATCCCTGGATCAGGAAGATCTCCTGGAGAAGGAAAAGGAAACCTACTCCAGTATTCCTGCTTGGGAAATACCATGGACAGAGGAGCCTGGTGGGCTACAGTCTATGGGGACACAAAGAGTCAGACATGACTTGGCGACTAAACAACAAAAAAAGGTTCACATGGAGCTTGTAGATGTTAGCTTCTGAGAGAAATGGGTCTTCGCATGTGTGATTAAAGATTTGGAGATGGGGAGATTTCCTGGATTATCCATGTGGGCCCTAAGTGCCATCATAGTGTCCTTATAAAGAGAGGAAGAATGAAAGTGTCCAAAAAGGAGGCAACATTGTGACTATAACGACAGACAGGGATGATACGGCCACAAGCCGGAAAAGCTTTAGGTATCTGTAAGTTTCAGGATACTTTCCTCCGAGAAACATGAGCTGAGGGTGTGCCAACAGGAGCTTCAGTTGCCTCCCAAATGTGCCCACATCATCATCTTATTAAACTCCCCTTCCTCATTGACCCCCTTATTCATTGGAGACAGGGGTTTGAAAGTGAGGAGTGAGAAAGAGAAATGGGAAAAGGCTCGCTGTGGGACTTACAGAAAGCCTAGGGCAGGGAAGTGGGAGAATTTCCATTTAGGAAAGCGAAAAAACTTGAGAGATGGATGATGGCGAGAGTTGCACAAAAATGTGAATGCACTTAGTGCCACTGAAATGGACAGTTAAAGATGGTTAAAATAGTATGTTTTATATTATGTGACTTTTACCACAATAAAAAATTTTTTTAATAAAGAAAGGAATAAAGAAATAAAGACAATAGGAGTAAGATCCAGTGGTTACAGTGGAAGGAACACTGAGTACCCGGTGAGCCCAGGGAGAAGCCTGGGGCTGAGCCTTGGTTCCCACACCCTCGCCCACTGCAAGGTGGAGGCAAGACAGCCCCACAGATCTGACTTGGTGTTCTGGTTCTGTGCTTACTAACTTTGTGACCTTGAATGTGTTGCTTAATCTTCCCACTCCTTTGTCTCTTTATTTGCAAAACGGGGCTAATAGTATTTCCTTTATAGGGTTGTGTTCTACACTCTAGAGAATTCGAGAATTTTCCCCTCCGTTCTGAGGAGGACCATGCACTGATCCATTTATCTCCATGGATTAGGAATTGCAGGATTCCAGAAAGGAGGGCAAGCAAAAGGATTTTATTCTTAGCATTCTCCATCAGACACAGTGCCAGCGTCCACGTATCATGCACAATGCTCTGCCCCCTTCCCAGAGGGTCTCTCTTGCTCGGCCCTAGAATTAGGACAGCTCATTTGGCCATGGAGTTTGTGACAGAGATGGATACCAGCTGAATTTCTGCCAACTTTAACAGTGACCACCGTGGGGAGGTATGACAGGAAACAGAGATGCTTTCCAACCCCTCTGTCCATTTCCTTAGGGCAGAAATCAGGGCTCATGGTGACATCTAGTGACAGCCCTCTTACTCACTAGGGGCAAGTTGTTTTCTATCATTTGTGACTTACTGCTGTGATCTATTGTTTGTGACAAATTGCCCAAGAAAACTTAGCATCTTAAAACAGCACAAACACTGATTATTTCACACAATTTCCAAGAGTCAGGAATTTGGGAGCTGCTTAGCTAGACGGTTCTGACTTCAGATCTCTCATGAGGTTTCAGTCAAGCAGTGGGCAGGTCTGCAGCTATCTGAACTATCTCAGCTGGGCTAGAGGATCCCCTACGAACTCATCGATGTAGCTATTAGCACAAGAGTTCTGTCCCTGGACACACGGGCTCCTCTGGAGAGAGAGATGGAGGGACAGACAGAGAAGAGAGAGGGCTATAGAAGCCAGAGTGCCTTTTGTGATGCAGCCTCAGAAACTGGGCACTGACATTTCTGCTTCATTGTACTCACTAGAACTGAGTCACTGAGTCTCACCCACACAAAGGAGGAAATACTAGCCTCTACTTCGATGCTGAAGCTGAAACTCCAATACTTTGGCCATCTGATGCAAAGAGCTGACTCATTGAAAAAGACCCTGATGCTGGGAAAGGTTGAAGGCGGGAGAAGAAGGGGACGACAGAGGATGAGATGGTTGGATGGCATCACCGACTCAATGGATATGAGTTTGGGTAAACTCCGGGAGTTGGTGATGGACAGGGAGGCCTGGCGTGCTGCAGTCCAAGGGATCGCAAAGAGTCGGACACGACTGAGTGACTGAACTAAACTGAACTTCTTGAAGGGAGGAATGGCCAAGACTTGGGGGCAAATTCTTTAGTAAAATATTCTACATTCATTTCTTAAACTTTAGCTTTATCAAGGTGTAATTGACATATAAAATTATAAGATACTTACAGTGTACATTGTGGTGATTTAACATATACATACATTGTAAAAGAATTCCCCTCATCTGGTTAATTAACAGACACCACCTCACATGGGCTTCCCTGGTGGCTCAGCTGGTAAAGAATCCACCTGCAATATGGGAGACCTGGGTTCAACCCCTGGGTTGTGAAGATCCCCTGGAGAAGGGAACAGCTATCCTCTCCAGTATTCTGGCCTGAAGAATTCCATGTGTAGCCCATGGAGTCACAAAGAGTCGGATACGACTAAGCGACTTTCACTACACTTCACCTCACATATATATTTTTCTTTTGGTGAAAACATTCAATTTCTACTCTCAGCATATTCCAATTATACAAAATAGCATTTTCAACTATAGTCATCATGTTTTACATTAGATCCTCAGACCTCATTCATGTTATAGCCGAAAGTCTGCACATTTGACCACCATCTCGCCAATTCTCCCTTAATCCCCTGTGATCACTGCTCTACTCTGTTTCTTTGAGCTCAACTTTTTTAGATTCCACATATAAGGATATCACACAATGTTTCTCTCTGTCTGACTTACCTCACGTAGCATAAGGTCCTCCACATGTCCATCTATGCTGTTGAAAAAAGCAGGATGTCTTTCACCGTCATAGCTGAAATAATATTCCATTGTATGGATATACCACATGTTCTTTACCAATTCACCCACTGTGGGACACTTACGTGAGTGTATTTCTTAAACTGCCACAATTACGGAAAATAAAAATGAAGCAAGCATTATTTCTAAACCCAAAGGCATATATTCTGTACGTTCTCCTTGCCACGGGTAGATGACCTATTTCTTGGAAGGGGTACACAGACACTAGTGATTTAGTGACTCTGCCTAACAATAACAGACAATAACTAAGCTCTATTAATCTCACCTGCTTTCCTGGACAGGCAACCATTGCAGATCTCACATGGGGATGTTTCTCCAGGGTCCCCCATAACAGATTGTTGTAAGGATTAACTGGGATAATGAATGTAGTGTCTGACCCCTAAAAACTGTTCACTAAGTGGTAGCTATTATTATCCTGTCAACAAGCCTAATCGACTCCATCTCTGAAATCTCAGACATCTCCTCATTTAACCCATTATTCCCACTTGTCCTTGATATCATCTGAACTTTCAGATAATATCCTTGTTTTCCTCCTGTTTCTCTTTAAATTCTAATCACAGCTTATGTTTTATAAATACTCCTTCATTCACTGAACCAATCTACCGAGTGCCTGACACTCCTGAGACAGTGAAACTCAGAGCCAATTTGACTGAGAAGGAGAAAACAAGGAGGAGAAAGATTTAAAATTACTATCCAGCCATACTGGAAAAATATTCATTGTGCTGGCATGGTTTATGCAGAATGGAAGGAGGGCAATTCATATCAAAAATGAGCTTCCCTCTCAACTTTAAAAAGATGCTCTTTCCTGGTTTGATGAAACATTGAGTCATTCTCTCTTTGGCAATATTTTCATGGGTCATTGAGTTTGCAGTTCAGAGTCTAGTTTTTAGGCTAGCGATGACATCTGCTTGAGTATTATAACAATTAATTGATGCTTTACACAACATTTCCTTCCAAGTGAGATTTTTTAAGGTCTAGTTGGAAATCCTGGGTGGTCTATTGTGTTTGGATCAGGGGTAATATAGCTGTTCAATGTGTGTGCATTGGGTTTATTAAATGTTGTGTAAATGTTGAGTGCCAAGATTCATTGCTGGTGTATTTTTCTGTGTCCAGTAAGGGCACAGAATGTTTCTTTCCTCAGTGAGATGAAGTAACGGTATGTCTTCAAGGAACCATCATTCCTTTAGACCCAATTCTTTCCCTCTGGCTAGCTTACTGACAGCTTTTCCAAGAACTTAATGATTAACAGCTGCCAATCCAGGCTCTCCCAGACCCATTCTTAAGTAATTCACAGGTCTTCCTCACTGAGTTACACCATGGTCTCTGCTATGCTGTGTTTCAACCTTTATCCTCTTTTGAATTTGTGATCATCCATTTTGAAAATGCATGTCATCAAGAATTTTAGGACACTGCTCTATACGAAGCAAGCAGTTAGCTCTGTGGTTAAGAACACAGTCTCTGCAGCCAGTATGCCAAATCATTATTATGCTACTTTCTAGCTATAATATCTTGGGCAATATAACTTTTTTGTCTCTTGATTTCATCTTGAAAATAGAATGGGGAAATAGGTTTAGTTTAAAAATGAAATAGTTAACACATGAGAAACATTCAAAAGAGTTCTTGGCACACTAAGTAAAAAGTCAGTGCCAGCTCTTATCATTATTACCCAAAGGATGTGGATCACGCTGGCTGTAGACTCTGGTAAATACAGGAGGAGAATTTTTTATTAATTGAAAACTTATAAATGAACAGTTTTACTAGGCATATCCAAGCTAACTTTTGCAAACTAAATGATGGCAACAGGGGCTATTCTACAGAGAAGCTTTAAATTTCTTCCATCACAAAGAGGGCCCTGCTCCAACTTTAAATTAAATATTAGGGAAATAAGATATGAGGTGCAGGGGATATATAGAAAGCCAGAAAATAGCTCTCATCACTTGAGGGCAGCAATCTGAGCAAGAATACCCAGTATTTTAGCACTGATTCTTCTGCAAATAGAGGAGTCAACTGCCTCCAATTTGGAAGCACAGGATATTGGTCAGGATGTGTGCCAAGCCAACTTGCAGCTGGCTGACTTTTCTGTCATCCACTCCACATATTGCTGCCTTCTACTGTGCACCATGGAATGGTCCTGTAGCTATGGCAACAGGATTGCTTCCCCCTATAATACCTACTCAGCATGACCCCTGCAGCTGATGTCAGAAAAGACTAGAGCAACTTTCCTTTTTTTAAAAAAAGTGACTTCTTTGTTCTTCCTGACCTGGGGATCAAACCCGGGTCTCTTGCATTGCAGGCAAATTCTTTATTGTCCGAGCTACTAGCGTAGCCCAAGTAATAGGCACTGAAGATTAATGTAGTTCTCTTCGGTATATTATATAATATTCAGTACACTGTATACTCCTATAGAAACACAGTATAGCGCTCCAAAAGTACAAAGAACAAGCCTAGCTAGGTGGCCTATTAGCTCATTCTATCCCCCAAAGTGTAACCATCTGGAAGCCAAACCTAGCTGTTGCATCATCTCATCTCAGAAATGAAATTATGGAACACTTCAAAACCTGCTTGCTAGTTTGAGTCCACCATGGCCAAGTCAGGAGATGTCCTCATAGTTTGTGCCTATTTTTAGTCTAGTTCTACTATGCTGTCATCCATATCACCCACTTCTTATTCCTCTATTATCTGTTTACTAAATAATAAAATTTGAGCATCACCAATATATTAATTATGCCAGTAGTGGTTGCAACTTAGCTGTGCACCAGAACACAAGGGTAGCTTTATAAATTAGATTATAAGATGCATTACAGACCTGTGTCGATATTCAAGGCTAGGATTTAGCAAGTGTGTGCATTTAACAAACATCCCAGGTGATTTCTATACAGCCATTCTAAGAGCTAGTTTGGGGAACAACCACCTTAAGAAACTATAGGCCAAACCAAAATTTTTAATTAGGAGAAAATAACTCTACTACCAACCATCTTAAAAAGAAAAATACAAAGAAAAGAATTAGTAACTTCAGTTTTCATATATTTCACTGATTACCCAGAAAAAAAACAAAACAAACACTAGACTCTATTCTGTTCATAGTCACCAGGTTATGGCTGGTTCTTACAACTTCTCTACCAGTCTAACGCTTTTGCACCCTTCTCCTGGAAGGATGAAGTTCACTTTTGTTATCCCATTATTATCATTTCTATTTTGCCATTTCAGATGCAGAGGCTGAATTCAAGGTCATATCACTGGTAAATACAGAGATAGACTAGGAACCAAATCACCAGCTCTCATACCAGACCCTGAACCAGCTCTGTCATTTGGATATGCAGATGTACCTAAGGGAATCCACGCAAAGGGTATCTAAGATACCTTTGTCAAACAAGGTCTGACGAAATATGTCACTTCTAGTTGGCCCCCGTGTGTCAAGCATGAGAAGACTATTTAGCAGTCACTCCTGGGTCCAAATCAAGTGAAGGACAAGAGAAATTTAGATTTGGCAGACTTTGGGGGCGATTTTAGGAATATACTAAAAATGTCCTCCAAAGGGGAGTACAGTACTTTTTCCGTGGAATATCTTTAATTTTGGCAAGATCAGAAGTGTTAGCGGCCCCCATGCATCAGCGAACTCTGTGAGGTCATGGATTTCTCCCAGTTGAGGTCCAGAGCTAATTACTATGCCAAAATCGATGGATCAGTAATCTTTAAGATTAGCTGTTAGTCATGCAAATTTCAATTAACCTTGTTAGAGAACAGCTGTGAGTCAGGTAGGTTTTCAAAACTGGTTTTAATGATGGTGAAACACAAGCTGATTGGCATTTGGGCAAGGGGTGCTTTATTTTATTTACTTCAAATTGGAACTCATGATCCCAGTAAGTTTAAATGAACCTTAAAGTTTCCCTGAACCATGGGCAGGCTTATATGGAGAAATTTTGTATACCTCTCTGTAAATGGGCAGATTCCTCCAAAAATGTGACTGAAGCTCCCAGGGTGGAAACAAGAAGAGTGGTGTCCAGAGAGGAGGCATGTGTGAATTTTGTGGGTGAGACTTGGGGGTTAGCTCCTGGTACTAAGCTCCACTGAGAGAGCACAGGCTTCTTTTCCAGATGCTAAGGCTGTTGTGGATTTCTAAGATAACTGGTCCTAGCACTGCAAGGAGATCCAACCAGTCCATTCTAAAGGAGATCAATCCTGGGTGTTCATTGGAAGGACTGATGCTAAAGCTGAAACTGCAATACTTTGGCCACCTCATGCGACAAGTTGACTCACTGGAAAAGACTCTGATGCTGGGAAAGGTTGGGGGCGGGAGGAGAAGGGGACGACATAGAATGAGATGGCTGGATGGCATCACCGACTCTGTGGACATGAGTTTGAGTGAACTCCAGGAGTTGGTGATGGACAGGGAGGCCTGGCATGCTGTGATTCATGGGGTCGCGGAGAGTCGGACACGACTGAGCGACTGAACTGAACTGAACTGAAACAGGACATTGAAGGCAAAAGGAGAAGAGGGCAGCAGAGGATAAGAAGATTGGAAAGCATCACTGAGTCAATGGACATGAACTTGGACAAACTCCTGGGAGATAGTGAGGGGCAGGGAGGCCTTGCCTACTGCAGTCCATGGGGTGGAGAGTATGACACGACTTAGCCACTTAATAACAACAACAAAACAGAACAGAAATGCCCCTCTCTCTAAGATAAAGAGTATGCTTTAGTTGCTCAGTTGTGTCCAACTCTTTGTGACCCCATGGACTGCAGCCTGCCAGGCTCCTTTGTTCGTGGGATTCTCCAGGCAAGAACACTGGAGTGGGTTGCCATTCCTTTCTCCAGGGGTCTTTGGGGCTCCGGGATGGAACCAGGTCTCCCACATTGTGGGCAGATTCTTTACAGTCTGAACCACCAGGAAAGCCCCTCTAAGATAAAGGCCTTCTCTAATTCAAAGTCACGACTCATAAAGACATTGCCCAGGGTAAAGTCATCTATTAGGAAACTGAAAGGCTGAGCCATCTGGCGGGGTTTCAGTTAACCCTCCCATCCCCACAGGTATGCTTTTTTGCTTTGAAGGATTACCTCCAGGAGACCAAGCTTCTGGGGATTTCTTTATTCACGTAAACACAGAAAAGGACCTTTCTCTAGAGAGGGTCAGCCCCGATGCTTTCTCGGTATTTACAGATGGTTTTGAGGGCAGGAGGCAGTTAGTCTTTTTCGTCACCGCATCTAAGGTCCGTTGTGTCTTCACTTTCCCTGAGGGCCAGCCGAGGGCGCCCTCACTCGTCGTCGTCGGAGGGGGTGGCGGTCTCCTTGCAGCTGTGGTGCTTGGCTCGGTGTCGTCGGAGGTGATTGGACCGGGTGAAGGCCTGGCCGCAGTCGGCGCACTGGTAGGGCCTCTCGCCGTTGTGCACCCGAATGTGCTGGGCCAGCTCCGAGGCCGCGCGGAAGGCCCGGCCGCACTCGGCGCAGAGGAAGCCCTTCTCCCCGGAGTGGATCTGTTGGTGCCGCTTCAGGGTGGAGGAGCGCGCGAAGGCCTGGCCACACTGCGCGCAAGGAAAGGGCCGCTCGCCGGTGTGGATGCGCTGGTGGCGCGCCAGGCGCGAGGGCTGCGCGAAGGCCACGCCGCAGTCGGCGCACTTGAAGGGCCTCTGGCCGCTGTGCAGCGTCTGGTGCTCCAGCAGGTTGGAGGATTTGGTGAAGCACTTGCCGCAGGTGGGGCAGGCGAAGGGCCGCTCGCCCGAGTGCACGCGCTGGTGCTCCATCATCCGGCTGGCCACGGCGAACTCCCGGTCGCAGGTCGGGCAGCGGAAGGGCTTCTCGCCCAGGTGCGTGCGCTGGTGGCGCAGCAGCGACAGCGGCCTGTTGAAGGTCAGGCCGCACTCGGCGCACGGGAAGGGCTTGTCGTTGCTGTGCATGTTGCGCTGGTGTTTGCGCAGGTCCGAGGAGCGCACGAAGGCCTTCCCGCAGTCCGGGCACGGGTAGGGTTTCTCGCCCGTGTGCGTGCGGATGTGCTTGCGGTGATCGGAGGACCAGGTGTAGGCCTTGTCGCAGAAGGGGCACCGGTAGGGCCGCTCGCCCGTGTGCAGGCGCTGGTGCTGCTGGAGCGTGGCCCGGTGGGAGTACGCCTTCCCGCACAGCTCGCACGCGTAAGACTTGGCGCCCGGCGACTTCGCCACTGCCTGCCCGCCCCGCAGGCACTTGTAGGGACGCGCCTCCCCCTGCCGGCCCTCTCTGGAGCCCGCCGGGTTCGGGTCCTTAGAGCTGTTCCGCGCTTTGGCCAGAGCCTCCTCCGCTGCCAGGCGGGCCTGGATAGCCGACTCCTGGGTTGCTGTGTGTGTCTCTTGCGTGGAGAGGTCCCAACTGCCCCCTGCTTTGGGGACACACCCCCCCGCAGAGGAGCTGTCTGGGGACTTGTCTTTATCCTTTTGTGCACGGAAGTACCTTGCAGAACCAAGGAAGTTGGATGGGACCCCCAGGGTGGCATCCAGATTGGCCCTTGAGTCTTCCTCATCACCAGCAGGTAATGAGGCCCTAGGAGGTTGCCTCTCACCCAACCACTTGCGGGAGAGGCCCCTGGGGAGGGCACTGGGAGTCAGGCTTGCTCTGGGGAAGGCCTGGGTAGGGGTGATCTTTGACGCATCTCTTTCCCAACTGGCCTTCTTCCCCGGCAGTGCCATAGGTTTCTTCCCCACGCCTGCGGCACTAAAGGAGTCAGAGAATTTCTCTTCCTTCCTGCGGGCTGGATGCTGCCAGGGCAAGTCAGGATTGTCCTCGGTCACTTGGGAGCTGCTCCTTAGACGGGCCTGCTGATCAGGGTCACCAGTGGCGCCTTGGTCTCCTGCCTTTCCAGGGGCCTCATCCTCACTCTCCAACTTGATGTGCAGCATCCCGGTGTCATAAGCCTCCCCAGTCAAGCTGCAGAGGGGAGATGCGTCTCCCCACCCATCCTGGGGGTCCCCCTGCGCCATTATGTGCAGGCCCTTCTACTCCTGCTTCTCCAAGACAGACCTTCACTTAGCTCAGAAAACCTGCAAAAAGGGAGATTGCAAAGAACAGACTTAGTCACCTTCGCGGCCACAGGAACTGAGTTCTCACTACAGGTCTGGTGCACCAGCCACACTGTTGGTCCCTCACGGGTGAAGGAGGATCTGGGCCCTGTCATCCCTTGCAGGTCCCCCTTGCTGGAAGCCCCAGGAGACAGTGCTGTCAGGATGGCCAGTGTGAGCATTCGCTGACTAGCATCTGAGCTCTGTCCCACCCTGGGGCTCAAACACCAACTGCTAGCCAGGTGGGTTCTCTGTGAGCTGAGGAAGAATAGATGAGAGGGCAGAAAGCAAGGTCTGGTTGTCCTTGGACCTCTTAAACTGTCGGCCCAGCTAGGAAGCTGAAAACCAGGCTGGCTCTTGCCGTTCCTACCAGGAGAGCGAGCCCGCCGTGTTTTGATGGTGGCAGCGAGGCTGCCTCCGAGGCAATGGACTGTGTGGGCCACATATTCCAAGGACACGGACCAGATCCTGGGAGCATGGGGGTTAGTCAGGAAGACACTACAGTGTTCCCAAGAAGAAACCCAGCTGCCCCTCCCTGCTTAAGTGGGGCGTCTCAGACCTTTGTAGCAAAGCACCGCTTGCTGGTGGGCAGGGTAAAACACATGCAATCAGGGAGAAGGGGATGCCCACTGAAAGCTTGAACTACCCCTGAAATATTGCTTCATCTTAAACATTCATGGGAATGTACATTCTATGTCCTGTTTGTTTTATCATGAAAAGAGTGTTTTAAGTTACCTTCGGTTTAAATGTTTTAACTTTCCCCCAGTGTGTTATATTTAGCCCGTGGCCTCATGGATTCCTGGCATACCCCCATATATCCCAGGGGTGCCTATACCCCAACTTGAAAAGTGTGGACTTACGGTTTTGACAGCAAGGCACGACAAGGGAGCCTTTGAGATGCATTTTCTGATTGATTTTATTTTAGCTTGAAGACACAGAGACTTGCTGGGGTTGGCTAATAAGGATTGTCTGTATGAGTTTTACAGGGGTTGCCTGAGTGAGAGGCAGGCTACTGAGGATCTCTGTGGGGCTGGGGTAGGGAGGGAGGGGGAGGAGCAATTTCTAACCCAAGGGCTTAGTTTGGTCTGGAGGGAACCTTCTGAGAATCCCAGAGATCAGTAGTACTAGGAGTTCCATTTTCTGGGCAAATGTTACGAGCCAGACAATGTACACAGGCATGACTTTCTTTATTCCTTCCAGCAACCTTTAAGATAGACGGCTGTTACTGTTAAGAGTAACCTTTCCATTTTACAGACCAGAAAACTGAGGCTTCAAGAGATTACTCACCTGCCCAAGATCACACAACTCATAGGCAGCAGCCCTGGGGTTTCTGCCTTCAAGGAGCTGTCCTGGCTCCAGATGTGGCCTCCCCACGGAGGCCCTGCCTAGAGGCTGGGCCCTGCCCAAGAATGGCCACAGCATCCTAGGGGTAAAGCCACTGCTTTCTGAGGCATCAAAGCCCCTTGTGTTTTCTGAGCCAAGGCACCTTGGCTACAGGGCTACGGAGCCTCGTGGCTGGGCTCCTCCCTGCCCCTGTTGACCCAGATTGCCCTCGGCAGGAGAAAGGGGCCAGATTGCAGGCTGCAGAGACTGTTGCCCGGGGCGGTCAGGAGTATGAGTCATTGAGTGTTTACTTTCCGAAAGCTGCTGCACTTCTCCTCCGCCCACCTTCCACCGCCTCTCAGAGGGATACCAGGAGCGGCTCTGCACTCCTCTTCAGAGCGGAGGCGTTCCATCCTTCCTCAGCAAGACAGATTCGTTCGTTTGACAGATGTGGAGCAAATGGTTAAAATCGTATGCTTGTGTCAACAAACATCTCTGAGCCTGGTCCTCTTCATCTGCAGGATGGAGACTCTGCCCCTACTGTATCGTCTGTGGGATGCTCCTGCACACACACGGCTGGCACTCGGTGACGGGGGCATTGTCACTTGAGCTGCTCTCTCCTCTGGGAGGTGTCTAGGTGGACAGTCCTTCAGTTTGGTGCTCAAGGTCACACAGCCATCAAGCTGCCCTTCTCCCAGTTCTTGCCTGATCATAAGCCCAGGTACTGTGAATGTGTGTGGAGGTGCAGCAAAGGGGAGAAATCCTCACTCTCTCCTTGGACACAGAAGCCATAGATGAAGGGAGGACACAGGGCAGTGATGACTGGGGTCCAGCCTCTCCTGTCCCTTTGTGCCCGAAGCCCAAGGGCCACTCCCTCCCTCTGACTGTCCTGCTCTGTCCCTGTAATGTTTTAGAGTTGAGCTGACATACCTCTTGGCAGGAGACCAGGTTGGATGTATTTTCAGTGGTTCTTAGACAGTAGCTGTGCCCGTGTGTGTGTGTGTGTGTGTTTGTGTGTGTGTGTGTGTGCAGGGACACAGCACTGGCCAGCATGCCTGATCCGGACTGCAGTCCACCAGTCAGATGGCAAGGGGGTGCTGGCTTTGAGTGAAGCAGATTCTTTCTTTCTGTGGGACAACGTGCCATGCAGGTTCGTGGGAAATGTTTCACAGACCGCATCCCGCCTACTCCCCACCCTGCCTCTGGCACGTGTCCCCCCTCCTACACAAGGCACGTCTCATCCCTGTCCTCCAGGCCAGAGGTGAGCCTCCTCAGGGAGGCACCCGGCCCTCTGCTAGCTCACCGCCGATAGGGGCTGCCTTCCAGATGGGAAGCTCCTCCCCTGTCTGCAGCCACGTCCCCTGCTCACTTCTTCTACAGAGGCCAAAGGTGCTCTCTTGACCACCAAGAAGACCTCGAGGAAGGCAGGGGCTCAGGCGGGGGTTTTCTAGCCAAGTTGACACGAATATTCCCGGTCTGGAAGAGGAATGCTGATGCCCCGGTGTGGCTAGCCCCTCTGCTTTCCAGATGCGCTGACCCGAGAGGCGGGCAGCGCTCAGTCCTTTGCTGGACCTTCCTCCACACTTGCTGTCCAGGTGCAGCCCCGGCACACCCAGGTCCCCCATGGATGTGATGTGGTGCAAAAACCTGGCCTCACGGCTTGCTCCAGCTCCTAGCCCTGGCACCCTCTTTCCTTCCATGGATGGTACCCAGTCCACTCCAGGGCAGCCACCTCCGCTCCTCTCCCCTGCCCACCACCTTCAGACCTGGCTCAATTCTGGCTCATACATGAGTACTCACTTACCTGGGCAATGCAGACAGCCAAGGAGACTCCCAACCTGGCTTCTCTGCCCCGTGTGGCTTCTTGGCAACAGGGAGCAGAGCTGGGTACGAATCAGCGGAGACGGTGTCTCGGTCCCTCACACTTTTGTGTCCAGTCCAGCAGCTGCGGAGAGAGCTTTGGGAGGTGGGGCTGCTGTAAGACACTCAGCCTTCCTGCCTGCAGCCCAGAGGGCAGCCTGGGAAGTCCAGGGGGGCTGCTCTGTCTCACTGCCTGAACCAATTCCCGCTGCTCCCTCTGAGCCCGCCTCCCCTCCAGTCTTCCTCCCTCTCTCCTTTCCTCCCGCCCTCAGGAAGGCTACTCCCTGTCCCTCCTGCTCACTCTCACCCCTTCTTCCAGTAGAGCAAGCCCTCCATTCTTCCATCCTGCCCCGATATGTCCTTGCGCCGCTGGTCGCACTGTGAGCTTCATGAGGAAGCATGTTTTTTCCTCCTGGGGGCAGGACCGGGTATTTGATCTGTACCCCTACCTCCCCCATTCTAGGACCCACCTTTTGCAGCACTGTGGTTTGAGCAGGGGTATTTCCAGAATGTTTTGCAGTTATCATTGGCTCAAAGATGCCCGTGACCGTTTAGCTAGGGGTGGGGTACAGGAAGATAATTTTCTTTCCTAATTCATGCACAAACCAGGCCTGTCTCACCATCTTTCAGCATTGCTGCCCAGGCAGGTTCATTTTGAAGAGAAAATTGGCCCAGGATTGAGACTCAGTATGTCTAGAATTGGTTCCCACTCAAGTCTGCTGCTGCTGCTAAGTCACTTCAGTCATGTCTGACTCTGTGTGACCCCATAGACGGAAGCCCACCAGGCTCCCCTTCCCTGGGATTCTCCAGGCAAGAACACTGGAGTGGGTTGCCATTTCCTTCTCCAATGTGTGAAAGTGAAAAGTGAAAGTGAAGTCGCTCAGTCGTGTCTGACCCTTAGTGACCCCACGGACTGCAGCCTACCAGGCTGCTCCGTCCATGGGATTTTTCTAGGCAAGAGTACTAGAGTGGCTTGCCATTGCCTTCTCCGCCACTCAAGTCTAGGGTGCCTTTATTAGGGTGAGTGCTCAGGACACTAAAATAGGGGATAGAATGTGATGTCCCCAGGTGGCCAAAAATATACTCAGGATTCTGGTGCATTTGAACCTTAACTCACAACCTGTGTGACCTTGGGCAAATTACTTGACCTCTCTGTGCCTTAGCTTCGTATTTGTAAAATGGGGATCGTGGCAGTATCCTCATCAAGACAGGGGTCTTGGGAAGGTTAAATGAGATCATGCACATAAAGAGCTTAGCACCGTGTCCGGAACATAGGTAAGTGCCCAGAAAAGTCAACTGCCCTCCTTGTTTTTATTGATATTCTTGTTTCTAGGGAACACATGGCTCATGGGGCTCCTTTTATATGTCCAGGGCCTTGAGAGTGATAGTGACACCTGACACATTTTTCTGAACAGTAAACTTCAGAATGTGATGGAGAGAAGCAGGTCCCTCTGCCCCTTGGAGTATTGTAGGTGTGGCCTCAGAGGGGGAAGTCAGGCTTCAGGGAGACCTATAAGTCTTTGAGCCTGCAAGTCTGGAACAAGGCTTCTAATCCACACGTCCCTGAATTAAAGTGCAGAATGCTACAGATACGTGGATATACACCGTTTGGGCAAAATGAACCATTTCTCAAAGGGGCTGTGCTTCAAAAAAGGATGAGAACCATTGGTGTTGAGGGGAGAGGGGGCAGGACAGGAAGAGTTGATGCTTAAAATATCTCCCATAGCAACTAATCTGATGGCGTTGCCACCAACCCATACCCCAACACTGTTCAAATTTTCCCAAGCGACCCTATCATACAGGTTGCCCTTCAGGTCCCTTTGGCAGAAAAGTGACTAGATTCCTCAGAGGGGCGGGCAGAGGTCAAGGCCGGAGCTGGGGAGGGGGAGCGTGTGTCCCTGCCCACTCCGGTGCCAGCGCACCAGTGCGCACGCACGGAACTCTTCCTTGGGACGGCGCTACGTGGCCACCGCGTGCGGTGCCTCCATCCGGCCTCGCCGCGTTCCGGGGCAGTGCCTGCAATGGTCGGTGTTCATCTCTGGTCCGCAGACTGAGCGAGCAGAGACACAGACAGCCTAGTGCCTTTTCTAGGTGCATAGCCCCAAGACCACTATTGAGCGCAGCTCTGGTTCCAAGGTACCAGGGTCTCGGACTTTAACCACAAACTGCCCAAACAGGGCCACCTCAGAGCCTGCATGTTTGGCCTTGGTCTAGCTCCTCCCTCCCTTCCTTCTGGAAACCCACAGTCCGTCCACCCAAGGCTGCGTGACTCTGTGTGTGTGTGGTCCCTGCAGTGCACTGCCCGCCCCCAGAGGAAGAAGACCTTCTTTGCCCTCGACACAGCTCCCCAAGGAGACAAGGGGTCCCCTAAAGGCGCAACTCATTATTGTCCAGCTGACACAGCTTGTCTCTCATCATGCTTTATTTCTAGAAACCTTAGTGACTGACTATAGAACAAAAGCCCACAGGCCATGGGACTTTCATTTTAACTCGCCCACATTGCCTCCTCCTCGGTTTTCAAAACACCCTGATGTGGCCACCTTACTGTGGACCAGGCCACTCCATGAGTGAGAAATGGGATAAGAAGCGGCCTGGACACTCAAGACAGCAAGACGTAACAGGAGCCCCTTTTCCCGAGTCGTCTCCCTGAGAGGTCCCCTATGCCCCCTCTGACATCCCATTTACACCTTTACTGTGTGTGGAACTTCTCCATCCTCGGGAGCTGCAAGCAGGGAGCTGAGAGGCAGCCTCAGAACGGAATCCCAGGTCTCGCTCAGCCCTGGTCAGCCTGCTCGGACCCAAGCAGGATATTTTCGATAGCACAAACACGATCACTCCTGTTGAATCTCCCTGACAGTCACTCTGAGTGCCACTAGGCATGAGGGCTGACGGCAAGGCCCCATTTTCCCCTTCCTTTTAGAGCTTTTGGAATCTCTATCATTCTGCCCAGTTCCATAGGTACGGAGACAAAGGAGGTGTTGTTTCTGTTTGTAATTATTTGCAAGTCTGCCTTCAAAATCAGGCATTCCCTTTGAGATGTCCTGACTGGCAGTGGTGAAAACAGGGGCCCCCTTGACTGTTTGGGAAGGGAAGTAAAGAGAGATTGAGAGAGGCCTGTATGGAAGGGCACCTGGCCCCTGCCAGGCGAGATGCCAGAGCTCAGTGGTACCTGTGAACCGCACAGACTGGACCAGCTGGGCTGAGCGACGTGAGTGGACAATGGAACAGGCTGGTGCTCCATCCTGCAGAACACGTGGGCACCTCGCTGAGTTCATGAACCACGGCTGAGCCTGGACATTGGCTCTGACTATGATTCTGAGAGACCCTGAGAAACTGCCCAGTTCCATTGGTGAGGCTCCGGGACCCCCACCCTTGCAGCCCCCACCCCAGCCCACCGACCCCGCCTTGCTCTGCTTTTAGCTGTCAGCACGGTGATCTAGCTGAGCTGCTCTCCAACAGTGGGAACCCTGGGTGAGAAATCAACCATCCAGTATGCTTTCTTGCCCGAGGCCTGTGTCATCCTTGAGGAAGATTAATGGAGCCACTTAAGTGGCCCAAGCATGGGAGAGACTTCAAATATTTGCTGTTTTCCTTGCAGGCATCAAACTTTCTTGGGTAATAGAACACATGTGGCAAGCAGAATTGTGAGTAGAACGGGGACTTGGTACACAATCTCAGGTTAGACCGATCTGGCTTTGAATCCCAGGTCTATTTGTTTGATGACCTGGACTAATTTCCTTAACTTCCCTGAGCCTCAGACCCTCTAGCTGTAGAGTGGAAATAAGAATTAATTACAGCCTTTGTTATAAGGTGGTTGTGAAAATTTCCTGAAACAATTTTTCTGAAATTTTTAGCCCAAGGTAGTGGTTTTTCAATAAATTATTATTTTTAGCCTAGAGCTGATGGGACCTTGCCGATGTTTTTCCCCCACCTGTCCTTCCAGGATGCTTGTCCTTCGTTACTCTGCCACCAGAAGAGCACCGTCTTCTCTTTCCTACTCTGGGCTCCTTGCCCCAAAGCATTCCCACTCAGAGGCTAGCCAAGCAGACCTTCTGAAGGCCAGTGATACTCCCGGAGCAGTGATGTCAGGGCTTTTCACTGTGTGTTACACTTGACACATGTGGCAGCCGATGCCAGGAATGGGAGGTTTGCGTTCTAGACAGGATGTCAGCACGTGGTGATAACTCCAACCATCCTGTTTCCACCACTTGCCTGTGACTGTGGGCAAGTTACTTAACCTTCCTGGGCCTCAGTTTCTTGATCTGTAAATTATGGTTAATGATAGTGTCTACCTTCCAGGGTTGTTATGGGCTTTAAGTGAGGTGACGTACTTTGCACAGTGCAAGTGATAGGCAAGCACTCAATCCATAATAGCCAATGTGTGTGTGTGTTACTTGCTCAGTCATGTCGGAGTCTTTGTGACCCCATGGACTGTAGTGCACCAGGTTCCTCTGTCCATGGCATTTTCCAGGCAAGAATACTGGAGTGGGTTGCCATTCCCTTCTCCAGGGGATCTTCCCAACCCGGGGACTGAAGCCAGGTCTCCCGCACTGCAGGCAGATTCTTGACCGTCTGAGTCGCCAGGGAAGCCCTAATGATCGATAGCAAATATATGAATGATTTCAGGAGAGAGGCACTCACCTCTACTTCAGTCCAAGCGGCAGAGAACCCCGCCTCTAGTCTCCATCAGAACCCGCTCCTGAGCAGGCCTGACGCCTCCCCTATGCATGAGCTAGAGCTAGGGTGGTCACCAGAGCCCCTTGGGTGAGCTCCAAGCAGACCACACCCCCCCTTAGCTCCTCAAGGCCCACACTGTGCTGCAGTTACCCTCCCAGACGACCACCGAAGCCCCTGGCCCCCACCTCCGGAGGATAAGCTACAGGCAACAGGATAGGAATCTCTGAGGTTCGTGGTGAAGGTCAAACACTCACTCACTCTACTGACACAACAGAAGATTTCCTTGGCCCTGAGAATGGCACCCCCTTCCAGGCTGCAGATTCTTCCTCACTTATTCGGCCTTGGGACCTCGTAGAAGACAAAAGAAAGAACACCACAAACACAATTCCTGGGAGTCTCCTGTTCTATACACTTACCTGCTGCCTCTGCTGGGCCTTCTAGCTGGTCTGGGGGAGGTTAGAAGACACTGCATATCTGTAGTTAATGAACAAATGGAAGCAAAACCCTCTAAACTCTTCCATCACTGGGGATCCTTTTGACTAAAGATTACTAGAGCCCTAGGCATGATGAAGCTGTTGAAAACTGAAAAGAAAAAAAAGGCATCAGGATTTTAAATGAAGAGATGTTAGAAATGATCTCATGCAGCCCGCTGCTTTCTGGCTATTGAGATACAAGGATGCCTTTAAGTATTCCATCTTTCACTTACTCATTCATCAAACGTGTGTTGGGCACAACTCTGGCTGGAGTTTTCAAACTGAAGGACACAACTTGTGAGTAGGACAGGAAATCACTTTCATGAACCATAACCAACACTCTTGTTTGAACAGAGTAGAATGGATCGGAGTGTCTTACACATAATAAAAGTTTAATTGCAAGTACTAATTTTTTTACTTTTATATACAGACATATGTATGGAGTTGTAGTGAAAACTGTATTTGTTAGTCAGGTTTGCTTTGATTCCTGGTCAGAACATTTGAAAAACATTATGCTTGGCATCAGTCTTGCTCTGCGTAAGAAAAACAGGGATCTGGTTAAATATGGTGATTCCAGGGCCACACCCCAGAGGTTGTTCAGGCGTCTGAGGACCCTAGAATCCACATTTCAACAAGCCCGCACGTGATTCTGAGGCATGCTGTGGGTAGTCAGAAAAGGAGGAATCGGCCTTGCCTGGACTTCAGAGAGGTCTTTCCAAAAGAGATGCTTTTTTTTCTTTCAAGATGCCTTGAAAGATAAACTTGGGTTTGCCAAGTAAAGAAGGGGAGGGAGCAGGCCACACTGCCATCAGGCATTTCACATCACATTCCTTGGCTTTGCGCTGCCCCTTCTCTGCATAAGGACCCGCTTCCTAGCTCTCTGGCTCCCCCTCTGGCTCACTTGAGCATTGCCACCAGGATTCTCACTTCTGCCTGCAGCTAGGGAGCTCCTGCCTGGGGCCTTTGTGGGCCCCACCACCTACAGCGCTGGCCAGGGTAAAAGGGGCCTTTTCTTTCCAAAGCCCCCACCGATCACACACGCCTCTCCTCACAGCTGTCTAGCTCGGCTGCCTGAACACAGAGGTCATTCACAGGAGATGAAGAGAGGCATTTGAGGTTTCCATAAAAACACACACCTTCCCTTCCCATTTTCAGCGGCTGCCCTGAACATAACTGGAGAGGAGCTGTCTCCAGAATGCTCTGGCCCAGACTGTGAAGCCAAGATTCTTGAAAGGAGTTCCCTTTAGGGCTCCTGGCATGTGAAACTACTCTATGCGTGGATTCTCCGGGCCAGGGTGAGCTGAGGACTGGTCCTCCCTCCAAGCCCGGCAGTGTGCGTGCCTTTTCTCTGGAGAGACTGTGGAAACCTGGGACAAATCTAGGCAGAGGGCGTGGGCAGAGGATAGGGATCAAAACACAAGCAAAACTGAAAGTGGTTATAAACATATGCAGGCATACTGCAGTTTCATGTCATTACATTTGAGAATAACAGAGAGACAAGTTATATCCTTGCACAGATGAAAATAAAATTAAACTTGCATTCGGAATAGAAGGTCTTACCTGATAAGTCTGACTAGAGGATTATCAATTTTATTGAGCCTCTTGAAGAATCAGCTTAAGGTTTCATTGGATTTTCCCCCCTATTGTATTTCTTTCCTGTTTTATTTATTTCTGCTCTGATCTTTATCATTTCCCGTATTCTACCAACGTTGGGTTTACTTTGATCTTCCGTTTTTGGTTTCTGAGGGTGGAAATTGACATCATAACTTGAGATCTTTCTTCATTTATAACAAAGACTTTTAGTGTTACAAGTTTGCTGTGGCTGGAATTTGTGTCTGTTCTGTTCACTGATAAAATCCTAAAGGCTAAAACAGTAATTGGCACATAGTGGGGTACTAAATATTTGTCAGATTAATAAATTGATAACTCCTTATTTTCCCACAGCCCTCAGAAAAGTTTCCATTTTACTCCAAATGAAGCCAGCTCCTCACATGATCTTTAAGGCCTGTACACAGCTGGCCCCTTGCTACTTCTCTGACCTCTTGTCCTTCTGTCCTTCCCTTAGCTACTTTGGCTCCTTTTCTGTTGTTGTTTAGTTGCTAGGTACTGTCCAACTCTTTGAGACCCATAGACTGTAACCCTCCAGGCGTCTCTGTTATGTAGCTGTATAAAGGTCTAAGCCACCAAATCTTTGTTATAAAAGGAGACCAAGAAACCTAAAGCTGATTCTTTGAGAGGCTCAATAAAATCGATAATCCTCTAGTCAGACTTACCAGGCCAAGAGAGAGAGAGAAAATATCAATTAGTAATATCAAGAATGAGAGATATAACACATTTACAGATTCTACAGATATTAAAAGAATCAGAAGGGGATGTCATGGACAATGTCATCCCAATAGATTTGACAACTTAGAAAAATTCCTTGAAAGAAACATACTGCCAAAGCTTACCCAAGAATAAATAGGTAACGTTGATAGCGATGTACCTTTTAAAGAAGTTGAATTTGTAGTTAAAAATCAGCACACAAACAAAGCTCCAGGTCCAGAGGCGGAGTCTTTCTACCTTCTCCTCACTTGGCCTCCAGATGCAGGAAGCTGATGGGAGCAATGGTAGACTTAGGAAGATAAGAGGCTTGGCAGTCAATCTGGGTGGGACATGGTGGTCATTTGGACTGGAATGGCCACAAATACTGAGAAATAGTCAACTTTTGGGTGTATTTTGAAGTAGAGCTAACATGATTTGATAACAGACTGGATATGGAAGTGAAGGACGGACAAGAGTCAGGGACGACTCTTAAGATTTTTGGTCCAAGCAATTGGAAGAATAGAGTTGCCCTTAACTGAGTTAAGAAAGAATGTGGGAAACAGGTTTTAGAGGAGAAGATTGAGTTTCGGTTTGTTTCCAAGGGGAACCATTGAAGAGATAATTGAGTATTGGCATTAGATTGGGTATAGGCTGCTGGATATCAAGATGGAGGTCTTGGTAGAATGTGCAGTTTAAGAGTTACCAACGTATGAACTGCATTTAAAGTCACGTCATTTTACGACTCACCAAGAGAGTGTACATAATAAATAGAAGAGGAACCTTGAACAGATTTAGTGTTAATCAGTGTGGGAGATGAGAGAGAAAAGAAGATAGCTTCAGCAAAAGAGTTGAAAAGAAGAGAACAAAAATTTGAAAGGAAATCAGAAGGATGTGATATTCTGGACATCAAGGGAAGAAGTGATTCCAAGAGTAAGAAGTGATCTGCTATACCAAATGGTGCTGAGAGCTCAAGTTAAAATGATCGCTAAGGAATGACCATTGGAAGGACCTATGCTGAAGCTCCAATACTTTGGTCACCTGATATGAAGAGCCAACTCTTTGGAAAAGACCCTGATACTGGGAAAGATTGAGGGCAAGAGGAGAAGGAGGCGACAGAGGATGACATGGTTGGATAGCATTGCCAACTCGATGCACATGAACTTGAGCAAACTCAGGGAGATGGTAAAGGGCAGGGAAGTCTGGCATGCTGCAGTCCATGGGGTCGCAAAGACCTGGACATGACTTAGAGACTAAACAATGAGAAACGACCATTTGATTTAGCCACATGCCCATTAGAAGCTGATTCGAGAAAGGAAAGGAATTATAGTCAGTGACCATAGACAGCTCCTTCAAGGGATTTTCCTGTAAGAGGGAGCTGGAACATGGGAAGAGTATGTTTGCATGCTGAAGGAAGTGACCCATTAGAGAAGGAGAAACTGATGGGGTAGGAGTGGAGGAAATTCCTCAGGAGATGTCCTTGAGAAAGAAAGAGGGGATTGGATCCAGGACACTTGCAGATGTGGACCTCTGCATAGTTCATCCCCAAGAACAGGAGAAAAGCTTAAGGACAGGGGCTCAGATGCAGGGGTGTGGGGAGAGGCAGAGCTTGAGAAAGTGCTCATTCTAAGGCTTTTTTCTCACTGTAATAGGAAGCAGGTTGTTGGCTGAGACGGAAGTTGGGGAAGGAGGTGTGGGAGGCCTGAAGAGAGAGAGGTAGGAAATGTTCAACTAGGAGAGTAGGAAAGTGACGGGGTCCATGATTGCCAGGCAGCATTTAAAGCCCACTTGAGGTTGGCGGTCAAGAACTAAAGTTAGACTGGTTGGGAAGGTGGTGTACTTTCTTCCAGCCATGGTCAGCTGTGTGGGCACAAGAATGGAGTAGGCTCAGAAGTGGAGTTTCCACCCTTGTGGCAGAAAGCAAAGAAGAACTAAAAAGCCTCTTGATGAAAGTGAAAGAGGAGAGTGAAAAAGTAGGCTTAAAACTCAACATTTAGAAAACTAAGATCATGGCATCCAGTCCCATCACTTCATGGCAAACAAATGGGGAAACAGTGGAAACAGAGACTGTTTTTTTTTTGCAATCACTGCAGATGGTGATTGCAGCCATGAAATTAAAAGACGCTTGCTCCTTGGAAGAAAAGCTATGACCAACCTAGACAGCATATTCAAAGGCAGACATCACTTTACCAACAAAGGTCGGTCTAGTCAAAGCTATGGTTTTTCCAATAGTCATGTATGGATGTGAGAGTTGGACCATAAAGAAAGCTGAGCGCCAAAGAATTGATGCTTTTGAACTATGGTGTTGGAGAAGACTCTTGAGAGTCCCTTGGACAGCAAAGAGATTCAACCAGTCAATCCTAAAGGAAATCAGTCCTGAATATTCATTGGAAGGACTGATGCTAAAGCTGAAGCTCTGATACTTTGGCCACCTGATGCAAAGAACTGACTCATTGGAAAAGACCCGGATGCTGACAAAGATTGAAGGCAGAAGGAGAAGGGGACAACAGAGGATGAGATGGTTGGATGGCATCACCAACTCAATGGACATGAGTTTGAGCAAGCTCTGGGAGTTGGTGATGGACAGGGAAGCCAGGGGTGCTGCAGTCCATGGGGTTGCAAAGAGTCGGACAAACGACTGAGTGACTGAACTGAACTGAACTGAATAGGATGGAGGACGAGAGGATTGGAGGAAAGGAGATCAGGGAACCCAGAGGCCAGACACGTGGGGCTGTAGTCCCAGGAATTAGGACATGATGGCATTGGTGAGAGTGACAGTGAGCCAAGTGCTAAGATCTACATACAGAATGAAAGAGGAACTTCCCTGGTAGTCCAGTGGTTAGGAATCCAAGCCAAGCCAACGCAGGGGACATGGTTTGACCCCTGGTTGGGGAACTAAGATCCCACATTTCACAGGGCAACTATGCTTGGGTGCTGCAGCTACTGAGCCCACGCTCTGTAGAGTCTATGCTCCACAGCAAGAGAAGCCCACATGCAGCAATGAAGATCTAGTGCAGCCACCTCCCCCCCTTGCCCAAAAAATGAATGAAAGAAAGTGGTCTGGGGTTTGTTGGACACTATGCCAAGGAGGGAGAAGGCAATGGCACCCCACTCCAGTACTCTTGCCTGGGAAATCCCATGGACGGAGGAGCCTGGTGGGCTGCAGTCCATGGGGTCACGAAGAGTCAGACACAACTGAGCGACTTCACTTTCACTTTTCACTTTCATGCATTGGAGAAGGAAATGGCAATCCACTCCAGTGTTCTTGCCTGGAGAATCCCAGGGACGGGGGAGCCTGTTGGGCTAACGTCTATGGGGTCGCACAGAGTCGGACACGACTGAAGCGACTTAGCAGCAGCAGCAGCATGCCAAGGAGGGGTGGTGGGTGCTGCAGGCTGATGATTTGATCTTCAAAGCCAAGAAGTTCTTACAAGAATGGCCTGAAATGGCAAGAAGAGATGAAGAAGACGCCTGCCCTACCCACTGGTAGGAGGGATGTAGAAAAGAAAAATAACTCACCCCTTGAGCAGGCGGCCTGGAACTGCTCCAGAAGAGAGCAAAGAGGGAAAGAGAGATGAAGACAGAAAGTAACGTTTCTATCGGTGATGGTTAGACCACCTGCTCACTCCCTCTCTGCACTCCAGCCAGAGTTTTTGGAATGTTTCTCAAACATGCCAAGTTCTTTGCAACCTCAGGGCCTTGGCATGTGCTTGAAATCACACCTCTGCCCCTACCCCAATCCTTTAGATCTCATGTTGAGTATTATTTCCTCTAAGAAACCTTGCTGAACACCCTTCTTAAATCAGGGTGTGCGTGCTGGTGCCAGTATTCCAGAAACACACTTTCTGCGATCAAGGAGTCCAGCCTCCTGACACATAGCAGGAAGTGAGCAGGTGGTGTGAGTTTGCTAAGAGCCACGATGGGGCAAATCCAAAGCACATGGGGGCGTACAACTCAGCCATGGTGGTGGTGGTGGTGGGGATTCAGAAAATGACTGAACAGAGGTCTAAAGGCTGAGCAGGAGTTAGCTGAGAGAGGGTGGGAGGCGATTGAGAGAAAGCAGGGAGCTGGGAGCCCTTCCGAAGGCTGAGTGAGAGAAGGTGAGAGGGGCTGATGCTGCAGAGAGGAAGGTGCAGGGCCTGTGGGACAAGCTAAGGATGATTATCTTGTCTGCAGAAGGTATATGATTCTTTTGCTCAAGGATTATGAGCAGAAACAGAACATGATCAAACATAGCCCACACTGTGTTTCGCCCCAGGACAACTTCAGAGCTGGCACGCAGGAGCCAGATGACCCCAACCTTCTGGGGCACAAAACAAGGCCAAGTGCTGTCCTGGAGAAAAACATTTGGCTGGGATCCTGCAACCACAGAGCCACAGAACGTCCTGGACAACTGGCCTCCCACCCACCACTTTATTAACCAGCTCTTCAAAAGGCCCACCTTCTCCATTTGATTCCGGTGCTGTGTCTTGACCCTCTTTGTACCTATTATCAGTAGCATCTGCTATAGACTCTGGTGTGCAGGAACACTGAGTTCCTTTGTTTTCTCACTGTGGTTTGAATGCATATCTCTCTATTTTTGATCTATGTCAAGGTCCGAGAGTCCTTGGACATTTGTCTCTACAGGTTACCATGGAGACAGCTGGGGCTCACAGGTCTAAAGGTTCAGGGATGCTTCTCTGCCATTCTCAGAACCTGAAAGTTCTTTGCAAGCCTGGGAGGGCAGCATATCCTAGAGCTTCAGCCGCTTCCCTCTGGGGCCTGATGAGTCCCTGGGATGCTGCAGGGCCAGGTTGGGAGTGGTGGCTGGGAGCCCTTATCACATTGGACCAGAAGAACTCTGCAGAGAGGAGAAGCTTTCTCTGCCTCCTGCTTGCTCTGCTTAAACAGCTTCTTCCCTCAAACCCAGGACTCCCTCTTGTCCTTTCACACCAAACCTGGAGGCCCCTAAAACTCCAAATCTAATCTTAGTAACTGAAAAACTTGTTTCCCTGTCTCATAATCTTTAAATCTGCGAAGAGATTGAGGAGAAATGCTAGCATTCCATCCTTTTAGGGGCAGCCAAGAAGTGGATTAAAATTAAGACAATTCAGTTTCTATATTCAAATAGCCTAGCTTGCTAGTCGTGTTGCCTGGAATCTCCTCTCCCGTTTTCCACCTGCCTGTCTCCCACTTACCCTCAGCTCAGATGTCACCTCAGATAGAAATGACGCGTATTCATGAATCGTCCTCACTTCTCAAACCCTCTGCATTACTTGTCCCTGTCTGGCCAGCCTGCAACTGGTTCATATCAAGTAGGTACTAAACTGAACCAAATTCCGGGCAAAAAGGTGGGTCCGCAAGATCTGCCTGTTGACTGGTGGTTGCCCAGGGAATATGGGCTTAGATGAGAGGCACCAGAAGAGGTGCAAGACTGGGGGACACTGGTTCTCAGAATAGGACATTCAAAGGCAGAACAGGAAAGGGACGGCATGCCCACGTCCCCTGGCTTCCCCACCTCTATTCACACCAGGCATCTGAGACTGGGAGACATTTCTAGAATGGACCAGCAGGTGGCAGCCTTGCCCCTCCAATGAGGGACTCCTTTCCCCAGATTAAGCTACAGGAATCTTGCTGTGGGAGGCAGCCCCCCAGGGGCCTTCTCTAGGCCAGCCTCGGGGTGATTTGAGGCACAGACAAGGCCAGGATGCCAGCAGCTTTACATGCAGTAGGATCTGTAGCCATCTGTGGATCCAATTTTATTCCACACCTTCTTAGATTTACAGGTCTTGTATGCTTGTTTAAAAAAAAAAAAAGACGCACAGGTGTCACCCAGAACCTCTGAATCAGAATTCGTGGATGGTCCCTAGGAAACTCCAAGTGATTTTGCTGTCAGCAGACCACTTTCTCATTTGCCTGATTTAATTCCATAGGCCAGCCCTTCAGTCACAAAATTGACTATCCGTTAGGAAAACCCAGCTCAGCTCACCGCCCACCTCTCTGCAGAGGCATGAACTTCATCAGGGAAGACTGAGAAGGTGTGTCCAGGAGCTGCTGGTAAAGGATGAGCAGCACCTTCGGCACAGCCTCGTGCTCCCACTGCACCCCTCCCCGCCACCCACCTTGTTCTTCCACCCGCCTTGGCTCAGGCTGCAGCCAGAACCCAGCCCTCTCACCACCAGCTAAACGTTAACCCCACTGCAGGGCTTGTTGACAAGTCTGCAGAAATAGTTTAGCAGCCAGCTCCATCGCCTCTCAGGTAGGTGGTTATTTCCAGCACACCCTGGGAAGCTAAGGCCTGTGGAGGGCATCCTGGTATTGATCAGGGGACCACGTTGCATGGAAATTCTGGGCTGGGGGGGGGGCCTGACTTTGGGTGTTCCACAGCAGGAGACCACACTGTTGCCTCCACTTCTTCCTGCAGCTATTCCAGGCACCCTTTACCCCCTGCAAGTCAACGCTCCCAGATGGCCCTGGGCACAAAGCTGCCAGTGTGGGGAAACTCTCGAGGAGGGGAGCTCAGGTGTCAATCAGCCAACCTGAAAAAGCTGGCCTGGTGGGGGCCCACCCTGATGGCACCCCACATTGCCATCCACCACTTCCTGCCTCCATGCCTTCCTGCCTCTCCCTCTGTCTCCTCCTAGACTGGCCCCTGCCACCCAAATCCTATGTGTTTCAAGGACGTCCCTGGTGGTCCAGTGGTTAGGATTCCACATGGCCAATGCAGGGGACCTGGGTTCCATCCCTGATTGGGAACTAAGATCTCACATGCCCTTCAGTATGTGCAAAAAATTTAAAAAAAAAAGAAAACAGGCTATGTGTTTCTGAAATTCACTCTCAGATGCTGCTTGTGAGGCCCCCGTCCAGCCTCCCTGTGGTCTGTCTTCCTCTCCCACCCCCTGCCCTGGAGCACATTCTCTGACTCTCCTTATGGCGCCAAGTGAAATGGCCATTTCTGTACATCTTCCTGATTGCGTTGGAAACCAGGAATAGGCATACCATGTGACATCAGCTCCCAACCCCTAGTGCAGGGTCTGAGAAGAGGTACGCAGGAAATGATGAAGAAAGCCCAAGAAGAGACGTGGTGGCGACTCTTGCAAATGCAGAAGGGGTGGGAGAAGACCGTGGCAAGTTGCCATTGACAAGGAAGGCTTCACGATGGAGGTGGGAATGGATCTGAGCCCTGAAGGAGGGATTAGCATGGTATCAGGACTTCCTCAAGTCAATCCTGGGATATTCTGGGTGGGAGCAAAGGGTCCATGCTGGCCATGGGCCAATCAACGATCAACAGGAGGTCTTGTTGATGCTCCTGGTTCATCCCCAGGACAACTTGCCGGCATGTGTGGAACTACCCAGGAGTGAGGATGCGTGAGTTGAGGGCCCTGTCTTCCTCCCTGGATGCAGTTCACACCTAGAGAGGAACATCAAACCCCAGACCAGAGAGAGGGCTGGAGGCTGACCTGCTGTCGAGCAGACACAGCACCCCCAAACCTAGTCCTTGGGCTTATGGTGTGGCATGCTGGACACCAGCCTGGCAAAGCCACATCCTGAAATCACAGGAGGACCAGCCTGAGAGGTGGAAGGCCCGTCTTTGGGGACTTCGCACCCTCAAGGAGCTCCTCACCTTCTCCTCTCCTGCCCCCGGGGTACACGCTCAGACTTCGAGGGCTTCTCCTCTGCAGTGACTAGTTTGCTTAATGGGGGTCGGGGTGTTTGGAGGGGACAGCAGGCAGGGTGGAGAAGGGGGACCCGCGGGATGGGTAAAACCTTGTACTCCACCTTTGTGGCTCCACCCTGAATGTATTACCCATGCTCACCATTCTTCCTTCCGAGTTTGCCTAAGACAGAGAAAGGGAGTCCAGCAGGGACTCCCCCGCTTGGCCACCCCATGGGCCCCTGAGAGTGGGTGTGGGTGTCATGGACTGGGTGGGGTGCTGGAGGCCCATGTCACGACCAGCACCCCACCCTCCATGGTTCACCCAGCCTCAACCCTGTTGTTTGGGAAAACAGCAACCAAGGACAGAGCATGCCTTGCGTTCCCCTCGGAGAATAGGCTCTTTCTCTCCTATCTGATGGAGCTCTGGCCAAAAAATGTGTATCTCCCTGACTTCCTTTCTTCCTCCTTGCGGGCCTCACTGTATCCTTTATCAGGTCATGGCTGAGCTTAGAAAAACAGACAAGTTATGTCCATGTGGGAGCAGGCTTCTCCCTTGTGACATCCTGTAGATCTAGGTGCACCCCACCTCTGAGCCTCAGGCTGGCCTGCCACCTTGATGAGTCACCCAGGTAAGGAGGAGGGCAACCACAAGAGGGAAACAATCACCTTCGTTGCCCTAGGGGACAGTCCCCGCCCAGGGCAGAGTAAAGTTCCGGCATTACTTGCAGTCCACAGGGGTCAGGCAGGTCCCTGGGGCAGCAGAAAGAGGCTTCACAGAGACACTGGGATGGGGAGAGGCAGGAAAAGCATCTTGGAACCCAGCCTGGGGTGTCCTGACTTGCCGCTTCTGACGTCAGCATCTTCTGATGCCCTTTCATGGGGTAGGAACCAGGAAAGGCAGAGGTGCTTCAGAATGATCAGAATGGTGCTGGGTGAATCTGATGGAAGCTGAGTGTTTAGCCCATCACGCTGACCTATGCCTTTTGGTAAACAAGATGCAGCTCTTCCCTCCTGGCTCCTCCCAAGCACATCTCCCTTCTCTGCATCCGTATCTCTGATTTGTTTCTTCATTTTAAGACATGGGATTTGTTTGTGGGTCTGTCCTCCCCACTGGGGAGCCCTGGGTTCCCTGACTCTGAACAGTGAGTGCAGTGCTCACCCCTGGTGACTCAGTGGACATCTCTCGAGGTAATGAATGAACACTTCAGTTCCATGGAGCCCCCGTGGTGCTGAAGTGTCTCTGATGACAGAGCCCCTGAACTGCCGAGATCGGGGTGCTGATTTGGGTGCTGCTCCGAAAGTGAGGGGAGGCATGCTATGGCTGGAGGTTGCATCCTCTGAGTCGCTAACCTTGCAAGAGCAGGCCCCCCTCAGGTGAGTAAATCAGCCTGGCTCTGTCTGCGATCTGTGAGGTGCTACTCCCCCACCTTTGACTATGCCTCCTGGGCAGTGTATCCAGGTCTCACTTTGTTTTGAATTCTAACACAGAGCCTGGCCATGCCAGGAGCCTAGCAAATGCCTACTAGATGAAGTGTGTGTTTCCCCACACCTGCGCCCGGGGCTGTTGCTGCCCATCATGGCATAAGGCAGCTGTTTGTGCAGCGTATTGACCCACCCATTCCTTGCACATCCTGGGACAGGAGCCCCAGTGATGGGTCCTCTTCTCACTGCCCCCTCCCCCAGTATTTACCCCAGAGCCTACCTGTGACTCCCTGGGGCCCCTGCAGCCCTGGCAAGCCCCTCACACACAGAAACAATATTTCTAAGATGCCAGCAAATTTGGAAAACTCAGCAGTGGCCACAGGACTGGAAAAGGTCAGTCTTCATTCCAATCCCAAAGAAAAACAATGCCAAAGAATGCTCGAACTACCGCACAATTGCACTCATCTCACACGCTAGTAAATTCATGCTCAAAATTCTCCAAGCCAGGCTTCAGCAATATGTCAACCGTGAACTTCCAGATGTTCAAGCAGGTTTTAGAAAAGGCAGAGGCACCAGAGATCAAATTGCCAACATCCACTGGATCATGGAGAAAGCAAGAGAGTTCCAGAAAAACATCTATTTCTGCTTCATTGACTATGCCAAAGCCTTTGACTGTGTGCATCACAATAAACTGTGGAACATTCTGAAAGAGATGGGAATACCAGACCACCTGACCTGCCTCTTGAGAAACCTGTATGCAGGTCAGGAAGCAACAGTCAGAACTGTACATGGAACAACAGGCTGGTTCCAAATAGGAAAAGGAGTACGTCAAGGCTGTATATTGTCATCCTGCTTATTTAACTTATATGCAGAGTTCATCATGAGGAACGCTGGGCTGGAAGAAGCACAAGCTGGAATCAAGATTGCCAGGAGAAATATCAATAACCTCAGACATGCAGATGACACGACCCTTATGGCAGAAAGTGAAGAGGAACTCAAAAGCCTCTTGATGAAAGTGAAAGAGGAGAGTGAAAAAGTTGGCTTAAAGCTCAACATTCAGAAAACTAAGATCATGGCATCTGGTCCCATCACTTCATGGCAAATAGATGGGGAAACAGTGGAAACAGTGTCAGACTTTATTTTTGGGGGCTCCAAAATCACTTCGGATGCTGATTGCAGCCATGAAATTAAAAGACGCTTACTCCTTGAAAGGAAAGTTATGACCAACCTGGATAGCATATTAAAAAGCAGAGACGTTACTTTGCCAACAAAGATCCGTCTAGTCAAGGCTATGGTTTTTCCCATTGTCATGTATGGATGTGAGAGTTGGACTGTGAAGAAAGCTGATCGCCGAAGAATTGATGCTTTTGAACTGTGGTGCTGGAGAAGACTCTTGAGAGTCCCTTGGACTCCAACCAGTCCATTCTAAAGGAGATCAGTCCTAGGTGTTCATTGGAAGGACTGATGCTAAAGCTGAAACTCCAATACTTTGGCCACCTCATGGGGCGAGTTGACTCACTGGAAAAGACTCTGATACTGGGAGGGATTGGGGGCGGGAGGAGAAGGGGACGACAGAGAATGAGATGGCTGGATGGCATCACCGACTCGATGGACATGAGTTTGAGTGAACTCTGGGAGTTGGTGATGGACAGGGAGGCCTGGTGTGCTGTGATTCATGGGGTCGCAAAGAGTCAGACACGACTGAGCAACTGAACTGAACTGAACTCATCCAGGTGCCACTAAATGCTGGGCATGAGATAATAGGCCTTTTTATGTTAGAATTCATAACAGCCCTGCAAGGGGCACATTTCCTTCTATAAATCAGAAACTGATGGTTTCAATGTCTTGCCTAAGATCACAAAACTAAGTGGTCTTCTGATTTCTAATTCAAAATGTTTTGCCCGTACACAAAAACTGCTGCCTTCACTTTCTTCATTTGTTTGTTTTGTTTTTAATATCAAATGTTTATATTTTTGGATAGTTTAAAGGGATATAGAATTGTGGTTTGATATTTTCTCTCAGTGCTTAGCAAATATTTTCTTATTCTCTAGACTCTCGTATTGCTGAGAAATCTGTCTGAAAGTCCAATTATCTTTCCTGTGTAGGTAATCTTTCCTTTCTCTCTGGTTGATTTCAATTTTTTCTCTATATTTGCTTTTCATCAGCTTCCCAAAGATAGTATCTATGTATAGGTTTTTGAAAATTTGTCTTATTTGGGAGTTAGTGTGATTCTTTGATCTACGGATTAATTTCTTTCATTAAGCCTGAAAAAATTCTCACTCTGTCCCTCTAATGTTGCCTCTCCTCTGTTTTCTCAATCTGCTTCTTCGTGAACTTATTGGATGTGCATTGGATTTCATTGTTTTTAAATGAGCTGAACTGCCTGTGTTTAAATCCCATGCACGGCCACGACTACCCATGTGACGTCAGACTAGATGTGTCTTCTCTCTAGACCTCAGTTCCCTCATCTACAAAACCAGGCTATAGTAGCACTGCCTCCTAGCGTTTGTTTTGGGGTGAGCTGAGTTACTTTGTGTAAATGCTTAGAATAGTGGTTAATAACAAATGTTCCCCAAGTGTCTAGTACTGTTGTTCATAGTGGTGATTTTTCAATACTTCATATTTCTTTCAAATGGGGCAAATCAGTTGCCTTATTCCCATTTCACATAGAAAACAAAGCATAAACAATCGAGCCAAACAGCCAAGAAGTTCTATGAACTTGGGGTCTCGAGTGGCATCTCTTGCTGAGTTGGGTGCTCTGAAGCTCCCCCCGGGGGGCCTCCTTATGCTCAGGAGGGACCAGAGAACCTGGACCAGGCCTTCTTGGGCACTCGTTTCTCTGCCTGACGAGTCCAGCCTGGTTGTGTGTTCTCCCTACGGCCTGCTCTGTGCTCACCTACCCATCTGTGCTGGGGACCCTTGGTTGTCACTGCAGCATGAAGGCTCCATGAGGAACACATCAAGCCCCTTGGGGGCCACGGCTCCCACACACGGAGGGTGGACAAGTGTCTGCTTGTTGACCCTGGCTTGGCCCTAAGGGCTGAGGGTGAAGTTTCTTGGCCTGAAGCTTATTCCAGGCTTCCTGACGGGAAGAACCAAATGCTGCCTTCTCCCTGAACCCTCAAAGACTTCTTATGTGCCTGTCTCTCTTAATAGGATCCAGGTGGCCTCTTACCCAAACCAACTGTTTAGAGAGCTGCCTCCAGTGTTTTCTCCCAGATGGTAGAGAACCTGATGAGGAGAAAACAGGATGAAGTCCCTGTGGCATGGACTTCACCATGATGGAGAAGAATAGCTTGTGAAGTGGCAGCAATGGGATCGTGGGGGATAATACACGCATTTCCCTGTAAAGCTTGTGATGCCTGAGGAGAGAAACCCATGCTACAGGCTCAGTGCACTTTTCCAGATTGTATAGAGAGAAGATCTCAAAGGCTCATGGAAAAACACAGATACGGTTTTAGTTAAGAAGATTCCAGCTATTGTACTATACTAATACAAATTCTCAAATCTCAGTGGTTTAACACGATTAGTTTGTACTCTTACAAAATCTGATGAGGAAAGGGGTCCCTCAGCACCCTGGCCGGCACAGGCACTACTTGTTTAACACGTGGCTTCTGAAGTCGGTTAGACTGGAGACATCCAGCTTCAGGTGGGGAAGAAGGCCATGAAGAGCCAGGGAGGAGCCTTTCTGGGTCAGCCTTGACAGTGGTGTTGATCATGTCTGCCTTCATGCCACTGGCCAGAGCTCAACCACTGGGTTCCCTGTCTGAAGTGGGACTGGGAAAGGTAGCCCCTGCTGGAGAGGCCCTCCCAGCACCAACTCACACTGTGGATAGAGAGCACGACTCCAGTGGAATCAGGATGGGAGTTCTGCCATGAGATTCGACCAATGAGATCTCAAGTACTCCTGACATGGAAGGAGAGCAGGGGGGCTCTAAAAGGGTCATCTTAATAAACATGGACCAGGAAATAGAAAGGCAGATGTGGCTACCCAGGAAACGCCCAGATGAGTCTAGTCTTCAAAAAGAACATGAATAAAAGGTGGAAAGGTGGCTGTTGACCAAAAACAACATTAAGTATAAAAGACTGGTATGGAGCTGTGGGAGTCATGCTGGGAATGTGGGCTATCTGAAAAATGTTAGCAAAGCTTTTTAAGGCATTGTTTGAGCAGACAAACACAGGAGACTTAGGTCTCTCCCTAGGGGGCAGTGATGGGGTGTTACTGAGTGACAGAAAAACACTCCTATCCATCTATTTTGCTTCCAACTTCTTTGTCAAAGTGAATGATTTCAAGACCAAAAAGAGCAGAAGACACTGACATCCTCAAAGGATGAAGCGTGTGCATCCTCAAGTTAACTGACATAACCTGGCCTGAGCCAATTACATCCCCAAATTCTGAGAACATTTCAAGAAGGGGTTCCCGTAGAATAATGAAGAGTGCAGACCTTGGAGCTAACTGCCTGGGTTTGAATCTTGGCTCTGTCACTGGCTAGCTGTATGACCCTGGAGAAATGACCTAATCAATCTCTGTCTTAGTTTTTCCACTTTTACCTGGTGTGAACCAATAATACCTGCTTCATAGGACTGCTGAAGGATGAAAGGATAAGATTCTGTTTATTCTTAGCACTCAGCCCGGCACCTGTTCAGTGCTCAAAAACTTAGCTGCTGTTGCTGCTGTTCTATAGATGATCTCCTATGAAACATCTCCTAGGAAACAACCCATGGCAATCAGAGAAAAGTCTAGAAGACAGAGATGAACAGAAGAGTCAGACAAGACTGAGTGCCTTTCACTTCACTTTCAAAAAGTAATAATAAGTAAATATATAACATGTTGATTACTGATAGGTGGTGTGGAGGGAAAGTGGTGCAAGAAGATACAGGATGTTAGAGGGAGAAGGTTACAATATTAAAGAGGAGAGTCAGGCAAGATCCTGGACATGGGAAGAACTTTTAGTAAAACCCAGAGGCATGTCCTTCTCTAGAGATGGAACAGCAAGTGCGAAGAGCCTGGTGGGGCATCCAGTGTGGCTGCAGTGAAGGGACTCTGGGGGAGAATGATAGAGGCTGGGTCCAGGGAAACAGCAGGAGGCCGGGTGGGGCAGGATTTTGCAGGTCCTCGTAAAGACCAGGGATGGTAATTACACAGCCACTGACCTGGGGAGTGAAATGCTCTGATTTGCAAAGCTCCCTTTATGGAGTCATAAAACTGAAGGGAGGCTTCGTTGGAAGCAAGGAGACAAGTTACCAGGTTCTTGTAATAAACTGTGCAGTCATGATGGCTGAATCAGGCTGGCAGCCAAAGGAGGTGTTGAGATGTGGTCTAAGAGGTAGTCAAATTCTAGACAGAAACAATTGAATTTTGTTAATACATTGCATGAGGATGAGAGGGAAAAGAGAGGTCAATGTCAAGGCTTTGGGTCCAATCAGCCCAAAAGATGTAGTAAAGCTAGGCAAGATAAAAATATATTGATAGAACACATAGAATCCCAAATAATTCTGTTGGGCTAGATGAATGGACAGAGTTTACAAAATAACATCTAACTAAGATGAATGGCCACCTCATGCGACGAGTTGACTCACTGGAAAAGACTCTGATGCTGGGAAAGGTTGGGGGCGGGAGGAGAAGGGGACGACCGAGAATGAGATGGCTGGATGGCATCACCGACTCTGTGGACATGAGTTTGAGTGGACTCTGGGAGTTGGTGATGGACAGGGAGGCCTGGCGTGCTGTGGTTCATGGGGTCGCGGAGAGTCGGACACGACTGAGCGACTGAACTGAACTGAAGCAGCAGAGCAATGTTACCGAAACTTATTGTCATCCTAGGCAGCAATTAACAGAAGGGCAGTATTTACAATAATTACTTATCTCACGATGTCTCTGCTGGTCAGTCACCTACAAACACCTCCAGTATTTTGTTCCATTCTGGCATCACGCTTTGAGAGGGAAATTGACACAGTAGGCTGCATAGAGAGGAGAAATCAGGGCCCGCGAAAACCCCTGCACCTGCCCCGCTGGCTCTCCACACCTCTCCCAGACTGGTTTCCCTTGAACGTACGTAGGATCACATCACTCACTTGTTTGACATCCTCAGAGCTCTCTGTCCCATCACCTACGGAACCAAACCTAGGACCTTCCGCGTTCTTACCCTGTCTCCACAGCTACCCTTCCCTCTACTATTTCAGCGGGCTTGCCACTCTGGCCACCTGTTTCCTGAGCTTACCAAGCTGGTTCTCGCTTCTGCATTCTTTCATTTCGTGGCCTCCCGTGGGCTCTCAAGTCGCCTGTTCCCCCCCGTGTTCTTGCCTTAACTCACTATGTCCTTGCTGTCTTTTCTCTTACCTGTAGCCTAAACTAGGCTGTAAGCTGCCTAAGGGCAATGTTTTTTTATCGCCCTTCTCACCTAGAGCTTACTTGCCACCAAGCAGGCACTCAGTACATATGAGCCGAATGAACGAAAGGGGAAATAAATGAGTCAGTGCTGGTTTTTCTGCCTCGAATGCCCCCTCCCTTCCTATGTGTCCATCTGGTAAATCCCATTCAATCTCTGAAGCCGCCGGCTCAGGCGTCAGGCATCTCAAGAACCCTTCCTGCAGCACTTGGCACGTGGCCACACAGAGCATTCAGGACCTTGTACTTATGTGCTTACCTGGTTACTCTTTTGTTTTTCTTTGTTAATGGGTGGAAAATTGCTTTACGAGGTTGTGTTGGTTTCTGCCGCATAACAACGTGAATCAGCCGTAAGTATACGGATCTCCTCTTCCTCTGGAGCTTCCCTCCCTTTCCCCACCTACCCCTCTAGGTCATCACAGAGCACCAGGCTGGGCTCCCTGTGATGTGTAGCTACTTTTCTTAATCACCTTGGTATGCCCAGGACAGTGGTGGATCACATACCAGTATCTGATACCATGTCTTATGAGGACTGACTATAGCAACTGAGATCGTACAGCACTAAGTAAGGAGAAATAGGATTTTTTTAATTGGGAGATTAAAAAAAAAAACAATAGATGGCTCTTGGGTCTTGGTGTTGCAGTGGTAACTCACCCCTGTGGGGGGTGAGTGTGGATAGCTCTCCAGTCTCTTCCAACTCTGGGACTTTGTGACTCTGAGCTCTGGCTCAGAGCTGTTGTGTCAACAGAGCTGCCGTGTCACTGAAGGGACCTTCTTGTGTCTGGCTAAGTGGCCCCAGGAAAGCGCTTGGAAGAAGTGTGGCTGCCATTGTAGCAGGTAGATTGTGGTTGAGAATAAGTGAGATGGTCACCCTCTGGGGCTGCAGATGGAGGTCAAGGGAGAAATTTCTAATCTACCCCAGGGCCTTATGGGGAAAAAGGGGGAGTGGCTCCCTACAGCCCAGCCCCGCAGGCTCTCTCCAAAGCCAGTCTGGTCCAGGGAGCCCTGACCACTGCACAGCAGAGCTCTGTCTCCCTGCATTTGGGGTGGAGAGAATCGACCGTGTGCCAATGCCACAATCCATGCAGGCTTAGGGCAGGTCTGAATTCTCACTGAGGAGGTCATCAGTGTGGAGGAGAGAAGGGTCATGGCAAAGACTGGATGTCCCTGTGACTCTCAACTGCAGGACCACTTTGGGTCTGGGACCTGGGTGGAGTAGGATTTGGGATGGGTCCACGGACCCTCTCTACCAGTCCTGTTCAGTCAGGAGATGAGGTTTCCAGGAAGTCTGTGGGTCAGCATAGCAAGAGCTTGGGGTCATCTTAGCTTTCAGGACATTGATAAAGATTCAGAGGACACAGTCCCTTGTCCCTTAAGGCCCGCCTTTTTCTCTCTGTATCGAGCCTGCTTGGTTCTGCCAGGTGTCTGCAGGTCTGGGTTCTGAGTGTGGGCTAAGCACCAGTCTGGCCAACAGGGAACATTTCTAGGTTTGTTTCCTAAGAAGACACGATAAGATCACAATGCTCAGGTTTCCTGTTCCATTCATCTTAGCAAAGGGGAAAAGCTTGTAAGTGCCACTGTCCCCTTTGCAACCAGCTAAGATGACATTTGCCGATTCCGGTGTCACTCTGAAATGATCCCCAATTGCTTGACTCTCCCCGCCTGCTTTCCTAACACCCTGTCCCTCCCACCACACCACTGCCCTCCCCCATCCCACTCCAAGAATCTCAGAAAACAATTTGACTCACAATAAACTATAAAACTCAGGCCGAGTCCCCTTCCTCATCTTTGGGGTGAATTTGGAAGCCAGTGTTCTTGCCTGGAAAATCCCAGGGACGGGGCAGCCTGGTGGGCTTCTGTCTATGGGGTCACACAGAGTCGGACACGACTGAAGTGACTTAGCAGCAGCAGCAGCAGCGACTACTAAAACTTGCGTCAGCAACTTGCTTCTGGGCCTGTCACAGTCAGTGGCAGGCCTCGGCTCACTTGAATAAGGACTGGCCCGAACCCACTGTGGACCCTGGCGGGGAACTGGCCCTCTCAAAGCTGGGAGGCTGCGACTCTAGGGAGAAATGAAGATCTGATCGGTTATTTTTTTTAAAGCAGTTGAAAACAATATTGTAACTGTAAGCACCCACCCAGAGAGTGGCTTGGTCCTTTACAAAAACAACATCTCTTTATTGTAGCTCGGTGCCATCATAGGATCCATTCAATAAACTTTTGGTAGATGTCTGTTGAATTTGTTCTATCAACAAGAATTTAAAAAACACCGAATATTAGTTCTGGATACTGAGGGAGAGATAAAGAAAAGCGACAAGTCACAGTCCTCCACGGTCCTCCAGATATGGAGGAAAGACTTCCATATTTGAAGAGTATAATCTCACCACGTGGCAGTCTATGACTAGGGCACATCTGTGCATTATGGTCCTGCCAGCCCTGAAGGCTGAGGGATGCTCTGCTTTGCTCAGCTGTCCAAGTTGGCGGGGTCCATGGTGTCCCAGGGCCAACTGCAGTAACTATGCAGGGGCCATGACTTCATCCTGTAGAAGGATATGGCTACATCCCCCTCTCTCTGGATGTTAAGGTCCAATCCTCCCTGCTCTAATTTGGCTGGAAACACTTTGTAAACATCAGAGATGGTGTCATAGGGAAGGATTACAGAGGACATGTTGGTATTACACTACTTAATTTTGGCAGTGAGCATGATGAAGGTAATGGATTGGAATTGCTGTAATAAGTGTTTTTGATGCTTTGCAAACAAGGAAATTGTTACGGAAGGAAGCTTGCCAAGGGTCATACAGAGGAATCCAGAGCAAAATCAAGACTAGAAAGTTCTCCAAAAGAGAGGTTATATATGTATACATGGGCTTCCCAGGTGGCTCGGTGGGTAAAGAATCCACTTGCCAATGCAGGAGACTCAAGATTGACACGAGTGTGATCCCTGGATCAGGATGATTTCATGGAGAAGGAAATGACAACTGACTCCAATATTCTTGCCCGGAGTATTCCACGGACAGAGGAGCCTGGTGGGCTACTGTCCATAGGGTTGCAAAGAGTCAGATAAAACTGAAGCAACTGAGCATGCACACATGCGTATGTATATGTATAGCTGATTCACTTTGCTGTACAGTAGAAACTAACACAATATTACAAAGTAACTATACTCCAATAAAAATTAATTTAAAAAAAAGAATAGAAAGTTCTCCCCTGTCAAATCTTTCTGCTGCCTCCATACCAGTTCATTCTGGAAATCAAAGCATGACCAAACCATCTCTGGGTGAATCTCATACTTTCCCTAGAAAGATGGGACATCTTACCTCCGGCTTCCCACCCATGAGCAGACTGGCAGTGTGTGTCCTTCTTAGCGACCTCTGGGTAGTCTGTCTACCACCCGTCAATCCCATTTTCTCCTCCCTCTAGTTCTGGGCTCCCTGGAAGAAGACGCTCAGAGAAGTATCGGTGGTGTTCCTCTGACAGTTTTTGCTGTTTTGCAAGACAGCACTGTTCTGGCCTCCAGGTAATTTCTCCAGTTCTTGACACTATTTATGTAGATGATCAATCTCCCCAACTACATCCCTGAGTTCCCCTTTCCCCAGGCCCATCTTGACCATCCATGTTCAGGTGGGGTCTTTGTGTTTGCAAGTCATCTGTGACAGCCTCCTGTGCCACCCTCTTCCTCACACCCTGCCCTCCTGCCAGACTTCTGCAGGTGTGGAATGGAGTTGGTGGCTATTCTGGCCTGCAAATTCTCCAGCTGTTTTTCCTTTCTTCTTTAAGGCCGGTCACCCTGCAAGGCCCATGTGTTATAGGTGTCTAACCCACTTGGAACCTGGTTTGGAACCACATTGCCCTTGCGTCTTTATACTCCGTGAGAGGAGGGACACAGTCTCTCTGGTTGGCCAGAGTGACTCCAGTACCCAGCACAGCACAGGGACACTCTAGGTCCTCTATAAATATTTGCTGAGTTAATTACTCACTAATCTAGTCTTCAGTGGTGCTCACTTCTGCCAGAATAATTCCTCTTGCCGAATTCCACAGAAATGAAATCCAAATGTCCTCTCCTGACCCCTTTCCTCTGACCCCCACCATCTTCCTGGTCTGAAAAGAATTCCAATCTGATTCTCCTTGCAGAACAAATCTCTGCTAAAGGCAGAATTTTCTTTGAGGTCACTAGAAAGAATTTCAACATCAGCTAAAAATAAGCCTCCCTATGTGATTTCAGTGTTTGGCCCTTTGAACTTGTTGCTCACCTCCAGGTCTGGAAATCTCTCTCTTTTTTTAATCTCTTCCTAAGACTGGTACTTTTCAAGTGAATTGGTTGGGCGTGGGGGTTTGGATACAGGGGTAGGGGTGGTGGGATGAGGCTTGAAGGAAGGTAAGGTGTCATTTATAAGTGGTCCATGGCACCTCTTTGATTTTCAGATGTCTGATTTTTTATCTGATAGAGTTTCATTGTTGTTCCGAAGTATCATTAGCCTTTTCTTGTGTCGTAAACATGTCAAATGGCTGTTCCTAACAAGCTGAGGCATGAAAGCGGGTGGATGCAAGCACCCAATCCAGAGGGTGCAGGCCGGCCGAGTGGGAGCAGGTGAACAGACAAGCAGCTAGTTGTTCTCTGCAGCCCACGGCCAGCTGTGCCCGCCCCCCACCCCCAGTCTCCCCAGGCATCGCAATCTCCCTGCAGAAATGCCTCCACTACAGGCCTCTTGCTTCTCTGGCACACAAAGAATGTCTGGCTTGATAGCTATTCATTCAGAGATTATAGGATTAACTGCAACCTGCAGCAAAGGTAAGCCTTTAAACAAAGGTTTTGCTTTGGTGTTTTGGAAGGGAAAAGAAAATATAGAACAAAAGACCATATTATCCGTTAATGGGCACTTTCAGCTTAGGACTCAGCAATTTAGTCATTAGTGAGGATGTCCTCTCATGCAAGGAGGTAATCAAGTTCAGGCTGCCGTGCCCACATCCCTCCTTTCCTTCACAGGCCCAACCTCTGATTGCAGTTGCCATGGGAATGAAGTTGTCGTGAGAGAATGAGAATGATGGTGCCTGTACTTGGGAAGTGAAATGTTTGGGAACATTCACATTTTCCTCTTTTTCTGTTTTCTGTGCTAGAAAGAAAAAAAAAAGAAATGGGGGACAGGAAGCAATCTCATTTCTCTAGTATGTGCCAGGCATGAGGCTAGGTGCTTAGCATATATATCATGTGAAATAAGTAGGTATGTGTATAAAGCCCTTTTTTTGTGAACTACAACTCACTACCAAAGAGTATACAAAAGATGTTCAGCTAATTGTATGTACAAAACAGTACACATGTGTTCTTTCTTGAAAGAGGATTTACATTTGCTTCTGCCAGGCAACTGGGATAATTCTAATGTGAAGCACCTGGGAGGGTTTGTCTATGAATTCTTCCTTATTTCTTCAGGATCTCAACTGAAAGTAACAAGATTCGCCATGGAAACTTTTCACCCCTGGACAGCAATCTGTTCTGTTAATTCAGTCACTTAGCTTCTCTCCAACCCCTCAAGAACTACCAAATGCTCTTAAGCTAAAACAGACCCGGGCCTAGTCTGGGCCTCCAAACTGGCCCAGTAATTCTTCACTGTCTTGTTAGCTCTCAATTTTTTTTAGGCTTTTCTGGTTATCCTCAATAGGAAAATTGGTCCGAAATATCTAGTTTGCCATTTTCAGACTTGGATAGGCTAACATATTTACCAATTACATTAAACTATCCTTTACCCTAACTGAAAAAACAAAAAAAGAAAACACCAGAGCATTTCAAATTGAACCAGAGTTTTACACTGTCAGCTACAGAAGTCATAATAATCTCTGAATGCTTAATTGTGAGTCTCATAAGTATGTTCTGCAAATTTTGTCCACCTTTGTAGTCTCAGGTCCTAGCAGAGTAAGTATTCGGACAATGTTCATTGAGTAAAAGAAGGAATAGAGTGACTTCCCTGGTGGTCCAATGGTCAAGACTTCTCCTTTCAGTGCGGGGTGTATGGGTTCGATCCCCGGTCAGGGAACCAAGATCCCATATGCCCTGTGGCCAAAACACCAAAATATAGAACAGAAGCAATACTGAACAAATTCAGTAAAGACTTTAAAAATGGTCCATATTTTTTAAAAAATGTAAAAAAAAAGAAGGAATAGGTAATGTGGAGAAATATACAATTGCTAATGAAGGTACTCTCTATGTGGACCACTAGACTCCTCAATTTACAGAACCCCCATCCAGTATACTACAGATTACCTTCTCTGGCCAAGTTTCCTTTTCAAGGTAAAGTTTTTAAATGGTATGAGGAGAAAAGGCCTAAAATTCAGGATCTCCAGTCTCAGCTCCTTAACATCTCATGAGGGATCTTCAAGACTGGTCTAGCTGCTTTCTAGGAGGCTCTAGGGCTGTAAAGGGCTATCAGATGGTGGGCTACCAGAAAGTGGGCTGCCAGATGGACCCACCCACTGTCAACCCAGCTTCTTGGTGCCCTAAAGAAAACTCAGCATCACTTCTCCCCTTTTTAATTGCTTCTCCTTCATTTTGTTTACCACCCCAGTTGGTGCCACTGCTTCTTGCAAGTTGCCTGTACTAGTATCCTCGTGGTCATTCCTTATTTCACCCTACCCCAAATTACCAACCTTAATGAGTTTATAACTTAAATACTCCTCATATTTGTCCTTCTCCTGGACATCTCCACTCTGATTGCTTTATCATGGGCTCTCTTTGCTGCCCACCTGGACCTTCTTCCACAGAGGGATCAAACACTGTACTGCATCCTTTTTTTTAACTGTTAAACTGGAAATATATATATTTTAAAACATTAAAATCCATTGTTGGTAAGACTGGTTGTGACTAAACATGTGCCACAAAATACTGGTGTTCATAAATAATTTGGTAATACAAATCAAGCACCATAACATATCCACACTACTATGTATAAGATAGATAGTCAACAAAGACCCACCTTATGGCACAAGGAACTATACTCAATATTATGTAGCACTTATAAGGGAAAAGAATTTTTCTGATTACAAAGGCATTACATTTATCACTTTCACTAACCCATAATAAACTAGAAGGGGCTCCAGCTTAGTAGTGGCACTTAATAAGCCATTAATAACCTCCAAGAAATTAAAAGACACTTACTCCTTGGAAGGAAAGTTATGACCAACCTAGACAGCATGTTAAAAGGCAGAGACATTACTTTGTCAACAAAGGTCCATCTAGTCAAGGCTATGGTTTTTCTGGTGGTCATGTATGGATGTGAGAGTTGGACTATAAAGAAAGTTGAGCACAGAAGAATTGATGCTTTTGAACTGTGGTGTTGGAGAAGACTCTTGAGAGTCCCTTGGACTGCAAGGAGATCCAACCAGTCCATCCTAAAGGAGATCAGTCCTGGGTGTTCATTGGAAGGACTGATGTTGAAGCTGAAACTCCAATACTTTGGCCACCTGATGCGAAGAGCCAACTTATTGGAAAAGACCCTCACGCTGGGAAAGATTGAGGGCAGGAGGAGAAGGGGACAACAGAGGATGAGATGGTTGGATGGTATCACCAACTCAATGGACATGGGTTTGGGTGGACTCCGGGAGTTGGTGATAGAGAGGGAGGCCTGGCGTGCTGCAGTTCATGGGGTCACAAAGAGTCAGACACGACTGAGTGACTGAACTGAACTTAACTGAACCTCCAAGTCCTCATTTTCCAGTTTGAAGAATTTAATGGAAAAACAATCTTTAAGGTGAATTGAAATTAGAATGCATATTGTCCAAGTATCTTGGTCATTTCAAGAGGTGATTTGTTATGTTGTTTTTTGTTTCATTTTTTTCTCTTAATTTGTATTACTATTAGTAAACATTAATATTATATTTGGTCTTCCCAGGTAGCTCAGCTGGTAAAGAATTCACCTGCAATGCAGGAGATCCCAGTTTGATTCCTGGATCAGGAAGTTCACCTGGAGAAGGGATAGGCTACCCACTCCAGTATTCTTGGGCTTCCCTGGTGGCTCAGATGGTAAAGAATCCGCTGGCAATGCGGGAGACCTGGATTCAATCCCAAGGTTGGGAAGATCCCCTGGAGGAGGAAATGGCTACTCACTCCAGTGTTCTTGCCTAGAGACTTTCATCGACAGAGGAGCCTGTTTGGCTACAGTCTATGGGGTCACAAAGAGTCAGACACGACTGAGCAACTAAGCATAGCACACAGCACAATATTATATTTAAAGGAGCCCCTTCTAGTTTACTATAGATTAGTGAAAGTATATTATAGAAATACTTTAAATGTATATCTTTATATCTTCAATCTGAAAAATTCTTTTCCCTTATAGGTACTACATAATATTGAGTATAGTTCCTTGTGCCATACAGTGGGTCTTTGTTGACTATCTACCTTATTAATCCTTATTTTATTATCTGAAAAGTTAGTTTTATTTTTACATGGCTGGATGGGCATATTGAGAGAGAAATCTCATTTTTTCTTTTCAGAGCTCTCAATTTTTTTTGGATTTTTTTTCATCCTTTTTCATGAAAAGAGACTCGTTTTTTAAAAAAAATTTTAGTGGAGTATAGTTGATTTACAATGTTGTGTTAGTTTCAGAGATTTTTTTTTTTTTACTCCACAGCATGGAGCTTTATATCTTAATGCTGCTGTGGCTGCTGCTGTTCAGTCAGTCTGACTCTTTGTGACCTCATGGACTGTAGCCTGCCAAGGTTTCTCACTCCATGGGATTTCCCAGGCAAGATACTGGAGTGGTTGCCATTTCCTTCTCCAGGGGATCTTCCCAACCTAGGGATTGAACCGGAGTCTTCAGCTTGGCAGGCGGATTCTTTGTACCACTGTGCCACCTAAGAAGCCCCTTATATCTTAATACATTACCTTTATTAATTTATTGCCTTCTAGTAGGATTGGGACCCACTTTGTTTTACATCTTCATTCATTCCACGTGCTAACCAATTCCTTATATCTATGTCCTGGAAACCCTTGTTTCCTCAGAGTAAAAATGTTCCTTCAGCAAATATGAGGAACTCCCTTTTGGTTATTCTAGTTACAAGAACAATATTTAATTTCATTCTCCTCATCCTGCCATCAAGGCTGGGCTCACTCTCAACCTTCTTGCCTGTGATGTAAAAAATCCTAGCTTTCTTTGATTTTCCAACTGACAGCAATGGTGGTACCTGCTTCAATACCTATCACCAGTGATTTGAAGAAGTAAAAAGGACATGAAGGGAATGGATGATTTCTACAATAGACTTGGCCTGTATGGTGCTTTATTGCTTTATTCTCTTTCAGCTTCTTTGAAAGGCAGTTCAGTTCAGTTCAGTTCTTTTCAGTCGCTCAGTCGTGTCCGACTCTCCGCGACCCCATGAATCACAGCACGCCAGGCCTCCCTGTCCATCACCAACTCCCGGAGTTCACTCAAACTCATGTCCACAGAGTCGGTGATGCCATCCAGCCATCTCATTCTCTGTCATCCCCTTCTCCTCCCGCCCCCAACCTTTCCCAGCATCAGAGTCTTTTCCAGTGAGTCAACTCATCGCATGAGGTGGCCAAAGTATTGCAGTAGTAGAAAAGTATATTATCACAGTGTCTGACAGTTCAGAAACTAGTAACCCTTCAGACCAGTGTTCCTTCATTGTCTTATTCTGCGTGGTGGGTTCATCTTTCCAAAAATGGCTGCAGCTATATTTCTCAACTTACATACTATTCCAGGACCTGCTATTCATCACCCGCCCCCGACCCCGCCATCAAGAAGTGAGGCTTATTTCCTCTCCTCCAAACCTGGATGGGTCCTGTGACATCCTAGATAAGTATAATGTAACAGAAGTGACAATGAGTAACTTCTGAGATTAGTTTATAGAAGGCAATCTACACTTTGGGAACATTGATTCAACCTGTGAATCCACTTGCCCTGAAACTGCATGCTGGAAAAGCCATGTGGAGCTATTGTACCGAGACAGAAAGAGATGCCCAAGGAACCCAACTCTTTCAGCCTCTAGTTTTGCAACTTCTCACCCAAGTATCAGAGATGTGAGTAAGTGAGCCTTCCAAGGATTCCAGCTCCCATCCTATGAGGGGGGACCAGAAGTTACCTTCATGTCTTTCCCAAATTGCAGATTTATGAGCAAAATAAATGTTGTTGTTCTCAGTCACTAGGTTTTAGAGTGGTTTGTCATGCAGAAATATAAGGGTGGAACACGCCTCATCTCCAGAGTTCAGAGACTGATTTGATGCCTTTTCTGTAAAGGTAGAAATTTGAGATTCTAGATGTGCCCTTAGATGGCAGAGTCGAATGATAAGTCAGAGGGTTTTAAACTCTTTGTGTTGAGATTTCCTTGTGAAAATAACACTGGAGATACTTTTTCAGGGCCCTTTGGAGGCTGGGAGAAAGACAGAGGAATAAAAGTGGACCGGATGGAAGAGAAGTGATGGGCTATTCCTGGTACCTCCAGTCAGGGGCTGTGAGACTACCATTTCTTCCTCCGTGTCATGTGTTACAATCCCAATTCCTCAATAGTGTTCACTGCCCTAGAGAAGAACACAGAGCCTTACTTTTCCTAGTGCATGATTCTTCCTACAGAGAAAGCAGACCTGTCTCTTTCTTCTTACTTGCCACTTACATTTTTAGGGCATCTGACCTCAGGGATCAGGAGAAAGGTGGGTGACTGTCCATGGTGCTGGCAGAGGATGCCTATGCCTTTTGAATGCCTCCTGTTCCTGACATGTTTTGTTCCTTCACAGGACCTTGACTTACAGTGACAAAGGCATTCTAGATCCCAAGATGATCAAGGATTTGTCACTAGGTTTCAGATATTTAGTTTTAGGATGTGATATAAAGGCCAACCTAAAAAGGAAGACCACCATTTGTTCATTTCTTTACTTTAGCACCATGAAGATGCCTCTGTGTGTTGTACTGGAGGGAGTGGGGGTGTAGGATACATACTCAACAAAGCAAGGACTAAACAAGCTCTCTTAGAAGATGTGAAGCATTTTATTCATTGACAATGTAATAACATTACTCATACTGGAATCTCAAGTAGGTTAATCAGAATTTTCTTTTGCATGTTTCACTGAACATCTTTGTTTGCTGTTACTGGACGTGGACATAGGCATTCCATGCACCACTGCCCTGGAAAGGGGCGGCTGAGAACTCTTGGGTCCCAGAATCTGGGATATGCAACTGGTGGATCCAAAAATGTTAATGATGAGTTCCTGTGGGGGCTCGGGGAATAGGCTTCTGCCCCTACCCCCATTGTGCTTCACAGTTACCCAGGTGGCAGCTGAGTCAAGTGCTGAGGGAGAGCTCTGCATCTGAAGGCAGACCAGTGTTCAGATCCAGCCTCCAACGTTTGGTTGCCGTGAAACCTCAAGTCAGTCACTGAGTCACTTTTTTTCTCATCTGTAGAAAGATAACTCAGCCTGAGGAGTGGGGTCATTGAAGACTAAGTGAGATGATGTATTAGAATTTTGTGAACTGTGAAACACTCTACGAATGAATGACTATGTCTGCCAGTGAAGACCTGAGAAGTGATGAAGGGGTGAGTCTAAGGGGCTGCTGAAGGCAGCAGCAATGAGGGGACAGATATCTGGACCAGAGTTCCTGCCAGCTGGGTCTAAACCAGTAGAGGGAAAGTAGAGGCTCACCTGGAGTCATGCGTGTGCCCAAATTGAGGCAGCAGGTAACAGGGGAGAGCAATTGAATAGTGGCAGCCGTGTGCCTGGCACTGGCTAAATACCAGGACTGTGCTGAGGACTTATATGCGCATTTACTTCTCAGGACAACTCTATACAACGGGTGCTATTATCCTCACTTATAGAGAACAGGTTCTGATAGGTACAAGAAATTTCTAAAAACCTCGCATTCAGTAAATGGCAGAAGATGGATTCAAATCTAGATTTTTCAGACTTCAAAGCCCCAGACAGGAAGATAGAGAAAAGGTTTTATTTTGTTTTAATGAATATTTATAACAAGGAGGAGAGTCAGAAAAACCTACCAAGAAGCAGTTACCAAAGCCAAAGGTTCACAGAACCAGGGTGAATGAAACAGGGTGGCAGGACAAGTCAGAGTGGACCAGGTGATCTGAAAAGACAGGGACATATAGCACCCTCCCTCTAGAATGGCTTGTGGGTGAGCCAGATGCATTGAAAGGGCTGTGGACCAAGCAGCCTCCTGCAGCCTATTCGGTGAGGCTTGATCTTGGGTCCATCTGTGCTCTTTTTTCTCCTCTTTTCTTTGTAATTAATAGAATCAGTGAATGGCATAGACCAGCGCTCACCACAGCACATTCCAGGGCATGTTAGAGTTCTGTCAGATATTCATGGATAAGACTTGGAAAACGGGGTCAAGTAATTTTCTACAATTTAAAAAATATTTATTGAAGACCCACAGAAGGGCTGTGAACTACAAATTCAACCATGAGAAATACAGGAAAAGTCCCTGTCCTCCGGAGCTTATAGACTAGCAGTCAAGTAAATTTGGGGAATGTTATACCAAACATTTCTACGTTTGTATAGGTTTCTTTACTGCAAACAGTTCAGGGTTTTATGATGCATGCACTTCATCTGTCCAAGAGGAGGACAGAGCATGCAGGGTAAACTCTATGCAAAATAGGGTACAGAGTCTATAGACTATCCTAGCCATTCAATCCTATTTTATTTGCCAGAAAGTCTCTCCCTGTGGCTCCAGGGCTGGTGTTCTGTAGAACAAACTTGAGAGGAATGCTGGGGGAGGTAGAGAAAGAAGGACCCACCCCATTCCACCTTCCTTCGTGTCACCACCATGTCGGTAACATGACCCAAAGAGACGATGGATCATATTTAGGCCCAGGACTTGGCATCCAGGTGATGGAAATAGGGGGATAGTGGAATAGGGGTGCCTGCTGTGACCATTAAATGATGGTACCTGTCCACACGGAACTCTGACAGAGAGTCAGGGCCACCTGGAAGTTGTCAGAGGAAAGTCTGAAGGGGCACATGATCCTCTAAGCAGGACTGAGAGAAGGTGTAGAAAGTGGTGAGTAAGAAGGGGGTAGGGCCTTTCCTTCCACCATGAGAGAGGGGGCAGGGTTTCAGGTCACAGTCTTACAGGAGGACCTGGGTGGCAGCTGCCCTGGCGTGGGTCTGAGGGTTCAGCACACTCCGTCTTACGTATAAGATAATCAGAAGCGCTCACTTGAGTCAGCCACAGGGCTTTGTATGTCAGCAACCAAAGTTTACCACTCAGGCAAAGAAGCCTAGGAAAACAGCTGACAAACAGTCTTTTCTTTTTTTCTCCTTCTCAGAAGACATTTTGGTCTTAGTTACCCTCTGGGTTTTTCCTCTCTCTCTCTGATCCTCTCGCTCTCACGCGATGTTCCCTGCACAGACGTTACATAACAGCTGGCCTGCAGGGAACACCTAGAGAAGAGGGCATGACAGTCGGACAATGGGCGGGCAGAGCTGCCCTGAGAAAATGGAGTCATTCACGAGGCCTGTGAGAGGCGGCTCTGTTCCCAGCTTGGCTCGCTGGTAAATGAAGTGCACTCAGGACAAAGAGGGAAACTTTACACTCTCGCAATTTTCCCACAGTGGCAGGCTCACAAAAAAACAAGGCACTAGTTGGCTTTGCGGAGAAAAGGCAACCATATCCATAGTCCTTGCTTTCTCTCCCAGGTCGTTGTCTTGTGCCAAAACCACAGAATAATCTCCCAGCAAGGAAATGGCAAAGCTGACTTGAAAGTGAAAAGTGAAAGTCACTCAATTGTGTCCGACTCTTTGCGACCCCACGGACTGTATAAGTCCATGGACTTCTCCAGGCCAGAATACTGGAGTGGGTAGCCTTTCCCTTCTCCAGGGGAGCTTCCCAACCCATGGATCAAACCCAGGTCTCCCGCATTGCAGGCAGATTCTTTACCAGCTGAGCCACAAGGGAAGCCCAAGAATACTGGAGTGGGTAGCCTATCCCTTCTCCGGCAGATCTTCTCGACCCAGGAATCGAACCATGGTCTCCTGCACTGCTGGTGTATTCTTTACCAACTGAGCTATCAGGGAAGCCCCAAAAAGGCAGAAGCCAGCGGGTATGTATGGGTCAGCCTTCTGCTTCTGTTTCATCATCACTCTGTGGGTTGTCATTTCCAAACCACTCATATTTTACCTCTGCATCAGCTCCCTTTGCAGGGAAAGAATGTTGTAGGTGAAGATGATTACTCTGACACAGAAACAACAGTATCTTCTCTGAGTACAAAATAGGCTGCATCTTCCTCCACACAGCCAGCCAGCTCACCTGTTCTCGGACATTCTCTAGTCCGAGGACAGGATGGCCATTGCTCCAGGCCTTTGTCTGGTGTCACATCCAGAAAACATTTAGCACCTGGGCCCAGGGCCCCTTTGCATGAGAATCTGTACTGTAGGCATTTTGCTGCTTTGACTTATAAACCACAAAAATGCCAAAAATTTAACTTAAAAGTTATGTGTGTCCTCTAGTGTTTCATATAGGGCTCAACTTCATGCCAGGAAGGTGCCAAAATTATAACAAATAATCTTATATATTAAAGAAAAGTCCCAAACCCCACCAAAGACCCTGGTACAAAGCTCTTGTCCAAGTTAACTGTTTAAAGGGATTTTGGAATCTATTATAGAATGATTGGACACATGGCACTCTCCCTACAACTAGGAATTCCACTGTAATCCCATAGTAGAGTGGATCCTGTTATGGGGTAAGGAAATATAATAGTATGAGATGTGAAGGTCATTTTTTATCTACCCTGGAAGGTTGTCTTCCTACCAAGTACCAGAGGACTTACAGGATAAAGAAGAGGAAAAGAGAGTCAGGAGGTGTACAATACTTTCAGAATGATACAAGGGCACTAGTTCAGTCTGATCTGGGATACACGTATAGTGACATAGATTTGAGTTTGTCAGCTCAGCCCCATATGAGAAGGCTCTATTTTTCTGGGCACTAAGCCTATGATATGAGCAGGTACCAACTAAAGATCGTGGTTAAATGCTCTGGAATCAGACAGATGGACCTGGATCCCAATTTTAAAACTTGGTAACTATGAGACCTTTAAGAAATTACTTTGCTTTTTTTCTTCAACTGTACAAATCAGAATGCTCACCATTTATAGGAAGGTGGGAAAGGGGTAGACCAGACATCCGTCCAGGGAGAGCTGGAGGATATGGACTATAAGTCACCCCCTTGTCTCAGGCCATACACAGGACTGAGCAGCCTCATGGTGGCAATTTTTTTAGAAGAATCCTCATTGACTTGGGAAAACTTCACAGAGACCAATATTGCATCACGCACTTGGGCTTGGAAACCAATGCACAAATGATCTGCTATGATTTAATCCTAAAGTGACTTTAATGATATTCTTTAAAGAGTAACCTTTCAAGTTTTCTCATCTATGCTTCAGATATGAAACTACAGCTTCCGCCAAATCCATGGGCTTCCCCTAACTACTTCCACTTTAGAATTTGAGAGAAGAATCATAGCCCATAGGCTTGCCATTACCAGAGAAGAGGCTGTAGCCAACGTGTTTGGAGCACTTCTGTCTCAGGTGCCATGCTACACTGGAGTTACTTATGGTACTTACAACAGAGTACGAGACAAAGATGAGGAAGTGGGTTAAATGCTACCAGACTGGAAGCCTCTGGTAACTGCAAGAGCAGTGGTGGGGGAAGATTTTCCAGAGGCAATAACTGAGCTGAGTTTTGGAGAATATGTCAGCCAGGTGAACGGGTGGGGAGGTGTAGACAGGCAAAAGGAGCCAAGCATGCAAGAGCAGGGAAGGCAGGAGAGCATGCATGTTTGATACATTGCAGTAGTTTCCACATGGCTGGAGAACTGGAATGTGGTGAGACAGGATGTGGCCAATAGGAGCCAGAGGTATATTATGGCCAGATCTCCATAATATTCCCCATTAGCCCAGAGACATCATTTCTCCCCAGGGAATACCTTGGATGGGGATGTTGGCTGCCCTAAGTATTTACTGATAGTTTAATCCTTCGAGTGGAATGGTAAAGCAGAGAAAGACACTGGGTAATGTCTCACACGTTTTCACATCAGCAGTCCCTTTAATGACCTTTTTCTTTCCAATTTGAAAAGAATTCTTCAGGCAATTTAGTTTACGCTTCTATAATTATTTATCTTCTCTCTACTGATCTTTGAAATAGATCTTTGTTGAAAAGCTCTTTTTGACCAAATTGATCTAGATTACTCATTGACTAGTCTATTGACCACAGTTGCCTTTCCCAAGGGCCTCACCTTTTAAGTTTAATGATAACTACGATAACTGGGCTATTATAATGTGCCTGGCACTGTACAAAGTGCTTTGAAATATTTTTATTCAATTCTTGGAGCAAATCAGTGTGGAAGATACTATTATTATGATTTCTTTTGTATGTCTCAGTTACACATATTATGGTTTTTTCCAGTGGTCATGTATGGATGTGAGAGTTGGACTATAAAGAAAACTGAGCACCGAAGAATTGATGCTTTTGAACTGTGGTGTTGGAGAAGACTCTTGAGAGTCCCTTGGACTGCAAGGTGATCCAACCAGTCCATCCTAAAGGAGATCAGTCCTGGGTGTTCATTGGAAGGACTGATGCTAAAGCTGAAACTCCAATACTTTGGCCACCTCATGTGAAGAGTTAACTCACTGGAAAAGACCCTGATGCTGGGAAAGATTGAGGGCAGGAGGAGAAGGGGATGACAGAGGATGAGGTGGTTGGATGGCATCACCAACTCAATGGACATGGGTTTGGGTGGACTCCGGGAGCTGGTAATGGACAGGGAGGCCTGGAGTGCTTCGGTTCATGGGGTCGAAAAGAGTCGGACACGACTGAGCGACTAAAGTGAACACATATTATATATTTTTATTTATTTTATATATCTCATTCATTTTTTGAAATGTAGTTGGTTTGTAAGATTATATAAGTTTCAGGTGTAAAAAATAGTTAGTCACAATTTTAAAGATTATATTCCATCTGTAGTTATAAAATATTGGCTATGTTCCCTATGTTATACAGTATATCCTTATAGCTTATTTACTTTAGACATAGTAGTTTGTACCTCTTAATATCCTATCCCTAGCTTTCCCCTCCCTCTCCCTTCTCCCCACTAGTAACAAACCACTAATATGTTCTCTGTATTTGTGATACTGATATTATTTCCATTTTTTTCAGATGAAAAAAAAATAAGGCTCGAAAAAGTAATGGCTTAAAAGTGGCAGAACTGGGATTCCATCTGTTTGATTCCAAAATCTCTACTCTTTACCAATTCACTCCACTGCTATTTTGAAATACTTTTGAGGAGAACAACTTAAAACAAGGTGTATGAGAGTTCCTTCCTAGTGGATATTCAAGTTCTTAAACCAGAAAACTTTTTTTTTCCTTTGTAGATAAAAGGTAGCTGTTGGGCTGCCCTCCACAGGCCTACAAACCCTGTGCTTGCCCAGCTTCAAGACTGAAGAAAGAGCGCAGAGTCAGCAACAGAGACATCAGTGGTTTAATGGATGAGGGAACTTACACATCTGAAGCAAGTCCTGGAGCAATGAGGGGCAGGACAAGATGATAGTCTTCGCTCCTAGAAAGGAGGGCAAGAAAGGGAGATTACCAGTTATAGACGAATTGACATCAGGTATGCTTATTAGTTACCAGGGAAACTGTTAGAGGGGCATGCCCCTCACCACCCCTTAAATAAGAGCAATCACTAGCTGGGGTTTGGGGCAAGTATATAGGAAGGTCAGTCACATGCACAGGGTATAGGTGAACCAAGCACTGATCAGGCAGGAAACGCAGAGAACAAGAGAACAGCCATCTTGAGTGGCCGGACCATACATCAGTAAAGCAGCAAACAATCAGTGAATATTCTAAGAAGTGATGGGGGAGATTCTTTACCACTGGGTCATCAGGGAAGCCCACAATGAGGGGAGATAGGAGATCAGAAAAGAACTCTTTGTGATGTGAAAACCCTAGTTAAAATACCTCTGAAGAATTTCAATAGCAATTTTCTGTAAAACTCTCATTCTTTAAAGTATGAACTTAAGTTAATAACAATGTATCATATCAACTCATTAACTGTAATAAATGTACCATGCTCATGTAAGATGTTATTCATAGGGCAAACTCGGTGAGAGGTACCTGAGAACACTGTATTATCTTTGCAATTTTCCAGCAAGTCTAAAACTATTATAAAAAATACAGTTTGTTTTTAAAAACCTCATTCTCCAAAGCCACTTACATATTCCAGAAGACCTTCTATTCTTAGACACATCCAGAAACTATTGATTTGCTAAGATCTTGACCCAGATTAGAATTGTGCTTAGTCGTTCAGTCGTGTTTGACTCTTCGTGACCCTATAGACTGTGGCCCGCCAGCTCTGCTGTTCATGGGGATCCTCCAGGCAATAAAACTGGAGTGGGTTGCCATTTCCTTCCCCAGGGGAACTTTCCAACTCAGGGATAGAACCCAGTTCTTCTGCATTGCAGGCAGATTCTTTACCATCTGAGCCACCAGGAATGTGCAGTAATTATTAATGATTAAAGTTTATAGCAGAAGTTCCAAAATTGTACATTTGGGTGTTTATGTGTCTCTAAATCTGTGTGTCTGTGTGTGTGTGTGTGTATTTAGAGAGAGAGAGAGAGAGCTTCCCTGGTGGCTCAGATGGTAAAGAATCTGCCGGCAATGCAGGAGACCTGGGTTCAATCCCTGGGTTGGGAAAATCCCCCAAAAGGGAATGGAAACCCACTCCAGTGTTCTTGACTGGAGAATTCCATGGACAGAGGAGCCTGGGAGGCTGTAGTCCATGGGGTCGCTAAGAGTTGGACACGACTGAGCGACTTCACTTTCCCTTTTCACTTTCATGCATTGGAGAAGGAAATGGCAACCCACTCCAGTGTTCTTGCCTGGAGAATCCCAGGGACAGAGGAGCCTGTTGGGCTGCCATCTATGGAGTCTCACAGAGTCGGACACTACTGACGCGACTTAGCAGCATATATATATATATATAATATATATATCTCAGTGATTCCCATTGCTCTTTATTTTGTAGACAAAGCATGATTCACAAAACAAAATATGTCATATGCTGTTTTACTTCATTATCTGTATCTTTGGGAATTGGGGTCATTGGAACTGAACGTTGCTACCCAGGCCCCTTCATCCGTCTCTTAAGAGCTGTTGCATTAGTCAAACTGCCTGGGGTTGAAGAGAAGTCTTCCAAAGAACTGATCTCATGAATTCAAACTGGATCTTGTGAATTCAAACTGGCAGGCTGGCCAGTTCTCAGGCACGTGAAGTGTTCCCTGGTGTTTAACACCATTCTAGTTGTGCCCATCTGGGGGGCATGGTTGATGCAGGCTTGATGCTTTCACTGGGCAGCTCTTCCCTGTCATCTACCCTGTACCAGCCAGATTAAGGAGAGCATGTTTTATGAAGAAACCAACTCCCTCAGTCAAGATTACTCAACTTCCTATAACCCTTACCCCCTTTCTCCAGGTGGAGATCTGAAGGGTCAGAGGAGGGAGGCTTCCTGATGATGTTTATACAGCCAGGCAGAAAGCCAGAGTCTGGACAGAGGGAGAAAGATGCTCAAAATGGCTTGCTTCCCACGGCCCCATCCAAACCACGCCACTTCTCTCTTTTTTTAAGATAACAGCGTAAGGGGGTTGGTCAACATGAGTTTAATTATTATCCAGAAAACCATCAGAGGCTGGATGAACTCAATCAAAGAGGCTACTGGATTCTGGATACAAGGATTTTTATTTTCTCTGAACTGGGAGAGTTGAGTCAAACAAAAGAACCCAAGCTTTACTGAATTCAGACCCACATTTTGTTTTCCAGCCAAAGGTCATCTTGAAGCAGAGTGGGAAGCAAAGCTTCCCTGTAAGAAGGTTAGGATCTGATTTGGTTCCCCTATTTACATTCAGACAATGGGAGGGCAGTTGATTGCTGTTACTCTGTGCAAAATAGTTTCACTTAATAAAATTAGTTCTCAGTATATTAAGTTGGCTCTCTCTCCCTGCCATAACATTTATGTGGTATCCAACCCCACCCCCTGCATAAATCCTTTCTCTTATTAAGATTCAGGGGCTTCTGACTAGCCCTCCTATGAATTGAGATCTAGAAAGGGCAATTTCTTCTTTGGTGTGAGCTTTTTCTTTAATGCCTATGCAAGGAATAAGGATTTGCTGGCCATCTTCCTGGAAGGAGGTATCTGTATCAGCTATGAGAGCTGGCACCTAAGTCACCAAGAGTTAGAGAGAGTTGGCCAACCACCCCAGCCCCTTGGCTTGTGAGGAGCTCCCTCCAAGGTTAATAGGAAAAGAGATGAGGGCCAGCAGTGGGGACTGAGCTTAAGGTTTCAGTCCAGCTCCTCACTCCTAGGGCAGTCTCATCAACCGAGGGAGGGTTCACCCGCCATGATGGGACAGGTGGGAGGTGGACACGGTCAGTCCTTCTCCAAAGCCAGGACTGACCCTTGGAAGCCTGCAGCGTTCTAAAGTGATGGAGGGAAATTAAAGGGAACCAGCAGATCCAGGGACTTAGCAAGGTTGAGGCCATAGTACACGGTCACAGAGACGCTGAATGACCACGCTTTGTCTCCCAACACAGGTTTTAGCTGATTCCAGCATTCAGATACCTTCGACTGGAGATGTAAACCTCTCATGTGGGGTAAGGCCAGTTAAGGCTGAAAAAGGGAGAGGAATGGAATCCCAGTGTTGAACAGATATGGGAGGAGGTATCTGTATCAGCTTTAAAATCTGGCCATATATTTCCTGAATATATAGTCAACTGTAAATAGATGGGAGCTTGCTTCAGACATAATTATAACCTGGCCGGAAAGTCGTAATAAAACCCTTAGTGCACTTGCTGTAGGAGCCATTAAGTATTCCTAACCCTGTAATGCAGAAGAAAAGAAAAAAAAAAAAAAGAAAAGCCTGAGAATTTAGCTCATTTACTCAAATCATTGACACATCAAAGGAAAAGCTCTTCTAAGTCCATTTAGGTGGTTTGGGACTGGGAAACATGCCCAGAATCCCTAAATAGAAATAAGTATTGGTCATCAGAGCAGTGTGGTCTGGCCTAGAGGTCACCCTCGGCTCCAGGAGTTGCTTGTTCAACTCTGGTCTCTAAACATCCAAAATGACTTATTCACTTCAGAGGGTGAAAAACACTCAACTCCCCCGGATTGTCAGATGGAGTTTGCCAGTATAAAATGTGTTAGTCACTGGGAAACTAGCCAAAGTAAACTCCTAGTCCTGACCCACCCATACCTCTGAACTGGCTGGGAAGGGAGAGAGGGAAATCCCAAAACAAATGTAAAAACAAGCAGCCTGTCAATTTGTGCCGCGGCCCTCCCAGGGCAGGGTCCCGCCAGGTGAGACAGGATCTGCGGAAAGCTGTGGGTGATGAGCAGGTCATGGACGGGCTGTCAATGGCATTTCTGCTTGGTTCCAGTCCTGACGGCTTACATAACAGCTTGGCAGGGGGATGTGGCCAGGCGGAAGCACGCGGGTTTCCAGCAGTGTATAATCATCTCTGATTTCTCTGTTTGTTCAGCAGTTTTTAAGGTGGTGGGGGAGGCAGCAGCGCAGAAGGAGGAGCAGAATTCTGACACACTGCAATCTTCTGTTTCCTTCTGCAAAACAAACAGCCCCAAACAGATCCCCGTGGCCAGAAAATTAGCAAGGGCTACGCAGGTCCTCTCTGGGGGAGGAGCTGCACTGCAGCTGGTGGGTCCTGAGTAAGAAGTCCGGAGACTGACCTGAAGTCAGGCGCTCACCACGCGCCCGTGAGCCTGGGGTCCCTGGGAGCGCCTGACACTGTTCGCCCTCTTGATTCTGAGGGCCTTGGTCTCCCACTCTGATCATGCAGGTCTCTGTGTCCCGTGATATGTTCATCCAGAAAGGCAGGTATCCAAGCCTCGTATCTTGGTAAACAGTGTCCGTCTCTCTATGCCATCACCTCCATGTGGGTACCAGGCTGATTATGCTGGAACCCTGAGCTTGTGGGAGCAACCAATTTGTACAGAAATGTTTCACTGGATAAAAAACACAAATTTCCAGCTTCTTTTGATCCTAATTTTGATCCTTCTTTTGATCCTGGAGTTGAGCAGCCACTATCCCCTTGTGAATAAGCACACACTCTGCTGGCCGTCATCCCCATGAGGCCCTTTTGTCCTTAACCTGGAGATCTCTTCATTTACATATTTTACTTCTCTGGACTCATGCAGACATTTTCAGGATGAATTTCCTGCTCTCTCTTAATTGTAATCCTTTGATATCATACTTGACTGCTCACTTCTCTGATTCACCCAACAGGATTGATTGGACAACTATCTCTGGAGTCCTCACCTTGGGCAGAATAACAAGTGCTGGTCAGTTTGTCAGGAATATACTACTCATCGTGGACTTCTAGTACCTGGTACTTAGCACTTGCTCTCTACATGTGTCTAGATTAAATGGATAAATGACTACTTCTTCCCTGTGAGACCTGTTGATCTTGGCATTAGAGTTCTGTTACCAAATATTCCCAGGCTCTCAACCTTACAAGCAGGCTTCCTGATAGTGTGCACCCGGTTATGCAAGTAATATGCATGATTTTGTGTAAAGTTTTGCTCAGATATTTCTAGTTCCCAGGTTGCATCTCTAGACTCATTTTATGCCACTCCCTATCCTATCCAAACAGGCAGTACTGCTTATATGATCTCCCTGAACCCACTTCACTCCTGGGACCTCTATGCCCTTGCTCACACTGTCCCCTCAATCCAGAAGGCCCTCAATGTTGTCCTTTACTTTGCCTCCTTACCAAACCTCCTGGCCAGCTCCCAGTCAGCTCATAAGACTGAGTTCACGTGTCACCTCCCCCAGGAACCTCTCCTGATCTCTCCGGGCTGGGGTAGAGGTTTCTACTTCTTGTTCTCAGTTTCTAGGCAGATCTTTCATTAGTCTGTTCCCACCTCCATGCTGACCGCTCCTGTGACCAGAGACTTTGTCTTTTCACTGCTGGATTCTCAGCGCCAAGCACATAATAGGAACTTTATTTATATATCGAGAGAGCAGTTCAGCTGTGTTGGTAGGTGAGACCACAGCCTGGCCCAGAGCTGGTGTTAGCACCACATCAGTGTACTCACACCTCAGCCCTGACACTGCCCACAGAGGCCACATTACAGGCCAAGGAACCAACTGGATGCTTGCTTTGTGGAGTCTAGCTGTCTGTTGACATATCATGTTCCTTCCCCATTGTAATTACTACCCAGCCTCTGTGTATTTTTTCAAGCTCCCAGTGTTTGAGTACATGAGATTCTTTTGCTCTTTGTATGAAAACGATGCCATCTGTTCACTGGATGGAAACTCCAGAATGCTTCAGAAAAGCAACCAGGTTTTTGCTGCAGAACAGCCCCAAAATACTTCAGTGGGATTCCCGGTGGGAGGCCAATAAGGTTATGACAGGAACACCTGAGGATTCTTAGTTTTTGTGTGATTTTCCTTCCCTTCCTTCCGTGTCAGAATTCAGAACTTTTCTCTCAGGTCCATTTCAATGGGATTTATACCTCAAGGAAAATGAACATCCTCCTAAAACAGTCTAGCAGCCCCCAAGGGTGTGGGTAGCCTCTAGGAATTCATGGCTCAAGCCCATTGATCAAACACCCACAAAGCACTTATACCTACTGTATGTGCGTGCTTAGTCATTCAGTCGTGTCCAGCTCTTTGCAAACCCATGGACTGCAGGCCACCAGGCTCCTCTGTCCGTGGAATTCTCCAGGCAAGAATACTGGAGTGGGTTGCCATTCCCTTCTCCAGGGATCAAACCCATGTCTTCTGCATTGCAGGCAGATTCTTTACGATCTGAGCCACCAGGGACGTGCCAGCTGAGAAGCACTTTGGAGTCATGGAGATCCCAAAGACATTCACAAGGATTACCTCGCAGGCCAGATGGAGAGGAGACACACGGACAAATCACAACAGCAAGAGACAAATCAGAACAAGTAGTGGAATAAAAGTTAAATCAGTTTCTGTGGAAAAGTAGGAGATGCCATTAATCCTATAATGTCATCCCTGCTTAAGACCATTCAGTGGTTCCCCTCTGAGTTGCAGGTAAAGTCTAGACGCCTTCACAGGATGTCCAAGGTATTCTGTGTCCAGATCTTGGCTATTTCCCATTCCCCTTCATCTCCTTGGTGCCTCCCCGACCCACATTCAAGCACTGTGCTCCAGCTATGGGGACCTATCTACCCCAATATGAAGCATGCTCCCCTTCATCTCTCTTTGTATCTGCAGTTTTCTTTGCTTAGAATGCTCTCTTCTTTTTTATACAAACTATTGGATTCAGTTGAGACTTCCAGTCCCAGAAAGACCTCTCAGATTGAGTTATGTGTTTGCTTTTCTTAGCCCCTTAGCACTGTGCGTATGCCTCCCTGTCCTCATCACAGCTGTCTGTCTTCTTGACTAGACTGTGAGCTTCCTGGGACCAAGGAGTGATTTCCATCTCTGTAGCCTCAGAAAACAATAAAATACAAGGAAACTACTGTATATTATAAGTTAATACCTATTAATTTTAATCTTGGGTTAACATTAAACTTGGACTTCCCTGGTGGCTCAGTGGTAAAGAATCTACCCACCAATGCAGGAGACACAGGAGACAAGGGTTTGATACCTGAATTGGGAAGATCCCCTGGAGTAGGAAATGGCAACCTGCTCTAGTATTCTTGCCTGGGAAATCCCATGGACAGAGGAGCTTGGCAGGCTACAGTCCATGGGGTCACAGAGTCAGACATGACTTAGCGACTAAATGACAGCAAAACATTAACCTTACTTAAGACATATTGCAATAATCAGAGAAGTCCCTATGCAACAAAACCTTGAAAAAGGAATTTTTATGATAATTGATTGAGAAAGGGAAAGGATATTTCAAATTGGAAAGACAACTTAACTGGATGTGTTTCAAAGGACTTAATAAATATTTACTACTATCTTGGCACAATCTTATTAAGTTACCCCTACCTTGTAATTCTGCATTTTCATCCCTGAATATTTACCCAAGAGAAATAACAATATACATCCACAAGAAGACATACAAGAATGTTTATGGAAACTTTAGTCACAGCAGCCCCAAACTGGAAACAACCAAATATCCATCAACAAGAGAATGGATAAATACGTTGTGGAATATTTATGCATGGAATACTACACAGCCATAAAAGGAACAAACTACTAATATATGCAAACATGGATAAATCTCTAAAGATGTTGAATTTAAAACTCTGACACATGGAAAGGAGCTCATACTAAGTGATTGCATTTATATGAAGATCAAGAACAGATTTTTCACTGTAAGGAAACTTTAACATAATTTTTTAGAAGTCATTTATTAAGCACCAACTATGTCCCGGGCACTATTTCAGGGTACTGTTCTGGTAGCATTCCAGGTGTATTAGGGGATATATTGGAGACAAAACAGAAATTGCAGCCCTTGGGGTGCTTATATCCTTGTAGGTCAGCTTGACATGTTCAATGTGAAAGGGCAAGCTAATATTTATTCCCATTGACATTGTTGATCTCCTACAAGGACTTGTCAATGCCAGGACTAGTAAGTCCTCAAAACACTTAATCAAGTGATTGGGATTGCATTGGAATTTGGTCAATAGCTCACTGAAACATTCCAATGATATTTGCCTTGCCTAGCGATAAGCAGTGGAGAAGGCAATGGCAACCCACTCCAGTGTTCTTGCCTGGAGAATCCCAGGGACAGGGGAGCCCGGTAGGCTGCCATCTATGGGGTCGCACAGAGTCAGACATGACTGAAGTGACGCAGCAGCAGCAGCAGCAGTGATAAGCAGAAGCCTGGCAGAGGGGATGGAGCACAGGCTTACTTTATCTCAGAACAAAGTCATCAGGAACTATGGGAAACAGTGCTTTGCAAAGGGCTCCTGTCCTTGGAGCCAGCCCTGTGCTGGGGATGGAATGCAGGCGCCATACCCAAGAAGGTCACTGAGCAGAGGGGGGCCGCTGTCCAGACCTGCAGGAGAAGAGAGAGATGCTGAGTCCGTCGCTTGGTACTTCTCATCAGCAGCCCAAATCAGGCATCTAAAGCAGGGTCATTTAGCAAGGCATCTTAAGATGGAAAGAGGTTGTAGTAGAAAACAAAAACTGCTCCAAAGTAGCCCAAGCTAGCTAATCTGGAAGGAGCCATTTTTTATAAATGTATACATTTAAATTGGGATGAGAAATTGATGAGCTAGGTTTTGGGGGGTAGTGTTTGTTTTCTTAAAGTCAGATGCTTAGAATAAGAAATTTGAGGACATTTTTTACAAACCTTGTGACCATCCATGATTTACATTACTAGTAGTAAATTATCATTGCCTAACATGCTAAAGAAAGCTTTGTGGTACTTGGGCTATGATGTGTGTCACTTGAGGAAGTTATTATGCTCATGATTTTGAAACTGATGAATGGCACAGAAACCAACAGCATTAATCTGGTCTCAGGTAACAAAGGGAATGTGTCTCTGCTGACGTATGTGCAGGACAGCCAACACCAGTCTTCCAGGGATTGTGCTGAAATCTTCTCTCTCGTGTCCTCACCAGCCCTCCTCTCTCTATTTATTAACAATGCACTGGGACCAGCCATGATGAATGAGGGCAGGATGGAAGCTGTGGGTCACAGAACCCAGGACAAATCATGTGCAACTCCTCACCTCTCTAATTTTTATTCTCTAGTGAAGGTCAATACAGAAGGTAAAAATAAATGCAAGAAGAGCCCCTTGGGGAGTTAAGGGGATATGATGGTGCTGATTGTGTGTGATGTGGCACCAGTCCTAGAAAAGCAATTTCCTTCTTGCAATACCACGCTGCCTCCTCCCTCACCCCTAAGAGCTTGGGATGAAAATATACACACATCTATGTATAAAACAGATAACCAACAAGGACATACTATGTAATAACCTATAAGGAAGAGAATGTATAAAAAGAATAGTACAGAATATATATATATATATATATGAAAGTCACTTAGTCGTTTCCAACTCTTTATGACCCCATGGACTATACAGTTCATGGAATTCTGCAGGCCAGGATACTAGAGTGGGTAGCCCGTTCCCTCCTCCAGGGGATTTTTTCAACCCAGGGATAGAACCCAGGTCTCCCCCACTGCAGGCAGATTCTTCACCACCTGAGCCATCAGGGAAACCCGTATCTTTAGACATATGAATCACCTTACTGCACACATGAAAATAACACAGCATTGTAAATCAACTATATTTCAATAAAAAATTTTTTTAGATAATTGTGTAAAAAAAAAAAAAAAGTACCTGAAGAGATACTACTGGGAATTCCCTGGCAGTCAGCTGCTGAGGACTCAGGTTTAATCCTTGGCTGGGGAACTAAGATCCCACAAGTCACAGTGTGTGGCCAAAAAGAAAAAAAGAAAGAAGAGATACTACTTTGTGGATCGTGTTGCCATTTGTGATTTAAGTTGAATTTCTAGCAATCTGACTTATTATAACCTCTAAATTATTCTGAGCATGATGATTTGCAAACTTTTAGCAATTTTTATACTTTCTCTACTACTGAACATGGATGTTTTAGGAGTAAAACATTTTAGGAAAACACTGCTTCATAATTTGAGAGACCTCCGGAGTGACTGATTCATTCCAAAGATATTTACTGTAGCTTTAACACATCCAAGCAATATGAGATGACTGGGGAAGACTGAGGGCAGGAGAAGGGGCACAACAGAGGATGAGATGGCTGGATGGCATCACCGACTCAACGGACGTGAGTTTGAACGAACTCTGGGAGACAGTGAGGGACAGGGAAGCCTGGTGAGCTGCAGTCCACGGGGCTGCAAAGAGTCAGACCCAACTGAGCGACTGAATGACATACGAAGGGATAGAAATCAGTCATGGAAATAATGTTGTAGGTGAATATTCACTGGACTATTAAATGGGAAAATTACAGGCTGTTTGTACAGTGTAATCCAGTGATGTGTGTGTGTAAACGCATGTGTGCAAGTGTTTACAGAGTATGTGTGTAGGTCTAGAATAAAGTAACACTGGTTATTTTTAAGAAGCGAGATTATAAATTTAAAATTTTTATGGTTTTTGCCTATCTGCATTTTCTAAATATTCTACAAAGAACATTTAATGAGTTTTATAATACAAAAGAGTTACTTTAAAAAGAAAGGAATCATGGGGCTTCCCTGGTGGTCCAGGGGTTAAGTCTTTGCCTTCCAATGCAGGTGGTGTAGCTTTGATCCCTGGTCAGGGAGTTAAGATTCCACAAGCCTTGAGAACAAAAAACCAAAACCATGAAACAGAAGCAATATCGTAACAATTCAATAGAGACTTTTGCTCCACATGGAAGAATTAAATACTTACAATAAAATAAAAGTAAAAAATGTAACCAAATATATCTAAAAATATTAATAAACTTAATAACATTTTTTTAAAAAACTCCCCATGAAAAACATTAATGGGAACATAAAGTCTTGGTTTCATGTATTTTGGTTCTTTTTCATATCTATGTTTAGCTAAGTACATTGATTAAATGCACTTTGGTTTTTACACCTTTATAATATTTTTTGTATAAGATAACTCACAATATAAAGCAAGACTTGGCTAGACTTGGAATCTCAGGTTTGAAATCAGAAAATAAGGTCACTGTCAGGGAAAACAAAAGCAGGTAGGTCCTTTAAGCTACAGATGTGAACAAAGACACAAGGATTCACAGTAAGCTTTTCTTTATAGAGAAGTGCTTTATGGAAGCGGCTTATGAAGCCTGGTGTGTTGCAGTCCATGGGGTTGCAAAGAGTCAGACATGACTGAATGACTGAACAACAACATGTTTTGTAATCTAGGATTCAAATTTAAGATTGCAAAAAAGCTTCCACCTGAGGCATCTCACATGGAAAAACCCCGTTTTCAATTCTTCGCTCCAGGTGAGCTAGTGCCTACGCATTGAGGATAATATAATCACATTTCCAACTTCCTACTCATACCTTAAAGGAATGGATGGAAAGTCCAAGAGTCTAAAAGAGGACAGGTTGGTCTCTTTCTTTAAGATCCTTCCCTCAGGACCTCCCTGGTAGTCCAGTGGCTAAGACTTTGAGTTCCTAATGCAGGGGGCCTAGGTTCAATCCCTTGTCTGGGAACTAGGTCCCAAGTGCTACAACTAAGACCCATCACTGGCTTAAAATAAAAAAATCATTCCCTCAGTTCTTACCTCTTGGTGAGATCTTTTTATCCCACCCTTAGAACTTTCAGAAAAACCATAAGAAAGCATTGTAGGCTCCTATGAGTTATTTTCTCTTCTAAAAAGGTGAAGGAGATTCCTTCCAATCCTTCAATCCTACAAATTACGGGGGGCGGGGGCTGAGAGAGAATTATGCAAGTACACACGAACCTTTATTTTGCCACTGACTAGTTGTGTCATTTTGGGGAAATCATCTCTCACTTGTATAATGAGACAATCTCTTTCAAACCCCTCTGTTCCCTAAGCAGAACTCTGGAAGGCTGACCTCACCCTGCAGCATGTGACAGATATGTGCACTCCAGACACATAATCTGTGATGCTTTAGATATCCTGATGCATGTCTGCAGCTTGTTATCCCATATGTTTGCAGTTTCATTGAAGGGCTTTCTCTTATTTTTTTTCCTCCAATGGGCACAAATTTTCTAGTCTCTGACAACAGGGATCCTCAAATAGCACAGTGAAGAAGGCAGCAAACAGGGCAATAAACCCAAGGACAGAAAAGAAAAAAGTCAGCAGTCATAGAAGGAATAGCAAGTGCTTGACAAGAGGAATGTGAAACCCAGAAGCCAGCCAGAAAGCAGAACATGAAGTTAAGTACAGGAAGTCAAATTCATAAACTGAAGGGCACAATAGATCTCTCTTGATGATATTAATGTTAGGCTGCTCCTTGAAACAAGAGTCAGCTCAGGCCTCTTAAAAAGAGTCTGGCAATTGGTGGATCTTCAGGAAGCCCATGTCATGAGACTTATCTTCAAACTGAGAGTGATTTACAGTCCCAAATCTGATGACTCTTCCCAATCCTCATTCCTCAATCCTCATAGCTTGAGATCTTTCTATAGATTCCTAGGAAAAGTACTGAAAATACTGAAGTTGCTGAGAAGGTCTGGGTTTGAGTCTTCATCCTGCAGATCACAAACAGATCATTTGCGCACAGAGATTCAATTTCCTCACCGAGTCTGAGCAAGCTCCAGGAGATGGTGAAGGACAGGGAAGCCTGGCATGCTGCACTCCACAGGGTCACGAAGAGTCTGACAAGACTGAGCGACTGAACAGCAAAAATGGGCAGATAAACACTACCTTGCATGCCTCCCTGAGTGGCTATGAAAATGGGCTGAGAATCCAGTAACCAAAGTTTTGGGTTGGGCTACTGGAATCAAGACTGGCATTTCTCCCATTTTCAGTGCTGTGCTCAAGGCAGCATTCTTAGAGTTTAAGACAGAAGCAGCGGTGATTACAACAAAGGCGGTGCTGCTCTCTGTGTCTGTCAGCAAGAGATCAGGCTGCAAAACATAGATCTTACGTTGGTAACTGTTTCCTTAAGTTTCAAGGAAGGGGATCCACAGCCTCCTTTCCCCACATGAACCCTGACCTCCACCAGGCCTGAGCCTCAGATCCAGAACACCGCAGCCCTCAGAGGAACCTTAGACAGCCACTGCCAATGTCATGACCGCTGTCCTTTTTCTGCTCCATATCGTTAGCACAGCAACCAAAGAGCCTTGTGCTTGATGAGGAGTTTTCCCAGCACCCAACGCTGGGGTTTACGTGCACCACGAAGGGCTGTTTGGGGTCTTGAGTGCTTATTAGATTAATAATTGGAACATTCATGGTGTTTCCTGCCAAGTGCCCAAAGATGTGACGTTAAAGTCTTTCCATTTGGCACTGGTGGCTCAGGAGGGCAGTCCCGCTGGCGCATGGGGCGGCCGCGGAGGAGCTGGAGGCTCACGGGGACCCCTGCCCCTGCACCATCACTGCGCTGTCCGCCATCAGCGGACTTGCATTTCCATGTGAATGAGCCCAGGGGAAAAGAGAGCTTCTGAGTTTTATGGGTCTCTCATTCTCTTCTTTTCTTTAAAAATTGGGCCAGAAACTCTAGTCCTTTCAGCCTTCTTCCTCTCCCTGGATCCCGCTGGTGCATATTACCGCTAATGGGGCTTCAGGCGTTGCCAACTCTGAAATGAAGAGCAGGTCCTCCGCGCTGCGTCTGTGGCTTTAATGAGGAGCCCTGAATGCGGACGAGAATCAAACATGCATTGAAAATTCCCCGTTCTCAGCCCGTGCTCCCTCCCCCAGCCTCACCCCCTCCAGATCCCAGAGCCCATGCCAGCAGAAGGTGACCTGCCAAACTGATACCCCGGGTAACTTGGGGAAGGGCACGCCTAGGGGACCCAGAAGCACTCTCTGAACTTGTTTTCTCTCTGCTCAGCAGTTGCCAAAGCAGGGGCTGGAGCGTGGGGGCAAGTGGAAAGGGGAACAGGGCCCACGTGACTGGGCAGAATGAAAAGTCTGGGGGTGGGGGTGGGTTGGGTTGCAGGAGCCGGAAGTCAGACACCAGATGCAGAGTGGGGGCCTGAAAACCCATCGTTAGGAACTTCACTCTACCCCCAAGGGCAGGGATTGGGAACGTTTATGAGCTTTTTTAATAGGAAAAAGAGCAGGAGACGGTGAGTGGCAGAGAAAAAATGCCCCCCCCCCACGCCAAGTCTGCCTCCCTGGTCCCTGACCTGGCTCTGGGGCGGGGGTCCTGCAGGACCTTGCTGGAGTTTTCTGTCAGCCTCCTCTCCTCCTCTATGTGCAAATCCACGCTTTACCTTCTGCCCAAGCAGATGAGGACTCTGGGAGACACTGCCTGTGAGAGGGCTTTGTCAACTCAGGCTCATCAAATGTGAGGTGTTGTGGATAATGAAAGGTCTTTTAGGCAAAAGAATTAGTTAGAAATCTGGAGACGGTAAAGCTCCTAAATGGCTAGGGAATGGGCTAGTAGGTGATGAAAGTGAGGAACACCCCCGAAATTTAGAGGGGTCCGCTAACAAAATCAATCCTCTGTATTTGAAAGGCAGGTTGTCTGGGATGAATTGCATGGAGCAACTTGACAGTGGTTAAAGACATCGATATTGATACAGGGATGTTGACAAAGGCTCTACAGCATGAAGACCAGGAAAGGGTGGCACATGGCAGCACTCATCCAGACCGTCCTGGGAAAACGCTGGTGAGACATCCCCAGGAGGAGGTGGGCCACTGCGACTTCGTTCCTTTTAGACCCCACAGCTAGTGCCTGACCTTGCTTCCATGTTCACCAAACCCCTTCTGATCATGTCCTGACTTGAATGGAGACTTCTCACCAGGAACAAATGCACAGATCATAGAACTTTACAAGTTTCTCTAAGGCCAATACATTTTTTCCCTATAATTGCTTATCTATCAGTCTCCTATGACTGATTCATATAAACCATTTCCCTCTGGGTCCAATTTGGGGCCCTGACACAATTGAGTTTTTAGACCTAGGAGGCTAAGGGAAAACTAGATCTCAGATCCCCAAGGGTCTATCAATGTGGATACTTTCTGGGCACCTAATTGGTATCTCCAGAACTATATCACTCCTCTCTAAATGACAACAGCTTTGAAAACCTTCAAAGCCAACTGGACCAAGGTTATGTCTGGAGGAATGAAAAGGGAGAGAGAAATTTCAGGAAGGCCTTGTTGATAACAAACATTGGAGTGGAAGTGAAGAAGTGAAAAAAATCAGGCATCAGTGAAATCACCAAGTTTCAGGAGCAGCAAACTGGGATGTGGGTAAAGAACTGGCACATTATTGAGAATAATGTGGAGGTGTGTGATGATGGTATAATGTTGGTGAATATCATGCCTATGTTCCTTTTCCTCCCTCCTATACTCAGTGTCACTGATCAGTGTTGGCTTTCTTTCCTTTTGAAAAAAGATCAAAACCTAGAATCTTTCTCAACCCAGAACATTCCAGGAACCACTCTAATAGGTAGTACATGAGATGAAATCATGATATGTCATCTCAGAGCTAATGAATAAAGTAGGTACTCACCAGATAGTCACTCGCTAATCATCGATAATAACCTGGGGCAAAGTAGTTTAGACAAATACTGGACTCCAGGGGAAAAACAGCAGCCAACCTTCTCTGATATCTCATTTCCAGTAAAAGATATAATAAAATATGGAAAATTCTCACATTCTCCAAAGTGCTATGTCTGACTGTATTTCGTGTCTCATCAGTGAAAAAGGAGAGAAATTTTTGATGTAAACAGAAGTTAGTGATTATTTGAAATATATACAAACCCTTTCCATTTCAGAGTTGTCTTTCTAAGTTTAGAAATTCAGAAGGCTATTATATGACTCTCTGATAAAGAGAAAATTTCTCCTTTTGCCTTCAAACACACATCTGTATCATTGCCTATCTCATCTAAACAGATGGAGAGCCAAGAGGGTCTGTTATGGACCCCTGCTGAGGAAAGCGACCCCAGGCTTTTCTTTCTGCCTGAATGGCTATGGGTTTATGTCATTTGTGATAAGAGATGGCTACCCTATTCTAGCTGATTACAGCAGGAATGGTGCCCCAGTCAAGGGCCATCCAGTTTGGGACGACTCTGATGCAAAACACCTCCACATTTGGATAGTGATGATGGTTGACATGATGCTCTTGGGGAGCATAAGAGATCCTCACAGAGAATAAAGGTCACAAGAGCCACTACAATATCCTGAATCATGCCAAGCTGATTTATTGCTTCCCAAGATTCAATCTAGACCTACTGTGCATCCCACTGTGAAAGTCTTGGACCAATATATGGGAGCCACAATGATTATGGAACTGCTGAACACTTGGCCAACCTCAAATCTTCATCATTTACAATTTAGGTATGACTCTTTCTTGTAATCTGAAAAAGTCTGAATAACACAATATGTTGTGAAATTCAGAGCATTGAAAGATTTCAAAGGTTTTTTGAGATGTTTTTTGAAAACCGTAAACTATTCTGAATAATTCCACCCTACAAAGTGAATCCAATGTTTTAACCCTTATCTGAAGCAATGAAATATTTGGAAAATTAAGTAAATCATGAGAAACCTATTAATATTGATTTATACACATTTACATGACACTATTTCATCAGCAAAGCTATCTGACGTTTTAACACTGTGGGGAATGAACAAGGGCTGCTTAGACCAACATGAGCAGATGGCATGTGGTCAATATTTTCCTTTCAAATGTCTACCACACTTGTAGCTTCCTTGCCATTTGGACTGGTACACCCTGGTTCTTGACATTTCTTACTCATATCTTACAATATAGTTGTAATGGCTAGTTTTCCTAATTCTAGTCTAAGTGTCCTCCAACTTGTCTTGCAATGCCAGACAAGTCAATCATCTTTTAGAACTTCATTCATGTCACTTCTTTGCTCAAACTCTCTATGGCTCCCCATTTCCCGTGGTGGCACACTTACAATCCTCTTGTTGGGTTACTAGGAACTATATTATCCAGCCTCATTTCCTGCCACCCCATATCCTCTTCCATCCCAGCCCAGTTGACTCTTCATGAAGATGTTCTGCTTATTTCTTTGTCTCTGCCCCAACTTGTGGCATTTCCTTCCCCTGGCATAGAGGCCCCCATTCATAAATCTGTCCCATTCCATCCCAAGACTAACACATGTCCCGTCTTCCACACCAAGTCTTCCCTCACTGACTCCTCTTCCAGGAACGTCACAGAGTGTATACTTTTAAAAAAATGTCATTAAGTTTTTGTTTATTTATTTATTACTTATTTGGCTGCACTGGGTCTCAGTTGCATCCTGTGAAATCTCACATTCCAGTGGACAGACTCTCTAGTTGTGGTACACGGGCTTAGTTGCCCCACGGCACGTGTGGGATCTTAGTTCCCTGCCCAGGGATCAAACCCATGTCCCCTGCACTGCAAAGCATATTCTTAACCACTGGACCACCAGGGAAGTCCCCAGAGCGTATCCTTTTTGCTCACAAATCTCTGCTTTACAGAATCACTGCTTCTCCATATGGGCCAGTTTTAGCTCCTGAGCTCTTCAGGAAACTTCTTGATTTTGAGTATGAGAAAACCATTTTCTTTTTGTCATTGTATAAATATCCTGAGTGCTGCCCACCCCACCCCCACCCCACCCCAGTGGCAGCTTCAGGAAATAAGATTGCATTAGGAATCTCCTTTAATCAAAAGAGAAAACGGAAAACTCATTTTAATCTCCTATATTCAGTGTCCAACCTGCAAAATAAAATCGAGTGAGGCAGTTCTTACCACCAGAAGAGTTTCTAATACTGCTGCTATTAGCTATAAATGCAATTTACAACGAAAGCACACATAAAACATGGTGCTGTTGGAAAATAAGAACTCCCAGAGGCCAGATATCAGGAATCAGACTGGGTACCAGTAAAAGCACTGAGCCAGGCCTGGGGTTCAGGCCTGGTTGGGCTGGGCTCTTGTGAATCTGCTGCTCACAGATATATGGCCTTGGTTAACTCTCTCAGCTCCTCTAGCTCACGCTGTCCGAAAATAGAGAAAGTCACAGTTAGGACCTCTGAGGTTTGCTCTAGTACTGCAATCCTGGTGTTTGTTGCCATACCTATGTGTAATTTCACACGAAGTTGGAAGGAAACAGGGGGATATTTTAGAAAACAATTTGGATTGTGAAGCCAATTGCACAGTTGCCACCGCCCTTCAACTCTTGGTCTCCCATCAGTCCAGAGAAGTGGCCTCCCCAGTAACCCACCAGGGTGCCTGACTTTAGCCCCACCCTTGGCCTTGGTATAATGTTTCCCAACCACTACCTAGTTCCTGTAAAACTTGCCAGTTGACTTAAAAAGATTGTCTTATGTATGTGCTTTCTTTTCACTTGGATAACTTTGAAGTTTAACCCAATTTTGTTTTGCTACTTTTGTTCTCAGCTGACCGTTGGACAGTTTAAGACTCTTGGAAACTTTTATTTAGCTGGACCTGGATTGTTCTGTCCTAGGAGCTGTCCCCCGCCCCCACCCCACATGCTCCTTCTCGTCTAGGCCGCAATCTCTCCTCCTTTCTCCGGCGACATTGCAGAACACCTCTGTGAGCTACAGTGCAATAGTGCAGATCTTGTTCCATGGAGTTTAAATTCCACAAGGAGATTATCAGAGAACAGAGTAGCTGAATGACTAAATTCTAACTCAGTGGAGATATGAAATTTGGCACTTTTTTCCTTCTGGTTAGCAGCCCCCAAAGCCATTCTAACTGCAGTACCATGAATGACACCCCTATTTCTCAAGCTTATGAAGCCTTCCTCGAAAGCCACTACCAGGCCAGCATCATGTGCAGACCTGCAGGCTCCTGGGGGATCGACCTGCTGATGCCTTAGAGAGCACCAGACATGAGGATACATCTTAATTTCAGGCATCCCAGGTTCACGGCAAACATGGATTTGGTGACCCAAAGCCCAGCTGGAGTGAGAGTGGGAGCTCTTGAGAAGTGCTGCTCTGAGCCAGGCATTCCTGCAACAGTCAACCTGGCTTGAGGAAAAAGCTGGAAGGGCATTCAGGCCTCAAGAAGTCAGCATCAGGGAATTCCTTGGTGGTCCAGTGGTTAAGAATCCGCCTCCAACATAGGGAATGTGAATTCGATCCCTGGTCACGGAATTAAGATCCCACATGCAATGGGGCAACTAAGCCAGCACGCCACAACTACTGAGCTTGCGCACTCTGGAGCCCATGTGCCACAATGAAGCGCCTTCATGCTGCAAGGAAAGATCCCACATGCAACAGTGAAGAGTCTGTATGCTGCCACTAAGACCCACGCAGCCAAAAATAAATGAATTAAAAATTCAAGAAGTCACTGTCAATGAATAAATAACACTTGCTTGATTTCTGTTACATAATACATCTTCTTTAAATAAGGGATTCTCTTTACTAAAATAAAACTAACCAAAAGAAATAAGCAAAGGAGACTTTCATGGTCAGTATAAGTTGGCTGTCAGATAATGCTGATTAATGGTAAAACATTACAGCCTCCCTCTGAAGTTGGAGTAGGTGCTGCTGAAAATCACAGCTGTGATCATCTAATACAACAGATTTTGGAAATTAGTGGCTCAGTACAGCTGGAGCTCAGGAGATGTACTGGAGAGAAGCAGTTCAGTTCAGTCGCTCAGTCGTGTCCAACTCTTTGTGACCCCATGAATCACAGCACACCAGGCCTCCCTGTCCAACACCAACTCCCAGAGTTCACTCAAACTCATGTCCACAGAGTCGGTGATGCCATCCAGCCATCTCATTCTCTGTCGTCCCCGTCTCCTCCCACCCCCAATCCTTCCCAGCATCAGAGTCTTTTCCAGTGAGTCAACTCTTTGCATGAGGTGGCCAAAGTATTGGAGTTTCAGCTTTAGCATCAGTCCTTCCAACGAACACCCAGGACTGATCTCCTTTAGAATGGACTGGTTGGATCTTCTTGCAGTCCAAGGGACTCTCAAGAGTCTTCTCCAACACCACAGTTCAAAAGCATCAATTCTTCGGTGCTCAGCTTTCTTCACAGTCAAACTGTCACATCCATACATGACCACGGGAAAAACCACTGGAGAGAAGCAGGGGCTGGAAAATCAGGTGTAAGTCTTTTTAAGCCACGCTGATATTTTGTTTTGTCCTACAGACAATTAGAATCCAATTAGAAGGTCAGATCAGATTTGTGTATATCTACATTGAGGGTCTGTGCTACTAGATGATCCCAAAGTATTAGCTGCTCAGTCGTGTCTGGCTGTTTGTGACCCCATGGACAGCAGCCTGACAGGCTCCCCTGTCCGTGGGGTTTCCCAGACAAGAATACTGAGGTTGGTAGGCATTCCTTTCTCCAGGGGATCTTCCTGACCCAGGGATCGAACCCAGGTCTCCTGAATTGCAGACAGATTCTTTACCATCTGAGCCACCAGGGAAGCCCCCACTTAATACTTAGGGAGGAAAAAATGTACCTATCATATCTATACCAACATCAATTGAAATCCTCTTGCTAGTATCCTAAGAACAAAGAAGTTCCAACAACTTCTGCAAATGCCTTTAAAAGGCGTCTTAGGAGCACTCATATAAGCTTAAACCTGGAAAGGCAGATATGCCAAGCACAAGTTACTTCACCCCATCCTTTGCCTATAATATTTATGCTACTAACAGCTAATATTTTTTAGTAATCTGTGCCAGATACGTTGCTAAGCATTTTACATGAATTACTCAGCCAAGCCTCAAATAATCCTGTGAAGCAGGTACCCTAATCTATCTGCATTTTATTGATGAGAAACAAGCCTGAAAGTGATCAGGTAACTTGCCCACAGTCACCCTGCAAATAAGTGGCAGATACAGAACACGAACTTCTGTCTGACTACAGTACCCATGCTGGTAACTATATGCTGTCTGGCCCATGGCAGACATCACCAATCAATCACTGAATTCTTTCTCACTCAACCCAGACTGGGCTTCTGGACTTCTTTTAGCAGAGTACTCTAGAAAACTGTTATGGATAGATCAGAGTTGGCACATGATATGACTAATTGCTGTCTTTGGCATATGTGCTAGTGATATCATCTCAGATTCAGTACTGTAAGCCTGAACAACATCAAAAGCTGACCTGTCACCAGAGATTGTGTTCTGACACCTTAATTTGGAGTTTTTACATTAGAAGTTCCCCCATACTGCTTTTTCAAGCTGATCCCTATTGGTCAATGTGTTAGTATGCAAAAGTGACAGAAGGAATTCAAGCCATCCAAAAGCTATCAGTATGAGTTTGCTGCCATAAGAATGCCTTAGATGAGGAAATTGCAGAAGTGATTCCAAAAAGAGACTATGGCTTTATGTGACAGTTCTATATATCAGGATTGTTTGAATTAATGTATTGATAGAAACTAGAAGCACTGTTGAAGACTCAGAGTTGATTTAGATTTTGGAAGAGGGTAGTGTATTTCGAAATATCTTCGATAACACATTAAAAGTACCTCTACATTCCATGCGGAGAAGGCAATGGCAAGCCACTCCAGTACTCTTGCCTAGAATATCCCATGGACAGAGGAGCCTGGTGTGCTGCAGTCCGTGGGGTTGCTATGGGTCGGACACGACTGAGCGACTTCACTTTCACTTTTCACTTTCACACATTGGAGAAGGAAATGGCAACCCACTCCAGTGTTCTTGCCTGGAGAATCCCAGGGATGACGGAGCCTGGTGGGCTGCCGTCTATGGGGTCGCACAGAGTCGGACACGACTGAAGCGACTTAGCAGCAGCAGCAGCAGCTACATTCCATGTGCTGTGTTTAGTTGCTTAATCGTGTCTGTTTGTGATCCTATGGACTGCAGCCTGCCCGGCTCCTCTGTCCTTGGGGATTCTCCAGGCAAGAATACTGGAGTGGGTTGCCATACCCTCCTCCAAGGAATCTTCCTGACCCAGGGACTGAACCCATGTTTCCTGCATCTCCTGTATTGGCAGATGGACTCTTTACCATGAGCACCTCCTGGGAAGCCCTTAGAAATGTTCAGTTCAGTTCAGTCACTCAGTCATGATTGTTTGCAACCCCATGGACTGCAGCACACCTGACTTCCCTGTCCATCACCAACTCCCAGAGCTTGCTCAAACTCATGTCCATCAAGTCGATGATGCCATCCAACCATCTCGTCCTCTGTCATCCCCTTCTCCTCTGTCTTCAGTCATTCCCAGCATCAGGCTCTTTTTCAGTGAGTCAGTTCTTCGCATCAGGTGGCCAAAGTATTGGAGCTTCAGCTTCAGCATCAGTCAGAACTAATTTCCTTTAGGACTGACTGGTTTGATCTCCTTGCAGTCCAAGGGACTCTCAAGAATCTTCTCCAACACTGCAGTTCAAGAGCATCAATTCTTTGGTGCTCAGCTTTCTTTATGGTCCAACTCTCACATCGATACATGACTACTGGAAAAACCATAGCTTTGACTAAATGCACCTTTGTCAGCAAATTAATGTCTCTGCCTCTTAATATGCTGTCTGGGTTGGTCATAGCTCTTCTTCCAAGGACCAAGCATCTTTTAATTTAACGGCTGTAGTCACCATCTGCAGTGATTTTGGAGCCAAAAAAAAATAAAGTCTCACACTGTTTCCATTGTTTTCCCGTCTATTTACCGTGAAGTGATGGGACCAGACACCATGATCTTAGTTTTCTGAATGTTGAGTTTTAAGCCAGCTTAAAACTCCCTGATATTCCCGTCGTTACTTGAGAGGATCACCAAACTTCCTGCAGCAACTCGAGAAAAACCTCGAGATTCCTCCTTCAAAGCAAGATGAGGCCCTTTTTTTCCTGCAGCACCTAGACCGAAGTCCCGAGTTCTTCTCAAAATTCGATATGAGGCTTGAACTCCCTGATGCAACTCAAGGGTCGCCCAGAGATATCTGTCCCGATGAGAGAAGAACTCCGAATTTCTCCTCTTTCACTTTCACCAAGAGGCTATTTAGTTCCTCTTCACTTTCTGCCATAAGGGTAGTGTCATCTGCATATGAGGTTATTGATATTTCTCCCAGCAATCTTGAATCCACCTTGTGCTTCATCCAGCCTGGCATTTGGCATGATGTACTCTGCATATAAATTAAACCAGCAGGGTGATAATATACACCCTTGACGTACTCCTTTCCCAATTTGGAACCAGTCCATTGTTCCATGTCCGATTCTAACCGTTGCTTCTTGATCAGCATACAGATTTCTCAGTAAGGTGGTCTGGTATTCCCATATCTTTAAGAATTTTCCACAGTTTGTTGTGTTCCACACAGTCAAAGGCTTTGGCATAGTCAATAAAGTAGAAGTAGATGTTTTTCTGGAATTCTCTTGCTTTTTCAATGATCCAATGATGTTAGCAATTTGATCTCTGGTTCCTCTGCCTCTAAACCAACTTTAGAAATGTTAAGATCTGCCAAAGCTCACAACTAATTGATGATCTGCACAAGATCTGAGTTCATGCATTTCTCAAAAGCCCTGGCTCTCTCTCTATCCCATCAAGCTGCTTCTGGGAGGACCTGCCCATGCACTGCTGGGAAAGACAGAGGAGAGAAACACTGAAGACCAGGCAAAGGGATCTGAGTCTGTCATCATCTCAGGAATTTTTAACCCTGGCTACACATCAAACCCTTCTGGGAAGGTTTAAAACACACACACACACACACACACACACACACACACACACACATGTGAGAACACACATGTCAGGACTATCCCCAGAGATTCTGTAATTGCTGTGATAGGGTCTAGACATTGGTGTTTTTCTTTAGAAGCTCTCCAAGTGATTTTAAGGTGCAACCAGGGCTGAGAACCACCAGTTTTCCTTGATCCTGGCCCTTTAAGTTAGCCTAAAGCATTCAGGCCTGCTGGCCCAGGGAGGCAGTCTGGCTCAGTTCCTTCCTTGCCTGTTTCTTTTTTGTTGTTCTTATTCCTCTTGGACCTCAGGGCCTGTGCTGCCTGGGACAGAAACACCCAGTTTCCCCTCAAGCTTTGGAACCCAATCCTTGTCCTCTGCTCCAGACAAGGAGGAACCATAGGAGCAGGACACAGGCAGGGGTGCTATGTCCTGGAAGCCAGTAGTGCTGGGGCTCTGGGAATCTCACAGAGGGATGCAGGATATGAGGAGAGGGAAGGGGCTCAAAGGGAGAGCAGAATTCAATCCAGGGAGAGCCTTTCAGAGAGTCATCATCAAAACAGAGGATCTAGGCAAGGAGAATTCAGGGAGATCCAAGGAAAACAGCGCAGAGCAGGGAGGCTTTATAGCTGAGTTCAGGAAGCAGAGCCTGGAGAATCCTGAGATGGGGATACCACCCGCAGCTGTTGCTTACTTATCAAGAGACTGTGACCCAGAGCAGGTGAGGTCATCTCAGGGGCTGGCCTGGGCCTACCTGTTTACCTGCCTAACCTCATGGAATCTGTTATCCTGCACTGCCTCACCATTGGACAAAAGATCTGGTTGAAAGGACAAGGCAAGCGAATAAGGGATCCTGAAGCAGAATGTCAGAAATGAGCCAATCTGTAGATAGATGTCTGGTCTCTCAATGAGTCCGGTCATGTTAATCTTGCTGATTTGCTATTGAGAGTCACCCACATCAGCTCTACCCAGACCTAGCGGAGAACTTAGAAGACAAATATAAAGCTACTTTTTGGCTTATTTTATCATGAGAACTGGTCTTTTGCTGGCAGTTATGAGCAGGCCAAGGAGGGCTCCACCATCGGAGGGCTCAGGTTGGCCATGCCCTTCCCAGGGCTAGAATTCAAGTCATTTCTCTGAGTTCATGGCTTCCTTCTGAATTTCATCCTCTGTAGTTCAGTTGCCTTTCATTCCTGGCCATGTTTTAAACTAATTAGACCCTTCCTTTCTGGGAGCAGCCAAGCCAGGGAACAACAGAGACCCCTGAGGGGTAGCTAGCCCAGTCCTAGCTGGAATTCCATCACCTCCAAACCTGCTCATCATCAGCGTCTTAAAGACACAGATTTCTTGAAGGGGATTTACTGAATGAGAACCTCTGAGCGGGGGTGTCCCCACTCATCTGCCAAATTTCTCATCCAAACTGACATCCACCTCAGTTAGCCTGGACCGAGGAGAATCCTCCTTCTGTAGGCTGAATTCACAGCTGCCTTTCATCCCTGTAAATGGATGCTTCATGTGATCTTTGATTCAGGTGCAAGTCCAGGACACAGGAAGAGTCATAGCTGTGACTAATACTCGGATATCCAACAGCCATTTGCCTCTCTTCCTCCTAAGTCATAGATTTTTGCTATCAACTCTACAGTAGAAAAGTGATCGAAAGCATTTAACTACCCAGCTACTGCATCTATTTGGAACCAGTCAGTTGTTCTATGTCCAGTTCTGACTGTTGCTTCCTGACCTGCATACAGGTTTCTCAAGAGACAGGTCAGGTGGTCTGGGATTCCCATCTCTTTCAGAATGTTCCACAGTTTATTGTGATCCACACAGTCAAAGGCTTTGGCATAGTCAATGAAGCAGAAATAGATGTTTTACTGGAACTCTCTTGCTTTCTCCATGATCCAGTGGATGTTGGCGATTTGATCTCTGGTGCCTCTGCCTTTTCTAAAACCTGCTTGAATATCTGGGAGCTCACGGTTCACATATTGCTAAAGCCTGGCTTGGAGAATTTCGAGCATGACTTTACCAGCATGTGAGATGAGTGCAATTGTGCAGTAGTTTGAGCATTCTTTGGCATTGCCTTTCTTTGTGATTGGAATGAAGACTGACCTTTTCCAGTCCTGTGGTCACTGCTGAGTTTTCCAAGCACTTTCACAGCATCATCTTTCAGGATTTGAAATAGCTCAACTGGAATTCCATCACCTCCACTAGCTTTGTTCGTAGTGATGCTTTCTAAGGCCCACTTGACTTCACATTCCAAGATGTCTGGCTCTAGGTCAGTGATCACGCCATCGTGATTAACTTGGTCGTGAAGATCTTTTTTGTACAGTTCTTCTGTGTATTCTTGCCACCTCTTAATATCTTCTGCTTCTGTTAGGTCCATACCATTTCTGTCCTTTATCGAGCTCATCTTTGCATGAAATGTTCCCTTGGAAACTAATTTTCTTGAAGAGATCTCTTGTTTTTCCTAGTCTGTTGTTTTCCTCTATTTCTTTGTATTGATTGCTGAGAAAGGCTTTCTTATCTCTCCTTGCTATTCTTTGGACTGGGGGCGAGAAGGAGAAGGGGACGACAGAGAATGAGATGGCTGGATGGCATCACCGACTCGATGGACCTGAGTTTGAGTGAACTCCAGGAGTTGGTGATGGACAGGGAGGCCTGGCGTGCTGTGATTCACGGGGTCGCAAAGAGTCGGACACGACTGAGCGACTGAACTGACTGCATCTATCTCTAAGATAACATCTTACCAGGTAGTACAGAGTAATGGAAGTACATAGAATTTTGAATCGGAAGATCCAGGTGTTAAGCCTATACCTCATCCATCATTAGTGGATCACCCTTCTGAACTCCAAACTTACCACAACCACCACTAAGCTAACATTCTTGAGGCAACTGGAGCTTCTCTGGTGGCTCAAACAGTAAAGAATCTGCCTGCAGTGCAGGAGACCCTCGTTTGAACCCTGGATCGGGAAGATCCCCTGGAGAAGGGAATGGCAACCCACTCCAGTATTCTTGCCTGGAGAATCCCATGGACAGAAGAGCCTGGTGGGCTACAGTCTATGGGGTCACAAAGAGTTGGACACGACTAAGCAACTAACACTTCCATTTTCATGAGGCAACGGGGCTTCCCAGGTGGTGCTAGTGGTAAAGAACCTGCCTGTCAATGCCGGAGACACAAGAAACTATTTTGCAGGCACGATGCTGAGGACTTGACCGATGTCATTGGCTCTAATGTTCCCAGAGTAACATTGCACAGAAAACTGAGTCTCGAAAAGTCAGCCACTTCTGCTAAGTGATCATAGTGATGCCCGCCCTGGGTACTCCACAGGGTTATTGTGAAACTATCGGGAGATGATGATGCCATGATGGCCCTACGTATATGTTTCTCTCCTCAATCTGTAAGTTACTACAGTCAAGACTGTACCTGATTTGTCTTCTGCCCTGTCACCCAGCACTGTACCTAGCACATCAGTAAACAGCTGAATGAAAATGAATAAATGATTCTTAAAAAAAAATAAATAAACATTTGAATGAAGCTCTATATAAATGAAGGCCCAACTGATTAACCTACTACATCAGTGTGACATAGGCTCCAGAGATACCATGTTCTATATCCATGGTGCGCATTGTATTGCCAGGGTGGCTAACAGGGGTTCTGTTTATAAAGGATCTCCTTGAAGGAATGGTAACCAGACATCTGGAGGGTGCGCTCAGCCCTGTGGATCTGGGCCAGTGCTGCAAACTTCCATTTTGCTCCCCTGAAACCCCTTCCCCGCCACCACACAGCAGGCCTCTGATAGGAGCCTCTGCTAGGCTCCTTGACAAGCTCCTCCCGCATCTCATCTGGACTCCTCTCCCCTGCATCCTTGGCCTGAGCCTGCCTCTCTGGTTCCAACCTTGGCTGTCTTTCTGTTTTGCAGTGGGCATTAACTCTGTAGACTGCACCTGCACTCTGGACAAACTCCCTTCTCACTCAAGCTTAGCCTCCACGTCAATTGCCCACAAGGCTGATTTTCTCACCATGCTTGGTCAGGCTTCGTGGATCAGATTCAGACAGCAGACTGTGCCTCCTGGTCAAAACCAGGGCAAAGTCTTTCTCCTGCATTCTCAGAGAGGGCTTCCAGGGGGGCAGGGAGCCACCCTGGGACTGGACAGAGCTACTGTCCCCAGTCTCAGCTGATTAAGTATTGGTGGTAGGGACAATTCAGGTGGGATACAGCATTGTACCATCCACACAGAGTGAAACCAAACACTCAGAGATATTGTCCATGTCCCAAACCCATGGTAGGAGAGGGAGAGGATTCCCTAGAAATGATTAACTTTGGTCCATTAGCAAAATTCTAAGAATAGAAGCAAGATATTCCTGATTTGGGGGTCCCATGAAAATAACACTGGAGGTGACTTAGTGAGATGAAGTGGCAGAGAACCTAAAGATTATGGAAACGAGTAAAAAATTATAACATTGATCTAAATGGCAAAGCGAAAGGACAGTTCAGTTCAGTTCAGTCGCTCAGTCGTGTCCGACTCTTTGCGACCCATGAATCACACAGCACGCCAGGCCTCCCGACAGGCGGGCCTCAAAGCTGAGCCAGGCGACATTCATTTGTTGTTGTCGTCCGTCTCTTTGCAACTCCAGGGACTGCAGCAGGACATTGATTTAGTTGCTGTAAACCAGGAATTTCCAGCCAAGTCCGCCAAGGATTAGCCATCAGGGCCACCAGGTGGCGATAGAGTAAAGAACTTTGGCGAGGTCTCAGCTGTGAGCCCGGAGAAGGCGATGGCACCCCACTCCAGTACTCTTGCCTGGAAAATCCCACGGACAGAGGAGCCTGGTGGGCTGCAGTCCATGGGGTCACGAAGAGTCGGACACGACTGAGCGACTTCACTTTCACTTTTCACTTTCATGCATTGGAGAAGGAAATGGCACTCCAGTGTTCTTGCCTGGAGAATCCCAGGAACAGGGTAGCCTGGTGGGCTGCTGTCTATGGGGTCGCACAGAGTCGGACACGACTGGAGTGACTTAGCAGCAGCAGCAGCAGCTGTGAGCAAAGGAAGACTTGAGGATTTGAGAGGCTAAGGGTCCAGCAATCCCATGGGTGGCGCCCACAGGGGACGATGTGAAGACACACCTTGGTCTTCACACTCTTGACTGTCCTTGCCTAAGCTGGAAGCTAAAAGCGGGGGCATGCTCTACTGATTTCCTAGTGACAAAATCCCCAGCATGGCCTCTAGGTACTATTTCAAATAACTGCACTGGTGTGATACTGGACAACTCTAGGGTGCTGGTCACCTGGGGGGGGAAATGCCATTTCCCTCCCATTTTCCAATTCAGTGAGAATTCCATACTGTGATCCCAAATCTCACCAAATACGTAAAAAGAGCGTAGCCCAGTGCCCCATTAATATATTCCCTGTTGGCTCAGGTGGCTCTGAAACTGAGACCCAGGTTCGGTTCCTGGTAAGTGCCCAAGAAACACTAGCTCTCCTCGTAAGTAAGCCCCATCCGTCTGGCAATCTGCCTCCAGAGTCATGCCCAGGTTGCTTAGTGCCCCCTCAAAACTGAAAAAGGTCTCATAAAGCCTGTGGCCCCTCTGGCCAGAGACCCTTTTTGTCCCAGCGTCTTCCTTGTTCCAGATTTCTCACTGTGAGGCCGGCCTGGGCAGCTGCCAGGGGCCACCCCGGGAGCTGGAATCTCAGCTCACAAACAGAGCGCTCCACGCAGGCCTTCTGCCCCCTCCATGCCCGCCCTGCTGGCCCTGGCCCCGCACTCAGCTTCCAGGCCCCCTGCCCTGCACACTCCGGGTCGCCTGGGCCCGCTTCTCCAACAGTGTGTTTCTAATCTGCCCTGGAACAGTCCACCACGCTCGGTTTTCCTGCCCGGTGTAATCAGCTTCGCCTCTGGGCCTCAACGTCCCGGGGTGTGTAACCCGGAGGCTCGCACGGAGGTGATCAGATTGCAGGGAACAGTATGTTTTCCTCCCTGCCTCCGCTTGTTTCCTTCAGGCGCCAGGGCCAGCCAGCTGAGCGGTCTTTTTCTTACTCCATTCTCCAGCCCCGCCTCACACGTTGTCTGCTTTCTGAGGGGGCGAGAAAGGTCCGCGGTGAAATTCAAGGGGCGCGCGCACGGGGCTCCAGGAGTGCGTGTGAAATGTCCGCAGGTTTTCTAGGGGAGACAGGATTGCTATGGCTGCGGGGAGAGTGGAAGAGGAGGGAGGGACAGGAATTTGCGCCGACCAGACCTGGGCAGATCTCTTCACATGTTTTGTTTTTGCTTTGCTGCTGCTGTCGGGTTTTATTTTGTTTTCTTTTTTTTTTTCCCTTCCCTCTGCTGAGCTGTCATTTCTTAGTCCAGGCAGGCCCCTGTGAACTTCTGGTTCCTCTAGGCAGTAAACACCCTAGTTTCTCAGGCCATGCTATTGCTCCCTTCTCTTGTTTTCTTCCAACGTGCAGTTTCTCAAAAAATGAGAGAAGTGGCAACCTCAATGATAAGGGCAAGGTTCAAATCAAAAGAACAATTGAACACAATGTTTATTTACTCTGATACCTTCTTCAATTGTATTCTCTCCTTTCTTGTTGTTGGCAGCATTCAGATCAGAAATCAGCAGTGGGGCAATACCTTTAAAAATATTCACCCTTTTAGATCAATGTTAAAATAAATATTTTCAATAAAAATATTAAACAGTTAATAACTAAAGCATGAGCATGCTTATCCCTAGGAGGGGTCAGAGTTCCTTCTGGCTGCATTAAATTTTCCGAGGTGATTAGGAATGTGAGATGTGAGGCGGGCCTCTCAAAGGATCATGAGGTCAGAGGAGGGTGAGTTTGCCTCTGGTACTCCAGCCTCCGTCCTGTGTCATCTGCTGTTTGGACTTGTCCAGGCAGACGTTGGCTTGCTGACCAGAGATGGCTGTGGGCTTGCGTGGTGCCAAGCAAGGCCCATGTCTACCAGCCCATTGTGACCATGCCATGCACACTGGTGATACAGAATGCTTCATCACTTGGCTGAAAGTGGATTTTTTCTTTTTACTGAAAACAGTTTGCTTAAGGAAAAAACTTCATAGTTTCACCATAAGTGCAAAATCAAGATCACTTCTGTAAATAAAAAGGAAGCATAAAAATAGAGAAATGACAGCACGAAGTCATGAAAACAGAACGGTGATATTTCAGATACCTTGCAAGTAGCAATAAATCTCATCAATGTATACAAATAAGTTCCTCTGCAAGAAAAAAAACACTTTCTAATCTTCCTATTAAAAAAAAAAAGAATATCTGATTCCATGTGTTAAGTTTTCGAGGATGATGAAACATGACATCTGTTAAGCACAGTTTCGCAGGCACAGCAGCCAGACCTCCTGGATCTGAGTTCCAGCTCAGCATTTAGGAGAGGAGCTGGAAGACCATTGAGGGCCAGTTTCTCCATACCCCTGTGCCTTAGTTCCTTGTTTGTCAAGGAAGACTAATAATAGCACTGATCTCAGAGTTGTTTCTGACGACTGCATGAGTTAATATTATACATGCAAAACAATTATGACATGGCCTGGTCTGGCACTTAGTAAGCTCTCAATGAATGTTAGCTATCATAATAATTAGTAGTCCCAGTATTAGCATTAGCAAGATTCATGAATTTAAAATTCATGCTTACTAGAGTATTGAGTCTGAAAGATGGAAAAAAAATTTAACTATTTTCCTCAGTGAGACTGGTTACTAACAGTCAGTTTCTAACCAAAATGATGAAAGTGACTGTGGCCCCCCCAAATTTCTCCTTTTTATGAGGATTCCAAAGCAATCTCTACAATCTTAGTCTTATTGAGTTACCTTGTAATGTTTAGAAAATGAAGGAAAATGGGTTCCTCATCTACTCCCTACTGCATCCCTCTCTAGAAAAATAAAGATATTTTATTTCCTTTTCTAAAAATCCCTATGTAATATTCAAAACAATTTTCAGCTAGTTATTCTGATAAGTTCATAACTATATGGTTCAGATAATAAAAACATTTTCTGATATTTAAAATGAATTGAATGCTTGAATCAGCTTAGCAGACACATCCCGAGTCCTTGGTTTACTATCTGATGTCAGCTACCACTTACTGAGGATTAACAATGTGCTACGCAACATTAAATTATTTAATTCTCATAATAGTCCCAATGACATACATATTGTCTCCATTTTACAGCTAAGAGAACCGAAGCTCAGAGAAGTCAAGTGACTTAGGAGCAAATGACTAATGGTGGTTTCAGGACTAGGATTCAGGTCTGTTCACCTTAGGGCTTGCATCCCATGCTTTCCTGCTTTAGTGGGAGCTATAATGTCATTCGAGGTTACAGCTCTGCCTTAGCCTTACCCATGAACCTGGGCCTCAGAGCAGGGCACCAGGGTGGGATGTTCTGCCCTCTGTAGATTCCTGCTGGCCCAGTCCTACCTGGAAACCCAGATAGTGAGCAAAGAAGCCTTGGGCACTTGGGCATGAGTGTGCGTAACACAATCATGGCGTGAGCAGGGCTAACCAGTGGCCCCAGAGCCCACAGAGAAACCACAGTGCCTTTTCCTTTGCCTGGGGCTGCTCCCTCAGAGAAGGCAATGGCACCCCACTCCAGTACTCTTGCCTGGAAAATCCCATGGACGGAGGAGCCTGGTGGGCTGCTGTCTATGGGGTCGCACAGAGTCGGTCACGACCGAAGCGACTTAGCAGCAGCAGCAGCAGCAGCTCCCTACCCCAGTCCCTTCCTTTTATCCTTCTACCCCCTCCTCTATTACTGGTAAAACCTACCCTTCTGCTCCATTTACCACCTTTTCTACCTCCTTTTGTGAAACCAGCATAATTACCTCTCTTGGTCTATAGATCATGTTGGGGAAACATTGAATTAACATGTAGCAGGTCTCTAAGACATGCATGTGTAAATGATGGATATAATTGGAAATTTCTTTTATTGTAAGTTCCTCTAGGGTAAGAACTTTGATTTATCTTACTAGAACCTGGAATAGTGCCTAGCCCAGAGTAGGTCTCAAAGAGTCTCAGTTACTGAATGTTTGGCACAAAGGAGCAGTCTTTTACATCTTGACTATTCCTGAGGGCTGGTGTTTCTTATTAAAACAACTGAGATATGTAAAGTCAGGGGAGACTTGGAGGAAGCTTCTGAGGAGGAAGGCAGGAGGGGAAGGAAGCTGTCTTTGCTGGGAGCACCTGGGGAGGGAAGGATGTGTTTCTGGAGGTGCTCCCCAAGTGACAGAGGTCCTTATGGGGCAACACATCCAGGGAGGGTGGACACTGCTCTAAGAAATGAGCTCCCGATGGCCCCCAGAGAGTCCTGAGGGGCCCCAACCTCGCGTTGCCATGGAGAGTCTCATTGCTATATGACAACAGATTTCCTCAGCTGTCATCTAGCTTGTGACAACGGAGCTCTGAGAAGGGGAAGGAAGGGTTGGCTCCAGCCCTACTGAATCACTGCAGTTCACTCTTCTGCTGTTTGTCCACTACATTTCTTTAGAGAGTCTCAGGACTGTTCCTCACCGTCCCTCTCTGAGAATATTTTCAGTTACAGAATTCAACGTTGAATACAGTGTCTCCCGATAGGATCATGTGGCCTCCAGTTTTGACCATCTCTCCTACTGACTCACTACTCTCTTTATTTTTCTTGACCCCTGAGAGCTGTGTACTTTGGTGCTATTCTGCGCAAGCAATTTCAACTTTGTCTTTCTGTCCTGGCCAGCCGTGGCTCCCTGTTATGTCCATCTCAGCTCAATATCACATTCACTCAAGCCATGTTTTTGTAACCTGGTCCTGACATTCTCATGACTAATTTAGTCATCTCTCACCTCGAAGTCTCAGCCCAGCCCTGGGCACAATACAGGATGGGTCTTGGATGGATTTTTGAGTTTGACAGTTAAAGACATGAGATATCTAAACCAAATTCACATGTGATCCAGGGCTCTCAACACTACAAGGACATGTAGTGACAGTCCCTGGGTGTACTGCTGAACATGTTACATGCAAAACACACACCTGCTAGGTGCCCTTTGAAGGCGAGCTCCGACATATTTACTTACTCCTTTGAATCCTTAAATTCAGACCATAAGAAAGGCCACCCCTAACTGGGCCCATGGGGCATTCAAGTCAGGTCGTAACTATAACAGCCAGTATCTAAAGTACCAGCATTCTGTTAAGCACTTCTCAAGTGTTTTCTCATTTAATTTGATTGTTCTTGTAACAATCAACTATTATCATTTTATAGATAAATCTAGAACTTGGGAAGGCTAACTTAATTTGCCCAAAGTCATGTATCTTGCATGCTACAAGAAAGGACTTGAACCCAGGGAAGCCCAGACTCAAGCTTTTAACCAATTGCACTCTGAAACTGAGGTTTTTAAGGAAGAATTGTATTCTATGAAAGGAACTAACCACATAAGATTGGGATTGGGCTCCCCAAAACACTGTTTAGTTCTCAGAACAACCATGACAATGTTATTATCTCTAAGTTAATTAAGTTCCCCTTGAACCTTAATCTTCTGCTTGCACAATGTCTTGAGTAAACTGGTTTTAATTGGTATCCAAGTTCTTCCTCTTACTTGAACTATCACCAATCTTTAAAGAACAGTACTTAATTCTGATCTCCAAGATTTGTAAATTCTAATTTCCCCTCACAGAAACTTCTGCTTTTCTTTAGATTTATTATATCATGCTCTAAGACCTCATCTTTCCAGGCCAAAAGTCATGTTTGCAGTGTTTTTGTAAAGCAACTCTTATGTGTCCCTTCTGACCCCTTGCTCCAGGCAAATCAGCAATTCTAGACTGTTCCTTGTCTATGCCTTCAGTTTCCCATAACCTTTCAAACTGAAACAGCCTTCCCCTTTTCCCACCTATTTCTTATTTCCTCAAAGCCAAAATCTACACTTGAGGACTGGCTCAAGGATGACCCCCTCCTTGAAGCCTTTTTTAAGCTCCCAAATGGAAGTGATTTCACTCTCGTGTGAAATAACCTCAGGACTCTATACCCTTCGATCCTTTGCAGGGTACGTTTCACTTTCCCTTTTGGATTTTAGTGAGGCAAAATCTTTCATATTTTTCCTTTTAGATTATTGCTACTTGAGGGCAGAGTCTGTATCTACTTTCTAGGGACTTGTATTAAATTAGGTACTCATGTATTGGTTCAATGCATCAATGAATATATAAATTAATGGTTTTGCTTGATTTTTTTTCTGGAACATTTCTCTTTCTTTATCAGAATTAGATAGTTCTAACTGCTGGATAGGGCTTCTCAGGTGGTGCAATGGTATAGAATCCACCTGGCAGTGCAGAAGATGTGGGTTCAATCCCTGGGTCAAGAAGATCTCCTGGACAAGGAAATGGCAATCCACTCCAATATTCTTGCCTGGGAAATCCCATGGAGAGAGGAGTTTGGCAGCCTACAGTCCATGGGGTCGCAAGGAATTGGACATAACTGAGCAACTAAGCATACATGCACAACTGCTAGGAGCATTCCCTGTGATAGATTAGTGAGGATTTACACAAGGACAGAGAATGAGATGGCTGGATGGCATCACCGACTCTGTGGACATGAGTTTAAGTGTACTCTGGGAGTTGGTGATGGACAGGGAGGCCTGGTGTGCTGTGCTTCATGGGGTCGCGGAGAGTCAGACACGACTGAGCGACTGGACTGAACTGAACTTAACTGAATAGTTTGTATCTGACAATTTCGAACATTTTATTAATCATTTAAAACTGCAGGAGCATATTGATGGGCGAAGTAAGACAGAGAAAGACAAATACTGTATGATATCACTTATATATAGAGAGAGAATTGTAAGAAATACAATAAAGTGGTGAATATAACAAAAAAGAAGACTCACAGGTTACAGAGAACAAGCTAGTGGTTATTAGTGTGGGGGTTGGAGGAGCCATATAGAAATGAGGGCCAGGGGTGTAAGACAGGCTCAAGGATGTACTGTACACACAAGGGAATATAACCAATACTTTCTAGTAACTAAATGAAGTGTAACCTTTAAAAATTGTATAAAGTTTTTTAAATTAAATAACTAAAAATTCAGTAGTATCTTGAACTGAAGTGTTCTTAAAAAGCCTGAGACCTTTCCTGGATCAGAACAAGGAGCTCTGTACTTGTTTTTGCAGAATGGAGTGTGGCTATTTCCCTCATAAATACATTACTCTGCTTAACTTTAATCTGAAAATATCTTATATGCAAGTTGAATATTGCACTGGGCACTCTTTCAAATTATATGTCTTACACAGATATTATCATTTGCTCCTTGTGCCTTTACTACCCTTAGAATCTCAAAATGATAGACACCTTTGTGGCCAAAGGAAATGAGCATCTTAATTCACTTCTCCTAAAATGTAAAGTCTGCAATGAGTTGGCCTGAATTTCTGGCCAGCAATGAAAAGCAGAACTCTGCTGAGTAACTGGCTAAACTCTCATTCCCTGCACGTATACCATGAGTATTTTGACAAATAGCATTCAAAATATATTGTTTACCCATGTGCAAATGATGTACAGAAAATTGAAAGGCACAGTTTGCAAGAGTTTTAGAGCCGTAAGAGCTGCCTCCCAGATCAAAAGTTGTTTCTTTAGCAAGATCTGAGGGTATGCCAAGAAGAAAAAGAAATCATGATTATCTAATAGGTACTCCTGCAACCATATTATGTTACCTATGTGAATACCTTCTTTTGAGGCGATCATGCATACTAAGTCACTTCAGTCGTCATAGCACTTGCAAAATGAAGGCTTTCAACCCATTTTAACTTCTAATCTATTTTGCCACCATATCAAAAAGTTTTCCCTGTGTCACATAGATGAGGATTCCAAAGCCACTCCAGGAGCAGCAGAATTTAAAGGTTAACGTGCCTTGGTAACTGCCTAGGGGGCTTCTTGGCATATTACAGACTCACAGGCCCCACCTCAGACCCACTAATTCAGCATCCCTGGTGGTGTGGACCATAATGTATTTTTTAAATGCCCTTTTATGATTCCCATCAACTGTCCTGGGTCCACAGACTTTGAGAAAAAATCAGAAATGGTAAAGGGAGAAAAATTGTGGGGGAGTTGTCCCAATATCCAGGGCCAACAGAATAGAAAGGCACTTACTTCCTGTGAGTTGCGGGGTCATCTGCACCTTGCTCAACATCTGATCTGGGTCAGATTTGCCTGATTTGCCTGGCTCAAAATGTGTAATGGAAATGCCGCAGGCACAAAAAGACCAGGGTCCCTGTCCAGCCAGCTGTGAGATTTTAGGGAAGCCCTTTACCTTACAGATCATCATTTATGAACTGAGAGGTAGGCCTGATTATCTCCATGGTGCTGGACAACTCACCCACAATCTTTCTCCCTTTCAGTTCAGTTCAGTCGCTCAGTCATGTCTGACTCTCCGCGACCCCATGAATCACAGCATGCCAGGCCTCCCTGTCCATCACCAACTCCTGGAGTTCACTCAGACTCATGTCCACAGAGTCGGTGATGCCATCCAGCCATCTCATTCTTGGTCGTCTCGTCCCCTTCTCCTCCCGCCCCCAACCTTTCCCAGCATCAGAGTCTTTTCCAGTGAGGCAACTCGTCGCATGAGGTGGCCAAAGTATTGTAGCTTCAGCTTTAGCATTAGTCCTTCCAATGAACACCCAGGATTGATCTCCCTTAGAATGGACTGGTTTCCTTTCATATGCAGCCAAATTCTGGAGCCAAATTCTGTTTCCTTGCTCACCTTAAGGAGTGGCAGGTGGCTACTTCTTGCCTTCCCCTAGCTCTTCAGCAAACACCTTTGGGGGTGGCAGCCTCTCAGATGACAGTTTTGGGAGCCCACATTCACATTTGGAGGCCAGAAATCACTGATGGCTATGACATTTCTTGTTTATTGATAAGAGATATTTCATTTCCCACCAGACACATCCTGATTACTCAGTAGCCAGCCATTGAACATGGAGCTATAAAGCAGGGGCTTATAAGCTAGCTCCCTAGACCAAATCTGGTCTTCTGCCTGTTTTTTTTTTAATTTATTAATATCTTATTGAAGTACAGTTGATTCACAATGTTGTGTTTATTTCTACTGTACAGCAAAGTAATTTTATATATATATATACACACACACACATCCATTTTCATATTCTTTTCCATTATGGTTTATCACAGGATATTGAATATAGTTCCCTGTGCTACGCAGTAGGTTCTTGTTGTTTATCCATTCTCTATATAATAGTTTAAATCTGCTAACCCCAAACTCCAATTCCATTCCTCTTTCACGCCCCCTCCCACTTAGCAATCACAAATCTGTTCTCAATGTCTGTGAGTCTGTTTCTGTTTCATAGATAAGATCATTTGTGTCATATTTTAGAATCCACATATAAGTGATATCATATGTTGTTTATCTTTTCTTTCTGACTTAATTCTATGTATGATAATCTCTAGGTCCATCCATGTTGCTGCAAATCTGTCTGTGTTTTGTATGGCTCATTAACTAAGAATGATTTTTATATGCTTAATTACTGAAAAAAATGAAAAGAAAAAAATTTTATGACACATGAAAACTATATGAAATTTAAGTTTCAGATCCACAAATAAAGGTTTATTGGCACATAGTCCTGCCCATTCGTTTACATGTTGTCTAAGGCTATTTTGGTATAACAGCAGAGTTGAGTGGTTGTGACAGAGACCATTTGGGCTGCAAAGCTTGAATATTTACTCTCTGGTTCATTATAGGCAAAGTTTCCGTTCCGTTTCGTCACTCAGTTGTGTCCGACTGTTTGCGACCACGTGGACTGTAGCCTACCAGGCTTCTCCATCCATGGGATTCTCCAGGCAAGAAAACTGGAGTGGGTTACCGTTTGTTTAGAGGCCCCAAAAAGGAAGTGTGAGAGCTGGCCCTGGAGGACTGGCTGCCTCTGGCTCTGTGCCATTTGCATATCAGTAGGACTTAGCTGAAGTTTGGCTGAGTTGATTTAGCAAGCTTCAATCCAAAGAGATTCGGGCAGGGGACTTCCCTGGTGGTCCAGTGGCTAAGACTCTGAGCTAAGCTCCCAATGCAGGGGTCCTGGGTTTGATCCCTGGCCAGAGAACTAGATCGCATGGCATAACTAAACGAACCTGCATGCCACAATGAAGACAAAGATTCCACAAGCCCCAACTAGGACCTGGTGCAGCCAAACAAATAAACAACAAAACAAAGAGAGAAGGATGGACAGTAGAGGTACAGGGAGGTCGCCAACACAACAGAGGACAGATGAAGATGCTGGAACAGAAAGGAAAGTCAGGCAGGCCTAGATCAGGGGCTTGGAACAAAGTGAGACATTCCAGAGCCAGGATACTAGACAGGACCAGGATCAGAAGGGGTTCCCCATGGAAGAAGGGGTTCTAAAATGGGCTTGGCCAACTTTAGAAGACTGATCCATTTTCCTATGGAAGAGATTGCTTTCTTCTACTTTTTGGCTGTGTTGAGTGGCATATAGTATCTTGGTTCCCTGACCAGGGATCAAACTCCTGCTCCTTACAATGGAGGCATGGTGTCTTAAACACCGGACCACCAGGGAAGTCCCTACTGTGGAAAGAATTGGATTTGGGCCTTAACTGAAATGAGGACATAAAACAGTGACTATCTGCTCCTATTTGCTGCTTTCTCACCCTTAAGGTCTGCTCTTATCTGGAGGTGAGCTTATTTAACCTCTTTCTAAGTCTATTACTTAACCTGCATCCTCCCTTGACTGTCATCTCAGGCTCTGGATTTGGATTTTGTTGGTTGGTTAGTTGGTTTTCCTCTTGCCCTGGCTGGGTATGTGGATGATTGAGGGACAGTCTAGCCCAGGGCCTTGAGTTTAGGGGACCTTTCCAGGACTGTAATTACCTGGGATGTAGCTCCATCAAAGATCTGCTTTGATCCATCAACCCCTCATCCTGGCCCAACCCTTTCAGTTCCTGTAAGTCACCTTTGGGTAAAATAAAGATAACATTTATTAATTATTTTCTTTTAAACAATTGGAAAAATATGACCAAGCCTTTGAGGGGGGAAAAAACCTTCCCCTGACCTCTTTGATCCATTTCCTTGTGAGTTACAAATTCCTGGTAGTATTTCTTTAATGTGGTAGCATTTTTGCTGTATTATTCCATACTTACTCTCTTAACCCTTTTGATCTAATCATTTCTGCTTTCATTCATTTTTTAAAAAATTATTTTAAGTGCTTTCTTTTCCATCAACTTATTTTAGTCCAAGAAATAGTACTGTGTTGTAGGGAGGGTGCTATTGTATTTGTTCCCTTTTTGCAGATGCAGAAACTGAGGCCCAGAGATGTCAAGCAAATCTTGTTACACAGCTAGTTAGTGGCCAACTTGAGCTAAATATAGTCTTTTGACTGGGTTCATGATCTTTCTACAGCATTTTACTGGCTGCCTCTTATTCTTACACTCATCTTTCCTTGTCTCAATAATCCTTCCTCTCAACTCATTCTAACTTCAGTCTATACCTTCTCCACCTCCAGCCTCTTCCATCACATGTTCTTCCCAGCCACATTTCCATCACATGTTCTCTGAAGCAGCCACACTCATCTCTGGTCCCCTCAGCATCGCTCTTTGCTGGATCAATGGGACCACATTATTAAGAGTCCCTCTCTGCCCTTCATGCCCTTGGTCTTACTTTATGCTCTTATCCCATAATCTTTTGAGCCACAACACACTAGATGATATGGGAAAGAAGATAACTTTTGTCTTCCCTGAGAGAGAACATCAAACCTGAGATGCCCAGAGCTGAGGTTTCTAGCCAGGGTTCTCTTCAGCCCTAAAGCACCCCCAAGATGCTGGAAATTTTTCAGCACGTTCAAAGGTCAATGTTAGTTGCCTTGATTTTTTAAAATCATAAATTATAGAGTTGGAAGATACTTCAGACATTCTGTCATCCACCCTTTTCTTTATAGGTGAGAAAACTGAGGCCCAAAGAAGTGTGTGAAATTCACCCCTCAACTCTGTGTTTTAAGATTCGGAAATGAGCATCCTAAAATCTTGTAATGATAGGGACATTTCAGTGGTTAAGAATTTGGACTCCCATGTTTAAGACCTTACCAGATTGTTGCTTACCTAGATTACTGGAATGTTATCAGACAAGGAAGGACAAGGAAACACGAAAACCAAACTATACAAAATTTTTCTTCTGCAATTTATCTCTGTATCTTATTGAAGTAGATAGTAGCTTCACTCTTTAAGTCTTCTGTACATCTCTGAAATGTTACCTAGTCATTTGTTTATTCATTTAACTAACATTGGTTAGGCCATCTCTATGTGTCAGCTATTTTTCTAGAAATAAAAGTTATAATCCTCCCCATTAATCCTCCCCTTACAAAGCTTGCCATCTGCTTGAAGGAAAGGACACACCAGCAGGCACTCTTATGTAGTATGAGAGGTAAGGCCAGGGTGCAGGGGAACATTCAGAGCAGACACCCCAAGACCTGGGAGGTAAGCCCATGGCAGGGTAGTCAGGAATGATTTACACAAGGAGGCAATCGACTTCTAGGTGGAATTTGGAAGGACAGATAGAAATGAGCTACTCTTTCATTTATTCAGTAAATATTGCACCAGGCAGTGTGATAAAGCAATAAGAAATAAACAAATATTACAAACATGCTGGGAAGAAATAAGAAGAGTGCTGATACAGAGGACAAGGAGGGGGCACATGAGAATGATCAGCCTCTGAGAAGCCTATGTTAGGTGAGACCGGAAAGATAAGAAGGAGTTAACCATGGGAAGACAGGTAAGAGCATGGAACGTGAGGGGTGGGGTGAGGGTGGAGGGTGCAAAGGCCGTGGGGCAGAAAACTGCCAAGACTATATGCTGCTGCTCCTGCTAAGTTGCTTCAGTCGTGTCCGACTCTGTGCGACCCCATAGACGGCAGGCAGCCCACCAGGCTCCCATCCCTGGGATTCTCCAGGCAAGAACACTGGAGTGGGTTGCCATTTCCTTCTCCAGTGCATGAAAGTGAAAAGTGAAAGTGAAGTCGCTCAGTCGTGTCCAACCCTTAGCAACCCCATGGGCTGCAGCCTACCAGGCTCCTCCATGCATGGGATTTTCCAGGCAAGAGTACTGGAGTGGGTTGCCATTTCCTTCTCTGGCCAAGACTGTATACTAACTGCAAAAAGGCCTTTGTGTCTGGTGCAAGGTGACTATGAAAAGCAAAGATGCATGATATACTCTGGGGAGGAAAGCAGGGGCTAGTACATTCAGGGCTTGGTAGGCCAAAGTAAAAATGGGCAGCAGGGACTCTCCAAGCAGGAGTAGCCCATGTTCAGTTCAGTTCAGTTCAGTTCAGTTCAGTCGCTCAGTCGTGTCCGACTCTCCGCGACCCCATGAATCACAGCACGCCAGGCCTCCCTGTCCATCACCAACTCCCGGAGTTCACTCAAACTCATGTCCACAGAGTCGGTGATGCCATCCAACCATCTCATTCTCTGTCGTCCCCTTCTCCTCCCGCCCCCAACCTTTCCCAGCATCAGAGTCTTTTCCAGTGAGTCAACTTGTCGCATGAGGTAGCCCATGTAAAAGCCTACAAATGTGAAAACAGTTGATAGTTGGAGGAACTGGTATGTGAGCATGGTAGCCTAGAGCATAGCGGCGTACTCTCCATGCACAGCGTGAGCTAGGTACCTAGAAGCCTTGGTCATTCCTGATCTGGGTCTTATAAACCTTTCTAACAGACTAAAGTCATCGATCATCTCCCTGGATCATTTGAATGGCCATGGTTCAGCCTTTCTCATCAGCTGCTGGAGGCACAATTTCCGAGAGCAAACTAGAGACAGCAGCTCACCCAGTGTAGCAATGGGGATGAAAACAAACTCTGCAGCCCCTGGGAGATAAATAGAAATTCAGAAACGGAGAATGGCAAGGACAGCTGGCCAGCAGGGAGACAGGCAAATGGCCAATGGTTTGTGTTTGGATGACAAGGAAAGGAAGAATAAAATGCAAGAGAAAACAAGGACCCTCTCTTCAAAGAGCTGGGAAACACCCTCTGCTTCCCTTCACTTCCCAGCTGGGGAGGGTAGCAGCAGCAGGACAAGAGGTCAGGAGGAAGCTTTCAGTCCCGGACACCCTGCCTGCTCCCAGGAGACCTGTTGGGGTGGATGTCATTGGGCCGGATGCCGGAAACGGGACACACAGGATGCGGTGCCCAGGCCCCTGCCGATGCCAGGGCCTGCCCTAGAGAACTGAACGTCAGCAAATAGAAAACCATTCAGACTCTACGGCAGGCGGGGTTTCCATGGCAACCAACTGGTTTCCCCTAGCAGCTACCCATTCTTTCCCTTCCTGGATTAAACTTTGCATTGGATCACTTTGAGTCAAGTACAGGTTGGATAAGAGGTGCGGTGGGTATGCAAGGTGGTGTTGAGTATGGGAAGAAGAAATCAGGTTTTCCTATTAAGTTTGAGAATTAAAAGCCAGTGGAAGTCTAGGCAGAGATGTAATCAGGCTGTGTTTGGGGTTTTTTTTGAGCCTGACTTTGCTTCCAGCTCTGGCACTTGCCCGAGGCTTTTTTATAGCCAAAGGCCACTGGTCACTGCTTCCTCTTGGCCCTTCCCTAGCCATCACTCTTGCCTGCTGGAAGGGCTGCTCTGCTGCCAATATTGTTCCCAAGCCCAAGCTGGCTAAGGTCCCTCTGCCCCTTTCAGTGGCTGACAGATTAAGGGAAAGGGACCCTGAGAATATTAAAGAAAGTCGACTCCTGGGCTCCACCTCCAAGTTCAGAAGTCATTAAGCCTTGGGTGGAATTTTAGAATCTGCTCTTTTCACAAGAACCCTAATCTATGACGATTTTGATGTATGCTGAACATGTAGTAAAAAAAAAAGAAAAAAAAACACTGCTCTCAGGGATCACCTAGATTGGAATATAGCCCAAGCCATGGGATAAACAGACTTCCAAGCTATAGGTAGATTCAGGCTATAGGATGTATACTCCCCAGGCCATTCAGAGCAGCTGAGTATCCTTTAGCATCTTTAAGCTGACACTGTAACTTTTCAAAAGAAGGAGTTTCTAGGTCATCATCTGGTGAAATGTTGTCTTCCATTCCCTCTTTCAAAATGATTCCAGAGTCTCTAAGAATAGCAGAGTTCATGCCATGCTTGACTTAGATTTAAGTGGGTTCACTGGCTGTCATTTCTGATTCAAATGACCCAAATAAGACCCAGGGGAAGTCACATGAAGTGAACCAGAAAATGAACAGAAATGAGCATGACCAAAACGCTGGGAGGAATTCCTCTCATGTTGGAAACGGAGGAAATGTTTGTGTTGACCTTGCTTTCCTCTCCAGTGCTGATTAGTTTTAAGGGGGGTTGTTTTTATTTTTGTGTGCAGTGAATATATTTTGCTTTGAACCTCTCCTAGCCCTTGGTTTCTCTGCCATTTAAGGCAAAGAAATTAAGGAGATTCTTAAAGAAACTGACAGACAAGAAACACAGAGTAAGGAAGAAGTGGGAGGTGATTGAATCTCTGCTCTAGAGACAAAGATGAGTGGTGACTTGTGGAGGAAATGTGCCAGCTTCATATAGCAAAAGTTAGCATGTAGAGATTTCCCAGAATGGACCATCCACTGCTCAATGTGTCAGAGAACTAAAATTTAGTTCTCATGTGTCAGAGAACTAAAATTACCCTGGATGTGTTTTTTAAAAGGGTAATATCATGCCACATTTTTTTGTATCCATTATAGTATTCAGCATGATGTTGGCTAACTAGTAGGTATTCAAAAAGTCAATGTTAATTTGTGGACTTTAAGAGGTAATTTTGATGGAGCAACATGCATTCTGCAATGCATTTAGTGAAGTGTTTAACAAGACTTATAAATTAATGTTTTTTGGAAGCTGATTTGAGCTGCATTCTCTACAGTGTTCTTGCTATGAATGCAGGAGATACTTATTCTGTGATATGCCTATACATTGTTAGTAGGACATGTGATGAAATGTTTCTTTCCATCTTAAAAAATAAAGAAGTAATTTTGATGGTTCTAATGCCTGATCAGGCTACGTCTGCTGGATAATACCCTGGGGTTGAGATGACAAAGGAAGAGAACTGCAGTGTTTCTTCTGAGTGTTTCTGTGTCCTTGCAGTATTGGTAACTCTCCAGAGAGACTGGCCCAATATGAGCCTTCAGAGGCATCTGTAAGACTGTTTGATCACAAGTTAGGCTTCTGAGTTGAAGAATTAAATAAGAGAGGTACGGAAGAGTGCTAAAGACCAAAGAAGGTTCTGGACCCCCACTCCCTTAGCTAGAATCCCAGCTCTACCATTTATTAACTGCATGACATCATACAAAGAACTTAACCAGTCCTCATTTGTAAAATGGGAATTGTAATAGAATATCATAAGGTTACTGTTGAGGATTAAATAAGAGAACACACTTAAAGAGCGTTTAGAAAATAGCCTGATGCATAGTAAGAATTCAATAACATTAGCTATTATTAGTATTATCAAGCGATCTAGTATCGATACTAGTATTATTAGTGATCAGAACTGTATTGGCTCATAAAGGCTCAGGACTATAGCCACAGCTCAAACCCCTCAGAGACACTCAGGTGAGATTCTGCCTTGTCTGTGTTTCCTACCCAGGCTATTTTCTACCTGAATTTGTCACTGAATCATGGACTATAATGATACCAGATCCCCAAACATGAGGATTCTTTGCCCTTGTTTCTGTTTCAGTCTCATTTCTAACAATTCCATTCTGTACAAATGTCCTGTCCACCTTCTTACTGAGCCTCTAGATCATCTGGAACCTGAATAAGGAAGGAAAAGAGGGGAGTGGCACATAGCAAAATGTCTGCTCTAGAAATCACAGTTAAGTTGCGTGAATGCAATGGGAGCTTTTGATGAGGGAAACAAAGGAATCAGAACAAATCTCTTCCGTTTTCCACTAACAGAGGAATCAGCTAGTTTCTAAGGGAAGCTGGGTTCTGCTCCTAGGAGTAAGGAGTGAAGGGAACATCTCAACAGGTTCTGAAGTCTGCCATTCTTAAAACATTGTTCTAACCTTTGAAAACTTTCAGAGTCAACAAAAGAGAGCCAGAGAAGTCAGCCACCACACAGTTTTGGCCATAGGATTTTTGAACCATTGTCTCCAGGTCTTTTATGGACAACAGTAGCTTCATAGCTTTCTTCCCTCTGCTGCTGGTCCAAAGTGAACGTTACACAGTAAATGCCAGGGGAGAAGCATAAGTGTTTATATATATTTAAAATAACATCAGGACCCTGGGGTCCGGTGGTTAAGCCTTTTCAATGTAGGGGATGCTGGTTCAATTCCTGGTCAGGGAACTAAGATCCCACATGCCTCTCAGCCAAAACACCAGAACATAAAACAGAAGCAATGTTGTAATAAACTCAATAAAGACTTTAAAAATTGTCCATATAAAAATCTCAAAATAAAATAAAATAGCATCTGAATATATGCTCTGTTACTTCAGTCGTATCTGACTCTGCAACCCCAGGGACAATAGCCCACCAGGGTCCTCTGTCCATGGAATTCTCTGGGCAAGAATACTGGAGTAGGTTGTCATTTCCTTCTCCAGGGGATCATTCCAACATGCATTGCAGGCAGATTCTTTATCATCTGAGCCACCAGGAAAGCCCCATCTGAATATATACATACAATGAAACATTATGAAGCACTAAAAAAGGAAGGGAATTCTGACATAGGCTACAAGATGGATGAACCTTGAAAACATGCTAAGTGGAATAAGCCAGTCTCAAAAGAACAAAAGTACACTTGCATGAAATAGTTAAACTCACAGAGATAGAAAAGTAGAATGGTGGTTGGCAGGAGCTGGAGAGAGGGATGAATGAGAAGCTCTTGTTTGAGTACAGAGTTTCTGTTTGAGATGATGGAAAGCTTCTGGAGACGGATGGTGGTGATGGTTGCCCAACAATGCAAATCTACTTAATGCCACTGAACTGTACAATTCAAAATGGTTTAAATGGTAAATTTGATGTTGCGTACATTTCACTGTAATAAGAAACCACACAAAGCAGGAAGAAAAATGAGGTCCAAGTTGTGGCTGAAGTTTCTGCTCCAACCCTGTTATGTGAAGGTTTCCAGTCTTATAGGCAGATGTCACAGCAGATGTTTTTCAGTGGATGTCATCATCGGAGGGATGCAGAATCTGCTCTCACCTTCTGGTTTGCCTCACTAGTTCTGATGCCTCTTGAGGGTTCTACTAAGACAGTGGAGGGAACAGAAGGAGGAAAACATGACTGAAGGCCAGGTGTTTTCTTGCATAGCGTAGTGGACTTCCTAAGAGAAATGTAGGTTCTTGGAGTCATGGGATTTATGCAGTGGGTAACTAGAAATATTTCTCTTCAGTTCCCTAAATAAACAATAGACTTGTCACTGCCCAACAGCAAGTTTTGAAGATAGTGAAACCAAACTTCAATTTTACATTTCAGTAGCTTTCAAATTATCTTGATTTCCACCCCACAGTAAGAAATGCATTTTACATCAAGACACAATGTGTTCTTTCATACTGCAGAATTTATATAACTGAAACAACAGTTTTGCCAAATAATTCTTGCCCTTGTTACATGTAGGGGACTGGAATGTTGAGCCTTCTCTCAGTTCTTTTCTATTCTGTTGCATTTTTTGATGTTGTTGTTGTGACATTGTTAACTATTTATTGAATGATGCAGTAATAACAATGGAAAACGACACAGAATCCATGCTCTGCCACTGAGGGTTTGCTTTTTTCTTCTTCTCGGCAATTTCTCAAACTATTAGGAGGCTATTTCACCACAAAGGAACACGGTCTTTAAAGCCCCTGGACAGTTTCACAATGATGACAAAAAATCATAATTAAAAAAAAATAAATTGCAGAACTAGGGCTGTTTTATGTAAATTTCCCTTTAAAGTGCTAGTTGTACTGCATTAAATTTCTTCGGAACCGTCTAATGCATCTTGATCTACAGCTCAGAAAATACTATATTGTATCTGCCTCTTTGGGCTTCCCAGGTGGCGCTAGAGGTGAGGTACCTGCCTGCCAATGCAGAAGACAACAGTGTGTTCAATCCCTGGGTCGGGAAGATCCCCTGGAGAAGGGCATAGCAATCCACTCCAGTATTCTTGCCTGGAGAATCCCATGGGCATAGGAGCCTGGTGGGTTAGTCTATGGGGTCGCAAAGAGTCAGACATAAATGAAACAACTTAACACGCGCGCACACTTATCTGCCTCTCTAGCCATTGGGTTAATATGAAATGACTTGTTCCAGGGAGCTGACTATAGGTAAGACTCTCAGCTAGCAAGAGGAGTCTTCAGGTCAGTTACTTTTCAGTTTCAGAGGGAAAAAGCCTGATGTGACGCAGGAACTGATTGCAAAATAAGTGTGTAGGAGCCACAGGCAAGGCTCAGCAGGAGAGGTTTGGATCATGTATCTGCCCTTCAGCAGAAACAGTGAATATGGGCGTCAGCAAAATCTCCCCTTCTCAGACACCACCACAAACAATTATCAAATCAGATTTAATTTGGGTGATTGGGGAAGCGGCAGGGACAGGAAACCCTGGAGTCTTGCTAAGCCTTGCAGTAAGGAGTCCACAGAATATGTGCCATTTTTTCAGGGAAATTAAAGTCAGGTAACGTTTGAGGGCACGTGTGGTGTCATTGGATTTTTCAAAGCCTCAAAGACTCAGTTACTATCTCACTTCTGGGCCCATCTTTCCTGCCATGTTGTACAGGGACCTGGGAAAGGGAATCTTGAAAACTCGTGCCTGTTTTCTGTTTTGGTGGATTTTTCTGTGCATGTGAGAGAGTTCTGAAGGAAGGTAGGCCCACTGTGGGAATGTGTGCTTACTGGCCACTTACAGTCCAGTCTGAGATGAGCAGAATTAACATCCATTGAGATCATATGGGAAAGCACATATTGTGATAATAAAGTACCGCATGCACCATAAAAACACCTATTATTTTTGCCAGATATATTGAGATGATTCATTTTCCAGGGCTCAGAAACTAAACTAATAATTTATTTCCCCCTCAAAAAAACAAAACCCAAAGCAAAGTCTATCTAAACAGACCCCAGAATACTCTCTAATGTATTATAGATGTTTAAGAAAGTCATCCAGAGCAGCAACCAACACAACATTGTAATGTAATTATCCTCCAATTGAAAAAAAAAAGTCATCCAGCATCTGACACACTTTGCTTAGGGCATTCTCGGGCTTCTAAAGTTAGTGTGTATATCCTTTCCTACCAGGGTCTTCCCTAGTAGCTCAGCTGGTAAAGAATCCACCCGCAATGCAGAAGACCCCAGTTCAATTCCTGGGTTGGGAAGATCTGCTGGAGAAGAGATAGGCTACCCACTCCAGTATTCTTGGGCTTCCCTTGTGGCTCAGCTGGTAAAGAATCCACCTGCAATGCAGGAGACCTGGGTTTGATACCTGGGTTTGGAAGATATCCTGGAGAAGGGAACAGCTACTCACTCCAGTATTCCAGCCTGGAGAAGTCCATGGACTGTATAGTCCATGGGATCACAAAGAGTCGGACATGCCTGAAGGACTTTCACTTCACTCAGTTCTCAAAGATGTGCCTAACAGGAAGGGAGGTGGGCCTCTCTCTGCTACCTCATGTACTGACTCTCTTGGGCAACAACAAAACTGTGGCTTCCACAATGTAAAGAAAACTGCCACAATCGGAGTCTGTAGGATACATTATGGGTACCAAACAATTCAGGTTATCATCTTTAGTTTCACTGATGGAATGTCCTACTGGAACAATGTTTAAAGATCATCTTTTTCCAATTCCTTCAATACATCATCCCAAGTCACTTGGAATACATGGGAATGGACTTTACTTCCAAGCTCACCTCCTCCAAATCAATTCAACTCATCCTTTCCATTTTCTAAATCTGAATAAACAGGTTGTTCTCACCACAGAGTTCCACTCATCATTTCTCTCTGTTTTCTCCACGTGGACAGCATGCCATGTTTCCACTTACATTACAATTTCCCTCTCTGGCCTTCACCCTCTTTCTTCCCCAGCACATGGCATTGGACTCTGTTTGTTGACTGACCCCACAAAGTCTCTACTTAGTACATGTTCATTCAGACAGGAGAATAAGCTGTGAAAGGTGTGGCTGAATCTTCTCCTAAAACAAAGTTCAGCCAAAAGTGTGAATTTCAGATTCCCGTCTGACTAGGTGAAGGAGACTTTGCTGAATATTCCAAGATATTGCCTGTAATTAGCAAAGTGTGTTGATTATGGCACCTTGAGCTGCCTGAAAGAGAAATTGCGTGCTCAAGCGGGCTTAATGAATGTATTGCCTCACATAACTTAAAATCCAGAGATGGCATGGTTTCCAGGAGAGATACGGTTCAATGATGCTCAGTAATGTCATTAAGGACAAGGGTTACTGCAGCCCTTCCATTCTGCTGTCTTTAGCATTGGCCTCACTGCATGGTCGGTTATTCTCAATAAAACAGAATGGCTGCCCCTAGATATCACGCTATGTGCCCCTTGCTCATGCCCAGCAGAAGAGAATCGAATGAAAGTAGCTTCTCCCCAAAGCCCACTCCATTAGTCCTATTGGGCCAGAGTAAGTCATGCGTCCACCACTGGCTCAATGACAGTTGCCAGAGGAGTGCTATATGCTAGTTGGTGTACATCAAGGCTTCTACGTAGCAGCACTATTGATATTCTGGGTGGGTTGTTCTTTGCTGTCAAGTCATCCTATACATTATAGGATATTTAGCATCACCCTTGGGCTTTATAATTCCCTATTACTACAAGTCATAAGAATTAAAAATATCTCCAGACATTGCCAAATGATGGGGGTGACGGGGTAATCACTGCTGGTTGAGAGTCACTGATATAGACCAATCAAGCTACTTATTGGCGCTGTGCCTCAGTTTCCCCATCTGTAAAATAGGAATCATAGCAGTAGCTCTCTCATATGATCATTATGAGAATTAAATTAGTTAATTATTGGTTAATTTATTAAGCCTGGTGGCTCAGTGGTAAAGAATCTGCCGGCCAAAGCAGGAGACTCAGGTTCAATTTCCTGGTCTGGGAAGATCCCACATGTCTTGGAGCAAGTAAGCCTGGGCTCCACAATTATTGAGCCTGTGTAATAGAGCCCATGCTCCTCAGCAAGAGAAGCTACCACAGTGAGAAGCCCACACACTGTAACGAAGAGTAGCCCCCACTTACTGCAACTAGAGAAAAGTCTGTGTAGCAGCGAAGACCCAGCACAGCCAAAAATAAATAAGTAAAATTACTTTTTAAAATATCAGTTAATTTATTTAACAATATAGAGTATGCTGCTGCTGCTGCTAAGTCGCTTCAGTCATGTCTGACTCTGTGCAACCCCATAGACGGCAGCCCACCAGGCTCCCCCGTCCCTGGGATTCTCCAGGCAAGAGTACTGGAGTGGGGTGCCATTGCCTTCTCCGAATAGAGAGTATAGTCAGCACTATTTAAATGTTAGCTATTACCTTTATCCACTACTTCTAGTGACTGGAAGGCAGGAAGTACTCAGTAAATATTTTCTGAATGAAATAATAAATTCAGTTAAAGAGTCATTTGAATCTGTGAAACACTGATGTAGTTCAGCAAAACAGTATTCTGTAATGCCATTCCTCCTAAAAATTTCTGAAGTTGGGGTTGTACTCTGAGTTGGTGGGGCATTTAATTTCGTCACTTGAGAAGAAACCTTGTGTTCCCAATGGAAGATAATGTTATTCCTTGTTATTTGTATAAAGGTAAAACCTGATGCCGATCAGAATTAGCATGGTCATTACAAAATGAGAAGAGTGAGCTAGTAGGAATCAGCGGCCTTAGATGGACCTGATGATTTACTCATTTAACACATGGAGTGGGTCTTCTCTGCATTGTGTCCTGGAAACCAATGTTGAGAATATTTCCTTAGCTGAATGCTGTGGAGGGAAGGCTGTCTGAAGTCCAATGATTAAAAATGCTGAGGGTTGGGAGTTCCCTGTTGGTCCTGTGGCTAAGCCTCCGTGCTCCCCATGCAGGGAGCCCAGGTTCAATCCCTGGTCAGAGAATTAGATCGGCACATGCCATTAAGAGTTCAGAGCTAAGACCTGGTGGAGCCAAATAAATAAGTAAATATTTTATTTAAGTGCTGAGGGTAGTATCTTGGTGGCATAATTTTAAATTTTATGCATTTTCACTTTGTTAATGTTAATAATAACAATGCTTATATTTGAACAGTGCCCCCATACAGTTTTAAAATGAAATAATAACTGGGAGTGAATCCATATCATAAAGATATTTTGTCTACAGAAGCTGAGCTTAAGGAGTCCTGAAGGAGAACTTAGGCCACACAGATTGGCCAGAGTTCAAGGGCTGGAAATCACCAAGGTTGAGGAAGCCAGCTTATGGTCATAAAGGCTTGCGTGTGTGGACAGTGGTGACACAAGTGCTTCTTCAGGAACATTTCTTGGCAAATCAGCAGAGGTGATGAGTGGAGAGTGGATTAGGGGCACATGTGGTGGTAAAGGTAAGTGACATAGCTTCTGGATAAGTGTGGTGGGTTAAGACGTGATCGCCATCCTAAACGCCGCTAATGTGTCAGGGAAAAGATTTAAGAACCACATTACACATAACTATCAAGGACAAAGAGAATGGGACAGACGCCAACACTAGGTAAGAAACAGGAGGAGCTGGGAAGAAGACAAGGGCACGTGTGTATGTGTGCATGTGGGCTGGCTGAGGGGTGTGTGCGCATGAGATGCATGTGTGTGTGAGGTGTATATGAGATGTGTGTGGAAAGTGAGTGTGCGTGAGTGTGAAGCGTGTCTGAATGCATGTGTATATAAGGGCTGTGTGTGTGTGAGGTGTATGTGAGGTGTGAGTGAATGTCTACAAGTGTGTGCATTGTTCATATATATGCGGTGTGCGTGTGTTTGTGCATGAGATGTTTTGTGTATGTATGATGTGTGTGTGTGTGTGTAAGGAAATTGTAGGAAGAAGCTAAGGTCTCTTTTTCACAGTAGGAGGTTCTTAGTCTGCTCAGGCTGGCTTAAATGGCAGACATTTATTTCTGACAGTTCTGGAGACCGAGAAGTCCCAGATCAAGGTGTGGGCCAGTTTGGTTCCTGGTTGGCTTGAGGGCAGCCACCTTGTCATTGTGATCTCCTGTGACCTTTCCTCTGTGAATACTCTTAGAAATCACTCTAGTGTCTTCCTCATCTTGAGAGCACTAATCCTATCAGATCGGGCTCCACCCTTATGACCTCATTTAACCTTAGGAGTTGGTACTTCAACATATAAATTTTAGAGGGAAACAAATCATTCTGCAGCAGAAGTCAACAGGAGATATGAAATGGTAAAATTAAGTAGCATATTATTTAGAGAAATGGTGGTAAACATAAGAAATAGCTAAGAGTTAGAAGAGATTGACCCTGGGGCAAAAAGACAGGGTACAGAGGAATGAGGCATGGGATATATGAAACTGCTGATTATTATTATCTGCCTTTAAAATTCACTTCTTTCATAAAGTTTCCTTTGAACTTTGATTGATTAAGGCTGGGAGGAAGAGGAATAGATGGGGTGCCTTGTCATTTATCAACCAAGCTGGGACATGTCTGAGAATGAAAAGGAGCCCTATTACATCAGGACAATAGGTGTAAATGGAACAACCTTGGATTTAGGGTCAGCCTACTAAGGCGGTAACTAAGGCTTGGCTTTATTAAAAAATGGGGAAGGATTATTTCAGTGCTTTAGGGGCAGAAGGATGGCTACCCTTCCGGCATTTGTGGAGTGGCGGATAAACAGGTCAGGTCAAGTTAAATCCCCTCAACTGAGTGGCATCATTTTGGGAAGTTGTCCCTGACCCTTCTGCCAGGCATCCCAGGGCAGAATTCAGTGTTGCTCTATGCTTCCTAATGGAGAAGGAAATGGCAACCCACTCTAGTGGTCTTGCCTGGAAAATCCCACGGACAGAGGAACCTGGCCAGCTACAGTCCCTGGGGTTGCAGAGGCAGACACAACTAAGCGACTAAGCATGAGCATGCTTCCTAAATATCTTCTTTATATTTTCATTGAATAATTTACCACAGCTCCATTGAGACCATGATTTTCTTATTTGTGTCCTGAGCTCCCCTTGTAGGACTCCCACCTCCAATACTGGACTGACAATTAAACCATGGTCCATCCAAAGTAAGGAGACCATGCAGTATAACACATGACATTACTAAAGAGCATTTAATTACGTGGAAAAAGGTTTTTCAGGTATTACTTGAAAAGTTTGTAAGATGTGTATATGATACACCCCCGTTTTAATAAACAAGCATATCTAGAGAGCTTTCCATATCAGTATATAGAGAGATCCACTCAATTTTTAGCAACTGTAAACCACTTCATTTCATGGAAGCACCATGAATATTTAACTAGTACCTATTGACAATTAGATTGAATAAGCCATTTGTTACTATAAACAACAGTGCAACCATCTTTATATACATATATTTATACACACACACATATATATCCACATACATATATATCCACACATAATATTTTTCTGTACTATGCAAAATCTCAGGTGAAATGACTGGTTAAAGGGTACTTGTATTTTTAAGGCTTTGTAGCAGCTGTTCTTTTGCTTAAAGTGTTTTTTCCTTAGGTCTTCACAAGTCTTCTTATTATGAATTCTATCATATCATTCTATCTTATCTTTATAGTAGAATTCATCACTACCTGAGACTTTATTTCTTGCCTAGTGTCCCACTAGAAGGTAAGTTCCTTGAGAGAGGTCAATAAATAATTGTTGGAAATATGAGTGAATGGTGAATGTGTTATATGTATGGACCAAAAACAAGGCAGGCAAATGTTTATGTTCACTATGGTTATTTCTGTTTATAAGTGAGTTTATCTTTATGCTTATTTGAATTTTTCAAATTTCTTACCATAGAAATGTATGCTTTTGTAATCATATGGCTATTTAGTGTTTTAAATAAATTATACAAAAAATCACAGGAGGACTAAATCTTAGAATTTATTATGGGTCAAGTGTACTTCACAATTCATAGCCAGTGTCTGCTATTTAAATTGCAGAGATTAGGACTTACCTGATGGTCCAGTGGTTAAGACTCTATGCTTCCACTGCAGGGGTCCTGGGTTCAACCCCTGGTCTGGGAACTAAGATCCCACATGCTGTGTGGTGTGGCCAAAAAATATTTAAAAAATAATAATAATAAAACAAATTGCAGAGATTGCAACTTATTTTTAAAGTTTACCAAAACTATTTTTTTTTAAAGAAAAAGAGAGAAGAAAAAAGAAAGGAAGGAAGGAAGGAAAAAAGAGGGAATGAATGAAGAAGGTGGAAATAAGAAATAAAAACGCCAACAGGATATACTAACATAACTGAAATAAAAATATTTATTTCACCCTTGCTTACTTAACTTCCACATGTATCCACTTCATAATGACATTCTGCTGGAAACGTTGGTTGACTGTTTTTACTTTGACACAGACTCAACTTTCTTGGGTCCTATAGGGCAGCTCCTCCTCTGAAGTGGCACATCCCAACCAGGGAACAGAGACTCATGAGTAATTGTTGTTTCCCATCAGAACAGGGCAGCCAGGTTTCCCACAGATTTCATGTCCATAAACCAGGCACAGGGGCATCCGATGCAATTTGGGATGCTCCAGGAGCAGGGATGGGAAGGACGCAGGACTCATAGGGATCCCTTGCAAAGTCAGAATTTGAACTGTGGGCCTGATAAACTCCCAGAGTCAGAGGGAGGAGAGTAAATAGGAATTTCTGGGGGAAATTCAAGTAGCACAGATTTAAGTGGGATAAACTGACAGTCAAGACAAGTTAAAGAAGAAAATCAAAGTTGGTCAACAGTTGGACTAAAAGAGATCTTGCGTTTATCTGCTGATTAATTATTTCACCTTGATTGACGTCATGGGGCTGCACTGCATTTAAGCCCCTCTAACATTTTAAGAGCTGGATATTCCCAATTATTTTTTAAAATCTATTGGGTATTGAGATGAACTGATTGTTTCTCCTCCAAATTTCACTTGTTGAAGCCCTACCCCCCACCAACAGTATGACTGTATTTGGAGAAAGGGCCTTCACAGAAGTAATTAAGATTAAATGAGGACACAAAAGTACTGGTATAATTAGTGTCCTTAAAAGAAGAGGATGCGAGACCAGAGCACGCGCGCTCTCTCTGCGTGCACACAGCGAACCAAGGTCACATGAGGACACAGTGAGAAAGTCGCTGTCTGCAAACCAGGAAAAGAGCCTTCACCAGGAACCAACCATTACCGGCACCCTGATCTTGAACTTCCAGTCTCCAAAATTATGAGAAAATAAGTTTCTGTTGTTAAGTCACTCAGTCTGTGGAATTTTGTTATGCAAACTAAGACATGTTGGGAACAGAAAAAAATGTCCACTGGGATTGCTGCAGTCCCCACAAGCAAATGTTAAAAACAAAAGTACCCATGCTTAATAAAGAAAAGGTAAAGACACAACAGCCAGGGCCATCCTTCTTGCACACAGGTCAGATTATAATGCTCCTCTGCCTAAAAACCTCCCCAAAGTCCCTGAGTCCGACAGGACAAAATTTGAGTCTTTTGCATGGCTAACCTAGCCCTGCCCAGCCTGACAGAGCCCACAGTGGAGCCTCTTCTCTAGCAATTGTCACCACACCCTGGCTGGAGCATGTCACCTTGGAGGAGGAGCAAGCCTCAGAGGATCCAAGAAATGAGTCTGTGTCAGAGTTAAAAGCCACCAAGCAGCATTTCAACAAAAGGTTCACTCTAAGATGACTTCTCCCCTGCCCTAGAATTCGGCCACAGTCAATCCTAGATGTCTACTCAGGTGCTCTGGATTTTCAGTGTCTACTTTGCTCATGTTATTCCCTCTGAACTTCAGGAGATATGATCTGGTTACAGGTGGATAAGATAAAGGCTGAGATGTGGTTGCAAGAGAATGTTAAAGGGGACTCCCATTTTCCACCATGATGCACTAAATACCTATACTGGATGTATGAAGGAGGTGTCCGGAAATTTTTTTAGACCATTAGCTGATCACTTTATACAAGATGTTTAAAGAGGCTGAGAGAGGGGATAGTTTTTTGAAGAGTCATCTGTGTCCTGCAAGTCACAGGGAGGTGGAGAGAGAAAAGGAAGTCCTTTCCTCTTGTTTTATTCAAATCAAGCGAGGGGAACTTGCATGGAACCACCTGGAAAGCTCATTATGTGTTTTCTGCAGTTTGTAGGGCACAGAGGACTCTGTCACATGCCTGAGGCATCTGAAGGCAGAGAAGCTGTGGTTGCGAGCTTCTGGATCCTGGTCTGTGGGAAGGGCCAGGAGAAGCAGCTGTGTTTGACTCTTTGCACTCCAAGGATTTATCACAGCCAAGGGATTGATCAGGGCTTCCCTGAACCACATGTGGGCCATCGGAGAGAGCCTGTTGGGTTTCTTAAACCCCACCTGGGACAGCCTGTTGGAGGGGAGAGGAGGTGGGGATCCTAAGTGACCTGCCAAAGGATGTACCTGTCCATTCAAGGGAAGAGCAGGAGAGAGATTCCTACAATGAAAACTTCAAAGAATCCACCAAGTGCCCTGACACCGAGTCGGATTAAAATATGTACCTGCTGCGTGCAAAGGAACCAAGTGCAATCCATCATGGTCAGCCAATTGAGATCTTTCCTAAGCCTCTTCCCTCTTTCCCCACTCCAATCTTTCAGAGATTAGAGCCTGTAGTTTTCAAGTCTGGGAGTAAGGGGTGAAGAGGAAGAGAAGGACAACCAAACATGGTCCCCTTACTCATCATGGCTTCTCACCTAGAGCTGCCCTGAACTCAGGGAGGGGACAAGATGTAACCTTAAATAAAAATTGGGCCTGGCATTTAAATACTGGAAATGGAGTTGTTTGTGAAACTCAGCCTGACAAGAGGGTTTCTTATTATTTAAGAGTGGTCAGAAAAGCCAGGGACCTATTCTAGATTCATCCAAAAAGTATTTTTTAAAAAAACACAAACCCAAAACCTAGACCCAGAGAGCAGGATTGAAGGGCAGCCAGGTGTCAGAGGAAGAGGAGATTAGTTGCATCCTTGTGTGATTAATACCTAAAACAGTTTCAATGGAGTAATGGATACAGAAGTCAAACTGCAATAGGCTGCCAGCAGTCCCCAACCTTTCTGGCACCAGGGAGCAGTTTTGTGGAAGACAGTTTTTCCACGGATAGGGTGAGGAGGTGGAGGGCTTGGGGAGGGGTTGGTTCAGGCAATAATGTCAGTGAGCCATGGAGAGAAGCACCTCCATTCATCTGCTGTGCCCGCCCAGGAGGTGGATTGGGTGGTGGTGGGGTTCCTAAGAGGCCACAGGCTTAGGGGTTGGGGACCCATGGCTGAGCCAGAAGGAGCTGAGAATGTAAATGCATGAGTAGGAGAGAGAAAAGGCAGCAGCTGGAGGATTATGCAGGGTAGACAAGAGATTTTTTTTTTAAATGGGAGAAATTTATAGAGTATGTGCAAAAACCAGTGGAAAGAAGCCAGCAGAGAGGAGGCTGATCAGTGCATGGTCCCTGAGCAGATCAGAGGGGGCAGGACCCAGGCACAGCTTCAGTCTCAGACTGAGCGGGTATCTCTTCCATCAGAATAGGAAGGAAAGGGAAAGGGAAAGGGAAGGCACGAGGCAGGCAGGAAGCTGAAGGAGTTTTCACCTGACTACTTCAGTGTTCCTTCTGTTATTTAGGAGTGAAGGGAAAACTGAGGGTTCAGCCCCATGAGGAGGGTGGAGAAGGTGTGAAAGCATCATCTCGAGAGAAAAGGAGAGACACTTCGCTTGTGGAACAAGGTTGGATGCACTTAGGGTCTGGCTGAGTTAATTGAATATTCATCTGGACTCTCTGCTAGAACCTTAGGAAAAGACCCAACTGTTGGCACCAAGTCCATGGAGTTAGGGAACATCTGAGTGAAAACGGAACAACATGGTGATTGCTCGGATTCAGGGAAACCACTGGTCTGAGATGCTTTGAGAGCTTCTGTCCTACATGAATCCACATCATTCTATTACTTTGGGATTTTTTTTTCAAGTTTTTAAAATAAATGGATAGCACTGTCTAAGAAAACTTACAACCTGAGCCTATTGAAAAAGACATGAGAGATGATACAGGCCGTTAGATATTATGACTGATGTTTCTGCAGTTTCCGCCACTAGGGACACGCTGCCCTCAGTCTTGTCTCTACAAAAGTCAATGACAAAAAAATTTAAGGAAATAGATAATGACGCACAGGTCCCTGCTCTCTAATCTACTGACAGACTGATCTAGCAAAATCAGATAAGGACTGCAATAGGGTGGAGATGAGGGCGTGTGAAATGTGAAACATAGAGAGGAATAAATACATCACACCATTTTCCAAACTCACAATTTCAGATCAAGCTCTCAAAGGCACAGATTAACTTTTTAACTTTCACAAAAAAATGTTTTTAAATGGCATCGTCCAGAAAAAAGACGAGTCATCTGTTTTATTCTCCATGATTTCCACATCCCCTAGCACAGTGCCTGGTACAGAGGTAAATGCTTGATAAATAATTACATAATGAATACAATGAGCTCCCGGGTGGTGCTAACCTGCCTGTCTTCTGCCCTGTACTCACACACACACATACACTCTCATGGAAAGCTGCTTTTCTCCTCCAAATATCTGTGGGAATTTGCATGTTGGAGAAAAATTAGCATTGTCGCCGGAAAGGATTTCTTAGCCTGATAACGATGAAACCAGTAAGAGATGGATGTTGAGCTGAGGCAGGAGAAAATGGGTTTTTGGTGCAAGGACCATGGACACAGTGAGGCAGGCAGAAGAGCCGTGAACTTTGGGGTTCCAGGTCCTTCTGGATGTCTGTAACTCAGCTAAAGATAACTTTGCCCCATGGTTATTCTCATTTGTCCATAGTGATTTTGATGGTGAGCAGCTAATATGAAACTACTGGTATGGTAACTGCTACTAGCAAAGTGCAAACAGAAATTCTGCCTGCACAAAAGTACAGCCCTTACTATCTGGAAAAGCCTTGACAAACCCATTTGATGACTCATCCTGGGCTTTCAGGCTGTTTTGTCTTTGCTGAAATCCTTGGCATACAACTACTGAAGGATTTTTTTTTTCAACTTTATTCCTTTTCTTTTAAATGGAATCCAGACCCAGCACTGTCATCTATGTTCCAATGCCTGAAAAATTCATCACCTTGCATTTCTGTAAAGAGTTGTGTTTTTTTTTTTCAATTAACTTGTTTACCCCTTTTTACTGTTTAAACCATTGGTCAAAACTGAAATGATAAACCCTCCTCTAATCTTCTGAAAGAAGGAAAAGAAAGTAAATGAACATTGAAGTAAAGTGAAAGCATTAGTCGCTCAGTCACATCTGACTCTTTGCAACCTCATGGTCTGTAGCCCACCAGTCTGTTCTGTCCACAGAATTCTCCAGGCAAGAATTGAAAAGGAATGGAGAAGGCCATTCCCTTCTCCAGGGGATATTTCTGACCCAGGGATCAGACACAGGTTCTCCTGCACTGCAGGCAGATTCTTTACTGTCTGAGCCATCAGGGAAGCCAAATACTAAGTCTCTGAATTACAACTGAAAGTAATGCAAAAATGAATTGCACAAGCAATTTTAGTGCCGGAAGACTCCTGAGTAATGTTTGAGCTCTCCCATGGATGGTACACCCTGCTGCTTTTGAGAATAATACATGGAAAGATGTTTCCAGGGTTTGCTACACGGGAAGGTTTGCATGACTCAACTTGGTTATCCCAGAAGTAAGTTCCCCAGAATTCCTTTCTCAGCTCCTTCTGTCACCCTCTCCCCAGGTTCCCAAGGTCATCCAGCAAACTCCACAATCATCTCTCTGTTGAGAGGGGTCCTGATAGTGTCTTACTCTGAGAAGATTGAGCGGCAGAGTAAATGTACATGTGAACTAGGCAAACCTGGCTTAAAGGCTCAGCTCAACCACGGATGAGTGGGATAAACCACGTGTTTAAGTGATTACCTGAGACTCAAAATGCAGGGAGGCTGGCCCTAAAAAAGAAATGAGAGAACTTTTTGGAGCAATGGAAATGTTATATCTGGATTGTGGCTAGTTACATGAACGCATTCATCTGTTAAAACTCATTGAGCTCCACTCAGTAAATGAATGCATTTTAACGTATATAAATTACACCTCAATAAAGTTCATTAATTTTTTTTCATAGAAGGGTATCACTTGCCCTCCTTAGGAAACTAAATTGCTTCCAGGAATTTCTTCCTGTCTAGCAGGGGTGTGCCAGCTGCCACTGAGTTCCATCTCCTCTTACCTGGCCCTCAATGAAGAGGAATAATAGCTCATCAACACTCTTCAAATTCTTTAAGGCATTTAGCCAAGAATGATCCAAGCCCTGAAAACTATCCCTTTACAGAGTTTCCCTGCTGCTGCTGCTGCTAAGTCACTTCAGCCGTGTCCGACCCTGTGTGACCCCATAGATGGAAGCCCACCAGGCTCCCCCGTCCCTGGGATTCTCCAGGCAAGAACACTGGAGTGGGTTGCCATTTCCTTCTCCCATGTGTGAAAGTGAAAAGTGAAAGTGAAGTCTCTCAGTCGTGTCTGACCCTTAGCGACCCCACAGACTGCAGCCTACCAGGCTGCTCCATCCATGGGATTTTCTAGGCAAGAGTACTGGAGTGGCTTGCCATTGCCTTCTCCGTTACAGAGCTTCCCTAAATCATAATTATTCCTGCAAATAGACCCATTTTCCTCACTGCAGAGTCCTAAATTGCTCACATTTGGAGAAATAACCAAGGCAAGAGAAAAGCTTGAACTAGAAGGAATCCTGATGAGCTGTCTGATACTAATTTGTTCCACTTTATCCAAGCTAGACCCCATTTCAGTCAGGCAATCAAAAAATGTCTGTGATGTTCTCATCCCTTCTAAAAAGAAATGATACAAATGCACTTACAAAACAGAAAGAGACTCACAGACTTAGAGAACGAACTTATGGTTGCCACGGGGTAGGGATAGTTAGGAAGTTTGGGATGGACATGTACACACTGCTGCATTTAAAATGGATAACCAACAAGGACCCACTGTATAGCACATGGAACTCTGCTCAATGTTATGTGGCAGCCTAGATGGGAAGGGATTTGGGGGGAGATTGGATATGTATGTGTTTGGTTGAGTGCCTTTGCTGTTCACCTGAAACCATCACAACATTATTATTCAGCTATACCCCGATATTAAGTTTTTTAAAAATGTCTGTGATGTTCTGTGTGCTGTGTTTTGAGCTAATTACGGTTCAGAGCTTACTCTGTCCCTGGGCAGGGCTGATTACTTCATGTGAATAATACAAATTAATCTTCATAGTAATCTCATGAGATAGGTACTATTATCACCCCTATATTATAGGTGAGAAATTGAAGGCAGGGTGCTTAAAGGACTGCCTTATTGTCAGTAGGGAATCAGGACTAGAACCCAGAATTGTAGACTGCAGAGTATTTAGCCACTGTCATATACTGCTGATCCTGTTGGAAAGGTGGCTTAGAAGCATGAAACCAACCACACAGGGAAGTGGGGCTCTATACTATTTGAAAAGTCTCTAGAAAGATCCTATCCTATTCTCTTTTCCTTGTGCTAAGTCACTTCAGTTGTGTCTGACTCTGTGCGACTCCATGGACTGCAGTCCACCAGGCTTCTCTGTCCGTGGGATTCTCCAGGCAAGAATACTGAAATGAGCTGCTGTGGCTTCCTCCAGGGGATCTTCCTGACCCAGGGATTGAACCCATGTATCTTATATTTAACCTGCATTACCGGTGCTTTTTTTTCTTACCCAAGACCCTGAGGTCTTTGTGATTAAGCAAAATGATACCAAAAGAATAAACTGCATACCTGATCAAATTCCTGATTTATAGAGAAGACATGAATGAGATGCCGTAATTTTTATAGAGTGTTTGGAGAATGAAGCAAGGACATGGCATTCATTCATTCAATCATTCACTGAACATCATTTAAATATTCTGTGGCAGTTACTAAGCCAAGGCATTGTGTTGGTACACAGAATACAGAAGACATAGATCCTATTCTCTGTGTCTAAATGTTCTAACAATCATCATCTCCTATTAGGCTTTTCCTGTTGTTGGACAAATTCCACCTCCCAGTGTGCACCATTCATTACAACCGGACACAGCCAGCCCTGCCCCTGGGGTGACCCTCTGAATGCTACTTCCCTGATGGTGTAGCTTGGCCAAACAATTGCTCATGAAAGAATAGTCTCCCCTTTCCTATTCTCCTCCACCCTTCTCAGTGAGCTGTAAAGAAATGGAGAAATAATAAACCGGGATTAGCTCCAGGGCCTAAACAGCTCCGACATATCCCTCTGGCATTTTAAATAAAAAGATAATAGGAAGAATAGATCTCTTGCACAATTTCAAAATGGAAATTGAGTTTAATTCTATACAATAGGTTCTTAGTTACATCATAAATAACGGTATGGGAACATAGAGATCTGAGCCAGAGAGACAAACTGTTCCTATAATTTAAAAATTCCTGATGTGCAAACAAACATGAGCAAAAGAACAGTTTGATCCCCAGATGCTGGGAGGCTAGATTTCCCTGAAAAGGAAGAAGTCCTGGAAAGAGAAGGATTGGCTGGGGGCTCAGGCTGATGTAGGTCAGCTGTACAAAGTCTGGCACGTAGTAGGTACCGCTCTGTATGTGGTTTGCAGCTGTCCTAGCTGATGACGTATGACAGTGACAGAGTACACGGTGCCCCACCCTGCACTCACAGAGCCTGGTTTAGAGTAAGCATTCAGATTATTTTTTGGTGGATGAACAAGATACACCATGGGGACTTTGCCTCATATAAATGGAGCAATCCTACAGGATAATTTAAAACACACCACCCACATGACCTAGTCTGGTAAACAAACAAAACAAAACTGTCCCACCAGCCACAGATGGTTTTGCTAAAATTTATAAATGCACTGAACATTTACTGCATTTAGAGCACTGTTATGGTGAGGACAACAGGGAGTATGGGATGCTACCTGCCTTCTAGAAGCTACATCGTTGTAGCCACGCGTTCCGGGAAACAAACTCACTCAGAAGGACAATGCAGATAGTAGAGTGCAGTTTATTACAACGGCGGGCCCAAGGTAGAGTCTCCTTAGCCAAGGACCCCAACCATTTTTTGTGAAAACCTTATATACCCTAAGCAACCGTGCCCAAACCCACCTCCCCAAAATTCCCTGAAACTAGTCTGAACAAAAGAAAATGAAAGATACAATCAAAGTTAACCCGTGATTCATAAGCCTTAAGCCTAGGTAGTTAACAGTGGACAATTATCAATAGGCTTGTGGTCATACCCCAATAAGCATAATAGAAGGTATGATTCTATTCTGTTACACAGATAATTAGGGTATTCTTTTAGGCGATGGAGAACCCTGGGGCCCTTCCTTCCGGGGGCCTGGTTTTCCAGTTGGTATGTCATTTCCATAGATACTGGGCATATAGCTCAACGTCCAGTCAGGCCCAAGATGTAGTCCCAGTTTGAAGAGAGAGCCTGTTCTGTTTCCTCCTTCAACATTTTATTATGTGCATGTGTGTGTACAGAGGGAGAGAGGACAGGTACAAATGTAATAAGTATGATGAAAGAATACAGGCAATCATAGAAGAAGAAAATTCATACTCCTTGGAGAATCTAGAAAGCCTTCTTATTAGAAAAAGGATTGAGCTGAGCTTGAAGGAGGGGGTGAGGTACATATTCTAAGAAAAAAAAAATTTCTGAACAAAAGTAGAAATTCATGGGAGTAGAGAGCATATTTTGGAAAGGGCGAGAAGAACCTGTAAGAGACCAGTGATCTGTCTGTCCGTACAGTGAGGCTGTGGGTGCCTCCATGGCCCAGAAAGCAGAACAGGTTTAAGACCTTCACAAACCCTGCTGCTGCTGCTGCTGCTAAGTCACTTCAGTCGTGTCCGACTCTGTGTGACCCCATAGACGGAAGCCCACCAGGCTCCCCCATCCCTGGGATTCTCCAGGCAAGAACACTGGAGTGGGTTGCCATTTCCTTCTCCAATGTGTGAAAGTGAAAAGTGAAAGTGAAGTCGCTCAGTCGTGTCCGACCCTTAGCGACCCCACAGACTACAGCCAACCAGGCTCCTCCATCCATGGGATTTTCTAGGCAATAGTACTGGAGTGGCTTGCCATTGCCTTCTCCGTCACAAACCCTAGGTGTAGAAATTTTATTATAAGGCTCTCCAGGTGCTATGTGAAATTTTTAAAACACTAAATTACAAAAAAAGCTTAAGGATGCCCAACAAAGTTCTGACTGCCCATTTAGAAGAGTTCGATTTCTAAAAAAAAAATACAAATAAAAAACAACTCAAGTATCAAATTCTTAAAAAAAAAAAAATTCCAGAATCTCTGACTTGGAGATTCTTGAGTTAGATTAGGAGAAGCTCTGCTGCAAGAAGAATGAACTCTGGGGATCAGTCCTCATGTGCTTGGTTGGGGAAGCCCTCTTAGACAACACTCTCCCACATGGTAACTTCAAATTGAAGGTTCCTTGCAAACAGTGGCTCTTCCCTCCACTGGAGCTTCCTTGGAACCCTAAAGATTTGTCTCTCTGGATTTGGCTGTCAACTAGCATAAAGAGAAATTGTGGCATGTTGCCTAGTTAGGGTGCAAACCACACATCTACTCCTGTTCTAAGAGCCAGAACTAGGCTCATAGCCCTACCTACACTCTCCCTGCAAGAGAGGCTGGAAAGTGTATAGAAGCACATGGGCATCTGTTTCCTATGGCAGCTGTAACAAGTTACCACAAACCTAGGGGCTTAAAACAACATAAATTTATTATCTTGCAGTTCCATAGGTTAGAAATCAGATATGGGTCTCACTGGGCTAAGATCAAGTTGTCACCAGGCCTGCTTCCAGAGGCTTGAAGGGAGAATCTGTTTCCTTACCTTTCCTAGTGTCTAGATGCTACCCATATTCCTTGGCTTGTGGCTGTATTCTTCCATCTTGATAGCCAACAACAATGCATCTCTAATAAATGCTGACACCTAATTCAATGAATATTAATGTTTTAATCGTCAAAGGTTATATTTTTGTAGCTGTACTATGTCTTCATATTTTTACTTTAATCCCACAGTTCCAAAGTTATATTACATTTGGTGCTTTTTTGAATTTTACTTAATATAGTTGTCTAAAAATTGTTGAAATTTTCACCAAGATGTTACCTCCCATTTCAGCCTTGAAATGAAAAAGTTCCTAATGCATAAGTTCAGGCAGACACCTTGAGAAGTGAATCAAAGTTTGTCAGAAGAGGAGTGAGCACTCTGGCACAGTTTTTATTAAAGGAACAACCAAGTGTGTTTAGACCCGAGTAGGGTTTCATTTTGTTGGATAAACACACTGAAATCAGAGACAACAAACATCCAGGTGGAATAATTTGGTGTAAATGACTTACCCTTCATGAAAGGACTCAGACATAGATCTGACAAAATCTCCTGGCTGATTTTCAAGAGGAACTGTTTAACGATCCTCAATACATAATTTAATTAAGAAAACAAAATATCTGCTTAACCCAATAGGAAATATAGACCAAACCCAGATACTGCTTAACGCATCTCAAGTTCAAGGTCAATATTAAATCTGCAAAAGCAGTAGAACTCTCCCAAAATAGCAGCTTCTCACTACAATGCTCTGCATAACTGCCCATGGTCAAAATAAATAAAAAGAAACGTTAAGCCTCTATTTCTGTCCCCCACTCAAAAGATTTTGTTGAGTCAGTGAGGTGATTTAAGGAATTATGGTATTTGTAGCAATTCATTTGTGATACCTCTGTCAGAATTGATGGCAATACACCATGAGCAAGAAATATTTATTCATAGACTTTGAGGTCCCTTTCATTATCCTATGAGCCTGCAATCAGTGGTGTGCTGGAGCAAGGTTGCACTGGTTCTTAAGAGTCATTGTACGTATTTTTTTCTCCAAAGCTGTATTTAGTGATATATCGTGTTAATTTGAAATGGTTAGAGTATTTATACCACAAAAATTAAAAAATGGGAAATGCTATAAATGGGGACTTAATTGCTTTTATTATTTATTTCTGAGAGCCGATTGTTAAGCATTTACCAGCACACCACTGGCCCACATTGATTTTAAAACTGTCTTCAGGATCTATTTGCGGCAATTATCATTGTAACATACTGTTGAATTCTATTATTTTGGTGAGACTTCAGGATCAAGAGCTATAATGTCTTATGGTTTCTAGTAGTTGATGGCAACAAAAAACCAATTAGATTTCTCCCTGTTACTTAAAAGGAAGTGCTTTTGCACTATTCACAATAGCCAAGGAAACAACCTAAATGTTCATCAACAGATGAGTAGATAAAGAGGGTGTGCCACATATGGAATTCTGCTGCTGCTGCTAAGTCACTTCAGTCGTGTCCGACTCCGTGTGACCCCATAGACGGAAGCCCACCAGGCTCCCCCGTCCCTGGGATTCTCCAGGCAAGAACACTGGAGTGGGTTGCCATTTCCTTCTCCAATGTGTGAAAGTGGAAAGTGAAAAGTGAAAGTGAAGTCGCTCAGTCGTGTCCGACCCTTAGCGACCCCACGGACTGCAGCCCACCAGGCTCCTCCATCCATGGGATTTTCTAGGCAATAGTACTGGAGTGGCTTGCCATTGCCTTCTCCGTATGGAATTCTACTTAACCATAAAAAAGAATGAAATAATGCCATTTGCAGCAACATGGATGAAACTAGAGATGATCATACTAAGTGAAGTAAGTCAGAAAAAGAACAACAAATATCATATCATTTATATGTGGAATCTAAAATATGACACAAATGAACCTATCTACGAAATAGAAAAAGACCCAAAAGGCTCACAGACATAGAGAATAGACTTGTGGTTGCCAATGGGGAGGGGCTTGGAGGAGGGATGGAGTGGAGGTGGAAATCAGCAAATGCAAACTATTCTGTATAGAATGGACAAACAAGAAGGTCCTATTGTATAGCACAGGTGACTATATTCAACATCCTATGGTAAACCATAATGGAAAAGAATATGAAAAAAGAGTGTATATATATATATATATATATATATATATATATACATGCACCCATATATAAATATAACTGAATCACTTTACTGTACAGCAGAAATTAATACATGGTAAATCAACTATTTTTTCAATTAAAAAATTTAATATAAATAAAAAGATTAAAAAGAGGAAGTGCTTTTATTGATCATTGCCTGTTTTCTTTGCTAGAGTATAAGGGTAGGAATCTTCTTCTTTTCTGTTAATTGATGTAACCCAAAAAAGACAGGATGATCTCTGCTCATTTCCAAGGCAAACCATTCAATATCACAATAATCCAAGCCAATGCCCTGACCAGTATTGCTGAAGAAGCTGAAGCTGATTGGTTCTATGAAGACCTATAAGACCTTCTAGAACTAACACCCAAAAAAGATGTCCGTTTCATTATAGGGGACTGGAATGCAAAAGTAGGAACTCAAGAAATATCTGAAGTAACAGGCAAATTTGGCCTTGGCGTACAATATGAAGCAGGGCAAAGGCTAATGGAGATTTGCCAAGAGACCTCACTGGTCATAGCAAACACCCTCTTCCAATAACACAAGAGAAGACTCTACACATGGACATCACCAGATGGTCAATACAGAAATCAGATTGATTATATTCTTTGCAGCTGAAGATGGAGAAGCTCTATACACTCAGCAAAAACAAGACCGGGAGCTGACTGTAGCTCAGATCATGAACTCCTTATTGCCAAATTCAGACTTAAATTGAAGAAAGTAGGGGAAAACACTAGACCATTCAGGTATAACCTGAATCAAAACGCTTGTGATTATACAGTGGAAGTGACAAGTAGATTCAAGGGATTAGATCTGATAGAGTGCCTGAAGAACTATGGATGGAGGTTCATGACATTGTACAGGAGGCAGTGATCAAGACCATCCCCAAGAAAAAGAAATGCAAAAAGGCAAAATGGCTGTCTGAGGAGGCCTTGCAAATAGCTGTGAAAAGAAGAGAAGTGAAAGGCAAAGGAGAAAAGGAAAGATATATCCATTTGAATGCAGAGTTCTAAAGAATAGCAAGGAGAGATAAGAAAGGCTTCCCTGGTGATCGATGCAAAAAAATAGAGGAAAACAATAGAATGAGAAAGACTAGAGATCTCTTCAAGAAAATTAGAGATACCAAGGGGATATTTCATGCAAAGATGGGCTCAATAAAGGACAGAAATGGTATGGACCTAACAGAAGCAGAAGATATTAAGAAGAGGTGGCAAGAATACACAGAAGAACTATACAAAAAAGATCTTAAAGACCCAGATAATTGTGATGGTGTGATCACTCACCTAGAACCAGACATCCTGGGAGGTGAAGTCAAGTGGGCCTTAGGAAGCATCACTACGAACAAAGCTAGTGGAGGTGATGGACTTCCAGTTGAGCTATTTCAAATCCTAAAAGATGATGCTGTGAAAGTGCTTCACTCAATATGCCAGCAAATTTGGAAAACTCAGCAATGGCCACAGAATTGGCAAAGGTCAGATTTCATTCCAATCCTAAAGAAAGGCAATGCCAAAGAATGGTCAAACTACCGCACAATTGCACTCATCTCACACGCTAGCAAAGTAATGCTCAAAATTCTCCAAGCCAGACTTTAGCAGTATGTGAACAGTGAACTTCCAGATATCCAAGCTGGATTTAGAAAAGGCAGAGAAACCAAAGATCAAATTGCCAACATCCACTGGATCATCGAAAAAGCAAGAGAGTTCCAGAAAAACATCTACTTCTGCTTTATTAACTATGCGAAAGCCTTTGACTGTGTTTATCACAACAAACTGTGGGAAATACTTAAAGAGATGGGAATACCAGACCACTTGACCTGCCTCTTGAGAAACCTGTATGCAGGTCAAGAAGCAACAGTTAGAACTGGACATGAAACAACAGACTGGTTCCAAATTGGGAAAGGAGTACGTCAAGGTTGCATATTGTCACCCTGCTTATTTAACTTATATGCAGAGTACACCATGAGAAATACTGGACTGGATGAAGCACAAGCTGGAATCAAGATTGCCGGGAGAAATATCAACGACCTCAGATATGCAGATGACACCACTCTTATGGCAGAAAGCGAAGAACTAAAGAGCCTCTTGAAAGTGAAAGAGAAGAGTCAAAAAGTTGGCTTAAAATTCAATATTCAGAAAACTAAGATCATGGCATCTGGTCCCATCACTTCATGGCAAATAGATGGGGAAACAATGGAAACAGTGACAGACTTTATTTTTGGGGGCTCCAAAAATCATTGCAGATGGTTATTGCAGCCATGAAATTAAAAGATGCTTGCTCCTTGGAAGAAAAGTTATGACCAACCTAGACAGCATATTAAAGAACAGAGACATTACTTTGCCAACAAAGGTCCGTCTAGTCAACATATGGTAAGCACTCTATAAATATCTGCTGAGTGAATGAATCAGGGCCACTGTCTTTCTAGTTGGTGATTCCACCAGGCTTTTTCTGTCTTTAGTGTTGCAAATTCTCTGCAGGAACTCTTGTCAATAACTCCTTCTTCTTCATTCTCGTAGCGAATTAGAAAATACCTACATTATATGGGTGGTAACTGTGTACATTATAATCATGTTTTTTATAATACACATTGTGACTCTTCCATTATAATAGTAGCTCCAAAAATCAGAGTCAGTTTCCATTTTGTTTAATGTTTATTTCCTTTTGAAAAGTAGTATTTCACTTACTTTTTAGTATTTATTCTCATAAACATGTCACATGGTAAAGACTTGTCTTTGGCCATGACCCTTAGCCCAGTGCAAGCCCATTTGCAACAGGTGTGATGGCCAAATCCTCACTCCAGCTCTCATATTCCCTTGTGTCCTTGGCCCTGACAAGAGTTCAGGCTCAATACATGTTTGTGAAAGGAACAGTGCTGACTTTGCCTTTGAAAATGCTGGACAGCCTTCAGTAAAGCTCAAAGGAAGAAAAACTGAATGTCTTCCTATATAACTTTGCATGGTCTGTGCTCCCTACTCATATGTAGTAATTTATAACCTTGGTCTTCACACTAGTCACCTGTCAAAGCAAATCTTCCTTAAAGAGGCTTAAGCAGCAACAAAGGTATATTGTTCAGGACAGGGATATGTAGCCATTAATTTGTAATAACTTTAAAGGGAGTATAAAATATTGAATCACTACACTGTACACCTGAAACTAATATAATATTGTGAATTGACTAAGTTTCAATTAAAATCATAAGTAAAATAAGGGAAATAATTTTGCCCCCTGAAAATAAAAAAGAAGCTTACGCAAGAGGCCAGCCCAAGACTTGACTTCGATGGAAGCTGTATGTCTGAGTGAGGCTGACCATGTCCATGGTCTTGGCCACCCCATCTTGTGACTCAGAAATAAGCCAAGCTCCTCTGATGTCACAAGCTTTGAGAAATTCTGCTAAGCTGATTGACAAATCTTTTCCAGGACAGCCTGAGACGCCCTGACACTGCTTCATTGGCACACTGACAATAATGATCAAATTAAACAGCTTTCCTTGAGTTTTACCATTACCAAAGGCAGAGGCAATCTTGAAAACATGGGCCTTGAGAAAAATATGCTTGGAAAATACTTTGGCTTCTTAATGTGGGCTTCCCTGGTGGCTCAGATTGTAAAGAATCTGCCTGCAATGTGGGATAGGGCATTATGTTTCTAGCTTTCTAAAGGGTTTCAGGCTACTGGCATAAGCACAAGTGCCACTATATTGCAACCACTGAGAAATAAACAGAAAGCTACAACACACAGGGCCAGCATGCCCTGTACTGATGCTCTGTGGAAATTCCCTAGGGGCCCAGGGTTGCACAAAACTCAACAGGAAAAGACCATCAACCCCATCTAAACCCTGTGTACTCAATATAGAATTCTGTAATGTTTGAGCTTGCCAACTGTGGCTTTCAGAATTAATCTACCATTCAGCTGCTTCACAGAAAGCAATTTCCATCTGGGCAGCTCCTTCAGGAAACATTGGAGGTCAAAGCATTGTATGAGCTTTGGGGTCACTTGGCCAGAATACCAGGTAACATTTTCCCAGTCAATCAAGGTCAAAGCTTCAGGTGCCTGTTTGTGCTGGTGGAATACATATTTTTGTGTGTATTATGTATTTATGACTGTACAATGTATAATGGGATGGATACAGAGAGAATCCCTGTCCCAGAGGCAAACAGAAATGATGCTGCCTTCTAGTGGCAGAGAGAGTGGAAAATTGAGAGAAACAGCCATTTTGAATAGACTGGAGTAACTGGAGAGGATCTTAAGACTCCAGATAAATATACAATCTCTACTCCTCCCTGCCTTTTAAGAATCTGACTCTATACAATGCAAGAGATCCCTTTCTAAAAGTCTATGCAACCTTTCTTGGTAGCCCATACAAACCCACCAACCAGCATATTTTGTACTTTCTTTGTGCTTCAACATGTGTGTGGAATCATAGTGGACACCATGGAAATGTTAGGAAGGACTGTGGTGAAATCATAATCACAGGAAACTAGTTGATCTGATCACATGGACCACAGCCAAATGTGGTCCACTGGAGAAGGGAATGGCAAACCACTTCAGTATACTTGCCTTGAGAACCCCATGAACAGTATCAAAGGGCAAAATGATAGGATACTGAATGAGGAATTCCCCAGGTCGGTAGGTGCCCAGTATGCTACTGGAGATCAGTGGAGAAGTAACTCTAGAAGGAATGAAGGGATGGAGCCAAAGCAAAACCAATACCCAGTTGTGGATGTGACCGGTGATAGAAGCAAGGTCTGGTGCTATAAAGAGCAATATTGCATAGGAACCTGGAATGTTAGGTCCATGAATCAAGGCAAATTGGAAGTGGTCAAACAGGAGATGGCAAGAGTGAACATAGACATTCTAGGAATCAGTGAACTAAAATGGACTGGAATGGGTGATTTTAACTCAGATGACCATTATATCTACTACTGTGGGCAGGAGTCCCTTAGAAGAAATGGAGTAGCCATCATGGTCAACAAAAGAGTCCGAAATGCAGTACTTGGATGCAATCTTAAAAACGACAGAATGATTTCTGTTCGTTTCCAAGGCAAACCATTCAATATTACAGTAATCCAGACCTATGCCCCAACCAGTAACGCTGAAGAAGCCGAAGTTGAACAGTTCTATGAAGACCTACAAGACCTTTTAGAACTAACACCCAAAAAAGATGTCCTTTTCATTATAAGGGACTGGAATGCAAAAGTAGGAAGTCAAGAAACACCTGGAGTAACAGGCAAATTTGGCCTTGGAGCACGGAATGAAGCAGGGCAAAGGCTAATAGAGCTTTGCCAAGAGAACGCACTGGTCATAGCAAACACCCTCTTCCAACAACACAAGAGAAGACTCTACACATGGACATCACCAGATGGTCAACACCGAAATCAGATTGATTATATTCTTTGCAGCCAAAGATGGAGAAGCTCTATACAGTTAGCAAAAACAAGCCCAGGAGCTGACTGTGGCTCAGATCATGAACTCCTTATTGCCAAATTCAGACTTAAATTGAAGAAAGTAGGGAAAAACACTAGACCATTCAGATATGACCTAAATCAACTCCCTTATGATTATACAGTGGAAGTGAGAAATAGATTTAAGGGACTAGATCTGATAGATAGAGTGCCTGATGAACTCTGGACGGAGGTTCGTGACATCGTACAGGAGACAGGGACCAAGACCATCCCCATGGAAAAGAAATGCAAAAAAGCAAAATGGCTGTCTGAGGAGGCCTTACAAATAGCTGTGAAAAGAAGAGAAGCGAAAAGCAAAGGAAAAGGGAAAGATATAAGCATCTGAATGCAAAGTTCCAAAGAATAGCAAGGAGAGATAAGAAAGCCTTCCGCAGTGATCAATGCAAAGAAATAGAGGAAAACAACAGAACAGGAAAAACAAGAGATCTCTTCAAGAAGTTTAGAGATTCCAAGGGAACATTTCATGCAAAGATGGGCTCGATAAAGGACAGAAATGGTATGGACCTAACAGAAGCAGAAGATATTAAGAAGAGGTGGCAAGAATACACAGAAGAACTGTACAAAAAAGATCTTCACGACCAAGATAGTCATGATAACGTGATCACTGACCTAGAGCCAGACATCTTGGAATGTGAAGTCAAGTGGGCCTTAGAAAACATCACTACAAACAAAGCTAGTGGAGGTGATGGAATTCCAGTTGAGCTATTTCAAATCTTGAAAGATGATGCTGTGAAAGTGCTGCACTCAATATGCCAGCAAATTTGGAAAACTCAGCAGTGGCCACAGGACAGGAAAAGGTCAGTCTTCATTCCAATCACAAAGAAAGGCAATGCCAAAGAATGCTCAAACTACCGCACAACTGCACTCATCTCACACACTAGTAAAGTCATGCTCAAAATTCTCCAAGCCAGGCTTCAGCAATATGTGAACTGTGAACTCCCAGATGTTCAAGCAGGTTTTAGAAAAGGCAGAGGCACCAGAGATCAAATTGCCAACATCAAATTGCTGGATCATGGAGAAAGCAAGAGAGTTCCAGAAAAACATCTATTTCTGCTTCATTGACTATGCCAAGGCCTTTGACTGTGTGGATCACAATAAACTGTGGAAAATTCTGAAAGAGATGGGAATACCAGACCACCTGACCTGCCTCTTGAGAAACCTGTATGCAGGTCAGGAAGCAACAGTCGGAACTGTACATGGCACAATAGACTGGTTCCAAATAGGAAAAGGAGGACTTCAAGGCTGTATATTGTCACCTTGCTTATTTAACTTATTTGCAGAGTACATCATGAGGAATGCTGGGCTGGAAGAAGCACAAGCTGGAATCAAGATTGCTGGGAGAAATATCAATAACCTCAGATATGCAGATGACACCACCCTTGTGGCAGAAAGTGAAGAGGAACTCAAAAGCCTCTTGATGAAAGTGAAAGAGGAGAGTGAAAAGGTTGGCTTGAAGCTCAACATTCAGAAAACAAAGATCATGGCATCTGGTCCCATCACTTCATGGGAAATAGATGGAAAAACAGTGGAAACAGTGTCAGACTTTATTTTTTGGGGCTCCAAAATCACTGCGGATGCTGATTGCAGCCATGAAATTAAAAGACACTTACTCCTTGGAAGGAAAGTTATGACCAACCTAGATAGTATATTAAAAAGCAGAGACATTACTTTGCCAACAAAGGTCCGTCTAGTCAAGGCTATGGTTTTTCCCGTGGTCATGTATGGATGTGAGAGTTGGACTGTGAAGAAAGCTGATCGCCGAAGAATTGATGCTTTTGAACTGTGGTGTTGGAGAAGACTCTTGAGAGTCCCTTGGACTGCAAGGAGATCCAACCAGTCCATTCTAAAGGAGATCAATCCTGGGTGTTCATTGGAAGGACTGATGCTAAAGCTGAAACTCCAATATTTTGGCCACCTCATGCGATGAGTTGACTCACTGGAAAAGACTCTTATGCTGGGAAAGGTTGGGGGCGGGAGGAGAAGGGGATGACAGAGAATGAGATGGCTGGATGGCATCACCAACTCTGTGGACATGAGTTTGAGTGAACTCCGGGAGTTGGTGATGGACAGGGAGGCCTGGCGTGCTGTGATTCATGGGGTTGCGGAGAGTCGGACACGACTGAGCGACTGAACTGAACTGAACTGTGGGCTATAGTTCATGGGGTCGCAGAGTCAGACGTGACTGAATAACTAACACTTCTTTCACTTTTTTTGCCCTCAGATAATGTATGTATCATTCAGTAGGATGGAGCAGCTTGTACCCTAGAACAATCAGGGATAATTGCTCAAAGAATAAGCAGTGTGTGGCTCAGTTTATATGGCAACAGCCTGATCTTCCTTTTGCCTCTCTGTCTACTTGCAAAGATTTTCATAACCTGGTTTCCCATTCATATTCCATCTAGTTACATTTCATGCCACCTCTCTTACATTTTATATCCCAGTCACTCTTGGAACTGTCTGAAGGGTGACGAGTCCCCTTAGGGAGCTAAGCTGTAAGACTTTCTAACACATCACTAGAAATCAAGCAAAGTATAGAGAATTGAACTGTCCGAAGTCCTCAAGGAGTGGACATTATGTGAGACCCTATGATAAACTGCTAAGAGGAGGGAGTAATATCCCCCCTACACACACACACACACACAGAGGGAGCTGTGTAAGTAACAGATTTCTAAATTCCTGCACAATTTTGTTGAACTGAGTCAGGGGCCAAGAAATGGACTTGCTTGGGACGATTGAGATGAGGAATTGCATGTTGCCATCAGAGAGCCCTTCTAGTTTCCTCTGAAGAAAGTTGAAGGAAACCAGTTAAAAGTGAGCTGAAAGCTAAATGCCCATTTCCAGATGAATGAATAAAGAAGATGTGGTATATATACACAATGGAATATTACTCAGCCATTAAAAAGAACAAACTGATGCCATCTGCAGCAACATGGATGAACCTGGAGATTATCATACTAAGCGAAGTAAGACAAAGAAAGACAAATATCATATAACATAGCTTATTTGAGGAATCTAAAAAAAATGATACAAATGAACTTATTTACAAAACAGAAACACTCACAGACTTAGAAAACTAATTTATGATTACGAGGGGGGAAGGGTGAGAGAGAGGGATAGTTTGGGAGTTTGGAATTGACATGTACACACTGCTATATTTAAAATAGATAACCAACAAAGACCTATTGTAAAAATTTTTTTTTTTAATTTAGGGAACTTCCCTGATGGTCCAGTGGTTAAGAATCTGTCTTCTAATTCAGGGGCAGTGGGTTTGATCCTTGGTAGGGAAACTAAGGTCCCATATGCCACAGGACAACTAAGCATAGGCATCGCAGCTACTGAGCCTGCACACTTGAGAGCCTTAGCTCCAAAACTAAAGGAGCCTGTGTACTGCAAAAAAGACCTAGCACAGCCAAAAAAGAAATTTTAAAAAACTTTTTTGCAAAAGTGAGCTGAAAGGGGCTGTTTATGGGCTGTGAAACTATCTGAAATTCTCTGGATTTCCCATGGCATCTCACAACTCTGTGATTTTGACAGATTTGCCTGAAACCACCCCATTGATAGTCTATACTAAGTTAATCTCAAAACTCAACAAAAGCTATTACCTCCTCCAGAAAATCTTCCGTGACTCCACACTACACTCTGGCCTAGCCTGATCTGTGCAGATGCCCAACCTTTGTGCTTCCATTGTTGCCCATGCAATCTTTCTCACAGCAGTGTTACAATAAGCTATTGATAAATCTGACTCCTTCACTAGGCTGGATGCTCCCTGATAGGTATGAGTTGTGTTACATTTTTCTCTATACACATAGCATCTCTCCAGTTCCTGGTTATTTCTGGTTATTAGAGCTCTTTATTTACTAGGAAAGAGAGATCACTAAGAATGCCTCAGTAGTTGGATTCACAAACAAACACTTGGATTGGATTCTGGCCAACAGGTAAGTGGGATTTGAAGTCAGGGGATGTCCTTCCTGCCGGTAGAGTGATCCTGAGCATGAATATGTGAAACAAACAATAAAGAACACTAGCCCAAATGTGAGAAGCAAATGTTTTCCCACATATCTAATGAAGATCTAACAAAGTCCATTTCCTTTTGTTCAGTCCTTTCCAGACTATCAGAGAAATAAAAATATGGTGCATGCATGCTAAGACACTCCAACTGTGTCCAATTCTTTGCAACACTATGGCCCACCACACTCCTCTGTCCACGGGATTCTCCAAGCAAGGATACTAGAGTGGGTTGTCGTGCCCTACTCCAGGGGATCTTCCCGACCCAGGAATGGAAACTGCTTCTCTTACACCTGCATTGGCAGGTGGGTTATTTACTACTAGCGCCACTAAAAATATGGTATAAATGTGCAACTGGAATCGTGAGCACACAGAAACCTTGGTTGCCATTCTGGCCATGAAATCGTCTTCTCAGGAGCCATATGAATTCAGAGGACAAGATCCTTTCCAGCACATCCCCTTCCCATGACTCCCCCCCCACCCCCAATAAAGTCCCTAAACTGAGAGATTTTGTTCAGGTAGGTATCACAGCTCAAAGCCAAAAAGAGGCTGACCGGAATAGTGGGTCCTTGACCTCTCTACCCTTCCCACCCATAGGCTTACTTCCCATTGGTGGTACATCTGTTTTTTGAGCACTGGGTAGAAGATTATTTTTCAGACAAGATAGGGTTTATTTGTACTTTTTATGCTATATGTGTGTGTGTGTGTGTGTGTGTGTGTCTTCAGTCATGTCTGACTCTTTGCAACCCTATGGACTGTAACCTACCAGGCTCCTTGGTCCATGGAATTCTCCAGGCAAGCATACTGGAGTGGGTTGCCATTTCCTTCTCCACAGGAATCTTCCTGAACCAGGGATTGAACTTGCATCTCCTATGTCTTCTGCACTGGCAGCCAGATTTTCAACCACAGTGCTACCTTGCAAAGGAAAATATATAATACCATCGATTTTATTCCAGAATACATTATCTTAATAAAAAGCTTTTGTGTGCACATAAGTGCCAGTACATTTCTGAGACCCAAATTTTAACAAATAGAATAGACAAATTCATAAGACAAGAAATCATAGAGTACTTTGGCCAAAAAAATAAAAATATCTGGCTCAACATTCTGCTTGCTGGTTTTACATATGCTGTATGAACAGTGAGTATGGATGTGTTATAGCTTTCTTGACAGAATGAAGTAATGTCTAGCTCACTTTTCCAAGGTTATACAGGAACTACAATGCTCTTTGACAGCAAACAAGAAGTGCAAAGACTGCATTTCCACCATCTCAGTGCAAAGCACCAAGAACTTCCTGCAAAAGATAGCCAGCACGGAGAATCTGGTCAATGTCTGCAGCAGGAAAAATTAATGGTGCAAGAAAGGAGGGACGAGATGCATGGCTGGGAGGGGGTTCCAATTTCAGAGTGGCTCTGAAGCTTCAGAACATTTTCTCTGGTCTCAGGCCTGTCTCCCACTGGATTCTGTGTGCCCGGATCTAAATCTTTAACCAATATGAACCTGGATGACGATGACTCAGTTTGCTCAGAAGTTTGATTGAGGGCATCCTCCTCACTTGCTAAAACTCTGGGTGAAATTTCTATACCGAAGATGCAGTGTAGTTAATTAGATATTTTAGCTGAGGCTAGAGTGACAGAATTGCTCTCATTTATCAATTCCCTAGACTTGGGGACACCTTCCTTATCAGTTATCAGGTCATCACCTAGACCCCTAAAGTTAATATTTTCTACATCTTCTACTCCAGCTGAAGTGTCTGTTAATTCTTCTGTCTTCATAGATATGGCCTAATGAAAAGAGACTTGTGAACACTGATCACTCTGGGTAGCTATAAGATGTTCATTTGGGGACCATCTTTCAGAAAGATCTTTATTACCTGTCTGGCCCTCAGTTACTGTCTCTGATTGACAGATAACATCTTCAGATGTACTTTCTGAAGCTGGTTTACTACAAAAGACCAAATTCATGAAGTTCCTTCAAGGCTGCTGTTATAGATAAGCAAGATTCCTCTGTTTACTCCACAGAGGGCTAACTGCCACAGAGACTTAAAAAGACTTATATTTGTTCAACATTATTTTCTGGAAGCAGTACATCCTGAATGGAAATGGACTTACTCAAAATTTCAAAGGAAGGGTTTCATTTCTACTTCCATCAAGGGACTATCTAAGGTGAGATCAGATACACCAATGTTCTTGACATTAGTATTCTGATTGCCTGCTGAATTAAGCAAAGCAACTAGGGATTGTTCTATTGTATCTATTTACATAAGAGTTTCTGAATTTGAGGAGCCAAAGCATCCTGCTGCTAAAATTCTACCTGAAGGTAGAATATTTTTCTCTTAGCCTGTCTCCCTTCACTGTAGTTTCCAAACAAACACTTCTTATTGATTGTTACCTTTTTTCAAGAAGTTCAAGGTCTTCTGTGTTACAAAGATGTTCTCCACCATGTGAAGCATTTTGTCGTGTACTCTCATGCTGTTCATTCCTTGGTTCTTCATGTTGCTGAAGGCTATTTACTTGACTCAGGTACTGATATTCTGGATGCCAATTGTTTTCACCTGTAAGCCTCTGTAGTTCTTGCTTCCTAGTAGTTGTGACAGATGAACTCGCTTTCTGTCTTGTATGGAGATGAGATCTGAGGCCCTGGGTGTTTCTTTCTGCTTCCCAGGTGGCTCCAGGTGAAGAATCTGCAGGAGATGCAGGTTCGGTCTCTAGGTCTGGAAGATCACCTGGAGGAGGAAACGGCAACCCCACTCCGGTATTCTGAAGGGATAATCCGGTGGACAGAGGAGCATGGTCAGCTACAGTCCATGGAGTCGCAAAAAGTCGGACACAACTGAGTCAGTGACCGCACACATGCTTCTTTCAGCAGATTTCTCTAGGCCAACTGCACCCACGGCTTCTTTGAGTGAATTCCGCAAAGGAATAGCTGTAGTCTGGTTTGCAGGAGCACTGTCTGCTGAAGAAGCACAGTCAGAAAGGTCCTGTAGAGGAAGATGTTCTTTCATTTCTGAGGGTTATCTGGAATTCAGCTGAGGCCTTCAATGTCTTCACAACTTTAGGTTCAATGCTGTCTGGGTCACTGGGCTTGATCGGGGGAGCAGACTGAAGCAGAGACGGAATCAGTAAGACTTAAGAATTACCAGTCACGAGTGTCTGTCAGGAAGGATGGGCTTGATGGTTAAATGCATTTAAATTGGTGACAATGATATTCCCAGTGAGTTAGTTCCTTTACTGCTTTTTCCCTCTGGTCTGGGGCCCACTCCAGCTCAGTACACACACACTATACATATGCATTATGGCTTCTGACACTCTGCATCTTCTATGGATTTCTGAAGGGCTTCTGCTAATTCTTGGTCAGCAGTCTCCTCTGGCCTCTTACCTGGCCCCATATGCCAACGGGGTACACTCTGGTAACTCTCCCTCAGGAAGGAAGATGGTCTGAGAGCCTGTGGTGCTCATCATGAATACATTTTTCTTGAGGTCAATGGAACATTGATGCCATTTTAGCATGTCCAGTCCTGGAAGCACATCTACAGGCTCTTCCTAAAGTACAGAGAAGGAACAAGCCAGGAAATCTTCTTCCTTCTGAAGCTGAACTAGATGTACCCTTCCAATAATCTTCTGGGAGCCCATTCCTTTGGCCATCCCTGCCCACCAATAGTCCACCAGCCTCATTATATTACAGCTTTCTGCACAAGTTTGGTTCATCATAATCATCCGGGCACCAGAGTCAACAAACACTTTCACAGGATGTCCATTCACTTCGCAGTTAATACAGCACCATTACTCAGCCCAAACTTTCCAGAGCCTCTTCCATGGTTATTGCCATGTTTTCCTCCATGTTCTTTTACCTTGTATCTTCTATTTCTGCCTGAGTTTCAAGATTATAAGGGTCCACAGAAAAGAGACAAATCCTTTCTTTCTCTCTCCGTGAGGCTCCATCAGGACCCAAGAAAATTTCTCAAGATCTCCTCTGAGCTGAGCATCTGCCAGGGGTAGGTTGTGTTCCTTCAGCAAAGACAGAGGGGGCTGGCAAGCAATAGGTCTCAGAGCAAGGCTGGATTGACCAAGCCCTGAAGCTATTTCTCCAAGAGATGAGTGGGACTGCTGAGCTCCTTGTAGCTGGCGCTATGGGAATTTTAGGTTTTTGGCTTTAATTTTTTTCCTGGAAGGCTGATTTTATATTAAGAGGTGAGAGTCTTTCATACATATAAGTAAAATAGGCTATAAAAAATAAGTGCCTCAAAATAAAATGGCTCTTATGGCAAGCCACTCCAGTACTCTTGCCTAGAAAATCCCATGGATGGAGGAGCCTGGCTGGCTGTAGTCCGTGGGGTCGCTAAGGGTCGGACACGACTGAGCGACTTCACTTTCACACATTGGAGAAGGAAATGGCAACCCACTCCAGTGTTCTTGCCTGGAGAATCCCAGGGACAGGGGAGCCTGGTGGGCTTCCGTCTATGGGGTCACACAGAGTCGGACACGACTGAAGTGACTTAGCAGCAGCAGCGTAGCTCCCCATACCCACCTCTCTCTTCACACCTCTCACTTTAGAAGTACTGTTGACTGAAAGTACCCAGTTGTATTCCTTTGAAGAAAGCGTTCTGATAGACGACGGAGTCTGTTGGGTAAGTTTGGGAACTGCACCGGAGGCCGAGGGTCTGCTTTCTCCTTGTGCGGTAAAACCCCAGGGCCGCCGTCTTGTAAGCCTTCAGCAGCCCATGACCCGTGGTGCTCCGTGAGGTCTTTCCGCGGAGAGGGTCTGCTCTCAGCTGCAAGGAAGGCGGATTTCAGCCCGCACAGCGCCGGAGGCGTGCAGCTGCGAGTCGGCGTCGACCTGGAGGGAAAATGTCACCTCGAGGAAGACCCTCCGCCCCCAGTACACGGTGAGCAGCCTGGCCCGGGTGGACCCGGCCCTGCTGGGCGCTGCCTCGGCTGGGCGTCGGGGCGGCAGCGGGGCCAGGGGGTGCTGCAGGCGGCCGCTCGCCAGATAGTTGCGCCCCTCCCTACGGCGCTCGGTCGCTCGGCGGCCCCCTTGGCGAGCGGGGCCGCCGCCACCGGCCTGAGGCCGCTCCTGGTTTTACTTGAAAGGCTGCTGCTCGGGCTGTTATCTGGTTAAGCAGATGAAGGGTGGACAGTATTGACTCATACTTCCCTTTCTGGTTTTTGACGATGTTCTTCTGAAACAGAGACACTAGAGTTTTCTGTGTCTTGGCTGCATAAGAGAGAGGAGAGAGTTGGAAGAAAAGGAGAACACCCCTTCTTAGGGGAAAGGCTGAAATGATAACTGTGACACTGCCATGAGAGATTATCCTGGAACAACAACCTTAAGACCATGTTTTAAGACTGGAAGTGTTATATCCATATTTCCCCTCCAAAGCCCCCCGTTTTTAAGCAACCTTTAAAAAAGTCTTTATTGAATTTGCGACACTATTGCTTCTGCTTTAGGTTTTGGTTTTATGGCCAGGAGGCATGTGGAATCTTAGCTACTCGACCAGAGATTCAACACACACCCCTTGCCTTGGAAAGGGCTGCTAGTCTAAACCACTGGATCGCCATGAAAGTCCCTATAAGCATACTCTTATAAACTGTTTCACCTGCTTCTTCATTGCGGAACAGCTGAACATGCATTTAGAGAGCTGACCCTAACCTCTACACAAATCTTATTAATAAAAAACAATGTCAATTAAATGGATCATAGACCTAAATGTAAAAGCTAATACTATAAAACTTCTATAATACTATACAACTTCTAGAAGAAAGCATAGAGAAATTTTGTGACCAAAATTAGGTAAGGTCCAAATTTCTTAGATTTAGCACACAAAAAATAAACCATGAAAGGGGAATTCTCTGGCAGTTCAGAGGTTAGGGCTCAGCACTCTCACTGCTGAGTTTCCTGGTTCTATCCCTGGTGGGGAACTAAGATCCGACAAGCTGTGAGACCAAAAACTAAATAAACAAATAAAACTTAAAAAAATAAAAATAGAATATTCAACTGAAAAAAAATAAAAGGAAAAATTGATAAATTGCATGTCATCAAAATTAAACATTTTAATTTCATCAAAATCATTTGCTCTTGCACAAAAATGTCAACTGCATTGATTAATTCATTTTAAATAGTTATTAAATTTTTATCATGTGCCAACACCCTTTTAGGTGTTGAATTATGGCAATGAACTGGATTCCCTCTATCACACTGGAATTGCAGAAAAATGAAAATCTTTAAAAGCTTTTCAACAAACAAAAAACACAAAACAAAGCAAAGTTTATTAACACAAGCATCCCTGCTATATGTTTTTAAGTTTTTTGTTTAAGTACATGGACAGGATGCAATACCAGAAAATGAGGGGAAAATGCTGAGAAATAAGTATGTGTATTATCATTTGGTATTTGTTGAATCTTGTATCATTTGAGCAAGAATCCTAGGGATGTGTATGCAGGATAAAGAACATTAGAGCTTTGGAGGATGGTCTGAGGCCACATTTCGCTCCAGATTGTGTATTGTACTGTGGGACTTGAGAATTAGGCAACCATGGGTTAGATGATTAGTTCCTGCCATGAGCTGTGGGATCTCAGATTGTGATGAACATGCCTAGCTTGTAGAGTTGTTGTAAGGATTAATGAGGTAATGAATGCGCAGTGCGTAACTATACCTCAGTAAAAGGAAACTCACTGGATGATGACAGTGATGATCATAATAAAATCCAATCAGTTTCCAAAAGTTGACCGGGACTGAAAAAGTCACTTGTTAATTTTGAGAAATATGCCTGCTCCCTCGGGTTTGCGGGAGGATTGGGACACTTCCTTTCCTCTCCTCAACCCGTGCGTATGACAGGTATCACTAACCAACCCGCCACAGCACTCTTCAGTCAGCCTAGATCAGGCTTCAAAGTCCTGTCCAGGCAGACAACTCTCCAGTTGGCACTGGAGATAAATGTGTCTGCCATTCCTAACCTAAGGGTTCAGTAGACAACTGAAGAATGACTATAAATTTATTTTTCTTACAAAGGCCCAAGTTAAGCCTAACAAGGGATGACTACGGGTTCTAGAAGGTGCTTGGCCACAATATACTACAAGTTTATATCCTAAATAATCAGTCACTGGTTGACTTTTTATTTAGTTAAACTGTGTTCTGTTGGTTCTAAATTCAAAAATAAGTGATTGATCATTTACCCAACTCTTGGGAGTTCTTAAAAGTAGGTCTTTGATTTTTCAAGCCTAGAGCCACATACCTGCCATCTCATTTTATAATTAGAGGGGTTGTTCTAGGTTAGGAGGCCCTTGAGCTCTATCTGACAGGAAATAGCTCCATGAGGCAGAAAGAAAACCTGTCAGGTCAATGTTCTGGTAATCTGACTCAGCTAAGGCAATGATGCTCAAAAGGGCAGAAGCTCCCTTGCGGCATGGTTCTCAGCCTTGGCTACTGCATAGAATCAACTGAACAGTTTTTAAAACCCCTAATGACCAGGAATCGGTCCTGACCAACTATTAACACATCAGAGGCTCTGCATATGCTGCCCAAGTGTCAGCATTTAAGTTAAAGCTCTTACAGTAATTCTGTGTGCAGCCAAGGTTAAGAATTATTGTTCTAAGGTGTTTTGGACATTTACAAGGTGTCTCTATTGTCCCAATAATTGGGGCAGAGATTATTGCTGCCATTTTTCTTAGCAGAGATATGGATGAGATGTTGTTATGTCTTATAATGCCAGGACAATTCCTTCCCAATAAAAAAATTGCCCCACCTTTTGAATGTCCTACTGGATATCAATATGGTTGAAAAACTTATATGACCTGTACCTTACAAATAAACACAAAGTATTATTTGCATGTTTTTAATTCATACACACAGAATTTTCCTGGAATGTAATCAGCATTTAAATCAAGGTAAAATTTTACTTTATTTAGAAATTTACTAAGAGTTGCTTACCTTGTCAGATAATCATATCACCAATATCAGCACTACTTGTGGTATTTGAGTTGTCAGCATTTGTAGCTGTGGTTTCCATGGTGATGCTATAAATAAGTGACAGTCTCTGATGATCTCTTTGTGCTTGAATGTTTAGATATTGCAATGTATACGCCTTTCAGGGAAGACCAAGTTTTGTTTTTTTTTAGTGGCTAAGAAACAGTTAACAGGTTTTACCACAGTGTCAGTGTTTTGGGATCTCAGAGATTTTGCACCTGGACACTCTTAGGGCCTTTCAAAGTGGAGCCAGAAAACACCTTTTTCTGTTTGTTTGTTGTTTGTTTTTTCAACTGTCTTTTGCCTTACTGTCACCCTTCTATGTCATTCTTGCCTCCATGTAAACTTGTGAGAGCTATGGCTTCTGTTTAGGAAAGCCTTAACTAGGCGTTCTGTGCTTTTATGAACAGAAGAACTAAAACTATTCTTTTGGGGCTCATCCATAAATCTTAAAGGCTAGACTCTTAACATTTCCTTTCCGTTTTCCATCCAACCCTGACTTTGCTCACCTTGAGTACTGTATTTGCTAGTGAAGAGATTCATTTCCCTCATTCAGGGGGACACTGTCGAATGTTGCTGTCAGAGTCCATCCAATCTGTGCCAAATAAACTGTCAGGTCTTGTAAGCATAATATACTAGGGTCTTTTTCCAGGAGCAATCCTCTGTGTAACCCATTTTTCACTGCGAGGACCTTAAGTACCATAGTTGGAGGTGGTGGGGAGGGGTTCATAGCCATCTGTGGATTTCCAGCTGAGGAAGCACTGAAAAGGTAACATAACCCCATATTACAAAACCTCATATTTTGAATAGGATAATACACAAAGCATTCCAGATAGAGGAGGATCCATCTAAATGTTAAGGACCCTCCAGAATGAAGGTTTCACAGTGAGTATCCGACACCATCTAGTAATAGAATTTCTTCTTATTTAAGGAGAATTAGTATTTCTTGTTGCCTGGAGAATCCCAGGGATGGGGGAGCCTGGTGGGCTGCCGTCTATGGGGTCTCACAGAGTTGGGCATGACTGAAGCGACTTAGCAGCGGCAGCAGCACTATTTCTTGAGTACTAATTAACAGCTGGGAATAGTATTCAGACTTTTATACATTGTCTTCACTAATTCTCCCCAAAGCACTTAGAGTTAAGAACCATGAAGTCATTTCACAGATGAGAAAACGGAAATTCAAAGAGGTTAAGTTACTTGACCGAGTAAGTGGCAGAACCTGGACAACCCTAGTATGTCTAGCTTCATGGTTCAGGAGATCAGCTGCCACGCTTTAGGCTCCATTGCCTTACCTAACACGTTGTGTGTGCTGTAGTTTACACTTGCTTCCTTATATTTGCTCCTGGCGTATCCTCTGCTGCTGCTGCTAAGTCACCTCTGTCGTGTCCAACTCTGTGCGACCCCATAGATGGCAGACCACCAGGCTCCCCCGTCCCTGGGATTCTCCAGGGAAGAGTACTGGAGTGGGTTGCCATTTCCTTCTCCAATGCAAGAAAGTGAAAAGTGAAAGCGAAGTCGTTCAGTCGTGTCTGACTCTTCGCGACCCCATGGACTATAGCCTACCAGGCTCCTCCGTCCATGGGATTTTCCAGGCAAGAGTACTGGAGTGGGTTGCCATTTCCTTCTCCAGGCGTATCCTCTAGTCTGACTCAAAATCCTGTGTTTGACCAGAGCCCCCAGCTAACTGGACCAGGGAATGCTGTCCCTTGGAAATAAAATGTGAGTCACAACTTTGAGCCACATTTGTTAATTTTAGCTTTCCAGTAGCCACATTTTAAAAGGTAAAAATAAATAGATGAAATTAATGTTAATATGTTTTATGTAATCCAGTACATCCAAAGTGTTATAATTTGAGCATGTAATCAATATAAAAATTACTAATGAAATAATTTTCACTTTTTTGTACTATAACTTCATAATATGTTATATAATTACACCTCCAGCACCTCTCAGTACCCACATTTTAATTGCTCAGTGTGGCTAGAAGCTACTGAGTTGGACTTTGCCAATCTCGATGCAGAGATCTCAATCCTCATAATAATCGTAGGTGTTCTTCAGAGAATAGGAAAGAAAGAAAGAGCAAGTTTCTTGTTATTTGCTTGATTTAGTACAAGAAAAGAATAAAAGGAATAAACTCTATAATTTCCATCTACAACTATGGTCATATTTGCCTGAGAGCAGATGAGAAGCTGAGTGATGAGTCTACGCCATTGCATTCTCACTGACATTCTCTTAGAGGGATGCTAGACACAGAAGATTAGGAAGTCCCAAACCCTGTCCAAAGGGTGACCCATGAAGCCAGCTCACTGAGGACATCCAGTTGGGTCACCATCAGCTCTCAGTCCTCACATTCACTCTCACACCTGCCCCAGTATGAGAGGCAAGGTGCATGAGCCAGCCCTCAGGAGCATGGCACAGGCTCTGTTCTTCAAACACTGATTCTTATATCTGAAGAGCAGAGGGAAACCTCAAACCTTCCCTGCCCGCCCCCAGACCTATGGACAGTCCTCTACTCTAGTGTTTCACAGACTTCTGCACATATCACAGTCACCTGGAGGGCTTGTTAAAAGTCAGATTGCTGGACTTGAGCCCAAGAATTACTGATGCAGGGAGTCTGGTCTAGGGCCTGTGAATGTGCATTTGCAGTAAGTTCCCAGGTCATGCTGCTGCTGCAGGTCCAGGGACCACACTTTGAGAACCAGCACCCAATCCTAAAGAATCAATAAATAATTCAAGAGCAAGAACAAATCTAAAAGGCACAGGTACCATTTTCACCCTTAATGAGACCAATACGATTTTTACATCACTGATGTGTTTGACTGTTTTTCCCCTGCCTCCCATTATCTCCTCTAGTCCAGGAAGGGATATTGTGATTATGATGAGAAGAGACAACACTGAAGGGAAGAAATTAAGGGGGGTGGGAAAGCTGGAGGGACATAAGGAGAAGGACTGCGACAGATCACTGGGAGTTCAGGGTGGTGGAGAATCACGTGAAACCGGTACTCAGAAGGAAAAAGAGCAGCAGCACCCCCAACCCTGGCCCATTCCCCTCAGCTCGGACAGATGTACAGATTAGAGGCAAGTTTGCCAAGTCACAAAGGCATCTCAACGAAGATGATTTTCCTCTTTGCTTTTGAAGTGGGGACACTGTGTCTGAACTCTGTGTGACAGCAGGCAGTAGCAAATGCATCAGAGTCTGGGACACCTTTTGGTATGAGCTTCTTCATTTCTAACCTTTCAGGGCACCTGGATGTTAAAAGGAGGAGCAATGAGACTTGCTTAGTTGCAAGCAGCTGGGAATTTGGAATGCATCTCTGGAGATACATGCTGAGCCTGGCTCAGAACTTCCAAGAAAACTCAGTGGGAGGGAGGAAAAACAGTGCAATGACATGACGCCTGGTAGGGCTTGCCTCGGCCTTGCTGAGTCGCCCAGAGATTGCGTTCCAGCTGTACTGCAGTGACCCAATGTTCCGGTAAACAAGGGGGGATGGGCAGGACAGACCTCAGATCAGGCTGTGCCGAGGCTTTTAGAGTAGAACACAGGGGGCTAGCTGGGTGTGGTCGGGGTTGGGGGGTTGCCTTTGTGCATTTCCTGGATCAGGGCGGTACACCCACACCACCCACCGGACACACATACACATCCTCATTTCCAGTGGAACTTGGACAAATATCAAATTCTCAGCTGGTCTAATCTGCAATGGTCAGAAACTAGTGAACTCCTTTAGGACGCCTCCCAGGAACCCCAGAACAGGAGTGTTCAAAGGGGCCACTGAGTCAGGCCAAGGCAGGCTACCGACTAATACTGTCCACTCCCTAAGCAATATTTCTGCCTTCCAGAAAGACAGACCTGCTGCAGACAAGCACAGTCAGTCAGTCCATTTCCCTATTTGATTTCATGGTACAAAACAACTGACTGATGATCCTATGATTCCTTGGGTTTTTTTCCTACCCTCCCTGCCTCACCCCTCCCTGTCTCATGCCTATTTTCTTCACTTCATTTCACCAGCCAGTGAATGGGCTTAAGTAGAAATCAGAGGGATTAGTAAAAATATGAGGAAGAGTACTCGGGCTTAGAGAGCAAGGTTTTGGAAGTTCCTTCCCTAAGTGTCTGTCTGCCTGGAGCTTTGTAGCCTTATTAGCATAGATAGGTTCCCCCTCCCATCACATAAATGTGTGAGTGTTATTTTGGAGTCCACACGACTACTAGGTGAGCAAATGATTCATTGTCCATACTGGGACTGCTCTGAGAATTAGAGGTGGCGGGTGCTATTGAAACTTCCGGGACAAAGCCCTTACCCAGGACATATGGTCACCTGCATGACTGGTGGGTTCATTTCTCATCCTACATGTCACCATCCCACCTCACGTCACAAGTTACGTTGTTATTGTGGCCAATTTGTCCTTTCCCTTTCCTGGTTTTTGACCAACTATTCCTTTATTTTCTTGGATAACAGTGATCTTCAGGTGATCATTAGATCTCTGTGTTGAAGTGGGAAAAAGTCAGGTTTAAAAAATTCCCCATATGACTCCTCCACTGAAGGTCTGGGTGGTGTTTTCCAGCAATCTCCAGAAGCTGGTTTTCTATTCCAGAGACTTAGTTCATTCTGGATTTTAGTGCCCAGTGAGTATTGTGTCAGCTTTTACTCACCAAATGGTCACACCCCAGTTTTCGGACAAGCAGAACATGAAAAACGGTCATCATGTCTTAAGTACTCAGGGCAGGAAAAAAAGCCTTTCTCATACTGTTTCCTTCAGAATGAGGATAGTAGGCCAGGCCTCCTTTCTATTTCTCTAGTGTGTGTGGATTATTTCTAATGTTTATAGCCACTCTGTGAAGTTCTAATTATCCTCATTTTATTGACTAGGGCTGTACGTTGAAGCCAGAAAAAGGAAGTCGGCAAATAGTGTGTGTGCCTGCTCAGTTGTATCTGACTCTTTGTGACCCCATGGACTATAACCTGCCAAACTCCTCTGCTCATGGAATTTTCCAGGCAAGAATACTGGAGTGGAGTTACATTTCCTTCTTCAGGGCATCTTCCTGACTCAGGGATCAAACCCGAGTCTCTGGGGTCTTCTGTATTGGCAGGTGAATTCTTTATCACTAGCGCCACCTGGGAAGCCCCAGCCAGTTCAGTTCAGTTCAGTTCAGTCGCTCAGTTGTGTCCGACTCTCCACGACCCCATGAATCACAGCACGCCAGGCCTCCCTATCCATCACCAACTCCCGGAGTTCACTCAAACCCATGTCCACAGAGTCGGTGATGCCATCCAGCCATCTCATTCTCGGTCGTCCCCTTCTCCCGCCCCCAACCTTTCCCAGCATCAGAGTCTCTTCCAGTGAGTCAACTCATCGCATGAGGTGGCCAAAGTATTGCAGCTTCAGCTTTAGCATCAGTCCTTCCAATGAACACCCCAGCCAAGTAGTATCCAAATCCAGATTTACCTGGTCCCAGAGCCCATTCCTGTGCTCCACCAGGCCATCTATATACCTGCCTTTGCAAATCTGACTTGACTTCCTTCCCCAGGGACTGTGGGACCTATAGACTCTTTCGATGGCAGCCTTCATACAATGCTGAGGCCCTCTCTCATAATTGGCTAGCTTAGAATAACCTCCTGATGGACACTTGCTTGTTCTTCAGAGACCCATTTTTCTTTCTTTTCCATTATGTTTGGTGATGATTTCGTAGTCCCACAAGCCCTACTTACTGCACATCGAGACTCTGGCAGCCCCAGAAAAGTACTGGGTGTGATAGCACGTGGGCTGGGGGTCTGGCAATTTTGGCTAAAGTTCAGAGAGGTCAGAAAATCTCAGACCCGGTAATAAGATTAGATTAAAAACAACAGTGAGACGAAAGGTGTAGTGACTTTGGGTCTAAGTCTCCTCTAGGATCAAGACTCAGTAGCAAGCAAAGGTCTCCCAGGCCAAGCACCTGCCAGGGCAGCATTCTGTGCATGGAAGCAGGGAGCACATCGGCTTAGAGCTGGGACCAAGGTAGTGGAGACTGCTGCTGCTGCTGCTGCTAAGTCACTTCAGTCGTGTCCGACTCTGTGTGACCCCATAGACGAAAGCCCACCAGGCTCCCCCATCCCTGGGATTCTCCAGGCAAGAACACTGGAGTGGGTTGCCATTTCCTTCTCCAATGTGTGAAAGTGAAAAGTGAAAGTGAAGTCGCTCAGTCGTGTCCGACCCTTAGCGACCCCATGAACTGCAGCCTACCAGGCTCCTCCATCCATGGGATTTTCTAGGCAAGAGTACTGGAGTGGCTTGCCATTGCCTTCTCCGAGTGGAGACTAGGACAGACTAATTACCTGAAGTTCTGAATGTCCTTCCTCATCCCAATTGACTTACCTCTGATCATTCTGCCAGGTGTATACGTTTCTCTAGCCCTGAAAGACCATTTCTCACAATGCCTGACTTCCTTCTCTTCCCCTGCCTCTTTCAAAATATAGCATAGTGTGCCCATGAGCATGGGCTTGGAAATCAGATACCCCTGGATTTGCTTCTATTGGCTGTGTGACTTTGGGCATGTTCTAACTTTTGTTTGTAATCCTCATCCATAAAATGAGGATGATAAGTAGAACCTACTAGAAGGATTAAAATAAGTAAAGTTATCATTCACATGTTATAGGGTAAGCATTCAACAAATGATTAGTGTTCATATTACTGTTGTTGCTATGGCTTGAGGTTGGCATAATTTCTTCCTCCAGAATCCTCCAGCTTGAGTGCAGTAGGAACAGAGAACATGTAAGAGAAGGACTCTAGCATCGATCTAGTTCAACTTCTTCACTTGGGAAGGAACCTCGTGTTCAGAGAAGGTTAATTGGCTTGTCCAAGGTTATTTGCCTGAATACGTCCAACCTTCATATAAGGGAGTTAATTAGTCAAAGCAGGAGAAAAAGCTTTGGCTTTGGAATCAGACACGTGAATTTTTTTCCACTTGCCAGCTTGGAGGTCTTCGACAAGTGACTTGACCCTATTCTGCCTCATTTCCTCATCTTTGACAATGAGTTAGTAGAGCCAGTCTCCCAGGACTGCGGAGAGGACTTAGCAGGCTGGTATAGATCATGTACTCAGTGGGCACTAGTTGCTTGGCTCCCCACACATCATTAGAACCTTCCAGGGCCAGTTATTACGGTACAGCCTAGTAGAAGGAACTGAGTGCAAAGTGGAGCTTGGAAACACAATGAGCTTTGCCTGAAAGTTGAAACTGGGACATTGAGAAATAACTTTTGCTTATCAATCTGCAAATGCCCACTTTACAGAAAGTTGGACGCATTAATCAGACAGGAATTCCCTCTGATGAGGCTCAGAGCAAAGACTGAGAAGATGATCTGTGGTCTGACCTAGGATTCTAAATGAGGGAGAATGAAGAGAGCTGGGGCTGGAGTGGAGGGGAGTAGTCAGGGAAGATAATCTTGAGGACTTTAAACTGATCTCGTAGAATGTCTTCCAAAACAATTTTGAAAGCACCCTGGTTTTTAGACACAAATTGTATTTTGAATTGGTAACACAAAGTAGGGGGTGGCTTTGAGATGGGTGGCAATTTTTCAGATGCAGTGGTTTTGGAACAGGGAGCACAAGGCAAGTTTTGGAATGAAAAGTGAGTTCTGGTGTGTGTTTGTTCCAAGATGAATATGGAGAAGGACATAGATACTCCACAGAAGCTCAACCCCTGAGTGATCCGATTACAGGTTTTGAAATGGACCCAGGGACAGAATTTGGAAACTTAAAATGGAAAGGCAGAGGAGAAGCAATTTTGCAACTAGACAAATGACTGACTCTAAAAGTCCTCTGGGGAGAAAAAGGTTTGGAAAATGTTGTGTAAGCCATTTCTAAATGCCCCAGGGGAATTAGAATGTACTTTTCTAGGGATAATTAGGGTAAGATTGATTGAGTCTGAGAGAGGACTGTGGCCTTGTTCTTGTAATTCACCCAAATGCTGGGTGACCGGTGGAATGGAGAGTAGTGATGATTACCCTCAGTGGAAGCAAAGTATATGGCCCTGTTTAACAAACAAACAAGTGACAAACACAGCAAAGAAATTTGTTCTTAAACTATAAACTTCTTAAGTATTGGGCCTATGTTCTTGTCACCCGGTAGGCCTAGTGCCTGCCAGAGGGAACACATTCCATAAATATTTAAATGAAATAATGGCTTGGCTGCCTTAGAAGATAGTGAGTTCACCAGCATACAAAGTATTCAAGCAGTAGTCACGCAGCAGGAACTGTAGAGATGCTTTCAAGATCTTTGGGGTATAACTAATAATCATTAAGATTGTTAGCAATCCTAAGATTCTGGGCCTCCAGCATAGTATAGTGATTCTCTATAACAGTTGGATCTGATTTGAACATTGGGGTCCCAAGTAATAATTATGAAAATGTTCAAGGAACTCCAGAGAAGAATAGATGAACATAGGAAAACACAACAATCCAAAATCTACAGGATGCAGAAAAAGCAGTTCTAAGAGGGAATACAATACAATACTTTATAGCAATACAAGCCTACTTCAAGAAACAAGAAAAATCTCAAACAATCTAACCTTATATCTAAAAGAACTAGAAGAATACACAAAGTTATTAGAATGAAAGAAACAGCAGAATCAGAGCAGAAATAAATGAAGTAGACATTAAAAAATTAGAAAAGATCAATGAAACTAAGGTTTGGTTCTTTGAAAAGATTAAAAAAAAACAAAAACCCGGATAAACCTTTACCCATACTCATCAAGAAAAAAGAGGGCCCAAATAAATAAGATCAGAAATAAAAGAGAAGTTACAACTGACACCACAGAAATACAAAGTATCAAAAGAGGTTACTATGAACAATACACCAATAAAATGGACAGTGTAGAAGAAATGGATAAATTCCTCGAAACATGCAATCTCCCAAGACTGAATCAGAAAGAAAATATGAACAATCCAGTTACCAATAATGAAATTGAATCAGTAGTTTAAAAACTTGCCCCTCTAAAAAACATCCCCCCTCCACAAAAACATCCAGGGCCAGATGGCTTCATAGATGAATTTTCTCAAGCATATGTAGAACAGTTCAGTTCAGTTCAGTTGCTCAGTCGTGTCCGACTCTCCACGACCCCATGAATCACAGCACGCCAGGCCTCCCTGTCCATCACCAACTCCCAGAGTACACTCAAACTCATGTCCACAGAGTCGGTGATGCCATCCAGCCATCTCATTCTCGGTCGTCCCCTTCTCCTCCTGCCCCCAACCTTTCCCAGCATCAGAGTCTTTTCCAGTGAGTCAACTCGTCGCATGAGGTGGCCAAAGTATTGCAGCTTCAGCTTTAGCATCAGTCCCTCCAATGAACATCCAGGATTGATCTCCTCTAGAATGGACTGGTTGGATCTCCTTGCAGTATAAGGGACTCTCCAGAGTCTTCTCCAACACCACAGCTCGAAAGCATCTATTCTTCGGCGATCAGCTTTCTTCACAGTCCAACTCTCACATCCATACATGACGACGGGAAAAAACCATTGCCTTGACTAGACGGACCTTGGTTGGCAAAGTAATGTCTCTGCTTTTTAAAATACTATCAAGGTTGGTCATAACTTTCCTTCCAAGGAGTAAGCGTCTTTTAATTTCATGGCTGCAATCAGCATCTGCAGTGATTTTGGAGCCCCCCAAAATAAAGTCTGACACTGTTTCCACTGTTTTTCCATCTATTTCCCATGAAGTGATGGGACCAGATGCCATGATCTTTGTTTTCTGAATGTTGAGCTTCAAGCCAACCTTTTCACTCTCCTCTTTCACTTTCATCAAGAGGCTTTTGAGTTCCTCTTCACTTTCTGCCATAAGGGTAGTGTCATCTGCATATCTGAGGTTATTGATATTTCTCCCAGCAATCTTGATTCCAGCTTGTGCTTCTTCCAGCCCAGCGTTCCTCATGATGTACTCTGCATATAAGTTAAATAAGCAGGGTGACAATATACAACCTTGACGTACACCTTTTCCTATTTGGAACCAGTCTGTTGTTCCATGTCCAGTTCTAACTGTTGCTTCCTGACCTGCATACAGGTTTCTCAAGGGGCAGGTCAGGTGGTCTGGGATTCCCATCTCTACAGTTAATACCTATCATTCTCCAACTATTGTGCAAAAATTGAAGAGAAAGGAATACTTCCAAATTCATTCTATGAGACCAGCATCACCTTGTTAGCAAAACCAGACAAAGAAACCACAGAAAAGAAAATATCCCTAATGAACATATTTCCAGTGAACATTGATGCAAAAATCCTTAACAAAATGTTAGCAAACAAAATTCAACAGTACAGTAAAAGAATCATACACCGTGGTTACATGAGATTTATCTCATGAATACAAAGATGATTCAAATCAGTCAATTTGATATACCACATTAACAAATTGAAGGACAAAATCATATGATTATCTCAATAGATGCAGAAAAAGCTTTTGACAAAATTAAATATCCGTTTATGATAAAAGCTCCAAACAAAGTGGGCACAGAAGGAATATACCTCAACATAATAAAGGCCACAGATGATAAGCCCACAACTCAGTGGTGAAAAACTGAAAGCATTTCCTCTGAGATCAGGAGCAAGTCAAGGATGTCCTCTCTTACCACTTCTATGTAGTCTACCATTGGAAATCCTAGCCACCACAGTCAGACCAGAAATATAAATAAGAAGAGAAGAATTAAAATAGTCAGTTTACAGATGACATAATACTATATGGAGGAAATCCTAAGAATACCAAAAAAACATTGAAAGTGAAAGTCCCTCAGTCATGTCTGACTCTTTGTGACCCCATGGGCTATACAGTCCATGGAATTCTCTAGGCCAGAATACTAGAGTGGGTAGCCTTTCCCTTCTCCAGGGGATCTTCCCAACCTAGGGATCAAACCCAGGTCTCCCACATTGCAGGCAGATTCTTTACCAGCTGAGCCACAAGGGAAGCCTACAAAGGAAGCCCACAAGGGAAGCCACAAGGAAAGTACTAAAAAATCATTAGTACTAATAAATTCAGTAAAGTAGCAGGATACAAACTTAATATGCAGAAATCTGTTTCTATACACAAATAGCAAACTATCAGAGAAATTAAGAAAGCAATTTTGTTTACAATTGCATCAAAATGAGTAAAATACCTCAGAATATATCTAACCAAGGAGGTAAAAGACTTGTACTTGGAAAACTATAAGACATTGCTGGGAAAAACTGAAGATAGCACAGACAGATAGAAAGATATGCCATGCTCATGGATTGGATGAATTAATGTTGTTAAAATGACCATACTACCCCAAGAAATCTACATATTCACTGCAATCCCTATCAAAATATCAATGGCATTTTTCACGGAAGTAGAACAAATAATTCTTAAAAAACCCAAAAACCCTGAATATCCAAAACAATCTTGAGAAAGAAGAACAAAACTGGAGGTAATATGCTCCCTAATTTGATACCATACTGTCACTAAAACAGACACATAGGTCAGTGAAATAGAATAGAGACCCCAGAAATAAACTCACACTTTTATGATCAATTAGTCTACGACAAGGAAGAAAGAACATGCAATGGGAAAGAAATAGTTTCTCAGTGTATTATGATGGGAAAACTGGAAAGTTGCATGCAAAAGAATCAAACTGGACTTCTTTCTCACACCGTATATATTTGTGAAAGTCACTCAGTTGTGTCCGACTCTTTGCAACCCCATGGCGTATACAGTTCATGGAATTCTCCAGGCCCGAATACTGGAGTGGGTAGCCTTTCCCTTCTCCAGGGGAGTCTTCTCAACCCAGGGATCGAACATTGCGGTGATTTCTTTACTAGCTGAGTAGTCTTTATATACTTGAAATAGGTTAAAGTCTTAAATGTAAGACCTGAAACCATAAAACTCCTAGAAGAGTACATAGGCAGTACACTCTTTGACATCAGTTTTAGCAGCAATTTTATTTTTTTGAGATTTCAGTCAAGGGAAACAAAAGCAAAAATAAATAAATGGTACTATATTGGACTATAAGGTTTTTCAGAACAAAGGACACTGTCAACAAAGGCAGCCTACTGAATGGGACAAGATATTGGCAAATAATATATTCAACAAAGGGTTAATAACCAAAATATAAAAAGAACTCCTACAACTCAGCATCAGAAAATCAAACAACCAGATTAAAAAAATGGGCTCAGGACTTGGATAGACATTTTTCCATAGAAGACACAGATGGTCAGTAGGTACATGAAAAGATGCCCCAGATCACTAGTCATAAGGGAAATGCAAATGAAAACTTCAATAAGATATCACACCACATGTGTTAGAAAGGCTATCACCAAGAAGACAAGAAATAACAAGTGTTGGTGAGGATGTGGAGAAAAGGAAAACCTTATGCACTGCTGATGGGAATGCAAATTGGTATGACTACTAGGGAAAACATTATGGAGGTTCCTCAAAATATTAAAACTAGAACCGCCATTTAATCCAGCAGTTCCACTGCTGGGTCTTTAACCAGAGAACAAAAACACTACGTTGAAAATATATATGCGTCGCGGAGAGTTGGACACGACTGAGCGACTGAACTGAACTGAACTGAACTGAACTGAATGTTCATTGTACCATTATTTACAATAGCTAAGATATGGATGCAATCTAAGCGTTCATTGACAGACAAATGTATGTCCATTGACATATATATGTGTGCATGCGTGTGTGTGTGCGTGCGCTCAGTCGTGTCTGACTCATTGCCACCCCATGAACTGTAGTTCTCCAGGCTCCTCTGTCCATGGAATTTTCCAGGCAAGAATACTGGAGCAGGTTGCCATTTCCTACTCCAAGGGATCTTCCTGACCTAGGGGTCGAATCTTGTTTCTTGTGTCTCCTGCATTGGCAGGAGATTTCCTTACAACTAGTGCCACCTGGGAAGTCTATATATGTACAGTTTGTCCTTTGTTTTTGTTTCTCTTTCCTCCTAGTTGAATTTATAGCAGTAATAAAATAGCATTTACTTTTTCTAAAATGCAGTCTTGGGAAACAGAGAGATCTTAGCTTAAGGTTTTTTCTTTTTCCTTTACTGTAAAAATTGATTGCACTCTACATCACCAGGCTTCTGTACCATTTGTTTGCTTCTTGCCCTCAGAGGACACTTCTCCACAGGGTGGTCCCACCCAGGCTTTAGAGGTTCTAGGCAGGATTTATATGTTGGCTTACAGCTGCCCTAAGCAGTTGGCTGCTGCTGACTCCTCCAGGTTTGCATGGCACCTGGATGGGAAGGTCCCTGCCTGTTGTCTCCCAGCCTCCCCGTCCCTGGTCTTCCGACATGCTGTAGCTCCTCTGCTGAGCTAACAAGATGCTGCCCTGGTTCTTAACACCTGGGCTCCCACCTGCCTGTTTCCCACTATCCATGGAAGAAGTTGGACTTCTCTGGTGGTTCAGCTGGTAAAGAATCTGCCTGCAATGCAGGAGACTTGGGTTCAATCCATGGGTCGGAAGATCCCCTGGAGAAGGAATTGGCAACCCACTCCAGTATTCTTGCCTGAAGAATCCCATGGACAGAAGATCCTGGAGAGCTACAGTCCATAGGGTCACAAAAGTGTCACGACTGACTTTAAGGACACAACTGAGCAACCAAGCACATGCACCATGGAAGAAGGTATTCTGCAGTTGAGCTGCATGGCAGAGTGGAGCGAAGGATGGAAAGAAAGAGAAACGTTTGCTAGCACTTTTATCTTAAAATAATGATTAAGAATGCACTCTATAAAACAAATAAAAAAGTATTTTAAGTACAAGGCTTAATGGAGCAATCACAATAATGGGAGCTAACACCATGACGCTGTAAGCCTTTGCCCATTCTGTAAATATTTACTGAATTCCTGTCACCTGGGGATTCAGAACTGAGCAAAACAAACAGGCCTCTGACTGGGGAATTGCCACCCACTAATTATTTATCATTCCAATAAATGCCGTCATGACAACCTATGGTAAATGCAATAAAGGGAAAGTCCAGGACACTATGGGAGAGTATAACTAGAAAGTCTGTTTTGGAATGGGAAGTTAAGAGGGGACATTGAACCTAAGACCTGGAAGGCAGGAATGAATCAGCCAGATGTGGAACATGCTGGTCAGCAGAAACACCTAGGGTAAAACCTACCCATATGAAAGAAGATGAGAGAGTGTGGTCTGCCAGGAATATGGTGAGCAGAGGCGGTGGCTGGTCAGGAAGCAGAGCCTGATCACACACTCTGAAGCGGCCACATAGAGGACTTCAGATTTCAACTAAGAGTGATGGTTCAAAAAACTAAGATCATGGCATCTGGTCCCGTCACTTCATGGCAAATGGAAAGGGGAAAAGTGGAAACAGTGACAGATTTCATTTTCTTGGGCTCCAAAACCACTCCAGATGGTGACTGCGGCCACAAAATGATAAAATGCTTGCTCCTTGGAAGAAAAGATATGACAAACCTAGACAGCATATTAAAAAGCAGAGACATCACTTGGCAGACAAAGGTCCCTCTAGTCAAAGCTTTGGTTTTTCTAAACAACAACTACTCCGGTATGACCTCATTTAACCTAATTAATGACATCTGTTGTTTTGTCACTAAGTCATCTCCAACTCTTTTGTGACCCCATGGACTGTAGCCCATAGGCTCTTCTCTCCATGAGATTTCCAGGCAAGAATACTTGAGTGGGTTGCCATTTCCTTCTCCGGGGTCTCTTCGTGACCCAGGGATCGACCCTGTGTCTCCTACATTGGCAGGTGGATTCTTTACCACTAAACCATTAGGGAAGCTCAGTTAGTTACATCTACAAGGACCCTATTTGCAAATAAGGTGACATTCAGAACTACTGGGGATTAGGACATATCTTTTTAAAAAACTAAGTGCTAAGTCGCTTTAGTCATGTCTGACTCTTTGCAATCCGATGGACTGTAGCCCGCCAGGCTCCTCTGTCCGTGGGATTCTCCAGGCAAGAATACTGGAGTGGATTGTCATGCCTTCCTCCAGAGGATCGTCCCAACCCAGGGATAGAACCCATGACTCTTTTATCTCCTGAGCTGGCAGGCAGGTTCTTTACCACTAGTGCCACCTGGTAAGCCAGTTCAATTCATAGCACTAGGTATAAGTTTATATTCTCTTTTTAAAAATTTCCTGAGCCTAATTTCTTTTTGTGTAGTTCATGTACAATATTATATACGTTCCAGGTGTACAATATAGTGATTCACAATTTTTAAAGGTTATACTCCATGTATGGTTATTACAAAATTTTGGCTATATTTCCTGTGTTGTATAATATATCCTTGTAGTTTATTTTATACCTAGTAATTTGTGCCTCCTAATCCCTTTCCCCTTTACTGCCCCTTCCCCCTTCCCTCTCCCTTCTGGTAACCACTAGTTTTTTCTCTATAGCTCTGAATCTGTTTCTTTTTTGTTATATTCACTAGTTTGTTATATTTTTTAGATTCTACATGTAAGTGCTATCATACAGTACTTGTCTCTGTCTGACATTTCACTTAGTGTAATAGCCTCCAAGCCCACCCATGTTGCGGCAGATGGCAAAATTTCATTCTTTTTATTGCTGAGTAGTATTATGTTTTGTGTGTGTGTGAGTGTATCATATTTTTTACCCATTTATCTGTTGTTAAACATTTAGGTTTCTTCCATGTCTTGGCAACTGTATTTAATGCTGAAAAGGAGTACGTCAAGGTTGTATATTGTCACCCTGCTTATTTAACTTATACGCAGAATACATCATGAGGAACGCTGGGCTGGAATAAGCACAAGCTGGAATCAAGATTGCTGGGAGAAATATCAATAACCTCAGATATGCAGATGACACCACCCTTATGGCAGAAAGTGAAGAGGAACTCAAAAGCCTCTTGATGAAAGTGAAAGAGGAGAGTGAAAAAGTTGGCTTGAAGCTCAACATTCAGAAAACTAAGATCATGGCATCTGGTCCCATCGCTTCATGGGAAATAGATGCGGAAACAGTGGAAACAGTGTCAGACTTTATTTTTTGGGGCTCCAAAATCACTGTGGATGCTGATTGAAGCCATGAAATTAAAAGACGCTTACTCCTTGGAAGGAAAGTTATGACCAACCTAGATAGCATATTAAAAAGCAGAGACATTACTTTGCCAACAAAGGTCCATCTAGTCAAGGCTATGGTTTTTCCGGTGGTCATGTATGGATGTGAGAGTTGGACTGTGAAGAAAGCTGATTGCCGAAGAATTGATGCTTTTGAAGTGTGGTGTTGGAGACGACTCTTGAGAGTCCCTTGGACTGCAAGGAGATCCAACCAGTCCATCCTAAAGATCAGTCCTGGGTGTTCATTGGAAGGACTGATGCTGAAGCTGAAACTCCAATACTCTGGCCACCTCATGCGAAGAGCTGACTCACTGGAAAAGACTCTGATGCTGGGAGGAATTGGGGGCAGCAGGAGAAGGGGATGACAGAGGATGAGATGGCTGGATGGCATCACTGACTCGATGCACATGAGTTTGGGTGAACTCCGGGAATTGGTGATGGACAGGGAGGCCTGGCGTGCTGTGATTCATAGGGTCGCAAAGAGTCGGACACGACTGAGCAACTGAACTGAACTGAACTGAACTGATGAACATGGGAGTACATATGTATTTTCAAATTAGTGTTTTAATTTTCTTCAGATATATACCCAGGAGTGGAATTGCTGGATCATATGGTATTTCTACTTTTAGTTTTTTGAGGAAACTCCATAGTGTTTCCTACAATGGAATTTAACAGTTTTAAGGCTTCCGGTTCATGATCACAGAACAGTTTAAATTTAGGTGTGCGTTTTATGTTTTATCATGTTGAGGTTCTATCAATTTCTATGTTATTTGAAGTTTTCATGATGAATGGGTGTTGAAGTTTGTCAAAAGTCTTTTTAATAATCTCCAAAGATGCTAAAATAATATTTAACTTATAACAAATGCTGCTGCTTCGTCACTCAGTCATGTCTGACTCTCTATGGCCCTACGGACTGTAGCCCTCCAAGCTCCTCTGTCCATGGAATTTTCCAGACAAGAATACTGGAGTGGGGTGCCATTTCCTACTCCAGGGGATCTTCCCAACCCAGGGATCAAACCCATGTCTCCTGTGTCTCCTGCGTCGGCAGGCAGATTCTTTACCACTAGCTCCATCTGAGAACCCTGTAACAAATAGTATAATGAATTCTGTTAATGAATTTCATAATACTGAACCATCCTTTTTTGTATTCCTAAAAGAAATTCCATCTGATAAATATGAATTATTTTCTTAATGTGCTGAAAGATTCTTCTCACTAATACTTTATTCCAGAATTTTTGCTTTGGTTTAGGTCTATAGAATTTGGACTTTTTTCCTTTTTTTTTCTGCATTTTGGAATTTAACACTGAGAATTCCTGATCTTTGGTTTTTTGTTTCTTTTATTTTTCCTTTTCCCCAATTGTCTTTGGGTTTCATTAAGAACTCCTTCTTAAATTAAGACTGTCTTACAGCTCTCTCAGTTGTAGCCCACTGTTATACTGGAGCCCTGATGGTGTGGTGGTGAGGTGTTGGAGAGGATGTATTGTATAATCTTATGATTAGTTTCGATTTTTAACAAGCCTAAGTCCCTGGGCTGTGACCTTCAGAAATGTGTCTCATCATTTGTTTTTCCTTAGACAAAAAGAGTAGGGAGTGCTGGAGCTGATCCCTGTCCCATTGAGATAAAGGAAAATAGTTTCCCCTGGAGGGCAGGACTTTGCTGTGAAGAATGCCCTCTGGACATATTTCAAAAAGTTTTCTTTTACTCTGGGCACACTTGTAAATAGTTATTTTCCCCTTCCCCCTTCTAGAAACCCCAGAATATTTTTATTCACTCTTCAATGTGAAAACCTGGAGGTATAAACCCTTCAAAAATATGGATCCTCCCTAAGCCTGGGAATTAGGCTCGCTGCTGCTGCTGCTGCCAAGTCTCTTCAGTCGTGTCCGACTCTGTGTGACCCCATAGACGGAAGCCCACCAGGCTCCCCCGTCCCTGGGATTCTCCAGGCAAGAACACTGGAGTGGGTTGCCATTTCCTTCTCCAATGTGTGAAAGTGGAAAGTGAAAAGTGAAAGTGAAGTCGTTCAGTCGTGTCCGACCCTTAGCGACCCCACGGACTGCAGCCTACCAGGCTCCTCCATCCATGGGATTTTCTAGGCAAGAGTACTGGAGTGGCTTGCCATTGCCTTCTCCGGGGAATTAGGCTTAGAAATGTTTTAACTGTCAAGCTAGTCTATGCTCTGCTACTGCTGCTGCTGCTAAGTCACTTCAGTCGTGTCCGACTCTGTGCGACCCCATAGACGGAAGCCAACCAGGCTCCGCCGTCCCTGGGACTCTCCAGGCAAGAACACTGGAGTGGGCTGCCATTTCCTTCTCCAATGTGTGACAGTGAAAAGTGAGAGTGAAGTCACTCAGTCACGTCCGACTAGTAGCAACCCCATGGACTGCAGCCCACCAGGCTCCTCTGTCCATGCGATTTTCTAGGCAAGAGTACTGGAGTGCCTTGCTATTTCCTTCTCCGAGTCTATGCTCAGCCCCCAGCAATTAGTCAAAATCACCATGAAATGTTTCTACCAGTTAATGGCTCGAGTGACTTTGATCTTGGCTGTGATATCTATACTTTCATGTCTCTCCAAATTACATGGTGGACATTTGCCTTATGACTTCTCTTCTCTGATGGAACTAAGAAAATCCATTTTTAGTTAGTGCATTCAGCATTTTTCTTTTGTAAGAAGGGTGGAGAAGAGAATGGCAACCCACTCCAGTATTCTTGCCTGGAGAATCCCATGGACAGAGAAGCCTGGTGGACTATAGTACATGGGGTTGCAAAGAGATGGACATAACTGAGCAACTTACATGGATGGGTCACAGCAGAGCTTTGACAAAACATGGTCCACTGGCGAAGGGAATGGCAAACCACTTCATTATTCTTGCCTTGAGAATCCCGTGAACAGTATGAAAAGGCAAAAAGATAACACACTGAAAGATGAACTCCCCCGGTTGGTAGGTGCCCAATATGCTACTGGAGAGGCGTGGAGAAGAATTTTCAGAAAGAATGAAGTGGCTAAGCCAAAGCAAAAACAATGCCCAGTTGTGGATGTGACTAATGATGGAAGTAAAGTCTGAAGCTATAAGAACAGTATTGCATAGGAACCTGGAATGTTAGGTCCTTGAATCAAGGTACATTGGAAGTGGTCAAACAGGAGATGGCAAGAATGAACATTTTAGAAATGTTCATTTTAGAAATCAGTGAACTAAAATGGACTGGAATGGGCGAATTTAATTCAAATGACTATTATATCCATTACTGTGGGCAAGAATCCCTTAGAAGAAATGCAGTAGCCCTCATAGTCAACATAGTCTGAAATGCAATACTTGGGTACAATCTCAAAAGTGACAGAAAGATCTCTGTTCATTTCCAAGGCAAACCATTCAGTATCACAGTAATCCAAATCTATGCCCCAACCACTAATGCCAATGAGCCGAAGTTGAATAGTTCTATGAAGACCTATAAGACCTTCTAGAACTAATACCAAAAAAAGACATTCTTTTCATCATAGGGGACAGGAATGAAAAGTAGGAAGTCAAGAGATATCTGGAATAACAGGCAAGTTGGGCCTTGGAGTACAAAATGAAGCAGGGCAAATGCTAACAGAGTTTTGCCAAGAGAACGCACTGGTCGTAGAAAACACCCTCTCCAGCAACACAAGAGACAGCTCTACACATGGACATCACCAGACAGTCAATACAGAAATCAGATTGATTATATTCTTTGCAGCCAATATTGATTATATTCTTTATATTGGAGAAGCTCTATACAGTCAGCAAAATCAAGACCAGGAGCTGACTGTGGCTCAGATCATGAACTCCTTATTGCCAAATTCAGACTTAAATTGAAGAAAGTAGGGAAAACCACTAGACCATTCAGGTATGACCTAAATCAAAACCCTTGCGATTTATACAGTGGAAGTGACAAATACATTCAAGGGATTAGATCTGATAGAGTGCATGAAGAACTATGGATGGAAGTTCATAACATTGTACAGGAGGTGGTGATCAATACCATCCCCAAGAAAAAGAAATGCAAAAAGGCAAAATGGTGGTCTGAGGAAATCTTACACATAGCTGAGAAAAGAAGAGAAGCTAAAGGCAGAGGAGAAAAGGAAATATATACCCATTTGAATGCAGAGTTCCAAAGAAGAGCAAGGCAAGATAAGAAAGGCTTCCTCAGTGATCGGTGCAAAGAAATAGAGGAAAACAATAGAATGGGAAAGACTAGAGATCTCTTCACGAAAATTAGAGGTACCATGGGAACATTTCATGCAAAGATGGGCGCAATAAAGGACAGAAATGGTGTGGACCTAACAGAAGCAGAAGCTATTTAAGAAGAGGTGGCAAGAATACACAGAAGAACTATACAAAAAAGATCATGACCCAGATAACCACAATGGTTATCTAGATCACTCACCTAGAGCCACACATCCTGAAGTGCGAAGTGGCCTTAGGAAGCATCACCACGAACAAAGCTAGTGGAGGTGATGGAATTCTGGCTGAACTATTTCAAATTCTAAAAGATGATACTGTTAAAGTGCTACAGTCAATATGCCAGCAAATCTGGAAAACTCAGCAATGGCCACAGGACTGGAAAAGTTCAGTTTTTATTCCAGTCTCAAAGAAAGGCAATGCCAAAGAATGTTCAGACTACCACACAATTGTACTCATCTCACATGCTAGCAAAGTAATGCTCAAAATTCTCCAAGCTAGGCTTCAATAGTATGTGAACTGAGAACTTCCAGATGTTCAAGCTGGATTTAGAAAAGGCACAGGAACCAGAGATCAAATCTCCAACATCCATTGGATCATAGATAAAGCAAGAGAATTCCAGAAAAACATCTACTTCTGCTTCATTGACTATGCTAAAGCCTCTGGTTGTGTGGATCACAACAAACTGCGGAAAATTCTTCAAGAGACGGGAATACCAGACCACCTTACCAACCTCCTGAGAAATCTGTATGCAGGTCAGGAAGCAACAGTTAGATCTGGACATGGAACAACAGACTGGTTCCACATTGGGAAAGGAGTCTGTCAAGCCTATGTATTGTCACCATGCTTGTTTAACTTATATACAGAGTACATCATGCAAATGCTGGACCTAATGAGGCACAAGCTCGAATCAAGATTGCAGAGAGAAATATCAATAACCTCAGATGACACTACCCTTATGGCAGAAAGTGAAGAAGAACTAAAGAGCTTCTTGGTGAAAGTGAAAGAAGAGAGTGAAAAAGTTGACTTAAAACTCAACATTCAGAAAATTAAGATCATGGCATCCAGTCCCATCACTTAATGGCAAATAGATGGGGAAACAATGGAAACAGTGACAGACTTTATTTTCTTAGAGTCAAAGTCACTGCAGATGGTTAATGCAGCCATGAAATTAAAAGACACTTTCTCCTTGGAAGAAAAGCTATGACAAGACAGCATATTAAAGAGCAGAGACTTTCCTTTGCCAACATAGGGTCCATCTAGTCAAAGCTGTGGTTTTTCCGGCAGTCGTGTATGGATGTGAGAGTTGGACCATAAAGAAAGCTGAGCACCAGAGAATTGATGCTTTGAACTGTGGTGTTGGAGAAGACTCTTGAGAGTCCATTGGACAGCAAGGAGATCAAACCAGTCAATTCTAAAAGAAATCATACCTGAATATTCATTAGAAATTAGAATATTCATTAGATGCTGATGCTCCAATACTTTGGCCACCTGATATGAAGAACTGACTCATTGGAAAAGACCCTGATGCTGGGAAAGATTGAAGACAGGAGGAGAAGGGGACACCAGAGGATGAGATGGTTGAATGGTATCACCAACTCAATGGGCATGAGTTTGAGCAAGCTTTGGGAGCTGGTGACAGACAGGGAAGCCTGGCGTGCTGCAGTGCACGGGGTCGCAAAGAGTCAGAAACAACTGAGCAACTGAACTAACTGAACTGAATGGCTAACACTTTTCACTTTCAACAGCTGTTTATATGTCGGAGCTAAGCTAGAAATAGAGTGTTGATAAAAGTTCTCCTGTGAAATAATCAGGATCTTATTCATGTTTTGTAGGGTAGTGTCTTGATGGCTTTATTTCTTCTATGGAAATGTGTCTATTTAAGGTTTCTCTGTTTATGGGGGTCAATTTTGGGCCAATTTCAAGTATTTTCCTAAGAAATTATCTCAGTTATCTGGATTTCCAAATTTATTTGCTTAGGCTTTTTCAAGTTAATGCCATTTTTAGAAAGCTTCATCTTTTTTTCTTATGTTTTCCAGTTTTTTATCGGATCAGCTAGTGGTTTACCTACTTCATTTAGTTAAGAACCAGCATTATTAAATTATTAGTTCTTATTTTCTATTTCTGACTCATTAATGTTTGCTCTATCTTCACTGTTTATTCCATCTGCTTGCTTTCAGCTAATGTTGATTTTTTTCTTGAGGTAAGCTTTATATATTAATTAAACCTCACATTAATCCCCATGTCCAAACCACGGAATGTATGATATCAAGATGAACCCTAATGTAATCTGTTGACTTTGGGTGATTTTGATGTATTAGTGTAGGGCCATCCGTTGTACCAAAGGTACTATTCTGGGATGTTGATAATGCAAAAGGTTACACATGAAGGGGTGTATGGAAAATCTCTATATCTTCACCTTATTTTTGCTGTGAACCTAAACCTTCTCTAAAAAAATTAAATCTTTAAATATGAAAAAAGTGTGGGGAAAGGCATACTGTGTGTTAGTGTCTGGCATTTGCTTTCTCTTAAACATCAAGTTTCTAAAATTCATATTATGGTGTGGAGTGGGAATTTTTTATTTTTCATATAATATAGTAATCCAAGGTGTGAATATACTACAGTGCATTTATTCGTTTTCCTTTAGACATTTTGGATATTACAAGCAATACTGAGATGTGTGTTCTTGTAACATGACCCCTGGTTTACAAGTGCATGAGGGTTTCTAGGGCATATAGTTAGGAATGGATTGCTGAGTCATAGGGTGTGGGAAACTTTGCAAAATGGTTGTATCACTTACTTTTTAATATTTATTAACTCTTATCTTGTTAGGAGCCCTAACATCTGAGTAGCCAGGATAGGCCTGAGACCTTGCTTAGGCCTAGTTTCAATTTCCTGGAGACAGGGTGGAGGCTAAAGAAACTCCTCCCTAGAAGAGTCCCGCAGGCGCCAAAAATCAGGCCAATCAGAGGAAAAAGGGAAATCCCCCAGAAAAACCCCGCGCGCGCATAAACTGGCCAATGAGCTTCTGCGCGCGCATGAACTGGCCAATGAGCTTCTGCCAGTTTGATCTTTTGAACAAAAATAGGTGCTTATGTAATCTAAGACTATAAAAACCGCTGTGACCTGGGCTCGGGGCTCTTGTCCCACTCCACTGCGCTGGAGGAGGCATGAGCCCTAGCTCGAGCTAGAAATAAACCCCATTCTTGCTTTTGCATTGCTGCGAGTGTCTTAGTCTACCAGTATGGGGGGACCGGACTCAGGGCATCAACATTAAAAAAAAAAGAAAAGAAAAGAAAGAAAAGAAAGTTAGTTGCTCAGTCATGTCTGAATCCTTGCGACCTCATGGACTGTAGCCTGCCAGACTCCTCTGTCCATAGACTTTTACAGGAGAGAATACTGGAGTGGGTCGCCTTTCTCTTCTCCAGGGGATCTTCCTGATCCAGGGATCAAACCCTGGGTCTCCTGCATTGTAGGCAGATTCTTTACTGTTTGAACCACCAGGGAAGCCCATCAACACTTGGCATTAATATATATCTTAATTTTTTGCAAATAGAATCATACCTGTCTCCTGAGAAACCTGTGTGCAGGACAAGAAGAAATAGTTAGAACCGGACATGAAACAATGGACTGGTTTAAAATTGGGAAAGGCGCATATCAAGGCTGTATATTGTCACCCTGCTTATTTAACTTATATGTAGAGTACATCTTGTGAAATGCAGGTCTGGATGACTCACAAGCTGGAATCAAGATTGCTGGGAGAAATATCAACAATCACAGATTTCAGATAATGCCACTCTAATGATAGAAAGTGAAGAGAAACTAAAGAGACTCTCAATGAGGGTGGAAGAGGAGAGTGAAAAAGCTGCTTAAAACTTAACATTCAGAAAACTAAGATCATGGCATCTGGTCCCATTACTTTCTGGCAAATAGATGGGGGAAAAGTGACAGATTTTATTTCCTTGGGTTCCAAAATCACTTTGGGTGGTTGACAGCAGTCATGAAATTAAAAGACAGTTGCTTCTTGGAAGAAAAGCTATCACAAACGCAGACAATGTACTAAAAAGCAGAGACATCACTTTGCCAACCAAGGACTGTATAGTCAAATCTATGGTTTTTCCAGTAGTCATGTATGGATGTGAGAGTTGGACCATAAAGAAGGCTGAGCTCCAAAGAATTGATGCTTTCAAATTGTGGTGTTGGAGAAGACTCTTGAGAGCCCATTGGACAGCAGGGAGATCAAACCAGTCAATCCTAAAGGAAATCAACAGTGAATATCCATTGGAAGTACGGATGCTGAAACTCCAATACTTCAGCCAACTAATGTGAAGAGCCGACTCACTGGAAAAGACTCTGATGCTGACAACGATCGAGGGCAGGAGGAGAAGGGGGCAACAGGCAATGAGATGATTGGATGGCATCACCGACTCAATGGACATGAGTTGGTACAAACTCTGGAGATAGTGAAAAACAGGGAAGCCTGGTGTGCTATAGTCCATGGGGTCGCAAAGAGTTTGACATGACTTAGTGACTGAACAGCAACATGTTCCCCCCAAAACTCAATGGTAAGATGTCTAGGAATGCAATTAAGGATTAGGGTTAGGGTTAAGTTAGAGTTAGGCTTTCTGTACTGAAGGCAGAGAAATGGGGTGACTTTGTTCTGAGAGCATGTAGAGTACCAAGAAAACAGGGAAAAAACACTTTCACTCTAATATCAGAATACCAAACTCTATGTACAGTATTACTTATATAGTAATCTGTGTATAAATATATTATATATAAATACTGAAGGGCATGGCAACGCACTGCAGTATTCTTGCCTGGAGAATCCCTTGGACAGAGGAACCTGGCAGGCTACAATCCATGGGGTGGCAAAGAGTCAGACACGACTGAGCGACTACACTACTCCTACAGTGTATATATAAATATTGTGTACAGTATTACTTGTATAACATGTACAATAGTATGTTTTGATTATGTATAAATACACATCCAATTTTAAAGAAGTTGGAAAAAGTTTTCAGTGTTAATGATCATTATCAACATTTACCTGTGGGTGGTTTAGCTTTATTTTTACTGAACTGAACTGAACTGATGATTTTCTTTTTTTTTTTTTGATTCCAAATTTTAGTATTATTTTTTTATTTTAAATAATCTTATTTTAGAAAAAAGACAAAGGAATGAAAAAAGGCAAGTGGTGGATTTGAACTGTGATTTGCCATTAGATCTTGAGTGTATTTATACTCTGTGAATACAGCAGGTATTTATTGAACATCTGAATGTATCAAGTGCTGCTGTAAGTTTTCAGAATGTATAAGTCTGTGTTCTGTGGAGCTTACATTCCAGTGGGAAGGGGAGACACAAGGGTTATCAGACAATCACAGTAACTATGGCTCAGTGGGTAAAGAATCTGCCTGCAATGCAGGAGACAGAGGAAAAGGGGTTCGATCTCTGGGTCAGGAAGATCCCCTGGAGGAGGAAATGGCAACGCACTCCAGTATTCTCGCCTGAAAAATCCCATAGACAGGGGAGCCTGGTGGGCTACAGTCCACAGGGTCACAAAGAGTTGGACATGACTGACCGACTAAGGACATAATGCACATAATAAATTAACACATTATCTGATATATTCAGAGGTGATATGTACTGTGGGGAAAAAATGGAGCTGCATAAGAAAGATAGGGGACATGATAGTTTCAGGTGAACAACAAGGGGACTAGGCCATGTATCCATTCTCCCCCAGACTCCCCTCCCATCCAGACTGCTACATAACTTTGAGCAGAGTTCCGTGTTTTATTCAGTAGGTCCTTGTTGGTTATCTACTTTAAGACTTTGTGATTTTATTTCATTTCATTTGTTGGCTGTGCGGCAAGGCATGTGGGATCTTAATTCCCTGGCCAGAGATTGAACCCACACCCCTCCACTGGAAGCTTGGAGTCTTAACCGCTGGACTGCCTGAGAAGCCCCTGTGATTTTAAATAGGGCAATCAGGTAGGCCTTACTGAAACAGAGGGCAGAGGGACATAGGAGAGATGAGGCAGTGAGCCTTGGGGATGTCCGGGAGATTTCTGGTGTGAAGACTCCAGGGCAGAACCACACCCAGTGTATTTAACGTCTAGCAAGGAGGCCAGTGTTGTTGAAATGGAACCAGGAGTTTCAGTAGGAAACGGGAGGTTTGTTGTCATTTGACACGGGCACTGAGCCGTCAGAGCGCCGGCCGAGGATCACCAAGCCTGTTGACCACTACCTCCTCCCACCAGTTTGCATGGAAAGAGAAAACACGGCATGAAGGTATTTGGTGGCGCATCTCAGATGGCTGCAAAGTCTTTAACAGGAAACAGGCATTTGGGAGCAATGAAGACCATTTAAGCCCATATTCCAGTTGAAATTAATGACCTTGAAAGAGAAAAGGAGGTATTGCAAGGGAACCGCTAGCTTCGTAAACAAGTTGAAAAACAGGTTTGGTTTTCCTGGACCATGGCTTATAACAATAGTGCGATGGACTTTTGGCAAGAGACAGAACGGGAAGGGAGAGTTTGGCAGGTAGTTCATAAACTGACCAAGAGGGTTTTATATTAACATTTCATGAGGAGGGAGAAAAAAATTCAGATAAAACTGACAACTCAGGTGTTAAATGGAAAGAACAACAGTGGTGAAGATTTGCAGCTGATCCCAGGAGAAAACACGAGGGGAAAGATCTGGCAGCCAAATATATGATCTCAGACGTGAGCTGAGCGTAGATAATGAAAACCAACGTGATAATTCATATCAAAAGGAAATCACGCTTTTGTAAAGAAGACTTTGGCTTTTTACAAAGTGACTCCAGGCTGAAGTGTATTCTCTGCCCTATTAGGGCATGCGTGATGTGCCAGCATCCACTGCCCGAAAGGACGACGACTAACTGAAGGGTGGGAAAACTGCAACATATAATAGAATTGTTTATGTTTAGGGACATTTATAAAGCAGATCAGATGCTTTTAGATGAGGATTAAAGAATAGAGAAATGAAATGATCAAAACTGCAGATGCCTTTAAGGATGTGGAGGATATTTAGCCAATCAGATGAGAAAACTAACATAGGAAGAGACTTAATAGCAGCCGAGGAGGAAATCTGTCCAAACACCACGAAGATTTATACTCCAAAAACAAAGAATCTGATAAATTTTTTCCTTCCTGCAGAAAGCAGAAGAAGTATCATTTTGAGGAAATGACCCTCCAGATGCAATCTTAATGTACAAGGGTAATAAAAATAGCAATAGCTTACATTTATTAAGCCCTTAACATCTTTTTTCGGTTGCTCACTATGTGTCAAGCATTACTTTCTTTAATCCTCTCACAACCTGTGAAACTGTCCTTGTGTTATAGACGAGGAAGCTGAAGGTTAAAGAGGTTGACAGGTGCAAGATTACTTAGCTAACGATAAAGGACCTGAGAATCCAAGCCAGATCTACTTGACTCCAAAGCCCATATTGTTAACCAAGCCTCTTAAAATTAGTGAAGGGTAACCACTCCAGTGTTCTTGCCTGGAGAATCCCAGGGATGGGGGAGCCTGGTGGGCTGCCATCTATGGGGTCGCACAGAGTCGGACACGACTGAAGCGAATTAGCAGCAGCAGCAGCAGCAACCATACCATTTCAAAGACCATATAGTTAAGAAAAATAAGTATGAAGAATCAGCCACATACATAAACCTTAGGAAAGTGGATATCATAAAATAAATGGAAAAGGGAAAATATCCTGTGGTTAATGATTCCAGAAGGCAGGATATCTCAAGGAACTTGGAAGATTATTAAAAAATAACATTTTGTTAATATAGCCAGTCCTAAGTCTTCCAGCCTTCTGTGCATGTATGCATAAATATGCCAAAAATAACACTTGGAAGTTAGCAGTTTGGCTGCTCAGGGCGCTCAACTGTTACGAGCATGAGCACAAAAGGTGAAACCTAAGGCCTCCAAAGACCGATGTCAGAAGAAGCTGAGGTTTTAAGACGCCTAAGGACAGCAAAGATTTTTGTCTCAGTTGTGTTCCGAGCAGAAAGAACCAGAAAAAGGCTAGGCTCACTGTTTGGAACTAGTTAGCACAGAAGGTGAAGGGTTTGACTTGACAGAATTTGCTTGAAAAGGACCTGGGAATGTTCACATGGTGAATGAACGAGGAATGGACCAGAACACAACTTTGCACAAGCCTGCAGTTTTGGCTATATTCATGAAAACATGGTGTGGAAATTAAAGAGAGTGTTTGCACTGCATCTGTAGTGCCCATTCCCTATTTGGAGAAATGATTTTTAATTAAAAAAACCAAATTATAAAATCATCTTTAACGAATAAAAGGGATTGTTGATAGCAGAAGTCAGCTGTGGGATCTTGGAATCAGAAGACGTATTACAGAAAAAAATGATAGAGAAATGGAAGTAATTAGCTTTGGAAAAAAAAGTAGAAATTCTAATACTGAAAAAGCTGAGTTCCATGGAGACTCACTTTATCACATTTCCCTATCTACTAGGCTTTGTAGTATTTCTCATCATCTGAAATCCCCCTGCCTCTTTATTGTTTATTGTATGCCTGTTCAGACTCTTTGCAACCCCATGGACTGAAGCCCGCCAGGCTCCTCTGTCCCTGGAATTTTCCAGGCAAGAATACTGAAGCAAGCTGCCGTTTCCTCCTCCAGGGGAACTGAAGCAGCATCTCCTGGGACTCCTGCTTCAGCAGATAAATTCTTTCACCACTGAACCGCCTGGGAAGCCCCTTGTTATTTATTTCCCTGTCTTATAATGTAAGGTTCACAGGAGGAGGGGCCTAGGCTGATGGTTCAATATTTTATCTCCTATGCCTGCCACATAGTGGACACCAAGGTAAAGAATTTCACAGACAGCCTCCCTTGGCTCCAGTGGGTGGGGACAGACTGGTCTCTGGGGCTGACCTGACAGCAGAGGACGACACAGGGTGGGGCCCTTAGAAGAGGCTAGGGAGTAAAACCCCCAAACATCTCACTACATGCAGAGGGATGTGTTGCTTGAGCCCAAGGCTTTTGCTGACCCTGCTGAGGCTTCAGGCATGTCTGGACACATCCAGAGAAATGGCGGGACATGCTGGGTAGAAGTCAGATTTTCACAGTCAAAGAGCCTGTTGGAAAAAACCAAACAAACAAACGATCTCAAGCAGTAGCCCCTGGATGACTTTCACTCTGTATGGGTGGGTCTGGTGAGTTGATGGGGTAGTCAGTTAAAGTACACTTTGTGGGGAAGATGTGGAGAAACTGGGTTCCTCCCCCATTGCTGGTGGTGGTTTCTAGCCATTCTAGAAAACCTTTCGGGAATTTCTTATGACACTAAACATACACCTACCATACAACCTAGCAGTTGCACCTCTAGGCACTTGTCCGAGAGAAGTGAAATTCTATGTTCACATAAAAATCTACAAAGAACACTTTTATTCATAATAATCAAAAATTGGAAACAACTCAGATGTCCTTTAGTAGGTGACAAGGTGAACAAACTCTGGTACATCTGTACCATGGAACACCGGTCAGTGATAAAAAGGAAAGGGCTATTGATAAATGAAACAACTTCAGTGAAACTTGTGCTGACTGGAAAAAAATTCAGCTCCCAGAAGGCACACGCTGTATGATTCCATTTATGAAAGTAGTCTCACAATAACAAAATAAGGATGGAGAATAGTGATTGCCGGGGATCAGAAATGGGGGAATGAGGCAGGGGTGGTATCAGGGAATCGTGTAGTGGTGGATGCAAAAATGTTCTGTCTGGTAGTGTTGATGTCAGTTTTGACAGGGATATTATTACATCATCATTTTGCAAGATGGGAGAAACTAGGTAGATGGTACATAGGATCTCTTCACATTATTTATTACAGCTGCTAATGAATCTACAGTCATCTCAGAATAAAATTTTCAGTAATTCATTTATTTATTTTTAGTTGTGCTGGGTCTGTGCTGTCTTGCAGAGGCTCTCTCTAGCTGCGGCGAGCGGAGGCTGCTCTTCATTGTGGTGCACGGGCTTCTCATTGCCGTGCCTTCTCTTGTTGCAGAGCACGGGCTCTAGGCGCACGGGCTTCAGTAGTTGCAGCCTGCAGGCTCAGTAGTTGTGGCACACAGGGTTAGATGCTTCTTGGCATATGGAATCTTCCTAGACAAGGGATCGAACCCATGTTCGTTGCATTGACAGGTGGATTCCTATCCACTGTACCACCAGGGAAGTCCTAGAATAAAAATTTAATTTAAAAAAATGTTGACTTGCAGATTGGGAAGGTGAGATGGTGGGGAGGGGTGTAGAAGGGAGTGAACGATCCAGATAAGTCTCCCAGGAAAGAACTTATCCTAGACAAACAAAGAAGTTGGTGTGATAACGTTGACCTTACAGAATGAAGATCCAACAGAGCAGGAATTGTGTCCACCATGTTTGTCCCTGGGTCACTTGTGCCTATCACTTGTCCATGGGTCACTTGTGACAATACAGCTTGACATATCAGAAGGCTTATGGCAAGGGTTCCCCTCTCTCCAAATAAGAGCACTTAGATATTGAAAATGACAGGCGACCCAAATCTGCTTTGAACCAAAAGGTTTAACTGAAAAGTGAAGGAAATGGCAACCCACTCCAGTGTTCTTGCCTGGAGAATCCCAGGGACGGGGGAGCCTGGTGGGCTGCCGTCTATGGGGTCACACAGAGTCGGACACAACTGAAGTGACTTAGCAGCAGCAGCAGCACCCTTAACTCCACTTGGTTCCAAAGTTCAGACTGACTGAACTTTCAGGAGACACTCAGTGGAAGCAAGCAGAGCTCTGTGGCTGTTAAATGCACCTGCCCCAGGGTCACCCCAGATACACAAAAACTGACATAGCTGCTCAGTTAACCCTTGCATCACTGAGTCGTGATAACATTGCTTTGGGAGCCTCTGACAAAATATGATCCCATGAAGAGGGTGCTGCTATCCCCTACTTGGCCACAGACCAACAGATGTCCTTGATAGCCTGAGGACTTGAAACGGGTCCTAAGAGAAACTGCTGGGGCTGGTGGAGTCTCAGGAAAGAGCACAGCTCTAGAGAGGCCACAAAAATGTTGGGGTTGGTCCTGATCACAATAGCCCATGGTGCTGTAACTCTCATAGGGCCCAGCCAGAATGGGGGCAGCCACCAGCAGTGAAACTTCTATGAATGGCCTTATTCTTGAACTCATGTGAGAAACCTGTTAGGGACTCCCAGAACTAATTAAGGGGTAACTGAAGGAGATCGAAGTCCCCTATACACTGGTGGGAGCTAGAATCAGGTAACTTGGACTATAGATCTTTTTTCAAAAAATTAGTATAACCTTATATCATATTCATCCTGATTTTCAGAAGGGAGCTGGATTTCGAATCAGAAAACCTCAGTGCCAAGCTTCAGTTTCAGTTTCTTAAACTAGCATCATAATGTCTGCTCTGCCTACTTGATAAGACAGTAATTCTGATAATTATATGAAATGATATATATAAGAAAGCTTTTAACATTGTCAAGCACTGTATGCATGCAGTACTTGGTATCATTATGGTGCTTTGTCATCCCAACTGTAAATTCCTATCATCTCATCTTCTAAATGCTGTGTAATTTCTTTATTTTTATGTTTATAAACTTGGTTTATTATTTATTTTCTTCTGTTCCAAAAATTTTTACTTTAAAGTATAATATACATATAAAATATGTATCTTTTTAAGCAAAAGAGCTTGAGGATATCCAAAAATTGGTCTTGTGAATCAGGGCATATTGTTTTATTTTTTAAACCCTGAAGTATTTGTAAACAATGAAGTACTGAGAAAGAAAAAAATAAGCAAACAACAATAACAGCAACGAAAACATACCTTTGCCCTCATGGCTTTGCAACTTACTTTAACTTCCATTGCTATGCATGAAAATACTCTGACTTCCACCCTCAGATCCAGGATAGGTGGTGTGTGTGTCCCACTGCTGTCAGCTTAAGGGGGCCAAATGACCTGCTATCGTGCCGTCCCCACACAGGAAGCTATCTCCTCAGATTTGTTTTTTGTTTTCTTAATTGAGTGTCTGTTTATTTTTTCTTTTTTTCAATTTTATGCAGATATAATTGACACAGCTTTGTATAAGTTTAAAGTTTACCACGTAATGACCTCTCATACATATATTGCAAAATGATTGCTGCAGTAAGTTTAATTCAACTTAGATGTAGCTCAAACAGAGCTGCTGAAAATTATCTTTTGAGCATGATCTGAAATGTGTCCAAAGAGTTTACACCTTCTGGAGAGCTACCATCTTCATGCAGACATGTTTACCAGGTATGTAACTCATGCAGTCTCTTGCTTAGTATCAAGAATGGTGAGAATGTAGATTCAAGGCTTTAGTTTAGTTCATTTCAGTCACTCAGTCGTGTCTGACTCTTTGCGACCCCATGAACCGCAGCATGCCAGGCCTCCCTGTCCATCACCAGCTCCTGGAGTCCACCCAAACCCGTGTCCATTGTGTCTGTGATGCCATCCAACCGTCTCATCCTCTGTCGTCCCCTTCTCCTCCTGCCCTCAATCTTTCCCAGCATCACGGTGTTTTCCAGTGAGTCAGCTCTTCGCATCAGGTGGCCAGAGTATTGGAGTTTCAGCTTCAACATCAGTCCTTCCAGTGAACACCCAGGACTGATCTCCTTTAGTATGGACTGGTTGGATCTCCTTCCAGTCCAAGGGACTCTCAAGAGTCTTCTCCAACACCACAGGTCAAAAACATCAATTCTTCGGTGCTCAGCTTTCTTAATAGCCCAACTCTCACATCCGTCCATGACTACTGGAAAAACCATACCCTTGACTAGACGGATCTTTGTGGGCAAAGTAATGTCTCTGCTTTTTAATATGCTGTCTAGGTTGGTCATAACTTTCCTTCCAAGGAGTAAGCGTCTTTTAATTTCATGGCTTATTTCCATTTAAAAAATGATAACATCTTCACATTCATAGTTAGCAGGAATTTGAACGAATAAGTGAGAGGAGGTCACGTAATTTTACTCATTCTCAGAGTGATCTGGGTCCCTGGAGATGGGTGTTCTCCACCCTCTGGCCTTAGGTCAACAAGAGTAAAATGGAGCCCTGAGCTCAGACGCTTTTGGCCAAAACACTACCCCATCTCTGACACCATCAGGACTAACTCATACAATTTATTCATCCTTATGTCTTCATCTCTTTCACCTCATGTGCTTATGATTCATAGAGATCATCTTTCACAGATGAAAGATGGCTCAAAATGAAATAAAAATATCCCCAATTTTTCCCAGGCACTTCCTGTATTTTTCCCACTTTTTTTCCTCTTTATTATTCAGTAACATCTAGCATAAACTATATTTTTTATTTTTTATCAATTGTCTTCCTGATCTGGATTGTAAGCAGCTCCAATAGATAAACGAATTTAATTTGTTTTGTGTACTTATTTGTTCCCAATACCTTGACCAATATCTTACAGGTCATACTTGTTTGATAATCAAGTTATTGAATGGATGAATAATTGATTAAATGGGATATTTCCAAATAATATTGCTACTCCTTTCAGTTTTCTTTAGCATCTCAAGTCCAGTATCGAGGACCAAGTAGATCCTATTTCATTCCATCAGACACTCTCATCATTCATACACACTCCATTATCTGCTTCAGTTTTCCAAGTAATGGAGAGGAAGATGATACAGCAAGGAAATGAGAGATTGTTCCTATCTCCAGCTCTTCTCCCATCTCATATATGACTAGTAAATTTCTAAAACTTTCTGAAAACGATGTAGAAGGTGCATAATTTCTTAGTCCCCTTTTTATTGTCCCTATAAAATGCTATGGTATTTTAGGTCTTTGTGACCTGAGACTATTTGAATTGTGCATCTGTGGTGGTCTTTTGTCTCTCATGCAAGATTTGAAAGTTGTCCTGAGACCAGAATCTCACACAGTTCCCTGCATCTCTGCCCAGGGCTTCTCTGAGGGTGTGGTCATGGGTGTTGGCTAAATGTGGAGACAGAGGAGCAAATTAACCATGGACTAGAAATTAGAAAATGTGTTCCGGAATTAGGCTACTGATCATCCAATTTACAACATTTTATGAGACACATAACCTGGAAATTAAGGGATAGTAGTGAATCCTGGAGAATCTCAGGGACGAGGGAGCCTGGTGGGCTGCCATCTGTGGGGTCGCATAGAGTCGGACACTACTAAAGCGACTTAGCAGCAGCAGTGAATCCTGGAAGCAAGGGAAGCAAAAGCCAGAAAGTCATACTCCCCATGTCTGGCTCCCATTCACTCAGTGGAACTCAGCTTCCATTCCTTCCAGGGCTGATGCTGAAGGTTGGTCTTGAACCTCCTGCTGCTGTGTCCAACTGGGCAAACAGGGACTCCTGAATCACGTTTGGGGTAAACAAGGAAAGAGCAGAAAGAGTATCCGTGCCCTGTGCTCCAATAACTCTGGGAAAGAGTTCCAAGAAAAACTGGAAAATGTACCAGTGGAGAATCATGGACTGTCTCAGCCACTTAAAGCTCTGTGGCTCTGTCTTCAAAAGCTACTCTTTTGAAACAAGGATCATGACCTGCTCTGCGTATCTTGATCGGTGGGAACTTTTTGTTTTTTAATTGAAAAAAAAACCTATTGTGAAGCTTGCAGATTCAAAGATTTGTATATCCCCAGGGTCTCCAGACCCTCAAAAAGGGAAGGTCAGCTGTAACTGGCTACCAGGATGAAACTTCCACTTAGAGATAGAAACTCTCACCAGTCCTTCAGTCGATAAAAAGATCTTGTTTGTTTCTGGATCGAGAGACCTTTCAGACACACATTGGAAGTCCTAAGTTTTTGCACATAAACTGCTAAATTGGAGCGAAGGAAAATTATTGCAGCTTCTGCCGAATGAAGATTGATATTAAGAGAGAAGCACCAAGTGAAGGCAAACACCAGCTTTTCAGATACTGGGACGAGGATGAGAGTAGGGCAGTCCATACAAGGCCAGGCATGTGAGTGAACCATAGCAACCAGAAGCAGGAGTGGAAAAGAGCTGAGAAGAGAGTGCAAGGGCTCCAGCCCCCCAGGTAGCCCGGGTTAGCAGCAGGCTGGGGTTTCTTCCTTCCTTCCTTCATTCTCTAAGTGTCTGCAGTGTGCTCAATGCCAGAGGTACAGACCTGAATAAGGCAAGGTCTCTGATCCTGAGGCAACCCCAGCAAGAAGGTGTTGCTACAGAGAAATCTTGTGAGAGACAGGGAGAAAGGCACCCTGAAGATGAGTGCACAGATCTGCCCCAGGGCACACATCTGCCCCAACTGATCAAACCCCCTGCTCACGAGCTTCACCAGCTGCCAGCTGGAACCAGTCCCACAAGGGAATTTGAATGTCCCAGGGCCTTTGATGACTCACCTGGATGAAAGAGTAGACAGTTGCCTTTGCAGACATGCAGGTTTGGAGTTCCTAAATCATTATTACATGAGAAACAGGCCACTGGATCTTTGAGGCCAGGTTCCCCAGCATAATTAGGAATCCAGAGGTCATGATCCCTTGCTAAGGTGGAAAGCAGACACCATCTTGGACTTCTAAGGCCCAGAGAGAATTAGACCTTTTCTCTTCGGAGCTCCCACAGTCCTGGGCCCACAGTGCTTTCCAGCATTTCTTAGACTATGTGGTAGCCATCCTCATTGTGCAAGACTCCTCCAGAGAAGGGAAGGAACAGAGAGTGCAGTAGTTAGGCACATGATCTAGGTGGCAAAAAGACCTAGGTTCACACCTTGATTGGTTCCCTTTAAGACTGTGTAATTTTGCTGCAAGGATGGAGTTAGATAACATCTGTAAAAATTTGGCCTTACGGAATAGCCTAAATTTGGTATAATTGCTCAGTCATGTCTGACTCTTTTTGACCCCATGGACTGTAGCCCTCTAGGCTCCTCAGTCCATGGAATTTTCCAGGCAAGAATACTGGAGTGGTTTGCCATTTCCTCCTCCAGGGGATCTTCCCGCCCAGGGATGGAAAGAGCATCTCTTGTACTGGCAGGTAGATTCTTTACCACTGGGCCACCTGGGAAGCCTGTATATTTGGTATAATAGCTGCTATTATTTTAATATTATTTAATATATACAAATTATATATTAATATATGCAAAGAATATATATTAATGTATATAATATATAATAATATGTCTATGACAATATTATAATACATTAATTATTATAATATATTAATATTAATAACATACTAATAATAGATGTATCCATCAGAATTCAGGGCAAGAAACAGAAATGCTTTATTTATATTAAGTAGGATTTAATTTAATGATTGGAAATGAACTTTATAAAGGAGTAATGTGCTGGCAAAGTTAGTAGAAGGATTGAAGGAACTGATTCTAGGCTGGGGCTCCAGAAACAGCTTCCAAAACAACACAGAAATGAACAGCCAGAGGAATTACCACCTCTGGGGCACCTTGGGAGCTGTGCTGGAACCTGAAGCTGGGGGTCCCTCTGCTCCAGCCCTTGCTTCTCAGTGCCCAAGAAGCTGGAAAATGAACTCTAGGGCACCATTGCAGAAAAGCCTCACATTTCCACAATTTTGTTTGCCAGCAAAAATGGCTAAAAGAGGATCAGCCTAAATAAATCTAAGAAGCAATAATGAAGCAAAAAGCTTGATTATTTGGGACCAAAGAATTGCAGATTGAGCACACAGATTTGAGTAACAACCCAAACAGTGGCCCTAGTGAGGACACTGAGTAAATTTCAGAGGCTTGTGTATTTATTTATTTTTAATTTGAGGGTAATTGCTTTACAATTTTGTGTGGCTTCTGCCCTATATCAACATGAACCAGCCATAGGTATATGTATGTCCCCTCCCTCCTGAGTCTCTCTCCCACTACCCATCCCATCCTCTCCCTCTAGGTTATCACAGAACATCAGATTTGAGCTCCCTGCATCCTACAGTAAACTTCCACCGCCTGTCTAAATTTCCATATGGTAATATATATGTTTCAGTGCTACTCTCTCAATTTTTCCCACTTCCCTGATAAAGGAACTGTGGTACATATATACAGTGGACTATTACTCAGCCATAAAAAGGGATGCATTTAACTTCGTTCTAATAAGGTGATCAACCTAGGGCCTATTATACAGAGGGAAGTAGGTCAGAAAGAGAAAGACGAATATCATATGTTAAGGCCTATATATGGAATCTAGAAGGATGGTACTGATGAACCTATCTGCAGGGCAGCAGTGGAGATGCAGACATAGAGAACAGACTTGTGGACACGAGGTGGGGGATGGAATTCAGGGGCTTTTTAAAGGCAAAGAAACGCAGAAGACCTAAATAGATGTTTCTCCAAAGAAGACATACAGGTGGCCGAAAGGCAAATGAAAAGATGCTCAACATTGCTAATGATTCAGTTCAGTTCAGTTCAGTTCAGTCGCTCAGTCGTGTCCGACTCTTTGTGACCCCATGAATCACAGCACTCCAGGCCTCCCTGTCCATCACCAACTCCTGGAGTTCACTCAAACGCATGTCCATTGAGTCGGTGATGCCATCCAGCCATCTCATTCTCTGTTGTCCCCTTCTCCTCCCGCCCCCAATCCCTTCCAGCATCAGAGTCTTTTCTAGTGAGTCAACTCTTCTCATGAAGTGGTCAAAGTATTGGAGTTTCAGTTTTACCATCAATCCTTCCAATGAACACCCAGGACTGATATACTTTAGAATGGACTGGTTGGATCTCCTTGCAGTCCAAGGGACTCTCAAGAGTCTTCTCCAGCACCACAGTTCAAAAGCATCAATTCTTCGGCGCTCAGCTTTCTTCACAGTCCAACTCTCACATCCATACATGACCACGGGAAAAACCACCATAGCCTTGACTAGATGGACCTTTGTTGGCAAAGTAATGTCTCTGCTTTTTAATATGTTATCTAGGTTGGTCATAACTTTCCTTCCAAGGAGTAAGTGTCTTTTAATTTCATGGCTTCAATCAGCATCCACAGTGATTTTGGAGCCCAAAAAAATAAAGTCTGACACTGTTTCCACTGTTCCCCCATCTATTTCCCATGAAGTGATGGGACCAGATGCCATGATCTTCGTTTTCTGAACGTTGAGCTTCAAGCCAACGTTTTCACTCTTCTCTTTCACTTTCATCAAGAGGCTTTTTAGTTCCTCTTCATTTTCTGCCATAAGGGTGGTGTCATCTGAATATCTGAGGTTATTGATATTTTTCCCGGCAATCCTGATTCCAGCTTGTGCTTCTTCCAGCCCAGCGTTCCTCATGATGTAGTCTTTGAAAGAAGTTAAAAGCTGGATATTCAAAGGAAAGAAATAAAAATAAAAGCAAAGAAGGGAGGTTTGCATTAGAAAGCCTTAATTAGAGTTGGAGACAAAAGCAGCTGCTGCTACTTAGTCCCTTCATTCATGTCTGACTGTGTGACCCTGTGGACTGCAGCCTGCCAGGCTCCTCTGTCCATGGGATTCTCTAGGCAAGAGTACTAGAGTGAGTTTCCATGCCTTCCTTCAGGGGATCTTCCCGACCCAGGGATCGAACCCTGGTCTCTTGTGTTGTAGGCAGAATCTACTGCTGAGCCATCAGGGAAGCCCAGACAAAAGCTGCTGCTGCTGCTGCTGCTAAGTCACTTCAGTCGTGTCCGACTCTGTGCGACCCCATAGACAGAAGCCCACCAGGCTCTCCCGTCCCTGGGATTCTCCAGGCAAGAACACTGGAGTGGGTTGCCATTTCCTTCTCCAATGTGTGAAAGTGAAGTTGCTTAGTCATATCCAACCCTTAGCGACCCCATGGACTACAGCCAACCAGGCTCCTCCATCCATGGGATTTTCTAGGCAATAGTACTGGAGTGGCTTGCCATTGCCTTCTCCGCAGACAAAAGCTAGTCTTGGCTAAACATGATTACATGCAAAGTATATCACTAGAGGAAGGTAGAAGTTTGTTACTGTAACAATTTTCAGGTGTTCTTACAGAGTCCTTGGAATTCTTGTGATTTGATCCATTTCAACCTTCATGGTTCCACCCAGTGAGGACATGTGTAAGGCTCAGCTCTAGCTCCATTTTAAGACCCCTTGACATAAGTGACTTCACTTTAGTTTACATTTTACAAAAGGGAGTAGTTTCTGCCTTGCACTTCTTATGCTGAGTACACCTACTTGATGAAAGATAATGTGCATCTAGAACTCTGATGGCAAAGATGCCTGGAAAACATGGTGCTCAGCCTTCTAACGTCTCCCTCTACCTAGGAGGCTGGAATGAAGGCCTGTGAGCCAGTCCTCACAAGAGATAACATGTGTGAACTATTGCATTCCAGGCACTCTGCTAGGTACTTCATGCTAAGTTAACCTCACAGCCACACAGCAAGGTATGTACTTATTTTGCAAATGAGGCAGCAGAGCCTTAAGGAAGTTGTCTTGTCAGAGACCACAGAGTAAGTGGTGAGGATGGGAGGTGAACAGGTGCTGTCTTATTCTAGAGCCCTTGCTCTGAACCACCATATTATTCTACCCATCTCGTGTCTTGCATGCCTAACCCAGGATGTGGCCACACCTGCTCAGTGAACATTGGAGGAGTTCATTATCAGAGGTTTAAACAGAAAATTAAACCTAGATACCATGGCCTAAGGCTTCTTCACCTTCTGGCTCTGACTCCAGGTCAGAAAGGCAGGTGACCAATGATGATGAGGGTACAAAAGAGGTGCCCCACGTGGTGGAGGGAGGCTGAGCCATGTGTGTAAGTCCAGCAGGGAACTGGGGCTGGAATATAGGGGACAGGCTGTATGATGGATTTGAATGCTTCTAGGATCAAAGGTTGTTGAGATGGAAGGGCCTAATAAGAATGAGGGTGGGATGGTTTGGGAGAATGGCATTGAAACATGTATATTATCATATGTGAAACGAATCGCCAGTTCAGGGTCCATACATGTTACAGGATGCTCGGGGCTGGTATGCAGGGGTGACCCAGAGGGAGGATAAGGGGAGGAGGGATGTGGGAGGGGGGTTCGGGAGGGGGAACTCATATACACCCAGGGCGGATTCGTGTCAATGTATAGCAAAACCAACCAATATAATATTGTAAAATAATTAGCCTCCAATAAAAATTTTAAAAAATAAAATAAAAAAAGAATGACTGATAGAGTCCCCCAAGATATTTTTCCTTTTAATGAAGAATGAAATATGGTCTTAGAGGAAAAGCACTCTCCCACGAATTCAAGCACTCTGGTGCCTGTGATAATGGCTTCCTGAGGTCCTGAGAGGCTGGTAACCACAGACACCTGTCCTCCCCGGAAGCAGCTGGCATATCACACACCCAGGCACACGACAACTGTGCAGACTTGTAAACCCCTGCCACAGGAAGCGCTTCCCCGCTCTCTCTAGACACAGACCGCAGTCCATGTGGGGGCCCAGGAAAGCTCTGTATTCTGGCAGGGATGAGAGGAGGGCCCCAGACCTAGACCTGTGAGGCTGCAGTCCCCATGCAGGAGTGAACACACACACATAGAAACACAAACACACACACAGAGGGACATAGACGTACACACCCAACATCACACACATAGACACAGACATGCACACCACAAATACACACACATATATACACACAGAGGTACACAACACATACACAAGCCTACACACATACACCACACACCCCTCCACATGCAGAGGTTCACCATGTACACACACAAACACATGCTACAAATCACACACATAAACACACGTGCACACCATACCCACCACACAACCCTCCATGCACCTCACCACACGAAACATAGACATTCACATACACTCCACACACCCACACCATGTTCACCACACACAGACACAAATATACATACCACAAGTAGATACACCGGAGAAGACAATGGCAACCCACTCCAGTACTCTTGCCTGGAAAATCCCATCGGCGGAGGAGCCTGGTAGGCTCCAGTCCATGGGGTCGCTACGAGTCGGACACAACTGATTGACTTCACTTTCATGCATTGGAGAAGGAAATGGTAACCCACTCCAGTGTTCTTGCCTGGAGAATCCCAGGGACGGGGGAGCCTGGTGGGCTGCCGTCTATGGGGATCGCACAGAGTCGGACACGACTGAAGTGACTTAGCAGCAGTAGATACACACAAATACACATACCATACCACACACATGAACATACACCACATGTACACAGTACACACACGCTCACATATAATGCACACAACCCAAATATATACTCACAAACATATACACCACATCCATATGTAATACACAGGCATGAGCTTCTGTAAAAGTGCCTCACCATGGTTTAGTCACATTACAAAAGGTTTAAGGTGATAGTTATGTGGACTACAAATGTGGGAGGTATGTATACAAAACAGTATCAGAAATGAAAAAGGAAGCAAGAATGGCAGATATACTGAGATGAAACCCAGTGATATGTGTGCCTGGAGGTATAGGGACAGGAAGACAATGTAAGCAACACAAATAATTGATGTTTAGTAAGCTTTGAATAGTTGCAAATGGATTTAGTTGAACAATAAAATGTTTCCAGTGACTACTCTTTAGCCCGATATATTCACTCTGTGGCCAGTGATAGTTCCATGGGGTAGGGTCTGCTTGGCTTCTAGCCTGCCCTCTCCCATTCTGAGCGTATCTGTTGTTAGGGGGACAGCCACCCAGAACCCCTGTAGTGTCTGGTTGACGACAGAGCTGGCCACCGACTCCCTCTTGTCACCCACTCCCTCTTGTCCTTCCCAGCGCCCTCCCTGCCCTGCCTTTCTTGACACAGCAAACAAATAGGGAAGTTCAGGGATTTGGCATTGACCTTATTGAGACACCAGCTTCCCATAGCCCTGATTCCCCCAGAGCTACAGTTTATCTCTGTGTGCCTAGGGGGCGCTCAGGTCCAGGAATTGAAAATGTCAGAAGTTCCCTCTAGTATTTCTAAGACCCAGTAGGGAAGGGCTGGCAGTCCCAAAGTTAAGGGCCTGCTGATGAGAATGATGGCTGAGGGTCGTTGAGGAGGAGAAAGTGGGCTGGTTGTAAATATACCTCCGACACCCATTGTTTCATTGAAGTTCAAATCTAAAAGGGATCATACATACCATCAGGTCTAATCCCTACATTTCTCAGAGGTAGAATCCAAGGCCAGAAGGGTGAGTGATATGTTTATTAAGACTAATTAGAAGCAACTTTATAATAAGACACGCTCCATCCTTTCTGATGGAGCAAATGATTACCATTTTTATCTTCCTGTTCCCCTGTATTGTTTCATTATTCAGTGTATGTGCCAAGATGCTATTCTACATACGAGATTTTATTAGAGAAACCAATCAAATATACTTTAAGATTTTTCATTTTATTAGATGAATGTAGAAGAATATTATATAAAAGTCATAAATCAGTTGTTTAATGCTAGCATGCTGCTGCTGCTGCTGCTAAGTCACTTCAGTCGTGTCCGACTCTGTGTGACCCCATAGACGGAAGCCCACCAGGCTCCCCCGTCCCTGGGATTCTCCAGGCAAGAACACTGGAGTGGGTTGCCATTTCCTTCTCCAATGTGTGAAAGTGAAAAGTGAAAGTGAAGTCGCTCAGTCGTGTCCGACCCTTAGTGACCCCACGGACTGCAGCCTACCAGGCTCCTCCATCCATGGGATTTTCCAGGCAAGAGTACTGGAGTGGCTTGCCATTGCCTTCTCTGTTAATGCTAGCATATCCTGCTTTAAAATAGTTCAAAATCCAAGAATTCAAAAGTGTGATTACTTCATCACAAGACATATCATTTAGTGGTGTTTTTTTTTTAAATAATAAATTTCCACTACATATTTCAATGCTGAAGTTTTCAGGGGAGAAAGGCATGTAACTCAAGAAAAATGATGATGAATTTATGTGTAGTTTTGGCATCCTATCATAATTAATTCTCAGCTCTGTGTTTTTACTATGTTTCACTAAACTGCAAGAAATGGGGAAGATGTATGGATTAGCGATGGGAGCCAGAAGTCTAATCCTACGGCCTCACGTGAGTGTCTGAACCTTTGTGAGCTCCAGCTTCCCCTGCAAAACAACAGGCTGGGACCAAATAAGCTCTGTGGGTTCCAGTTAGGTTGCAAAGAAGAATGAGCGTATGGTCAGACATAAAGAGTCAGACCACCTGGAGTTGGTTCATCTCCATCTTTAACTCTTTGAGCAAGTCACTTACCTTCTCCAGACTGCAGTTCTCTTTAGAGGATAAAATGTGTGCTATCCAGCACGCAGGGCTGTTAATTTTACAAAGAATTAATGGCATCTGTCTGCCTTAGGGTAACATCTTAGGGATGTGGTGGTAAAGGACATGACCTTGTGCTTTCGCAAAAGGCCTTTTGCTGTCAGTGTGGAAAAGATGGAAACCACCTGGATGGAGGAAGCCCTGAACCCATACGCCTGCCACCACTGCAGCTTTTTGGAGTAGATTGTTGCCCCACTGTGGTTTAGCTTTGTTTTGCCTTCTCTTCATTGAGTTTTGCTTTTATAGATGACTTTATTTTTTTGAGATTCATTTTTCACCTGACTTTTCCTTCTTTCATGCTATTATTTCCTGATTAGGTCATTTCCCCAAACTCGCCTCTCTTTCCTCTGGCTAATCCTCCGGGGCTCAGCTTTCCTCATGGAAATTTTTCTGAACCTTTGCCACCCTTCTGTTTGCTTTCATAGTACCCAACTCTTCTCCTTCCTAACACTTACCACAATTACAGTTACATAATTTATTTGTGTCATGTTAGTCTGTCTCCCTTACCTAGCAAAAGCTGTAAGAAAGCAGCTGTCTCTTCTTTTTAATTCGTTGATCTGCCCCTAACCCTATAGTGCTTCTCACACAGTGAAGCGTTCTGTAATACGTGTTGAGCGACTGTGTAGATGAATCAATGAATCAACCCCACAGCCAGCTGTCATGACTAGCTCATTAGGAGCACTTCTGTCCCTTTGCTCCTTCCTTAATTAATTCCATCTTCACTCTTTGCAGGATTTCTTCACAGCTTCTCCTACTCTTTTAAGAAAGAAATTTTATTTACAGTTGCCACAAAAAAATTCAGCCAGAAGTCCTGACAGACCATAATTTTAGAGAAACTTCATCTTGCTTACACTGAGGCTCACACATCCACACATTACACTGAGGACACATTCCCCGTGTCCTCTAGTTGGGCATTTAAATCTACTCTAGGGTATCCATGTGATTATCAAGAGACACAGAAGGGCTAAGGGATCTTACTGATGGCAGAGCCCAGTTTAGATCCCACCTCGACAAATTTTCCAGCCCAACAATTTACTACTAGAGATTCTGGGTTCTCCATCTTGGGATTTTGTATCTGGGATTTTCTACTCTCGTCAGGCTCCCAGGTAATCAAGCAGGTGAACAGGCAGGAGCTTCATAAAAGGAAGACTTGTAAGTCAAATCAATGTTTTCTTCTGATGGCAACAGAGCTAAGAGAACACCTGGGTATCGGAAAGTGCCTTTGAGGAAGGAGCAGAGAGGGGAGGCAGAACGGTGGGTTTCTCCTGAGAATGGCTGACACCACTCTTCCTTTGTATGTGTGTATGTTTCTCTCCTTAATGGAAAAGCAATACACGAGTAGTTTCCCTCTCCCAGTCTAGTCTGCCTGAAGATTGGGTCTCTGGAGGAAACATGTTCCACAATAATATTCTGGAGTGCTGCTGTGTTTGGGTCAGCCCTTAGGCTTCCTGACAATATAGCTTTGTTTTTGTTTCCTCCCCAGTACCTGATCTAGCAGCGAGTGCCCCGTTCTTAACCTCCCAGAGGTAAATTGTCATTATGCCGGGAACAATAGGCCAAGCTGTGCTGTGGAGGGTATATATTCAAGGATGCCCTGTTTAATTTCCCTACTTCCATGAATAGTCTTTAAGATGAATAGCTTTTCTTTTTCTTTTTGTTTTTGTTTGTTTGTTTCTTTCTTGGTTTGTTTCTTTAAATAGCTTACAGTGTCCCCCACTGCAGCCTCAATAGTGCCTGTTTCAGGGTTTCAGACCTGCCTGACCATATTCCATTTAAAGTTATTATGTGTGTCACAGGCTGGTGGGCAAAAGTCACTTTGGAAGGGATTTCTGAGGCTGGAGTGAAGAAGAAGAAGAGAAGTCACTCAGTCGTGTCCAACTCTTTGCGACCCCATGGACTGTAGCCCACCAGGCTCCTTGGTCCATGGCGTTTTCTAGGCATGAATACTGGAGTGGGTTGCCACTTCCTTCTCCAGGGGATCTTCCCGACCCAGGGCTGGAACCCAGGTCTCCCGCATTGTAAGTTAGGAATGGTTATCTCAGACATCTCACCCTCGGCCCCAGGGAAAGAGAAGCTACAAGCTGAAGCTACAACAGGCAGTTTTCAAAGATGTAAAACGCAGGATTCTGATGCTGTTGTGACTGAAGGTGGGAAGGGAGAGCATTCTGTTTGCTCCTGTGCTGAAGCTGCAGTGTTTCAGACACAGTGAGGACTGAGGTCTTAGGAGACTAACGGCTCCTTGGTCTGCACAGCTTTGGGGACAATGGGTGGGGGCAGAGGATGGCTGACAGCACCCCCACAGACATCAGCGCGGCGGTGGCAAGCACTGGCAGCTGTGGCATGGAGGGGTCCTCAAGTGACTTCTCAGGCCTTGGACCCCCGACCAGTCCATGGGAGAGGAGGAAGCACATGGCAGACCGGGTGTGGGAGCACGCACTCATGTGCAAAGGTTCCCTGGGGAGTCCAGAAACAGAACTGGGGCAAGAGGGAGTGCAGGGAGGAGCCAGCGACGTGCAGTCACTGTTGTGAATGTAGTGCTGTTTCTTTGTTTCAGTTTTTGTTTTTTTAATTATAGGTCATTTACAGTATTAGTTTCAGGTGTACAATGTGGTGATTCAGTGTTTTTATATATCGTATTCCATTTAAGTCGCTTCAGTTGTGTCCGACTCGGTGCAACCCCACAGAGTTTTATAAAATATGGGCTATACTTCATTTGTACAGTACATCTTTGTATCTTATTTATTTTACGCATAGTAGTTTGTACCTTCTAATCCCCTGCCCTTATTGCTTCTCCCCGCTTCCCTCTCCCCACTGGTAACCACTAGTTCATTCTGTTGTAACTGAGTCTGTTTCTATTTTGTTATATTAATTTGTTTTATTTTTTTAGATTCCACATATAAGTGATAACAGAGTATTTGTTTTTTTCTGTCTGACTTATTTCACCAAGCGTAGTACCCTCCAAGTCCATCTGTGTTGTTGCAAATGGCAAAATTTCATTCTTTGTGTGGTTGAGTGGTATTCCACTGTGTGTGTATGTATATATATATATACACACCATATCTTCCTTATCTATTCATCTGTTGATGGACACTTAGGTTGGTTCCATATCTTGTGTCTGTTAGTTGCTCAGTCGTGTCTGACTCTTTGCAACCCCATAGACTGTAGCCTGCCAGGCATTTCTGTCCATGGGATTCTCCAGACAAGAGTGCTGGAGTGGATTGCCATTCCCTTCTCCAGAGGATCTTCCCAACTCAGGGATTGAACCCTGGTCTCCTGCATTGTAGGCAGATTCTTTACTGTTTGAGCTACATGGAAGTCCATATCTTGGCTGTTATAAATAATGCTGCTATGAACATTGGGGTGCATGTATCTTTTCAAATTAGTGTTTCCATTTTCTTTGGATACACACCCAGGAGTGGAATTGGTAGATCTTTGGCCACCTCATGCAATGAGTTGACTCACTGGAAATGAGTCTGATGCTGGGAGGGATGGGGGGTGGGAGGAGACAGGGACGACAGAGAATGAGATGGCTGGATGGCATCACCGACTCGATGGACATGAGTTTGAGTGAACTCCGGGAGTTGGTGATGGACAGGGAGGCCTGGCGTGCTGTGATTCATGGGGTCGCAAAGAGTCAGACACAACTGAGCGACTGAACTGAACTGAACTGACGGTAGTTCTGTTTTTAGATTTTTAAGGAACCTCCATACTGTTTCCAATAGTGGTAGTACCAGTTTACATTCCTACCAATAGTGCACAAGGGTTTCCTTTTCTTCACATCCTCAACATTTATTCTTTGTGATCTTTTTGACAATAGTCTTTCTGATAGGTGTCAAGTGATATTTCATTATGGGTTTGATTTGCGTTTCCCTGATGGTTCGTGATGTTGAGGGTCTTTTCATATGCCTGTTGGCCATCTGTATGTCTTCTCTGGAAAAGTAGATATGACCCTATTTGGACTTATAGTTGGGTATAGCATGGAGAAAACACAGTCAGGTTAAAATAAAATTATAAATGTCAGTACTAGGAAGGATCTTAGAGATTATCTAGCCAAATTTTCTCATGATGTCACAAGTGGCAAGATTTCATTTTTATGGCTGAGTAGTATTCCATTGTATGTATACACGGAGGACCTTGAGGGTATTGTGCTAAGTAAACTAAGTCAGATGAAACAAACTGTGAGATTTCACTTGTTAGTGGAATATAGAAAACAGACAGACATATTAAATGAACAAACCAAGCAGAAATAAACATGTAGTCACAGAGAACAGAGTGCATGCCTGTACACCAAGTCGCTTCAGTCGTGTCCCACTCTGCGCAGCTCTATGGACTATAGCCCGCCAGGTTCCTCTGTCCATGAGATTCTCCAGGCAAGAACACTGGAGTGGGATACCATGCCCTCCTCCAGGGGATCTTCCCCACCCAGGGATCAAACCTGCGTCTCTTAGGTCAGGCAGGTTCTTGACCACTGGCGCCACCAGGGAAACAGTCACAGAGAATAGAGTAGTGGTTACCATATAGGAATGGGTGGAGGGGAGGGAAAAATGGGTAAAGGGGATCAACTGCATGGTGATGGATGGAAACTAAATTTGTGGTGGTAAGCACACTCTAGGACATGTAGAAGTAGAAATACAGTGTTTTACACACAAAGCTTGTATAATAGTATAAACCAGTATTACATCAATTAAATAAATAAATAAACCAGAAGAAGGGCAGGGGGAGCAATATAAGGAACTTTGTTCCAGCCTTGACTGTACCCATGTCAATACCCTGGTTGTGATTTTTTTTTTTTTTGGCCACACTGCATGGCTTGCGGGATCTTAGTTCCCTGACCAGGGATCGAACCTTCACCCCTTGCGTTGAAAACTTGGAGTCTTAACCACAAACACCAGGGAAGTGCCCTGGTTGTGACATTTTGCTGTAGTTTTACAGGGTATCACTATGGGGAAAGTTTGGGGGAAGGGTACATGGGATTTTTCTGATCCATTCCTTACAACTGCATGTAAATCTAGAATTATCTCAAAATAAAAAGTGTAATTTACACAAAAAGTCCTCATGACACAGGTGATGAACACGAGGCCCAGAGATTTAAGCAACTTGCCCTTGTTTTACAGCCAGTTAACAGCATAGCCAGGGTTGGACCTAGTTCTTCCAAGTCCCAGTGTTTGACCCTCAGTGGACTCCTGGCAATCCAGAAACGTGTGTAGGGCATCAAGGGCTTCTGCTGTGTCTGTGGGAAGGAAGTGTGATCTTGTGCCAGTGACTTTGAGGAAAGTCCAGGATGCCTGAAGTCAAATGGATGCTGTGGCGGGGAATTCTGTGTAGGAGGACCCTAAGAGGTAGAGTTCTGCTAGCACTAACCACAAAAAGGCGCTGCCCCAACTGTGACTTGATAAGGTCAGAAAGGAACAGGTGTAGCCTCATAGAAACAGAACATTCCCTGGATCTCAGGATGTTCAGTCCATTCACCTAACTATACCCACATCCTCACAGACAGAAGCTTTTCCTATTCAACAGTAGGTCAACTAACAGGGTCTAGATTCACCTACTAGGGCAATAAGACAAAAAATTTTTTTTGCTTTTTTTGCATCAGTGAGGTTTAGTTTTTTGTTTTGTTTTTTAAATCAAAATTCTCTCTTCTACTGTTTCAGGTCATTTACTCTTGATTTGTCCTGAGCATATCTGAAGCAGTGTTATTGTTGTTTGATATTTATTCATGAAATCTGGCCAGGGCCTCCCAGGTGACTCAGTGGTAAAGAATCCATCTGCCAGTACAGGAGATGCAAGTTCGATCCCTGGGTGGAGAAGATACCCTGGAGTAGAAAGTGGCACCCTACTCCAGTATTCTTGCCTGAAAAATCCCATGGACAGAGGAGCTTGGCAGTATACACAGTCCATGGGGCTGCAAAGAATCAGACACGACTGAACGACTGAGCACAGCACAGCGTGAAATCTGGCCACCCCTCAGTCTCCTCGGGTGAAATACCCTAACTCCTTTATTTATTGGCCCTTAGGAACCGGAGACCAAGTTAGCCTCTTGTTATGGAATGTTCCAGAAGCTGTGGAGAAGACCCAACTCTCCACACCTCATAGCATTCACTTTTAGTGATTCGCCTTTTTTATAGTATTAACAGACCCTGCTAAATTTAGTGTACCCTGGGGCACTCAGGATGGGTATTCTGACTTCGCAAAGATTCATGTCACTCTACTGGGTAATTTAAAACTTAATTTTAAAAACGCGTGCACAGGACTTCCCCAGTGATACAGTGGATAGGAATCCTCCAGCCAGTGCAGGGGGCGTGGATTCGATCCCTGGCTGGGGAAGATCCTATATGCCTCAGAGCAACTAAGCCCATGCACCACAGCTACTGAGCCTGTGCTCTAGAGCCCGCGAGCCGCAACTACTGAGCCCGAAAGCTGCAACTGTTGAAGTGTGTGTGCCTGGAGCCTGTGCTCCACAGCAAGAGAAGCCCCTGCAATGAGAAGCCTAGGCACCGCAAGAAGAGTAGCCCCCTCTCACCACAACTGGAGGAAAACCTGAATATAGCAACTAAGACCCAGCACAACCAAAAAAAAAAAAATTACACATCTTTAACTTAAAAATACACACGTATTTAAAAATAGACACGGAATAAAAGCACAGCTCTTTCCTGCGGATGGTGAAATTTGGATGTAGAATAAACCAATGGCCACCCGAGCCCATTTTAAGTCATGCAGACACCCCGTCTCTGCAGCTCACAGCATTCTCGTGAATGGGCCCTGATAAGTCTCAGATACAGTTTACTTCTTTCTCTTTCCCTCTGATTCCCCGACCTCATCTGGGTGCCCTTTATCCCCCCCACCTCCTTGGTTTGCCTTCACAAGTGCCTGTGCCGTGATCAGATGAGAGCTTGTTTTTGACTGACTTCTGGTGACTGTGTCATGGACTCACACAAAGGCCGCATCTGCAAAGCCAGCCAGTCGTCTAAGAGAGGCCATATTGACCGAGCGGGAGACAGACCCTTTGGAGCCATCATTTCACTGTGCAGTGAGTCTGGTGTGCTTAGGGGGAGAGTGAGCCTCCACCAGGTCTCTGGTCAAGCTCTATCCCACCCATTGCAGCCCACAAAACCCTGGGATCCACTCAAACACAAAGCGTTCTCTTGGGCCCATCTATGTGCATGCTTAGACTCCTGCCTAATCTCCCTAGAAAAACGGGTCCATCTGAAGACTGCCTATTCTTCCCCACAAAACTCTTAAGAGATAGTTTGCTCTAAGAGAAGTACTAGACACTAACGGCTAAAACACACAGGTTGAGATGAAGCCAGCAAGATGGAACTCAGTAGATTTTGTGAAAGGCTCTAGAGATTAAAAAAAAAACCTCTGATAAAGGCATCACTGCAGAATTGACGGTTGTGTTGTGATGAAGGCAGATGGGGTGTTATCTACCCTGTAGTCCCACAGCAAGTTATAAGAGTTCTCCTAACCACCCCATTGTCTTTCTGAAGGGAGGGATTGTCAGTAACAGGGCAGAGTTTTGTCACTGATCAAGTTTCACAAGGCTGGGATGACTTAGTGGACATGCCCCCATGGCCCTTCACTGCTCTGGGCTAATCCAAGGAGACAGCTCATGCTTAGGAGAGGGCAGATTCATCTATCTTTTTACCTCTGATTGCCTGCCCTGATCCTGGAGGACTGAGATCCTGTCCTATACTCAGTTCTTTTGGTCAAAAACACATAGACCAGTATCACACAGATGGAATGGCTCTCTGGAAGAAAAAGTCCCCAACTGTTAGAGCAAGAAGTTTTCAACTGCCAGAGTAAGGGGCCCAAAAGATTTGGAAGAAGCACCTGGATAAGGATAGTGATCCTTTTCTTCTATTTGTGGGGGTTGGGGGGGGGTGTGGTAAACCTTCTTGGAAGTTAAACCTCTCACATTTGTTTACTTTTCATTCTAGTTTTTTTCAATTTGTCCCCACTCTTATTCCTCCACCGAGTCTTTTTTTAATCTTCCAATTAAAATGGAATTGCAGGGCTTCCCCTGGTGGTCCAGTGGTAAAGAATCCGCCTGCCAGTGCAGGAGACATGGGTTTGATTCCTGATCCGGGAAGATCCCACATGCCTCCGAGCATCTAAGCCCCTGTGCCACAACTACTGAGCCTGTGCTCTAGAGCCTGGGAGCTGCAGTTATTGAAGCCTGCATTCCTAGAGCCTGTGCTCTGAAACAAGAGACGCCACCACAGTGAGAAGCCCGCACACCACTGGAGAAAGCCTGCGTACAGCAGTGAAGACCCAGCGCAGCTGAATAAATAAATAAGACGGAATTGTAGCAGCCCGCTTTGAGCATCTGGGGTACTTATGTGTGCTTTTATAATTCTTTCCATGGCTGCCTTCTCCACCAAAGTAGAAGCTTTTGTGTTGCTCCTGAAAGAGAGTTTAGCCTTTAGAAAGAGCAGTCAATGGGTTGTAATGACAGGAAATGCATAAAACTTTCCTGGGGATGAATAGACAACCCTTCCTCACTGCCCTGCCCCTTCCTTTCTACTCTCTGCCCTTTAACAGTGTTGACACCCATCCTATGGTCCAGAGAGTGGTACCTACTGGAACTGTTTAGGGGGAGGAACCTTGCTGAACAGGAGATGTGGCTGATGGAGCCTCAAGTGAACTATCTAGATAGAAAGAAGCACGCAGGGGAAGAAAACCCGATAAAGACCATGAGGGAGTTGTTTGGTGTTTCTCAAATTTGAAAGGGACGGGCTGGAGTTTTAAAGCTATAAGGCTTTTAAACAGCCTGCCCTAGATCTCACTCTGCACGACTTATCCTTTTTCCATAGGCTGCCTGGTCTCCCTTAGTGCACTTACTGCTTCAGTCGGGACCAGCAGTTCATGTCTCTTCCTGTTTATTCAAGGTTAACGAGTTGGTCTGTATCACTATCATAACATCATCGTCTCTATAATTATCACTGACATCGCCATCACCCACACATGTCCAGTGCTCCATAGCTTACAAAACGCCTTCATGCTCACTCTTACTCCATGCTAACAACAGTCCTCTAAGGACATTCTGCAGTTGGAGTTATGAATGCTGAAATCACTGGCTTTTCCTTAGGCCTTGAAATGGGTATTTTCATGGTGTAAGAGGAGAAAAAGTGAAAGTGGAGTTGCTCAGTTGTGTCCGATTCTTTGTGACCCCATGGACTGTAGCCTACCAGGCTCCTCAGTCCATGGAATTTTCCGGGCAAGAGTACCGGAGTGGGTTGCCATTTCCTTCTCCAGGGGATCTTCCCAACCCAGAGATCAAACCCAGGTCTCCCTCATTGCGGGCAGACGCTTTACCATTGAGCCATCAGGGAAGCATAAGAGTAAAGATAGGGTCATAAAGTCTACTATTGTGTAACCTGGGAGAGAAGGACCTTTTAGATAATTGTGTCTTTGAGGCCATTTTGCTGGGGTCACCTATTTGTCACCTCTCCTGGGTTTTTTTTGTTGTTGTTGCAGAAATAATGATATCAACCAAAATAAAAATACAGATATTGGTCATTAAGATTATGATAAAAAGAGTAATTTCCCAAGCTGTCCTTTTGTAAAATAAGACTAAGCCCCCCTAGGTCAAGTTACATGTGGAATGATAATAATGTAATGATAAAAATCATACCGAATAACATTGGTTCTTATATATATATATGTTCAGTTCTTTTCTCTAATTTTGCCCCACAACTACCTTTCGGGTTAGTAAAATAATCATTACTATCTCCATCTTACAGATGAAAAAGGATCTTAGTCAAATAGCTCACTAACTTGGTATCAGAAATGGACAAAGGGCCAGGTCACCTAGCTCCTGGACTAACACGCATACCTGTACTGGGCTGCTAAGGTATAGTTCCCCTTTGGCAGCCTGGTCTTTCTCAGAAGCCCACCAGGAGGGAATGAATCAACAGAACGATAGACTGCTTTTTCTGATTAGCACACTCAGTAGGAATTTGCTTGCCCATTTACAGAACCCAAATCAAAGACCTTATAAAACAATAACGTTACTTTTTATTGTCTCTAATTATTAGCAAATAATTTGGTTTTAATACATGAAATGTGGATTCAATATAATAGCGTGTTTAATTGCAAAGCAGAAATAGAGACACAGACATAGGGAACAGACGTTATGGGGTTGATGGGACGAATTAGGAGACTGGGATTGACATATATACATTACTGGGCTTCCCAGGTGGCTCAGTGGTGAAGAATTTGCCCGCTGATGTAGTAGATGCCAGAGACACAGGTTCGATCCCTGGGTCAGGAAGAACCCTTGGAGGAGGAAATGGCAGCCCACTTCAGTATTCTTGCCTGGAAAATTCCACAGAGGAGCCTGGCAGGCTACAGTCCATGGGGTTGGCAAAGAGACATGACCGAGCAGGCATGCACCATACCACATATACACTACCATCTATAAAATAGATAACTATGGAGAATATAACTACTGTATAGCACAGGGAACTCTACTCAGCCCTCTGTGATGACCTGAGTGGGAAGGAAATCCAAAAAAGAGGGGATATATATATTTGTATGGCTGATACACTTTGCTGTACAGCAGAAGCTGACATAGCAGTGTAAAGCCACTATATTCCAATTAAAAAAGTAAAAATGAGAAAAATAGTATGTTTTAAAAGGGTCACTGGATCCTTGTGGAATACAATAGGTTCATGAGTTATCATTTTAAAATGCACTTTGGTTTACTGGTTTTTGTAGAGCTCTTTTCTTTTATTAATAAGTCTCCCACTCGCCACCCCTACCCGTGCCAAACATATATTCTTCTGTGGGGACAGAAATCACCTGATGCTAGGTTAGATCAAGGTCTTGTTTGGTGGTTACCCAAGCTGCACATTTGATCTCCAGGAAGCTTTTGCCCCCTCACCCAGAACAACAGCACCGGAGCCTCAGGGAATAGACCCCACATGTCTTTTAAAGACCTCCCTCACAAGTTTTTCTCATCTAAAGTAGAGGTTGAAGATAACAGTTTTACTTTATTATTTTAAATATTATCACTATGTTCTCATCATTATTCTTGCATATTTACAAGCCAGCTTAATTTTATAAGAAGGTGTGCAACAGGGGCAGTATCCTCTGGGTCCCTTAGTCCTTTTTGACTGTGTTTTCCAGGATTTGGAGGGATTTTGTGGTAGCTGCAGAACCAGAAGAGGATGAAGACCAAACCTTCTGTAGACCAGTCTTTCTTTGCATGATAATGAAATGGTATTTGCTGGTTAAATAAGTTTCTTGGAAAAATCTCTGCCTAGTTTTTCATTTTCTCCTATTTGCTTGTGGACAAATCGCAATCTGAAATACAAAAGTTAATCAACGATCAAGTGGCTAATTGAAAAAAAAATCATCCTCCCCCCTCTGTCCTCCCAAAGGTTGACTGGGCTACTATAAATGCAAATTTAAGTGTACTTTCCACATATCCCTAAGTGTGTTTACATTAGATCTGTGTTATTCTTAGCTAATCCTGGTACAGAAAATCACACAGCCCTGTTCAGGTCTCAGAAGTCTGTGCCAGGACGGGCCCTAACCCAAAGCTGGGGATAGAGTTTCAGGAACTATTTGTTTTTGACATGCTGTCTATGTGTGCTGTGCACTCTCTGCCATGCGGAACCAGTGGGCCTCCAAAACCTATGAGGAACCCTCTGAGTTTGGGGCAGGTTCTGAAAAGGAGCCAGGTCAGTCTTGGGACAAAGGAAGGCTCCCCGCAAAAGAAGGAAGCTGATCTTTGGAAAATAAAATTCCATCCTCTCACTTGTGAGGCTGGGTGAGCCATCAGGGATCATTCCCACTAGAATTACACTCCAGTACGTTAGTCCATGTGTATTCTAGCCTCAGACCCCTTCTTCTGCCACAAAGTGAATGACCATAGGACAGTCCAGAGCTCTGTTCAATGGGAGGATCTTCTCTTGTCCCTGTCATTTTCAGGGCCAGGTCTGAGAGACCCTGTCCTGCAGCTGTCATCAACATTCAGCCATTCAACTTTCACACAAATACCAAGTCGATCCACTCATATGCAAGCTTGCGGTTTCTGATCCTCCTTCAGTTAGTTGTTAACAGTCCCCCGCACCTCCCTGGGTGTGAGCTGAGGGAGGGGCATGGAGGCAGCCATGAGGGGTGTGTGTATATGGGGGAGGGGGGTTCTGTTATGCAGCCTACATGTGCTCAATCCCAGAGGCACCACTTCTTTTTTGTAATGAATTATTTGGGGGCCCATTTGGCCTTACGACTTCATGGATATAACAGGATTCAGTTCGAGAAGAATAGTCCTGGACTCATGGTCACTTGGTCAGGCATTCTGTTTCTTTCAGGGCCCAGTACCATAGCTGGAGTTGTTTTTTCCAAAGGCATATTATTCATCTGCTTGCCAACTGCATGGCCTAGATCCATGGGACTCTCTTTCTAGGACTTTCCACACACTCACATAGCAGCTTTTCTTATCACTGATGCCTCTGACACCATTGGGTCTGTTGGATCATATGGTCCTAGTAGCGAGAATGCCTGTATTGCTGACTGGACCTGCCACAGGGCATTTTTCTGCTCTGTGCCTCACTCAGACCTGGCAGCCCTTCGTGCCCTCCATTCCTGGGAGCGGCATGTGCTGCCTCCAGACCCCCAAAGGGCCCCGAGTGTTGTGCTTCCTTCTTTGTACTAGGAAATATGTAATTCAATAATTGGGCTTCCTTGGTAGCTCTACAGTAAAGAATCCGCCTGCCAATGCAGGAGACACAGGAGAAAACCTCTGGGCTGGGAACATCTCCTGGAATAGGAAATGGCAACCCACTCCAGTATTCTTGCCTGGAAAAATCCCATAGACAGAGGAGCCTGGTGGGCTACAGTCCATGGGGTCGAAAAGAGTTGGACAGGACTGAGCACGTATGCAATCAAGCATATGATTTATGATTTTTTTGAAAGGGTTTTCCCAGCATGCTCCTAACTAGTAGACCTCTAAAAATTGTACAGAAATGGCAGGCCCCTGAATCTACATAGGGTTTATTCTTCCACTCTCTGGAGTGCCCGTGGGCTAACCATCAGTTGCTCATCCAGCCCGATTAACGTAATATCATCAATGTCAATATGATGGATCTGTACTTAGAATGTCCAGACAGCCTAGCTCTCTGTGGACTTTGTTCAGACACTCTGTCAGGAGCATTACCATAGCCCTGGAGCACCATGAAGACTGCTTCTGATCCTCTTTTTAAATCGGGTTTAAAAAGAAAGCATTCACCAGATTAATAATGATGTACCATGAACCTGAGGCCATATGAACCTATTCTTGCAGAAATACCTGATCTGGAACGGCAGCTGTAATCTGCCTGCCCCTTATTTGAGCTTGTAATAACCTGCAGTCATCCTCCAGGATTCATCTAGTTTTTGCAGTGGCCAGATTGGTGAGTCACGTGGAGATATTACAGGAACCACTACTCCTGAATCCTTTGGACACTTAAGGTTGACACTAACCTCCACCATCCCCCCCTGGGGAGGAAGGAGAGGCAGTTTCAGACGCTCCCATTTGGCCCTCTCACTATCATAACTCTTATCCCATAAGCTAAGGACCCAGTATGGGAGTTGGAGCAAATATATCAATTCTGATTTTCCACTCCAGGGTCAAGGAAGTCACACAGGTGGGTCTGCACACTTAGCATTTAACTAACTGTGTTTGAAGTTCAGTGACTCTTAAGTCACGAGCTTGATCCTAGGCTTTCTCCATTCTTCCTCTGCAGAGCAACCATAGAGGCCCTCTGGCTTCCACACCTGGCTTCTAATTGCCTGTGACTTTCATCCAGTCCTCATCTTCGTGCGGAACACCAGTGGCAGTTAGTAATAGCCATCCAACAGCGTCATCCTTCCCTCCACACACCGCAAACACCTGGAGTATCTACGCAGGCTAGTGCATCCCCTGCCACTAATACACCCTCCCAGATCACAGAAGTGAGAGTTCGAACACACTAAATAACCACCTGGTGACAAGGGCTGTCTGCTTTAGTCACCACCAGTGACGAGTACCTATTTGCCAGCCTGGCAGCGAGGGGTCCAGCCAGTGAAATCCCATTTCACCCCCTTGCTTTTTTGGCACACATCCATGCCCAAAAGCTGGGTTCTTTGGAAGATGTTGAGATGGAGTGTAGAGTGCAGATATTTTTTAGAGATGAATACCTGTGAAAGGATGAGAGGCAGAAGTAGGACTGGGCAAAGGAAGCAGTCAACTTGCAATGCGGACCCGACAGAACTGTGGGGAGATCTAGAGTGAGTGGTGCCCGCTGTGGCCATCGTGCCGTCAGCTGAAGTGCTGGGCCTTTCTACCCCTCCTCGTTAAGTCAGCCCTGAAAAGGGTGTGACTCAGATGGGGTGGGGCAACCCTGAAGGAGCTGACAATGAGCGGCTGTCTGCTGACTGGCTGCACGCCAGTGCTGGTGGGAAGGGCCTGAGAGATGAGTCTTCTAGTCCACCACTCCTCCACGGTGTAAAGGGGGGATGGTAAAGTTGGACCAATTTACTCACATGATCATAAGGAGCAGATAAGATGAGGCAGGTGAAAGTATTATACAATGCCAGCATTTTGGTAGGAATATTGTTAGTTTGGATGTTACTTATAAATATATTGGCCTTTTCAGAAATGTGAATGGACCCCGAGGTCATTATGCTGAGTTAAATTAGACAGAGAAAGACAGAAATACTGTATGAGACCACTTACATGTGGACTGTAAAAAAGCTGAATTTATAGAAGCAAGAGTAGAGTGGTGGTTGCCAGGGGCTGGTGATTGGGGGAACTAGGACATGTTGGTCAAAGGATAGAAACTTGCAGCTAGAAGATGAATAAGCTCTAGAGATCAAAAGCACAGAGTCGTGATTATAGTTAACAATAACTATACCATGTACTTCAAAATTTTTAGAAGACTCGGTCATAAATCTCACCACAGAAAGAAATGATAATTATGTGACATAATGAAGATGTTAGCTAAAGCTATAGTGGAAATCATATTGTAATATATACATATTGTATACCTTAAACTCACACAGACTATAAAAATCTTTAAAAAATGATATGCATTCATTAAAGAGATACCATTAAAATTGAAAAAAAAATAGATTGGCTATCAGTAGGGAGTTGAAACTTTCAATTTTATTCTGACCTTTTGAAAACTATTTTTATTTTACAATGGTATATAGTTGATTAACAGTGTTGTGTTAGTTCCAAGTGTACATCATAGTGATTCAGTTGTACATATACATAGATCTATTAATTTTCAAGTTCTTTTCCCATCTAAATTATAACGTATTGAGCATCATTTCCTCTGCTATACAATAGATCCTGTTGGCTATCTATTTTAAATATAGCAGTGTGTACATGTCAATCCCAAACTCCAAATCTATCCCTACCCTCTTACTCTGATCTTTTATGATTTTACTTTATAAGAGATGTTATAAGAGAATTTACTTTAAAATACAAAAAAAAAAGCAACTTTTAATAAAATCCGCAGTTCAGTTCAGTCGCTCAGTCGTGTCCGACTCTTTGCAACCCCACTGACTGTGGCACACCAGGCTTCCCTGTCCATCACCAACTCCTGAAGTTTGCTCAAACTCATGTCCATCGAGTTGGTGATGCCATCCAACAATCTCATCCTCTGTCGTCCCCTTCTGCTCCTGCCTTCAATCTTTCCCAGCATCAGGGTCTTTTCTAATGAGTCAGTTCTTCGCATCAGGTAGCCAAAGTATTGGAGCTTCAGCTTCAGCATCAGTACTTCCAATGAATACTCAGGACCTGTTTGGATCTCCTTCCAGTCCAAGGGACTCTCAAGAGTCTTCTCCAATACCACAGTTCAAAAGCATCAATTCTTCTGCTCTCAGCTTTCTTTATATCCAACTCTCACATCCATACATGACTACTGGAAAAACCATAGCTTTGACTAGACAGACCTTTGTCAGCAAAGTAATGTCTCTGCTTTTTAATATGCTGTCTAAGTTTGTCATAGCTTTTCTTCCAAGGAGCAAGCGTCTTTTAATTTCATGGCTGCAATCACCATCTGCAGTGGTTTTGGAGCCCAAAAAACTAAAGTCTATCACTGTTTCCATTTTTTACCCATCTATTTGCCACGAAGTGATGGGACCAGACCCTATGATCTTCGTTTTTTGACTGTTGCGTTTTAAGCCAGCTTTTTCACTCTCCTCTTTCACTTTCATCAAGAGGCTCTTTAGTTCCTCTTTGCTTTCTGCCATAAGGGTGCTGTCATCTACATATCTGAGGTTATTGATATTTTTCCTGGCAATTTTGATTCCAGCTTGTGCTTCATCCTGCCTGACATTCACATGATGTGCTCTGCAGATAAGTTAAATAAGCAAGGAGATGATATACAGCCTTGACGTACTCCTTTCCCAATTTGGAACCAGTCCATTGTTCCATGTCCAGTTCTAACTGTTGCTTCTTGACCTGCATACAGATTTCCCAGGAGGCAGTAAGGTGGTTGGTATTCCCAAATCTTGAAGAATTTTCCACAGTTTGTTGTGATCCACATAGTCAAAGGCTTTAGCGTAGTCGGTGAAGCAGAAGTAGATGTTTTTCTGGAATTCTCTTGCATTTTCTGTGATCCTTAGGGATAATATTAATAGATGTTGATTAGAAAATATCTGGTCAGCCTGGAAGCAGTCTGTGTGGCCAGAGTTTCTTGTGTGTTTTTATATTTTGGGTGGTGGTGATGGTGGCAGGGAGAGCTGATATTTCGTCTTTTCTCTGACAGAGGTAGTGATAAAATCCCTGTATCCTCCATCCCTGCCCAGCAGGAGTTCAGCAGCCCCTCACATCTCAAATAAATGAGACACTCCCAGGCTTTGGGACAAGGTCATTTAAATACACCTTTAATTTCACTGTCAGCATTATACATCTATTAAAGAAATATTCACCTTTAGAGCTTGATTGTATTGATTTAAAAATTGTGGTCAGAAGTTCAATCACCAAGTTACCTATGGACAGTGGGGAACTGGGAGGAGAACATCCATCTTAAGTAAATAATCAAATCTGAGCTTAGAAAGACAAGTGTTTGGATCATATATATCATCAATTGCAATTTGTAAATCAGTTATTCGATCGTGTTTGTGCTTGGTCCTGCTCAACTCTTTGCAATCCCATGGACTGTAGCCCACCAGGCTCCTTGGAAATCCTCCCCCAGGATTTCCCAGACAAGAATACTGGAGCAGCTTGCCATTTCCTTCTCCAGGGGATCTTCCCAACCCAGGGATTGAACCTGTGCCTCTTGCGTCTCCTGCATTGGCAGGCAGGTTCTTTGCCGCTGCACCACCTGAGAGGCCCTCCGTTTAAATTAGGACAGGTCACAACAGGTCAGGGGCCTTATCAGCATGGCCAGCAGACAAGTCAGATGATAATCTTCACCTGACCACACTGGCGGGACCTCAGTCCTGGTCTCCTGACTGGAAGACCCTGTTTCAGGCTCTAATCCATCCACTCAGACTCTGACAATTCCCAGCTCTGTTCTTCTTGTTTTCAGCCTAGGGAGGAGTTCCCCTTCAGGCAAGAGACGTAGCAGAGAGGGGGTTTAGAATCCTAGATTGGTGATGGTTGGTCCAGGGTCCGTCTCTGATCTCTGGCCATATTTTGACCTGCTTCTCTTTCTTCCTCCAAATTACGTTGACCTGCCAACTTGCTTGAAGAAGTCATCCACTGAGTTCATTAGATGCTGTCTCTAAAGAAGCTGCTTTGGCTGGCCTGGTGGTTTTGGTATACATACAGTGGAGGCAAATCATCCCAGAATTTCCAGCTCTCGAGGTGTGCACTAGAGGATCAGCTGTGGTGGAAAACAAAAGACAGGGTGCGGAGGTTGGGCATGTGCCTGGTGGATTGGGTTGGGTCAGAGCATTCAACCTGGGGTCAGTCTTCATGTACTGGCTTTCATCTAACCCTGGTGGTGAAGCCCAGCCATTTCTAAGAATGGACTTTGCTGTATCAGGAAGCGACACTTGCCAAAGATGTGCCAGAGAAAGCTTTTCTTTTTCTTTTCCTTCTTTCTCTCTTTCTCTGTCTTGTCTTGTTTCCTTTCTCACTTTCACTCTTTTTTTCCCTTTGTCTTAATAACAAGTGATGAAACTTTCAAAAGTTTGGCGTTTGGGGCCGGTGTCTTCATCCCACACATTTGTGTGTGATCAGTTAACTAAATTGCCCGAAAGTACAAGAGCGGTCACAGGGCCCCAGCCTGAGTCTTCCAAAGAAGTTGGCTCTGATCTATGACCCAGACTTCCCCTTGGAAGCAGCTATCTCGTTGCCTCATGAGACCAGACCACCATGCCTCCCCTCTCACATGACCACTCCAGGACCACCCTCGCAGCATCTTACCATGAGCCAGCATATTATAGCGCCTGCAGACAAAGCAGGCTGCTTCTAACTGCTGGGCTCCCTGGGTGCTTAGAACCTGTTAGAAACAAAAGTATCTCAACATATAGCACCATGGCCGCAGGCCTGACTGGAGTCTAACAGTTGTGCCCTGCGGTTATTTTACCAGTTGTGGGTGAACCTCAAACAGTTAAGAACTGGGCCTGTGCTCCCACCACCTCCCATGTGTCTCAGACGTTTCTCTTTACCTCATGAGTCTGCAGAAGAAGACAGGCAAATGTTCAAGAACAGACTGTCTCATGAGATTTCCTGTACTTCCTGCTGCTGCCTCGGCCACGCTTCCCCGAGAAAGACCTTCTCATGATAGATCAGCACTTCTGCTGCCAGTTGTGGTAGAGGCCAGATTAAAGAGGAATGTGAAAAAGCAAAATCATGAAGAAGAAATGTACCCTCTACCTTTTTTTCATAGCGGGGGAGAGTACAGGCAAAAGAGATGATGGCTTGAAAAAATTACATGTAAGCTCATGTAAGGTCTTCCCAGGTAAAGTGGTAAAGAGTCCGCCTGCCAGTGCAAAAGCCGAAGGAGATGCTCTGGTTTGATCCCTGAGTCAGGAAGATCCCCTGGAGAAGGAAATAGCAACCCACTCCAATATTCTTGCCTGGAGAGTTCCATGGACAGAGGAACCTGACGAGCTACAGTCCATGGGATCACAAAAGGGTCAGACAGACTGACTAACACACACACACAGTATTTTAAAGCAAAAGAGATATGCTATTTCATTGCCTGTAGAGTGATCTCAGGCCTTTGTCTTGTCCCTTATCCTAGAGAGAACCTGTGAGTGACTCTCCCCTGCCTCACCCCAATCACACACCCACTCTGAGTGCCTACCTTTTTTTTGTTTTAAGATGATAGATTGACAGGGAAGAACAGGGCAGTAACCACAACATGACAAGACCCCTGGCCTCTGTATCTTCTCAAAACCTCAAGTCTGGTTCAGCCAAGAGCTAGAGATGACCAGAGGTCAGTGGTCAACCCAGGATGACTCTGCTACACTTGGAATCACCCCTGAGCCAAGGGCCTGTGGAGACCACAGCACCCTGAGACGTCCACAGAATTCTAGAGAACTCTTGAGGGAAATACGTGACATTCCCAATCCTTTTTGTCCCTTCGCTCCAGAGAGTTATGGGATTGACCTCCTCGGATCTCTGAATGGTCTGTGGTCTCTTAGGTATCCAGGGTCTGGAATACATTCCCCATTTTCATCTGGACCCATCTTCTACCTCTTCAGTTCAGTCACTCACTCGTGTCCGACTCTTGGCGGACTGCAGCACACTAGGCTTCCCTGTCCATCACCAACTCCTGGAGCCTACTCAAACTCATGTCCAACGCATTGGTGCTGCCATCCAAACATCTCATCCTCTGTCGTCCTCCCCTTCTCCTCCTGCCTTCAACCTTTCCCGGTATCAGGGTCTTTTCCAATGAGTCAGTTCTTTGAATCAGGTGACCAAAGTATTTGAGTTTCAGGTTCAGCATCAGTACTTCCAATGAATATTCAGGACTGATTTCCTTCAGGATGGACTGGTTGGATCTCCTTGCCGTCCAAGGGACTCTCAAGAGTCTTCTCCAACACCACACTTCAAAAGCATCAATTCTTCAGCACTCAGCTTTCTTCACAGTCCAACTCTCACATTCATCCATGACTATTAGAAAAACCATAGCTTTGATTAGACGGACCTTTGTTGATAAAGTAATGTCTCTGCTTTTTAATATGCTGTCTAGGTTGGTCATAACTTTTCTTCCAAGGAACAAGCGTCTTTTAATTTCATGGCTGCAGTTGCCATCTGCAGTGATTTTGGAGCCCCAGAAAATAAAGTCTCTCACGAATAAAGAGTAGTCCCCTCCAAACCTATTTCCTCACGCTAGAACCCAAGGAGCAGAAAGTCAAAGACAGGGGAGCCAGCCTCTGAGTTTAGCTGGATAGATAAAAAGCCATGCCATCCATTCTGAAGACTCCATGACAGAGATGTCACTCACCCCATTCCTCTGCCATTGCTTCTGTGTGTTCACCTCGTCCCCGAGTGTATGCACTGTCCACCTACCTTCATCTGAAACAAAACAGGAAGTGACTTACTTGAAAGAGAATATAAATCAAAGCTAACTATGGTAAGAAGTATTAAAAAGAAAAAGGACACACAGAGTTGGGCACAAGATGGTGCCAGGGATGAAGTTAATACACAATGCAGGCTCCCAGGCACTTACCGAAGGTTGTGAATCTGGCCCGGAACTGCTGAGCAGGAGATGAGAAAGGGGAAAGCAGGTGAACATATCTGTTCATGGGGCCCAGAGATATGCCCGGCAGAGAGCCCAGGTATGTTTCTCAACTCCAGCGGCTTCCCCTTCCGCTAGCATGCCTGGTGCACAGGTCCTTCTGGGCCTTCGGTCTCACAGCTCGCACCCCCACTGTTCCCTCACCACGTGTCAGCCACCTTTTTTGTTCCTTGAAAACATCAAGGTCATTTCTGGCTTCATTTTTCCTCTTTCCTCAGATCTTCATATGTCTGACTTGTTCTTGTCATTTGGATCTCAGCTCAAAGTCCCATCCTTGAAGAAGTGGTTTCTGACTACCTACTCAAAAGCAGTTCCTCTTCCCTACAAGCCTATGGTGAGATTGCTTCACTCTGCTTGTTTTTTCTCATAGCACCTAATCACCGCATGAAAAAATTTAACTCATTTATTTGATAACATGGTTATTGTGTGTCTCTCCCATTACAGAAGGTCATGAGCTCAAGACCTAGCCTGTACCCCTTAAGAGAGAGTCTAGCAGTTGAGGGGAGCCTCGGTGAATATTGGCTGAATAATTGAACGAAGGCTGATACTAAAACTAGAGGAAGCTTTTTCGGAAGGGTCCTCGTAAAGGGACACAGCCGCATAACAGGTGTGTTCTGAGCAGCGTCCTTACAACAGTCACTGTGAGGCGTCTCCACAGACTCTTTCATTGTTTTAAGATTTATTTTTTCATTTCATTTTATACTTGGCTGCACTGGCTTTTCATTGATACACGCGGGCTTTCTCTAGATATGATAAGTGGGCGCTGCTCTCTAGTTGTGGTACATGGGCTTCTCATTGCAGTGGCTTCTCTTGTTGCAGAGCACAGGCTCTAGGCGTCAGTGTTTGTGGCCTGTGGGCTCAGTAGTTGTGGCTCATGGGCTCTAGAGCATAGGTTCAATAGTCGTGTCACACAGGCTAAGTTGCCCTGCAGCATGGGGGATCTTCCTGGAGCAGGGACTGAACCCATGTTCCCGGAATTGGCAGTTGGACTCTTAACTACTGGACCACTAAAGAAGTCCCATCTCCACGGACTCTTAATTAGTATCAGGTCAGCTCAGAGCAGGGAACAAGGGGAACCCACCAGGAGTAGTTTTATCTGTACTTTATCCAATTCTCCTTTCTCTCTGACTGCAGTCGCACTTGCTGCAACCAAAGACAATTATGCCATCCTCAATGGATTCAGATAAGAGTTCGCTGCTTGGGTTTTTTTTTTTCTTTTTGCTGCTTGAGGCAGTTGTAAAATAACTTAATGTCGCTTTTTACAACTGTGTATTCTATAGTATTTTTTTCATTTGGTGAAATTTTAACTGTTAATGTTTTTGGCATTGTGTTTTGATTTTCTTTAAAAAGAAAAAAAAAAAAAGAAAAAAAAAGAGTTTGCTGCCATTTTCTGCCCCCAAAAAATCATTTTTATCAATGGGAAAAATTCTACAAATTTGCATGAAAGTGTTGAGCAGAGTAGTGCTAGTGACTCAGATTAGTTTCTTAAGGGATCTGTCTGTGCTTTCTGTGGAAAATAGACTCCAGGTGCAAGCATTGGACTGAGAGGTCAGTTAGGAGGCCACAGTGGAGTCCAGAGTGATGGCGGCTTAGACCAGTGTGGCTACAATGGGGGCAAAAAGAAATGTTTAAAATAAAATTGATAGGGTTTGCTAATGAATTGGATATAGGGTATAAGCGAAGAGGGAAGGAACAATGTCTCCCAAGAATTTTAGTTTGAGTAATTGAGTGAAAGGTGGTACCATTTTGTTGATGTAGGATGCTGAGAGAGGAGGGTTGGTTTGGGTTTTTTTTTTTCTTTATTGTTGTTGTTATTGTTTTGTTCTTTGGTTGGTTGGTTGTTTTTTTGTCAGGGGAGGTGTTAAGAAATGTTAAAAGAGGGAAGTTAAATGAGAAGCTCTAAAATAATCCACTTCTAACAATATAAGTTATTCCAATGTAGAAGAAAGAGGATGGCATCTGAAGAAGTTCATGTAGTTACAGGGTTTGTTATTTAACAAATGCAGATTTTTTAAGTCAAAAAAGTAGTTAGAATGGCAAAGAACTATGCCCATGCATTGCACAAATTTCATTTCTTAGTTTTTATATTATATTGTAGTTAAGTAAGATGTACTGTTGGGAGACACTGAAAGAGTGGTACTTGAGATCTCTTTGTATTATCTTTGCAATTTCCTGAAATCAATCATTATTTCAAAATAAAAAGTTTTAAAAGTTACTCTTGTTCAAGAGGAAGAAATAATAACAGATACTTTAGAGGTTTGGGTTGAGTACAAAGTATTGTGAATCAGTACTGTGATGTGGGTGACAAACTAATGTTGATGCAGTTAGGATGAAAAGAAGTAAAAAATTTCCGAAGAGGGACTGTATAAATACCAGTCTGTTATGTGCAGGTCAGTCCACATCTGAAGTGGTAAATCCAGTTCTGGGTATCACACTTCCAGACTGACAACCACACTGAATGACAGCTAGACAAAAATACCCAGAATGGGGCAGCCCTGTCATATAAGAAATAGTTGAGAGAGGCTAATTTATCTACCCAAGAAAACTGCAGACCTCCGTGAGACATAACACGTGTCTTCAAATACTTGACAGACTGTCATTTGGCAATCAAATTTAGATGAATCTTTGACATCCCTTAGCTGCAATAAACTTACACTTTCTCTTCATAAAATGCCAGAAGTATTTTTAAAGAACACTTAGAGAAGCCATTTTAGCCATGCTAAGATTTCTGATTTTTTAAAACAATGGAAGCAGAATAAATCTGGAACATCAAAACGGTCTCCTACCTGAGTCTTTTAACTGTTAATTTCATTTGATTTGAAACTGTTCCTAATTTTAAGGACTCTCCACTTTATTACTGCCACTTTCAAGCATTTCTTCCTGCCACTGTCAAAAGAGCTTTTAAGATATAAGATCTATAACTCAGAGGTCTATCAGCCTTTCACATGGAACCAAGAAGTTTTATATTTGCCTTGACTAGCAAAGATGGGAGTATAGCACTTTTCCTATTTCTCCTGATCTGTGGATGGAAAAGAAGATGGATTTAATACTGCGAGCTTAATATTGACACCTCTTAATATTAGCTTATACACTGCAATGAAGTTGAGATAGAAATTTAAGAAGAAAGAAATAATAAAAGGCTACAAAAAGTATGATTTAAAACCCAATGAAGAGAATCTTGCAGACGCTGATTTTCATATCCCGATTGTGACAAAGGCAGTAATTACGCATTCTCACTATTGTGTGCCTGTTCAGTCTGCTGAAGAATTTTTCTAATTCTGACCCCCCACACACAGAAAAAAAGTCAAAAACAAAAATGTTGAGCATCATCATGAACCAGAAACTAAACACAGAACATTATTCTTCTTTTCAACAAAACCAAAACCCTTGTTACACCTGGAATGGGGACTGATTGTGGTTCTGGGTGGTAGCTGTCTTACGGTCTTGTGCCATTTGCATCATCACTGGGAACAGGCAACAAGCAAATTAAATAAGTAGAGATATAACTTGTTAGATGAGGCAAGTGTTATATAGAGAAAAATAAACTAAGAAAGGAGATTAGGAGATGCTGAGATAGAGGCCTAAAAGTGAGAGAGTAAGATAAGCCTAAAAGATCAGAGAGACGAGCAGTTCAGGAAGAGTCCTGGAAGTGTGCCTGGCATGTTCCAGGCAGAGTTAACAGCATGAGAAGTCACAGAGAACCTTGCAGGCTACTGTAGGAACTTTGGCTTCTGCCAGTGCCAAGAGGATCTGGTGGAGTTTGAGAGGAAGAGTGACCCAATCTAAAGTATAGTTTAATAGGAGCGCTCTGACTGCTACATTGAGAATAGATTGGATGACCTGGGAAGGGAAGTCATAAGCAGAAGAGGAGCAGTCAGGAGACTGTTGTCATGATCTGGATGAGAGCTAATGATGGCTTGGGGCCCAGGGACAGTGGTTGAAATGGGGAGAAGTGATTGCATCCTGGGCTCCATTTTGAAGGTCAAGTTAGCAGGTTTTTCTGATGGGTTTTTGTGGGATGTGAGAGGAAGAGGAGTGTCAAGGAAGGGTGAAGTTGCCATTCACTGAGAGAGGAAGACGGGCTGGGGGAGAGAAAGTGTGGGAGATGGAGGCTGTCAGAATCTCCCTGCGGGATGCTTGGCTGGATATGCCTTGGGTCAGGGGTCCCCCACACACAGGCCACAAACCTGTGGCGTGTTAGGGACCGACCACACAGCTGGAGGTGAGCGGCAGGCGAATGAGATAAGTTTCATCTGTATTTACAACCGCTCCCCATCTCTCGCATTACCGCCTGAGCTCTGCCTCCTGTCAGATCAGGGGTGGCATTAGATTCTCATAGGAGCACTTGAATTCATCCCATAGATCATCCCCTAACCTCCATGGAAAAACTGTCTTCCAGGAAACTGATCCCTGGTGCCAAAAAGGTTGGGGACCTCTGCCTTAGATATCCAATTGGAGGTGACAAGCAGGCAGTCAGATATATGAGGCTGGAAAGCATGTCGGTACCAGAGGTATAATTGGGAATGGGTCAGTATTTAGATGGTAAGTAATCTGTATATTGTCACCTTGCTTATTTAACTTATATGCAGAGTACATCATGAGAAACGCTGGGCTGGAAGAAGCACAAGCTGGAATCAAGATTGCTGGGAGAAATATCAATAACCTCAGATATGCAGATGACACCACCCTTATGGCAGAAAGTGAAGAGGAACTCAAAAGCCTCTTGATGAAAGTGAAAGAGGAGAGTGAAAAGGTTGGCTTGAAGCTCAACATTCAGAAAACAAAGATCATGGCATCTGGTCCCATCACTTCATGGCAAATAGATGGAAAAACAGTGGAAACAGTGTCAGACTTTGTTTTTTTGGGCTCCAAAATCACTGTGGATGCTGATTGCAGCCATGAAATTAAAAGACGCTTACTCCTTGGAAGGAAAGTTATGACCAACCTTGATAGTATATTAAAAAGCAGAGACATTACTTTGCCAACCAAGGTCCGTCTAGTCAAGGCAATGGTTTTTCCCGTGGTCATGTATGGATGTGAGAGTTGGACTGTGAAGAAGGCTGATCGCCGAAGAATCGATGCTTTTGAACTGTGGTGTTGGAGAAGACTCTTGAGAGTCCCTTATACTGCAAGGAGATCCAACCAGTCCATCCTAAAGGAGATCAATCCTGGATGTTCATTGGAGGGACTGATGCTAAAGCTGAAACTGCAATACTTTGGCCACCTCATGCGACGGGTTGACTCACTGGAAAAGACTCTGATGCTGGGAAAGGTTGGGGGCGGGAGGAGAAGGGGACGACCGAGAATGAGATGGCTGGATGGCATCACCGACTCTGTGGACATGGGTTTGAGTGTACTCCGGGAGTTGGTGATGGACAGGGAGGCCTGGCGTGCTGTGATTCATGGGGTCGCGGAGAGTCGGACACGACTGAGCGGCTGAACTGAACTGAATCTGCCTATGATGTTGAAGACCTGGGTTTGATCCCAGGGTTGGGAAGATCCTCTGGAGAAGGGAATGGCTACCCACTCCAGTATTCTTGACTGGAGAATCCCATGGACAGAGGAGCCTGGCAGGCTACAGTCCATGGGGTCGCGAAGAGGCAAACATGACTGAGCGACTTTCACTTTCTACAAAGACCATAGTCACTAGACTGGATGAAAACTCTAAGGACAAGTGTCGAGAGAAGAGAGACGTGGCCCACTGCCTGAGCAGCATTCGGCATCGGGGAACTAACTAGAAGGAACAGGACGAAGGGAGGAGAGAAGCCTGGAGGCTGTGGGTCCTTCGTTCCCCCTTGCTTCTCTCCCTCCAACTCTCGTTCTCCTTCTTCACTTTCCACCTCTCTCAGCCTCACCTCCTTCAGCCCCACTCTTAGACACTAACAAAGACGTTTTCTATCAGAGTGCACAAGCCGAACAGATATTTACCAGCTAAACCCTATCCTATTTAATTGGGTGATTCTTTTTAAAAAGGCTGACAGATCGCTCCTAGGTGCATTAGTTACACTGGGTGGATCAGCCAGAACAAGTTGCTCAGCTCTGTGTGTCCACCGACCTGCCTGCCAAGTAGTGTTGAAGATGTTCTCATTAGTGTTGCCGTTGTTATTGTTCAGGGAGGCTTCAGCCCTCAGTGCACCCCTCCCTCCTGCCTTCTCCCACTCCACCCCCTGATCCAGAGGCCAACAAATGCTCACATCATTTCGCTTTGGTCCAGCTGCCAGGCTGGGGAACAGATGTTGTATTGTTAACACCAAGAAGAGAACAAACAGCCCCGCTCCTCTGTGTTCTCCCACCTCCCCCTCCATCCCCATTTTAGTTCCCTGGTGAAAATGGGCAAACAGTGTTGGGGGGAGGTGAGGATGGGGCTCCAAGTAAGTAATGCCATCCTCCCCAGCCAGGGCAGAGCCCCGGCTGGAGGCGCACGGAGCGTTCTGCCCAGCCCTGTTTACAGCAGACACGAGTTCCATCAGCTGAGAGGCTGGCTCGTGGCTGGTGACGTGAAGATACTCACACTGAGCGGGCCATTGAGAGAAAGGAGACAATGACCCTCTTCTCCGTGTAGCCCCAGTAACCCGTCTACCTGTGTTTGATGAGCAAAAGCGGTGCCCAAAAGACAGTCCCAAGGAAATGATTTCCTAGCTGAGGTCTATCTCTGTGTCTGCTCATTTCTCCTTTAGAAACTTTTAAGAGGTGGAGGGACCTGGACTATTTTCTGGAGACTAGAGGTTTAAATTCTTCTGATTTTTTTTTCATTCTTTTGCAGACCATTTCCTCAGGTTCAGGGACATTTTGGGGTGCAGGGGTGGAATAAACATGGACTGTTGAGGGCCACGGCTAGAGATGAAGCAGGGCATGGGACTGAGGAGGCCAAGTGCGGGGCAAAAAGGTGTGCAGGGCCATGACGACCAGGCTGAGTAGTTGGAACTTCCTTGAAGTTACTAAATGGCAATGAACAGATTTTTGACAAGAGAGTGATGTACAGGAAGATGATATTTCGTCTGTGAAGGACAGATGGGAAGGAAGAGCTTGTTAAGAGGCTGCTGTAAGAATCTGGGTAGCAGACAGCAAAGACCCCAAAATTCCATTAGAGTTGGTTCAGCTGTTGTCAATGAGGTGAAATCAACAGGGCTTAGGAACCAACTGGGTGTGGAGAAGGGATGGCTGAGGAGAGGGGATGGCTGAGGATGACTATGGTTATAGTGAGAATGTACCGGTTCTCAGCCCTGACAAGGTTATGCCCATCCATCCTCCTGTATACATCATTCAAAATAAAGTAGGCGTAAGGAAGTGGGATGGAGAAGGAAATGACAACCCACTCCAGTATTCGTGCCTGGGAAATCCCATCACAGAACTTGGCGGGCTATAGTCCATAGGATCGCAAAGAGTTGAACACAACTTAGCGACTAAACAACAAGAAAGAGGGGAAGGAGACTTGGGATAAATTGGGAGATTGGCATTGACATATGTACACTATTGATATTGTATATAGAGTAGCTGGGCTTCCCGGGTGGCTCAGTGGTAAAGAATCCACCTGCCAAGCAGGAGATGTGGGTTTGATCCCTAGGTCAGTAAGATCCCCTGGAGAAGGAAATGGCAACCCACTCCAGTATTCTTGCCTGAGAAATCTCATGAACAGAAGAGACTGGCAGGCTGTGGTCCATGGGAGTCAGACATGACTTAGTGACTAAACAACAGCAACATAAAATAAATAACCAATGAGAATTGATATAGCTCAGGAAACCCTATTCAGTGCTCTGTGGTGACCTAAATGGAAAGGAAATTCAAAAAAGAAGGGGATATATGTATACATGTAGCTGATTCACTTTGTACAGCAGAAACTAATACAACATTGTAAAGCAACTGTTCTGTTGTTATTTAAGTCATATCCAATTCTTTGTGACCCCATGGACTGTATAGTCCACCAGGTTCCTCCATCCATGGGATTCTCCAGGCAAGAATACTGGAGTGGGTTGCCATTCCCTTCTCCAGGGAGCTTCCTGACCCAGGGATAGAACCCACATCTGTCTCCTGCATTGGAGAATCCTCCTTGGTGAATTCTTTACCACTGAGCCCCCGGAAAAGCAACTATACTTCAATAAAAATTAATTTTAAAATGTTTTTAAAGTAAGTGTAAGGAATTTTTTAAAGTTTGTTTTATTCTAGAATGGCTTACTTGACACTTTTTTAAAAGCAGTGAACACTTTCCAAATAATTCCTTGGCACCCTGTTTTCTTGGTATTTCAAGCACGTACATTTCCGTGCTTGTTGGACAAGCCAACACGGGAGAGAGTTGAGAAATTCATGTTTGGGCCACTAGGTGGATGGCACGCCTCTCACAAAGAACAGTGAAGCAGGAAGAGAAGAAGCAAGGGCAGAGTGGGGCTGATGAGCTCAGCCTTGGACTTGAGTGTGAAGTATCAATGGAGACAGACACTGCCAGAAGGCAGCTGATTAGATGAGTCTGGAGCGGAGATGGTAGAACTGGGCGTCATCAGCACTCATGGGGCAGAGTCATGGGAGAGGGTAAGGTCATTTAGGGTGAATGTGTGGAGGGAGAGGGAAGAGAGCCTGGAATAAAACCTGCAAGAAACTGGCATTTTAGTAATTGCACAGGAAAAGGAGTCTGATGAGGACTATCTAGGAAGATGAAAGAAAATTCAGAAGGCAGTAAAGCCTCAAAAGGCTAAGGAACAAAATAGATTTAAGAAGTAGGAAATAATCAATAGCATCAAATGCTGTAGCCTGATGCAAGTCAGATAGGAGGATGAAAGCACTGATTAGCATCACTGCATGTAATATCAAAGAGGTCCCTGTTTAATTAGGTCCCATTTGTTTACTTGCGTTACTCTGGGAGGTGAGTCAAAAAGATCTTGTTATAATTTATGTCAGAGTGTTTTTCGTATGTTTTCCTCTCTGAGTTTTATAGTGTGTGGTCTTACGTTTAGGTCTTTAATCCATTTAAAGTTTGTTTTTGTGTATAGTGTCAGATAGTATTCTAATTTCATTCTTTTACGTGTAGCTCTTTGGCCACCTCATGTGAAGAGTTGACTCACCGGAAAAGACTGATGCTGGGGGGGATTGGGGGCAGGAGGAGACGGGGACGACAGAGAATGAGATGGCTGGATGGCATCACCGACTCAATGGACATGAGTTTGAGTGAACTCCGGGAGTTGGTGATGGACAGGGAGGCCTGGCGTGCTGTGATTCATGGGGTCGCAAAGAGTCGGACACAACTGAGCGACTGAACTGACTGACTGAACTGATCCAGTTATCCCAGCACCGCTTATTGAAGAGACTGTCTTTTCTCCGTGTATATTCTTTCCTTCTTTGTCATAAATTAGTGACCATAGGTGTGTGGATTTATCTCCGGGCTTTCTATGCTGTACCATTGTGTGTGTGATACATGTATACAATGGGATGTTACTCAGCCATAAAAAGGAAATTGAAAAGGAAAAAGGAAAGTGAAATTGGGTCATTTGTAGAGATGTGGGTGGACCTAGAGTCTGTCATACAGAGTGAAGTAAGGGAGAGAGAAGAACAAATATCTTATATTAATATATATATATATGTGTGTGTGTGTGTGTGTGTGGAATCTAGAAAAATGGTACTGATGAACCAATTAGCAGGATAGGATGCAGACAGAGGGGACAGACAGAGGGGACGGTGGGAGATTAGGACTGACATATACACACTGCCGTGTGTAAAACAGATAGCTAGTGGGAACCTGCTGTACAGCACAGGGAGCGCAACTCTGTGCTCTGTGATAACCTAGAGGGGTGGGATGGGTGGGGAGGCGGTGGAAGGGAGGTCCAAGAGGGAAAGGATATATGTATACATATAGTTCCGTTTCCGTTTCGTCGCTCAGTCGTGTCTGACTCTATGCGACCCCGTGGACTGTAGCCTCCCAGGCTTCTCTGTCCATGGGATTCTCCAGGCAAGAATACTGGAGTGGGTTACCGTTTCCTTCTCCAGGGGATCTTCCCGACCCAGGGATCAAACCTGGGTCTCCCGCATTGGAGGCAGACGCTTTAACCTCTGAGCCACCTAATTCACTTTATTGTATAGCAGGAAGTAGCACAACATTGTGAAGGAATTATACTCCAATAAAAATACAAAGAGGTCACTGTTGACCTTTATTGTTGAGGGTGATTCCTAAGGAGTGGTATATGTGGAAGGATGTGTGAGAAGCGAATGAAATGATAGAAAAGAGGTAATGAGTTTACCCTATTAGCGGCAGCTATAGAAAAATGGAAGCTTGAGGTTGAGACCGAATTTTATGAAAAGATGGCACAGAATATATTAAAACCATATTTATACCTGCCAGACAAATACATCAAGACCCACCAGATTCAGGGGCAGAGTGGGAAGCTTTAACACATAAATGAATTCTAGGGGAAGACTTTTCTTTTCATCACCTATCGGCTACAGAGCATCAGCTGAGGCAATGATTTTGCTTGGCTTGAATGTGGTATTAGGCAAGTTGGACAGTCGTTTGTCAGACATTTATTACACATGCTAGTTATTGCATGAGCTGCTGTGGGGGATTCAGAAACAATGAGCTCAAGAGGCTCATCGCCTTCTGGAGAGAGAAAACTTATGTCAGAGGCTATAAACCTATAGTGTGAAGCACCTGTTCTATTTGTCCTATGTAGTATTTTTATAAAATTGAACCATCATTTTAAAAGATCACATACAAAGCTGGATATCTGGCTTCTCTCAAAAAACTAGAAGATATATGACCCTTAACCTGCATTACTGCCAGGCAGTGGTTGACTGGAGTGAAGGTGTGACTGCCCATTACTGAGAACATCCATTCTCTAGTTCCCTCCCTTGCTTGCTGCTGCTGCTGCTGCTGCTAAGTTGTTTCAGTCGTGTCTGACTCTGTGCGACCCCATAGATGGCAGCCCACCAGGCTCCTCCATCCATGGGATTTTCCAGGCAAGAGTACTGGAGTAGGGTGTCATTGCCTTCTCCCTCCCTTGCTTAGAACTCTTTATTAGCTGACTCATAGAGAAGATGTCATTTACATTATCTGCCAGCCCTTGGGAGTCATTTGTCTTTGTGACTGCCCCTGAGGACAACCCAAGTCATGCATGAAGCACTTCATGCTAGAATGCGTGAGGCCAATAGCTATGTTACAGGTATTCAGGAAAGGAAGAAATGAGTAGAATTAAATAATTAAGCAAAGCTTCTCAGATTTGGTCTTGACAAGTATGTAGGATAAAAATAGATGGTTGGATGAATGAATGATTGGGTAGAGGAAAGAGAGCAAAGCATTTCCCTTGGGTTCCAGGATGGACTTGATGCATGTGTATGGCGTGCCATAGCTGGAATTGAGGGAGCACAGATCTGGCACTTTTCCTTTAAAATATGAAAACTTATTTTCAGAGCAGGAAGAAGACATTTTAATTGAAGACAGTGGTATCTGTAATTTCTCCATTCTCATTTGACTGTCTTCTTGTAGACAGCTTGCTGGTCAACAGCAATGATCCTATAGTGATATTGCAGTGTGCAGCTCACTTGAAAGTTAAACAGAAAGGTCATTTAACGTTAGGATTTTATATCTATATAGTCCACTCTTGCTTGGCACAGTTGCTTCAATCTCAGTTCCCTGGGTAGTCGTAACATCCAAATCCCCTTTCTTTTAATCTTTTCCATTGTTTGTGCCCACCCCCAGAAAGGGTGCTCTTCAGGCTCAGTGAGCTGCAGTTCCAACCTTGCATCCAGTTTCAAGTTTTGGACAGCATTTGAAACGACCTCAAAAGGATAATCACTTATTAATCCCTTTGATGATTTCTAAAGTTTAAGAATGAAAGAAAGAAAAGTCACCCTAAATAAAAGGGAAAAGCACTGAACTTATATCATGCTACTTCAGTGACCCTTGTCTCAAGGATCTGGCCTTTGCACTGAATTTTCTGCATTCTGAATATGACTAGCTATGTGTGAAAAAGCCCACTTGTCACTTGATGACCATAAAATGTAGCCTACCAGTTGACAAACCTCACTCTTAAATAAGCATAGCAATC